>NC_141697.1:427556080-429956080 GCF_964263255.1 Lissotriton vulgaris
GGTGTGCAAGCTTCCTGGTGGCTTGTTTCTGTTTCTCTACCTTTAAGACCTTCAAGTTTCCTTGTTGTAGTAGTACAGTTCATGAGGGGTACGAGCTTGATAGGTCTATAAAAAATATTCCCCTAGACCCTTCTTTAACAGTTGTTTTTGGGAATTTGTGATACTGTACATTGTGTAATGTGGCACTCTATGTTAGTAAACATGTTTATTGTTGAAAACAGTGTACATGAGTGTGCGAGTTAAGGTTGAGTGAGGACAGCAAATGTGTCAGCGTAGGTTAAAGCCTTACTCAAAGTAGTCAATTTCCCATCTTTTTAGTTTTTGTGATTTAGCCACTACTTCATTTCAGCTTTTATTCTCCTTTAATCTTTTCTTTTTCTAGGGCAATTTTAATTATGTTTGTTTTTAAAGGTACAGCAAAAAAGGTCAGTGACAGCTGTCAGAAATCTGGTGTAGTCAAGTGTAAAGCAAGCCAGGAACAGCTTACAAATGTCCCGTGTCCAGGTTCCTGCGCAAATGTGACCTGTGCTCTCGCACACACGAATTATGAGCTCACATATTACATCACTCATGACATTCTCTATGACATCATTGATGACATCACTGTGCATAGGGAGGGATCAAGCTATAGTTACAGTGAATTTTTGTTTGTTTTTTCTTAAAGCACAATACTAATATTAGGCCTGGGTGAAACTCATAGAGTTTTACTCTGTAGAAAACCATGGACTTACGAAAAAAACTCAGTGAGATTCTGCGGAATTCTGCGAAAAGGCAGAAATAGGCATGTTGTGCTGCCTGCACTGTGATTTAGTGCAAGGAGCTTGCTCTGCACTGAAAATTCAGCACAAACGGCATCACGCAGTGCACCAGAGCACGCAGCTTATCATGTTGATTTTGACGCTGCACAAGTTGATTGTCTGCTTGAGCAGCAGCTTTCTAACTGTGAATGGTTGTGACCACCGGCTACCGCCTGCGTTCGAGAAAACTCGATGGGTACCCTCCTAGCAACCAAAAATCGAGCGAGGGGATGTCAAACCACGCTGGGCAACTTACTGTTTTCAAGACATGCATGAGAACAAACTCTGCCACTTGGGGGGCTTTCAGAATTTGGCCAGAACACTGCATTACAAGCTCAAAGCTGAGAGGCCAAAATTCCGCCAATTTTTCTGGTGGAGTGAGATATATCACCTAATCCAAATTATTATCAGTCATATCACATTACTAAACCTTTTAACATGACATCAGATCAATAACGGTCTATTATTCCAATCATATATGCACATACAATGAATTTGCTTGCCAGAATTGACTAAATGACATTTACACATTAATCAACGATTTTTCATGGTTTGAAATAACAAACAATTAGCATCAAATATAACTGAATCATGATTCGTAATCTTTTCATCCGTAAATCAGTTATTGATTTTCATAGGTTCATGTTATTATGAATGTATCCAACTAGCTGCCAGCCTGTGACTTAGTGCCCACACTATATATCTTTACCATTCCTTTACCTGATCTTGGTGTGGAGATTAAACCCAATCTGTTTTAGAATTATTCAGTATGACAGAATTACACACAACTGCCTCAACTCATTAATGTCATGTCAAGATCAACAATATCAAATTATTAAATTTCTTTTACCTGAATGTACACCATTTCCCTGGCCTGCTTAAAGTGTGGAATCCCCTTGTGCACCTGTATAAATTAAACAAATTAAAAACTTTCAAAATCCTTTCTGTACCCCTCCATATTAGTTTAGACAGTCCTAGGCAGCCAATTTTTACTTTTCAATTCTAATAATGCACCATTATCCCAAAAAGACAGACACTTCCTCATCTGAATTTAATCTTGTGGGCATTTGAGTATCAAATCTAATTATATATTTAGATTCCAATTTCTGTATTTCTGAACTCGTGTTTGCTAGAACTCTATCAAAGGGGAACAATCTCAGTAGGATAGCATTCGTTTTGCGAACCACAAGAAACCCCTGGGTCTTACAACAAACAGAACAGAAGAAGCCTAGTGATGGTGGAGTGTCCCTTTTAAAGGACGGTTTACCTCACTCACCAAAGGTTACATGCTTCATCGTAATGTAACCTCCTTGCACCATGAGGCCTCATGATGCGGGCTACAACACCTTTCTGAGAGGGAGGAGCTCAGGGATGATTTGAAAAGAGGTATTATAAATACCTTAGATGAGTTAGATGTGATGAGGCAGCAGAGCAGGAAATAAAGAAAGTGATAGCTCATACTAGCTACAGGGTACGCAGATATCTTTAGTGGTGCATCCCTGGGCTAGGATTAAAAACCAATACACAGCAAGAGTCGATTCAACTTGCCTCTGGGTCAAGAGATGGTAGATTAGTGGTAGGTTGACATGTTTAAGCATGTTACCTTCAACAGAGATGTGGGAGCCTTCTTCAGGACCTATTATCGAGGCTTCCGCTTGATACTGTGCTCATATACAAAAAATGAGATAACTAAGGTTTATACTAAACCAGTGGTCTTTGTGGCATTCTACATAATCAACAGAAAGAGTTGGAGGGTCTGTAGACCAAAAAAGCCGAGCCTATACGGTCCTGTTAAAGAGACCACACTTTTGGATTGCACTCAAACAGACCAAGTGGTCACATGACACAAGTATATGATTGATATCCTATCAGCCCACCCTCTTGGCGGAGCCTCGTCATGTAGGACGTCTAACCAGGATGGTGAGTCTGAGCCCTGATGAATTGGCCAGACAACACACACTACTGGTTCATATAATGGAAGTGTCCATGCCACAAAGTGGTGCTGAAAAAGTGCAGTGCAAACAAAAAAGGAGGGAAGTGAGTAATGTTAAAATGACGGTCGAGGCAAAAAGAACATTTTTTATTGATATTCACCCGGACGTCAGATTAAAAAGAGATGTAGGACAGTGTAAAAAAATCACTGTTTACTTTGCTGTGTTGTGGATTAGGCCAACATGTTTCTGCCAATAGGTGAAAACTACACCGGCATTCTTCAGGGCCACATACATACGATATTGCTACTGCAAAGGTACACTCAAATAATTTTGTGTAAAGTGAAAAAATTAACAAGACAGACCAATTTAGTTGTTCACCGGCTGTCAAAAAACTGCTGGAGTGGTCAACTAGGCCATCCTACCGTATCCTCACGAACCAGTAGTTGATAGAGGATGTAATCCTGTAAAATAAAGACAAAAGGACAACAACTATTGTTTGTTCTTAAAACATAACGAACTTGTCACGTTGAGAGGACCATTAAGAAGACTCAGCTGGGCTAGTCCATAATAGAACTGCCAATCAAAATAAAGGTTTCATTTAGAGTAAACCACAGTCATTGCTGAACATAATTTTTCAAAAAAGTCAAAAAGACTTACCCAGCAATATGTGGGAGTCAAGCCTCACCTCACCCGGCAACGGCTCGGAGATTGAGGCCCCGCTCTATGCACAAACAAAATAAATTTAAACATGTAAGCTTAAGTGACTCCCAGGATTCTGAAAAGTATCCTAAGTCAATGTTAAGTCACAAGGTCTATGCATGTAAAAAACTGGTTGCATGATTGCCCGAAAAGATCACAGTCCCATGGAGATCAAGGGAAGGTATATCTGCTAGTAAAAACTAGTATCTAGTCACTGACTGGGTTAGTCAACCAAGGGTCAGTACCCCTATTGACCAAGTGATGCTTATGTCAATTAGTTGACCACTCAGAAGCAACATACAGTCCAGGAATAGAAATAAACTGTATGGCTCAAGGATGAATTTATAAAGGTAGTGAGTCTGAGTGAAAAACAGCCCAATACTAGACTGTATGAGAACACAAGAAACCCTGGCCTACACCTATAACCATACTCTAATGGTAGAAGAAAGGTGAGAAGCTCAGTTTCAGAGTAGGGCTGGGAATATAAATCAGCCTGGAAGGCTCTGCTTCTCAGAGTCAGAGTGCTCAGAGAGACCCCCAAATGCCTAAAGGAGCGTACCGCGATCTGCCTACTCACCTCTCCGTCGGTACCTCTCGGCTAACACCAAAGCCGAAGGGGAGGCAACGAGGAGAGGTGAGGCTCGCGTTTTTATACCCAAGCCAATTGGAAGAAAAGGCAACAGCTGTTGTCCTATCGCTGCTGTCGATGTACGTCCAATGCAAGTCCTGCGCATGCGCACCAATGCGTTGCTATTCGGCATGTTGTGGTCCGAAGCACAGGGCATGCGCGAAGGTGTGAAGCGTGACTCCGGGGAAAGGAGATATGCCCATGGCGGCGCATGCACAGGGCATGCGCGAAGAGGTTTCTTTGCCCCCAGTCTGGCGAACTTGTATATGCATCAATTCGAGCAAGACCAAGTCCTGAACCACAGCAACCCTTATTTCCGTCAGGTGTTGCTGTGGCGCAGATATATAGATGACATCCTTGTCATATGGAGGGGCACCAGTGTGGAGGTTACTGACTTTCACACGTGGTTGAACTCCAGGAACCAATATCTCCGATTCACAGTGGAGTATAGCAAAGAGCGGCTACCATTCTTGGATCTTCTTATTTTTCCGGAAGAGGGAGGCTTGCAGAGCCGACTATACAAGAAACCCATGGCTCGAAACTCCCTTTTGTCATACCGAAGTTTCCACCCACAGTCACTAGGTGATAATTTGCCAGTGGGCCAATTTCTGAGGGTCCGGCGAAACTGCTCTTCCAATCACTTGTATGAACAACATGCGAGAGAATTATCATTGAACCTGAAGGAGCGGCATTACCCAGACCAATTGATACTTCGGGCTCACAAAAGAGCCTTCAATAACAATCGAGAGGCACTAATCGAACATCAACAAAGCAAGGCACCATCCGATAGGATCACGATGGTGCACACTTTCAACACCCGATCAAATATGGTGAAGAAAATAGTTTTGAAGCACTGGAAAATCCTGAACACAGCTTCTGGTGTAATACCCAGGCCTCTGTTTGCTTTTAAACGAGGGTCCAGCATCAGAGACAGCCTGGTTCATACAAGACCGCGGACACAGATGAAGGAAACCACTACCACTTTGGACACCTTCTGGAATACCACTCCGGTTCAGGGGCACTACCCTTGTGGCAGCTGTACGTCTTGTCCACAGACCCACAAGACCCTTTCCATTGACATCGGAACTTCTAGACCATGGAAGTTGTTTAAACATACCAACTGCAACTCGGAGAGATTGATCTACATGATCACATGCCCGTGTGGTCTAGCATATATTGGACATACCACCAGAAAAGTCAAGCTTCGTATCAGCGAACATAAGAGTACGATACGGTGTAATAAACAGTCCACCTGCCTGACGAACCACTTTTTAACCAAGAAGCATAAGGCTGATGACCTGAGGTGGGTGGTTTTAGAACAACCCTTCATTCCAGCGCACATAACAGATGTCTCAAGGTTCCTCTTTATCAAGGAACAGCGTTGGATTTTTAAATTGAAAACTGACGTGTCGGGTTTGAATGATAACATACCTTGGGTGTCCATTTGACCATCCGGGATTCTCCATGTAAATATAACCCTCATGAACTGTCAACTCTTTATACTCTAAGATCTCAGCTTAATAGCTTCCTACACACATCACATTATGTAGATTCTATCTAGTGACCATAGAATGTGTAGCACACGTCAGTAATCAATTAATACTAACCCAACATGCCATAAGAACTAGGCGAGGCAGTGGTCCCTTCGCTGCTGAATCCATTCAATTGTAGTTCTGGGTTCAGCCAGCCCTGTAGTTAAAGGTTTCTCTAACCCATAGTGGTCAGCGCACATCCACCGTAGTTTACACCCATGTTTTGCTAATTGATTAATAGTCTAGTATAAATGTGCCCTGTAAACATCTTTCACACACTGCTCCTACAGCAGCAGTCTTGCCTCACCACAACTGAGCAATACCGGTGACCCTGGCACATTATACAACTTATAGCGCCCGTTATTTATTTTCCCTTGACTGTGTATTTTTGTAATAAGTGCGTGACCATGCACGATTCCAAGCATGCGTTTCTGCATTTTAGACAACCCCATGTCGCAGTTTTTACATGTCTCCAGGCAATGTGTATATTTGGCATTACACTAGTAAACGAAGCGCAGCACTGTTTTCTCGCTAGTCTTTGTCTTTGCTTTGTTTACATACTACTGGGCATGCGCGCGCTACTAGCGCATTCGCACTAACCTGAGGCATACCTAACCTCTTCGCGCATGCCCTGTGCATGCGCCGCCATGGGCATATCTCCTTTCCCCGGAGTCACGCTTCACACCTTCGCGCATGCCCTGTGCTTCGGACCACAACATGCCGAATAGCAACGCATTGGTGCGCATGCGCAGGACTTGCATTGGACGTACATCGACAGCGGCGATAGGACAACAGCTGTTGCCTTTTCTTCCAATTGGCTTGAGTATAAAAACGCGAGCCTCACCTCTCCTCGTTGCCTCCCCTTCGGCTTTGGTGTTAGCCGAGAGGTACCGACGGAGAGGTGAGTAGGCAGATCGCGGTACGCTCCTTTAGGCATTTGGGGGTCTCTCTGAGCACTCTGACTCTGAGAAGCAGAGCCTTCCAGGCTGATTTATATTCCCAGCCCTACTCTGAAACTAAGCTTCTCACCTTTCTTCTACCATTAGAGTATGGTTATAGGTGTAGGCCAGGGTTTCTTGTGTTCTCATACAGTCTAGTATTGGGCTGTTTTTCACTCAGACTCACTACCTTTATAAATTCATCCTTGAGCCATACAGTTTATTTCTATTCCTGGACTGTATGTTGCTGAGTGGTCAACTAATTGACATAAGCATCACTTGGTCAATAGGGGTACTGACCCTTGGTTGACTAACCCAGTCAGTGACTAGATACTAGTTTTTACTAGCAGATATACCTTCCCTTGATCTCCATGGGACTGAGATCATTTCGGGCAATCATGCAACCAGTTTTTTACATGCATAGACCTTGTGACTTAACATTGACTTAGGATACTTTTCAGAATCCTGGAAGTCACTTAAGCTTACATGTTTAAATTTATTTTGTTTGTGCATAGAGCGGGGCCTCAATCTCCGAGCCGTTGCCGGGTGAGGTGAGGCTTGACTCCCACATATTGCTGGGTAAGTCTTTTTGACTTTTTTGAAAAATTATGTTCAGCAATGACTGTGGTTTACTCTAAATGAAACCTTTATTTTGATTGGCAGTTCTATTATGGACTAGCCCAGCTGAGTCTTCTTAATGGTCCTCTCAACGTGACAAGTTCGTTATGTTTTAAGAACAAACAAAAGTTGTTGTCCTTTTGTCTTTATTGTACAGGATTACATCCTCTATCAACTACTGGTTCGTGAGGATACGGTAGGATGGTCTAGTTGACCACTCCAGCAGTTTTTTGACAGCCTGTGAACAACTAAATTGGTATGTCTTGTTAATTTTTTCACTTTACACAAAATTATTTGAGTGTACCTTTGCAGTAGCAATATCGTATGTATGTGGCCCTGAAGAATGCCGGTGTAGTTTTCACCTATTGGCAGAAACATGTTGGCCTAATCCACAACACAGCAAAGTAAACAGTGATTTTTTTACACTGTCCTACATCTCTTTTTAATCTGACGTCCGGGTGAATATCAATAAAAAAAATTCTTTTTGCCTCGACCGTCATTTTAACATTACTCACTTCACTCCTTTTTTGTTTGCACTGCACTTTTTCAGCACCACTTTGTGGCATGGACACTTCCATTATATGAACCAGTAGTGTGTGTTGTCTGGCCAATTCATCAGGGCTCAGACTCACCATCCTGGTTAGACGTCCTACATGACGAGGCTCCGCAAAGAGGGTGGGCTGATAGGATATCAATCATATACTTGTGTCATGTGACCACTTGGTCTGTTTGAGTGCAATCCAAAAGTGTGGTCTCTTTAACAGGACCGTATAGGCTCGGCTTTTTTGGTCTACAGACCCTCCAACTCTTTCTGTTCGTTGTAGCTTGATTAGGAGTATTTGAGTTTGGATGGTCTATAAATATAGTCCCCTTGACCCTCCTAAAACCATTGTTTTTCATTCTACATAATCATCCACTGGCGGTTTACCTGAAAAAGAATTTGTGCAATTTCTTCATTAAATCCATCAACTCTGTGCACTTTCCGTATCATACTGTTTGAACTAGATATCTAATGAGGGCTCATATCACTAGTGGTAGCCCCTATGTACACATAACAGCCCCCCATATTCCAAGTAAGGCATTGGCATAACTATATGTATAGCCATCAAACCAACATTGCTCTTGGGAAAAAGAGTTGGGCTTACCCGCTGAAATAAACCATCATGCCTCAATTCTGCCCTGGTGTGGTGCTCAAGGTAACCTCTGTCCTGTGTTGTAATGATAGGTCAGAGATAAAACAAAAGAGATAAGATTATCACAAGAACCAATGAAAAGAGACTCATAGTATTTCACAATTCTTTACAGCATCTGTGACCCATATGTACAGTTACATGGTTATATCCTAGGAAGCTTGGTATATAGTCAACCATTGCCAGAATAGACAAGGGTTAAGTAACTCCTAGCTTATCTAGGTAACCTGTATTGATGGAAATAGCAGCATACTTTTGCATATGTGTTCATTGGTGTTGATGCCTCTGTTCTAAGTCTGGAAGTAGATAACTTTCGACACAGACAAGGTAACATTTATGAGATGGCAGCATGGGTAGTAGCTCCCCTCCTTTTTGCATACAAAATAGGGAAGGTTATGTGAGGGCATGAAACAAAGACTAAGGACGACTAGTGTGCATTTCAGTCTTACACTCTATTTAAATATGGTATACGATGACTGTTTTTTCATCCTTATGCGAGATATGAGGTAAAGAACCTCAAACTCCATGGAATCTGGTCAGAGGAGTACCCACTAACATTGTACCATGACCTCATGAGAAGCGTTAAAACTGGTGCCACTTACAGTGTTCCTACCATGCTGCACCGGGGGACAGAAACAGCTCGATGCTAATGGCTGGCTGTTCCTATTATGGCATGCAATTGGTGCACTCTGTATGTATGGTCAGGCAAAAACAGTGAACAGTTTACCACCAATCTCCTGGATTGAAGCAAGGGAGCTCTTGCTTGATAGTTTGTAATCTCAGGTGTGCCCAAATCAAAAATACCATACCTTTATAGGGAACATAATCGCTGGCTGCTAGCAACACCTGGGAAGAGGCATAACCTGAGGCAAGCACCTGGTCTTTCCTATGAAGGCATCTAATTAGTACAAATGATGGGCAGCTATAGTCTTCTCGTATCATGCTATTGGGCACATCGTGTCCAATGGCAATTGTTCTTGTAATTAGCAAACATGTAATCCTGGTTGTGCTTGGAAATGTGTTTTTTATGCAGAGGACACATCGAAAACAGTGTCCAGCTGGTGCTGGGAAATGTAGTTTTGATGCTAATGACATTACCCGTAAACACAAGTAAGTGAATTCATTTATACTACATGTGTGACATTGAAAATATGCCAGTGCCCCCATTATTAATCAAAAACTAAACGAAACCAAAGTAAGTGCTTTGAAAATCTGCGTTAAGCTATCCAATCCTACAGCATGTAAAGTCCAAAGACATGTTAGAAAGTGTAGTCTCTTATATGCGTTAGCATTTTGTAAAATAAGCTAGTGTGATGGTGAAGGTGAAACACCATTATTACTGATATACCTGGTAAAACTAGAATTCAGAGAGTAAGATGTTCGAAAATTATGAAACGTGAAAATGTACTCTTCTGGGTCAAGAATGTTGTGTGCCAGGTCAGTGCCAGACCGATACAGAAACTTTTTGTACGTCATTCAGTTGGTATGTGTCTTATTTATCAAACAGGCAGACATGATGGTGTCATACCATTGATATTCCTGGTAGAACCAAGTTCAAAGTGTAAGATATTCATTCTGTCATGTGACACACCATGACACATGAATTTAGGAAATGTACTCTTCATTGTCTGTATCACGTATATGTCACAAACCCATCAAAACTTTTGGCGCATCATTCAATCTAGGGGTACATTTCTCCTTGCTGTAGGAAGTACAAACAGACTGACCCTCATGATTACTGTGTGTATAAAGTGAAGTGTTATAGTGCCCATGGGCAGTCTGATAATATAATCTGGCTGTCAGGTTTTGCTTCACGGAATCCAGATGCGGGGAGATATGGTCCACCTCCTGATATCACCAACACCCCAGTAGAATATACGGGGTGTTAGAGGGATCAGGCGAGGGAAAGGTAAGGGAAGGAGCAGCAGGGAATTAGGACCTAAAACAAGAAAAATACATTTATATAAACAGTGCATACAGTCTGCTACACTCCAAGGTTGTCGCTAATTACTGATGCATGTATATATACCTTATGCAACATACGGGGTGTCTCAGGATGAACAGGCTATTTCCAGATTATACCGTAATCCAAGTGTTGCATCTACAATACAGAACCCACACAGATTAACACTCTGAATTGCAGATGCGGACAACTAAACATCTTATCATACTCTCACACATACCCAGATCTGAAATAGCCAATCCTAGCATTAGCTATGCTTCAAGGGGGTTCTGTTGGGTAAATGTCAATGAGGTTCCTTCCTTCCCTAGTCAGGCAAAAGATGTTCACGGAAACGTGTGGCTCCTTGTTACCACCATGCTCCGCTACTATTAATTCACAGAATGAGGATCTACACGGTAACGCCTGGTGACTTAATACCACTACGCTCCGCGCTGCACCAATCCTCAAAATGCTCGGTAACCTTCACTAGCATTCAACACAGGCAGACTCCTCACTAACAGAAGTGGGCAGGTACGGGTAAACATCCAGCCATACCCAGCAATGAAATGCAAAGGCAATGTCTACGCGGCAGCCGCCGCGGTACTCACGGATCCGCTAGAAGGAATTCTCCAAGGTAGGCAGGGAACGTTCCCAACCCCAGCCGCCGGTACGTCCTCGCTCATTCGAGCTCAACCGGGGCGAAACAGCAATACAGAATTACGCACATCAACGTCTGTCTCATGACGTCTGATGTACTTCCTCTGCCCCAATGCATGACGGGATTTGTAGTTCGTAAGCAAAGTAGGCGCCATCACGGGACAATCCTGACACTGGCAGGTTCTAAAATGGTGCTGGTTGATGACACAGTTGTCAATCAGAACAACGCCACACTGTAGGTCAGCACCAAATGATTAGGGGATGGAAGACCATGGACTGTCATCATTCAAACCATCCTTATCACTATGTAGCCTATATGACCATTTCTGTTCCTGTACAAAGACTTGGATCATGGAACATAAGACCATGATCAGATGCAAGAAATATGCTACTAGACTGACTACTTATTTTATTGAGAAGGGACATCGTGCAGATGATTTACGTTAGACAGTCCTTGACACCGTAACATTCCACCATTTGTCACTAGCATTATACTATATTTTTTGGTAAATATATTGTATAATATCTTTATTTATACTTGTGATATAAATATATACATAAATTCACTTACTATTGGTTACAAGTAATGCCATAGGCATCAAAACTACATTTCCCAGCATTACCTGGACACTGTTTTTAACGTAAACTCTGATAGCATTTAGTTCAGATTTTGGTTAATAATGGGACACTGGCATATTTTCGCTATGCTTAGCTATATTGCTATTTCTAGCAATACAGGTTATCTCGATTAGCTAGGAGTTACTTCCCAATTGTCTATGCTGACAGTGGTTGACTATATACCAAGCTTCCTGGGGTATAGCCACATGAGTGTACATATGGATCACAGATACTGTAAAGAATTGTGAAATACCATAAGCCTCTTTTCTTTGGTTCTTGTGCTGATCTTTTCTATTTTGTTTTATCTCTGTCCTCTCACTACTACACAGAATAGTGGGTACCTTGAGCACCACACCAGGGTAGAGTTGAGGCATGAATTATTTTTCAGGTAAACCGCCATTGGATCGCAAATTACATGGAATGTCACAAAGACCACTGGTTTAGTATGAACCCTAGCTATCTAATTTTTTGTATATGAGCACATTATCACGCAGAAGCTTCAATAACAGTTCCTTAAGAAGGCTTCCTCAACTCTGTTGAGAGTTATAGGCTGAAGCATGTCGACCTACTACTAACCTCCTATGTTTTGACCCAGAAGCAGGTTAAATCCCATCCTGCGGTGTCTTCGTTTTTAATCTTGGCCCAGGGATGCACCAATAAAGATATTTTTGTACCCTGGAAGCTAGTTTTAACTTTTTTTGTTGCTCTGCTGACCTCATCACGCCTAACTCATCTAGGGTATGTATTATACCTCTTCTCAAAATATCCGTGAGCTTCTACCTCTCAGAGAGGGGGTTGTAGCTTCAATTGGGACCAGGCCTCACAGTGTGAGGAGGCGTCCCCATGATGAATTATGCCATCTTTGGTGATTCAGGCAGCACTCCTTGAAAAGTGACACTCCACCATCACCTATGCTTCTTCTGTTCTGTTTGTTGTAATACCCAGGGGTTTCTTGTTGTGGTTCATATAGTCCTATTAGGAGAGTCAACCCCTGCAAGTCTTAAAATATCCTCGGTCCTTTTGTTGTGCTTTGACTCCTTTTGTTTACTTCAGCAAACTGCCTCACTACTGGGTATTGAGTATCATGCCTTTGTATTGTCCTTAATTGTTCCATCACTCTTTTTGACTGGTTGGATAGTGCTCCCATTCACAGGGATAAAAAACATCATACACAAAGTAATTAGAATTACATGTCAATCCTTTAGAAATATGAGAATCTTTGTATTGGTAATGTGAAATGTCTGTACATTCTTATTGTGTTTAAATACTACACAGTTGTTGCATCTAAAGAAACCAGGTTTGCTTGAAACCCCAAGTTGTTTAGTTATGGAATACACCTCATTCTTACTTAGCAAGTCTTTTAGACATTGGTTCTCCCTTAAAGTGATCCTTGGGTACTCACTAATATATTGGGCTAGTGTATAATACCTTGTATGGAAGTGCTAGTATTTTCCTGGTATTTTTGCAAAGTGGATGCTCCCTTACTATACAGAGCTATGAATATTATGACTCGCCCTTCACCTGTTGACAGTATTTTTGTCTTCTTGACTCATGATAAATAGATCTTTGTTCCTGGTTCGCTGTGTCCACTGCTGACTTAATAATTTTCCTACTATATCCCTGCTTCAGGATTCTAGATATTACTACATGTTTTTCCTTCTCAAATTCTTGCTCCGAGCTGCAGTTCCTTTTTGCCTTTAAAAGCTCTCTATAGGGATACAGTAGATCAGGATGTGAGGACAGGCACTACTTTAATTTAATAAGCTATCACCTGTGGTCAATTTACGGTATAGTAATGTCTCTAATTGTTGACCACTTACATACACTTACAGATCCAGATACTGGATTCTCTCCTTGCTAGTTGTACCTTCAAATTTTTGGTCACATTCATTTTCAATAAGAAATGGTACAGGAATCAACAAGAATGGTCGACGCGAATTGAGAGAGAAAGAATGTCCGTGGTGCAGTGTGGACAGAGCACCAAGCCAGCAGACTCACCCTGCGTATGCGAAAGCCCGGTCCTGAGAGCGCAGCTTTCACTGTTAGCCTCCTTGATCGGCTTCACAGTGATACGATTACTGAGCGGTAACCGCCCATCTCCAGGTGCTCAGCTCTCTCGGCAGCGGCAGAAGCAAGTGAGAAGCACGGAAGACGCCGCTCTCGCCGGCAGTATGGCTCCGAAGAACTCAGCCGCAAATGCAGCCACAGCGGCAAAAACTCGAGCGGCTAAACAAGCTCTCCGCGACATAGAAACAATGAATAGACGTGGAGCGGCTGCTCGCTGTGACACGGAAAGCAGCCCTGCGAGGGGGCCAGCGGAGAGAACACCGGCCCAGAAAACCACGGCAAAATCCACTCCTGCCCCGTCTCCTGCCCCATCTGTGATTTCTATGATGCAACGCGCCGCAAGCCACAAAGCCTCAAATATGCATGCACAGCAAGACTCGACAATTACGCCCTCTGAATCTCTGAAAACGGGCCCCTCTGTTGAAACTCCTGCGGTGGTAGAGGAATGCACACTGAGTGGAATACCTGATGTTTGTTCGGTGTCTGTCTCCGCGGCAGAGTGTGTGGGGACATCTGGAGGCCCGGCCCCCATAGAACAATTGGAGAGACAAGAGACCTTCGTGATAGCAGCTCCTGGGGCTCTAAACCTTACGGCAACTCCAACGGACCTTCTGGAGCCACAAGCTGAGAAAGGTATGTCCTCCGGGGGTAATGGCAGCGCAGTGTCTTCTATCTTAACAACAAGCACAGCAACAACAAGTACATCAGGAATGCCTGTAATACATACTCCCCCAGCTGTTGTTGCTCCTACTGGTGATGTTAGTGATAAAAACGCTCAGCTGAATACGGAAATACCCATAACTATACCCATATCCCCCCTACTAACACAAAACACCACTAGGGGGCATGGTGCGTGTCTAAATACATCTGAACAGCCTGGCATTAAACTCAATCAAGCAACCACCGAAGTGAATGTAACTGTAAGATTAAACGAAAAGGGTAGCACATCTGACAATGCGACAGAAACTATAGCGATCGATCTGGCCGAGACAACAGAGACAGATAAAGATCTCACAGACTTTTACTCATTTTCAGAGGATATCAGCTGGTCGGGGGATACAGAGGGGGAGATCGATGAAGCAGAAGAAGATGCTGAATCAATCATAAGTACAGAAAGTGATTCAGATCCCCGTAAGGGGTCGCGGGACAGGCTGAGGACCGTATTAAAAAAGAAAAAGGGAGGGCACCATGGGGCAAATGGCTTGGTATGGGATTATACCCCAACAAACCTGGGTTCGAACCAAAGCCATACTCTTGTAACACCTCAACCGCCACCCCTAATTCTGGCATTCACAGCGGATCAACCTGATCAGTCAGGGGCTACAATAACCCAAGTCATGGATACAGTACTGCATGCCATTGCATCTCACAGTGAAGAAACATCCAAGGATGGTCGAAAGGCACGGGCTGCATTACAAAAAGTTCAAGGTGTTGTACGCAAACTTTCTAAAACCGTAGGGGCTTTCACTGAACGAATAAATGATATGGAAGACCGAATAGTATTGAATGAGATGGAGGCAGCAACGACTAACGAGCGAGTAGAAGCTCATGAAGCTGAACTCCAGGACGTAAGATGGAAACTCGACGATTGCGAAAACCGGCTGCGCCAAAATAATCTACGCGTCCTTGGTATACCCGAAAAATCTGAAGGTGAGGACTGCCGATTGTTTATCATACAGCTTCTGCGCGACACCCTCACTGAACTCTCTAGCTGGGATTGGAACTACGAGATACAGCGAGCTCACAGGGTGCCACTAACTTTAAAAACCACAGCAACAACAGGGAAATATCCACGAGCGGTCCTAGTCTATTTCGGGAATTTCATGCTTGGACAGGCCATCTCAGATAAAGTTACACCAGACAAGCATCGCAGTAGAGATTCTATCTCATACTTTGTGGGCCCGGATTTCTGCCACTTTACAGTAGAAAGGAGATGGCGTCTCAGACAGCTAATCAAGCCCTTTCAAGAGAAAAAAGCGGTGGTATATTTGAATAATCCAGCCAAATTGAAAGTCATGTATGGTGGACAAACAAAATACTTTACCTCAGAGATCAAGGCAAAAGAATACCTTGAGAGTATAAAATAAATGTAATTGCAATCTTCAGATTCTAGACTCTTCAAGGATTCTGCATAAGTCAGATAATGTTTGTAGCACCACAGGGATAGGGGAGCCTTGAATGCACTCAAATCACAGGGTCGAGTAGTGCTGTATTCAATGCACAAGATAAGATATAAGTTAACATTGATAATTTCATCAATAGATAAGTTTGTTTTGTGAAATTAGTAAAATAATAGCTTTTGCTATTACTCTCTCGTTTTACTCCCCCTCCTCCTCTTATTTTTCTTATTTCTTTCCCTTTTCTTTCCAATATTCATTTTTCTTCTCCCTTCCTTCTACTTCTTCCTCATTTCTTAATGATGCATGTTTTTCTGGTATTGGTCAGGCAGGGCTAATCCATCACTACAGACTCTCATGGAGTCTAGCTGCCTTTTTGGGGGTTGTAAGGGGGGAGGGTTCTGTTGGGGTGTTGGGTGGAGGCTGGGGTGGGGAAACGCAATATAAAATGTGCAGGTCAAAGGATACTACTAGTTCAGTAAATAGCATAATTATCGTGGTTCAACGCATGAATTCAAATAACACTATATATCGTCTAATTTTTGGAAAGATACTATGGGGAAGCTAAATCTAGGATGTTGGAACATAGCAGGACTTAACGATAGGGGGAAGAGGGCACAACTGTATCAAATAATATATCAAAGTTCATGGGACATCATATGTTTACAGGAGACCCACATTCCAATAGGCGAAATAGACCAGCTAAAAATCCCTGGGTTTAACATTTTGGTCTCAACCACACAGACCTCTAAGATCAGGGGAGTGACCATCTTAGCGAGGGCGAATTTGGGTAGACCAACGCGCAAAAAGGCAGACCCTCACAGCAGATGGACCATTATTCAACTTGATATAGGTATCACCATCTGCTCGATTTACAGGCAAAACCTTGACGAACCCACTTTGTTTAATGAGTTAGAACTTGAGTTGGCATCATGGGCAGGTACGCTTATAATATGTGGGGACTTCAACATAACGATGGGCCATCCACAGAATAGACAATCCCAGCACGCATATACAGGGCGCAAACCCAAAGTATTTAGGGCAATACAGCAATTGATGGCCAGCCACAATCTAAGAGACATCTGGACTCTGAAGAATAAAAGTGACCCTGGATATACGTATTTTTCATATCCTCATAATAAATACGTACGTATCGATTACATATTGTCGACTGCTGATATTGCCCTAAATGCCATCATAACCAAAGCCCCTAAGACGATATCAGACTACAATGCACTTTCTTTAGTATTTGAAGTTGCCAGGTATAAGAAAGTATATTCCCAATGGTCATTCGATCGTAAACTTCTTGCCAACCAGGACTATATAACACACATAAGGCAATGGACTAAAGAATTTTTTGATTTTAATCAATATAGTGCATCGAGGGTGATCGTATGGGATAGTTACAAAGCAGCTTTAAGGGGGGAAACTGTCACTTTTGTAGCTACTCGTAAAAAAGAATGTGATAGGCTAGCTGCACAGCTAGCAAATGAATTAATAAACTTAGAACACCTACACGCCACCCAGGTCCATCTTGTGGGACACGCGGAAGACACTCTCAGCAAGATTCTAGTTCTAAAAGCCGAGATTAATAGCGAACTCTCACAAAGAGCTGCAGAAATTCTCCAAGTAAATCGGAATAAAACATATGAAACTGGAGAAAATGTGGGGAAACATCTGGCTCTTAGAACTCGCCAGAAGCAATCACATAATTCCATCCAAACTATTGAATATGGGGGACAGAAACACACCACCCAGGAAGGTATAGCAGCATCATTTCAAGATTACTATCAGAAGCTATACCAAAATGAAGACCGACAGTTAACACCTGATAATAAAGAGTTTCTGAATAACTGGCTTATAGAGACAAATCTAGGTAAAACCATAGATGAATCTACAAGAGAAGACCTCGAAAATGAAGTATCTAGAACGGAGGTAGAACTAGCTTTAACAGAACTAGCTACAGGAAAAGCAGCAGGGCCAGACAGAATTCCATTAGATCTTTATAAAATTCTCGGTAATCTAATCATCCCATTTCTTCATGATCTTTTTCTCGGGATACAATGGCATGGTAAACTCCCTGAATCCTGGAAACATACCAACATAGCTATTTTCCCAAAAAAAGATAAACCACCGGAACAAACCTCTTCATACCGTCCAATATCACTTATCAACTCAGACTCAAAGATTTACGCCAAGATTTTTGCCAATCGCCTCAGTCGGATTGTCGAACATCTGGTCTCCCCCTGGCAGCACGGCTTCATACCTGGCAAGAGTACGACAGACCATACCCGTAGAGTCATTTCCCTCTTTGACATCATGGGAGTAGAAGGAGGCCAGATGTCGATGATCCTATTGGACGCGGAGAAGGACTTTGACCGGGTCTCATGGCAGTTCCTTTGGGAGATATTAGCAGTAAACAATCTTGGCCAGGCCTTTATAAAATCTATTAAGGCCCTCTATGTTGACCCTAAGGCAAAAATTATGGTAGGCGGTTGCGAAACTGAGTTCATCAACATCCAGAGAGGCACGCGGCAATGATGCCCGTGCTCCCCACTACTCTTCGTCCTCTATATCAATCCACTAATCCTTAAACTTATAACTTCACCTACAATTGAACCAATCAAAGTAGGCCTACATAGCACTAAAGTACTCGCCTACGCCGATGACGTGGCGGTATTAACACCAAACCCCACAGAGGCAATTGTCGAGATTGAGGAAATCACACGATCCTTTGGTTCATATTCAGGATACTCCCTGAATAGGGATAAAACGACGGTCCTTTGTACCGAGAACATGTCTTTTGTCAGCCAATACAGAGTTAATAATGCAAAATATCTGGGGGTGAATATCTCGCCAAAAATCAGCGAAATCAATCAACTAAACTATGACCCGCTTATTAAAAAAATCAAAAAAGAGTTTCTTAGAGTTAATAATCTCCACCTCTCTATAATAGGTAGAGGAAATTACATTAAAATGAGCGTATTTCCAAAGATATTATATCTATTACGGGCAATTCCCCTTTTAGCTAACAGCGACACAATCAAAACGTTAGACTCAGCGATTTCTAGATTTGTCTGGAATTATGGCAAAATCAGGAGAGCGCTCCCTAAGCTAACACTACCATATTCTAGAGGCGGCTTAGCAATCCCAAACTTAACATATTATCTATGGGCAACCCTCCTACAACAAATGACCATCCTGTTTACGGCTCGAGTTTCTATAGATACCAGTCGGGATCAGGCTATGCCGTCAATTTATGAATTAATTTTAGGAAGCAAGGCCAGGGGCCTGTTATTAAAACAAGTTGAACCATCCTACTTTAAAAAGATTAAATTTAAGATCCTTTTAGATGCTTTAAAAATTTGGAAAAGAACTACCAAAACACTGACAATACCAAGGTATACCAAATATACACCCTTATGGCAGAGCTCAATAATTCCACTCTACCTTAACGATAATACATCTGGGCGGTGGGAGAGATTAGGCCTAGTAACAGTTGGAAATTTCCTAGGTAGAGAACGTAAACCTACTTTCCAAGAGCTCTGTGTTAAATATCAAATCCCCCGCACGGATTACTTGAGATTTATACAAATCTCTACCTCCCTTAGACAGTCGGCATCAACTATAGACTTAAAAACCATACCACTACTAGATCTCATAGGCAAACAGACAACTAGGATAGGTAATATCTACAAATTATTTATAAAGAATCATCCTGATGATCTCGAACATATCGAAACAAGCTGGGTTAACAAGTTGAATAATGTAAACATCGATATAGATATGTCTTTATACTTATCTAAAGTATTGCTGGCCTCTAACCTAAAAGCTCAAACCTATAAAACAATATATGATTTATACTTTACCCCCTCTAAATTATTCACCTGGGGTAAAAGGGCACATGATCAATGCCCAAGATGTTCGTTAGGACCAGCTAATCTTATTCACATGTGTGCGGAATGCCCAAAACTAGATGAGATTAAAAAAGGCATTGTTAAGTATTGGGTCGAAATCTTCGGGCACGAAGTAAGAGCATCAACAACTCGTTTTATCCTAGGTCGCGACGACTCCCTAGGGCTCAGCAATAAAGAAGCCATGGCTATTTTCGTAGGCACGGCTGTTTATAGAATTATTCTGGCAGCACGGTGGAAAGACCCAGACGCCCCCACTTTTCAGGGGTGGTTGAGCAGATTGTTAGGCATATACAAGCAAGAGGCAGCAATCTATAGAACCAGAGGCAAAAAATCGAGATCATTAGGTGAGCAGATATGGGCCCCAATTGCCACCTGGTTTGAGAGTCACAGAAATTCTTAACTCTCTTAACAAGAAAACACTGTATAAAAGCATTCTCGGTAGGCATTCCTTCCCTAAAATCCTCTAGATTTCTGCTTTTTCCTTTTCTCAAATATTTGGAATATACTGGAGAATCTATATGAAATGATAGTGAAATGAACCATGTATTTTAGCATTACCTATCCAGTTTAATATGTTTGTTTAGAACAAATAATGTATTATAAGTCCTTATTTCTGTTTCTTTAATCATTTTTGTCTGCCATTTGATTATATTTTGGTAAAACTTTTGCATACTTTATGTTTTATGTATGAAACGTCACTTCGCTTCTTCTGTCTATGTACCCTTTGAACTTGCTCAAATAAAAATAAATAAAAAAATAAAAAAAGAAATGGTACAAATTCCTTTACTGATTTCTCTGATCCCTTCCAGATGATAAAAATGTCATCTATATATCTTACACCAATCACGACATATGTCAGAATTTTCTGGGATGTTACTAGCAACCAGCTTGTCTCACCAGCCCCATGAGGACCTGCTTTGCTACAGCTATGCGAGGCCCTCTGGTAGCGGTGTGTTCTCAGGCGTGTTTAGTCATACTATTCACTCCAACTCTTCCATATACTCTGACCAGTAGGAAAGGGATACACTCATGTGTGCTGTTATTCAATGTTTATTGTTACCAAATCAAGAATGTGTACCCTACACCTTTTGGCTACAACAAGCCTAGTTTACAGGTAATTATGTGAAAATGCAAGAGTCCCATTTATAGTGCACAGTATAAACATAAATGCCAGACCAATTTCCAAACAACATATAATGTACGAGTTACCTGGGGCGCAATATTGAAATGTGTTCATACTTTTTTTTATAAATCATGATCATAGCCTGATAATGCATTTGTAAATGTTTTATATAAATTAATTGATCATCAGAATCTCATGTGCAGACATCAATACACATAGTTTCATACAAGTAGCTGTTTTAACTAAAAATGCATTCCCTTGTGGTCATACCCAAAGCCGAACTGGGGCAAAGCTCAAATTGATAACACTAAACAAGCACAATGTCAATCCTATTTCCTGATGGTCAGATAAGGTCATATACTATACAAAATCTTGTAATCAAATATCATTGCATATAGTTTCATATCACTGGCAATTTCGAGTACAGAATTATACCCAAGTGGGCATACCCAAAATCAAACTCAGGTGACGCTTGCATTGATCACATTCGGCGACATGTCCGCTTCTAAATTGTCAGGTATGATGCAATAACATATGATTGGGGCTAGGCACCCAAGAACAATCATCGGGATTGACATTAAAGTTGATTCAGCCCCCATGGGCAGACAACAAGGGCTAAATGTTCTTTCGGAGAATCCAGCTAACACTCAATCAGGCCCAAGTGAGCTTTTGATAGGGAATCCCCCAGCCTGAAGCCAAATACCCTACTTCTAGGCAACCCTTAAGAGGAATTTCAGTCTCAAGTGTTAACCTCTTGAACTCATCTATGAAAATGATTCTCAATCATAGCGCACATAAAGGTCTGAAAGAAAGATCTTGATGCTAAAAAAGCGAGATTGACTAGTAGCTAGAAATTAACCTAGATATACCACTAATTGTTGATCATAGTTAAGGGTCAGCAGAACTTGCAGAGTTTCACTCCGTAGTTTTACACAGAGTAACATGAAAACTCTAGTCCATGGAGTTCCAGGAGCAGTCGGAAATCAGCACGCCGCAGTGCTCACACTGATTTTTAGTGCCAGGAGATTGTTCTGCGCTGTAAAATCAGTGCAAACCGCACCATGTAGCACACCAGAGTCCACTGCTTCTTTGCTGATGCTAAAGTCAATTTTCTTCTCGTGCGTCTGCTTTTTCATCGCAAACCGTCACAATCGTTTGCATTAAAATTTCTTGCAGGGAACCCTCCTAGTTCCCAAAAATGGCGCTATGGGCTGACAACTTACCGTTGGCGAGCTGTGCATGAGAAAGAACTCACCCATGTGGCGTTTGACTGAGTTTGCTCAAAACTCCATGTTAGTGTAACGCAGAGTGGCCAAAACTCTGCAAACTCTGCCAGCAGGGAAAAATCTATCGTCAACCCCTAGTCATAATTAAGACTCTTCTGTGTCAATGTGTTTAATTCAATAATGTACCTAGACCCTAGTCTACACAATGTAAGTACTCAGTTTCTGCCTCCTATGTTAGATATCACCTAAACAATAGCAACAAAGTGTGACAAAAAACTCCTGCTATGTGTACTTCATTGAAATGTCCGGCAACAGGATGCTGTAGGTCATAGTTAGTAATAGCCCGCGTATGTTGAAGAATACAAGTATTAATTGGTGAATCGTCCTGCCAACATATAGCTTTACAGCTTGCACAATGTGTCTGTAGAGTTTATCACCACTCTTCTGTAATAGCATTCATCCTCATGGTATTTTTCAATAAATTGCTGCATCTAAATGTGATGTGATATTCCCCAATGAAATTAGCCCCAGTCTTGTCTGTTTTTTAACCGCATGCGCACTAGCGGAATTCCGCTCGCACGCTGGGTTTTTAAAAAACGCACTTAACGTGACGAGCTGGGCTCGTCATCAGCGTCGAAGGGGCCAAATCTGCCAATGTTTCCTTAGAATTGCCCTGATGTTATTAGCTTTGCCATTATACATGGTAATGAGCCTAACACACTTATCTGCAGTGTTGGTATTTGAAGTAGCCAATGGTGGATGTTACCTGGAAATTTTATCCATAAGTTTTACTGCGTCTTGCAATGTTTTTTGAGAATATCCTCTTTCCTTCAACCATGCCTACATTTTGAATTTTTCTCCCTCATATGTTTGATCAGTACTGAGGTTGTGTTTGGCATCTAAAAGTTCCCCACAGGGGATACTGTGTATAAGAGTGGGTGGGTTACAAGGCAAGTAGCATCAAGTTGCCAAACATATGTTTTCTAAAGAGATTGATATACAGATTGTTGCCAATGACATGGATCTTAAGGTCAAGAAAATACACCTTCTCCTTGCTGATTTTATAAGTTTAATGTAGTTTAAAATTATTGTCATTTGCCTTCCCACAGATATTTTAGCCAGTCTTTGTGAACCTCTGCAAATCACAAAAAGATTCACCTGTATAACAAATCCTAGGCATAACATAGTTACAGAACAAATCTAAGTTGCTGATGACCTGCTCCTCCTACTAGCCAAGGAATACGTTAACATAGAAGGCAACGAAGCAGATCCCCATTACTCTACCTTGGATTTACCCGTAGTTCACTTTATTGAATACAAAACCATGCTAGATAGATAGAAGTCACTCATACAGAGAAAAGGAAGAAATCAACAGCGGACCCCTCCACTGCACCTCACTTATACGGTGCAATCCTCTTCCATACCAGCCATTGTGTGGTATTACTGCAAATGCAGATGGAATCTTGACAGAACAAAGAGTGGAATTGTGCACCCGTAAATAAATTAAATAAGTCTCTAGGTCTATTTGACAATGCTTTATTCAAATCCCATATTCAAAGTCGTAAAATCCAATGAATAAAAGCATCCAGCCAACGTGTTTCGTTCAAGCTGTCTTGAACTTCATCAGGGCTAATATTTATGTATCATTAGGTGTCAATTATAATTTCCATTTGGTCCATTAACTGTTTTCTCTATTATTCACTCTGTGTCACAAGTGTCTGTAGTGCTGCGGGATAATTGTTCCCCTAGTCCTAATACATGAATCAGTATTACAGAATGAAAACGCCGCGTTCAGCCCTTCAGCTTCGAAGGACTGAACGCTGCGTTTTTGTTATGATAAATAAATATTAGCCCTGATGAAGTTCAAGACAGCTTGAACGAAAAGCGTTAGCTGGATGCTTTCATTCATTGGATTTTACCACTTTGAATATGGGATTTGAATAAAGAAGGAATTTGTCATATGGACCTAGAGGCTTATTTAATTTGTCTATGGGTGCACCATTCCATTCTTTGTTCTGTCTGAAGTCACTTATGTTGAGTAACATTCCAATATAATAACGGTAATGCAGTGCCCTTGTCGTCAGAAAATATCTACATGCAATGATGCCTAGGTCATGTTTAATGCTGGTATGTAGTCACTTCCTACATAATATCTTCTATAACCATTAGGACATCACTGCCATCTTTGATATATGAGGAAAGGGCAGTAGCAAATGCTCCAAGAAAAAAATCAATACACTCCGAAGTATCTTCTAACAAGCTGCCTCTGAATTAAACCATAGGTCTCCCCAGGAGATTTTGTAGGTTCTTATGTATTTTGGGTATGAGATATGGGATAGACAGGGTAAGATGTTTACACTTCAAGAATTGCTACTTCTCGCACTCACTGAGACCATGATTTCCCCATTTAGATCCCAATATTTCTTATGGGATGCCAATACCTCACTTGCATATACTGTTGTGTAATAATCCTGGCTATTCATTTGCTTAATGCTTTTACTCAAGTTCATTTCATTAGATACTACTACTACATTACCATCTTTGTCAGATGACTTGATACAAAATCCATCTTTTTTCAGTCTAGAAAATGCATTGTGTTGTTTTATATATTTATAAAAATCCCACCTGAAGTAAAATGGTTGTATGTACTTATTATGTATTATGTTATGTATTACAAATTACAAAAAGATATGCATAGAATCGATTACAATTAATTTAATTATGTTTTTTTAATTAGTTACGTTTATCTTTAAATTGAAAAGTTGATTGAATTATTTTATTATAAAATATTTATTTTTATTTATCATTTTTAACATTAAACAAATGTATACCTATTTTTTACAACTAGCTTAATAAATAAACTAATTACTTTCAGCATTAGATCCTATGAATGTTCTATTTTAAGTCCCTGCCTCTGTTATTTTCTATGGGAAGAGGTTACAGAAGCAGTGGTTGGCCAAGTGTGCTGATGTACCAAATCTGAGCTTGAGTACATTTGCTACTGTTTTGTGTCTTTTTGGTTGTAGTGACATTAAACTCAAAAATTTCGCTCCACACTCTGTATCATTGGGCGAAGACATGCAAATCTACAATTTGTAGTACATTTTAACTCAGATATGGTAAATAGCCAAAAGTAGTAAATGTACAAATTGTTAAAATTGTTTAACTTTTTATTTCAATACCCCAACCTAAGATCAATACCAAGCAAATGAGATTTCTTTCATCCTGCCTTTTTGCTGAGTGACTATTTGGCCATTTGTTAAAATAATCATTAAACAAAATGCCATTCAACTGCTTGAATTTACTAACATGGAATTTATCAAGTGATTAAATCATCAAATTGACATACACGCCTATCATGCTGTTATTTGAGTTTTTTATAGTTCTGATACGTTAAGATTTTAAAGTCTAACATCCTTCGTTTTTATTATACTTTTACAGCAAAAATCAAGTTGGAGCTGTCCTGTACATCAAGGGGAACCTAAAAAGTACTGACCTAAAGTCAATTCTGAACATTCTGGATATTGGCGAAATACTGGACCATGATACACCAAAGCTATTCTCTTATATAAAAGTTTCCTGAAGTTGTAACATGAAACAACATGATATTTGAGCCTATACATCAACATGGCACTGCTTGCAAGTGTACTACAATTGTACCTGTGACTGTACAAGAGACATATTGAACAACGCCTGCCGTTTGGGAAAGCCCTGTAATCCTTTTCATTTTCACCACGGCTCCGCTAGTGCTTAGGTGTGTCTTTGTATGGTTTTTAGTGCTTTAAAAACCAAATGAATGAGTGCAATTGCTAAAACAAAGAGCATTTCATGTAATGCCAAATGGAGTCTTAGTTCTATTTAATAATTTTTTAGAGGCATACATGGAGGGGATTAGGGATTATAGAATGTTTTTCAGCAAATCAGTTACATATAGCTATCATTTCTGGAAATGTGTAGCTGGTTTATTTTCGGTTGGCCTGCAATTACATCACCTACATCAGCATTTTACGTTACAGCAAGTCATAGTGCTTTGAGACAGAGAGATTAAATGTATATGTCTGTAAAGCCCAACACTCTTTCACTGGGTAGCCCTGGGGGGTATCATAGTGTCAGTAGTCTTTATCCTTAATACATGAAAAACAATTCAACTAATATGTTCCAGAGCGCAGAAGACCTCAAAAATGTTTCTCTAGCCTAATAGTAAAGTGAGTGATTTTTGATTGGCGTGAGATTAATTCATTTAAATATACTATTACTGTTGAAAGTGCCTTTACTTTTTCATTGAAGGCCAGTAGAAATACAAAATGGAGGTTTATGTAAATATAGCACTCTTCATGCTCTCTGAGTGAGCAATAGAGCCTTCACCAATCCGGGAAGTAGACCACGATAGTCTTTACTCCATGGCCGTACTGTGTCAGAGAACCAGATGCGATTGTCCGGGTAGTGGCTGAAAATACCTGGCTGCCATGACAGGGACCAATAAAGTACTGAACTACAAAATGGGCATACACTGAAAGGTCAGAACCTAGACTCATGACGCAATGACATGAGTAACTGACAAACAAGAAAGTGTCTTTGTGCATTTGCCAATGGCCCTTCTTGCTCCTTGCCCCAAACTCTACCCATCTTTCTACGGGTGCCCCATTTAGTTACTTACACCTCATTGAGTTGGAAAAAAAAGGATTTGGGTCAGGGTTTATAGTAAAAACTAAGGGATCCAAGTCAGTAGATGTGCATATTATTTTCTTGTGAATTAAAGATGCCCATAAGCTTTAGTGAATTTTTTTAAAACAAAGTAACTAACTCTTTGTTGATTACTATTTTCAACATGTACATAGAGGAGCGTTTAAGCCATTAAAAAAAGCAATGCAGTGTGTTTCGGTTTGTGTGTTTTTGTAACTGCCATGTTTCTTTCTAAGTAGATCTACAGCATATGCAAATGTTTTTAGAGAATGAGACGCAGGGGAGTCTATTTTGCCTTGTAAATTAGATGGCAGGTCAATATTTATTTTTCTTGCTCACATTTTCATACGAGTAAAATACGAATGTGTTTCCGTTGTACGTTGAAAGAATGTAGTTGTCAGCTTTTTTATTTTTCTACAGAAATTGATACATTTTGTATGGCATGTTTATTTAAAATGTTACACTAGGTACACATAACGTCTAGAATTAGTTTTGCACCTCTTTTTTCAGTTACTGATGTTTGACTTTTATTTTTTAGCATTTGCCAGTAGGATGACTCTGCTCATTGTGTTCAGGTGTTGATGAAAGACTGTTCTCTAGCATGGCTGAATGCCGGAGTTTGTTATCATCTGCAACACATTGAGCTATGTTACCATGAAATGTACATCCTTTCTTTTTACAAGTGCACACTGTAATCTTTGACTATGGATTGTAAAAAGTTGTACTGCTAAGGAGAACAAATGCCCTCATGGAGTACTGCCATGTTAGACTTTGCAGACCCCAAGCTAAAATGCTTCCTGATCTATATAAGCTATAGAGAGAAAAAAAGAATCGAAAATTTAACACAGCCACCTGCCAACCCTTTATGGATCTCGAAGTATAATAATAATACTTTGTTTTTATATAGCACTGTATACCACTGTTGTGCCATGTCTAGGTGCTTTAAATAAAGGTATTGCTTGCTATTACTCACATCAATAGACATTACTTTACTGACTTCAGAAGGATCAAACACTGAATTGGCTTTGCAGAGGATTTAACTTGTTCCTAAAGATCATTGCATATTTCAGAAGCAACCGTATAGCTCAAAGAGTTGCCATACTGGCCATGTAGGCAGGCAGTGGGTTAGGGATGTTCCCGGGAAGCACCAGTTGCATTACAGTTGCAATGCATCAACCACCAATAATTACTGAGGGTGCCGCTAAGAAGAGCGGAGAGATTACGCAATTGTGCACTGATTATGACTTATGCTTTAAATAAACTGTACTGTAGCTCTCAACATGCAGCATATTTATAACGAATGTAATGCTTTATGACAGACCTCAAATAAATAACTTCTTGAACATATTCTGCACTCATGTGATGATTACCTAATTAGTAGACAAATCTAAAATTTGCACAATCTCCCACTGCCATTTCTCCAAAAAAGGTGGGAAAACATTGCTTAATGAACAAGAGAGCCCATAGTTACTTGACCAAACCACATTTGCAAACCACCTTGAATGAAATATGAGTCCTTAGTTATTTTCAGGACTTCAAATGGTAACCATTGCTCTTGGCTAAGGCAATCCAGGATGATTGGTAACTTTGACTATATAACCATAGTTAATGTACCCACATGTCATCTATGTGTATGCCTGAATCTTCGAGACAAAGAACAAGAAAAAAATATTGAGTAACTTTACTTTCTGACTATCAAAAATTAGACTTGTGTGGAGCTCGCTGAGTTTCACTCCGTGGAATTCAATGTAGTTAGCGAAAAATTCCACTGAATTCCGTGGAGTTCAGAGAGCGGGTGGAGTGTTACTCGGCCATCCCTACATAGAACCCTTTCTGTTGCCAAAAAGGCCATGAGTCACAAACTTCCTTCACATCCTGCCACAGGAGTAAGAGCAAGCCCTTTCCACTTAAGGTGCCAATATTCTTAATAACAGATCCATATTTATTGAGCACTTCAGGTCTCCTGTGACGTCTCCTGAGTAGGGCTAGGAAGCAAAAGACGCACAAAGGATAAACAGAATGTGAATTAAATCAAACATCCACCCCCAGTCAAGAGAACTGGAGTGCTACCGCGTGCCATTTTACGGAAAGGCAAAGGAGGCAGTACAGAAATGGAAAGCATTTATTTATGCCTTCAAAAGTGATAACACAGTGATCGTATTAATGCTGCCTCACCGAGTGGGCCGGTATGGGTTTCCCTCTCAGGTTTGGCTTTAACAGTTCCTCATTCTTTGCATTGTTTTATTCCCAGATAAAGTGCTATCCCGATCGGCAAGAAAGTGACATGATCCCCCTCTGGTAGAAGAGCATGGAGTATTGCATGTCCATGACAGACTGAGGATCCTATGGAGCCCAGGGGCTCCTGCCTGGCCTGGTCAGCATCCTCTTTGCGCGAGACCTGGGCACAGCTGAAGCAGAGCTTCTTCCACTGGTAAAAGCTCACCATGTCACGTGAGGCATTCTTGAGAGAGCTCAGACTGCTTCTACTCGTGCCAGCCCTGCACTACCGCACACGCGGCTCATGTCTTGGCGTCCAGCAGCCTTTGGGACTTCCAGTTGGCCAGAAAAGGATCTGCCACCTGGAACACAGCAACATAAACTCCTGGTCTCCGAGGTGTTTGTGGAGTCTCGCAGAACTCCGCTCTCACGGCCCCAGGTTTATTGGGGATGTTCTTGCTGCGAACCACAGCCTTGTTGTACTCTTCACTTTAATGGTTGGTTTAACAGTCACGCACCAGACCGCTGCAGTTCATCTGCCTCGAGGCTGCAAGGCGAGGTTATATGAGGGCTCGGACCTCTTCACAGTCAGAGCACTGTGGGACAGGCCTCTTGTTAGAATCTGACCAGCTTTGGTATTATGGTATTCCCAAAGTTATACACGCTTAATATCCAGCATGCTGATCTCACGAGTAACTGAAAAGCGAAATCTTCAAATATACTCCACTTTTCAAGCGCTCAGGAGTAGGGGTGATCGTGCGCGAGTAAACTCTGCTCTGTCTGCGGTTGGTGGAGTTTCTTTGCTGAACTCCGTGCTCAAGTGGAGTAGCAAAACTCCGCAAATTCGATTGGCGGAGCAAAGTTTACGGTCCACCCCTGTCAAATACCCACGTCACTGCGAGATGGACATTTAAATGAATGTGGGAAAGACAAATTACTAACTTATTATTATGTATTTAGTTTTTTAATTTTTTTGCAGAATGAGGGTGGAGTTAACTGATATATCTGAAACAAACCTTTTTTTAATGAAATTTATAATGGGTGTGAACTATTTCAGGAGCGCCAGGGCCTCATGGGTTACTGGGTTCAGATTGTATCAACCAGAGCTGTTTGCCACTGGTGTCCAGAGGTTTAATCTTATTATATGGTTCAAACCTGATCATTAAGTACACCCCTATGGCACTTAACTCTTAGGGCAGCAAAACTGAAGTTGTGTAGTCCAAGGATTACTCAGAGAAGTGGCATGGGTTGGAGACTCAAAACTCAACAGCCACTTGGGGGCAAATTATAGATCACTGCTCAGCTAGAGGTTTGATTTGTAAAAATGAAAATACTTATTACACACAATAAAAAAATGATTACTGTGTGCAGTGTAGCAAAGGGCGGTTATTCGGGAATTAATGTAAGCAGTACCATCACTATGTTACTGGGCAGCCATTTCTTGTGTAGTAGACTGCCCCATGTCTCTGTGTGAGAGGAGCTTTACGGTGCTTGAAAGTGGATATTGCCTGGTGATCTGGTTACTCTGAGTCACAGCTAAAATCTTCAGAAATACACTGGTCTGTACCCTGTGAGAACAATGTCGCAGTACCTTTGACAGTGAACTTTTTGATGTACCTGCATGGGTGCTGCCTGTGTGTGCCGCAGGCAGGGGCAGTCGCCTTCCTTCAATTGTGTCCACTAGGCATTTGGCCTGGGGAAAATCTTTATTAAGCGGTTGTAATTCACATAATTTGGGAAATTATGTTTTACACTTGTTACGTGAAATTCCCAAAATTACTCCATTGGTTCACTTTACATAATTATGTGCCATTTGCAGTAAAAATATACAGCAAAGCATGTGATTCAATGTACAAAATTAACGCGAACACACATGAACAACTGTTGCTAGCGGTTGTTGCTTGCAGTTCTTTGTTTAAATGCATCCTTGCTTCAAAAAGTGACGTGAGGATGCATTTCCGGCTAAAATGTAACTCTGAAATGACATATTTACATTTCACATAATTACCCATAAGTTGATGTATTTTTGCTAAATGTTTTCATATTTATGTGAAACCAAATTACACACAGTGTGCACACCCTTATTAGGCATTGTCCACAATATGAGGATACTTCAGTTAGGGCATCCACTCAATCAGCATAGTTAAACTTCATGCTGTACATCGCCCGTAACTAAAAGTAGGCCACAGCAGTGCTACAACAAGTCTGATGGAGGTGTGTAGTGGCATCAGAACACACTGTTGCAGGGTTCTTTCTGTTTGGGTCTTCCTCATGCCATCATTCCAAACAAGCAGGTGCCCACCTTGGGTCACAGTGCTAAAACTCCAACGTTGTTGGATTGTTCTTGTCACATAGAGATTCTTAAAAGTCTGACCATGTCAATGAACGACGGTGCTTCAGCGCTTTAATTCTTCCAGCCTCTAAGTCTCAAAGGTGAGTTCTCTTTGGGATGAATTCCTGGACACCCTCTTCAGTGTTGATACCATGTTCACAAGGGAGACACATCTGGTTGGCCTATAGCCCTGATTGCAGCCTCTCAAAGCAGGTCAAGCCTACATTATTTGTCAGCTTGACATCAGCTTCTCATATCTTCTTCTCCCAATCAGCATCTTCTTCGTTCAGTGACATGTTCGGTGTCCATACTGACCATTCAGTTTGATCTCTCCATCAAAGCAGAATGAATGCAGCCCTTCTGGCAAGTTCAGAGAGTCTTCCCAAGGTTACTTGTCCTGAACCTGCAAAGAAGAGCTAGCTGTGTTTATCCCAATCCTGACGTTCATAGAAATCTGCAAGTTGCCATTGATGTCTGACTGAGGTTTTGGTCAGCACATTTTGAAACACTGTCCGAAAGGTACTGCCTCATCTTCATATTCAAGTTGCAGACAGCCCTTGTGTATTCTAGCAGTTCAGTTATGTGACTAGTCCAGCCATGGTCTCTCTGACAAGTGTGAGCAGGAAGAGAGGGGGAGCTGGCAATCTACTCTCAGGTGCAACTCAAAAGAAGAGTACAAAGTCAGGTGAGGCGCTCTATTTAACTACCTGTTAACCAGTGTGTGGGTAGCCTCTTCCAAGGACCAATGGACAAAGAAGGGTAGTGGATATCCACTAGCTTTAGAGGTACCCTATCGCTCCTTTTAGCAGAACCCAAAAGTTTGACCTACAGAAAGAAATTGCTGTAATTTTCTCAGGGAATACCTCAAATATGTATTTGCTGTTTGGGCTACCCCTGAAAGCCTCCATCTTAGGTATCATGGAGGATATGTCTGTTACAAAATGGAACACACTGTGTCTGTAGCCACATGCACTGTTTCATTCTCCACATGCATTCTTCACTGCTAGGCGACACACACAAGCAACATCTACATGCCTCTAGTAGATGAACATGCAACATTCATTCCTCATTTCGATGTGCGCAGGAACCTGATTGGCCGAACAATTTAAAATGCAGTAGAGCCATTAGACTGCACCTCCAAAGGAGGCAATAGGAAAAACAACCTAGTTTTTACTACAATTGTTTCACTGCCACCACTGGCAGTGTGCTACAGCCTGGGGAGATGCTAGTAGTAAATTTGCTAAGAAGGGGAGGAACTCTCGGTGTGCCTTCACATCCACGGAGCCCCTCTCTGAGTCTCATTCCACATCACATAAATGTTGCAGCGCACATGCATGATTGAAGTGTGTGTGTAGACATTGAGGTTAAGAAAACACCACAGCTTGCTAACCAGGCCTTTTAAGAAGGGGCACACATGATATCTCAGAGGCATGGAGGTAACCATTATCCATCCCAACATATAGTCCTGATGGGGCTCAATTCGTCTTTTTTCTCTACAATTTGACTTCCCTTTGGTGGCGATGCTTTACCACATTGCAGAAATGGAGCAATTAACAATTAATTGCGGGGTTAAATATGTCTATTTTCCTTTTGCCGTAATAGTTCCTAGAGCGAGTTTAGATAGCTGAAGAAAGTCATACAATGCATATTTTTTTTTGTGTTTCAATTTTTTATTGAAATTTATAAAAAATAAAAAATACATATATTATGATAACTGTATGTATTATCAAACAATAAATATATAAGAACATTGTTATATATAAGCATATAGTAAACACAATTTGAATAATTAATCATATTATATAATGTAATAAATACATAAACATATAAGCGCAAGGACAAATATTTGGATTTATATTAAGGCCATAAAAAATGGAATTAATGGAAAGGGGAAGAGAGAGGTAAGGAAAGGAGGGATCACAAAAGAAATCGGTAAGTGAAAAATGTACAAATATGAAGCATAATACAATATGAGTATGTTCCAAGGAGAAAAAGACAATAGACAAAAGACAATGAGAATAGGTAAGAGGTGAATATACGGGTTAAGTAATTTCATTTAAGGTATATATATATATATAAATGTATGAGAGGACATTCTAAAAGATAGATAAGATAAGATAAAGTAAGATAAAATACGATACGATAAATACTTACCATAACATAGATTAATTATGCTGATTCAAAGAAAGAGAAAAAAAATTATATAATAATATTCTGTGACTTAAACAAAATTAAATAAATTACATTATATTACAGGTTTATGAATATTTTGTTACGGAACCAAGGGAGATGAGGTAGAAAAATGAAATACGAGATGAAGATGGGAAAAGAGAGTGAAATGGATAATATAGAGAAATGTACGAACAATAAATGAAAACAATAGGCATATCGTGGAGCATGTAAGTGTACATACAATGCATATTAAAACATCGGTGAGGATTGATTGGTCTTTTCAGGTTTATTTCAAGATTGTCTTTAAAGATTTACATGTGACTCCGAACCTCATCTAGAACAGTGTGTTTTACAATGCAATGCAAATTACTGACTTGCTTGAATAAGCTCCTAATTACTGGGTTAGGTTTGCTGAAAGTTGCATAATCATACTTATATTATTTAAAAGGTTAGTAGAATATAGCCTATTAGTTGCTGTTTTTTAATGTTGCAGGCTTAGAGTCACACCCCTTTTTTCAATTTTTTTTATAGAATATGATGTTTTAGTGAAAGGGTTGATGTACCTCCTATGCCTAACATGCCTACAGCAACGTTCCATGCCTAATTTTAACCGCCGAGATAAGACATGAACTTCCAGGCCAAATGCCATTCTTAGTTCACCTTCTCAGATTTGCTTTTGGCAGCCTAATGTGCAAAGATGTAACATTTTCCATGTGGAAGAAATTGATATCGAAAGCAACTTTCTATTTTCCTAAACATGCGTCTAGAAAACATGAGCACTGAGAGCAGGTGCAGCAGCTTCACACTTGATGAACCATGCTTTTGGGGGAAAAAATACCACTACCCAAGGTAGCTTGAACATCTCTATTTCCACCAAGTTTTTCAACATTTGCATGCACAGCTTTATAAATCAATACAAAGCAATATCCTGTGGCAGCGGAAGCACTTAACGTGAGAGGCATCTAGCACCGGGCCCATATGAGTTCTATTCTTTTCAAATCTACTTACTATATCCTAGAGGCATTGGTCCTCTGATGGAACTTTCTCCATCGTAGTAAGGCATGGAATCTAGGATAACTCACTATTTGGTCTGCCAAATGAGGACCATTAATTGGTAGCCAACGCCCAATCACAGTTTATAAGAAAATATATTAAATGTCAAATAAAGGACTCACAACAGATCTTTGAAATAAAAGAATTATTGTATTAGAGATTCAAAATTCATACAAGTAATATCTTTAGCAATTCTGTCTTGCATTCTAATGCATGTATACACACAGAAGGCCTGAGGAGATTTACCGACCAGCAAGGGTTGACTCCCCTACAATGTAATCTAACGACACAAAAGCAGGCCATCCTGGGTCAAAAACAAAAAGGAGAGGAGTGTGGGGGGGGGTTCCCTTTTATAGGACGATTTCCCTCACCCACCAGTGGGTGTCATGCTTCATCATCGGGAACCTCCTTACACTGTGAGCCTGGTCACAGTGCGGGCTACAACCCCCGTACTGTGAGGGAGGAGCTCAAGGATGTTTTAGTTGTAGGTGACAAGAGGTATACTAAAACCTTCAGATGAGTCTGGTGTGGAGGGTGTGTGTAAAGGATTGTGGATTATGAAGTTAAAACGAAGTCCCTGGTATGTTAATACTCAATTTTAATGGAACATCCGGGGGTCACGGCTAAAATTGGTGTGTGATCCGTGCCTGGAAAATGCAATCTTGCATGATTCGGTGTGGTCATAGGATCGACATGTTTCAGCCTTGGTGCCCTCCGCAGAGGTGGTGTGGCTTTCTTCAGGACCAAATTAAAAGAAAAGTGCATGAAAACTCAACACCGTACCAACTTTGGTATGTGTGAAAATGATACAAACAACTGATGAATTGGTACATCAGTCGTGGTGGGCTGATGTTCAGCGGCGTCACTATAAACAAAAAATGTGTTCATGACAAGCTTCAAAGACATTACATTAACACTCCTTGAATGCGTGCCAATTGATATAGTTCATTTAAATGAAGTGGCGACGGTAAATATGTAAAGGATGTTCCAAAGCTTACCCGAATTTTGGGGGGAGCTAGTGTGAACTCATCCTCGGCGCACTCGAGGAAGGTTCCAAAAACCTATAAAGAGGTTGGGGCAAGTGTGGCTGTAATTCACAGTCATGATTGCAAAAAAAAGGTAAATACAGTTAACTCGATGCAATCATTATTTGTAAAAAGTGCTTATTCATCATATATACATACATTAACTACTGAAAAGACTATGAAAAGATAAACCTGTTGTAATGCATGATGATGAGTCATAGAAAGAACTGTAAGTGGCATGCTTGAAAACACAGATCAACATTGTTGGTCATTAGCAAAGCAGAGCAGCATGCTTCACGAACACTGAAATGCTAGTGGGAGCTGTTATGACAACGAATGCCCCTAAGACGGGTGTCAAGCCGAGACATGGCGGCCTAAAGAGAGGCTGAGGTCCTCCTTAGCAGGCTAAGGTGCAGAGATCACCAAATGATAAATAATTCCATGACCGGCTACAAAGCAGAAGGCTTCACAAACACTGAAATGCTACTGGGAGCTGTGATGACAACGAATACACCAAAGAGGGGTGTCGAGACGAGGCATTGTGACCTAAGCAGAGGCTGAGGTTCCCCTTAGCAGGCTAAGATGCAGAGATCACCGAATGGTGAATAAATCATACCCCGACTACACCACAAGGTGTGTTTGCAGTGAGGGTAATGCGTGTAAGCCCCAGCACATGCGGGGATGTCTGGGAGTGAATGGTAAACAATTCTACAGTAAGAAGGCGTGCAGGAGGATATGTCCTCCCCGACGTGCACACCCAAGACCAAAACATGACATTATGCCAGGGCAGGGAGCGGGGGACAACAACCACTCGCAACTGTCTCACAGCGACTAAGAGCGAGACATATGTCAGCCCAAGCAGGGACGCGGGGGCATCGCTGCCACTCACAGAAGGGAGAATGCAGGGCGGGTGGTCTACAAATGCTTACCTCTGCCAAAAGTCTTGTGCACTCCGGTAGTGCGTCCAGGAGGAGGAGGAGGAACGCTGAGTGGCTTCAGGACAGAAGTACTCATGGGGGCAGTACCTGCGCCTCCCCGGAAGCACTAGAACAGGGTGACGGACTGTGTCATGCTCCTGCCGGTGGCGGGGAAAAAACCACGGTGGCCATCTTGGAATGGTATATAAATAACAGAAGGGTAATGGAGACCCAGCAATGATGGGTCTGCTATACAGAATAAACACCAAATAGATGTTTAAAGTTTAAAAACACAAACAGTCTGAGAAAGAGCACGGGTCAGGAGTGAGGTTAGGGGTGGCCTCCAAATGGGTCCTGCTCATAGGTAAAAAGTGGGGCGCCATATTGGAGGTGTCGAAAATGGACTTTTAAAACTAAGAGAGAATATAGTGATCCAAAAGTTGGGTAGGCAGGGACCAATGGAGAGAATGTCCTTCGTCGGGTGAGGGTGATCGATGAGACCACATCTGTTAAAGATGAGTGCAAACAGCCAACCAGAGGTGGTGGGGTCAAAGGTCCGAAAGTGGTTAAGACCCAAGGAGAAACAGGGGGTAAGGTCTGTTAGGTTAAGCTAGACCAGGGAATTTCATCATTAAGACAGTTGGTGTTGGTATGCAACCTGAAAACCCAATGTTTTCTTTTCTAAAGAGGATCATATTGGTAATTTTGAAGGGTAATAGTAGGTTTGCCAAGTACTACCCACCTGAAATCATTTGCATCTTGACCTGCTTCCAGGAAATGTGAAATTAGCCTGCTGATCTGTTTCCTGCATCCTATTGTGCTTTTGTGCTCAAGCATGCATTTTTTAACCTTTCTTGTCATCATACCAATGTACCTGAGACCACAAAGAAATGTGATCAAATATATCATGCCGTCGCAGTTGCAGTTGGTATGGTGTCTCAGCTCCCAATCACGGTTTGTACCAATGTCTATTGTGGTTGTGTGTGATGTCTGTCCACACATGCTACAGTTGCCACAGGTAAAATGCCCCTTAATTAGTGGGAGGTTCCAAAGTGTGTTTTGTTGGAATGCCTGTTTGATATGTGGTCCTGTGTGAACGAACTGGTCCCTGAGCTTGGCGCAGCGTTTGAAAGCAAACATAGGCTTGATCAGACTGCCACTGCCTTTGTTCAAAATGTGCCACTTCTTGTTAATGCTCTTTTGGAGGAAGCTAGACCTATTACTGAATTTGTTGACACAAATCAGTCTATCAGTATTCTCTTTTGCAGGTTGTGGCTCCGAGAGAGCTTGCCGATGATTGTTGTACGCTCTTTTATTTGTGAACCAAAGACTGGGGATATTGTCGGTCCAAGAGGTGGCCTGCCAAAGTAGATGCATGTTTCTTGTATTTGACCACTTCGGAGCAGTTGCACCGGATACTTAAAAATTGTTCAAAAGCGAAATTGTCTTAAAGGGATTTAGGATGGTAGCTTGCTTAAAAAAAAGCAGCGAGTGCTTTGCCATTGGTTTGGTATATAATTCTGTGCCTAGCCCATCTTCTGTAGTGTAGATCAGCAGGTCAAGAAAGGGGAGTTGATCTTTGTTTAATTTACATGTGAATTTTAGGAATTTGTTACAAGAATTGAGCCAGAGGTGAAAGTTCTCAATCTCTTCCCTGCTGCCACACCACAAGAACATCCTCGATGTACTGTTTCCAGAGACGGATTATCGACTCAAAAGGGTAGATCGACGTCAGGATAGTGTTTTGTTCAGTCGAATGGGCATACAAATTTGCTAGGCTTGGGGTGAAGGTGCTGCCCATCGAAGTGCCTTTTATACAAAGTTCCCATTATGCCATCAGATTATGCAATGTAATTATTGTTATGGAAAATGTGTCATGTGAAAACATGGCGCAACAGCAGATAACAGTAGAGAGTGTCACTCAGCTATACATGGTAAAAGAGCAGAGCAGGCCAAACAACTTTTGCAGATGTGAAAGGGGTGAAGAGTTCACTTGAAGAAAGAATGCATGACCTGCAATGCCGCAGTTAAAGGAAAACTCATGTTTCACAAGGTTGAGGACATTTATGGCCTTAGCACTCAGGCACATTTCTGTGTTTTCCATAGATTATAAAATGATTAGACAATAGAAGCAGGATATTGAATTAGCCAAGAACACACAAAATATCATAGGAGGTCTTAGTGGCATCATGATAAGGTACACACACAATAAATATGCATTCACCGCAAATTCACACAGATTTAAAAGTAGAAGAATAGTTTGGTTGTTAAGCATTGTTAGAATTGCAATAAAGGACCTCTAGTGAATTTTGGTTAAAGTTTAGGGTCATAGCGTCACATGAGGCATGATGTTTTTCCACAACTAATGTATAACTATGCAGTGATTTATTACCTAAGATTTTCTAATAAAGGATTGTCTCATTTTGTATAAAAGAAGCAACCTGTGAGGCAGGAGATTGAGACAGATGGTTTACCTGTAGAGATATTGCCACTTTCCTTGTTGCAACAGTAAAGAGTTGTTTAAAACTGTCAAAAGGAATTTGTCTTTTCCTTTAATTTTGAAGTTAGCCTGCAACAGTTGGTGAGCCAGCACTGGATGCCCTCTTGCCCTCACATGACTGCTGACAATTTAATCCCATCTACCCCAGCTGTGTGGATTATGGTGCATCTTTTATAAAGTAAGCAGACACTGTTGTGTTCTCTGAAGTTCTACCTATTCACAGGGAATGGGTAGGATCAGGGGATTGCCATCTTTTAAAGGTGAGGGCAATGCGGACTACATTGCATGTTTTTGAATGCATTGTATGAATTGTCTCTTTTGGCAATGGTAAACACAAATGTAGCTATAAGGACATAATAGATATAAGAGTATTGCATGCAAGATTATATATATGTGTTGCACAATATTAAGAAAGGTGCTGCATAACTGGTTAACTTGTTTTTCCTAATACAAGATTGGAAGTGTTCAATGTGGGTAGTTCAAAGTTGGGTGCCAATATGTGTTCCAATTTTTGACATTGAGGGACAGCTGAAAGACTGATGTCGCTAAACTTTACCTCCAAGTACGATCTGAACACGTGAATTATTGTCCTGGACCTAATGTCCTGAAGTCATTCCAAGGTCTAAGAGATGCATGGTTTAAAGGGTTTATCCTCTCTAAGCGCGGAGGGAAGTTACCAGTGGTTGGCCGGTTGTATATACATTTTAGAGTTAGAATAATGATGATTAGCAGTTAGAAGTAGTTGAAGTGTTCATATTTTTAAATATGCTGATAGTTAATACGTGTGAATGGAAATGTGACCACAGTATCATGTTGCATAATGTTGTATTATGTTATTGTGATGTATAATGTTTACTATATGATAGAGTAAGATAAAACTGATGGATTTTCCTGTTTATAAAGACGAGTGTAAGTTTAAAAAAGCCGAGCAATATTCAACCAGATAGATAAAAGCTAAATTATAGAAGTGTTAGAAATATGAGTGTTCAAGGAGACACCCTTAGAGTGTATACAAAAGACCTTTCGAGGAGATCAGAAAAAATATACAAATATTGTTTAGAATAGTTTAAAGCAACTTAAAAACACAAGTATCCCTGGTCAAAGGAAGGGACATTTGATGATCAAATATTAGAGCACATTATTACGCATCTTAAAAGTACCTATACAGGAACCAAACTTCAGAATCGAGAAACCACTTTAGCTTTATAGCACATGTTTTGTGAGAAGTCTAAGGACTCTTTAAAAAGTTGATACTCCTAGTACCCAGTCTGCTCCTCCACCTCCACATGACCCTATAAGACTTCTCTTAAGGTACCTGGTATTTATCGGCTGACTCAGATACAGGAAGCTGCAGTGGGATTAGAGAACCTTGAAGTTGGGACCACTTCACAATCCCCAAAGGTTATCCCTAATGTCGCCCCACAGATGCCTATGCCAAGACACATCGGCACTCCCAGACTGCAAATAACGGTGGATTACTCCCAGTTTTCAGGCCAACTAAAAGCACAGTTTACACTGCATTTAAATTCAGCCTGTCTTCAGGAGGATAGAGACGAAGAGCAAAGACCAGGAGATAGTGATGACCAGTCACATGTTTCACCAGCAACATTGCACTTGTTGCATTGTAGAGACACAACAGGAAGGGTAGTTAGGTAGCAAATGTTACCCCACAGTGAAGAGATGCAGATGATGTTAGACGGAATGACTAGGTGGAGAGGACTGTTAGTATGGCAAGATGGCTAGTATCCCAAGAAGGGTAGGTGAGGATCTCCGGAGAACTGAAGGTCGTTTACCACCTTGGCAGCAGGAGATGGGGAACAAAAACATTTCACCCAAAAGTATTTAAGAATGGCTATTACAAAGTGAGGGTAGGAGAGATGTGAGAGAAAGAAGGAGAGAATAATATTATGATAACCTTTCAGGACGGATTCAGGGAAGTTTTGGGGGGATGACAAATAGAATAGAGTCTATACATAGGCGTATAGATGACATGGGTGAATACTTCAATCTCAAAGGCTAGGCGCTCTACTTATCATGATGGCACTCAAGAAATACTCCTTATCAAGTCTAATTTTACAAAGAATGCAATGGGATTGCCTAATCATGCAAATACTAGAGAAGTAGAGCAGGATATGTTTTCTGTAGGCTAGGAAGCCCTGAGTGACAGAGCTTGAGGGGTTGCGATTTCAAGGAACACATGGCCAGCCATACAGCAGAATGGGATCTTGTGAGGTTATAGAAGGATGATACTACATACTCAAACAGTGAAGCTAGGTGCCTTCTACTCACCTGTCTTTACTCTCCCATGCGGGGTGCCCCAAGGATTCTCACTAAGTCCCACCCTATTCAAAATATACGTTTCAGACTTAGCGAGGATCATCAAATCGCATGGGTTGAGTTTAACCACCTACGCTGACGACACCCAGCTGGTGCTGGCAGTTCACAAGGATGGAATAGCGGTTGGGGCCAGATTCCAGGAGGGTATGCTAGCCATCAGCTCCTGGATGACGAGCAACTGCTTAAAGTCAAACTCGGATAAAACCGAGGTAATGACTTTTGGGAACCTCACACCCGGGTGGTCCCCCACCTAGTGGCCCAACGAAAAGCGTCCTCCGCCAGAACCCGTCACCAAGGTCAGAAACCTCGGGGTTTTATTCGATGATAAACTCCTGTTCCACCATCATGTAAATGCCGTTGTCTCCTCCTCCTTTCACACCTTAAGGAAAATTAAGAAATTGCTTCCTTACCTCCCATTATCAGCTGGTAAAACTCTCATCACCACCCTTGTCTTTTCTAAAACTGATTACTGTAACGGCCTCCTGCTTAATGCCCAAGAAAAGGTCCTCAACAAACTTCAGTCAGTTCAAAACGCGGCAGTTAGAATTCTACTCGGCATCCCCAAATTCAAATCTATCACATCTGCCATACGCCAACTTCACTGGCTCCCAATCAGAAGCCGGACCAAGTTCAAAGCTCTTTGCATCGCTTACAAAGCCATCAACAATTCAGGACCCCTTTTCTTAAAAAAAGCTTTCTCTAGGTACACTCCTGATAGACCCCTCCGCTCCTCCTTAGCCCACCTCCTACCGGTCCCACGCACCAAAAAATCATCTTGGGGAGCTACGAGCTTCCTAGTCGCCACTGCCAGGCTCTGGAACTCTCTTCCTCTCCCCATCAAAACCAGCCCGACACTCATTGTTTTTAGGAAACAATTAAAAACCTGGCTTTTTAATCAATAACTTTTCCTCAGCGCCTCCCCTATCTTGATTCGTAGTCCTTAAGCGCCGAGACACCCTAGGGTATTTGCGCGCTATACAAATCTCCAAAACATAAACATAAACATGATAGGCCATGCAGGTTTGCGTAGCACAGATTTCACCCCTAGTGAGATAGTTGCTAAGGGAGAAAATAGTTGGTACAGTGCTGTACCTTATATGGATAATTTGATAGAATGGACTGAAAGGTTAGCTCCACAGGTGAGTGCGTGGCCACAAGAAGGGTCCTTTGATCCATGTGACATGGCAAATGCTGAGGATTGCATTCTTAAGGTCAGGGAGAGCCAGACTGGGATTATCCCTACATGCAGAAATGTTTGCATGTGTGGCAAAAATATGCCAGACAGCACAATCCTCAAGATTCTGCCATTCCCATACATCAGATGCCCCTGATACGAAATGGACCTGGTCCACTTCATTATGTTACTTGTTCACAAATGAACAAAGACAATCCCAGGAAATTGTTACCGCTGCTTAAAGGGGGAGCAGGTTAATTGATTAGAGCTTTGAATAGAAAACTGGTGGCATCACCTTGGCAGTAGGAGACATAAAGAGTTTGCTTAGCTCTCTTATAGAAGATGAAACAGACACTTTTTTGCAACAAGCTGGAGTGAGAAACGTTACCCTCACTGAGACTAGCTATGATGAATCTCCATTTAAGTTGGTTAGGACAGACCAGACATTGGGTCCCTTATGGCTCAATTAATGCAGCCAAATGAGGAACTCAGTCAGTTTCTCAGTAGGATGAAGGAAAAATGGACTCAAGATTTAGGTCAGGGTTGGGAAGTAACAGGAGAAAAGGCTGTGGTATTTTACAATGTACTGAAAAACGGGTTACCCTCTGATGTACAGGATAACCTAGATAACATCTTTTATTAAAAGCGGAGCCTTGGACAGAGATACAGGCACACATAATCCATTTTTGTAAGAAACAGCAGGAGAAAGAAATAAACAAACAAACAGGAGTTGACACTGAAAGCAGCTGTCAAGTTAGTGCGGCAAAAGTTGAAAAAGAAAGGAGCAGTCGAAGGAGCTGTAATGGCAGCCACCACTCAGATGCCTGCAATGTCTGTGAGATTTGTCCGTGGGACCACCCCACCCCCCCAAACAACAATATCCACAACAGGATAATGCAAGGCTGCAAAGTTTACTTCTACCATTCACAGTGACCATTGTGACCCTCACTGCCCTTAAGGTAGATGACAAGAAACCATGGGTTCACCTCACCAATATTCATCTGAATCCAGCGTCACACCAAGCAGATTCAACAATGTAAATGGAACAAGAGGGGTAAAAATACCCACCTCTGCTTTTGGACCATTTTAGGAGAAACAGCATAAAAGTTATGTATCTTTGTTTTCCTTTTTTGTCTCTTAATGCTATCTTTTCTATTTTTGGTCTTCAACAGCAACATATCTTCTAGTTCTCACATTATACTCCTGTGAAGGGAACTCTCTATTCATGTTAATGTGTCCCATAATGTTTGTGTCAGATTTATCAGATAATTTGTGGTATCAACATATGTCAGGCATAGGTTCTGATAATACCAATGAATTATGTTTTGTCTGCTTTTTAATTCCTCATACCACTGGATCAGATAGGCTACATTCAACTAAAAAAGTGCCCCCAAGCACAGGTGTATGTCTTTTGCATCTTTACTTGTGTAGTATTAAGGGCCAAATACAACTAACACATGTTAAAGTAGCATTCCAATGCCACAAAATATGACTCCTCAACAGAAGTTTTATATATCCTTACAGAGAAACAGGACATTAAGGATGAAATCAAATAACACGAATGGAGTAGACAGATCGTCCCAGTACGGTACAATGTGTTCAGATGGTCTTAGATTTAAGATTTTTAGGGGTAATACTTCCACTCACTAAGTTTTATAGTTATTTAGTAAAAATGTACAAGTAGATTGTGTTAGTCGACCAGGATTTAGAGTCACTGGATCAATTTTTGCCCATGATCAATGGCATTCTGATATCGAATTTTCCTGCAGGGTCATGTCTTTATGGAATAGAATTGATGTTAGTCAGAAGCAATAAAAAAGTGTGTGCATATTTGGGACAGTAACATCAGCGCTTTACACTTGGATAGATAGTATGGTAAGTCCTCAGACAGTCTGGAGACTTTGAGACTTACTTTTGTTTTGTTTATGTTTCAGAGGAAACAGCACCATTAATATAGGATACAATATTGGTTGTAGAGCCACAATAGATAATGCCAACATGCAGGGCGGTTCCCCCCAGGCTCATGGACTACTATTGGCAATGTGGAGAAACAGTGTATGCTCAGTTATAACTGGGGAGGTCAATTTTCACTCATCACCTTGCATGCCCCTCTTTTGTTAATTCCTGAAATAAACATATCAGTTTTACATCAACACCCTATGAGCCATCCAACTACTCTGTTACATCGTCATCGAAGAAAAAGAACTGCAGTGTATTCTGGCACCAATACTTGGAAAGATATTCCCCAAGAGTAAAGTTTGTTTAATAAGATACAATGGTTATTTGGATGCATTCTTCAGTTTGTACAGGCTAAGGCAACTGCTCAATGGCTGCAGATAACTAGATGGAAACTCGTTAAGTGCATCAACACTGGGTGCTATGAGAATGATGATAATGCAGCATCGCTATGTACTTGACCTTATGACGATCACAGGAGGAGTATTTGCTGAAAATTGGAACTGCATGCTGTTCTTTTGTCACAGCAAACGATGCGGACAGTGAAACTTTGTCAGATGCTATACAGACTTTACACAATCTACAGAAGAAAATAGTCAATGAAGGAAGTGACCAAGTTAATTTGTTTAGCTGGTGGTTGCATTACTGCTATTCTGGATGTCTGGTCTGTTGGGAACCTTGTTGCTAACTATTGTGGCGGATGTATGACGTTACAACGCATACTTTTACAACGCATGCCTTTACAACCCATTTCTTACAACGCAAAATGCTTTACAACGCATTCCATTACAACGAATTTTCTAAAAACTACCATTACAACGCATACTACCTTTACAACGCATCCCATTACAATGCATACCATTACATTGCATGTATGGTAAGAATTGGATAGTATAGGGGTAAAAAGTACTATTCTAACTCCAGGGGGTGCAGCAGTAGGGTAAGTGTTGGATAGTGTAGGGTCTTAACATTACTATTCTAACTCCAGGGGGTGCAACAGTAGGGTAAGTTTTGGATAGTGTAAGGGTGCTATGCATTGTGATGCTATGCGTGGTAATGGTATCTGTTGTAATGACTGCGTTGTAATGACATGCGTTGTGATGGTATGCGTTGTAATGGTACGCGTTGTAATGACTCTGTTGTAATGGCATGCGATGTAATGGATCTTGCGTTGTGAAAGTTACGTTGTAATGGTAGTGCGTTCTAAAAGTTGCGTTGTAAAGGTTGTTTCCCATTGTGGCCCTACTAATACATTTTTGTTTTTGTGTTATAGGATTAGTTCTATCATGTTGCAGAAGGATAGGTTTAAAGGAGGAGGAGTGTTTCTAGTTAGGACACTAACACAAGTAGTAGATTTCAGGGTAATGTATTTTTATAATATACTAGCAGCCTGTCCCGACGTTGTCCGGGTATGAATTGGTGCCGGGCAGTTGTATATTGTTTTGTAGGATTATGTTTTGATAGCATTTCTTATCTGTGACAGGCTTGTGAAATGCTCCGATTCACAGTGCACTGCTGATGCACTTAAGAGTGCGCGTTCAGTAGTGTGTGAACTCGAGTTTCCCTACTTTATTTTTCCTTGCAATATTATATTGCGCGAACTCGACAACATGGCATGAGCACCATTTACATTACAGAAGAATACGTTAATTTGTGGTAGGCACGGGGAGACAAAGCGATTTGCCTGGAATCACAGGATGTTGAACTTATGCTGAGATTCGAACGTAGCTCCCCAGCTCTAAAGTTCGCAATTCTAGAACTTGTGGCGGGAGGTGTGTCTAAAAGTGTATGTCGGTGCTGGTCATCAATGAAAGAGACCTGTGCATTTTTCAAATGGATGGTGAAAAAATATGAGTATGTTGCTGGAGATGTGGGCCGCCGTGCCACCAATGTACTTACCGGGGGAGGGTAAACACCCATTATTCCGCAACTTTCTTTCCGCATACCATCACTCCGCATACTTTCATTACGAAAGTACCATGACTACGCAATGCCATTATAACGAATGCCATTACATTTTATATGCTTTTACCACGCATACATTTACAACGAAATTCGTTGTAAATGCATGAATGGTAAAAGCATGTTTTTTTAATGTTTGGATAAGGTAAGTATGGGTATAGGGGTATATGTTTTGGGGTACTGAGGTATATGTTTTGGGGTGTTTGGGTATTTTAAGGGTTCAGATATAGTTTTGGGTTATGGGGTATAGGGGTAGTTTTAGGGTTTAGGGATAGGAATGTGTTTTGGGGTACAGGGGTATTTTTAGGGTTCAGGGCTAGGTTTGGGTTTTGGGGTATAGGGGTATTTTCAGGGTTCAGGGTTAGGTTTGGGTTTTGGAGGAACAGGGGTATTTTAAGGATTCAGGGCTAGGTTTGGGTTTTGGGGTACAGGGGTATTTTTAGGGTTCAGGGCTAGGTTTGGGTTTTGGGGTACAGGGGTATTTTAGGGTTCAAGGGTAGGTTTGGGTTTTGGGGTACAGGGTTATTTTTAGGGTTCAGGGTTTAGGTTTGGGTTTTGGGGTACAGGGGTATTTTTAGGGTTCAGGGGTAGGTTTGGGTTTTGGGGTTCAGGGGTATTTTAGTGTTCAGGGGTAGGTTTGGGTTTTGGGGTACAGGGGTATTTTAGTGTTCAGGGGTAGGTTTGGGCTTTGTGGTACAGGGGTATTTTTAGGGTTCAGGGCTAGGTTTGGGTTTTGGGGTACAGGGGTATTTTTAGGGCTCAGGGGTAGGTTTGGGTTTTGAGGTACAGGGGTATTTATAGGGTTCAGGGGTAGGTTTGGCTTTTGGGGCACAGGGTATATTTAGGGTATGGGGATAGGTTTGGGTTTTGGGGTACAGGGTATATTTATAGGGTTAAGATGGGTTAGTGTTTAAGGGTGTTGGGGTATTTTAAGGAGTAAGGGAGGGTTATGATTATGGGGTGAAGGGGTATTTCAAGGGAGCAGGGTGGGATTCGTTTTTAGGGTGTAAAGGGTAATAAAATAAAATAATAAATAAAAATAATATAAATAATGCAATTTAAAAGAATAAATGTTTTAATTAAATTTTAAAAATGTGTGTGTGTGTGTATATATATATATATATATATATATATGCACATATATACAAACATATATTTGATGTTTTAATAATGTACTTTTACAATGTATATGACTTTACCACACATGCATTTGCGTTATAATGGCATGCGTGATAAAGTCATATGCGTTGTAAAAGTTTTAGAAATGATGTCTTTGCGGAGTAATAGTCCTGCATTATAAAAATTGTGGAATAAGGGTATGCGGGATGTTGATTTGCGGAATATCATCACTATTTTCGTGGAGGCGGGCCTTGTGTCCGGATGTGCGTGGCGCGAGGCCTGTGTGCAACAGAAGTGGAAAATCTCCAGTGTGAGCGTCAGGCGTCACCGGAAGTTAAGGCGAGATTACATTTCCTGCACAATGGCCCCTGTTTGCGCTCCTTCCGGCACTTGGGAATAGTGCCATGCCTGACCTCCATTCAGTAAAGCAGGTGCACGTCACTGGGAGCGCGGGGCAAGCACACCCGGAGCTGGAATGTACAGAACCTGGGAAGAAAAAACAATGAAATATTGGGCACAACGCTCGCTTTTTCCGTAATCCCCGCGCCCCGCACACGCCCACGCCCCCAGCACACGCCTACAGCACATGATATGAGACATGGCATGAAGGGCGGAACGTACCACACCCACCCAGCATTTGTCAGGCCCACAGCACATGCCCACAGCACAACGCAGACACGCCCACAAGGGACTACTTTGCTGGCACGGTTCTTTTACCTTTTAAATGTATATGGTGGGTGTCTGCATAGCCTATGTCCTTCTGCTGCAACTGCCCTTTCCAACGCTGTATTAGGTGTTGTGATTGGTGCTGTGGTTCCTGAGATTACCCGCCTCAAAGGTTTGGGCTCTCTCTTTATTATATTAGTATAGATAGATAGATATATATTCACAAGGCTTGCCACTCAAAAGACAGGAAACTGCCAGATGCAAAGCGACTAAGCATGGGCGAATTTTGCGAATCTGGCATTCGCGAATTTTGCGAATTTGTGAACTCGCAATCCGCAAAATCCACGAATTCTCGCGGATTTTTTTTTGTGTGTTCGCAAGGGTTTCTGCCAGTTCGCGAGGGTTTGGTACCAGTTCGCAATCGCGAACTTACTTGTCGGCTCGCAACGGTCGAGACTATGTTGTTTCTACGTCTGGTTCATCATCACAGGTTCCCAGCACCCTCTGTTTCACCACTGCCACCCTCTGTTTCACCCATGCCACCCTCTGTTACACCCATGCCATCCTCTGTTACATCAATGCCACCCTCTGGTTCATCATCACTGTAGATTATGGGGGGGAAAAGCAAGCACACCTGCCCTGCTTCAACTGACATGAATTAATTTGGGGTTAGTTTATTAATGTGTCACTGTTTTAAAATTCCAGGTCTGACACCTGCTTCCTTATCAGTAATTTGCTTTCTGTTGCAGTGCAATTTTTTTTTCCAGGACTTTTGTGGCCTACTTGTAGCTATTCTATGAGCCTTCTGTGAGGGTCAGAGCAGGGTCATACAATTGTTGCAACTAGCAACTGAACTCTGGAGGGGCCCCAGTCAGGAAGCACTACAGGGAATGGTTACTAATGATAAGTTTGAACTCTCGCACCTGCCAAGTGCTTTCAGTTTCGCAAAACTCGTTTTTCTGCAATTTCGCGGGATTCGCGGGGCGCGAACACGCGCGAGATCGGATTCGGAAGCCACGAATTCGTGCGAATATGCGATTTGTTTTTTTGCGGCGTGTTAGTTCGCAAGGTTTTGTGCGTTTTCGCGAGCCGCTTGTAGCGCAAGGCGCAAAGTTACCCTCGCGGTCGTTCAAGGGCACGGCCATCTTGTTTGCATGACGTATTTCCGTTTCCGGGCGCGAAGTGTAATCTCGCAAAGTGTGCGGGTCGCCAGTACAATTTCGCGAGGAAAATCTCGCGCAAACTAACCCGCGCGGTCGTGAATGGGCGTGGCAATCTTGTTTCTCATTCATTGCTATGGTTCTGGGAATGCTTTTTGTATCCTCTCTAAATCTCTGCCATCCTTTGCTTGTTTGAAGTTTTTTTTATCTATTTTACTTATTATCTATCCCTCTATTTTTCTAGCCCTATATTTTTGTGTTTACTGCTACTTTTGGTTAATTTTAAACTACTTTTTTAAACTCTTTTCTTTTCTTCTCTTCCCTATTCTATTTTCTTTATTCCTTTCCACCCAGACCATGGTGAAGGGAGCGGGAAGCATCCCGAGAAGGGGAAGGGTCCCGCACCCCGTGCCTGGCTACTGTGCGGGCGTTTGAGGGGGGAGCAGGTCGTACCCCGAGAGATCTTTAGCCCGGAGGAGGTGGCCGCACTCATTTTTTATGTTCAGCGCCGCCTCCCCAGGACCATCATGGCAGGCGGCAGGATCGGTGTCGGGTACGGGATCTGGGAGCGCCGGAAGCGGTGGGAGAAGGTGTGCCGGGCCATGTACCACCATTCTCGGGTCCGGCGCACCTACAACCAGGCCACCCACCGCTGGACGGATGTCCTGGACTGTGAACGAGATCTGCTCGACCTGCTTGGCCTTGAGATCCCCGGGCTTGGTGAGTAGTAGTAGCTATTTCTTTACTACTCTGTTTTCTCCTGCTGTGTGTTATTATATTGCAAATTTTTGTTTTTTACCAAGAGCAATAATGCTGCTCATTACATTGTAGGTAAATTATATTTCAAAATCGTCTGTGCATTTCAGGTGCACTGCTCTCCTTCTCAGTAGTGTTGCTACTATGCTTATTTGTTTTCGATTTTGTGTTCATTTCATTGGCTTGTGAAATTATGTATGAGTGTAGTTTAAAGAACTGCGTAATGCTACACACTAAGGTTCAGATTTTTAATTACCGGCGCATCCCTGCAAAGTAGCAGGGATGCGCCAGTAATTGTGCGCCACGCCACCATCACCCATGGTGCGCCGTATTTACAATGCGGCGCACCATGGGCCCAAAACGTCACCAAAGCGTTACGCATCTGTGCCGTAAAGGCGGCGCATTGCTGGAGTTGCGTCGCAATGATGGCGCAGCTCCATCAATGCTCTGAGGTGCCCTATCTCCCCAATGCTGCGTCAAGCCGTGGGTCTGCTTCAAGCAGGCGCAGGGTTTGAGTCACGCATCATTGTCGTTAAAGTGAGTGATTGAAATCGTGTAGATTTCCCTCAGCCACTTTTAGGATGCGTTCCTGCGCAGGAACGCCCTCCCTTGCGCCGGAACGCCCCCTGTTGCGCAGGGCTTTACAACGTGATGCATCTTCCATATGCGTCACGTTGTTAATATACGCCGCACCATTGCGCCTCTTTTGTGCTGCCGCTGCGTCACAAAAGTCACGCAACAATGGAGCAAAAGAGCCGCAAGGGGCTTCTAAATCAGCCCCTACAGACTCAAGTCCAGTCCTTCCTTTGTACACATGGCGATAAGAAGAAATAGTGGTGGTGGATTGATAGTTTGAGTATTTTATTGACTGGTTAATTCAGTAGGAAACTTTAGTGTTGTCGCTGATCTGCAATCACGATGGACTTTGTCTGTCACTTCGCGTGCTGCGGACTGCTGCCTGCCAATACTAGGCAAACCTTTTTAGTACTTTGTTTAGTGAGTTACAGAAGAAGTTTCCAATTCGACGGTCCGCAAATCAAGCAATACTAATAACGTAGTAGACCACATGAGATTGGTCAATAATATATCCCTTGGAATAGTTGTCTATTTGCTATTTTGCCAAAATATTTTGTTAGTTCTTTTGAAATGTTTGATTTGGTTGACAAATATCATCCATGTTTTCTGTTTTTCTTTCTTTCATGTTGTACATCAGCTCCCCCCAGGGGCAAGAGGAGGACACAGGAGGAGGAGGAGGGTGATGTTCCGGATGCAGGCCAGGATCGGGCAGGCGAGGGCTCCTTTGCTGGCCCCAGTAAGTTTTAATTTTAATATAGAGTACTTATTTTTTCCTAGCGTTCCTCATTCGATTTTTTCTAAATCGTCTTTGATCTTCTTGTAGACTGGATCTAAATTCTTATCCTGCCTCGACTATGACTCCGGGTGGTATTACTAGATTATTCTTATTAGTCTGTCTGTGTAGCTAACTAAGATTGCACATTTGGCAATTCCATTGGACTCCCATTCTAGTCAGCAATAGCTCTATGCACAGAGTGCAGTCCTCTGGGATTGTCCATAATGTCTTTTCAAGTCTTTTAAATGTTTATGCTTTGACAATTGCCAACAATAAAAAGGTGAATGACCACCAAGAAAGAATAAGATACTACTTTACTTTTGGTTTGGATAGGAGGACAATCCATTCTACTACTGTTGCAGGGACAAATCTGCACAAACAGAACTATGGACACTAAATAATGCATTGCTAAGCTTATCAATTATAATAGGTGCTGTTAGACTTTCCACATACCTCAGTGATAACAGACTTGTAGTTGAACCCCCAATCTCCTTACTGACTAGATAGTGTGGCAGAGTCATTTAGCTCCCAAAGTCACCGATGATTGATCCCCAATGATGTCAGAGGCACGGACTCATGCTTGCCAAAATTCAAAAACCTTTAGCTCATCCACTCTAGTCTGGAGGACCAAAAACCACAGAGTCTATTTAAGTTTAAAAGCTTTATTAAAAGTAAACACATTTATTAAAATCAAGTTTGTCATAAAAGTAAACGTTTAACTGAAAATGGAAAAGTGCTTAGTGCTGACGATTAATTGGACACATTTCTTGTGGTCGAGCCGAGCTCTCACCTGGTTTGAACTTGATCCTGCTCGTGTTCTTAGAAGTCAAGCTTCTGTCTGTTAGGAGAAAAATTGGTGCGTGTTAAAAATAAAAAGCAAGCATTCATCAGTTGTGCTAAAAAGTGCAGCAAGACAACAGCCTTCCCTGGAAAAATGGACATTTTTACTTTAGAGTAGACAGTCACAAATTATTAAATTGTATTCTGTTTTTTTCACATTTCTTTCTTCCTCCTAGACCAAATATTATATAGTAGTGAGTGGTGTATTCTAACATTATTAAATGTACTTTGTAGGTGGAACATCTGGAGGCGGTGCCAGCGCAGAGGTGGTGGTGGCATTGGACGAGGACAACTCTGGGGAGGAGGCGGTGGAAGTGCCGGACAATTCTGTGAGGGATAACGCTGTGGTGGTGGGTAGAGGTAAGCTATATATTCCTTACTTATTGAGATTGAAGACTGCAGAGTGTGCTTTCTGCATGGGTGTATTATAAATCAACCAGGTAGTAGCCTCCTCTAAATGTACTTCGACTTAGCTGTGAAGTTTTTGGCGAGAAGAATCCCAATCAGATCTGAGATGAACTTGATGGATGGGATGAACGAAAAGCGAAAGAAGGGTGTAAGTAAGTGTGGAAGGACGAGAAATGTAATGATGACTGGCAAAGAAGAATGATATGTGTTTTCTTGGTCCCCGAGGTGGCTGGGAAGGAAAGAATATGGTATGGTGCATGGCTGGGTGAATGATGAAGCAAGGATGGGTGGAAGGAGAACAGCCTGGGTGGGTGAAACAGAAACTGTATGTGTGCATATACTTTGAATGGATGGATGCCTGGATCATGGTACTATCTGACTCTTAGATAGCATATGTGTATTTAGAGAGAGTAGACGGTCACTGGATGAACTAAGGGGGTCATTAGGATGTCAGGCGGATTGGGTTTGTAAAATGGATGGGAATGGGGGTTTCTTTTTGGGTAGGTTTTGTTGAGAGAAAAAAAAAAAGCACAGCATGGACAAACAATAATTGAACATAAAGAAATGTTTGGGTACAAAGCTAACCATAAATCTTTTACGTGACATAAAGGAAGTGCATGCACTACTGAATGCATTGTTACTGAAAAGTAAGTAGTACTTTCGACAACCGTGAATGACAGAATGCGACAGTACAGGGCTACATTAAATTAGGTTTAAAAAATAGCCGAAGTAAAACCTATAGAATGGCTTTAGGGATCAATTTAGAAGCAGAGAGCGATCCAAGAAATGCAGTCACACTCATAGAAGAAAAGAATGGATACTGTTTCTGTCTGCAGTATGTTGTTGTAGTTGTCCTCCTGTTGAATTTGGTAAGTAAGTTGCATGCAGCAAACAATTCCTCTTATTAGCGGCACTCCTCCATTGCAGCTGACGCTTCGTCCATCAATGTTGGTGACCAGAAGACACCCTGTCCACTGCCTGCCTGGCGGATGCTGAATTGCGGCTCGCTAATGTGAAGCCCGACTCCATCCTTTTTTCCCCATTGCACAGACTGAAACCCGGCCTGTAATTATTGAACGAAAAACAGCACTGATAAATAAATATAAGGTATGTACGCTGTGTAGTGCAAAAAGTCACACTTTGATTTTCCTAATAGACAGTACAACATTTTTGAAAGTGCGTACTCTGTCTGAGTCACCTTTTGAAGGATAAATAAGTATGGGCAAATTAATTTAGCGGATCTTTCCCCTCAAGCTAGGTGTACTGTAAACTGTGTTTTAGAACAAAATTAGACCTTCCCAGCAGTGCTCCCACCCAGACCCTTACTAAAGCCAGTCGCAAAAATATAGAAGACCCCCAATCAGATCTCAAAAAACGAGGCCTAGCAGAAAACTGGTGACAAAACCTACTTCGAAAGTAAAAGTAGGCCCAAATACCCCCTTACCCACCGTGGATTGTATTCAAGCTACTTGCAAGCAAGCAAAAGTATCAATAGCCGGCATCGCTCCAAGGCTCGAAAACCCCCCCACCCAAACACATGCAATAGAAATACTGCTAACCCTAACGAGCCCTAAGTTAAGAATAGTGGCAGAGGCTTTCTTTAACTATGCCAAATCCCCCCTTTCCCACCATGGATTTTCTTCAAATGACTTGCAACCAAAATTACACATTCTCACGAGTGCTCTAAGACCCCAGAACTCAGTTGCAAAAATCTAGAATACCCCGAAACACATGCAATCCTGCTGCTAGGGCTAACCCTAACGAACCCTAAGTTACAAAAAGTGCCAAAAGGCTTTTCCTTATGGATTTTGTCCCAACCACTTCTATCCGGTATTAGACCATCCCAGGAACGCCCCAAGACCCGCCAACCCACCCGCCAAAAAGCACAACACCCCCAAACAGCCAAAAAGGAAAATCTCATACTTACAATATTTCTCGGCCTTCGGTCCAAACGCGCTGTGCAGCTAGGCCATAACTCCCGTTTTCCAGCACGGATTTCCTGAAAAGCAAATGCAATCAAGATTAGACTGTCCCAGCAGTGCTCCCAGACCCCAAAACTCACCCACAAACACCCGGAACCCCCCCAAAGAGCACCTCAAAGGCAAGCAAGTCAGCAAAAACACAAAAAAATGATTTGGTCCAAACCACTTTTATCCGGTATTAGAGCTTCCCAGCAATGGCCCCAGAGCCATCAACCCAGGAGAACATGAGAAGAAGACCCCCAAACAGCTAAAAAGCAAAAGTACAAAAATGGGGACTTAGTCATTTTGTTGCCAATTTCCCAAATCACTCCGCGCGCGCTCTGCAGCTAGGCCCTAACTCCCTTCTACCACCATGGATTTGCTTCAAACCTCTTGCAAACTAAAGTATCCATAGCCAGCAGTGCTCCCAGACCCCGAAACCCACCCACAAACACCATAAAGCCCCCCAAACAGGCCCCCGAAAACGCTACATTGAGCAAAATGTCAGAAATAGCAAAATAAATTCCGCGTGGATTTTGTCCCAACCACTTCTATCCGGTATTAGACCTTCCCAGGAATGCCCCAAGACCCCCCAACCCACCCGCCAAAAAGCACAACACCCCCAAACAGCCAAAAAAGAAAATCTCATACTTACAATATTTCTCGGCCTTCGGTCCAAACGCGCTGTGCAGCTAGGCCATAACTCCCGTTTTCCAGCACGGATTTCCTGCAATCAAGATTAGACTGTCCCAGCAGTGCTCCCAGACCCCAAAACTCACCCACAAACACCCGGAACCCCCCCAAAGAGCACCTCAAAGGCAAGCAAGTCAGCAAAAACACAAAGAAATTCCACCCCCGATTTGGTCCAAACCACTTTTATCCGGTATTGGAGCTTCCCAGCAATGGCCCCAGAGCCGTCAACTCACCCGCAAAGAAGTAGAACACCCCCAGAAGTGCTGAGTCTTTCTTCATTGGGCGTAATCCAGCCCTCTGCTTTGATGGAAATAGGAGTCTGGAGGAGGAGGATAGAGGAGCATGTTCTTCTGAACTTGTGAACCTGAGGAATGCAGACTGCGGCACCTTCAAATCAATAAGCAAACAAGTGAAGACAGTTCTGCTGATGGGCTTGTTTTTGTGATTTGGTGATTAAAGTTTGAATTATATTAACTGTGCACAACAAAGAAAGACAGACACACAGGAATAAAAGTGAATAAGGACGAAAAAGAAAGTTATTGATTCATTGTCTCATTTTCAGGGCTCGGTGTCAGGGTCCAGGAATAAGAATAAGGCTTTGTCATCATACTCTGCTAATTCAGGCAGGGTGAGCTCAGTGTCACCTGACAGAGAAGAAATTCCCTCATCTACGTCTTCATCCGGCGTGCTTTCTCGTACTCTGTAATCTGGTGGTATGAGGTGCTGATTCATCTTGATCATTGTTAACCTCTCCACATTTTTGGGCGAGAGGCGGCTCCGTTTGGGAGTTACAATGCCACCAGCAGCACTGAAAACACGTTCAGAAGACACGCTTGCGAGTGGGCAAGACAAGTAGTTGAAAGGTAGGTTGGAGAGCTGTGGCCACAATTCTTTTTTCCCATGCCAATACGCCAATGGGTCAGCATTAACATAGACCTCTGTTGAGTCATTCAGATAGTCCTGCACCATCGACTCAAGGTCCTCCAAGGTTCCTCCACTTTGCTTAGCTTTTGCTGTGACCTTTTGAGAACCAAACCCAAGCCGAGTTAGCCAATCCTCTTCAGAATCCAATGTTACTGTTGTGTCTGGTGCAGATGATCCGGTTGACGGTGTCTTTAATGGCTGAGAGGTCACTTGTGCCACAGCCACAGGTGCAGAAGTGGATTGTTTTGACTGGGGATTGCCTACTGATGCTGATGTACTGCCTTTTCCTTTAATTTTCTGACGTTCTCTTTCAAACCTCTTGGCTGACAAGGCTAGCCAACGTTTGTACTTTGTAACATCTTCATCAGCAAAAAGAAAGAATGCTGGGCCTGCCAGCGCCTTTTTGTAGCGTGGATCCAGAATAGTAGCACAAATGTAATGCTGGTCTGAGTGGATCATTTTAAGACGTTCATCACCTTGTAGGCGCTCTAATAATTTCTCCGCCAAAACAAAAGGGTCTTGGTTTTTTTCATCTTTTTGAAACACAGAAGACACCTCCGCATGTACAACAATGGGATAGCTTTTCCCAAATTACAGTCCTCCTTTGCTGACTGCACGCGTGAAAACCTCAAAAGGACGAAGCATGCGTGTCAGGCTTTTAACTATATCCCATTGTGCCGCACACATCCTCAGGTCCTTCTGAGCTGTACCCTGTTTTAAGAAATAGTGATCGAGTACCGTATACTGCTCATACAGACGCTCAAGCATGTAGAAGGTTCAGTTCCAACGTGTTGCCACCTCCTGGATGAGTGCTTTCACTGGCATTTGACGTTCATGTAGCAGGCTCCTCAGATGCTTCCCGGGCCTTATAAGAATGGCTGAAATGGTTGCACATTTTTCAGCAGGTGTCCACTACCTCGTACGCTAGACTGTCTTTATAACTCAAGAATTTTTTGACAACCAGGTTTATACAGTGCGCCAAACACGGCACTCTGAAATACTGACCCAGCTCCATGGCCTTAACTACATTGGCGCCATTATCCGTGGAAACATAACCAATCTGGCATTTTTTTGGGGACAGCCAGTCAAGGACCTTTGTGTTAAACTCATCCAAAATGTTTTGTGCTGTGTGACGTTTCTCCAAACCAAACATGGCTAGTGTTGCATGTTTCCGAGCAGCTTTAAAAACTTGGTCCGGGTCAACACCTGCGTTTAGCTTTGCTTTAACCCCTGAAAAAGAGACCCAGTGTGCAGTGATGCACATGTAATCAGCGCCTGCACCACTGGTCCACATGTCTGTTGTCAGATGTATAGTGTGAACAGCACTCTTCTGCAAAGCTGCCCCAATCACCTCCAGCACATCTTCATGTAGTGCTGGAACCGCAACTCTGGCAAAATAGAACCGGCTAGGAACCTTCCATTTAGGGCAGAGCGCTGCCACTAATTCTAGAAAACCAACCCCTTCTACAAAAGAAAAAGGGAGAAGGTCCAGAGCTAGCATTTTAGCCAGTTAGTGTTATACAGACGCGTCAGTGGGTGGTTGCGTTCATATTGCGCCTCTGTAAACAACATCTTTTTAATGTTGCCCTGGACCAAGCATTTACGGGATGATGTTGATATCTTCGACCCAGTTACGGTCGCTGATGAACTTTTTCGCATTGGTGTTTCACTCTCTCCCACACTCTTAGTGTGGCTCACATGGGGTGTGCTGCTGACAGGGGTACTGGGTGTAAGTGAAGTGTTTGACATGTCTTCTTCCTCCTCGTCATCATCAGATGAAAAATCAACGTTTTCATTACGTGCAATTCGGGCTTCCTTGATCGCGTGTAGGTGCGCAAACCATTGGACAGTGTGCTGTCTCTTAAGATGACCTTTCTGGCCTCCGGTACCATAGTTGGTACCAAACTTACCACGACTAACTGCAACCTTACAAATGCTACAAATGGCGAAGTTTTCCCTTTTTGGGCAAACAATAAAGAAGTCCCAAGCTGGGGACTTGAATTGTCTGTAGGGGCCGGAGGAGGCGGCGATACTGGTGGCGGTGGTCTTGCTGCTAATGCCAGATGAAGTGGAGGATGTGGATTGCCGAACTTTAGTACGTTGTGCACTTTCACCACCACTAATTGAGGTCGAGGTGGATGGAGGTCCCTTCTGGCGAGGAAGAAATATGGAAGCGGTACGTGTTGGTGTACTAGTTACCTCCAATGATTGTTGTGTTTCCATTGCCTCCTCGTCGACATCATCATCACGCTCAGCAGCTTCTCGGGCTAGGGTCAAAATGTCTCTTTGCTGCATGCACGCTGGGGCTGCAGTGACCTTTATGATGACTGGGTTGTCGTTGTGAGAGCCTTCATCAGCAGCAGTATCCGCCACTTCTTGTTGAGCCTCATCACACTCCATAACTATGAGTTTTTCGACGACCTTCCTTTTACGCTTAAGTACCTTTGTCAGATCATGGTGTGCCTCACTCTCAGACGGCCGTGGTGGTTCCCAATTTTCATCCATTTCATCAGAAGGAGGTGGGCTTGAAGAAGATGTAGACACCCCCCTTGATCTTTTCCTTGCTAGGGATGTGGAAGACAATGAATGATCATCAGGAGGAGTGGCTTCCTCAAATGATACCTCGGCTTGATTGTCGATTTCCTGATGTGCCCCTACTTCGGGAGGAACAACTATTGTGGGCACTTGTGACCCTCCATGCACCTCTGCTTGCGCATCTCCTTGCGCTGCCTCTCCTTCCACATGTACTTGGGCTTGTACTTGCACATGTGGTTGTTGTTGAGGCTGTGGTTGTTCAACACTTGTCAGATGAGTTACAACAACCTGTGTTGATTCAGGGACATTGCTGCTACTTTCTTGCGATGAGCCAACATCACTGGTCGATGGTGATTGAAGAAGTACACTGACTGCCTCTGCAGCACTCAAGGGCTTGGACTTAAGTTGGCGTGGTGGTGGTGGTGGCGGCACTGAGCCCAATGGAGCGGGGGTGCTGCTCCCAGCTTGGTCCCCAGCAGATCCCGCTGCAGCTGCAGGCGTACTTTTTTTTTTACTCCCAAAAAACGTGGCGGCTGGCACACCAGCCTCCTTGGTAACTTGCTTCTTCTGCTCCTTACTGGCAACTTTCTTGCTAGAGGAGCTACGGGGAACTTTTTTGGGGGTCATCTTCTTCAGAGCAGGTCAGAACAGCAGGCCGCAGTTGCACGAGTTGCAGAATTATCTGTGGCCAGTTGTGACGTCGCGTGACATTATGCTTCACACACACCGCTGCAGGACTTCTTCCTGGCACTGGTGGTTCTCTTGAGTCTTGTGCACCTAAAAGCAATGGAAGACAGAGGAACATCAGTTCAGTTATACACCCCAACAAAATCGAAAAAACACAGAAAAATCAGCACAATCCCATGCCCTCCATGATGTTTAAATTCAAGACTACCCACAGAAAGACTAGGCCCATGCAACACTCACTACCCCTGGTGAAAAGGCCACAACAACAGGCCAAAAAAACGAAAATCACAGAAAAATCAGCACAATCCCAACCCATCCAGGCCCTCCGTGATGTTTAAATTCAAGACACCCCACAGAAAGACTAGGCCCATGCAACACTCACTACCCCTGGTGAAAAGGCCACAACAACAGGCCAAATAAACGAAAATCACAGAAAAATCAGCACAATCCCAAACCATCCAGGCCCTCCATGATGTTTAAATTCAAGACACCCCACAGAAAGACTAGGCCCATGCAACACTCACTACCCCTGGGCATAAAGGTTGAAAACTAGGCAAAATGGTTGCAGGCCTAACAACACTGCCTGCATTCAAAATGGCCACTTGCCTCCCAGCACATGGCCTGCCTGTACCAGCACTCAAAATGGCCCCCACCTACATGGCCTGTCCCCATGAACACCCCAAAAAATCGAAAAACACAGAAAAATCAGCACAATCCCAAACCATCCAGGCCCTCCATGATGTTTAAATTCAAGACACCCCACAGAAAGACTAGGCCCATGCAACACTCACTACCCCTGGTGAAAAGGCCACAACAACAGGCCAAAAAAACGAAAATCACAAAAAAATCAGCACAATCCCAAACCATCCAGGCCCTCCATGATGTCTAAATTCAAGACACCCCGCAGAAAGATTAGGCCCATGCAACACTCACTACCCCTGGTGAAAAGGCCACAACAACAGGCCAAAAAAACGAAAATCACAGAAAAATCAGCACAATCCCAAACAGTCCAGGCCCTCCATGGTGTTTAAATTCAAGACACCCCACAGAAAGACTAGGCCCATGCAACACTCATTACCCCTGGTGAAAAGGCCACAACAACAGGCCAAAAAAACAAAAATCACAGAAAAATCAGCACAATCCCAAACCATCCAGGCCCTCCATGATGTTTAAATTCAAGACACCCCACAGAACGACTAGGCCCATGCAACACTGACTACCCCTGGCCATAAAGGTTGAAAACTAGGCAAAATGGTTGCAGGCCTAACAACACTGCCTGCATTCAAAATGGCCACTTGCCTCCCAGCACATGGCCTGCCTCTACCAGCACTCTAAATGGCCCCCACTCACATGGCCTGTCCCCATGAACACTCCAAAAAATCGAAAAACACAGAAAAATAAGCACAATCCCAAACCATCCAGGCCCTCCATGATGTTTAAATTCAAGACACCCCACAGAAAGACTAGGCCCATGCAACATTCACTACCCCTGGTAAAAAGGCCACAACAACAGGCCAGAAAAACGAAAATCACAGAAAAATCAGCACAATCCCAAACCATCCAGGCCCTCCATGATGTTTAAATTCAAGACACCCCACAGAAAGACTAGGTTCATGCAACACTCACTACCCCTGGTGAAAAGGCCACAACAACAGGCCAAAAAAACGAAAATCAAAGAAAAAGCAGCACAATCCCAAACCATCCAGGCCCTCCATGATGTTTAAATTCAAGACACCCCACAGAAAGACTAGGCCCATGCAACACTCACTACCCCTGGGCATAAAGGTTGAAAACTAGGCAAAATGGTTGCAGGCCTAACAACACTGCCTGCATTCAAAATGGCCACTTGCCTCCCAGCACATGGCCTGCCTGTACCAGCACTCAAAATGGCCCCCACCCACATGGCCTGTCCCCATGAATACCCCAAAAAATCGAAAAACAAAGAAAAATCAGCACAATCCCAAACCATCCAGGCCCTCCATGATGTTTAAATTCAAGACACCCCACAGAAAGACTAGGCCCATGCAACACTCACTACCCCTGGTGAAAAGGCCACAATAACAGGCCAAAAAAACGAAAATCACAGAAAAATCAGCACAATCACAAACCATCCAGGCCCTCCATGATGTTTAAATTCAAGACTTAATTCAAGGTTAAGAGTAGTAACGCGAAGATATTGACAGCCAATATGGCGACACGCAACTGTGCGGCCGGTTGGAGCAACTCATTGCCCCTCTCATTGTTTGTATCACAGGTGCCTATGGGTTTGGCACCATACCGACCTGCACGCAAATGAGGAGATCGTAGAACTGGATGAAAGCAGTTAATAATGTTGAATTGAGGAGTGCACCCCATGCCCCCCATTTGTTGATGAATTCACATAAACCCAACAATGGGGTTGCACCCGCCATACTGAAAACATGGAAGATATGGTGAAAAGCCGTTCCATACAAACGGAGCAACGATCTGGGTTTATGGAAATATCCGTTTTTACATCAGAATATGGACAAACTGAAAATGAACAGAGTATTTTTAATGCTTAGCAGCGATATATATGAGTTTTCTAGTAATAGTGGTAATATAAGAATGCAAATCCACAGAGAACTGAACTATGGGACATGCAGTTTTGGTTATATTTGTAGTCTCTAACTAACCGCCACGGCGGGAAACTAGTAATTAGCACCGTCACGGTAAGGGGTGGTGCTTAGAGGGAGGGGTTATAATAAGGGTGGTTACCTGGTGCAGCTTGATAGACGCATTTTGATTGAAGTAAACGTGAGAGCGTCCGAAAGCAGGTATGAGAAAGGTTGTACTTAGAGTGCCTAGACGGAGTCATGAGAAATTGTTCAGTATCGCTTTGACATTGTATGTCTGTAGGAGTAAGCAGCAAGTGTAGTTACAGAGAATACCGAACGTATAATTAATCACTCGGAAACACTTGTTTATTTTAACGTTTCAGCCTGAAGGTTTTCATGTAAAAAGTAAAGTGTGCACACAGTGGTTTCTAGACAAGGGGGGATGGCTGCAGATGGGAAAATGGGTGAAAGGTTAACACAGTGAGGAACAACAGTTTGAGTAGGAAATCAAGTGTTTTAATAGTGCTTCAATTGTAACAGGGAAGAAAACATGATACCTACAGGTAGGGGTAAAGCAGAACGGTTTGGGGAGGCATTCAGAGGGATGAAGGACAGTACAGATCTGATGATGTAGAGAGTACATGTATTATTGTAGGGTCGACATAAAGTTCATGTTTAACATGTAAATCTATGTATAATCGATGTTGGACCCACAGGTTGTTCTATTAGAAGGTTGTTCTACCGCTATTTAAGATACATATGAGATTTTATGAAATTGCAAACATTAAGATGACTTAATATATTGAATGCTGGTAATGTTATTAATGAATATATGTCTCTGTATTAATTTCAGCGTACCCTGATGAAGAGCACTTGATGCTCGAAATGCATTGGTTTTAATAAACGCTGTTTTGGATAAACCCCTGCATCTGCCATGTTTATGCAAGAAGTCCGGATGGGCACAGCATTCACATTAGAAACATAGAAAATGGCATAATTACCCGTGTATGGATTGAAGTAAAGGTTGAAGATGGATAAACATATGATCAATGGTTAAAAAAGAACGAAAATAGGTTAATAGTAGTAACGCGAAGATATTGACAGCCAATATGGCGACACGCAACTGTGCGGCCGGTTGGAGCAACTCATTGCCCCTCTCATTGTTAAATTCAAGACACCCCACAGAAAGACTAGGCCCATGCAACACTCACTACCCCTGGTGAAAAGGCTACAACAACAGGCCAAAAAAACGAAAGTCACAGAAAAATCAGCACAATTTTTATTTATTTATTATTTATTTAAAGATTTGTAAAGTGCCTGGTGACCCGGAGGCGTCCCCGCGCTGTGAAAGCTTGAAGTTGGCCAAGAGGGGAGAAAAAACTTATTTAGGGAAAAGCAGAGTTTTGAGCTGCTTGTGAAAACGCAAGTAGCAGGATTCCAACCGCACACTGCGGGGGAGCGAATTCCAGCGTGTAGCTGCTTTTACGGAGAAGCGACGGCCTCCAGTACGTACCCTCCTAAACTTGGGGACATTTGCCAGTCGCTTATTGTCCGAGCGCAAAGATCTCGAGGCTTTGTACGGGGTAACCATATCTCCTAGGATCGAAGGGCCTTGTCCATTGAGGAGTTTGTGAGCGATGCACATTGCCTTAAACTCGATCCTCTCTCGCACTGGCAACCAGTGGAGAGCCTTAAGCGCTGGTCTGGCAGAGGTTCTGGAGGGAAGACCCATCAGCATCCGGGCAGCCGCATTTTGGGTTCGTTGTAGCTTGCCCAGAGTAGCTTCAGGGGCTCCTAAGTAGACAGCATTGCTGTAGTCCAATCGTGCAAGTACCAATCCTTGAACCAGGAGTTTCCTAGATTGAAGTGGAAGCAGAGAAAGGATCTTGCGGACTGACCGCATAAGTCCAAAGCAGGTTCCAGCTGTTTTAGTTGCCTGGGCTTTCATTGATAAGTCCGGTTCGAGCCAGACCCCAAGACTCTTAATTTCTGTCTTGGGGTCGGGCACCTCACCCATAGTATCGGGCCAAACAGAAGATGGAATTGCTGACCACTTCTTGCCCATCAGCATCATTTCTGTTTTGGACCCATTAAGTTTGAGTGAGGACTCGCACATCCAGAGATGGATTTTCTGGAGGCAGTGCAGGAGATTGTCTGGGCATTGATCAAGATGTGAGAGAGAGACGACCAATTGTGTGTCGTCCGCATAACTCACAATCTTGATGCCGAAGGGGGCAACTACATCTTCCAGAGGGGCCATGTAGGCGTTAAAAAGAGTGGGATTAAGTGAGGAACCCTGGGGAACCCCACTTGTCAAAGGAAGAGAGTCAGAACGGGAGTTGCCATCCCAGACCTGAAACGAGCGGCCCGACAGAAATGTCTCTATCCAGGCCAACGCAGTGCCCCCGAGTCCTGCCCTGGCCAGCCGATGGACCAGGACACGGTGATTCACCGTGTCAAAGGCTGCACTAAGGTCCAGGAGGATCACTGCCACTGACCCCCCCGAATCCAGAATGCACCTTGCCTCCTCGATGACGGGGAGGAGGGCAGTGTCCGTATCTTGGCCAGGGCAAAACCCCGTTTGGGAACGTCGCAGCAGACTGTTGGATTCCAAAAACTGGGACAACTGGACGTTAACCAGTTTTTCAGCAATTTTTCTGATGCCCGGAAGGAGCGAGATCGGACAATAGTTGGCCAGATCAGCGGGGTCCAATTGGGGTTTTTTGAGAAGGGCTTTAACTACCGCCCCCTTCCAGCTGGGAGGGACGGAGCCTTGGGACAGTGAGGCAATGATCAACTCCAGAACTGGAGGAACAATCGCGGAGGCGACTGCTTTCAAAAACCCCATGGGAGCAGGGTCACCGGGAGAACCACTTTTCATCTTGGCACAATCCCAAGCCATCCAGCTCCTCCATGATGTTTAAATTCAAAACACCCCACAGAAAGACTCAGTCCACCCACCACTGAGTACCCCTGGGCAAAAGGCCCCAAAACAGCCCAAAAATCGAAAATTCCAAAATTGTAGTTGCAGCAACTGTAATACCCCAAACAAACTTACTTGTGAAATTTCTAATCCAAAAGTGATCCAAAGAAAGTCAAAAAGGCCTCAAATCCAAATATCCAGCAGCATCCACAAAAAGTAATCCTTCCAGCTCCGGATCCAAATGAAAAGTGACCAGGAGATGGACAAAGCACTGGGAGCAGCCTGCTGGAGAGGAACAGGAAGTTGAAGGCTGTGGGGCACTTCCTTCCTCCCACCCCCCCCCCCCCCAAAATGGACTCCTCGCAAAAAAAGTGCAGGCAAATGTCAACCTGAGTAGTTATTCAGATAAAAATCATCATTTCCAGAAGGTTTATGCTGCTTGCTGGTGGATTTCTTGTGCAGAATTGCAAATTTTGTATTTTCGCGAGTGCGAGATTGCTGCTGCTCGCCGCATCTACAAGGTCGCAATTGCGAAGTCCCGCGATACGTGATCACGGCGTACTCGCGTTGACAAACTCTCGCTGTGCAAGTTGGCAAGCCGCGATGACGTAATCGCGCTCGCCAAATTCCCGCAGAATCCTGCAGCAAGATCCAAAATGGCGCAGCACTCGCAAAATATCGAGAAAAACAACTCGGCAAACGCTGAATGACGGTAAGTAAACGCCGCGCGCCGCAAAATTGTATCACCTAGAAAAAAAAAATCCGCTGCGTGCGAATTTGCGGATTTTCGGTAAATTCGCGAGCGTTCGCGGATTTCCAATTTACCGAAAATTCGCAAAATCCGCGAGCGTAACGGATTTTCCGCCCATGCTTAAAAGCGACAAAGAGTCGACCCAAAAGGTGCTGGTGCAAGGTGATTTATTCAGGTAAAGCCAGCGCTGCCGCCATGACGCGTTTCGCCTTCGAGAAGGCTTGATCACATATATATATATCGCCTAGTGCCAAGTGTAAACCAAGGTTTAAATGCAGTAGTTAAAATATCAACTAGAGGGGGGAATGGTATGGAAAATGTGAAATGTGAAAACATGGCGCAACAGATAACAGTTGAGAGTGTCACACAGCTATACGGGTGGAGGAGATTAAATCAGCCAGGAACACATGGAATCTGATAAGTACACACACCAATAAATATGCAAGCATTCAAAAGATGAAGAATGGTTAGCTTGTTAAGCTTACTTAAAACTGTAATAAAGGGTGTGTAGTGAATTAGGTGAAAGGTTAGGGTCATAGGGTCACATTTGGCATGATGTTTTTCCACAAAATGTATAGCTATGCAGTGATTCATTACCTGAGATTTTGTAATAATGTATTGTCTGATTGTGTACAAAAGAAGCTGCATGTGAAGCAGCAGATTGAGACCAGCTGTTTACCTGTGGGGACGTAGCCACTCTCCCTGACACAGCAATAAAGAGTTGTTTTTACATTGCCAAGAGGAGTCTGTCTTTTCCTTTATTTTTAAAGTTACCCTTAGCACCTAATGAATCTGTATGTCAATAATTGACACAAGGACTCATTTCGGGCTAAAACATAGAGAAAAATGACATGTTTGCATGTAACATAATTGCACACAATTTTGCCTATTTTTATAGAACATTCGCATAATAAAGTGAATGCAAACCACTCGAAATTCACACACCACTAGTGTAAATCGCCATTACTCTCATGTCTCAGTGAAATATTCTTGTCACATAGTAGGTGCAATCTCCCAGACCCAAATACAGCTTCGGTGTTAGAGGTGTAAAAGTAAATAATATGCTCTAGTACTCTCTGATTTCAGTGTGGGCTTAGATTATTAAGAACACATTTTTTTCTGCAGTTCAGATACTCACAATTATTGGGCTTCCATTGTTTTTATGCTGATTCATCTACCTCATCTTTATAGCATCCTTTCTTCATTACAGATCTGACTTAATAGAACCTGATCAAAATTGTCTATAAACATATATTGATGGGTGCATTGGATCATTTAAGAAATCGCTAAGGCTCTCGAAGGTGCAGGCCAGCCATTTTATCCAGCATCTTCAACCTTCTACTGATACATTGCTGTTGTGCTTGCAGCTAGAAATACACGTTTTGTATACCTAAAGAACTGAACCATATTTCCATTTTTTAGTTTTTTTCTTTTGTTTTTAAACCAATTTTGATTGACAGGTACAGTGCACAGCACAATACAATGGGATACATTTCTGGATATGGTTACAATTGGCATTTAGTACAGTGGGAAAACCAAAGATGGGGTTAAGGATGTTATCCATTTTATGGAGGACCAGTGCCATAGCCCAGAGAATAGGTGTGTATACATTATGGGGTCACTTGGTCTTTAAGAGAAGAAAACAAGTTAACACAAGCTATCTAAATAGAAATTAGTCCCCACCCCCATTCCCTCAGAAACTCACCAATGCAGCATTCTCATGTGTAGAAACCTAGGGGTCTGTATCTCAGCGCAGGTCAGTGGATTCAGGGGAGTGAGGACAGTGCACAAGAATATGGGGGCTGTGACAGATGGGAGAACCAGGGCTGTTGTGTGGGTGGAGGGGTGATTAGTCGTGGATTTGGCCGTTGGTGTGTGCTTGGGTAGCTAGGTGGTCTAGGTGTTGGCTAAGGTTTTGAATGGGAAGTCATTGAGGTTCGTGTCCCAGTAAGTTTCTAGGGGGGATTTCCACAACTCTCATTGTTCCCCCTGGCAAAGCTCTCTGCTTGCATCCATTTAATAACTTTGGTGGGCCAGAGCGGGACCCAAGGGGGAGTGTCCAACATCCACTTCATCACTATTGCCCTCTTGGCCAGTATAAGTGCAGGGTCAGTGAAGTGGGTAGGAGCTTTGCCAGTTATGGAGTATGGACTCAGGCTTGCTAAGCACTGTCAGGCAGTGTTGAGCCACTCCTTGTCCATGGTTTGTGAAATGTCAGACAGGATAGCGTTCCGGTGGGGTCCTTGCAGGTTCAGAACATGTTGATCATGTCCGCTGACCCTGTCCAACATCTAGGACACTCATCTGCAACCACGGGATAAATGTGATGTAGGGTTAGGGGGAGTCAAGAAGGCCCAAAGTAGAATACAAAATTGGATATGCGGAAATCAGGAGTTGCGGGGAATCTTGTTGGGAAATTCCAACATATTGAGCCATTCCGAGTCGTGGAATGTTTGTCCCAGGAAATCCTCCTACCGGGATCTCAGATGTACCAGCGTCTCGAGGGGGTCACGTGCAAAGGCTTGATATAGCCATGTCAATGGATGCCTCCAATGGTCTAATGAGTGCATCGTGTGGAGCCGCAGGTGCTGGGCTCGGTTGGTACTCTATACCCACCATTGTTGCTGTAGCATCGCCAGAGGGTCCTGTACGTTAAGAAGGCTCCGTCTTTTAATCACTGGAGATCTCAGAGCTCCTGGAAAGGTATCAGTGTACCCTCAGTGTTAGGCCTGATATCCTTGGCATGATTTACCCCCCTAACATTTTGCCTTCAGACCTTCTGTTTTGCTGATTTTGTTTTTGCTAGTCTAAGGACTCTGCGCAATATACCACTGCTAACCAGTCCTAAAGTTCTTGTGCTCGCGCCTTCAAACATGGTAATATTGGCGAATACCCAATTGGCATATTTAATGTACTTGCAATTCTCTCGTAAGGTGTCACTACTTGCTCCCAGAGCCTGCAAACTAAACACTACTAGTGGGCCTGCAGTACTGATTGTGTCACCCTCTTCCGTAGCACTTTAACCATGTCTTAAGCCTGCCAATGCAGCATATGTTTGCCGTTTTTAACTGTAAGCAAGCTCAAGCCACGTCTGGCTCCTTAAGCACCAGGATGCACAGCCAAAGGGATACCAGTCAGACATATAAAGCCATCTTCTTACTTTTCTTAAGCTTTTAATCAATGTTTGAACCATTAGTGTTCCAACTTAATCTAAGCTTTCCTTATTTGTTTCAACAGATGCCAATATGGCTTGCCTCAAACATGCAACAATTCACTGTTCTTCATAGCACAATATAGCAGAAGAAACCCAATGCATTTCTATCAAAACTGCTCTACCTTAGGGGTAACTATAGTAAAAGACATGCTGTCAATATGACCAATAACAAGCTTAAAAATGGAGTCATTCAAGGGCGCCACTACCAATCAACCAAATTAATCAGCATCCTAAATATAATCCATGAAATTAACCCAAAAATGACTGCCATACATGTTTACACCAAAAAGTTTATAACTGTGCTCTGTGCCGCAAACTCTCATAGGCTACATGCTAAATCTGCGTACCAAACTATTGTGTTCCACCCATACCCGTGTCCAAATACCAACACAAATTTATAATGTGTTTACCTGCAACAAACGGGCATGCCAAAACCTTCCTGTCCCAAGTGTGTGCTCAAAATAAATGTGCGCAAACCAAACCTGTGTTTTTCCATTAAACCTCTTGATTCATTCATACCATGTCATTAAAGAAAAACAATAAACTGAAAAAATACTCTTAAAATGGATTACATTCGAAAATATAAACAATATATATCACTTGAAACTCTTTGAAATTGAACATATGTATAATGCTAAGTGCTTCCCTCACCCATCAAACAAAAATGCAAAAAATAAAACACAAATTGCGTAATGGTTATGCTTCCACCCAAACAATATGTTAGCAAAAAATATGAATTATACAGGGACAATCATTAACAATTCCAAATGTGTCCAAGATGTCTTGCTAGCAATGCTTATTTACAAGTTAGACTGTCGAGATTCTCTGCATGTCAAGCCATGATGAAAAGTGAATCCAGTGTTCTATATTCAATTGCTTCAAGTTCAAATGTCTTTGAAATCTTGACTTCGGGTGCAACCCCTACTTTGGATGAAAAAATATAATATTCATGCAACAGTTACGTCGAGTTGCATACATATTTTCTTTTTTTTAATACTTTATTTCGGCCTTACAAGACCTTAAAAGCACATATGAAACAATTACAAATTCATTACAATTTATCAATATAAAAATGTTTGTATACTCATGGGAAAATATAAAAACGTCTAAAAAGTTAAAAAGACAAAATATTGAATAGCTTGGTAGGTATTAAGTATCTCGATCATAAAATGCAAAGTCAAATGTATTAAGATATAACACTAATTAAAATGCGATGTCCGGGATCTTTAGAAAGTGCAGAGGGTGGGCAGTTTAAACTTGTACTTTCTTTAGAACTGCATAACGAGCACACCACATTGAGAACAAGTAACGGGAGACAGAATAAACAATTGGCATGCCAGTATCATATTTCTGGATTCTATAGGCCTGTAGGCAATGGGAAGTTCCAAGGTTCCTACATACCTGTCTTAACCAACGAGCCCGTATAACCTTGTTGGTAGGGCAGAAAAACAACACATGCAAGTCGGTCTCCATACAGTTTTTACAAGACGGACAACCTTTTGTCTGACTATCCCCCACTTACAGGTGACAGCACATAAGGGGAGTACACCATGCCTGAACTGCATGTAGAGTTTTTTAGCTAGGGAGGGCTGTATGTCATCGATGCTAGGTTCTAGGAGGTATATGAATTTGACATCTAGAAAGGATGTAGTAAGTGTGCCTATCCTGGGGCCTCAGTAGTAAGAAGGGATACCTTCCATCAAAAAATCCTGGTCGCAAAAGTGACAGCGCTGGTCGCAAACTGCTGGTCGCAATTTTGACAGCTTTTGACATGTCTGGTTTTAAACTTCTGGCCTTATTTTTGACAGTTTAAAGCCAGGACTGTTTAAGACCAGGCCTGAGCACTCCCGGACATGTCCATTTTTTGCTGCCAGCCAATCCATGGCATGTCCATTTTTGCTGACAGAGCTGCCAAATTTAAGGCCAGAAGTTTAAGACCAGGACTGTTTAATGCCTGGTCTTAAACAGTCCTGGTCTTAAACTGCGGACCTCAAACAAGTGACAGGTGGACCGTGTGTTGACAAGGGCCGGCAGGTGTCCCGGAAGGGGGCGTATGAGTCACAGGGGGCGGGTTGTTTTTTAGGGGTAGAGGCGTGGCAAAGCAGCCCTATAGCCATGTGTCCCTGTTGTGGTGTAGAGGTATACGCCTCTTTTAGGGGTGGTGATTTCTATGAATACATATAAGCCTTTGGCAGGAGCCTGTTGTAGCAAGCAGCCGCAGGACAACGTGAAGGGTCACCATGGCAGAAAGGAAGAGCTACAAACCACTTGAGAGAAAACATTGGTTTGGTGGCTCACAGATCCCCGTCAGTAGCTTTTACAGAACCAGACCTGCGGTAATGGAACATAATGCTCAACCAGGAGAACCTTCTGGCTGGGGGTTTGTTAAGCAATGGCCGAGCCGGGTGCCCCCGATTAAGCGTGACAGCAGCTCTAGCGAGTGTTCGAGTGACGGTTTAGCGTGTGAGCAAAGCATGCTCTTGGAGTTGGAGGATGAGGAAGAATCCATAGTTCCTCCTAATACACCCGTCTATGAAACCATGGATGTTCACATGACGAGTCCTCAGGAAGTAGGTGTGCAACAGCCTGGTACAAGCGTGGAAGCTGAAGGGTCCCCAATGGATATTAGCGACTCTCAAGATGTCGGAGCAGCCGCCGCGGGGTGTGAAAATGTGGAGGTGAGTTAAAATGTTAGGAGCAACCATTTTGCATAAGGATGTATTTTATTTCTTCAACTACCAAACTTTAATCTACTTTTGACCCCTCTAGAGAGCACCCGTTCCTAACACACCCATCTATGAAACCGTGGATGTTCACATGACGAGTCCTCAGGAAGTAGTTGTGCAACAGCCCGGTACAAGCGTGGAAGATGAAGGGTCCCCAATGGATATTACCGACTCTCAAGATTTCAGAGGCGCTGCAGAGGGTGGTGAAAATATGGTGGTAAGTCGAAAAAAAAAAAAGTTAGGAGTAGAGCCTTTACATGGAAGTTTGTTGTCTTTCTAACGCTAACGGGCTGTCAATATTTATCTTTTGAACCTAGGATGAAACACCGAAAAGAACTGATGCCCAGGGGCAGACTGCAAAAGGTCGCAGCTTGAATCTGTCTTGTATATGCTGTGCAAACCAGACGGGGAGTTCCACATATCCGGGGGCACCTATGTCTACGGAGTGTGAAGAGTGTTCCAAGAACGACGACTCTGAAAATCCAACGCCAGGGTTCACCAGAGTTGGGTTCACCGCTGATGACATATCAAGTGTTAAAGGTTTCGCAGCTGTGGTTGTATACACATGCGTCAAAAGGGACTATTACAGCCTGTGTTTCGGCCATCGTATTAACGACCCTGAACAGGGGGCGCACGAGTGTCTATCCGGATCATACAGAGACCGTGTAATCCGGTACATATGTAGTATGCTAGACCCGTACAAGATGCATAAGCTGTTAAGGGTGGTGCACGGCCTGAGCGCTGAAAATAGTTTTGTCCATCCGAACATGCTGAAGATCATGATAGCGACAGTCAAGGAGATACGCTATGCCAACGACCCCTACGCAAAACTAAGAAGCATGCCAGGCACAGGTGTGTGCTGTGACAAAAAGATGGCACAGAGACTTATAGAAAGGCGCTTGTGTAACCTGTATCTAAAAAACAGAAAAGTGGTATCCATGGCACCGCAAAGGCTATTTTATAATAGATAAACCCTGATGGATTGTGACCATATAGCGTGTATTTAAAGTAAAGTAGTAGAATGTTACAGCCTAAAACCGTATATGTGTTAAACCGTACTTGCTATGTATACTGTGAAAAGATATGAAATCCCTTTTGTTTGTGATTTGGTAATACTCATTATTTTTAATAAAATGTTCTTACACAAAACAAGCGTCTTCCATTTCCTGTACTGTAATGACCGCTAACATGTCGGAGAGCCTGTTAAGAAAACTGTATTATGATACAAGAGGAGTTGGCAGCTTTGGAAGCGGCGCAGCTCTATATAGAAGGGCTAGGTCTGAAAAGGAGGCGGTAAGCAGAGAAGCGGTGAAGACGTGGTTATCAGGAGAGGAGGCGTATTCACTACATAAGCCAGCCAGAAGACGTTTTAAGAGGCGCCCCACAATCGTTAATGCGTGTATAGATTATCAATGGCAAGCGGACATAATCAGCCTTCAAGATATAGCAAAACATAACGACGGCGCATGTTATATATTAACAGTCATAGATGTGTTGTCCAAGTACGCGTATGCAGAGGCGCTGCGTGATAAAAGTGGAGCTAGCGTCACAGCCGCTTTTAAAGCCATCTTCGCTAAGGGTCGTATTCCTCAAAAACTACAAACAGACGCAGGAAAAGAATTCTTAAACAAGTCATTTCAGAAATTATTAAAGCAACACAATGTTCAACATTTTGTAACACACACAGAGGTAAAAGCAGCGGTTGTAGAAAGGTTTAACAGAACTTTAAAGTCTAAGATGTGGAGGTATTTTACGGCCAGCAATACATACAGATACGTGGATGTTCTACAGGCTTTTTTAGCTGTATATAATGTCAGTTATCATAGAACCATCAAAATGGCCCCTGAAGAGGTAACACAGGATAATTCGTTAAATGTTTGGAGAAATGTGTATGGGCCTAACTTTGGGACCATGGTGAAGAAGTCTGTATTTAAAAAGGGTGATCACGTAAGGATTTCTAAACTGAAAGGAGTCTTCACGAAGGGTTACCAGCAGACCTTTAGTGATGAAATATTTATAGTGGAAAGTGTGGAGGTTAAGGAAGGGCTGTATATTTACAGGTTAAAGGACTACGATGGGGAAACGGTGTCTGGGTCCTTTTACAAGGAAGAGTTACAAAAGGTGCCCGATGATCCGAACAGGGTGTATAGGGTTGAAAAAGTTCTGAAAAGGAAAGGTACAGGGGCTAAGAGCCAGGCATATGTCAAATGGCGCGGTTGGCCTGAGAAATTTAACAGTTGGGTATTGGCCAGCTCCCTGAAGGGTGTGTGAACTAAAAGCCTCTGCGACGATGGAGACTTCACCCTTTTATATAACCTTACCATCCAACGCTTCTAAGGACATGTTCCCCAACAATCAGATTTCTAATTACACCGTCAAACTGGCTAAGGCTGTGGACCTGAAGGGGGACTGGGAGGTTGCCCTAACAGAAATACAATACCCTAGAACATGGAATACATTTACCGCTGCCGAAACCAAGTTTCACATCAAGAGGGAACAGGACCCCATGGGCATACACACATCCTTCCCACCAGGCTACTACCCGCACGTTTCAAGCATTATCGAAGCCATCAACAAATCCATAGCCAGTATAGAACCACATCCGAATATTCATCTGGTGTTAGATAATGTGAGAAGGAAGGTATTTCTTAAATCCATAAATCGAAACACTCTATTTAACTGCTCAGGTAAATTAAGAAGGATTTTAGGGACAGTACAACATGTGAAAAGCCCCGTGGAACAAGATCACACGTGCCCCGATATTAATGGGGGGTTCTACACGCTCTACGTGTACAGCGATATTGTGGAGTCTCAGAGGATAGGTGATAGTTACTCGCCGTTGTTAAGGTGGGTGCATGTACAGGGTGATAATAATACCATGGTCAACATACAATTTAACAAACCTGACTACGTCGCAGTTTCTAAAAACCATTTTGACACTATTTCAATTATGATCTATGATGATCAGTCTGAGCCGGTGGCCTTTAAATACGGGAAAGTTATTGTCAAGCTTCATTTAAGGCCTAGACACGACAGAGGGTATTAAGCAGCCATCATGGTGGTTATGAAAACGTACGGAGATCCGTCTATGTACAGAGACTATTACAGAAGTCAAGCCGGTTATGGAGGACCACCGTACTTTCAAGGTTCACCTGTTATGTACGGGGCTGGATTAGGAGGATTCTTTAGGAGTCTGTTTAGAAGAGCTATGCCTTTCCTGAGAAGAGGCTATGAAATTGCAAAGCCTCATGTGAAGGCGGCTGCCACGAACATTGCGCAGGAGGTAGTGGGGTCTGTTACATCGGCAGTTGCAGAACGCATGAACAAGCAACCTCAAGAAGGAGCTGGTTTGATGTATAAACCACGAGCGAGTGTCAAAAGGAAACGGCGTGTTTCCAGACGCAGGGGCCCCCCAGCCCCCTATAAAAAAAGGAGGACAGCTTCAAAACGCCCTCAGAAAAGAAGAGCTCCAAGACGGAAGAGAGCTGCGAAGAAGCGAACCGGCTCTAAAGTAAATATTTTTTAAAGCCTTGTACACACAGCCATGGCCTTCGTACATTGTGGATCTGGAGAGTGCGCCAAATCAGAGTTGGACTTGTTTAGTCTAAAACCCACGCAGACCAGCATCGAAAACAGCTTCTTCATGGAAGTGTCACCTTTAGCAGCATTGACACCGCTGGCACCTATAGAGTTTTATGTGTCAGGGGCCACGGATATGTATTTGGATCTCAACAACACTCTGCTGCATCTTATGTGTAAAATCGTAAAAGCGGATGGGTCCGACATTGACGATGACGCTAAAGTGGCACCAATCGCTTACCCTCTAGCTACCATGTTTAATCAAGTGGACATCACCCTGGGCGACCGACTCATCACCCAGAACGATAACATGTACGCCTACAGAGCCTACATTGAGAGCATTCTAAATTACAGTAGCGACGCCCTTGACACACAACTTTCAGCTGGTCTCTTTCACAGGGATACACACGGGCATTTTGAAATCACAGCTCTGGATGGTGATAATAAGGGCTTTATAAAAAGAGCGGGGCATGCTGCAGCCAGCCGTACCTTTGACCTCCTGGGGCGCATACATTCGGACCTCTTCTTCCAAGATAAACTGCTCATCAACGGAATTGATCTTAAAGTCAAGCTCAATCGTAACAAGGACTCATTCTGCCTCATCAACGGGGATGCAGAACAGTACAAGTTGAACATACTGTCTGCGAGCCTGTTTGTAAAGAGAGTGAAAGTGTCCCCGAGCGTCAGGTTAGCACACGCCGAAGCTTTGCAAATATCCAACGCCAAGTATGCTGTGGAAAGAGTAGCTCTGAAGGTATTCAGCATCCCTGCAGGTACCCGCTTAACACAACAGCAGAATTTATTTCTTGGACAACTACCAAAGCTCATCATCATAGGGTTTGTGGACAACACAGCTTTTAGTGGCACCTATGCCTCAAACCCCTTCAATTTTAAACACTACAACATCAACTACGCGGCGCTGGTCCATGAGGGCAATGTGATTCCTGCAAAACCCTACACCCCCAGTTTTGCAGCCGGTCATTACATCAGGGAATATCAAGGACTGGTTTCGATAACAGGAAAGCATCAAAGGGACTGCGGTGTAGCGGTGTCAAGAGAAGGCTATGGCCGTGGATACACGCTGTTCGCATTCGACCTGACACCTGACATGGAAGATGGTGATCACTACAACCTGGTCAAAAATGGGAATCTAAAAGCTGAAATACGATTCGCAGATCCACTGGTGGCTAATGTGAACATGGTCGTATTCTCTGTATTCGACAGCATCATTCAGATCAACCACGCAAGGCAGATTTTGTTTGACTATCTTTAAAAACATTTGTGAAATGGATACTGTGCAGATACGTGACTTCTTAAGCAGACATAAATACGCTAGGAAATACTTTTTGGGTGTTTTCCCTAGCGACGGTTTACCAGCCGAAATAGGGGCAGAAAGACCATGCACCCTAGTCTTTAACACAGACCCGCATGACCAGGCTGGGACACATTGGGCAGCAATGTTTATAGATGTTGACAAGGTTACGGTGTTTGACAGTACCGCAGAGTTCCCTGAGCACAGACTCTATACAACTCCTATATTCAAATTTGTGAAAAAAGCTGCAGCTGTGGTGGAGTATAACAAACTAAGGGTTCAGGATTCCATGGCTATCACATGCGGGGAACACTGTATTTATTTTATCAGTAAAATGTCACAGGGTCTTTCATTTAGAAATTTCTTAAATCTATATCCGGGGGATCTTGTTAACAATGATATTATAGTTGCGAAATATGTAAAAGAAAACACCAGGGTATCGGTCAGACCTGTGAAAACAGAATATGTACCTTGTCAAAACTGTAAGGGTTTATAACAGTTGTATGCTTAATGTTGAACGTATAAAATAAAAGACATTATATTTTTTTTAAAACATGTATTCAGACTTGTTATTTCAATATACATGCACCATAAAATGTTTTTTTGAAAGATGACTGAGACGGTTTGTAAAGTTATAACAAGGTGTTTATTACAAATATTTAGTTGACAAAACTTTATTGAAGAAACATAGGAATAAAAATCACACACAATTAATCATAAATCCATGCGAAGGGTGATTTAGGAGCTGTCTTTTTTTTTCGAGCTGGCACCGACGGTGCAGGAGTAGCCCATTTAGGGGATAGCCTTCGGACTTCAGAACCTGTAGGCGATGGCAGTAGGGGACTCTTCAAATTGTCTAGCAGTCTGCGGTGTTCATTATTACCAACGATCGTGGAGGGTATATTGAGTTCAGCAGCGGCCTGCAGAAACTGCTCCCAGCCTCGCGGTGCATTTTGAGGTGTCAGGATTTTGGGGTGTGTGAGACCTTTCACTAGATCGTACATATGCGACCCTGCAACAGGTTGGCCCTTGTAGAGAAACTCACCTAGCTCATTCCAAGAGACAAGGTCTTTAGAAGCGGCTAGTTTACTCATCAACATCTGCGCAGCCCCTCTGTGCCTTTGACCTATATTTTTTAGGAGGTCTCCAACAAAGGTATCTGAGGCTGTCGCATCATCGGGAGGCGGTTGTAGGGGCTGAGGGTCGGGGGCCTGAGCAGCTGGTTGTTCAGAGTCTGGGGTATATAGAGTCAACTTGTTCTTCTCGGTATTCCACTGGGTGTAGTAATTTAAGAATTTTTTGAGAGTGTTGTTGTAAAGGTTAGCCTTGTCGTAGGGGTTTAGATCAGTCCTGCTCAAAATGTCTTTAATTTCAGCATCCAGGCGTAAAGTCTCATTTCTACGGATATCCCATGCGTTGTCCGTGGTGGACCCCAGCTGCTCCATTTGCTGCCTAGGAACCAGATACATTTTTGTGGCATGCTCCATCACTGACCCGTAAGGAGGCTTGTAATTACAGGTATAGCTATCCCCAGCAAGTTACCTATAAAACCTCCAGACTGTTTCACCAGTTTCTTCTTTGTTATGAGTGAGGCCCTTTTATTACTGAGCTTCTTGATGAGCCCCTTCTTCTTCTTCAGAACCTGTAACTGACGCTTTGATATAGGGACGTTGCCTTTTAGGGTGTTTAGGGCTATTTCTGAAATGGCAGCCACTAAATCGTCAGAAGCGGTGCCCAGGATGGCCTTTCGGTGTTGGGGGCTGGCTGTAACAAGCATTTTCAGGAGAGCTAAATTGTGGCGTAGGTGTGTAGACATGGTCACCACTGAGCGTTATAAGGGCTGGTCTGTAAATGGTTCTAAAAGACATCACCGCTGCTTTTTATAGGGCCTGGTCTTGGGCTTTGGGGTGTAAACTACAGGTAGCTCTGTTGTAAAAATATCAGCCCTTAGTCTATAGTCTTCTAGAGTTTCATTTTTTAAGTCTACCAACAGGTACCCGTGGGGTTTTGCTGTAGCGTCGTTAAAGGCCTCCATGAAGAAGTGTGTGTTTCCAGGGTACATCTGTTTAGCTATGACAGCTATTTGCTGTTTGTCACGGGGGTTTTTAAATAAAACAAGGTATGAAGCGTTGAGAGCTATAGACCTACTGTTCTTGCCTTTGTAAAACAAATTCTGCACAATGTAGCAGATGCTTAGATTGCGATGATGTGAATATTGAGTAAAAGCTCTCTCTAACTCTGGATGATCACCACCTTCACGCATCAGATCATCAACAATTATCATATTTACAAGGGTTGGTGGTAGTAGCTCATCATCGTTGAGGTTATCCGGTATACCCTCTATAAATTTGATATGGGGGAACCGACGGCCCAAGTCTGTATAAAGAGGCTGCCAGCATGAATAAAGCCATACAATGTTGTTAGGGATTTGTGATAAAGCAGAGGCGGCATTTTCTAAGAGCTTTTTTATAAAATAGCTTTTACCACAGTTTGAGGGTCCTGCTAGCACGCAGGAGAACGGATGCTGCAACCTGGTGTCCATACTGTGGCGGCTGTCTCTCTAATGGACCTAATAACCATAAGGCAGTGTTTTATAGTCGGTGGTTAGGACCCTTTTATCAAAAACAACTCGCAATGTTTTATGTAGAGGCTGGGTTGTGATTTCCCACTTCTTTTTAGATCTGACTATGCAGGGCTGGTTCACAACTATGGTTTTAGCATTCTCAGAATCGTCTGCTGTAGCGTATTCGTGTACCAGATTCTTCAGACTATCAAAATTGATTTTTACAGTGTTGCTGACATTTAAGGTTATCCCTTTGACCTTCATACACACCTTGTTCTTGTTGGTCCGGTAACTGTATGTCTTAGGCCCTGAGGATGTATATTCTTTTATATACTCATCCTTATCTAGCTCACTGGTTAGATTACCCAGATAATCTCCTAGAGGAGGGTCTTCATCCCCCGGTTTGCTCAGAAAAATCACAGAATCTGTATCGTGATACAAGCAGCGATCCTGGAGCTTATCCATAACCCCGTAAAGCTCTAGACGAGCGTGGGCTGTCGTGAAGCAGGCTATGAAAATGTTTATGTTGTTACTCGATGTGGGGTACTCTTGGGCGTATTTCCAACACAAAGCTGCGGTATCGTCATCGATAAACTCGCAGCTGGACACCTCGTAGCAGGGGGCAAACAGGTACTTGAACAGTTCATCAGGGTCTGATATTAAAGTGGTATTTGAAAGGTTTGTGCGCTGTGCAAATTTTCCCCATAAGGAGTTGAGACAGAGTTTGGCTAACTGTCGGCGTGCAGGATTGACCTCTATCAGATGGGGGCGTAAACTGATACCCTCGTGAACGTAGTAGTCATCGATGTATTTCTGTTTTGCATCCTGACTAGTACACCATTCAGGATACCCTGAGGCCTCCTGTTTGTCTCTGAGAAACAAATTAATGTAGGGGGCAAAGAGTTGTGTTGTAGTGCTCTTAAAATGCCACACTTCGTGTACTCTACCGATCCTGTACCCTTTCTCTAAGGCAGCTTGTACCTCGATGCTACACCAGGTCCCTGTGAGCATCCTTTGTTCATCGGTGTGTCTGCAGCCATCAATCTCTTTAAGCATCGCACATGTTCGACATAGGGGGAACATCAGCTTGCCATCGACTCTGCATGGTAACACTGGGAAGTAAAGCTGCTTAGGAGGATAGATTTCACATTTGATAAGCCCAAAGTATTCGGATAGGGGCTTGAAATCTCTATAGATGATGGTGGGGTGACCCGTTGGGTACAACTTCATCTTGTTCACAAAAGGGTACAGACTGGTGAAATCATAGTAGTGTATTTTCTCACCCTCACCAACGACCTTGTACAGTTGTATGGCATTTGTACGCCCCCCAAATAAGGCATCACGGGGCTCCAATGGTGTGGGTAAATGATGAGTCTTAAGAAAAGAGCAGAGGTCTGTGTCGGTTTTTAACATGTCTAACCACTCGTGCTCCCAAAGAACTCTCATAGCAAAGCCCTGGTTTTCAACATACTGGGCCTTTGTCAGAGTACGCCTGTATAAGTGTTCAAATTTGGCACCCAGCATTTTGTTATACTCGTGGGGTTTGTAACACTTGGGGCAGCCGTGGTAAAAACAGCCGTTGAATTCAAAGGCTGTCGGCACACCCTTAATTACAGAGTACCCGTCCAGGTAATAGGGGCCCAGGCGGTATTCACCACCCTGTAAGGCATGTTGAATTTGTATGTTTTCCTTCTCAGAGACGTGCATGAGCCACTGGATAGAGGGGGTTGAATAACGTTTCTGTTTACCGTTATAGAGGTCTGGCGGTACTAGAGCGATAGTTTCAGGCATTAAAAACATGTGTTTGTAGATGGACATACACATGGATGCCAGAGTGACGTTTTGAAATGGGTCTATGTATTCGACCGCTTGCTGTATTCCAGGGGTTTTGGGTGTCAAGGCCTTGACTTTTTTAGGCAAGGTCTTAGGTTTCAAGTCCTTGACTTCTTTAGTCATAGACACCACAACATCTCTGAAGAGGTTACAAGCTTGCCGAAGGATCATTACATCAGCCTGACAATAAGCTTTCAACTCTGTTTGAAAGTGAAACTCCTTTTCACGGTTTTCAGAGTACCACTGTAGAAAGCTCACTTTCTCATCAGGCATCATGTATTCAACCCCATAGCTGTCAGGAGGCGGCATGGGTCCCACATAATTTTGGTTAGCCCAGGTGTTAAAAAAGTGTGGGAAATAACCTTTACACCCTGGGAACCCAAAGGCCTTTGGCAGCTTGCTCAATTTCATGGGTAGGAAATTCAGGGTGTCTATGAAGCGTATTTTTAAAGAGCATACTGTCATCAGCATCAGTTTAGACCCCTGGGTTATGAGCTCCACTTGTATCTTTTCACGAATCATGTCTCGTAGAATAAAGAAGGAGTCATAGGCTTTCGAGTTGTGGGCGAGCATGGTATATCCTTGGAATTTGGCTTGAATGAAAGTGCTCAGGAAATCACCAACGCACGTTCGTCCCTCAAACTCCCAACTGTCGTCGGATGTTAGATGGTGTGCGTAAATGTAGTTAGGCTGGTGTACCCCTGTCTCTTGTGTGCACTCTATATCAAACACTATATAGTCTTCGGTCTTGGTCTGAGGTGGACCTTTAACCATATAACACTGATGGTTGGTGCCGGCCTCGTAAGACACATGGCAACGGGGGCATATCATACCTTTGCACTTGTGATCCGTTGCAACATACCGCCCACACTCGCTGCAGTCCTTTTTAGGGACACATTTGAAAGATTTCTCGTGTATGCTCAAGCAGTTTTGCGAGCGACAAAACAGCCTACACGTGCTGCACCTCACCTTCAGGGTAGCGTCTTCTATACAGCCAACCCTCTGACACATCTTACAACACATTTCACACTGGTGGTGTGTTTTATTGTTGTATATATGGTCACAGTGGGCGCACACATACTTGGCCCCCAGAAAACCTTTTAGGTTCAAGATGCCGTAAAAATGATTTTCCATGTGGAGGACATATACGGTCTTGTTTCTCACAGGTTCCCCGGTTGTAAAGTACTTCCAGGAACCGCTGTGATAGAGAACTTTCACCGTCACGGCGAAATAGTTCTCAAAAAGACCTATATCGCCAAAGCCGACCATTCGGTCAGGAGGTATTTTAAGATCCTCATGGGCTTCAACAGCTCTAGACATGATGACAGCGTCAGGGGTCTTGCGAGCCATCAGCAGACCCACGATGCTGGCCGCCAGACATGTATTGGCAGTGGCGTTGGTAAAATTGAGCAGCCACATCTGTTTCTTACCAATTATTTTACTGTATAGTACGCTCTTTAAGGGTCTGGAAACACCCCCCTCACGCCCCCGTACAATGAGGGCTATGACTCTAAAAGTGCCATAGGCGACTAGTTCCGCCTTACTCTGTAAAAGCCTTTGGAGGTTTTCTAAAAATTGCACAGCGTCAAAAACATCTCGGGTCTTACGCCTGGTGAACAACGGCGTGTCAAAACCCTGCCCCTGGAAGCGGAGTTGGAAAAAGTCATTAGGCCCCACATCGTGTAACAACCTTTCTATGAGCTCCTGCACAGCCTGATGTATAGCCAGAACACCATGAGTGGTTGATGTTATTTGGTGTAGGTTAACAAATCTAAACTCCTCATAGTGTTCTACGGCCCTAAACCTCTCTACATTGCGAGTGTAACTTCTAACACTCTCTAAAAACAAGGGCTCTGGGCCCTCATCAGTAGGAGTGTGATTTGTGGAGGTGTTCTCTGTTGTGTCATTTTGGGAGGTCATGGTGGGACCTGTCTCAGGGGTTCTTGTAAGCCTGCGGGTAGCGCAGATTCTCGCCTTCTTCAGCTTATTTATTAAAAGCCGGCGTTGCTTTGTACTATTAAGCCACTTTTGTTTTTTTTTACGGGCCCAGGCTTTTCGAGATACCATGCCCCAGCCTATCTGAACAGGTAGGTCGCTGTCGTTGGTTGTCTTGTTCATGGAGGCCTCCGCTACAGTTCCACCCCAAGGTCCTTCTGAATGTTGGGGTGCTTGGAGTTTTAAAGCCATCCCCCCGACCCCCTTCAAATGACCGACCCTAGGTATGTTAGACCCTGCCCCTATGTATTGTCGGCGGTGAAGTGTTGGATTATATGCTTCAGGCTTTGATCTTGAAGCTGTGGTACCATGCTTGAAGGGTTCTAGGGAAACAGGTGTATCTTGTTTGGAGGGGTCTATGGAAACAGCGGTGTCTTGTTTGAGGGCTTGTGGGGCCCCCGATGGTCGTTGCCTGAGTAGTTTTAAGAACCGTACAGCCTTTGTCACTAATCTCTGGACCTTACGGTTATATTTTGGGGTCCTCTTAGGAGTAACAATGGCTGTGGGGGTCTTTAGGGGCTGGTACTGACATAGTCATGAGTGTGTACCGTGTATATCGGCCACAGCCGCCTGACACATCTGTATGATCTCTTTTTTACACACCCCAACCCGTGCCACGACCAGATGTTGGGCCTCCCTCTTGTTCCTGAGATTGGAAAACCCCATATCCATTCTTATGATTGCACGGTTCGCCTGTCGCTTTAATTTGCGAACAGCCATCTGGATCTCTTTTACATGTGTCTTCAATGCCTCTTCAGTGTTTACAGACCCATCTTGTTCCTGCTTCGGGGGGAACACCTTGCGAGGTCTTATAAATGGTGACAATGCCTCAGGCACATCTATACTGCCACCAGCTATGGCGGTACTGGACACAGGTCTGTACACGGGCATGTCCCAGGGGATGGACATGGACCTGTACACAGGGGTGGCAACGGTACTGGCCTCAGGGTTGGACACTGTACTGTACAAAGGGTTGGCAGCGGTGTTGGTCTCAGGGTTGGCCACTGTACTGTACAAGGGGTTGGCAGCGGTGTTGGCCTCAGGGTTGGACACTGTACTGTACATGGGGTTGGTAGCGGTGTTGGCCTCAGGGTTGGACACGGTACTGGCCCCGGGACTGGCCACGGGACTGTACACGGGATTGGCAGCGGGGATGGCCACGGGACTGGCCACTGGACTGGACACGGGACTGTACATGGGATTGTCAGCTGGACTGTCCAAGGGCCTGTACGCGGGGCTGGCATCGGGGCTGGACACAGGGCTGTACATGTGGATGACCGTGGGACTGGTAGGGTCGTATGCTCCTGGAGGGGTCCTCGGGGACAAAGGGTCTGAGGATTGTGAGGAGTTGTCATTGTAATCCTGGGGCCTAGCTGAAATGTATGTGTTAGGGTGTGGTGCATGGTTACCTGTGTTCTGTAAGCCATCTGTGTTCAAAGACCTCTGGTACACCGCTTCTGGGGTTCTACCAATGTTGTATACCATCCCCCTCAACTCCTCAAGAGCGTGGCTATTCATGCTAGAAGGACTTTCTAGGGGTTGCGCATTACCACCTGTTGATACCCTAGGCTGGGCCTGAACACTTACAACAGGCTTTGGGGTTTGCTCAGGGGCGTGCACCTCTACATGCACAGTTATTTTATTAGCCACTGTCTGGGGTTTCAGGACGCTTGGTGGATCCTGGCTTGTATTAGGGTTGCTGAGGGACTCTGGTAACGGGAACTTAGGGACCCCCGGTTTTAGCTTCAGATGTTTTCTTGAGAGGCGCGATGTTTTAGGGGTTTGTGGCGGCGCCGCCTCTTCTACAACCACCGGTACAACTACCACCTCCTTGGGGCTCAAGGTTGTATAGGCCTCATTCAAGGGCTTAGCATCCTTTTTTATAGATAAATCTAAGGGGTTAGCTTGGGGCTCAGGGGTGCTAGGGCTTTTCTTCTCAGGGCTTAAGAGCTTTGCAAGGCCCTCGTGGAGCACCGCCGTTGTCTTCTTCTGGTTTAAGGGCTCTGTTTGGGTGTCTGTGAACACCTTACAGACCTTCACCCTTTTTAAAGGGCTGGGGAGGTTCTCTGAGTCCCCCTGATTCTTCTTAAGGGAGGCAGGGTTTGTAAGCATACCGCCAGTGTTGGCCCCTCCCCTGTGCAGAATAGATTGTTGTAGATGGTTGTTGAGCGTGTTGCTTGGTGTGTAGCACGTGGATAGTTTTTCCTGGCGTACACGCCTACTCACGACTTTTGCGCCGCTTCTGTTGTTCTGGACGGATGTTATGTCCGTTAAGGGCGGCGCCGACCTCTCTTCAGCAGCATGTTTCTGAGCCGCTTCTAAAATATAAACAGAAAAAAATATATATATATTAGAGTAAGCATAAAAACAACACGTACAATCAACACCATCCTAAGTTCTACACAGGCACCTTTTTTATATAGGCCTTCCTACAACCAGCTGTACCCTTCTGCTTGAGAGTCTGTAACGCCTCTAGTACTTCTCACACCCTTTTATAAAAAACACACCTGAAAGAGGTCTTTTTACAGCTCTTTTCTTTGACAGAGGTCCCACTTTAGAAGTTGAAGCTTTCCTCTTCAAAGGAATTTCTTTTGAACATTGCGCCGCCTCATGGACCTCAGCACCGCCCTGGCATAACATAGGGACACCTGTAAAGAAAAAAATAATACCCAACATTAGTCATCTTTCTGAGGATTACCTCTATAGACCCTCAGGGTCAGGACGCTGTCCTACTCCGCCAACTCCCTAGCGCCTTAGACAGTTTAAATAACAACGGCATTTTTAATTACCTGTAGGAACTGTAGTGTTTTGCACCTTGTTCATAGCGTCTTGAGCCGCGAGGAACAACATAAGATCGTCATAAGCTTCTTGTAGGTCGGTGTCATTAGCTGTAAAAGCATACAGACATGAGCCCCACATTAGAAAAGAAAAAAAGAGAACTTGTGCGTTGCTGGTGTACAAAACTACGTAGAACTACACAACTCTAAATATATATACCTGGCTGCGGGGCTGACAAGTGACCATCGCTGCTAGTTATTACAGCTGTGTCCACCGCAGGGGGTACATTGGTGACGGTTGCATTTGTAGGGTCTTGCATCTGTATTAAATATTAAATAAAAGAACAGGATTTAAAGCACCTTTCATAAATAAAAGTATCACAACTTCAATCAATTCATGTATACATTTTAAAAAACTATTAAGAGGGGTGCAACAACAGACATTTTTTTTTAAAAAAGCGTTGTATGTGCTGCGCTAAAACATATGTTAAAAACAACCTGCGCCATATCCTTTGCTTCTGGGGTAAACCACTTTAGGTACACATAGTCCTTCTGACCTACAAAAACTGCCCCTAGGTTCATGGTACTCTTTGGTAACACGTACATGCCCCTTTTCTCTTGTAACACCTTGGTTGCGACCTCTCACTTTTTTGTGTGCTTTTGATAGTTGTGCCAGTGCCACAATTGCCTACATAACGCTTATTCTTGTGCTTGAGTGTCTACCCTATATTGCAGGATTATACCTCTAATTGTACTTTGTTTTCTCTTGTAACCTACACACTTGTCACTTTATTTATTACTCATGTAGCTTAACGCTTGCTTTTGTAACCGTCATACATGTCACTTTTTTCCTCCTGTAATACCCCACTTGCTAACACATGTATTTTGTTTGCACACAATTGAAATTTTTTTGGCCATGTAACTTAAAGCCTGCTCTTGTAATTTGCGCTATATTGGCAGTTTTTTTTGTTTGGCATCTTTTATGTAACACCTGTAATTCTTAGTCCTTATCTTTTGCAACTGGTGCTTATGTAAAGCGCTCTGACACTTAAGGGTGAAATTCGCGCTACATTTACATTTTTTTTCTGTTTGGCATCTTTTATGTAATACCTGTAATCCTAAATCCCTATGTTTTGCAACTGGTTCTTATGTACAGCGCTGTAACACTATCGTGTTCGCGCTTTCTCTCAATAAAATGTTTAAACAAAAAAAAAAAAAAAAAAAAACACACACACTGGGCCTGCAGGGGCTTGATCCGCCCCTACAGTGATGCACTGCTGACATCACTGAAGGGGCGGACCATGCCCCTGCAGGCCCGGTGAAGCGTCCGCCCTCCCTGCTACAGCTGCTCTGTTGGATCCACGTGGGGACCGTGGGAAAATGCCCTCCCAAGACCCTCACAGCCACCGGAGCCCTACACCCCAGCACCCTCGAGCCGCGCCTTGTGAAAGCGGACTCGAGGGGCATTTACAAAAAAAAAGCGGGACAACTCGGCACTCGGGCTCCGGCGCCCCTGGAGAGACACACGGAGCCCGCCCTCAGAGCCCCCCGAGCAGCGCCAGCCTCAAGCGGGCTCAGGGGGGATTAATTTTAAAAATAAAACTAGGGACCGAGGCAACCCCCCAAGGACACCGGAGCCCTACACCCCCGCACCCTCGAGCCGCGCCTTGGGAAAGCGGACTCGAGGGGCATTTACAAATAAAGCGGGACAACTCGGCACTCGGGCTCCGGCGCCCCTGGAGAGACACACGGAGCCCGCCCTCAGAGCCCCCCGAGCAGCGCCAGCCTCAAGCGGGCTCAGGGGGGATTAATTTTAAAAAACGATGGATCGAGGCAGCATTCGGGACCCCGGAGCCCCCACCAGACACCCAGAACACGGTCCCACAACACCCCGAGCAGCGCCATCATCAAGCGGGCTCGGGGGGATTAATATTAAACACAAAAAAAAAAAAAGCGGCAATCGGGGCACTGAGCCCCCAGGGACACCCTGACCCTAACCCTCGACAGCGCCCCGGAGAAGCGGACTCGGGGCGATTTTTAAACAAAAAAAAAGCGGCAAGCGGGGCCCCAGAGCCCTGAAGACCCCTCACAGACCTCCCGTGGCACCCCCGAGCAGCGCCAGCCTCAAGAGGGCTCATGGGGGCTTATTTTTAAAAAGCGGCACAAGGGCACCGGAGCCCCCCAGGGACGCCCAGAGACCTCCCCACCCAGAACCCCAGTGCATCTCCAGAGGATTTTTTAAAACGATGCACTCAAGGACCCTGAACATCCTGGACCCCTCCAGCTCACCCCCTTATAGGCTCTCCTACACAGATACAGCCCCATACTTCTGATCCTCGAAAAGCCCCAAAACAGCAACTTGGTGAGTACAATAATGCATTTTATTTATTTGTATATGTATGCCATGTATTTTATTTAAAGAACCTCTGGCACCCCTGAAACAGTAGTAGCCTCTAACATTTTATTGACATTAAATGTACAGCAGCCTGGTAAAAAAATGTTTCTATGCTCTGTAAAATATACGTTTCCCCTCTACATGTACCCTCCTAAGGCCTATAACATTATGACCCCTTAAATACAAACCCTGCAAACTCTAACTTATGCCACCACCCTTATTAACATTAAATACACACACACACACACACACACACACATAGCTTTAAACTCAATGCATCAGCAAAGCCTTTATTCACTTTAAGCACATTTACATTACAATTCACATCTTGTAAAAAAACTTCTTTGTCACCATTATTCACATTAAACACAGCACATAGACTTAAAGAGTAACAGTTTACAAGCCACACTACATAGTACTATTTTTTTAAAAGTACAACTTTTTTATTTATTTTTTTAAACTACATGTACACCCTAATACAACATTACACCATCCATTATTTACCTTCTTTACATGTTGGCAGGCTGCGTCAATCTGGGAGAAGTTGCTCTGGTCCATTTCTTGCCTTAGGATCCAAGCGTTGGCTCTGTGCCTTCAAAACAATCCAGGCCAGTCACTCCCCAAGGTTTTGTAGGGCTTGATGGTGTAGAAATCCACAAAGGTTTTTTGACTTGGTTGCTGGTGCAGGAGTCCTCCAGGTACAGCAGAACAATCCACGCCAGTCACTCCTCAAAGGGGGGTTTTTGAATGGGTGTTTGGCAGTGTTCCTTGAGGGGCCTTTTATACCTGTCCAAGCATGCTAATTAGAAGCCCCCCACACCCTTTATGACTTTAGGGGGTTAGAACAATGCCCTGATGGCCTTTGGTTGGGATCCTTTTTTTCTATCCTTGTTACTCAAACTCAAGGCCTATCCTGGGAAGAGTGGGGTTAGACAATGGGGGCCGGCGCAAAACTCTTCACACCTACGTCACACATTCTCCTGGGAAGTAGGGAGCCCGGGAACAGGATCTACCTTGGGACTCACATATTAAATTTCCTGCCAGCCATGTCAAGTTGGAACTAACCTGTCAAATTTGGGACCCGGGGCTTTGTGATGTGTGGGGCTATCCTGGGAAGAGTAGGGTTAGACAATGGGGGCCGGCGCAAAACTCTTCACACCTACGTGACACATTCTCCTGGGAAGTAGGGAGCCCGGGAACAGGATCTACCTTGGGACTCACATGAATTTCCTGCCAGCCATGTCAAGTTGGAACTAACCTGTCAAATTTGGGACCAGTGGCTTTGTGATGTGTGGGCCTATCCTGGGAAGAGTGGGGTTAGACAATGGGAAGCTTTGCTCTACTCTCTTTTTTCTTATCTCAAAATCTCAGGGCTGGCTGGGGGTTTATTATTTTATAAGGGGTTTGTAGTAACTTATTTTTTTTTAGAGAGAATTACCATTGGTAGGTTTCTGAGGCCCCTTTGCCACTTTGACACCTACATGACACATTCTTCTTCCCAGGCCCTGGGCTGGGGAACTCAGGACTGCCCCATCAGCTGTTCAAACAGCTGATGGGGCATTCTTCTTCCCAGGCCCTGGGCTGGGAACGCAGGACTGCCCCCACCAGCTGTTCAAACATCAGCTGGCTGCAAACCCCAGTTCTAAAAAAATGCACAGACATTTCCAGCCTACAACCATGTAGTTTTTTTCTATGCACTTTTAACATATACACAATTACCTCATGTTTTGCAGCAGAGCAAAGCTGTCAAATTTAAGACTAGAAGTTTAAGACCAGACTGCTTAAGGTCAGGGCTGATCAAACCCTGGTCTTAAACAGTCCTGGCTTTAAACTGTCAAAAATAAGGCCAGAAGTTTAAAACCAGACATGTCAAAAGCTGTCAAAATTGCGACCAGCAGTTTGCGACCAGCGCTGTCACTTTTGCGACCAGGATTTTTTGATGGAAGGTATCCCTTCTTACTACTGGCCTCTCTGGAGTAAATTGAGATGGTGATCCTTTAAGTTATTTATCAGGACTTTTCTTTGTGTTACCGAAGAGCTTTCTTCCAGGCTATTCCATAAGTCTCCCATTCCGATGGCTACAAAGGAGTTCCAAATGTAGGTGAGCCAGGAAATTTTGCATGCCCCCCTGAGATTGGCCAATTCCCGCAATTCTTCCTTATATGTGGATAACTCTGGGGTACTCCATAGGCGGCACCAGTAGAGTAGGGGTCTGAGCGCTACCTCCTGTGCCATTGGGCTCACGCCCAGGTCCATTCGGAGCGGACTTAAAGGGATGCTATTAGGAAGACACACCAGTTGTCCAAGGAATGAGTTTTCGATCCTTATAAATTGTTCGGTTGGCCTATGGCCCCATAATTCGGCTCTGTACATGGCAGCCCCTCTAACTTGCGCCTTATGGATTTTCCAACACCTGCCCCACATCTTACGTACGCACTTCCTCTGCTGTTTCGCAAGGCCCTCTGACGTTTGCGTCAGATTGAGACAACCTTCCTGATTTGATCACCCCACTCCATGTTCTCGTTGAGGGTTAGGCCCAAATAGTCACAAATAGAGACTTTCTCTAAAAATTCCCCACTAGTTGTGGATTGTGACACATTGAGTGGCCTGCATTGAACACCATATATTCAGTTTTCTGGGTGTTTATTTCAAGGCCCCTGTTCTTGCAGAATAGAAAAAAAATATCCAGTGCCCTTTGAATACCCCTCAGTGATTTTGACAGCAGGAGGGTGCCATCTGCAAACATCAAGGCAGGTACCTTGCGGCCCGCTAGTTTTGGAGAGTCTATGTCCCCTCTGGCTGCCAAAGCTCCCACTAGGCCATTTATAAAGAGACAAAAAAGGGTTGGGGCTAAGAAACACCCCTGTCTCACACCTCTCTCTATGGGTATGCGATCAGTGAGATCTCCATTCTTTCCAAATCTGATTTGGGCATAGTTGTTCGCAGGCAATCTTTTCAGGATCTTACATATATTCACTAGAGGGGGGTGAAGCTCACTGAGTTGCACTATGCGGAATTCCAAGGAGTTGCATAAAAACACTATGGAGTTCCGCAAGTGGGCGGACTTGCTCCACTCGCCCACCCCTGGCTAAAAGAGCATGACTTTGCCACACATAGACATGTGCTTGTAGTCAGGAACATCAGCAACAGGCCCCTCTTGGTGTCATCCAGGGGAGAGGAGACTGCTCTCTTTCATACCTGGGTGGCTCACAATATTCCTGCACCTTTCCAGTCCCTGCCGAGTGAGTCTCCAAGATGAAGTGGATAATTTCAGCTAACTGCTGCCCCGCCATAAAGTCGCAAGTAGAAGAGACAGACCAGAGATACTGAAGATGACAACAGCTCAAGGGAGCAGAAGAGGTGCTTCCACTGTAATTGAATAGTTGCAAAAAGCTTCCGCCAGCTCCAGACTGTTTTCTTGTCCTGGTGTCCCGCAAATGAATGTCGGGCTGTCCCATGAGAGAAAAGGTGCAAGAGCAGCACTTCTGGGAGATGTTCTGTTGCAATTAAAGGTCACCATCTTGTTCTCTAGACATTATGGAACTTATTTACGACCCTCTTGCACCGCCGGTGCATCACTTTTTGTGATGCACCGGCGGCGCAGTGTGGTGCTTCATATTTACAAGGACACGTAAGGCTACCTAGTGTCGGTTTTCGTGTCCTTGTAAACATGGCCCCTTTTCACGCAGCACTTTGCGTGAAAGGGACGTTCCATGGGCGTTGCTGTGGGTGTTCCCACGCAACACCTGTGGATTCTGCTGCATTCCCAGATTTTCAACGTTTCGTAACCTGGGAATGCATCACCATCCTACGCCTCCCCAGGCAAGAAGAGGTGCAACGAGGAGAAAATCTTGTATTTCTCCTTGTTTTTTACTCTTTTTATGTGTTCTACAGCTTGCGATTGTTTTTGTGCAGGAAGGTGTACCTTCCTGCACAAAAACAATTATCCCAGCAATGCAGTCAAGGGTGCCTGCGTTGGAGCATGGCATCCAATTGTGCGCCAGTGCAGCGGAGAGCACAGGGATAGGTCATATTGTTGTACGTATGATGCATCCCTTTGCTTCAGACGTAACAAAGCGCGGCACAGCCAATGGCTTGTGGCACCGCGCTGAATGACTTTCCTTTAAATACGGCCCTAATGTGGACTGATGATGAGAGACCTATCACAGACGGTGCACTGTTCACCGTCTCTTCCATGGCGTCTCTACTTATCGTAGGCTGTTTGGAAAGGCATTTAACTCGGTCGACGATGGAACTGGGAACGGAAAATTGTTAGCGATGACACCAGCCTCATCAGCGTCACCCTCTTCTACAAATCTCTTTCCCTATTTAACAGGGACATAATGGTACTTCTAACCGATGATATTTAACCCTTCTGACATCTGAGGGGACGAAATCATATGTTTCCTGTGTAAAGCCATTATAGTGATTGCAGCTGTAAGCATCATGGCTCAGGGGCTAGAAGTGGTGTAATTCTCCACTGACGATGAACTTAAAACACAAAATATGAATTTAGCAGTTGTTCAGTGTTGCAAACTTCCCTATAACAGATGCATACGCTTTTCGTAGTCAGTCGTGGTGTCATTTCTTTGTTTGTGTTTAAGGTGGTGCCATTTCTCAACATTCATAGAATAAAGGGCAGCCCCTGACACTGTTCCTATCCCTTCTATCTTACTTGCTCACTGTAACAGACAAACAACCCCTTCATTTTTGCCCCCTGCATCACACACTATTACGTTTAGAGCAGTTTAAGACAGTAGTAGGTTCTTTCACCAGACACCCATATTGCATCCGAAATACCACACACAATAATTCACTCTCTCTTGATGCCAAAAAATACGCTGCACCAGTAAGACTGTATTTAAAGGTATTGCACATATCAGCCAAAAACACACGCCTTGCTGCCCACCAGCTGTATGAACCCAGGGCATGGCCAGAGACACAGAATAAACAATTGCAAGTGCTCCGAGCAAAACCTATAGTAAATAAATGAACACACAACATCTACGTATTTACAAGAAGTGTATACATATTTTGTCTGTCGGAGGACAATTTATTTGCCAAAGCTCTTCTGCATAAATTGTAGATCTGTTCTCCGATCCGCTCAGTTATTTTTGCAGTAGGCAGTCCATGCCAATGTCGTTAATGCAATTATTCACGAGACGGGTGTCAATATAAGACAATGACGGCACAAACGTAGCCTATACAAACAGGAAATGTTATAATAAAAATAATAATTACACCAGTGCATTCTATGTAGTCTGGTAATGAGCGTGCAAAATGGCACTCTTCACTGGAGCAATTTTAACAGTCCAAATGGGGCTGCCAATCATTTGGAAATCAGATTACAAGAGTTTGCAAGGCGAGCATCACGTAGAAGAAGTACAGCAAGTGTTTTGTTTACTTATAAACACTAGTCCTGGTTTCGCTTCAGAGAGTGTCGACACCCACATGTGAAATCATATTGGGATCCTAAAGGAAAGAGGAAACAAACTAGCCACTGTGAGAAGAGGTATAAAAAAGAAGCATATCTTGAAAGTAGTTTTGGAGGATATTGCCTTTCAGATAAAAGCCTTAAACAAATTAGGTGGCTCGAATTCAAATGTGCTGCCAAGTAGTAAAACCAGCAGAGATGACTGCCTGAATGTTTACAGTGCTGCAATATCCACAAATCCATTGCTCTGTTGTCGACGTGAGCCAAGCAGATATGTACATAAATATGAATTGTGTTGCAAAGGATACATTCTTAACTGAATATTGATTTATGTGATGAGGGTGAAAGCCTTCCCCATTAGTGGCACTTTTGCACTTACAGTTATTGCCAAACCCTTATACCTTATGTGCAGTGATATAAGTTTTTTGAGGGCCGCTTACAGATCTAGGCTCTCTAGAAGTGATTGACCTCGGTGTGGCCTCGATTCACGAGGTTCTTTTTATGATGTTGGTGTGTACAGTTTATGACCCTTTGAGTTGTACCGACCTGCTTTATTCTTGACTCTGTTGAGGTTTTAGTAGTTTGAAATGTTTTTATACTATGCTTTGTACCCTTCTTTTTATTGTACGATTGTATGACTGTGGGCCAGATATATCAAGATATCGTTTTGCGATTTCTAAATAGCGATTTTTTGCGAATCGCTATTTAGAATTTGCAAAACGGTATGTATGTACAAAATCGCTATATTTTAGTGATTTCTTATTATTCTTTATTTGCGAATTCGCATTTTGCGAATTCGCAAATAAAGAATAATTTCCAATGCATTCCTATGGGCCAGGAGGCCCATAGGAATGATAGTGCAATAATTCTCAAATTGCGAATTCGCAATTTGCTAATCGCAATTTGAGAATTATTTTAAGGGTGCAGGGGTGTCTCAAAACACCCTGCTGCACCCTTGAAATCTACATGTGTGTGCATGTGGCACACATACATGCCCTATGGGCATGAATGTGTGTCACATACCACCCTCACAAATGCCAAATAGGGCATTATTAAAAGAAATCGCAATATACCACCAACTGCAAGTTGGTGGTGAATTGCGATTCCTTAACACAAATTCGCAATTCAAAAATGTATCATACATTTCATTTAAGGAATCACAAAATTTGCGATTCCTTAAATGCTACGGCAAAATAAGGAATCGCAAATTATTGCGATTCCTTAAATTGCGATTTTTTGATACATACTGAAAAATGCAAAAAGGCCGTTTGCGAGTCGCAAATGCCGAAATTCTGCGAATTTCGCCCTTTGCGAGTCGCAAAAGCCTTGATACATCTGACCCTATATCTTTTATGGACGCTTTTGCATCCGAATAAAGAATTAATTATTAGTATTATTCCCCATAAATGATTTAAGGATTCACAGCCTGATTTTGTGAGCATGCATTGGGAAGAGATTAGCGGGGTGTGCTGGCTGGACATTAGGGCATACATTACGGAAAGGTGTTGCTGTGTGACTTTGCACACGTTTTACTAGTTGCGCTACATTTCCACCACATATGAAATCTGATACATCGATTGCGCCTGTACACCTTTCCATCATACAGCCCCATAATCTCCTTTTATTTGGTCAAATAGGACAGCTCTGAAGCCTTTCAGACACTCTGTAGAAAAGGTGCCTTTATCGAGAAGATACAGAAAGTACCATTGACAGTTCATAACACAATCTATCATAATTAGGTATGAAATACAAATGCACCAAAAGAAACGCACGTAATTCAAAGGCCTTTTGTTCCATTGCACACATGCTGACAGAACACAAGGAACACCAAGGGAATAGTTAAATGAGTGAAATAACTATCATGCCAGCCTTTGCTCGAGCTGACCAGACAAGGTATAACTACCAGCAAACCCATGGGGCTACATTTCAATTTCATTCTAATCACCCAGGAGTGGACGAGTGTTCCCCACCCATCTAAAAGGGCCCTTCAGCAATTTAGTCAAATTGCACATTTTAAATCAGGTTTCCAAATCAGGTGACAGGAGGACGCACTACCGAAGAAACTCCACGACAGAAAGCCTCACTGAAGACTTAGGCGGCCATTAGGATGACGGGCAGACTTTGTCCGACCGCCTTCCTATCGGATAACGGGACCGACCGCCATAAGGGCGGGGGTCCCGTGGGGGGAATTAGGATGCGCCCGCCACAGTGGCGGGCACATCCTGCATTTTTAGCATTGTGGCGGGCTGTGCTGAGATCACCACCTACCACAATGCTAATAATTCATGTCGTGCATGTGCATGCACAACATGGCAAGCACCGCACGGTACATGCCATGTTGTGCACGCACATGTAGGGAGGTACCATAGGTACGTACCCCCATGTGCCTCCCTCACCCACCCATCATCCTGGGGGCCCGCAACAGGCCCCCAAACTAGAAGATCGCATGCCGTTGCTGCCACGGAAAGGCACCCTCCCGCCTGCATCCTAATATGGCTGGCGGTGTCTAGCAGACACCGCCACCATATAAACCCTTTTCCGCCCCGGTTGCAAGGCGACCGAGGCAGAAAAGTGCTGGACGGTGTTTCCGTCTGCCGCGGTCCCCCCGCCATAGTAATATGGTGGGGGGGAAATGGGTGGCGGGCAGGCAAGGATGTCGGGCGGATCGCTACCGCCCGCATGGCGGTGGCGATCCGCCCAACATCCTAATGGGCCCCCAAGAAGCTAATCACCAGCACTGGTCCTCTTCACTGTCACCAGTGCCTCCCGCCCAGCCTCAGGCCCTGGCTCACTCTGACAGACACACAATCGCCCAGGGCCGAGGTCACAGGTTTCCAACACAGACCACTTGGTCACTTGCAGAAACAAGCTTACTCCCCATGAAAAGGAGCCCAAATCAAGTGCAAGAGCTACCAAAACAAGCACAATAAATTCAGAAAAGTTATTAGGTGAAAAACGGGTGCCGGTAAACACCGCTTTGCAGTTTAGGCACAGTTTTTTTGCCAAACTCTACCCTCCAAGTAGGGTGCGGAGTGGCAAAATCTCTGAACTCCACCAGCGGAGCGGAGTTTACGGTCAGCCCCTAATATTAACAAATCAAATTTCAGGATCACATGCCTTATATACCTGCCTTTGAGCATCGCAAACAGTTGAAGATTACCAATTATGAAGTGCAGTCGACGTAACTGTTGCATGCAGTTTTAAACTGCCATGTTGTCCTGGTAAAATGAATCTTTCGCCAGGCCCAAAATTTTCATGTTTGGTCTCAGCTCAAGATGGCGAGCATGTACTGTCTTGGAAAGAGACCTGTTTATGTACTTTGGGGGCTTGCCATTTGATGGCTCCCTCGTCGCTCTATTATTCATTCTCCCAATTCGTCCAAGGCATGCATGTATCATGTTTCTTCCCGTCTTTTGTCATCCCCGAGAGCAGCTACCAATTACTGCTAAATACACTCAGGGGCCACTTTAAGGCATTTCTTTTGGGAGTACTTTTTTATTACCTTAAGAGTGCTTTCCACAGCTGTCCTTTTTTTTACTCACCGTTCTTAGTTTCCTGCTCATTCTGCTAGTTATTTCTTTATTTTTCTTTGCCTCTTGCAATCCCTCTATATTTCACTCTCACTACCCGTTCTTTCACTGTCTGTTGTTGCATCAGCTTTCAGTCTCCCACTAGTTTTTTGCACTTTTTTTTATAGCGCTTACTAATTGGAAGGGATTGGAGCACTGTGTTTTGTATTGGCTCTAATTTTAGATAAAACTTTAATAAAGAAAGCATTATATATGTTTTAAATAGTTGTCTCTCCATTGCACTGAGCCTGGGTTATCCCCCATGAATTATTCTGTTTTGCCAAGATTAATGTAAATTGAAACGTAGTAACTGCCTAGAACATTTTCTTCTCCTTGTAGCGCTTTACATGAGCACCAGTTACATTACACAAGGATACGTTCATTTCTTGGTAGCCCTGGGTAGATTGAAGTGATTTTCCCAGAATTAAAAGATTGGAACCTGGTACCCCAGCTCCATAGTCAGTAGCTCTGGGTGTTACTCCAAACTCTCTCTAGCAGTTGGACAATGATATGTACGGTCCTAGGGACAGTGGGCCCTCTATGTTTAATAAACTATGCCCTATTACAGGGGTCACTCAATTGGCCTCAAGTGAGAGTGCCACTGCTTGTCCAGGGTGATGGTGAGACTTACCCCTTCGATGACGTGAGCCTTGTGATGCTATGGCGAGGCCTTCGGTTCCCTGCTTTTAATGTGGTGCAGAGGACAGCGCAGTGGGCTTCCGGGTCTTCACCCTGTGGTTAGGGCTCAATCTCTACCGGGGCAGTGAGTGCTTACAGGGCAGGAGAAAAGGATTTCTGTGGGCACTGTGTCCCATGCGGCACTCTCTGCCCAACTTTGCAGAAGTTTTCATAAACGTTCAAACAATGCAATGCCATATAAAAGGTAGCACCTGTTTACCACTGTAAAGGCCTCATACCAAGTGCTAAATTGCTGTGCAAACTAGAATAAATGTGACCGTCCCCTTGTACTGTTGGGTCCTAAACTTTGCTTTTGTACAGCAGACTCCTCAGCATGCTGTGCATTGAGCCCATATGCCTGCTCCACATTACCTGCAGTGAGCTTCTAAGAATGCCACTTAATCTGTTTTTAAGTGTTGTGCCCTGCTGCGTGCTGGTAAACATGTTCTGCAGTGTGCTCTGCAACATACTCTGTAGTGAGCCTGGAGTGTGCTTGTAAGTAAGCATGGGCGGAAAATCCGTTCCGCTAGCGGATTTTGCAGATTTTCGGTAAATTCGCAATCCGCGAACGCTCGCGAATTTACAGAAAATCCGCAAATTCGCACGCAGCGGATTATTTTTTCTTGGTGATACAATTTTGCGGCGTGCGGCGTTCACTTACCGTCATTCAGCATTTGCCGAGTTGTTTTTCTCGATATTTTGCGAGTGCTGCACCATTTTGGATCTTGCTGCGGGATCCCGCGGGAGTTTGGCGACGCATCGCGAGAGTTCGCAATTGCGAACATGTAGGTGTGGCGGCCAGCAACAATCTCGCACTCGCGAAATTACAAAATTTGCAATTCTGCACAAGAAATCCACTAGCAAGCAGCATAGACCTTCTGAAAATGATGATTTTTATCAGAATAACTCCTCAGGTTGACATTTGCCTGCACTTTTTTGGATTTGAGGCCTTTTGACTTTCTTTGGATCACTTTTGGATTAGAAATCAACGTTCACAAGTAAGTTTGTTTGGGGCATTACAGTTGCTGTTCTGCAGAAAAACGAGTTTTGCAAAACTGAAAGCACTCAGCAGGTGCAAAAGTTCACTCATCATTAGTAATCATTCCCTGTAGTACTTCCTGAGGGGCCCCTCCAGAGTTCAGTTGCCTATGTTTGTTTGGGGCATTACAGTTGCTGTTCTGCAGAAAAACGAATTTTGCAAAACTGAAAGCACTCAGCAGGTGCAAAATTTCAAACTCATCATTAGTAATAGTAACCATTCCCTGTAGTGCTTCCTGACTGGGGCCCCTCCAGAGTTCAGTTGCTAGTTGCAACAATTGTATGACCCTGCTCTGACCCTCACGGCAGGCTCATAGAATAGCTACAAGTAGGCCACAAAGGTCCTGGAAAAAAAATTGCACTGCAACAGAAAGCAAATTACAGATAAGGAAGCAGGTGACGGACTGGCATTTTAAAACAGTGACACATTAATAAATCAACCCCAAATTAATTCATATCAGTTGAAGCAGGGCAGGTGTGCTTGCTTTTCCCCCCCATAATCTACAGTGATGATGAACCAGAGGGTGGCATTGATGTACCAGAGGGTGGCATGTGTGAAACAGAGGGTGGCAGTGGTGAAACAGAGGGTGCTGGGAACCTGTGATGATGAACCAGACGTAGAAACAACATAGTCGCGACCGTTGCGAACCGACAAGTAAGTTCGCAATTGCGAACTGGTACAAAACCCTCGCAAACTGGCAGAAACCCTTGCGAACACAAAAAAAAACGAGCAAATTCACGGATTTTGCGGATTGCGAGTTCGCAAATACGCAAATATGCGAACGGCAGATTCGCAAAATTCGCCCATGCTTACTTGTAAGTGTGCTCTGCATTGTGCTGTGCAGCGAGCCTACAGTGTGCTTCAAAGTGTGATTGTAAGTGTCCTCTGCAGTGAGCTTGCAGTGTGCAAGTATGTGTGCTCTGCAGTGAGCTTTTTAATGTGCTCTGCAGTGAGCCTGTCGTGTGCTTGCAGTTTTTTTTATATAGCGTGACTTTGACCCAAAGGTATTGGAGAGCTTTACATGAGTGCCAGTTACATTACACAAGGACACGTTCATTTTAAGGTATAGTCTGTAGACAGCTCATGCGCTGTCTTGAAAATACATGTTGTATATACTTTGTGGGCTTCAGACTGCGCATAGGTTTCCCACTTGCTGGCTCCATCGTTGCTCTCACATTCTTTCTTCTCATTTGTTCAAGGTATGCACATGTCAAGCCTCTTCCTGCGTTTAGCCCTCCCTGAGAGCATAGACTAATTAATACTATCAATCCCCTGCTCCCATTTCAGCAAATATTTTCGGAACTACTATTTACATTGATAGGAGCACTTTACACAAGCAAATGTTTTTTTCACTCGCTCCAAGCTTTGTTGCTCCATTTTTGTAAACAGGTCTGTAAATCTTGCTCTTCTCTCATCAAAAAATGCGGCAGCAATTGGCGATCTGAAGCTGCCACAAGTTTGTGCCAAATGTCCTGTTCTGCTTTCTTTGTGTAAGGAATCGTAAAAAATAAAGTGGCTTACAATTCCTTCTATGCCCTTTTAATGCAATGGTAAGACTGTTTTCCGAGATAACACAGACCAAATTATCTTGCATACAGAAGGGAGCGAATGTGGACATTATTGTGTAATTGGGTGATTTTTTTTTTACAGTTACTGTGGAAACAAAAATACAGTCTAGTTATGGAAATGACCCTCAGTACTGACAACCACATTATATGCCAGCAGTGCTTTAAACAGAAATATAGAAGCACACGCTGTATCTTCACGGCTATCGTTTACTGCACAGTATGTTGTTTGTCTTGCAGTATTTCTCAGTAGTAATTATTTAAACAATTTATTTAAACATTTGTAAAGCGCTACGAAGGCCCTTGGGCATCTCGGCGCTAGTATCTGCCAAATTCAGCCCTACAGGAGGATGTGATTATTGGTCAAATAACCACGTTTTGAGTTGTTTTCGAAAGGACCATAAGGAGGGGCTGTTCTTTATGAATAGTGGCAAGGAATTCCAGAGCTTGGGTGCTGAAACTAGGAATCTTCTGTCACCCCATGAGACCAGTTTGGTACGGGGTACTTCCAGCTGGAGGAGATCAGAAGACCGTAGGGACCTAGTAGGCCAGTAGGGAACAAGTTGTTGAGTGAGAAAGGCTGGTCCCTGGTTGTGCAACGCCTTATAGACAATGCACAGAGCCTTGAACTTAGTTCTGTTCCTGATGGAGAGCCAGTGCAATTCTCTGATGGTGCCTGAGACTGATTGAAATTTGGGGATGTCACCCAGCAGTCGGGCAGCAGCATTTTGAATGGTTTGCAGCTTATTGAGGACTTTCTCTTGGGAATTCAGGAATAGAGCATTGCAGTAGTCCAAGGTGGATAAGACCAAGGACGTAATCAGGGTTTTGCCAGCTGAAGTAGGGAGGAAAGGGAGGATTTTTTTAATAATTCGTAATCTGTAGAATGCGGAGGAGGCAATCTGATTAGCGTGGGGGAGAAAAGTGAGACGGTCATCAAACATGACACCTAAGTTCCTCACTTTGCTGACCGGAGTGGGGCGTGAACCCATGGACTGTGGCCACCAGCGGGAAGACAAGTCTGGGGACAAGTTTCCAAAGATGACCACCTCGGACTTATCCGAGTTCAATTTAAGGAAATTGGAGGCCATCCAATTCCCTATGGCCTGCATGCCCAGATTGAAATTATCGGCCATTTTTTGACTAGGCATGTTACCCTACACCCTGTGACCTCACAATCCTCATTCACTTACTATTTAACTTCCATGCAATTTCTCCACTTAATCAAATATACCGTAACCAGAGAGCTTGGTATTGCCAACTTCTATGTGTGGGCTCTGATTTGTAAGATAATGAGCATGAATTACACTGTGCAGTAGTGCAGACAAATAGTGACTGTGCACCGCCCGCCGTATTGAACCACTCCTTATAGGACTCCTTCTGACTTCCTTTCTGGGCTTGCACATTTAGTTCACCGTCCCCGGAATAATTACACACTCACAGGCAAATCACACAAGCATGTGCAAATGCATACAAAACACACAGGCACCTCATTGACACCCAACAGCACACTTGCACTGCTAAATCACACAACCATGTGTGTGTGAAGACACTATGTTTTTTTCAAACATCACGTAGGTCTATTGTATTGTGGTTAGACACCTTATTATTATGATTGTCTCATAGGGGGCTTACAGTTAGAGGCTATGATCACCCGTTAAAGCTGGAGCATTATCCATATTGCAGGAGTTACAGGAGTAATCGTTCTTTTAGACCACCTCAGTTTCAATTGGGGCCGCTGTGACTGGTTGGCACGATAATCAAGAGCCAATTACAAGCGAGCTCAGGAGTGTCCAATCAGATGCGGTTGAGACACGGTGTCGTCATACGTTGCGCAGGTCACACGTATTAATTTTAATGGTATATGTATTGCGGAACGATACGCCTTACTACTATTTTCTCACAGAAGCCGTTTGTCTAACTGGGGCTTTACCACTGTTGCCATGAGCCACTGGGTTGATCGTTTTTTTTAGACTAGCTCAGTTTTAATCGGGCCGCTGTGATTGGTCGGCCTGGAGAGTAAGAGCCTATTGCAAGTAAGCTCAGGAGTGTCCAATCAGGTTTGGTGCCTCACACCCACATGACTAGTTCCACCAATGATGTGCCGGGTCATATATTCTCTTAGAGCCGACAATGCAGGTCAAGTGGGTGGTGCGAAACCCAATGATCTGATTACTGCCTTACCAGGCAGAATAATTGAATTGATGAAGACAATGATGCCTGCAGTGCGAGTAAATTGGGATAAGCTGGCCGCATGCAAGCAAAAGAAAGACGAAAGCATCTCGTATTTCTTCACTCGTTTTGAAGAGACGTTTATTGACCATAGTGGTCAGGATTTGAGTGTAGAGGGTGGTCAGCGGTTGTTTGTGGATACGTTTGTATATAACTTGCTTCCCGAATTGTCAAATAAATTAAAGAGTCCTGAAAGTGCATGGGCTGTCTCTTCCCCTGCTAAAATATTGGCTACTGCACAGTATTATGAGAATAGAGACAAGGAGGAGAAAGAGAAACAAGAGAAGAAAAATAAAGATTTGAAAACAAAGGTTCTTTTACAGCAGGCTGATCCTCCGCGTCCTGCACAGCCTCAGTTTTCTCAACCTCCACAGTTTCAGAAGGTGTTCCAGAAGCCTGAGTCTTTTGTACCGCGACCTTTGTTAGGTCCTAATCAATGTGCGTACTGTAAGTAAGAGTGGCATTTCAAGAATAGTTGTCCGGTTTTATTACAGCGTAATATTGGGATGTCTGCTCCACGAGGTCGTGGTAATTTCCAGTCAAGATCTAGAGATAGAGGAAGAGGTGTGTCCTCTCAGGAGCAGCGTTCTTTTCCTTCTACTACGAATTTCTTTGATCAGCAGAGAGTTCAGTCTGCGCAGTATTATAATGACGATTATCGTGTTGAAGATAGGGCTGACGATTTTCATACCGAATAGGACAGCCATGGACGAAGTAAGGGAGTTGTGTCGATTCCAGTAGATCAAAATGGGCCGTATGTCACCGTCAATGCTATGGGTGTTTCAGAGCCGTTTCTTTTGGATACTGGTGCAATGAGAAGTTCTATCATTCATTCTAAACTCCCTGGGGCACCTTTCTCTGGCTTAATAAATACTTCTGTAGGATTTTCTGGCGCCCCAGTTTGTAATCCAGTTTCTTGTCCCTTGCCTGTTTCGATTGGTCCCTATGATTTGGATGCTTTACTTATTCTGACAACTGGTTGTGGTGAGAACCTGCTGGGTCTGGATTTGTTGAAAAGACTACATGCAACATTGTATTGTTCTCCTTCTGGTGTGCATCTTACGTTAGGGAAGAAATTGACATCTTCTATGTATTTGTCCCGAGACCAGTTTCCACCTGAGTTGCTTTCTCTTCCTGAAAGTCTTTGGGCTATAGGTCCAAATGATGTGGGTCGTCTTGCGATCCCACCGTATGTTGTAACAGTTAAAGAAAATGTTAGAATGCCACGCATTCCCCAGTACCGTATATCTAGTGATGGTGAGAGAGCACTTTTAGCTATCGTTGATTATTTTATTCAGAAGGGCGTGGTCGAAGAAACGAGAGGCAATGTTTGTAATAGCCCTGTTCTCCCGATTCTTAAGAGAACTGATCCTTCACAGCCTCCTGTTTATCGATTTGTTATTGACCTTAGAGAAGTCAATAAAATTGTTGTGCCAAAGTTTCCTGTTGTTCCGGACATTACAGCTTTGTTGACGATAATTCCTGCCTCTGCAGCTTGGTTTTCAGTCATAGATCTTAAACATGCTTTCTTTAGTATTCCTATTGCTGAAGGAAGTAGGGATATTTTTGGTTTCTCTCTAGGTGGCCGAAGTTTCAGATTTAAAAGAGCACCTCAAGGTTACTGTGAAAGTCCCTCCATCTATAGCAAGGCTCTTAAGTCACAACTTGATGCTTTCTCCTTGCCTCAAGGCCCTACGCTTATTCAGTATGTGGATGATTTGCTGGTGGCTGCTGATACGGAAGATGTGTGTAAGAGTGTGACTGTTGCGTTGTTGCATCATTTGTCTGCTCTACATCATAAGGTGTCGCCCTCTAAGTTGCAATATGCCCGCCAAGAGGTTACCTATCTAGGTCATCTCTTGTCGAAGGAGGGAAGGCGATTGACCCCAGAACGTATTCAGGCTATTTCACAGATGTCTGTACCTACCACGCAGAGAGAAGTGCGTGCCTTTTTGGGTATCACTTCCTACTGTAGACAATGGATTCCCAATTTTTCACTTTTGGCTAAATCATTGTTGGCACTTACGTTCAAAGATACGCCCCATCCGCTCCCTTGGACGGATGAATGTCAGATAAGTTTTGTTGACCTACATACTGCTCTGTGTTCTGCTCCAGTGTTGGGTACCCCAGATTATAGCAAGTCCTTTACACTGTACGTTCACGAGAGAGAGGGTTGCTCATTGTCAGTCTTGACACAGCAATTTGGAGATAAGCAGAGGCCATGTGCCTATTTCTCCGCTACCCTAGACCGAGAAGCTAAAGCTTTGCCCAGTTGTCTCAGAGCTACAGCAGCTGCGGCGATTTCTATTAGACAGTCTGCTGGATTAGTGTTGGATAACACACTCATTGTTATGGTTCCACATGCAGTGGATACCTTGTTGAACAGAACAAGAACACAGCATCTTACGAGTGCTCGTTTGTCTGGATACGAGCTGACACTTCTGTCGAGTCATGTGCATAGCAAAAGATGTAACACGTTAAATCCAGCTACACTGTTGCCACTCCAAGATGAGAAAGACGTTCAGGAAAAACATGATTGTTTTCTTCGAACGGAAGAAGAAACAAAGGGTAGGATTGATTTGAAGGACACTCTGCTCAAGGACCCGGATGGGATCCTATGGGTGGACGGTTCTTGCTTCAAGCTTCCAAATGGGGATACTACTTCTGCTTATGCTGTCACCACCTTATGCACAATTGTTGAGACGGCACGTATCGGACATAATTCAGCTCAAGCAGCTGAATTGATAGCCTTGACTAGATTTTAGAGCGTGTGTGTTGTCGAAGGGAAAGAGAGTGAATGTGTACACTGATAGTCAGTATGCTTTTGGCGTTGCACATAGCTTTGGTAAATTATGGAGGGAGAGAGGATTCTTTACCTCTCACGGGACAAAGATCCAGCATGGTCAGTTGGTGACTGATCTTCTTGAGTCACTTACTTTACCTGCACAGATAGCGATCATAAAGTGCAGCGCGCATAGGAAAGTTACAGATGATGTGGGTCGTGGAAATGCGTTTGCAGATTAGGTAGCAAAGACTACAGCTAGAGACACCACTAGCCGAATGTATGTGGCAGGTCCTGCAAATTGGGTTAGGGAAATTGGAATGTGTGAAGACACGATTGAGAGTGTGAAAACGATTCAGGGAGAGGCTACTGAGAAGGAATTTAGTACGTGGAAAGAAAGTACGGGAATGTTAGATTCGATGGGTTGTTGGACGGAGTTGTCGGAACATCAGCGATGGTTATTACCGGACGCTTATGTGTTGCCGGTTGTGACTATGGCTCATGGTCCAGCTCACATTAGTGCGAAAGGCATATGTAAGCTCTCGGCTCCTGTGTGGCAGAATGAAGGAATCCCGAAATGTGCAGAGAATGTGGTTAAGCATTGTATTGTTTGTCTAATGCATAACCCAGGAAAAGGTACCCCAACTCCGGCAGGTCCTTTTTCTCCCCCGTCATATCCTTTTGATGTGTTACAGATCGATTACATTCACATGGATCGATGCAACAACCTTAAGTATGTTCTGGTGGTGGTATGTGCCTTTTCCCGTTGGATAGAGGCCTACCCCCTGAAAGAGAAAACTGCTCTGTCAACTGCTAAAGTGTTGCTTAAAGAGTTCTTTCCCAGGTTTGGTTTGCCGCGAATTGTTTGGAGTGACAATGGAAGTGAATTTGTGGGTCAAATTATGCAGAAAGTGTGTTCTGGTCTTGGTATTAGACAGAAGTTCCATGCGGCAAACCATCCACAGTCAGCGGGTTTGGTTGAGTGTTATAATGGTACACTCAAGCTTAAACTAGACAAGATTCAAGCCAGCACGGGCCTTGCTTGGCCTGACGCCTTGCCTCTAGCTCTTTTGTCAACCAGAACTACTGTGCACTCTCGTATGGGACTTAGCCCATATGAAGTGGTATTCGGACGCCCAGCTAATGTTTGGGGTGTTCCTTGTATCAGGAAATATTCAGACATACCATATCCTCTGTTAACTGACTACCTGCATGACTTGACTGCTAAATTAAGTATTATTCGCCAACAGGTACATAGTGCTTTGCCGGAGGCTTCCACAGACCCAGGTCACACCATCTTGCCCGGTGATTGGATTTGCATCAAGAATTTTCAGCGGACTAAGAACATGGAGCCTCGCTGGTCTGCACCTAGACAAGTCTTGCTCGTAACCGGAAAATTGTGAAAGTGGTCGGAAAAAAGAACTGGATACATGGCGTGCACTGTAAAAAAGTGCCATTGCTGTTACCCTTCGACCAGTGGATCCGCAGTGGCATAAGGGAATCTGAATTTGCAGCGATTCCTTGTTTTGTGCCTTTCAGTGACGCTCAAATTTATGGAACTCAGTCTGAGAAAGTGGATGACGACACTCTTCAAGCCGCTGTACCTGCGCATCTTCGAATAGACACTACCAATCCAGAGACTTTGTTTAAGAACCAGACCGTGCCAAGCAAAACACTCTACAATCTGAGGCCGAGAGTTGACCAAAGGAACTGAACACTTTGAACACTTTTTCTTATTACCCAAAGACATTTTTTTAAATCTTTTTGCCTCCTCATTTTTTGTGTGATATTTAGTATTAGATGTGCCATCTGTCTCCGTCGCAGGGTCACGGTAGGAGACTCAGACTGTAACCTGGTTTTTGTTCTTTTAGCAAGTGGCTAGTGCCTCAGGATATACAGAAGTGAGTAGCTGAGTGATTGAGGAAGATTGCCGTGAGCGACATTTTTTTAGATAAAGATGGATGGTACAACAACCATAGGTAGGGAAAATAGGAAGCAGGAAATGAGATCGAAGTATTGTAAATTATTGCGTAGCCGATTTGGTGCAACTTTGTGTGTTTTTATGTTTTTGTGTATTTTATTAGTCTGCACAGGTTGGATTGTACATGTTCTGCAGCAGAAACATTTTGTTAATTCTACAACTTCTTTGCCTTCTCGTCTTTCTGTCCTTTCACATAAAATGCATACTCTACCTCCGCATAAGCAGATAAGGAGAGCCGAATATATGAATAACACGTTTGTCCAGTTGTTACACCAACATCAGTTGGCTATTAATATGACTGACTGTTGGGTGTGCGGACTTATGCCACACAATACACGAAGGGGAATGCCATATTTGGTTCTTCCTTTCTCATATGAAGGTTCAGCTTGGGCCTATCTGACTATGTTTTCGGCCGCATACCACAACAGACTTAGAAGCCCTGCCAAAACTTTTGGGAATGGATTAGATTTTAGCCACAGCTCTTTAATTAAGGGTATAGTGGTGATGGCTAAGATCGTAGAGAAGAACAAGATCCAATTAGACGAGAAGAGAGCTTATGAAGGATGGAATGTTACCCACTATGTTTCTAGCCTTAGTGTCAAAACTAGAAAGGGTGAGTCTTCTCCAGTATGGGCCGTACCCCATCAAGGTAATTTTTGTCTCCAAGTCAATAGCAAGAAAACTGACAGCAAGCAGAGTTGTCTGTACACCTACATTTTCTCGTCCCCTGATTTCCCTCCGTTGGCTCCGTCTCAAGGAACATATTTTGTTTGTAATGACAGAGCTTATACATGGCTCCCTTCTAACTTTTCTGGAACCTGTTATATAGCTTTCCTTCTTCCCCCTACATATACGGCACCGTTAGACCACCACAGAGTTAGATATAGCCGAGGTATTTTCAATGCCAAGGACACGGCAGGACGAGAGGGAGGAGACTTCCTTAAAGGATTCCTTCCCTTTTGGGGTCCAATGGCCAACAGCAGAAACATCAGGGAATTGGTTTGTGTGGTTGAGAGCACTATTAATGTTACTGCAGGTGTGATAGGTAACATTCCAGCAGAGCTTCAGGCTGACCGTCTTATGACGTTGCAGAATCGGATTGCGCTAGATGTGATCTTAGCAGACCGAGGAGGTGTCTGTAGATTGATCAAATCTAGCTGCTGCATTTATATTCCAGATGATGCTCCGACAATATACCAGGCCATTTCCAAATTGCATACCATCTCCGAGTTGATTTATCAGGACGAAGGGGATTGGTCTTTTATGGGATGGTTTTGGGGAATATTGTCAACTTGGGGATGGAAGATCCTAACGTTCCTTGGAGCAATTTTGGCCATCATATTCTCTTGTTGTCTGTGTGTCCAATGTGGTCCTGCAGTTTGTGGCCTACTGGCTACTTTATGTGTTCCACAACCTGTAACTCAGAAGACAGAGAATATTAGGATGATGGTGCAGCAACAGCTTGAGGATTTTATGAACATAGTTGTTGATTTCGACTCAGACTAGCATGAGTTGGTTTGTTTTTTTCTGAGTAATGGCAAAAGGAGGGGCCGAGGTTCTGTAAATTGCGAATTCATTCGTGCTCAGCCTCCATTTTGTAGCCGCCGCCATCTTGTGTTGCCCTCATGTTTTTGTCATTTCTGCATTTACATGCCAGGTGGCTTCTTTGCCTATGTTTACTAACGAGTGTCAGGGTCTCGCCGAGTACACTAATTCCTGTTTGAGCTGATTAATCCCCATCCGGACTATTTGTTGGTTCGCACCATTCTTTCCTCCAAGTTATCTTATCTGCTGTCCTTTGCTACACATCTCATGCATTCTCTTGTTTCACGGCTGTCTTTCTAGATCATACAACTGTGTTTTCTCCACTTGTAAATCGAATTGTGTGGATTTGTTTGTAATTTGCTTAAGGGGTCAAGTGACAAACATAACCGGGAACTTGAGTTGCTTTGGACTTAAAGCATTGTCTATAACATTTGCCTATGTCTCATGCTCTTGTGTGATTGCATTTTGCATTGTATTGTACCGTATATAAACCTGTGCGCCACAGAGTTAAGTGGCAGCCTCTTTTGAACCTCGTTATACCAACGACTTCTAAGGCCACTGTACTAGCTGCAGCTAATAAATACAACCTTCTACGCCAGACGAAGAGTCTGTGTCTCTGTTTCTGACAAGGCAGGTGAATCCTGGGAATTTCAGGCGTACCCTGCGCCGCCGGGCCTTAAGGCTGCGGTTCTCCACCACGAGCAGCCATCTTGGAATACTGCCTCAAACAAACCAATTGTTTCTTAAAGAGAAGGCATTTACCTCAATGTAACAGGTATTTACTTGGACTGCAATAAAGACTCTGCTAAATCTGATAGACCACTGGCAGGAACTGAAGGTTGATTGATGGTTTTGCCTGTCTTGCCTGCCCAGCCCTGACAGTATCCCCCACCAAAACTCCTCTCTCCAAGTCCTTGGGCTTATTAGGGTGTCTCTTGTGAAATTCTCTAATCAATCGGGGAGCCTTCAGATTGGTCTTGGGTTCCCAAGTTCAATCTTCTGGGCTGAAACCTTTCCAATCCACCAGATGGAACAGTTTTCCCTTGTTGAACTTAAAGTCTATAATCCGCTTGACCTCAAACTCCTCCTCGGACTGGATTTGAATAGGCTTAGGAGGACCCTTCTTTCTCAAATTTGGTGGACTCTTTCTCACTAAGGAAACATGAAACACGGATGGGATTCTAAACTTCTGGGGAAGTCAAATCTTCACACAAACAGGATTTACCATCTTCTCCACTAAGAAAGGACCAATGAATCTGGGCAGAAACTTCCAATTTCCCGTTAAATGCAGATTTCGTGTAGAAATCTAAACCTCCTCCCCAGACTCATAAGCTGGACTAGACGCCACTTTTTGTCAGATTGTTTCTCATAGGAACCTTGGCTTTGATTATATTGTCTGTAGCCTTCTGATAAACCTTTTGGAGATTCTGATCCACTACCTCAACAGCTGGAACATCGCTCTCCTGTCTTCCTACAAATGTGTTTGGATGCCTGCCTGAGTTTAAATAAAAAGGAGTGCCCTGTAGAAGAGTGCTATGCATTATTATAAACAAACTCTGCTGCCCAAATGATATCTGGCCACTCTCCTTCATGATCCATCAGGAACAAACACAGATGCTGCTCCAATTCCTGATTAACTCGTTCCGTTTGGCCATCCGTATCTGGGTGGAACCTGGAGGACAAACGAGAGTCTATATCCAATCTCTTTAAGAATGATCTCCAGAAATGAGAGATAAATTGGGGGCCCGATCGGAGATGACCACCTTGGGAATCTCATGAGTCTTAACTACATGTTGCGTGAACAGGGACTCTAATTGATTAGCATGTGGAATAGATTTTAAAAGTACGAAATGACTCATCTTGGTGAAATTATCCGCAACCACACAAATGACAAAAAAATCTTGACTGGAAGGTAATTCTACTATAAAATCCATAGAAACTGTATGCCACGGATAAGGAGCCGGGGGGCAATGGTAGTAGTACACCTTGTGGTGCCCTTCTAACAGACTTTCCTTTAAAACATGACTCGCAAGAGGCTACATATTGTCCTACCTGAGCTTCCATGAACGGCCACCAAAAATCATGTTGCACTAATTCCAGCGTCTTCTTCACTCCTTTGTGCCCTGCCAACAACCCATCATGTGCGTGTTGAATAATCATAGTTTGAAGGTCATCGTGGGGAATAAAAGGTTTTCCTTGGAAATATGATCGGCCATTCCTCATCTCTCGGTTATCACCCAGTTTGATCCATTTTTCACAGTTAAAGGAAGCTAATGCCTGATCCAGCTGCCTTTCCAGTTCTGGAAACAAAATCACGCCGATGATCTTTTCCTTTGGAATAATCAATTCCTTCTCCAACACTGGAGATTCCTCTCCGCTATCCAAATGTGATAAACCATCCGCCTTACCATTGGTGGAGCCAGGTTTGTAAGTTAACACAAAATTATAATCTGCAAGGAATAGTGACCAACACAACTGCCTGGGGGTCTTGGTTCGAGCAGATTTTAAAAACTGGAGATTCCGATGGTCTGTGAACACAGTAACCTCATGCCGAGCACCCAACAAGTAGTGCTGGCACTCCTGAAAAGCATTCTTGACTGCCAATAACTCCTTATCGGCAATGGAGTAATTCAACTCAGCTGGAGTCAATTTTCGAGACCGATAAGCAACGGGATTGAGCTGACCGGTAGATTTGTCCCTCTGAGAAAAGAATTCCCCCAATGGAAAAATTGGAAGCATCAGCTTCAATAAAGAAAGGCTCCTCTGGATTGGGATGCATTAGCACTGGTGCTAAGGTAAAGACTTTCTTTAGTTTGCAAAAGGCTCTTTCAGTATCGACAGACCAATCAAATCTTGCTCTTTTCTTCAAAAGCTGAGTTAATGGAGACACCTTCTCCGACAAGTTTTCAATGAATAGTCTGCAGAAATTGGCAAATCCAATGAAGCTCTGTACTGGTTTCACATTTCGAGGAGAAGGCCATTCTTTGATCATCTTCACTTTAGTTCCATCCATCTGGTGAAAGAACAAAACCCAGAAATTCCACTTGACTGGAATTGAACACACACTTTTCCAGTTTCACAAATAATAGATGTTCCAAGAGCTTTTTCAATATTGTACACACATGCTGAATATGTTCCTGCACATTTTCAGAGAAAATGAGAATGTCATCTATATAGACGACTGCAAAACTGTCCAACTACTCCCTCGGAACATCGTTAACAAAATGCTGGAAGGCAGCAGTAGAGTTACAAAGACCAAAGGGCATGACTTGATACTCAAATAAGCCCAATCTAGTTCGAAATGCGGTCTTCCATTCATCACCCTCAGCCATTTGAACTAGATGGTAAGCCCCTCTCAAATCTAGTTTTGTATACACTCGAGCCCCTTTGACCTGGTCTAACAACTCCGAAATTAAGGGCAACGGGTATCTAGTCTTTTTAGTATCAGAATTTAATGCTTGATAATTGATGCAGATTCTCAAAGTTCCGTCCTTTTTTGGAATAAACAAAAGGGGGAAGATACTGGTGACTGAGAAGGACGGATAAAGCCATTAGCCAGGTATTGCTCGAGGTACTCTTTGAGATGTTGGTTTTCTTTTTCTGAGAGAGCATATATGCGACTGCAGCGCAGAGAGGATCCAGGTTCCAATTCTATTTTACAGTCGTAATCTCGATTCGGAGGCAATTTATTAGCCTCCTTTTCATCAAAGACTGCTGCCAAATCCAAATATTCACTTGGGATCTCTTGGATTTCCATTACACAAATCGATTTTTCTTGCCTAGCCAAATACTGTGATGATGACGCAGAAGTGATTTCTGATCTCAAATTGTGACAATGACTCTGGCAATATTCCGATCTCATTTCTATGGTTCTTTTAGACCAATCTATCCTGGGATTAGCTCCGTGAGCCAAGGTAGTCCCAGAATGAGCTGGAACTGGGGCGCATCAATGACTCTTAAAATGCTCACATGATCGCCTGGCCCGGTTAACCTGATCACCTCAGTATTGTGTATTATTGGACCGGATGACAAGTTGGTAACATCTACAGCACGGACCGCTTCAGGTCTCTCCTTCTTGATGAATTCGATTCCCAACTGCTTGCAAAACTAATGTCACAAAAATTACCCGTAGCTCTGTAGTCAATCATAACAGAGATATCATCCAATCTGGCACCACCAAACTCAATAGAGCTTGTCACAATTAAATAAGGAGCCGAAGATTGTAATGTATTTGCAATTAACTGAGGATCAGGAGTGGACTTTTCCTTAGCTCCCACCAGAGCAACTCCTCTTACTGGTGGAGCCTGTCTTTTACTGGCGTGTTATTCCTTGGTTTCTTGGAGCATTCCTATACAAAATGACCTGACTCGCCACAACACATGCATAGGTGGCCATTTCGTCTTCTCTCTCTTTCCTCTTTAGAAAGAGGACCACGCACAAAACTGATATGCATGGATCCTTCTTCCGTAGATGTTTGCTTGATCTTGGTGTTATCAGATTTGATTCGGTCAAAAATAGGAGAAAAGTACTTTACCTCCCAGTGCCGCTCACTCTTTCTCTTGCTCTGGCACTGATCAATTTGAAGGACTAAATCTATTAATTATGAAACCTCGGTTGGTCGCGTAGGAATCTGTGCCAAACCGTCCTTTAGCTCATCCTTGAGACCTCGATAAATAATTGAAACTCTTTTGGCTTCAGGCCAGTTGGTCTCAACAATCAGTTTATTATATTGTGACAAATATGCAACCAAGTCTCTATTTCCCTGTTTTAAATCCACCAGTTCGTTATCGGTGGTTTGCAAGACTGACCTATCAAAAATTCTCAAAAATTCCTTTTTAAACTCTTCAAAGTCGTACAAAATAGGGTTGCTGTTATTGCCTAATGGCATCGACCAGGCTGATGCATCACCGCTCAGGTAGGACAACATGAAAGCCACCTTTGACTGATCCTCCTTAAATATAATTGACTTGCAGAGATAATATAAAGTGCATTGCGTGAGAAAGGTTTTGGCCTTGTGTGGATCCCCACTGAACCTATCGGGAGCCGCTAATGGAATAGTGGGAAACAGGGCATGAATAACCTGAGTGGTTAATTCTGCAGCCAAGGGTGCCGGTGCAAAGGTCTGTGACTTACTTTCTTCTCATACGGCTCTGTAAACCATAGTCTCTGTGAAAATGGAATTTTAACTGTTCCTATGTGTAAGCCTTTAATTCTCAGTCATTTCATTAGCAATGAGTCTCTGCTACAGGAAGCGTTTTACAGCATATAGTCCTGACTGAAAACACTAAGCGAGAAATATTTTTTAACTCTCCTGGGTAAAAATATAACTGGCAAACTTCCCGCACTGTGGTAGAAGACAGACTCCACGAAAAATACTCACTGATCTCAAAAGGCTAGGAAACGAAATGCTGCTAGGAAGATGCGACCGTTTCTCCTGGAAAATCAGTTGAAGTGCCCAATTCGTCTCTCGGAGAACCGCGAGCACAGCTGCGCTCAGGGATAACCAAAAACACTAGACCAGCAACCTTAGTAGTTGCCACGAGCAGCCATCTTGGAATATTGCCTCAAACGAACCAATTGTTTCTTAAAGAGAAGGGATGAACCTCGATGTAACAGGTATTTCCTTGGACTGCAATAATGACTTTGCTGAATCTGATAGACCACTGGGAGGAACTGAAGGTTGATTGATGGTTTTGCCTGTCTTGCCTGACAAGCCCTGACACACAACTTTAAAAATGCCACTTTTAAGAAGTTGGCATTTTTCTGCCTTAAACATCTGGTGCCCGTCTCTGGGTCACATGACTGGGTGTAGTTGGCTTTGTGTATTCCTCCTAGACAGCCACACACAATAGGGAGCTGAGTTGCATCTGGATGGGCCATCTCTGACAATATGAGAGGGAGGAGCTGGGCACAGCCACATTTACACTTGAATAGGCTGTGATCTGCCTCCACACAAAGGGCTGCATACCCCCTGCAGTTAGTCTGGAAAAGGGGCACCTCTGTACTTCAAAGGCATGCCTCTAGAAATTTCTCGCCACTTCAAGGGCACAACTGGGTATAACTACTGGACCTCAGACACCAACTCTTTAGTACACTGCTGGGCCTGTGGATACTTTGCCGGGGAGAAGGACTGATATGCTGCTGGAAGGATTGTCACTCTCCTGAAGTGCTCCTCTGGAGGATTTCTGCCCTGTTGTGCTGCTGACCTGCTGCCTGTTGTCTTCCAGCTTGGGTGAGTAGGACTGGACCTGCATCTTTTAAACCCAGGACCCCACAGTGACTCCCAGGGCTAGTTGGCTGTCCTCCTGACTAAAGCCTTAGGGACAGAAGACTTCAACAACCTTGAATCAAGCACCTGGACTATGCCATTTCTGAGTCGACCCTTCCAAGTGGTGCTTCCCCCAGTTTCGAACCCTTGAATGTGGGTTCAAGGTGCTCTGCCAGCCTCTGTAAATTCAGCGGAACTGACGCATCTCCTTGGCTGTGCGGCGCAACCTCGAACAGAACTGATGCATTATCTTTGCTGCTTGTGTAAGTATTGCCACAAAGACTCACATCGCAGCCCATTGCCCCATCAGAAATGCCCTGTGTGATGCCTCCTCACCGTTGTCGCTCTGTACTTTTTGGTGCTATTTACACTAAAATCTTTAAACTTTCGTATCTCTGGTTCGACTGATTGGATTTTTGTGTTTTAGACTTTTTGCATTTATTGAAAATTACTCTAACTTGATGTGGGATCCTCTCTATGTGATATTTTGCACTTTATTATTGTTTAAAATTTAATAATAAATTTACAACTGCTGGGGCTCCGGAGTGGGAGGGGAGAACTCTGCACATGAAAAGATGGGCCTGTCCTATCTTTTTATGTGCAGAGTTCTCCACTTTGACTGTGGAGTCTCAGCAGTCACAAAGTTACTATTAAATTATAGTTTGTGAATGCCGAAAAACAGTAAACTTACACAAAAGTGCAAATTTACATTTGTGAATCAGGCCCTAACATGATAGACAGACTAGCTCAATATAGGGTTTTTAGTCAAACAGGAAGCTTGGTGCTCAGGCTGGTATGCGTTATGTATGAAATGTGAAGATTAAGTACAGTGCTACCAGGTCAGGGGAAATACCCTGTAACCCATGTGATTTTGTTAGTCGTGAAACCCACCCCAGTAAATGAAAACAAAGTCCTGGGCACACGTTATGAGGATATAACAGTGGTAGAAATGTCTCATATTATATTTTAGTGGTCGACACCAGTGTATTTGTTCAAAAGTATTTAATGATGCAACAACAAAGAAACAATCCCCTGGCCGGTCTAGACCCTCCACCGGCCCTCTGATTCTGCTGGTCCATCCACACCTCCACACAGCCCTGCGGAATCACTGGATACTTCCCTCGCTTAACAAAACACGTGTCGGCTGGTTGTTTCTTTGTTGTTGCATCATTAAATACTTTCGAGCAAATACACTGGTGTCGACCACTAAAATATAATACAAGACATTTCTACAGTGTTATATCCTCATAACGTGTGCCCAGGACTTTGTTTTCTTGGTAGACAGTCTTGTTCCATCAATACTTTAAAAGTAAAAAAAAGTCTGCTCATAAATAAAGCATACTTTTACAAGGGGCACGGGTGGAAAGTGCGACGGGTTACCAATGCAAGCAGCATTTGCGAGAAGCGAGGGAGTGGAAATAAACAGCTCCTTCAGGAGGGGGCTGGGAAATAAGAGTTAGAATATACATGCCCATTGAGGACAAATAGGCACATGCATCAAATGAAATTGCATTCGCAAACGGTGCGAATCGCAAAAATCGTCCGTTTGCGAATGCAATTTCAATCTCTGGGATGCATCATGCCAAAAGTCTTTTTTCGCAAATTTAGGAATTGCAAATCGTTTTGCGATTCCTTAAAAAATCGCAAGTTTAAGGAATCGGTAAATTTTGGAAAAATATTGCATGCATGAAAATTCGCTATTTGCGATTCCTTAAAAAAATCGCAAATAGGAATTGTTATTTTTAGAACAAGTCAGACCATGTGGTAAATTTCTTTAAAAAAAAAAACAGGTGTAACTCATCAGTAGTGTATTTAAGGGGCTCCTGAAAGCATTTAGGTTTTTCACCATGGCAGCACTCTTTGTTGTGGCACGTAGGTTGAGGTTGAGAGCAGCAGGAAGGAGGAGAAGGATTGTGCAGGAGAGAGTTTTCAGAGTGCGCATCACCTTACTAGGGCAGACAGAGGCAGAAATCTATGATAAGTATAGGTTAAATGGTGACTCAATTTTAAATTTGATAGATGACTTGGACCCTATCTTGCAGAGACATACACGCCGGACACAAGCCATATCAACCCATGTTCAGGTATTGTGTTCCCTACACCTCCTTGCCTCTGGGTCCTTTCAGGGTGTCATAGCCATTGCTGGTGGTGTGTCCCAGAGTTCACTTTCACGTTTTTTTTTTAATGCTTTTCTTAATGCCATGTTGCATAGGATAAGGCATCACATATCATTTCCAAGCACCCAACAGGAATTGCTTCAAACAAAGTTAGATTTTCACAACATGGTACATTTTCTCCATGTTATTGGCTGTATAGATGGCACACATTTTCCCATTTGTCCTCCATCTGAAAATGAGTATATTTTCCGCAACCGGAAATGTTACCATTCACTTAACATTCAAGCAAATTGCCATTCCAGAACTATCATCACTGACTTAGTTGCATTTACCCTGGCAGTGCCCATGATTCCTACATATTTAGACATAGTCCCATCCACACAAGACTGCTTGCTGGAGAATTTAGAGATGGATATTTGCTGGGTAAACATATTTCTATCCTTTTTCACTAATCACTGTACCATGCTGTTCCATTTTCCTAATTACTGTTATTTTCAATTCCAAAAATTAAATAGGTGACAGTGCATATGCAGTGAGGTCATTCATACTCACTCCCTATTTTACTCCTGCAACCCGTAAAGAACAGCAATACAACCAAGCGCACATAGCAACTTGCAATGTAATAAAAGAACATTTGGAGTCATGAAATCTAGGTTTCGCATCCTACATAAGACACGCGGAGCATTACAATATCGTCCAGACATTTGCTGTAAAATAGTTTCAGCTTGTGCCATGTTGCACACGTTAGCCACTAGGAGTGGCCTAGAACAGGAGGTTGAGGATGTAGTCCCTCACAATAGCAACTAGCCTCAACAACCCCAACCAAGATTACATGGACCAGATGCAGCAGAGGGGAGAAGAAGAAGGGCAGAGATTACTCAACATTACTTTTAACAGAGGTAAGAACTACGCCACTCTTGTGCTTAAATTAATTAATTTTATTTTTAAAATGTTTAACTAGGACACTGGGTACTCAGGGCATCTAACTGCATGCATGTTTGTCAGTTAATAATTTGCATATTTTCTCTAAACAATATCATAGCAATGCTTGTAAGTACAGACATCCTGTAAATCTCAACTATGTATTTACAGAAGTAACATACTACTTTTTGCGGCCTCGCACCCCTAATGCCTTGCATGCAATTCCAACATCACTCTTAGTTATGCTGCTTGCCAAGTCTTGCTTTCTTGTACTACGGCGTCCACAAGCAGGTGCAACTTTGCTACTGACATTTGCGCATTCTTCAATCCCATCTACATTTTGTAAGCTCCCACTTGCATTTCCATTTTGCATTTTTTCAACATTACTGTTTCCAATCAGCATTGCTCTTGCAATATCTCCACAACAGTGTGTCATTTCTTTTTGCATGGCAACTGTGTACTTGGTTAACTGAGAAGTAGTGTTTGAGAGGTGATTTATTGCCCTGGTGTACCCCTGCATGCTGGTAAATGACCTATTCTGCATACTGGCATTTCCAACTTGCTGTTCCTTCATTGCTGTGCACATTGCTTCAATTGCTGTTGCAATTCGGGCTAGTTTCTCACATGATGATGCATGGCCTTTCTCAATTATATTTGACATGTACTTAAGACTGTTGTTCATTGCACCAATTTCTTGACTAATGTGACCAATTTTCCCCTTTATAACACGTATATCGTAGTGGAGAATTGTGGCTCACTGGTTAGAGGAGGCAGACCTGGAAGCAGAGGTCAGCCCGGGACCAGGGTTCAATTCCCGGCTCGGCGGGGTCTTGAGTCCTCAAATGTCCATGGACTCGACAATTCTCGCTCCGGTGCCTACTCGATTCACGGGTTCACACTCTGCGACTCTGGGCAATAGCTTGCTTAATCTCCACAACGGCCCCTCGCGGCGGGATGCCTGGCTTTCACCTTGCGGATACCCTGCCGGGGTATCTCACAAGGGAATACCAGGACGGGTTCCCTAAGCAAGCGCCTTGATGCCTTCGGGTGATACGTGCACTATATAAATCGCAATACATTTACATATCTTTGCCTTGCAGGCGCTGGATCTTCAGGAGTTTCAACTCTACAGCACTGGCATTGCTCTCATCTTCACCCTGTTGTCTAATTTGTGATGGACGTGCCCTTCGCCTATAAAACTGTTGAATCCTACTATGCCTGCCCTGCTGTCTTTGAATGCTTGCTGTTGTTTGAGCAGGCTGGTGGACTTGGACATGGTCATTTGGATATTCATCAGACTGCTGAAGTTGTAGCACTCTGTGTCTTTGACTTCTTGGATGAATAGTGGGTGAAGAATTTGCAGAATTAATTTCATTTGTGTTCAGATCTTTTGGATTATGTGACTCTGAACAATTATTTGTATTATTGTCTTGCTCTGCATCTATGATTAAAATAGTGCAAATTGTATGTTAATTTTACATTGTGGACTTTTTGCAGCATGAACTCAAATAAATATCATTTAAAAAGAACATGTTGCATGGCTAGTCTCCTATTGTAACATTGGAGATTTTTTTTATATTTATATACACCAAATTTATCAATAACTCAACCTGTACTGGTACTTGGACTACAAAACCCATAATGCTTTGCTTCTATCAGTTTGAGTGTTAATATTTTCAGCTACATTCCAAACAAAAAGTATTCATTTAAAGGGATTTTAAATAAGCAGCTAGGAGAACATTAAATGTGTTTTTCACTCACATTTAAATTTAAAAAAACATGTATGAATTCTTACCTTGAGATGGTCCAGCTTGCTCAGAGGTGCCAATATCTATGACTCCAATTACTGCTTCAGTTGTAAGGGTTCCTTCTACCATGTCCTCAAGGGGGGTGTTAGGTCTATCCCTGGGGTTCCGCCACCAGTCTTTTTTGCTGCCTTAATCCGGTTTGCAATTCTTTCCTTGCCACGACTGCGCAGGTCATACCAGCGTTTCTGCAAGTTATTTATGTCACGGTGTGCCACCCCAACCGCATTTACTTTGGCCTGTATGGAAAGCCACAGCTTCCTCTTTACTGCCTCAGGCACCTTCAAAGATTGCCTTCCAAAAAGCTGGTCCTGCCTCACAGTGACCTCCTCTATCAGTATTTCCAGCTCCTGGTCACTAAATTTAATTTTTCTTTTCCTGGCCTGCAGGTCTTCTCAAGCATTTTCCAAAGCCATTTCCCCTTCTGCTGCAGACCAAAAAAGTCCTCCAGTTGCTCAAAGCAGAGCTCCAACTGCCAACTGCCAACTGCCACTCCTGTAGCTCAAACATGACTACAGGTGTGTTTAATTAGTCTCATGGCTTGCTTGGTAACAATGGTTACAGGTGTGTGTAAGCAGTCTCCTGGCTCCCTTGAAAAAAAATGGTACAGGTGTGTGCAATTACTCTCCAGGCTTCCAGTGTGTGATGTCTTTCTAATGCCCCAATTTGCGATTCTTTGATTGCGAATTCGCAATCAAAGAATCGCAAAAAAAGTGCGATTCTGTTAAAATTACGATTTTTACAGAATCGCAAAAAAATTGCGAAAAACATGAATTCAAATTCGCGATTTTTTAATTGTGCTTCCTAAATTTTCACAATTAAAGAATCGCAAATTGAACGAATGATGCATGAGGCTGTAAATGTGTAATAAAAAAGTTCTATCAATTATGCAGTTGGTATAACGAACACACGAATAGAGAGGAAACCCGTTGACTCAGAAGCAGACAACTGAAACTGAGGTAGGCAACAAATCAATCCAATCAGGAGCAAAGGGCTGGCCCAAAGCCCACCTAAGCTTACATTAGAAATATGGTTACCTGAGGTAGTCTGGAGATGACACCTACAAAGGCAAAGGCAACTGCATATTGGGTTGTTTAAAAATTACCACCAGGCACGTCTTTATTTTTTTTATGCTGTGTAAACAGTGCAGTGACACTTTGCATAAATCACGGATGCAGTTTACATTGTATCTTGAGTCAAGGGCGCTTTTCAGCTTCTTAATTGTGTAGCTTACAATGTAGCAGGAATTTCACTGAAAAAACAGAACAGACGGGGCGCATTTGGGGCCTGCAGAAAATAGTTAAATGTGCAGTAATGAGAGATTATACTGCACATTTAACATCTTTTGAAATGCAGCAACAGCACATTACATCGTGGTGAAAGCTAAGGGCTTGTGATGAATACTTTGCATATACATGGTATCCAGCTGAGCGCTCGCAAGGGTTCTAATTCGGTCAGTGTCTGTAACTGATATTCACTCTCATTAGGAGGGCAGGAATGTAAAGAAGGAGCCTTTAGGCGCTGCAGATGCAGGCAACATGTCAACTTGCACGACTTTGCTTGTGCGCATTTAAGAAACCTGATCCTGTCCACACACACCGCCTACTCAAACGGAGGGCCCTTGGGATAATCTTTATTATGATAATTACCAACAGTAGGTGAATCATGTAGTTCTTTTGCACAGCTACATACCCGGCCACTAAATAGTTAACTAAACCTGTCGAAAACTGCCGGTTGCCCTCCGTGGTGATACTGCTTTTGAGTAATACTTGCTTGTTATCATGTTTCACACTTCAGCTCTGTCCTGACCATGCCTGCAGAGAGGGCTATTCTTGAATTTGCAACGGGTAACATTTCACTTGCATGCAGAGCAAGTTATGCTTTCAGTTCATAAGTTCATAAGTTCAACAACACGACCTTTAATTAACATACGCAAACGAGAGAGTATGCATACACCATGGGTGGCTCAAGAGCTAACACGTTATAACCAGGGGTGTGCAAAATTTGCATAATTTGCGCAAATATGCATTTTTTTTTGCAAAATTACGCAAAAATATGAAATCGGCATCTGGACCTATCTTATGGCACAACATACATCCTCATGCCCATTTTAGATGTGAGCTGTCATTTCATATTAAAATTGTGCCAATATATGCAAGAGTTGCAAACAGCAGCTGCTCATGTGTAGTCATTTGCATTCTTTCTGAACACTCAAATTAAATGTTTGCCACATTCAACATATGATATTGCTACATGCTGTGACAGCATAAGTTTTGAAATTTTACACATCAAGGTTTTTTTAATGTAAAGTAAGATACTATTCCAATTTCTAACTATAACGTCACTTTAACCTTTGTTTTTTCAGTGAATTTCAGTTTTTTAAAGGTAAGATTTCCATTTCCGTGCCCAGCATGTCATGCACAACTTTAAGGGTGTAATTTTGAGTATGGAATGCCTACTGGCTTTGTCAAAGGGTCAGAACACAAAAATATAACAAAGAAGCGGCCTATTGGCTTTATCAAGGGGTCAGCTCATCAACTTATATACAGCAGACCTATTGGATTTCTCAAAAAAATCACCAATATCTATAATCAAATGTATATTTTAAAAAATCCACATATTGCTATGCTAACAAGCCTTGGCAAAGCCAATAGGTCTGGCTTTGGTGCCAACCTTTTGGCTTTCTCTATACTTTTTTCTTTGATATGCTTTTTGTAAAGATTTCTTACAATTACCATTTTTATGACAGTGCATGCATTACACAGTAGCGTGCACCTTTAGTGTTGTAAGTGGGTACAATATCTGAATAACTACTAATGTTAAAAGTGTTTTTATTTGGCTCACACAATTATCGTCTGAACAGAACCTCCTCTACATCACTCAATAATCGTTATTAAACGAACAAGCGAACACCACAGTATTATGCATTCAACTCAAAATCAGGCAGATTCTGTCAGCCCACAATTGTACTTGTTGCCCATAATGGGGGGGGGGGGGGGAGGGGGGGGGGAGGCAGCACAAACCGCAGACCAGCTTGTTGGTGTGTAAAAGGCTGCTTTATTGGAAACAGGTGCACCTTACAAATAGAATAACCTTGGCCTGTGCCGAACAAAACTAAACTTCACTAAATATATACTTCCTATCATACCCCGCTCCCCCACCCCTAAAATTGGATCCCCCCTGAAACAATTCTAACCCAAATTGCAATTTCCAACTTTCCTACCTAACTATATACCTTCTTATATCTACCCAACTGTAAACCCAGACCTCATAAACTCCTCCCTGCATTTTTAGGAAAAAATGCCACCACAAGGCCTTCAGAAACACACCAGCACCTGCGGTGAAAAAATCCCATACAATATAACACCCGATGCACCAGGTCCCAACAAGCCACCTCGAAAAACCCCATCCTGCACAAACCCTACAACCCAGTAGCATCCCCCCAGCAAAAATAAAACAAGGGCTGGCAGGAGGGAAAAACAGAGAACCCCAAGTCACTTACAACCGGTTGCTGGGTCACTACCACCAAAATGGTGGGTAGTTTCCATAATGTCCGGTTAAATATGCCCCTAACCCAAAACTAGCCCAATACCAGCCCACCCAGCCAAAAAGGAGCAAGACAAGTCCAACCAGCCCAACTGAGGTGCTGGCTGCCCTTCCCCCATCCCCCGGCCCAAGCCCCCCCCCCCCCCGGGAGAGGCCACCCCTCCCAAAGCCCCATTGTGATGTATGACACATTGTTTTTATGACAAAGAAAGCCTTCAGTCTGGATGACATGCCAGTCTGCCACTAACAATATAGAGAACATTCTTATGAGAGCCTCTGACCTCAAACAAATTTTCCTAATAAAAACAGAAGAGCAATACGTGGTATCTGTGGAAAATGAAAGGTGTTTGCAGACCTGTCAGGCTGCCCTGGGCCTGGCCACAGGATGGTTGCCTTTTCAGCCTGATTTCTGCAATGGTACATAATTAAAGTTATCTCCTCTGTTGACAAAATATACCAGCCAAGCAAATCTAACTGAACTATCCATCTGGCTCTTCATAATTTGGACGCCGCTGCCCACTTACACACATGTTTATCATGGACCTACATATTCTTTGATATATTGAACATGAACTCTTGAAAGCCCTCTGGCAGCAATATTAATTCTGTCTTTTCCCCATTCGGTATTCTCAGCCGAGGTTACTGACTGATGTTTAAGTGGCTAGGCAGCAATGTAAATGCATGAGCTAGACAATAACTCCAATCAACATGAATAAATTAGCAGCCGGAGCCAGTTTACACTTACCATGGATGACTGGAATTATGCAATTGTGCTGGTGTGACGTTTTCCATAATTATAGATATATTCCACATTTGCCGCATAATCCATCATCTGCTGCACAATCTGCAGATTTTATTCTTTTTTTTAAAGGTCTAACTCAAACGGTTTAAATGTTACTAAAAATGCAGCAACGTGTGGAAGAAGCTTTGCTGGTCACTTTTCTGTTGCTTATTGTTATAATTGGCCATACAGTGCAGAAATGACAAAATAATAAAGTAATACTATCACAAAATGTTCTGAATTATGCCACAAAATTTTCCTTTTCTTGCTGCATAATTTACACAACCTTGACACATAATTTGGCCCTTCACTGCCACATAACTCCAGTGGCCCTGGATTTACCACAAAATGTCCAGGTGGCAATTCTAAATGCTGCATTGTGTTTTTTTCTTCAGATTTTTGCATCAAACACCCTTGCTGGCACTAGAGCAGTGACACTCCAGTACAGTCCGGGGGCCGCATATGGCCCTCCTGCAGGGCGGCTCCTCCGCTATGGCGGAGGATCATTGCCCCCACTGCTTTTAAGCAGTGAGAAACATAAAATGACAATGCCTTAAAGTTATTGTCATTTTATGTTTCCTGTCCTGTTGCTATGCGGCGGGTGGGTGGGCGGAGCTGCGCAGCTCTCCGAGCAGGGCAGGGGCGGAGTGGTTTCCCTACTCCTAAGTGTGCAATGACTGTTTGGTTGGCCCTCTCGGGCCGCCCAAAACAGTCATGCGCACTCCCCTGTTCTCCATGCAGGCTGCATTATAGCCTGCATGAATGGCTGCTTCCTATTCCTGTCGAAAGCAGAGTAGGAAAGCAGGTGCTCAGAAGATGCGGGACCCGGCCTTGAGGTAAGTTTTTTTATTTATTTATTTAGTTTCCGATCTCCCTCCCATGTGATAACCCCCGAGACAACCCCCCCCCCCCATGCCTGACCCTTCCCCCTCCCCCGCCCTTGAGCCATGCCAGCCGCAACTGCCTTCCTGACCTTTCATGTACCACCTGGTCATCTGCAGCACTGTGTTACTGTTTCTCGGCTCAGCACTAATGTTGAGAAATATTTTAAATAAAGGAGCACATATTTATCTACAACTTAACTGAAGTTAAAAAAAAGTTGTGAACCACTTAAATTTAGGAACACCATCATTTTTCAATACAGTTGCAGCTGCTAAAAATCTGATTCGTTTTAGTACATTCGATTATCTCAGTGCATTGAGATTTCCTTTTTCTTTAAAGTGATAGATTGCAAAGATGAATTTTTAAACATTCATGCTTCCCCTCCACCCTGGCAACACTGCAAAACAGTGACCTAAGAGGCAAGTCAGTTGTTATGTTTACCATTTTAGAGTCCAGGGTTCCCTTTATACATGGATAAGATTATAGTTTAGCAAATAAATTGCAAGACTAGGTTTCATACAGTGCTCATCTTAAAGTCATGTGTATAAATGTAGTGATGTTAAATGAAGATCAGGTCACGTAGGTTCTTGTAGAAAGACGTATTTATTAATTAAGTTGACATGAGGTGGTAGTTCAAGATAGTAAGAGTAATTCCAAGGTAAATCCCCACCAGGAGCTGAAACCAGTCAGCTCAATCCTCAGCTCCCAACTGACTCTAGCATCAGAACATAACATTCCAATCAGACATCCTGTGTGGTAACATTCCATTTGATGACATAGGTAAAACAACTAGAAAGCCAACACTACAATAAAGGTTCTCTAATATGTGATAATGAAGAAAAAGAAAGTAAAGTGAAATAAAACAATTGCATAGGAAATCCAGCATTGATCCCATGTTCTCTTGCTTCATAATGTGTAATTCAGCCTTAATATATGTACATACTTTGATTCCCATATGCCCACCTTACACCTCGCACCCTCAACTTCCATCAATGCGGCCCTCCATCACACAACAGGCAAATGTTTTCGTCTCCTGGAAAATGTTTGCAAGTACCCATGCACTAGAGCAATCCATTATCAAAAAACCTGTAGAAAAGCACACATATTGTCAGACTGAAACAGGATGAAAAGGAATCCAATACATTTTCATTTTGAATACTGACAAAGATACTTATTAGCACAACCCAGGACACCAGCTTGCAATGCTCATACACACGGCAAGGTTGCCTTTGTAACTGCCCTTCACACACATAAAGGTCTTGCAAGGTCTAAGGCCCCCTGCCCTCCCGTTGAAGTGCTCGCTGCCTAATGGATGATTTATCTCTGAAATCGGAGCTCTTTGAGCTGGCTGTTTGAAAGCAAGATTCTCTCTGAGAAACACCAGATATTGCTTTGAGAAACCCCCCAGCGCTTGTACGGCATGAAGGCAAGGGTGGCTCGATTCTAGATCAGCAATGAACTGCCTTTTAGTAGTGCACTCTAACAGGGCAGAAACCATCCTGTTTAAGTGTTATATTCAGGCAAATCTGTTCACATTGTGTAAACCTGCAGTAAATCGCCATTCGCAGACCACAACTGAAACACATTATAATAAAGCATTACAAAGTTGCACCAGCCACCTTGCCTGTTGCTAATAAGAAAAAAAGTACCATGAGAACAATATTTGTTTGGGTAATTAAAGAAATTTGTATGTAGAACATGTTGCCATAATTCTCTGTATTTATTATTCATGAAGAAAGATTGTTGAACCAACTCTGGTACTGTAGTGGAATTTTTTTGTGGATTTACACATGTGCAAGATTAAAATGCAGTCACTCATAGTGAAGTTAGCCAATGACTTAAGTAAGCTGACCAATTGCCGCATGTTTTATGCTGTAGTGGGCAGAAGAGAGGATGTAGCCTTATAGCTAGAGTGGCCGACCTCGAAGCTAGGGAACCAGGTTCGGGTCCCGGCAACGACGCTCAACATCCTGTGATTCTGGGCAAATCAGTTAATCTCCCCGTGCATAACAAAAATGAATGCGTCCATTTGTAACAAAACTGGTGCTCATGTAAAGCGCTCTGATACCCGATTTTTCTGGTCTAGTCCGCGCTATATAAAACTCTAAAACAAAAAGTAGAATGTGAATGACACAATAACTGTCTCACATCAATCACATTATAAAGAAATGAAACAAAACAGTATTTACAAGAATCTGTTTAGGAATTATTCCAAGTCATCAGCTGCCTCTATCAAGTGGCCCCTTAAAAAAGGCTGGATTGCAGTGCATATACATGTGTCGCTTTGTAAATAAGGAAGAAAATTTTGATGGGGCACAACATGGCCATACTTGTGTACTGCGGCGCAACTAGACCCAAACTTTGGGTGGGGGGCGAACGTCCCCAGCCAGGGCTGGCCCTAGCACTGGTCGCACACAGTGTAACAGTCTGTTTTGGCACCCCCTCCCCCATTTCCTCCTCCTCCATGAATTTCCTCACTACCACTCACCAACAATGCACCTCATCTCTCTATAGCACTTTTCTGGCAAACATTTTATTTTTTATAGCACTACTCATTGTTTACTCACACTCGGGCATATTATCAACAACTAGCGATATTTATCGCTAAATGAGCTTAGCGATATTTTTTTATCACCGCGCATCGCCGTATTTTATCGCAGAGATAACGTGCTATTAGCAATGTTTATCTCAAATGCGATAAAATATCCGGCGATAGCGGCTCAATGTGTGAATATTCAGGCATTAACGCCAATAGGGTCTTAACCTGAATATCCAACTCCCATAGGATATACAGGTTAAGAAGGGGTCTGAGCAGGCGTTAGTTTTTGGCGATATTCGCGCTTAGCGCAAATTTTTTTATCGCTGTGCCTGCGTTGATAATAGGCAATAGCGATGTTAGCGACTGCTTTCAGTCGCTAACAGGTTGGGTACGCCCACTTTGCATGTCATTAGTGATAAATATCGCTGACATGCAAAGCGGGCCTCAAACCGCTCACTATCACCCACAAACTGACGCTAACTGCTGCTAGCGACAGCTTGCTAATAGGGCGATTAAATTATTCCGCCGCTTTAGCAGGAAAAAGTCCTGCTAAAGCGGCAATAAGGCCCTTGATAATATGCCCCTCAGTTCTTTGATCTGCATGGTACACTTTCTTTGTAGCAGGCACATTAAACCTCTGCACTGTGTTGGTGGCAGGAGTACCCATGTGAGTGCAGGGGGAGCCATGCAACATTGTGAGAGTAGGGTAAGAGGAGTGACTGCAGGGTGAGTGAGGTGACCATATGAATTTGGGTGCGGATGTAAGTACAGAGTGGGACGAATGAATGTATGGTTAGTGATGGTCTTATTTGAGTGAGATTGCAGATTGAGCAGTAAGGGGGACAGATGCGTGAAGTGTCACATGAGTGCATGGTGAATAGTTTGCTTGTATGACTGCAGGGTTACGTACAAGGTGAACAGCGCAAGTGCATTGTGAGTGCAGAGTGATCACTGTGAGTACAGGGCAAGGGGGTGAATGGTGCGAGTACATCGGGATCAGTGTGAGGGCATTGCGATCACTGTGAGTGCAGGATGAGCATGAAAGTGAAGGGCAAGAATGAGGATCGCGTTGTCTGAACTCAAGGTACATTTCCAGACACTTGAAGTAACTCAGCAGGTTATTGACAGCAGCGTAGGGTTTCAGATATGTTAAACTATTGCCATTATGGTATTAACCAGGGGTCAGGGTGGAGGAAATAGATGTGCTTACAACAAACGTACAATTTTATGATTAGAGTTGCCAGCTCATTATTTTGATGTCCCAGGCAGTACAAAAATAAAAAGATAACAGTCACCTAAAGCTGTATTGTCAGCACTTGTGTGTGCATACCTTAAACAGCAAATATAAATAGAAGCACTTTTAATTGTGTTCTAGGGCTACCTGAATGATCCATGACTGATATTAAAATGGAACAAAGACAGAAAAGTCACATTACAAGCATATTTAGTGTCAAAATAATCAATGTGCAGTCTGTTTAAACAACACATGGCTGGCTGGCATTTTTGTTTTGGCAACTTGAAGCCCTTTGTGCGTTCCACCCCTGCCTGTGGAAATTTGAAAAAAAAACATTGTCTCCTTTTGCTAAGAGCTAACCCTTCCTGGAAGGGGTTAAACTTGTAGAGTTGAAATGCTTCAGCTGCAGTGGGAGGCAGGATGTCTCCTCTGCTAATATTAAAAGCAAGGAACAGACAGTCATTTCAGGTGCAGTGGGAGGCAGGGAGTCTCCTCTGCTATGAAATCAAACTCGAAGGAACAGGACTGTCTGTTTGTTTGCTTTAATTTTTAGCATGAGACTTTCTGCCTCCCACTGCAGCTGAAGCATTTCAGCTCTAAGAATTAACCCCCTCCTGAGACAGTTAACTCAGCTCGTTATGTGACAAAAGCACGGGCACGTTGTGTCGTATCTATTTCGCCTCCCTCCCCCCTCCAACCCTCTGTTACCGGAGCTCTACAATAAAATATCCCCATTTGAAATGGGTGAAGTCTTGCGACGCGGGACAGTAAAAGACCAACAAAGGGAAGGTCTCAGTGAGGAGTGCATGCCCCCCTGCAATGGTGTTGCGCCCCCCCAGGGGGGTGTGGCCCACAGATTGAAGAACTCTGATCTAATCTATATATACACTTGTATGTAGTTATAGTTAGGACCGAGCACGCGACTTCTGCGAACAAGGAAAATGCATTTCAGATGTCGTTTTTTTTATGAATACAAAGGGGAAAGTTAAATCAATATCTTACAAATTGCACCTGTTGTACAGTGGGACTAATCCTATTTCAGGGCTGACTGACTTCAATGCAGTTTCCCCCCCCCAAATTCTTCTATGGCATCGATTCAACTTGCGTAATCGGCTGTCTGATCCCCTTCTTGTCCTGATGAAGACCCGCATTGACAATCTTACATCATTGCAACTGGCAGGGTCGAAACGTTGACGGTTGTTATAAGTCCAATCATCAATAGGTCTCATTGGAAATTATTGTATTAAATTAAAACATTCTTTTGATAAAATCTAAATATAGCTAAATCATTCATTTCATGTCACTGTAAATGAATGTTGGATTTTGTCTGTTAATTTACGCCATCATTTGATTTATTGTTTATATGATTTTTTTCAATTACAAAGAAAGAGCTATACCCGACAGAACCACTGTTTGTTATAACAAACTTTCGGTAAAACATTTCTATATATGTGCTTTTTACTTTGTCAAAAACACGTAGTATTCACTGCGTGTCCTTGGTAATTGTGATGTCATCACAAAACTAAAAATATATTGAGATAAGATGATTAATGTACTTTTTAATGAATTAGGAACATATACAACAATAAGTGGTGCACCGTGCAGACGTAATGCTCAATATCTAATTACAGAAAAAAAATACAAAGATGTTATAGTTATGAAATTGAATTTAAAAACCCTTATGAAATCATTGACAAACCAGAGGTTACAAGGACATTATAGTTAGGAATTAGCATTTGAAAAACCTTAGAAATTCACTAAAAAAACAAAGGTTACAGGGATGTTATACTCAGGAAACAGAATTTTAAAAACCTTAAAAATTCACTGAAAAAAACAAAGGTTACACAGATGTCATAGTTAGACTTACATTTCACTCGTACAAAACCAGCAAAAATTTAGCAGTTATAGTTTAAGTGTAGCCACAGAACTAACCAGAAGGGGTCCCTGCATGCCACCCGAAAAGCATACAGCTGCAGCTCTGAGTGCTTTAAAAATATGATGAGCTTTTCTGAGGTCATGTATTCAGTGGACCAAGATCTAGCTTTCTGACAAAGTTGGTGTAATTTTCTTCAACAGTTTTTGAGATATCGCTGTTTAATTTTGCTATGGAAAATTATACAAGAAAAATGTGTATTGGATCCCCCTTTTCCTCTGCCCCGCTTGAAAAAACACTCCAAATTTGCAAGAAAAAGCTGAATAGAGGGGCCTTGTTTTGGAACGATTCTTAAGGATTTGTCAAATAGTTATTATAAAACCCCAAAAAATTATTCTGATGGAAATGTGGTCCTAGCAACAACTATCAAGTGGCAGTTTCCACTACGTAAAAAAAATCAATCTATCTGTACATATGCCAGATTCAGTTGCCACTGGCATTCACCAGTAGGTAGTTATAGTTACGATGAAGTTTATATGGAAAGAGCGTTTTTTGTTTTACTAATAACGTTTGTGCCATTGACGAATAATCACAAAGTTTTCAAAACTAGTCTGCAAGTCCCTTCAGCTGCTGTCTGAAAGGTTTCAGGGGGATCTGTCAAGAGGGGGCTGAGAAATAGAGGAGGTCCCAAAACAGGTTTCCCAATGCAATTTCCCATAGGGATTTTAGGCAAGACAACAGCTGAAACTGCTGAATGGAATTACACTAAATTTGTCAGAAAGCTACCCACCAGGAATGCAGCGTAGGGGGAGGAGGGCTTCAAACACCAATGGGCTAGGGTCAGTGGACCTGTAGGGGCAGCATATACCAGGCAGAGCTGCGCTGGGGGGGGAGACAGTCCCTTGCTCCATTCCTGGTCCACTAGCTGCTATTATGTAGTGTGAGGGGGAGGGCTGGACACCTGGGAAGTGGGAATGGTGAAGCGGGAAATTCATCACCGAAAGGGGGTGGGCCACTGGGGTGAGCAGGGGCATGGTGCAAAAATTGGGTGAAAAGTGAAAAAAGTAAGCAGAGTAAAATGTGAAAAGTGTGAGCAAATGGGGAAAAAGAGGGCATTGAAAACAAACTGGCAAGGGTCAGTGGACCTGCAGGGGCAGCTACTAGGCCAAGCTGTGCAGGGAGGGAAGCAGTTCACCGACACTGAAATCTGTTCGGTAGTTTTGAAGTTATTAAGGTAAAAGACTTATGTATATCGAAAGACACAGATCACCCACAGTGGATCTGTGGATCCACATGCCAACAGCAATACCCTGATTGGCTAGCTGCAACCTAAGAGTAAAGTTGCGGCTGCCATTGTTTTAATCGGGATTTGGTTCCAAGGGAGTAAAATAAAATTTAAAAGTGATAGCAGGGTTCGGGAAAGGGGTATCTTGACCACATGACACTGATGGAATAGTCTGTGAGATACCCCTCCTAGACAAGAAATTGACCAAAAACAGGTTGTTTTTAGCACCTAAGGATCCGGGGCTCACAGGGCGACCACCTGTATGCTCCCTGGCAGGTCTGCGGATTCAGACCCCAATTTTAAAAAAAATACACCAACTTACAGATCCACACACCTCCTCACACACTCACTCACACACCCACTTAAACACCATCACAACCACTCACACATCCATTCATAGACCCACAAAACTACTCACACACCCACTCACATACCCACACAGCCACTCCCACACCCACTTACATACCCAGACAGCCACTCCTACACCCACACAGCCACTCACACACCCACTCACCCACCCATATAGCAACTTACACACCCACACAGGAAATCACACAGTCTCTCACACACAGGCAGTGATGTACTTATAGAAATTGCAATAAAATGTTTATATTAAATGTGTTGCTATTTTAGTTTTGAATGCATGCAATATAACTGGCAGACAGACCCCTTATTTGTCTGAAGATTTGTGACTGATCCACGGATCCACGGATCCATAAAAGGAATTTTAGAAAAGAAGGACTTGGTGCCTTGCACTATAGAAAGACTACAAATGTTACTCTATGTTCATTGTTTAATTTTTAAATAGATCATAAGAATGAATGTGTGAATAACATTTATTTCTAAACTTGGGAAAATGTATATTAGCAAATTGAAATCATGGGTCAAATTGTAGTACAAATTTGTTTTTTAAAAAGCTGTGAAATTCACTAAAAATCCAAAGGTTACAGGAATGTATAGAAAAAAACAAAGGTTATAATGACATTATAGTTAGGAAACAGAATTTAAATAAACCTAGAAATTCACTGAAAAAAAACAAAGTTACAGGGTCGTTATAGTTAGGTTTGGATTCCACACACAAAACCACAGAAATTCAGCAGTTATAGATATAGTTATCTAAAGTATCTATAACTCATGTATAAAGGTAACTATAACTAGTGCACTCGTATCCCACATAGTACATCACTCGCGAAATCTTCTATGACATCATTGATTACATCACTGCAACATTTGCAATTAAATTATTGATGAGAAATCCGTGCATGGTGGGGGCGCAAGTTATAATTACCTTAGGGCACAAGTTATAGTTACTTGGGATAATGATAACTATAACTGCTACATTTCTATGGATTCGTGTGTGTACAATTTGAACCTAACTATAATGTCCCTGTAAACTTTGTTTTTTTCAGGTAATTACAAAGGTTTTTTAAATTCTGTTTCCTAACTATTAAGTCCCTGTAACTATTGTTTTTATCAGTGAATAGACGGACAGACAGAGACAGACAGAGACAGACAGACAGACAGACAGAGACAGACAGACAGACAGAGACAGACAGACAGACAGACAGATAGATAGATAGATAGATAGACATTTTGTGACCATTATGGCATTCTGTGAGCAACAAACATGGCTAGAGAGGGCCTTTGCCTCCAGTCCAACCCACATGTTGGGAGCCAGGAGTACATGTTTTGCTTGGGTAGAATTGGTGTGGTTCCACAAAACAGGCACTTGCCTTCCTCACAGCTGTGATCCTTTTGTTTATTTAATCAGCTACCTAATCTTGGACTTTCAATGGCACACCTATGATACTAGAATGCTATTTAAGTGTCTTAGATAACCAGATAATTTAAAGTTGTTTTTTTCTAGTGGCAGCAAGGATGGGAGAAGGGCAGTCAGTAACATACATGGATTTTTAGGCCCGCTTGACACTTCAACTGTCAGCTGACCTTTTAACCTACACCATATTATTGTACAGTTCCTTGCCTCCACACAAATACATTAATATATATCCCCATGCTATTTACTTGCAATACTTCTAATTACCATATAATATTCCTTTAAAGCCAGACCTATTGGCATTGCCAATGGTTGTTAGCTTGTGTCGGAGTGAGACCTGTAGGCGAATTCATTTTAAAGTACAACTGGTTTGTTCTTAACTCACCCCTTGGTCTACATCGGTTTGGTGTGTTGTGCGGTACAAGAGTAATGTCTCTGCGCTGGGTGCATATGTGCCTGGGAAGGGTACAGTACAATAATCGTGTAGTACTGTGAAGTGTGCATGTCAAACATGTGTGCTGCATGTATTTGCGCCTGTGAATGGTACAATATATGAAGCACATAGTGCTGTTCAGTGTATGCATGGTGAAGGTATACGCTGGGTGAATGTGTACCCGCAAGCTGTACAAGACACAAAGGATACATTGCCAGGCAGTGCATAAATGCTAAATGCATGTGTTTGTGGCTATTTGTGCCTCTGAAGGATACAATGTGTGAAGGAAACAGCACTGAGCAACGTGCACTCACTAAATGTATGAGCAGGGTGTATGTGTGCCTATGAGTGGTACATTACATAGAGGATACAGTGCTGGGCAGTATGTATATTCTGTATATATGCACTGAGTATAAGTGTGCCTGTGATTGGACTGATATGAGAATCATAAAGAGTAGGGCTGGGGGCCCTGGGCTAAGATGCACATATCACTGTGTCTGACCTCCAGGTGCGAACTCAAGTCACTCACATGACCTGTGTTGTGCAGATGTCAGCTTCGGAGTCATTCCTTCTGTGAGAAATTGCTTTTCAGAGAAATAGAGTGCAGGGCATTGGGCGCTTGAAAAGAAGCAGACCGCCAAAACAAACTTTAAAGACCGAGGGCCAGATGTAGGTAAATTCTGTTTTCCGACTCTTAAATACAGACTCAAAGAATCGGTATTTCAGAATCTGAAAACGGGATGTAGGTAAAAATTGGGAAAAAATTACCGATTTGGTAGCACTCGGAATATGTAATCGGTATTTACCAAATCGTTTTTCCAAATCGGTAAATACCGATCCGGTAATACCCATTCATTCCTGTTCCTCCTGGCCCATAGGATTGAATGGGAATTACCAAATCGGTAAATACCGATTTGGTATCGGTAAATACCGAATCGGTAATTTGAAAAATAACCCATGTGAGCCTGTGAACCAATCAGGAGCACCCACCACACCCCACAACAAAGCCACAGAGGAAACAACCAATCAGATGCAACCACCCCTCCCCAGTACCTGGGAGTGGCCACACCCATGCAGGTGCAGAGCAACTGAACTGTTTGGAGAGCAGGTGAAAACAGAGAGGAGCTGCCTTCCCTGAGCATACCTGATCAGCAGAATTGAATCCCAGGATGGCCAGAAAGATACAGCTGAGCGCAGGAGGAAAATCAAATTCAGCCCAGCAGAACTGCAGGTGCTGGTTGAGGAGGTGGTTAAACCCCACTCCAAAATCTTTGGAAAACAGTCTCTGCATTTTGCAGAGTCTGTGAAACGAAGCACCTGGCTTGACATCCAGTCCAAGGTCAATGCCATTGGGGTCTTACACAGGGACATAGATGACCTCAGAAAAAGATGGTACGATCTGCGTATCATCACCAAGAAAAAACTTGCTGCACAGAGAAAAGAAGCTGGTGCCACAGGTGGAGGGAAAAGCAGAGCCCCAAAACTGACAGACCTTAAGGAGCTGGTAGAATCCACCCTGGAGCCAGAAAGCATCCATGGGATTGGGGAGGCTGACAGCTCTGCCAGAGCTGCAAAGAAACAAGGTAAGATGCATGGACATTAATCCCCACCTATTTCCCTGTCCCCCTTCCCCACTGTGTGTGTCAGAATCACACTCTAGAACAGGTTTCACTTATTTCCAGCAATGCATCATGTGAGACGTAGTCATAGGTACATACATCAATGCAGGCACCATAGAATTCAGCAAGGCATGCCACACACTACTTCCAGAAGCTGATGAAGACTAGGCAATTGTGTGATAGAAATGTGATTTAATCATGACACACAGGTGAACTACACCACTGACCCAATGTCCATATCTGTCCAGTAAAGCGCAGGAAAGGGAGGAGAGGGCACCGACAACTGAGAGGAGGGAGAAGACAAAAGAAAGAGCAGGTCATTGCGCTGTTCAGGAAGACAACACCACAGCGCAGGAAGCCAGTACACCTGAGCGACCCACCACACCACAGCCTCAGTTGTTTGGGACACAAGAGTTGGAACCAGCAGCACTTTCCCCACACCAACAACAGTCATCTATGCAGGAAAGGGCAAGGAGGCTTGATGTGCCCCTTCTCAGAATTCTGCAAACGTCAGACGAGGAGGGTATCATTCCAAGTAATCCACCTGTGGCTGACAACGCTGGGCAGCAGAGTACCTCAGGTGCTGTGCAAGCCAGTGTCCGAGGCTGAAGGGCACGGGAGAGAGGCGAAGGCCAGGATGGAGAGGGGTTCTTCTGTGGTCTTGAGGCCACCATGGTGAAAGTCCAGTGCCTGCAGGCAAAAGCAATGTTAGCAGTGCACAGGCAGGTGCGCAGTATAAATTGCAAGATGTCAAACATAGACCATGGCATTGGCAACATGGCTGAGAGCATGCAGTCCATAGCAAAGGGGATGACAGACATGACAAAGTGCATGAGTGCTCTCTGCGACAAATTAGATAGAGAGCACTCTGAGAGGCGCAGAAATAGTCAGTATATGCGGCAACAGTCAAAAGCCTTGAACCGCTTTGCTACATCAACCTCCCTGCTGTGCAGGCGTTCTGTCGCCATGCAGGATGCAATTGTGCACTGCTGCACAGATTTTTCAAGGGGGATGGGGAGAGTCACCGCTGCTATGAAGCTGATGCTCACAAACCAGGCAGCCAATGCTGGAGACACAGGTGTCGGGGAAACTGAAGACTCCACAAGCAGGAGCGGCTCTAGCACGCCTGTCCCTGACATGCGTAGGAGCAGTAGGCGCCAATATGGTGACCCAGGCACCATCGAAAGTGTTGAGACCCAGCCTCGTGCATCCCGCACTGTAGTGCGTGGGCGCAGACGTTGAACATGCCCTCAACCCACAGGACAGGTCACGGTGAGGTTAACTGTGACCATCCAGTCTGAAAAATAGACATTGTAGTACAATGGTGTGGAATCATTTAAATGCTGTAGTGACAATTAAACTATGTACTTCAAAAACTAAGCCTGTCTGTGTCTCCTTACTTACTTAGAAATATCGGCGTGTGATCTCTGCCCGTCTCTGTCTCCCATCTGTTGCTGGTGCTGCTCCTGTTGCATAGGGTTCTGCCTGTTCTGTGTCATCATCAATGTCCTCATGATGTGTGAGCTCCACGTCTGTGCCTTCCTTGGTGGCAAGATTGGGCAACATGGCACCGGTCGCTATCATTTTGCAGCACAGGATTGGAGTATACTGGCGTGCACCTCCGCTCTTGTGGAGGCAGCGGAACCTGCTTTTGAGGAGTCCAAATGTGCATTCAACAATGTTGCGAGTTGATCTGTGAGCCACATTGTGACGCCTCTCACTCCTGGTAGATGGATTGCGGTAGGGGGTGAGCACGAAGGACCGCAAGGCATATGCGCTATCACCTAGGTGGAAAAGAGAGTGCTGTTAGTTACATACTCATGATACATTAATCGCTATGACTATCAGGGTGTGTCACAGTCATTTACCTAGCAGGTATCCATCCCCAAACTCTCTGGCAACAAGGCGTGTGTATATCCCACTGTTCTGGAATATGTACGAATCGTGGGTACTCCCAGAGAATTTAGCCATAATGTCTGTAATGATGTTGCCAGCATTGCATATCACCTGCACATTGATGGAGTGCATTGACTTCCAGTTCCTGTATATGTGTTCTGTGGCTGCAGGTGGGCAGAGTGGGATGTGGGAGCCATCTATGCAGCCTATCACGTGAGGCAAGTGTGCCAGTTCATAAAAATCAGTTTTGGTCATCGCAAGTTCCGCAGGTGTGTCAGGGAACCGAATATAATGATGCATTCTGTGCATCATGGCCTCCAGGAACTTCCGAAAGAAACGGGACAGGCACCTCTGGGACACACCACCTACTGCAGCAATCACACTCTGGTAAGTACCATAGAAAGCAGGTGTAGGCTACACAGCTCCTGCACATGGGGCGGGATGGCGTGCGCCCTTGGTGTTGGGTGATCCAGGAGTGGGTGCAGGTCCCTGATCAAGTCCAGGATGGTTCTGGGGTGTAGCCTGTACCTTTGCAGTATCTCTGGCTCAGTCAATTGGAAGAGTGTTATCCTCTTCCTGTACACATGCTCCTCCCTTCTCCATTCCCTCTCTCCTGCTGCCTGTGGCCGTAGCCGCCTTGCTATGACGTAGAATGCCGCCATTCTGGTTACACTGTTGCATTTTGGGGCCTTATTTTATAGCCTGCACCTGGTTACCACCTGCTTACAATCCATGGTAAATACCGACTCTAAAATACAGAATTTCATGAATTCCTTATTTTTTTTTGGTTTCCTACATCTCCATTGACATTTTTTACCGTTTCTTATTTACCGATTGGGTAAATAAGAAATCGGTAACTATGAATTCGGAAAATTCAGATTCGGCAAAATACCGACTCATATTTTCCGATTCGGTAATTTTTGACTCCTACATCTCCTTTTCAATATACCGGTTGGAAACAGCCGAAATTACCGAATTTCGGCTGTTACCGACCGGTATTTGGCTACCTACATCTGGCCCTGAGACACTAAATCACATTTGAGGTCCAGAAATGGACTGTAAGAAGGGGAGTTTGAGATCCACAAAAATTGCCATCTGCCAAGCAACCAGATGACTTTGTGAGGTGCGGAGACTCTGCTAGACATCTGCCTGTGACCAGGACTGAAGAACAAGGCTGGTTAGTCTCCCTACTGTGTGAGACAACTTCATCCAGGGAATCCAAGGCCACCTTCACTGGAGCCTGGATAACCTGTACCTGCCTGCTTGCCAAGACCAGTGTGCCATGTGAGGAGGAAGAGGAGAGTGTAGGATAGAGTGAGGCCCAGTGGAGATCCCTGTTGAGCGGATTCAATGTGTAGGGACACTGTTGCACCGATTGGGACATAGCTGATGTGTAGGACAAGTTGGTGATGGAGTAGTTTCTGTCCTGTAACTCCAGTTCTGTAGTAGGGGTATCTCTGTTATAGTCATAATCTAGTGAATAGTCCCGCCCATGTGCGTGGACCCCGGCAATCAAAAATAATCTCTTAAGGTGTCAAAATAATGCAGAAACTGCAAAGACACTTAAGAGAGAATTTAAAGACAAATAATGCAGCCTATATCCACAGGCTACACTGTCCAGTACTTCAACTAGAAATTCCACCACAAAAACACCACACATAATACAGCCTGCCCAGTTTCCACCATAGAGAAACTTGCCTCCTCCAGCAAAATACACTGGAATGATAGAGAGGAAGGTAGGGACAGACAAGCCCCATAGGCTGCCATTATGTGGCTTAAATAGGATACTGTGCCTTTAAGAGAACTTTCCAGAACTTCTCCCAGTATCCCAGAATGCATAGCAGGTCCCTCTACTTTCAGTTCTTTTTGAAGGCGAAGCACGCCAGACCTGTCGCATTCCTTATATGACGAAATATCTCCACCGGGGAGGAGGGCGGGCGCTTATGACTATAACAGAGATACCCCTACTACAGAACTGGATTTACAGGACAGAAACTACTCCTTCTGTAGTAGGGGATCTCTGTGTATAGTCATAATCTAGTGAATAGAATGGCAAGCCCATCCCCACACCAAAGTGGCGGTGGAGAATAAATACATAACGCCACTACTGTGCGAACAAATTCCGCAGCGAAGCCTGCCCAACCTGAGCATCTGCCCTGGCGTCAGTGTCCAGGCAGTAATGCTTAGCAAAGGTATGAACCGACTTCCAAGTGGCTGCCTTGCAGATTTCAGCAATCGGCACGTTACGGAGCAGAGCCGTCGTGGCAGCTTTGCCCCCGGTGGAATGAGCCTTAGGCTTACCTCCTAAGGTCTTATTAGCCTTTTGGTAACATAATTGTATGCAGGACACAATCCACCTAGAGATGGACTGCTTAGAGGTCGCAAGACCCGTCCTGACTGAACCGTAATTGATGAACAACTGGTCAGACCTACGAATATCTTTGGTTTTATCCAGATAAAATTTCAGCACCCTCCTAACATCCAGGGAATGGAGAGACCTCTCCGCTGGGGATGAAGGGTTCTGAAAAAACGTAGGCAAAGTTATGGTCTGGTTGACATGAAAGTCAGAAATAACCTTGGGAAGAAATTTAGGGTGAGTACGCATAACAACCTTAGCAGCATGAAACACAGTATAAGGTTCAGTACAACACAACGCCTGAATTTCACTCACCCTGCGGGCCGATGTAATGGCCACGAGGAACGCCGCCTTCCAGGACAGGTGCTGCAACGAAGCCTTATGAATAGGTTCAAAAGGCTCCTTCATCAATCTGGACAGCACCACATTCAATTCCCATGAAGGCGAAGGAAGCCTGACAGGAGGGAATACTTTCTTCAAACCTTCCAGAAAGTCTTTGATCACAGGGATCTGGAAAAAGGAAGTCTGTGAAGGGCATTTCCTGTAGGCAGTCAATGCAGCAAGGTGAACCTTACTGGAATGAACATTAAGGCCAGACTGCGCCAAATGTAAAAGGTAAGGAAGGATGACATCTTCCTTACAGGTCGTAGGGTCATGGTTCTTAGACTGGCACCAGATACAAAACCTCTTCCACTTGTAAGCATATGAAGTCTGAGTGGAAGGTCTCTTAGACTCCTTCAGTATGTCCATGCAATCATCGGGCAGATTCAGATGGCCATATTGCACTATCTCAGGAGCCATGCCGCCAAACTCAAAGACGAGAGGTTGGGGTGTAACATCCGTCTCCCGAACTTCGTTTGAAGGTCCGGCCTGCACGGCAACCGAATGTGAGGAAGGAGAGACCAGTGAAGTAGGTCCGTGAACCACCCCTGCCTGGGCCACTCCAGGGCAATGAGTATCATCCGAGCCCTGGACCGGGCCAGCTTGATGAGTACCGCCGGAATCAGGGGAATGGGAGGAAAGGCGTACAGAAAGCTGTTCGTCCAGTCTATCCATAACGCATCCCCCAGCGTCCCTTGCTGGAAGTACCTGGAGGCGAAGTCTCTGCACTTCCTGTTTTCGGCGGTGGCGAACAAATCTACGTCTGGAGTTCCCCACCGTGCGAAGACTTCTCCTAGTACTTCGTCGTTTATGACCCATTCGTGGTTTTCCTGAACCAGCCTGCTCAGTGCGTCTGCCTGAACATTCTGCACACCTGGCAGATGGGTAGCCGTTATCGTCAATCCTCTGGCTAGGAGCCAGTGCCAGATCGCCTGCGCCTCCTGTGACAGAGTGCATGATCTCGAGACCCCCTGCTTGTTGAGGTAATACATCGTGGTGGTATTGTCCGTCTGTACAAGCAGAGAGTTGGTCTGGAAGGACGGAAGGAAGGCCTTCAGTGCCAACTGAACAGCTCTGAGTTCCAGGAAATTGATGTGATACATGGCCTCCATCGAAGACCACGTTCCCTGAATCTGTAGAGTCCCGGAGTGCGCTCCCCATCCCAGGAGAGACGCATCCTTCACAACAGTCTGCGTGGGAATGTCCTTGTGAAAGGGAACCCCTCTGAGGAGATTCTCCGCCGAACACTACCACTTCAGAGACTGAAGAGCATGCAGCGACAGTCGAATCTTGTCGTCCCAAGATCCTTTCCTCTGATCCCACTGGTCCTCCAAGCACTCCTGCAGCGGTCTTATGTGCAGCCATGCGTGTGGCGTCAGGAAGATACAAGAGGCCATCGATCCCAGTAGAGAAGACACCGTCCTCACTGTTGTAGATGGAGTTGTCATAAGAGCCTGAGCCTTCAGAAGGAGAGATAATCGTCGCACTTCCGAAGGAGACACGCTTGCTGACAGCGTATTGATGGAGGCTCCCAAGTACTTTATGCATTGGACCGGAGTCGGGACAGACTTGGCCATGTTGATGTGCAGCCCCAGCTTGTTCAAGAGAATGCACGTCTTCTGGAAGTGTGCTCGCGCTTCCGAGAAGGAGGATACCTTGATCAACCAATCGTCCAGGTACGGGTAGACGAACACCTTGTTCTTCCTCAGGTGTGCTGCTACCACCGCCATGCACTTCGAGAATGTTCTCGGCGCAGACTTCAGTCCGAATGGGAGTACTGTGTATTGATAGTGATTGGCGCCGACTTGGAACCGCAGGAACTTCCTGTGTTTGTGTGCAATGGGCACATGGAAGTAAGCATCCTGTAGGTCTATAGCACATACCCAGTCTCCCTGTTGCAACTGAGGATAAATCTGATGCAACGACAGCATGCAAAACTTTTCCCTGCGAATCCATTTGTTTGCCTGTCGCAAGTCCAGAATGGGCCTAAACTCGTTCTTGTCCTTCTTGCGAACCAGAAAGAACCGGGAGTACAGACCTCTTCCTCTCTGAGACAGAGGTACGTCTTCTATCGCCCTTTTCCTCAACAGGATATCCGCTTCCGCCTGAAGCTCGCGCAGTTGAAACTGCGAGCTGACCGGTGGAATTGCTGGAGGAGGGCTGGTGAACCGAAGACTGTATCCATTGCAAACAATATTCAGCACCCACTTGTCCTGAGTAATTTTTCTCCACTCTGCCAGAAAAAATTGAATGCTTCCCCCTACCGGAGTGGGTAACAGATCCGGGGGAAGTAGGTTCCTAGGGCCTAGACCCAGCCTGGCCCTTGGGCGCCGGAGCCGACTGCTGGCCTCCTCTGCCCTTCTGGCGCTTTTGGAACGGCTTACGGAACTGTTGTTGATGTTGCGACTGTCCCGAAGCCTGGCCACGTCCTCGGCCTTGCCCACCGAACCGCCGTTGGAAAGGGCGGTACGTCTTCTTGGTCTCTTTAGGCTTCTCCAGGCCCACAGCCGTGAGCGTCTCGGCCTCCGTCTTCATGCGGGCCATCTCATCGTCCGCATGCTTCCCGAATAGGGTCTCGCCGGAGAATGGTAGGTTGGCCACCCTCTGCTGTGTGTCCGGTTTCAGGGACGTAAGCCGGAGCCATGCGTGGCGTCGTTGGTTGACTCCATGGCAAAATCCGTGAGCAGCCAACAGGGAAGAGTCCGCTGCCGCACTGATAATCTGGTTCGCCACCAGCATCCCTTCATTCAGTACTTCCAGGAAGTCCTCACGTTTCTCCCGAGGCAAGTGCTCTGCAAAACGCTCGAGGGAGTCCCAGAGGGCGCGGTCGTATCGGCCCAACAGCGCCGTGGCACTCGCAGCTTTCATGGAGGTAGCGGAAGTTCCACAGACTTTCCTCCCCGCCGAATCCATCCACCTGGACTCCTTGTCCGGGGGAACTGTGGATGACGGGGTGGTAGCATGTTGCTTGCGGGCCGCCGTCACAATTACGGAGTCAGGAGGGGGTTCCGTTCTCAGAAAGGCCGGATCCGAATCAGGAGCCCGGTACTTTTTCAGCAACCTCGATGGAGCCGCCTTAGTCACTGCAAGGGCGAGAAAAAGGGCCATAGCCGGTTCTTCCAGGCCCGGCACCAGAGGCAGGAGAGGCCGAGACAGGTGTTTTTGATGTAATGTCTCAAAAATGACCGAGGTTTTCGGAGTAGGCACCGTCAGGGATATGCCCAACTTCGCAGCTCCCCTTAAAAGGACGTCATGGAACGCCACCAGGTCATCAATCGGGGACACCCTAGTGTCCGGTGACCCCGACAAGGTAGGAGAAAAGTCCCTGGTCCCAGAGGACTTCGTGTGTGAGCGAGATTCGCGCCTCCAATGGCGGCGTCTCGACCTCGTGGACGATCTGTGTCGCGACCTCTCCCTCTTCCCAGAGCGAGAGCGAGATCTGCCGGCCCGTGGCCGCTCCACCGGTTTTCTTGGCGGGGTCTTCCTTGGCTCCTCACGGGGTTTCGGTTTTAGGGTCCCCTTAGGAGGTACAGGCAAAGACGGCAGCGAAGTGGACCTCGGCGGAGGAACCTTCGGCTGCGGGACGGGCCCATGCGGAGGGACCGGAGGTGGTGGTGGGTCGCCTGAAGGAAGTGAAGGTTTGGGTGGAGGATCCTCCTTAGGAACAGGGGGAGGAGTTGGAGTCCGAGGCCGAGATGGCGTGTACACCTCTGAGTACACCGAGCCCGGTGACCCCTTAGGCGAAGGGTGCGGAGATCCAGCCCCTTCAGCCGGTGATCGCTTCCTCTTGCGTCCTCCACTAGAAGCAGCGTGACTTCTGGGACTAGAATCCCTCTTGCGCCGTTTTGGAGAGACTGAATGACTTCCAGACGCCGACCGCTTTCTGCTCGATGCAGAGCGTCGCTTTTCTGGCGTCGAACGCCGCTTCCGCGACTCTGGCGTCGAGCGCCACCTCCGCGACGTCGACCTCCTCTTTCTCGACGTCGAACGCCGCCTCCGCGACGTCGACCTCTTCTTTCCCGACGTCGAACGCCGACCCCTCGACGTCGACCTCTTCCTCCGCGACGTCGTACGCCGCCTCCGCGACGTCGAGCGGACGAGCGTCGCCGTCGGGATGCTCTCGACGTCGAGGAGCCCCTCGACGTCGACCGGTGCTTAGACGGCGATCGACGGTGTCGCCTCGATGGCGAGCGTCGATGCTTGTCACTTCGCCTTCGGCGTCGATAGGAAGACCTTGACGTCGACGGTGGCTTCGACGGAGACTTCTCCATGATCTTCGACGTCGAGCCGTCACGTCGTCTCGACCCGGAGCCCCTGGAGAAGGGGAGCACACCGCCGTCATCCCTCTCGACGTAGTCGTCGATGCAATCGACGTCGACGGAGACCGGGACCGTTTGCTGGGCTTCCTGCCCCTGGGGAGCCCCCCCAGAGGCCTCAGCAGAGGCAGCGGGAACCTTCCCAGACTGCCCAGACCCACCTGCAGCCTGCAGACGTCTCTCCCCCAGGCCAGAAAGCCTGATCTTCATCCTGTCCCTCCGAGTCCGAGCAGTAAACTGCTGGCAGATGACACAGTCCTCAGGGACATGATCCTCAGGGAGGCAGACGATGCAGACATCATGGGGGGGAAACATCCTTAACAATGATAATTGTATAACGACTTACCTGAACAACGAAGCCGGAACCACGATTTTCTTAAACCACGACTTTCATTAAGCACGACTTCCCTGAACAACGAGTCTCTCCACCACACTCCTCAGAATTAAGGGAACATTAGGAGGGGTGTGGGGGGGGTCTCCCCCCCCCCCAAAAAAGGAGACAAAAATAAAAGCTAATGGTATGCGTAGTAAAACAAAAAAAAAGTAGATTTAGATCCGTTTATTTTTTACGAGTGGTTCACTCAAGAAGAATTGTAATTACAATAGTGCCATCTACTGGCAAAACACGAGATGTAAAATTTCGTGGTTTAGGAAAGTCGTGTTAAAAAAAGGTAGTGGTTGAGAAAATCTCGTGGCTAGGCTTTCGTGGTTAAGGAAGCCGTGGTTTAGGAAGTCGTTGTTCAGACATACAACCATCATGGGGATCACTCTTGGCCTTCTTCCTCCCACATGCTGGGCACTTATCAAAAAGGCCAGGCATTTTAGAGCCCTAAAACGCCTGAAACAGCACACAAAAGAGAAAGAAAACACCAAGAAAGACAACTGAAACACTTTTAGAACACAAAAGTGCCATAAAATCCAATAAACCCTTGAAACAAGGGAGAGCTCAATGCCAGGGTCCTGTAAGCAGGAGCCGGAAAAAAGAACTGAAAGTAGAGGGACCTGCTATGCATTCTGGGATACTGGGAGAAGTTATGGAAAGTTCTCTTAAAGGCACAGTATCCTATTTAAGCCACATAATGGCAGCCTATGGGGCTTGTCTGTCCCTACCTTCCTCTCTATCATTCCAGTGTCTTTTGCTGGGGGAGGCAAGTTTCTCTATGGTGGAAACTGGGCAGGCTGTATTATGTGTGGTGTTTTTGTGGTGGAATTTCTAGTTGAAGTACTGGACAGTGTAGCCTGTGGATATAGGCTGCATTATTTGTCTTTAAATTCTCTCTTAAGTGTCTTTGCAGTTTCTGCATTATTTTGACACCTTAAGAGATTATTTTTGATTGCCGGGGTCCACGCACATGGGCGGGACTATTCACTAGATTATGACTATACACAGAGATCCCCTACTACAGAACACATGTTCCACGGGAGGGCATCTGTGAATCAGTTACTGCACGATTGGGTCATTGCCCATGTGCAGGACAATGTTGGCTACACCCGTATGCCACGGAAGGGCCAGCATGACTAAAAACCATGTGTAGCACTCGGCCAATTGGGCTGTACCCCTTGATCAGTACCAATTCAATGACCCTGTATGCTTGGAGGGGCTGCTGTGAGAAGATTACTGTGCTGTAAGGGTTGTATCATTGTGCGGTAGTGGGGTACAACCCAGGTATGCCAGGAGGAGCCATTACCAAGGACTTCACTGTGCTGAACGGGCGAGAGCCCATGTACTATGAGGATACAGTGACCATGTACACCAGAGAGGGTCACAGGGAGCATCAAGAAGTGCAATCTGATCTGCAACACCCTGCTGGAGAAGTGAGTCGCCATGGGAGCACCTGTGCATCATTACCAAGGTGAGGGACTCGCAAAGACCTGAGCACCAGCACCAAGAAAAGGAACATGCAACCAGATCATCACAACAACTCCCAATGTGAAACAGATCAGATACGCACCCCACAGGAGGAGCTGCAAAGAACCTCTGGGTGTGTTTGGAGCATGACCACGTGAGAGAAACTCTGAACATGCTAAGTGGAGACAGTTGGCGCTGCGTGCAGCAAACTCACCTGAACTCAGCTGCTGCCATTCCATGCCCCTGCAGCAGGGGTGCACTCAAGACCTCCAGTTGCTTCACACCTGCTGATGCAGGTAAGACTGATTTCGGGCATGTCGGCCCTGGAGGAACTTGCTGCTAGTAATCACTGTGATGATGGAACACTATTGACTTTAATATAACTAGTAGGGCTTACCCTGAATGTTCCCTATAGTTAATGGAGAATAATCACTATTGCTAGGAGTGAGGAGAGCGCGAGTTCCCAGGGGGGTAACAAAATACTAGAGCCCGGACCTCAAGGGACTGTGCAGCTGTGTGTGCATGTCATATTTTCCTTTGTGTCGTTGGTGATAGAAATAAAATCTTTTTTTTTTTCTACAAAAGTAACTATTTGGCTGGACAATGATTTATTTCCACTGCTGCATGCACAGTGAGTTGTGAGCCCATGTCTACTTTCCTGTATCCATCTCCCACTCCAAGGGAGCCTTGACCTGCTTGGATCATGCTAATTCTGAGAGTCATGTGCAGAAGGGGTACTTGGTTCAGTTGCTCAGAATCAATTGTAGGTCAAGCCTCGGGACATTAGAATTAAAAGGCCTTTGCTCTCACAGTTGAGCCAAGTAGCCCCTGAATTCCCAATGGTCCTCTGTAAGGGGTTCTGACACAGACAAAAAATAGTGGTAAATGGTGAGTTTTCCACCCCCTATCTTTCTAATCTCAAACGAAGGCAGGGTGTTAAAGGCATCTTGGGAAGCAAACCCTGTGCACTCGAGTGCAAGAATCCCATTTAATAATAGCCATCTGTGACAATGGGGTACACGGTGGGCTGGGAGGAATGCAGGTGAGGCACAGATCCTCAGTACACACCTACCCTGCCCATGCTTAGCCTTCACCACTATGCTATTGCTTTGGTTTCTCTCATCACTTCTTCTCTTTTATGGTCTACCATCTTCATCTCCCCTCACTTTGTTTTAACCATCAATTGCCTGGTATTCCATCTCCTTACATACCACTCTCCTTGACTCTCTTCATCTTTACCCCTTTCGATCCTCACACTCCTCTATTTTTCCTCGGTTTCCTGGACAATGTGTCTGGGAATATTTATTAATAACATGATATTGTTCTGCAGATATGCAAGAGGTCCTTAATGAGGATCCAACTCACTCTCCCAGCATTCAAGGTCTATAATATTAACACCATGAATCAAAAGTAAGGGGGGAGGAAAATGGGGTGAGAAAGAAATGGCTGGTGTGAGATGTCTTCATAATCACTCAGACTGCAGTAATGTTTCAGTCTACAGAAAGAAACAAAATAAATGTGCACATCTTTACATCTAAAATAGTTGATAATGCATTAGCCATGTATTACCATTCTATTAACATGAATAATATTTGTACTATTTTATAATATGGGCAAACCTTTTACATGTTTCCTCTACTATACCATGGGGATGTTTTGACTAACTGTGCAGTCTCCGTAAGGTAAAGTATAGCGAAAAGTAAAACAAAAACAAGCATTGGAAATGCAATAGGTCTCGCATTAGGAAAGTTTGAGCAATTGGTATTGTAAAGAACACTTTTTTTATTTATGTGTTGGTTTTGAAAATAGCAAAAGTAATAGCTTTGTCAGTTACAATGTCAATAGTTTTAACTTTCGCAAATGTGACACCTATAGCATTTGTAATGCAATGTGTGTTGTCTTTACGTGACTTAGATGTATTGATATTGCAAATAACAATGGCTTTTAATTTTGTAAATATTTAATACTTAAATAACATTTATTGTAATTTATAATGGCAATAGCTTAAACGTTTGTAAAATAATTTTGTGAAGATTATGTTCAGTGTATTTTATTGTGACGAAAATCCAAGAACATTGCATTTGCACCTGGTGGTGGATGTGGTGGTGGTGGGTGTGGTGGGTGTGGTGGATGTGGTGGATGTGGGTGTGGTGGATGTGGGTGTGGTGTATGTGGGTGTGGTGGATGTGGTGGTGGATGTGGTGGTGGTGGGTGTGGTAGGGGATGTGGTGGGGGATGTGGTGGTGGATGCGTTGGACATAGGGGGTGAGGTGAAACCCAGGGATAGGGCAGGGATGAAAGAAACCTCAGTATGCACATGCGTGCACGGTCCACTCGCGCGAGCCACCTTCTGTGTGCACGCAGGTGACGTGCGCATGAACGCGCCTCAGAGAAATAGGAGGCCTCTTGGTTTCTGGTGCGACCACGTCTGGACTGAGTAGATATACATATATATATTTTCTTGTGGAAGTACACATGGCATAAAAGTCAGCAAGACCTATTTTTGTCGTGGAATATTGGCATCTGTAATTTTTAGAAATGTAGTTGGGCGGTATGGGTAAAATACAAGTACTAGAACGTAAATTAAGGCAGGACGATTACAACAAATTGTACATGGGGGTGGGACAATTTGAGATTTCTCAATTTGTTGCAAACACTTCTTCTAAAATAAACACCCCTCCCCCCACCCCGTTGGCAGAGTTTGGTGACTGCACTCCAATAGTGTATTCAAACTGCTAACAAGTATTTCAGTGATTTCCGAAATAATTTTAGGACGATCGCCTACATCGGCAGTTTACGTCCTAAAATGTTAAATATCAAGATCCACTAAAGATATGTTGAACACGAACAACGAAGGGGTAAGTGTTACAAAAACATGAGTCAGCATTTTTTGTCCCACAGTTGGACCTTCCAAGGGGGAACAGCTGGGAACTCCGGCTAAAGTGACACATACTTAAGGCACCAGTGTCGCTGCAGGCTGATTATCAGAGGAGTGAGTCACCCCACACCTGCAGACACAAATGGTCAGAGTCAGAATACTGTATGAAAAATGTGGGCTTTTCTCTCCACGTGAATAAATCCGGGGTTAAGCTCCGTACATGCTTCGGCATTGACATGCTAATTGCTTAACTGGCTGACTGTTTTTGCATTTAAATTGGTAAAAACAGAGACATCTTCCACAGGAATTCGCGGCTCCCGGTGACACCACCAGTTATTGTTCTTGGGGCGGGAGCCATCGAAAAATCCTTTCCAATGCGGAGAGGGCAAAAATCCCGGACTATAAGTCATAAACAGCAAACAAAGAAAGCTGTTAAACATGCCTCTGTGGCTCCTGTGAGGATTAAAAAAGAGAGTTCCAGACAATTCCCCGGATAACAAAATCACTTTGGAACTGATAGGTTTAACTGCGACATAGTTTAGCCACACATGAGACAAGGGGTGCACAGGCGGGAGTGAAGAGATAGCGGACAAAGTTGTATGTAAAACAAGCGGAAGGGATAGCAGGCTTGTTCCCCTGGTTAGGTGTTGTCGCAACAGGCCTGCATTGCTGTGGGGAGGGGGGAGGAGAAATGCGACGCGGCAGGCAGGGGAGGGGGCGGAGCGGGGGTGTGGGAGGAGGGAGAGCGGATTAAGGAGAGCGGGAGGAGGCAGCGAGTGAAAACGGAGGGCATTGCTGTGGGGAGGGGGGAATGTTAAATATCAAGATCCACTAAAGATATGTTGAACACGAACAACGAAGGGGTAAGTGTTACAAAAACATGAGTCGGCATTTTTTGTCCCACAGTTGGACCTTCCAAGGGGGAACAGCTGGGAACTCCGGCTAAAGTGACACATACTTAAGGCACCAGTGTCGCTGCAGGCTGATTATCAGAGGAGTGAGTCACCCCAAAACTGCAGACACAAATGGTCAGAGTCAGAATACTGTATGAAAAATGTGGGCTTTTCTCTCCACGTGAATAAATCCGGGGTTAAGCTCCGTACATGCTTCGGCATTGACATGCTAATTGCTTAACTGGCTGACTGTTTTTGCATTTAAATTGGTAAAAACAGAGACATCTTCCACAGGAATTCGCGGCTCCCGGTGACACCACCAGTTATTGTTCTTGGGGCGGGAGCCATCGAAAAATCCTTTCAAATGCGGAGAGGGCAAAAATCCCGGACTATAAATCATAAACAACAAACAAAGAAAGCTGTTAAACATGCCTCTGCGGCTCCTGTGAGGATTAAAAAAGAGAGTTCCTAGTACTCGTGAGTTGATAATGAAACAAAACTCCCACGCTAACCAGGACACGGCGGGCAGGGGAGGGGGCGGAGCGGGGAGAGGGGAGAGGTGCGACACGGCAGGCAGGGGAGGAGAGTAGGAGGAGGAGGGGGGCGGAGAGTAGGGGAGGCACGGCCTAGCGGCCGTGCAATCAAGAAGTGAGGGGGCGGAGCTGGGGGAGGCTGTGAGAGAGAGAGTAGGCAAGGCAGGCGGCTGGGGGCATGTGCACGCGCTTTTAAGCTCAATGCGCATGCGCATTGAGCTTAAAAGTCACGGGCACTGCAAGGAATCGCCACGATTCCTTGCAAGTTAGGTAAAGAGTGGTTAAGCCCCCATAGTCTCGCAAGCTCGATGCGCATGCGCATCGACAGGCGAGACCTAAAAAAAGGTTCTTTAACTGAAAAACTAAATTACAAATATATTGTGTTAAATAATAATACAATTAAAGTATATATGCTCATTTTAAAGGTAGAACAAAAACATACTACAACACTTTTAACTACAGTTGAATTAAATCTTTAATTAATAAAAATATATTAAACTAAATAAGAATATTTTTCTGAAGTTGAAAATAAAAAGTATGTTCCTCTAAAGTAAAAAAAAAACAATGTATGCATAAATATTTAAAGTGATTTTTGGAAATCATTTAAAGTAATTTTCTTATATTTTAAATAAATAATGTTGTTACATTCATTTATAAACTCAAAAAGGATTGTGAAATTAATTTATAATTCCATAATACATATGTTTTATTTGTGGATTAAAAAAATATATTAACTGCTATTTATTTATATTTGTAACTATTTAATTTAACATTATTTCCCATTAGGTTGTATTTTTAGCCCCTACCTCCATTAGTTTCTATCAGAGGTTGTTGCAGTACCAACGGTTAGCCATGTGTGGTGCTAGACTAACTACAGCCTTGATCTGGAGAAATTGACTACTGTTTGGGTTCCTTTCTGGCTGTAGTAACTTTAGAAATGCAGTTTGTGAATAGCTATGGGCTCACTCATTTGCAGTTTGTGAATAAAAATGGGCTTACTCTTTAGTCTGAAGGTGCATGCCCCTCCCTAAATCCTTTCTTAAACCCCCTTAAACCCCTCATTAATCCATCCTAAACCCCTCCCATTTAGTAGTAAGTATGCCTTTTTGATATTCACTTCCCCAGTCTCTTCTACATTTACTGCAAAGAAGTCCACTTACGTCTGTGAGGACCTCGCCATAAAAATGGGAGAGGTGGAGATTTACACGCATAGGTTTGTGACTAACATTCTCTGGTACTTTAGTACTACTAATATAGTACTATTGACCATGCTATAAAATGCGGGGGCATATAAACAACTAGCGATATTTATCGCTAAATAAGCTTAGTGACATTTTCGCTATCGCCGTGCATCGCCGGATTTTATCACAGAGATAGCGTGCTATTAGCAATGTTTATCTCAAATGCGATAAAATATCGGGCGATAGCGGCTTAATGCATGAATATCGCTGGAAATCCAGTGATATTCAGGCATTAACGCCAATAGGGTCTTAAACTGAATATCCAACTCCCATTGGATATACAGGTTAAGAAGTGGTCTGAGCAGGCGTTAGTTTTCAGTGATATTTGCGCTTAGTGTGAATTTCTTTATTGCTACGCCTGCGTTGATAATAGGCGATAGCGATGTTAGCGACTGCATTCAGCCACTAACAGGGTACGCCCACTTTGCATGTCATTAGCGAGAAATATCGCTGACATGCAAAGCGGTCCCCAAACCGCTCGCTAACACCTACAAACTGTCGCTAACTGCTTTTAGCGACAGCTTGCTAATAGGGCGATGAAATTATTGTCGCTTCTCGGCCAAAAACGGCCGCAAAAGCGGCGATCATTTCATATCGCCCGCCTTGCTAATATTCCCCGCAGTTTGTGAAAATGTCCACCATTATGTTCAGGCAGACCATGGTGCATTGAACTTAATGTGATTTTCACAATAGCATTGCATCCTCAGCGCTGTCTTGCAGGACTTTTTGTGCATTTTAGGAGAAATTAATGGATTAATGTAAGGTATGTTAAGAGTGCAACCGCCACCCATAAAGGGTGTCCCAGTGTTGAGGAACATAACAAGCCTACTCGGATCACAAGGAAACCAGAATGAAAGAGTAAGGGGACGTTCTGAGAAAAGGTATGTGTGCAGCTTTTTTCAAAAACAGGATTAAGAGGGTTGTAGCTGCAATTCCAAGGGAAAGTTGCCCCAGAGGGAAGCAACCTGGTTCATGAACCTTCGACCTCCAGTTCTAAAATTGGCAAATAATGACTGGAAAGCTTATCGCACTTGTTAACTAAAGCAGAACAATTTGTCCTTAAGCAGTGTAGTCATCATTTTGTTTGCCATTTATGTTGACACTGGTGGCTATCGGATGCTGTATTAAGTGGTCACGTATAAATCAATGTTTCTCTCCAGATTCCAGAATAATGCTTGATCAATATCCCTTGCACCCTCAAGTCAGTGGCTTTTAGGCAGTAGGCAAACCCGATTTAAAAATAGTGGTGTGCTTCTTTAATGGTATTAAACTTGGAAGCATATTCATGAACACTCAAACTCTAGATCCATGTCTCTGTTTTTAATGATCCCCAGACGGTTTATTTTTGGGCCCAGTTCAGCATATTACTAAACGCTGATCTGAAATAATACAGCTTTCATTTACAGAATATATCATCTTAAGGTTTCAGGCCACTTCTTGGTGTTTTTTGTTTTTGGTTGAAGCACTGAATTTGATTATTTTTTTCAAGGTGATACACTTCTTTGAAAAACATTTCATGCTGATGCGGATACCAATATATACCCAATTTGGAGTAATTTGATGTCTTAATGTCTCATTTGACTCACAAAACATTCAGCACCTGAAGCATTCCCTTCTCCTCATGAAGATCTGGAGGTCCAGCCCCGAGATGACCCAGCAAAACACAATTCCTTCTATTTGCCAAAATAAAAACAAGCAACAACTATTCCAAGCCAGGCTCAACAACATGAACAGATTCAACCATCAACTATCACCAAATGTTAAGGCACTTGGAGTTACACTAGAGAGTAACCACCTGGTCAAGCAACACATTGCAAAAAAATCAAGACATCCTGATACTAGCTCACTCTACTAAAAATAATTGAAACCATTCCTCCAAGAAAGTGACTTCAGAACTCAGGTGTAAGCCCTCATACTCTTGAATCTGGATGTGACAATGGCCTGATTCATGGCCTCCTAGACTCCTTTTTGCACCCTCTTAAGGGCATCCTACAAGCCACAGCATGCCTCATCAAGGGCCTGAAGAAATAGGACTACAACAGCGCAACCCTGAAACAACTTCACTGGCTCCCGTTGCCAGCCTACCCATCTTCAAAACCAGCAGCATCTTTTACAAAACCATCATAAGTTATCTGCCCCACAAGCTAACCTTCCTGTAGCTCTTGGCCAGGACTACACCATATTTGAGACAAAAAATTATTTAAAAAGATAAACAATCCAGCGGTTAAGGGAGGGCCTGGTCTGGCAGTTTAGGCGGGACTGCTCTCATGGGAGCAGGATTGAGACTGATTTGCATATAGCTGGATCCAAACTGAGGTGGCATGGTGGGCAAAGGAACAACGGGTTGGAATGCTACCCTGATTGTTGGAGGGAACAAAGTGGCCAAGTCTGAAACACCCATACCTTGATGAAAGTGTAACTATAGGACTGTGTCCCCACTCTACCATGGGTTTGGAGTATCATTGATGGATCTCAGGTATGCAGACGATGTGTGTCTACAAAGGGCAAGTTTTGCCACAGATAGGCCCCTTAATAGCGTTCCCTCCTAGTCTAATCACTAGCTGATAAGACATTTTTAGAGATCTGTATCCTGATGAATGCCAACGACCCTACCAGGCTGCAATCAAGGGCATAAACATGTTGATACAGCAGATATGGTAATGTGACGTTGCTTCTCTCATATAACCCTAATAACCTTTTTTTAATTCCGCCAAGTGGGTCCCATATTAAAGGTCTTGGGTGCCCACTTAGACAGTTTTAATAATTTTTCTTCTCTGCAATAGGATCCCGACTTTTGGATTCTTCCTTTTTTTTTACAAAACAATTTTTTCCTTGCGCTTCACCCTCTATGTTGGTCTGCGTCAAGGTGTTGCAGTGGCCCTATGATGAAGCATGTCATTCATTGAGTGGGTAAAGCCAGTATTTACAATCTTTTGGGATTCCCCAAGAGGTTCTATTTCCCTACTGTTGACACCTGTTCTGTTTTTTCACCCTTTTTTCATTTTTCTTTCTTTCTCTCTTCTGTTCCCCCGACCCATGCAGGACCAACATGCCCATCTTAAATTGGAAGATTGATATTTTCTTTACCCCAAGTTAGAGGTCGTTCTCATCAAGTGAGTGATATAGATTTGGTGGGAGAACAAGGGAAGGAGTAATCTCTCATCCTATCTCTTTTGTAGATTTACCCTGAGCAATCGCCAGCGCTTAGATTTATAGCAAGCATTCCTCTCATCATCTTTTGTGTATTTTAATAGCCGTGCTAGAGGCTACACCCTGCTGTGAGTGTGCATGGCTTCCATTCTACTTTAAAAACAACAATTGATGGACAGATCTGGGCCTAAATCCATGTTTTTTTTTTTTTTTGCTCACCATGCCATTCCAGTTTCAACCCAGCCATATGCAAATCAGTCTTGACCCTGTGCCTAATGGGAACAGTCCAGCCTGAACTGCCAGGCCAGGTCCTCCCTGGACTGGAAAGAAGCATCCTAGGACCTTTTGGGGTTTCACCCCTCTTCAGCCAGGATAGCTTGAATCCAGTGGCATGGAGAGCAGGGGACCCACATCTGGGCATACCCGTCCCACTCGGGTGACAAATGCAAAAACAATTGATGGACAGAATGCAGAACAATGTCATACATTCACCACAGTACAGAGATCTGGGCCTAAATCCATTGGTTTGTTGCTCACCATACCATTCCAGTTGGAACCCAGCCATATGCAAATCAGTCTTGACCCTGTGCCCAATGGGAACAGTCCAGCCCGAACTGCCAGGCCAGGTTCTCCCTGGACTGGAAACAAGCATTCGAGGACCGGTTTCCGGGTTTGACCCCTCTTCAGCCAGGATCGCTTGAATCCAGTGGCATGGAGAGCATGGGACTCACGTCTGGGCATACCGGTCCTACTCCTAGACACGAGGCAGGACTGCGCTCCTCTTTCAACCCAGCCCTCTTAGGGGCAATCCTCTGAACATCTGACTTGTCAAGTCGACACTCCAAGAAAAGGTTAAAGAAATGATAGAACTTCTAATGTATTTCCACAGGTAGTGGAGATGTGTAAATTCTGGATGTATATTGACACCCCTAACAGGAGATTGCAAAATGAATAGAGAGACCCAAAATCTGAATGGCCCACCCCCAGGTGCAACTGGGTGTTGTGCTTCTTTCTTTAGCTTCTGTCCCTGGCAGGGGGCTTACCTGTCCACTGCTCGTTCCCGCAGGCTTTCCTGGTCTCCCTCCCGCCGCCGCAGCCGGACATCTTGCGGTCGCCGAGTGGAGGGAGACTACACCTCCCAGCCTGCACTGCTTCCAGCTGGAAGACTCCACCGCTGTTCCTGCGCCCGGAGGCGCTTTAAATTCCCAGCAGCCCCCGCGTCGCAGAATCGCGCGTGGATTGCGCCGGGCGAAGCCAAGGGCGGGCCAGTTTAAGCCCGTTCAAGCACGAACAAGGACGGGACGGGCAACCCCCCTAACGTCTACTTCAGAGTAAAGGTTAGTATCTCCTTGCTCAGCCACTATTTGTATTGTAAAAGTCTGTTCTTTAAAAGTAGCTGAAGAAAAGGGTAAATTGTCTACTATGGCTACAGTAACTACTTCAGGAGACAATAGTGGCAAAAATCCTAGTGGGTCTTTGACGGGCACCCTGGATAATTTTCTAATACGGGTGTCGTCAGCTATGGTAAAAGATATGGAACTGACTGAAAAGAGGCTATCCTTTGAACCTCTCTTCGATAAGCAGTCGTCTATGGGAAGTTTCGCCAGAAAAAAAACGGCTTCTCCTAACATTAAGACCAGGTCAGCAAGTATTGCAAAAAAGTGTCCGGGTCATCAACCAAAGGGAGCCGCGACGGAAAGCAAACGACTAGGGGAGCAAATACGAGATAAAGCTACGGGCACAAAAGGAAAGAAAGGAAAAGAACGGGTGACCAAAGAGAGTTTACCTAATACCACAGACCGCCTTAAATCACTGAGACCAGCTGGTAATGAGACAATTCCTCTGTTAAGTACTGAACGTGAATTACCAGAGGAATCAGGTGCCTTGTTTTGGAAAAAATTGAAGCTTTTCTTGAGAAGACAATTCACCCGATACATAAGAGGCTGGACTGCATCGAGACTAGACTGGTATGCCTGGAACTCGCTGGCATCAGCCTAGAAGTTGATGGTAAATCGGGGCAGTGGTACAAATTGTAAACAGTCAATCCTGCAAGGTCAATCTGTTGTGGGTGTAACTTCTGTCTGCCAAACGGTAGTAGTAGTATAGTATTAAATAAGCCGGAAGCTCCTAGAGCTACTACTCCATTATATAATGCTGGAGGGGCTAGTCAACCTGCCCAGCTAGCCAGGGATAAAAATGTGGAGATTAGTAAACCAGCAAGTCACACCAGCTTATCATCTAGTAATCCCTTAGCTTATGTGGTACCTAATGCACCTACAGTAGAACTCCCCCCCCCCCTGAATCTGCCCCTTAAGTGGTTATATTGGATGGGGTTCTACCACTAGATCAGGGTAAGAGAGAGACACATGGAACTAAATAATAAGAGCACATTCTGGCCTAATGCTAATCGGCCTTTGCCAACCCATATTCGGGCAGAGATTTTATCCGTTAGAAGGATTAACTGGGTCGGCAGGAGTGTAAAGACAGTTGGGGGGGATTGTGTTATTATTAACTTTAGGGACAGGAGATGTGTAGAACATATCTGCAATTGGCCACAAATAGATCCTAGATCCCGGATTCAATCGCTCCCACTAACTTATTTTTATGCTCCAGCACAGGATCCACAAGGAGAAATTATTTTATGGAATGAGCAATCTAGTTACCCCATTGCACGGAGCTTAAGATTATATAATAGGTTCTAAGCCTTGTCGGGACTGGAGGAGTGCGCTTGACAACAATCACAGAAAGGGGAAGATAGTATGACCACTAAAAGATCTAACATAAATATAGCTGGAAGGGAGGGACAAAAGAACGAAAGTGCAGGACTTGCGGTGGGTGAGATGAGTCCTAGGGAAAATATTAGAACTGGTATTACCCTTCGAAAAGGTGAAAACTATTTCCCTCGGTTTCCTGCATCTAGGAATAGTCCTCCACCTATTATTGCCCCCAATATGATGCCACACTCTAGCCCCACTTCAGTAAGGAAATTAATAAATGGGGGACCACGATCTATAGCTTACCTGACTTAATTGGTGTCATGGAACTTGGCTGGTATGGGAACCAAATTAGTGTCACCATGCTGGCTAAGTTTTATTGGCAAATTTGACATCTGTCTTTTCCAAGAGACCTGGGCTGTTGAACCGGTATTTAATCCAGGTTACTTGAACTTCTATGCTCCTGCTGTGAGAGGGCAAAGGGGACGTCCAATGGGAGGAATGGTGATTTGGATTAAACAACATCTAAGTTGTAATATTCAATTACTTCCAGTCAGGCATCGTGACATTATTGCAGTTAGGTTTAGCTTTCCAGGGGGCCCAAAAATTGATATTAGTGTACATGCTAGAGGTGTCCCAGGTGGTAAAAATCAGAGGTGCTAACGGCATTAGAACTACTGATTGATTCCATGCCAGATGGGGTACTGCCGTTAATTGCGGGTGATTTCAATACAACTTTTGAACCCCCAGGGCTGGAGGATGTAAATCTGTCGGAAGAGGAAGACTCTAGATGGGGTGATCCCCCAACTTGAGGCCAGGTCGACAGTTAAATGGACTGAGGCTGCGCTACATTTGAATCGGTTTTGTCTTGGTAATCAATTAAGGGCTGCAAATGGTCGGACTTCCTCCAATAGGAAGGGGGGAAATACTTATGATAATGGCACAAGGTCAAGTAAAACCGACTACATACTTGTCCATTTGAAACTGGCACACTTTGGTGGATATGGAGGCGAAGATCTGTGCAGAGGGTGATCATAACCCTCTGACCGCATTATTTAGGTTAGGCCAGGCGGGAGTGGTAAATAAGTTTGAAGAGCTATCAGTCCCCGAAACCATTTTAACAAATGATGAGCGTCATCTTAAGTGGTGTAAAGTGATTACCCAACCAGAAACACTTCATGCCATTAAAAAAAGCCTCGAAACGGTCCTTGGTAGAATTGAAGTAGATACAAATAATGGAACCAAGTATAGCCCATTTGAGGATGATCGTATTGAATTAACAATCTTAAAGCCCACTTTTGTAAACCTAGTACTGCCAGGGTAAAAGCAAGGAAAAAAGTAGAGAGGTGGAACAATAGATCATGTAGGGTAGCTCGGGCTGAGCTTAGCATTAAAAACAAGGAATTCAGTGACAAAAAGAGCCGCCCGGTGTAACTATAGGAAAATGATTTCTCAGGCAAAAAGAGAATGGGATGACCAGATGTGGCAGGATCTCAAAGGTGCATGTCAGTCTAAAAACCAGAAGCTATTTTGGGATACCTATAAATGGGAAGGAGGTGGGTGTGCGGAGAGCCCGCAAAATAATGTTCGCCAAAACTCCTGCGTTAAATACTTTAAGCCCCAGTACGCTAACATAGAAGGCAATTTAAGCGAGGCGGCTCCTGGTTTTAAATTTTATGAAGAGATTGTTTTTAGCCTAGGAGATGTGGATAGAGCCCTGAACTCAGTAACTGAGGGGCGAGCTCCAGGCATGGACTGCATACCTGGAGATTTATTCCTTAGTGATAAGGAGATTGAGATTATACATCGGTTACTTATCTAATGAGATTGTCCAGGGGATGGCTGTTCCCAACTCTTGGAAAGGAGCAGAAATCGTGCCTGTGTATAAAAAAGGGGACATCCCTAGCGGGCAATTACAGGCCTATTAGCCTGATCGATTCCTTACAGAAGATAATGGGTCGAATGGTCCTGGGAAAGATCCAGGACTGGATGGATGAGGGGGATATCCTGAGTCCATTGCAAGCCGGGTTCCGCCCTAGGACCAGTACGATAGATCAGGTTTTTCGATTTATTGTTATATATTGGCGAGTAGTTGTCCTAGAAAAAGGGGTATTATATGCGGTATTTTTTGACCTAAGGGCGGCGTTCGATCTTGTCCCGCTAGGGAAACTTTGGCAAGTACTGGAGGAATTAGGTATGCCCCTGGAATTGTAGACTTTCATTGTCCGCTTACATGAGGACACCTATGCTAGGGTCAGATGGGGCAGACAGGGTGAGGTTACAGATGCCTTCCCGGTCGAGCGGGGAGTGAAGCAGGGGTGCGTCATGGCGCCAACACTGTTTTCACTCTTCGTGAACGGGGCGGCAGAATACCTTTCCCTGGTTCCGACTGATGCCTAGACGATGGCTGGAGAGTTCGTCCCGATCCTTATGTTCGCGGACGACACTGATAATTTCAAAAACCCCAAGTGGACACAAAGGGGACTACAGTGCTTTACGGATTTTTGCCGTTTGTGTGGGTTGGAAATAAACACCGCTAAAACAAAATGTATGGTCCTCACTGAACCTAAATGCCCTAAGTCAATGAAACGGTTTAAGGGAAGTATATTCATGAATAATTGCCCGCTAGAGCAGGTTGAATCCTTTACTTATTTAGGGGTCAATCTACAGAATGATATGTGATGGAATACCCAGTTAGATATGACCGTATTAAGGCACAAACCACAAGCCGGCATTCTTCTTAAAAGATATAAGTCTTCCTTCACTAAACCTATGAAATCATTACTGAAATTATGGGATGAAAGTTCTAGCTCTGTCCTTTATGGCGCTGAGCTGTGGGGGTTCTCAAATATTAAACAGCCAACATTATTAGAAAATGAATTTCTGAGGAAAGCTACACATGTTCCCCAAAGTACCCAACAAATTCCTCTGTTTTGGGATCTTGGTAAAAGATCAGTGCAAGATTTGGCCATGCTGTGTCCAGTATTATACTGGTGCAGAATATGGACAACTGAGGAATTGTTTTACTATGCTAGGGGTCTTAAGGAAATTTTAGAGCAGGACCGCTTTCATAAGATTAGCTAGTTGAAAGCCATTAGATCCCTTCTAGGGAGAATGGGTTTGACTGGTCTGTGGGATGATCCAACAAATGCTGTCGTCCCTTCTAAGGTAGAAATGAAGAGGATATATTGGGAGATGATTACCTCAGAGGAATGTGCCATGAGCTCCTCAACTCATCTCACAGAGCGCTTTCTTGAATTTAAGGCCTACCCAGCATTGGAACCATATTGGGATGCAATTGAGAAACCATCAGATCGTAAGCTCCATTTCCAATTTAGGGCAGAAACCCTTGCCATAAGGTCATTCACTGGAAGGTGGGCAGGGATCACTGAGAATAAATGCCCTAACTGTAAGGACAAGAAAGAGTCTATAAGTCACTTCCTGTTCTTTTGTCCTTCATATGCAGCACCACGTGATAAATGGGTGAAACTAATATGTCGTCTAATTGGCCGACGGAAACATGAGGCATTGAGAATATTATGTACTGATCCTAGCCTCCAGATTGCTATGGCAAAGTTTTTGAAATGGGCATGGTTAATTCGACTGAAAGAAGATTGTCAGTAGTAAGGGATGATGTGTAATACTATGATTGGGGGTCTGCCCCTGGTGTAATTAATTGAGCCTATGTGATAACTAGATGAACACTGGTTATATGTCCAACCCCCTATTTTTAAGGAAAATTCGACATTAACTTTGTGGTGTTTAATTACTTATTAAAATGTTTTAATAGTTATATAAATGTTTTTTAGTATTGTGAAAAATTTATGCTTGTGATGCTTTTATGACCAATTTGTCGAATAAAGTTTGAAATTGGAATTGAAATATCACATCTATTAAAGTAAAATGTTATGGGAATTGGAATTTAAAAGTTGCAATTTTTAATATTTATTTCGTGTTCACCCCTGTAGAATGAGGCATAGCATGCAGATTGTGGTGCACTCGCATGTCCTGGTATTTTCCAGGCATTTGTCCCTTTCTAGGTTGCACCAAGTTTGGCCTGCTGAAATGTACCGGGGAAAAATTGTGAAGTGCAGAGTTTTCTGCAAAACTCAGAATTTCGGTATGTGCAGTAACAGGAGTTATCACATGCAACAGAATTGCATGCGCACAGGCAATGAGGTGTCTTCTGCGCCCAAACAATAAAGTCATGGTATTGTCATTCACGCCAGAGAGGTGCAAGCAGTAACAAATTCTTACTAATGGTGATGCAATCAATATAATCTTTGAAAGAACATACTTCAGACAGGGCCAGACACGGATCTGGGAGTGTGATGGGAAAAATCAGTGTGAGCCTGCCACGGGACCCCATATTGACTCTCGCCATCTTTGTGTAGTGGAGTGCAGATAAAATCACATGTTTCACGTGTACTAGCCTGAAGCTGCATGGAGTGCACTTTCAGACCGATGGACAGAGCAGTGAGATATATTCAAGAGATTCTGCACACATGCTTGCTCCTGTTGTACCAGCACAGTGATGCAACAAATGCTGCCCAGGAGTGCCATTGGAAACCCCCTACATCACCAAGCCATTGGTCTAGCACCACTTGCAAGGATGCGAGGCTTAGTTGGTTCTGCTGGGCAGGAACTGTACAAAGGTTTTTGGTGCCTGAGGCAAAGATAACATTGATGGTTTATTGCCTCTACCTTACCCTCTGGCAACACAGCCTTTTTGTTATTAATACACAATTGTATAGCTCACACCTCATAACTACATTGACTATGCAGTTCTGAGGTTCAGTCAGCACCTCCTGCTGTCTAATATTGATCGCTCTGCAGGAGACGGACTTAACAGGCCTTTGGGCATTTTATCCAGTCATCAGGGTGCGAACTTAAAACTGGCACATCAAGGAGATGTCAGCCGTGTGCAGTTAGAAAATCATTCATTAATTCTTTCACATAGCAGATAGTTCACTCATGTGCTCATTACTCATCTACACATTCACGCACTTCTATGCTCACTAGATTATGCACTCACTCACTAGCTCACTCACTGGGGGATATTCTCAAGAACATGTGATAAGTACCGCAAATTGAGCTTAACGCAACTATTCATATCGCAGTCTATCGCTGGAAAATAACGCTGTGTTAACTAAGTATTCACAACACGGCGGTACCATGCGAAAGGCTCACAATAACACGTCAAATGTCCGCGATAAAGTCAACACAATGCCGCAAAAATGCGAAACACGAATGCAAAAAAAGTTGTGATAAGCCCAATTGCGATACTAAAATCATCGAAAACCAGTGACAGGCCTGGAATTCACAAACCCCATGCTGGAAAAATCTCTGTAAAACAAGAATAAAACCAAACAACAGCGAAGCACAATGGATGTTGCCGGAGCAAGTACGGAGGACAACCAGAAATCCACAAGCCCCCCAGATGACCAGCCAGGGACCTCTGGGTCAGGGAAGGGCAAGGAGAAGAGGAGGAAGAAGCAGTTCAGTCCGCTGGAAAACAGGATCCTGATCATGGAGGTGGTTGAACACCATCAACAACTGTTTGTTACCTCCACTGTGTCATTGGCAACAACAAATGGACTAGGGCAGTCCATCGTGGACAAGGTGAATGCAGTCGGAGCGCTGAAGAGGACAATGGAAGAGGTCAAGAGGCGCTGGAATGATGTCAAGTGCAAAACCAAGATGAAACCCGCCAACAACCGGAACGCAGTAATGCAGACTGGAGGTGGGAGTACTGCGCCACAGGAGCTGGACAATATGGAGGAAATTGTGTCCACAGTCATCAGTGGGGAGACAGTGACAGGAGTTGGGGGACCGGACACTGCTCAACATGACCGGACACAACAGCACCAGGGTGAGTAACGACCAGGGTCTGGGGGGACAGGGGGAGATGGGCACAATGGCACACATGTACTATTAAGTAGAGCACATCTGCGAATAAATCATGCCCCAGCCCCCAACTCCCACAAAGAGACCAATGTACCCAAGTATGCAGCATCTCAGCACTGTATAAGCACAGAAGGCAAATGCACACCGCATGAAAGGGATAAGGGGCACCACAATATACACATAACATGCAGAGCAATTCAACATTGACAATAATGTGGTACAAACCGCAACACATCAACAACAGAGCACAGGACACAACTGGTGCCGCTTGTGTGTAGAAACTGGCCAATTACATTTGGCATTGCAGGGAAATGTGAGTTGATAATGTACAAGTACAAACACACACCTTTCATAATGCCAAAATGTCCACTGTCCCCCATCAAAGAGGCAGCTCCTCCCAAACAGCCACAATGTACACAGGCATGCGCTCTTCATGAAAATATGTACAATGCAATAACATACATGTGAACACATTGTTAAACTGCATCTCCCCTTTACATTGCAGAGGGAGAATTAACATCTCCTGCAGAGCAGCCCGATGCTCTCTTCTCTGATGAGAGGACCACCGCAGTTCTACTCCGACACACTTCAACAGCTCGTGGAGAGCCTCCACACTCCACCTCCAGGAGCAGGGCAGCCCAGCTGCCAGGAGGAGACCCCACCCCTGTACAGACCACACAGCAGGCAGCATACACCACCACAGCTGCCTCCCAGGACCCCCACTAGGAACACATGGTCTTCCAATGCCATGTGTTGGGATGCCAGGAGAATCTGGCTGAACAGGTGCGGGTGGGCTACAACAGCATGGCAGCCAAAGTAGATGACATACGTGGGTGTCCAAGTCCCATCAGGTATCACTCATGGTGCCTAATGGACACCTACAGTCCGCTCCATGCTCTCCAACGGACCATGGCTGACATCGCTGGAGCCCTGACTCAGAGAATAGAACAACTGTCCAGGCGGAGTGTCACTAGCGATGTTACACATGTGTTGGAACAAATGCGGAGTTAATGGAGACCATGGAGTGGATGCTGGCGGAAAGAGCGGCTGCCACTGCTGCACTCCAGCGAGAGCTAGCTGGGTTCCTCAATGACCCCAGGACCAGCCTTACGGCATTGCTGCCACAAGGCCTGGCGCTGATGCATGCTGCTGCTACCACTACATCCACCTCTCCATGCCCCGAAGTGTCAGTGCCACACAGTGCGGCAGACATTCCACTTCCAGCCACTGATGTGTTACTGCCTCACAGTGCTGGAGACAGAACACCACCACCCACATGTGAGGCACATGAAGCAGCAGAGGACGGAATTGCGGATGAAACCGCCTTACTGGTAAGAAGAAAACTGTAGCATCCATCTCCACCATAGGGCCTGTTTCTGCATCATTTTCCACTGCCCCCCGATGCACTCTGCAACACTCACCTTGGACCTCGACATGTACTGCCATATTCTGTTTGATCGCCAATGACACAGCAATCAGACTGCGGACTGTACTCTTCCTCGTCCTTTGGACTTGCCATTCCCTGAAAGACTCCGGCTGGCCCTCCACACGCCAACATTGTAATGTGGGGTTTGCATGGTCCTGTACTGCTCCAGATTCAACACTCCACTGAATGTGCATTAAACATTCATAATCACACAGATGTGTCATGTCTATGGTCTTTCAAGTTTGAAAGTATGAATGAATGTAGGGTCATCGATTCCTCCTTACGTCCATGTAGCTCAGGTTGTTGAACTTGGGTCACAGGGTGACATTTCTGAATGAGGTTCGGGTGGCACAGGCACTACAACAGGGACACACACATTAGTTACATCCTTGTCCAGCTCAGTACGTAACCATGCCCAGAGCTCCTGGTCATTGTTCAGACCCTTACACTGGACTGCCACATGTTAGGCCAGCCCACTCTTCTTACGTTCACAGGGGGGGTGGGGGGGAACAACAACGCTACATGTCCCAGGTCTTCCCTGTAGTGATCTGCTGGTCACAGGTCTAGTTGTCAGCATGCCACAGCCACTTCCTCATGGCCAGTGTACACCCACGCCACACCCGTCTCCCACACGCGTCACAGGACGTGACCCTGACAATAAAGAGGGCCGGGTGCACGTGCTCAATGCCATTTCCACTCTCCATCTGGGTGTATCCGTGTGTTCATGTAGGCATGAGGGCCTAGGGCCCTGCAACATTATATTCCCCTGGCCCGGAGGTGACATGCTGTCGTCCACACCACGATCATCATACAGGGTCCATGACATGCGGGCACAGACTTGGTGGCACCGAATACACTGCGGTCGGCACAGGCACACCGCCGTGACTTCCGGTGCACTGAGGTGGGGCACCGTAAGTGCTGAGCGGGTGTGCAGCCTAGGATGATGCCCCATCCTGGCAGTCTGGACTGCTCAGGATTTGTGTTGCCTGCTGGACCGCAGTGTAGGCCAGAGCCAGTGGGCAGCGCAGGCCTACTGCCATGTGGCGTCGCCTCCAAGATCACAGAGTTGGTGGCACCTAAAGGGCTGAGCGGGTGTGCAACCTGCGATGATGCCCTGTGCAGGGATATGGCCCCTGCCATAGCGAAATCAAGACCCAGAATCAAATATGAGACCTGGTGGCCCACAGAGCGGGGCGGCATGATGTGAAGGGTGCCATGTTCGCGGGCCACAGGCTTGGGGCTTGAACCGGCATGTGGTGGGCCTTCTTTGTGACATGCCGGTGGTGGAAGGTGAGCAGTGAGGCCTGGGGGTGCGCAGGGGCGGGCATGCACCATTGGGTGGTGGGAGGGGCTGGGGTGCAGCTGCCCGGGTGCGCAGGGATGGGCATGCACCGCTGGGTGGCAGGAGGGGCTGTGGTGCAGCTGCCTGGGTGCGCAGGGATGGGCATGCACCATTGGGTTGTAGGAGGGGCTGGGGTGCAGCTGCCTGGGTCCGCAGGTGCGGGCATGCACCACTGGGCGGCGTGAGTTGCTGGGGTGCAGCTACCTGGGTGGGCAGTGGCGAGCATGCACCTCTGGGTGGTGGGAGGGGCTGGGGTGTAGCTGCCTGGGTGCGCAGGGGCAGGCATGCACCGCTGGGTGGTAGGAGGGGCTGTGGTGCAGCTTCCTGGGTGCGCAGGGATGGGCATGCACCATTGGGTTGTAGGAGGGGCTGGGGTGCAGCTACCTGGGTGGGCAGTGGCGAGCATGCACCTCTGGGTAGTGGGAGGGGCTGGGGTGTAGTGGCCTGGGTGCACAGGAGCGGGCATGCACTGCTGGGTTGCAGGAGGGTCTGGGATGCAGCTGCCCGAGTGCGCAGGGGCGGACAAGCAATGAATGGCGTGTGCAATTGTATGTACTCTGCCATTCATGCATCTGGACTCTGTTTCAGATTAAAGACCTGCTGAATTGCAGTACATACCGGCACGTGGTTTGAGACATACTAGTGGCAGTAGGTGGGCAGTGCCAGCACTCTCGCTGTCCCTCTCTTTTCTCTGTCCCTCTCTTTTCTCTGTCTCTCTCTCTTTGTCTTCCTCTCGCTTTCCGTCTTCCTCTCTCTCTGCCTCAGTCTTCCTCTCTCCCTCCCTGTTTCTCTCTCTCTCTCTCCTTCACTCGCTCTCTGTGCTTTGATGGCCGCATGACACCTTCTCATCTGGATTTTTGTCTTTCAGGCTGTGACCTACCGATTCTCCCGAGGAGAGCCACCATGCGTCTTTATTGATGTTCTTCTGAGTTATTTTGAATACATTTTCTTATAGTAATTCGAAGATGAATGTGTGATGCTCATTTTTGTGACAACACTTGCATGTTAAATGCAATTGTGTGACATCAGGCGAATGTTTTTATACATGATTTCGTGAAGTTGATGTGACATGTCTTTGCCTGGATGAGGTGGTGCCCGGGGGGAGGATCCTGGGTCTGGTGGCAGTGGGTGTTGTGGCCCTGTTGGGACTCTGAGCTGCATGATCAGTGGCTCCATGGCATCTGTTTCCCTTCAGGTGTGGCCCTGGCCTGGGCTCCCTTTTGTGGTGCAGGATGTCATCCGACTTCACACCATGTAAGAGCAGGTGTTAATTTCCTGCTGCTAACGCACCTTATCGCATGTTTTGTGAGCTTATCACAGATCTGGCTGGTTGTTGAGAGTGTTGCAGAGTGGTGTTGTCGCTGCTTTTTGCATGGGATTGCCTACTCTGCATTTCATTAGAGATAGTTGTAGGGGTCATCTGTGGCGATGTGTTTTGTGGCTGCTATCACAGGTAAACTGGTGATATGGGCTGTTAGCACCAGCTTGTAAATGGGGCGCTAAATTTATCGCCGCTTTGGCTGCGATAAAGTGCCATTAACTCTGCTATAGTTCCTTGAGAATATGCCCCACTATCTTTCTCACCTACCGCACAACTGAAACCAAATTCAACTGACATTAGTCTAGTACAGACAAGTCCTAGGCTGGGATCACAATTAGGGCAAAGGAGAATAAGGTATTTTACTAGACCCGGTAAACCCCATTACTGCTGATAAATACTGCTGCAATGAACACAGGATTTGGAATTGATGGATATTGAATCAACCTCTGAAATGGGAATATCATGCAGAATTCAGTGCTTTCCGCAGCAAATTCCTCATGCTCTGGTAATTCACAGACACGATTTTCCCGGTACTTTTCAGCAAGTTTGATCTGCGGAAATTGAAGTGGGGAAAACTGCAGGCATGCAGAGTTTATCGTGCCCAGTACCGGGTGCAGTAAACTTTGTATTACTTGGAATTACGATCTCTATGCAAACTGGGGTTTGTGCAGGATCAGATCATTGTGAACCACTTTTGATAAGGCCCCTTCTATTAGATTATTTAATCATTTGATTATCTTGACTTTTTGTAATGGTCCCATGTTTCCATCAACTGTGAATGACACACAGAGAATAAAGATGCCTCGAGTTCAAGATGACAACACTTTAATACTGATCAACAGTGCAAAATAGGTAATAAGAAATAGTGGCATACAAATAAATACATCAATTCTTTGGAAATTATAATACATTTTAAATACATGTGTTACAAAAACAAATAAAATGTTCAGCTACCCCGAACCTTGAGTAGATAAAAGCCGTCCTTTCAATATTCTAGTAAACATATTCACACTTTCTATAAGAAAGGATTTTTTGGCACAAACTAATTAGTCTTAAAATTCTGAAATACTTGCACACTTCTCACCTATATAAATACATATGTGAAATGGTTTGACCTTTTCATAATGCTTTCTTGATGCCATGTTTTTATGTGTGCCTGTAGAGTTTAATAAGCTGCTTAATTGCCATTTGACTGGTCAACAGCATATAACCTCTCAGTGCACAACAGCATATAACCTTAAGTGCAGACTGGGCTCCATAGAGAACAGCAAATAATCCCATGTGCAGACTGGGCTCCATTGATAACTGCATTTAATCCTATGTGCGGACTAGGCTCCATGCACAACGGCATTTAATCTCACGTGGGCTCCATAGACAACATCATATAATCCTATGTGTGTACTAGGCTTCAAAGATAACATCATATAATCCTATGTGTGGGGTGGGCTCCATAGGCAACAGCATATAATCCTATGTGTGTACTAGGCTTCAAAGATAACATCATATAATCCTATGTGTGGGGTGGGCTCCATAGGCAACAGCATATAATCCTATGTGTGGGGTGGGCTCCATAGGCAACAGCATATAATCCTATGTGTGTATTAGGCTTCAAAGATAACATCATATAATCCTATGTGTGGGGTGGGCTCCATAGGCAACAGCATATAATCCTATGTGTGTACTAGGCTTCAAAGATAACATCATATAATCCTATGTGTGGGGTGGGCTCCATAGGCAACAGCATATAATCCTATGTGTGTACTAGGCTTCAAAGATAACATCATATAATCCTATGTGTGGGGTGGGCTCCATAGGCAACAGCATATAATCCTATGTGTGTACTAGGCTTCAAAGATAACATCATATAATCCTATGTGTGGGGTGGGCTCCATAGGCAACAGCATATAATCCTATGTGTGTACTAGGCTTCAAAGATAACAGAATATAATCCTATGTGTGGACGGGCCTTCATTGCACACAGATCTCTCCTCCGGCAGTCAAACTAAGTAAATTCCAACAGACAGAGAGCAATTGGCAGAAGGAAGATGTTCCTCGAAAGAAAGCAAAGGAATCTTAAGGTCCACCGTTCAGGTTCCGTGTGTATATTAATTCATCTTCTTTGTTTCTTTATTTATTTACAGCACTGAGACACTTCTAATCTAATGCAGGCAGCAAGTTACAACTCTAACAAAGGTGGGATGTTTTGATGTCAATTCCAAATGCCAGGCAGCTCTGAATTTCTCTAGTTTTAATTGTAAAGTATTCCAGAGTCTGGCTGCCAGATACAGGAATGACCAGCCTTCTATTGGTTCTCTTTTGTTTCCAGATATGCAGAACAGAAGAAAGAAGTGGAACGCAAAGAGTGGAATGACAACTAATGGCCTGATATAGAGTTGGGTGGAAAATGTGAAGACAGAAATATTAAATCTATACCTGCCTATGAATGCCTACATTGACAGTATGTTGGTAGTCAATATTCTGGAGTCAATGCGAGTGCAGGTTGATATTATGGACCTTGTCATTTTGATATACAATCATCAGGAGAAAGTCTGAAATTTGGAATATCATTCACTAGCAGAAATTCTTCCACAAGGCTATCCCTGTTACAGCCCATCTTTAAATCAGACTCTTAATGTAAAGCTTTTGGCAGACAGTGTAATCCTTTTTATTTATAAAGGGCAGCCAGTAATGATGGCTCCCTTCTGGTCCCCACAATGGAGGACACCATGCCTACAGAAAACCCCTCCATCAATGAGCACAGAGGAGAGTGAGTCTGTACTCTGCAGTGTAGGGAAGGTGCCATCTCACCGTGGAAACGAAGCCTGTCCTTGCGAAGCCCATAAGACTCATTCAATGATAACTAGGTTATTGGAACAAATTCGGGAACAAAAACATGATCCCAAAAATGAAAAAGGAAATATTCAGTTAGCACTTTCTTTACCTTCATCAACAATTAGAAAAAAAATGTTTGGGACTTTGGAAAAAAAGTCTCCAGAAAATAGTTTTAGGCCCTCACCTGGGTCAGATTCCCTGTTTCTATAGACGAGATTTTCGATTGGGAAAATCTGATTTTTAACATGTATTGCACACAATAGCATTTATGCTTTTACACTCCAAAAGGAAATTGTCTCTGCAGGTCATTTGATCAACAAGTACTGTCCCTAACAGACTCACTCATACGCTTGCTCTCAAAGCATCGTGACTGAACGTACCAGACATTGCCATCCGTTTGAGTAAGTGAATACCTAAAATCATGTTTGAGGCGCAAATGGTCACATTAGGCAGTTTAGCCATGTACCGAACAGCATCATCACCCAGAATTATCCAGTGTACCTGATTTGGTCTAAAGACATTGTAACGGGTGGCAACAATCTCCAGTATCCCCTCTGCTTGAGGAGCCTCATTACAGGGGTCTTGATACTTTATTTCTTGATGTTCAAGGGGTGTTGCTAGCCTTGGAGGCGTTGAAGGTGTATTCCAAGGCAGCAATCAAAGGGATCCTGGAGCGATAAGTCTATTCCTGCTTCTTCCTTGTAAAACCCCCTAAACACATTTCCCCCCAATTTCACGTAAAAGCGACTCTTACACAAATCCATGTTCAAGTTCCCCAGGCCTCCAATGTTGTGAAACACTGCGTGATAGGTTATGTGGAACAGCACCATGTTCAGAGGTCGCTGCAGAGTTCAACACAGCATTCCTCGTTTATTTATAACAAAATTCAATGTTCCTATCTGGTAAAACCTCGAGAAACTGCTATATGAGAAAACAACTTGGGCGAGTCCTCTTCCTTGCTTTCTCCAATGTCGGCCAGGATTTTCATGATATATTTCAATTCACTTTTTCTGAGATTCCCTTTGATGTACAATATCGCTCAGACTTGACGTTTGCTGTGAAAGGATGTAGAACAAAGTTAGGTTTGGTCACAGGTTACAAGCCTTTTCCATCAGATATGACTGTGATTGAGCCAGCACTTCACTACTTTTCATCAACAGACTTTGATCCAGAGGAAAAGAGAGAAAAACAGAAAGGAATGTAAGATGAAGTAGGAGAAAGGTAGGACAACAGTGACAAAGGAATAATCTAGGGATTAGAAAGAACATCGAAGAAATGACGTAGAGACTAGAAGTGTAGACTTTTGGAAGAAAGTGGCATGAGGTGGTAACAGGATTGGTATCAGTCTTGACAACTCCAGCATTTAGCAGCACACTGTGGGGACCTCTATTTATGTATTTCATTGATTTATTTACAAACTAAGCAATCGATCTGGCACATTTGTAGATTACTAGAATGCCCACAATGACAGAGGGAAAAAGTGGAATAGTTTCTTCCACGATCGATGATTCAACAGTGAATGACAGTTATGTACTCAAACCCAATGTCTTTGCCACTCTCTGTTGCATTATCATGTTTTTTAGATTTAGCATCTCTCAAATGGTAGTCTAGGTTTGTGGGTGGTTGAATGTTCTAACGAGGCATATGCATTTGTAACATGATTTTTAATGGTCTCCTCAAATTACCATGAAAACGTACGTTGCGTGTATCTGCATGTTGAAACTTTCATACAAATTACTGAGATGTATTTTTTAAAATACTCATAAAAATATGCAAACAAGATGAAATAAGACAATTTCACTCTCTTCTTTTACAGCTGCGTTTTCGTCCTGTGCAAGGTCAGGCATTGTATGTAAAGACAGTAACTTGAACTCAATTGAGGCATTTCAGATCGAGGCAGACAGCATAAGCTAGTGCAGAAGCATGCTCCTGCATGGTCCCACTGTAACTAATATGAAGAGATAGTATAAGCTGTCTCCCTGTAACTAACATGAAGAGATAGCATAACCTGACTCACTGTAACTAACATGAAAAGATAGCAAAAGCTGTCAAAAAAGGTCCCTACCTAGTCATACTGTGTTTCACATATAAGAGTCTTTCACTTTAAATTCGGCATTTCATATCAAGCGGGGGAGGGCAGTGGGGTGGTGGTTGTGGTTCACATCAACACAGTATTTCAAACGACTTTAATATTAACACGTTTGTGAATCTTATCAATCTGTTTTGCAGTTTTTCTTTCTGAAAATGACTTGTCCAAGGAAAGGAGTAATTTTATTTTCGGCCTTGGAATGGAAAAGTAACATCCACAAATTAAATGAGTAGAGATATATGGGTAAGAAAAAGTATGGGTAAGGGTAAAGAAAGAAGCAAATATAAAATGCGACAGAGCGTGAGAGGTAGAGAGTTTGTGTGTCAGCTGCTAGAACTTACAGGAAGCTGCAATGGGGAAGGTATGATCTAATATTTACCCATTACAAAATATCATGCCCCCATCAGAAAATGTGCACTGAATTAAAACACTGAGGGGCATATGTACAAGGAATGCTAGAGCATGGCGTTAAGCACAAAATGCTAACCCCTCGCTTCACCATGCTGAATACGCAAGGCACTGTATTCACATAGATGTGGCACATCCCTGCGATTTCCCTAGCACTGGAGCTAAAGTAAACTGCCTAGCGCCAATGCAGGCACCCTTGCATCATAGAGCATGGGTGCCTGCATTGCAGGAATTATTGACTATGTGCAGGAATGAGTCTCTTCCTGCACATAAACAGTCACAAAAGGTGATTGCTAACTTCTATGTGTGCTGCATTGTGCAGTACACATATAAACTGCAAATCGTCATTTTTGTAATGATTGTCTATGTGCAGGAAGGGACAAACAATCCTTCATAGTGTTTTGCTGTTTCTGCAGCACACATAGAAAGTTACACCATGTTAGGACCAGGTTTTTCCTGGTCTTAATTTAGGTGCTGCCTCCTACTTATGCCACCCTTGTAAATAGCTTCAAAATCAATGGGTGTTGAGGCAGAACGCCCAACCCAACACCCATAGCCACCCCTTTCACGCTAAGTATAGCGTGAAAAGGTGTTTTATTTACAAGGCAGAGCTAAGCCACATTAAGTGGCTTAACACTGCCTTGTAAATAAGGCGAATCCAGTTTCGCCACAGGTATGTTGTTAAAGAAAACAAGTTACTTACCTGTAACTTTGGTTCCCCAGTATTGGTAACTTTCATAGATTCCTATGCTTTGTATCATTCCCCATCGTCGGAATGGGAGCCTCTGTAAATAAAAAATATCCTAACCATAGAAACAAAAGAGAAAAATAGGCCTAGGCCTCATCTCAGTTTTGTATATTCTTGAATATTCGTCTGAAATGTTGTGTTTCTTTTTTTTTTTGGGTTTGTATCAATTTTATGTATATCTTTTATGGCAATTGCCGAAATAAAGAGGCGGTCAAGAATTAGCCTCGCAAAAAGTTTTTGCGAAACATCAATGAGGCTGATAGGCCTGTAGTTGGCTGGGAGCAGAGGAGAGCCCTTCTTGAAGATGGGTACAATCTCTGCTCCCAGCCAAGTACTGGGGACCGCCGTTCCCGCGAGGACTGCGTTGAACAATAGCAGCAAATAGGGAGCCCAAACTCCAGGTTGGTGCTTAAATAGGTCACCCGGGATTTTATCTAATCCCGGGGCTTTTCCTACTGGAAATTTGGAAATTGCCCTAGAAACCTCCTCCAAGGAGAAATGCAAAAGGTCAGCACCCTCATTGGGCAGAGATTGAGCTGTTAGCTCAACCCTGGGAGACGAATATTCAAGCGAAGAGCCGGCTCGGGGCTTCAACAAGCCCTGGTCAGCCTCTTCGTACAGGCAGCGAAAATTGTGTTCCCACACTGAGGCCGCTATGCTGACCTCAACAGCTTGAGTCGGCTCAGCAGATCCTGATCTCACAATCTGCCAAAATTTGCGAGCGTCTCTAACCTGTAATGAGGCCAGCATATTTTCCCAATTGGAGTGATCCCAATCCACCTTTGCATGATTAATGGCTTGCTTCAGCTCCGCCCTCCCAGTTTTAATTGCCTCTATATTTCTGGGGTGCTTCAGTGAGGCGAGCAGTTTGGCCTTTGCCCTCCTACAGACTGGGTTAAACCATGAAGGTCTTTGGGCTCTGCGGGACCCTTTCCTAACAACTGGGTTCACATTGTGGAACAGGAGCCCATATTAGTATCGATGCCCAGGCTGCTGGCGCAAGTCGCCTCTTAGTTCCCATTCTGAATAGTTACCAAATAAAGAGACGGGCGCTGGGAGCAGGAATCACAAGAACAGAGTTTATTTCTCATGAGGAGAGCCTGTCATTTCAGACACGAAGCAAGATGTCATCGGGAGGTGCTCTAACAAGTGAGCTGAGACTCCGTCTTTTATACTTTACAAAACACTTGGCATTACAATCACGATATTGTGAAACAAGGAAAAGACATCCCCATAATCCTCGTGTCAATCCTACCCCACATGTGCTCACAATAGGGACCCTTGACCTGCTAAGAGGGGAGGGCAATCACGCAGCTGAGTGTTCCGTCAACTGTTTAGGATGTGTGCGCCTGATCATAGCCCAGGGGGTGGGGTGGCCAGGATCAATAGTGGGTCCTTTGAAGAGGAGTGACTTCATACAATAAGGGCAGTAAATGGTATCTCCTGGCTCGGGCGATGGCCTCGGACATGTGTGGTCAGCCGGACTCGGGGGAAGGGGTCATCAAAGGAGTGGTATTCATGCCGCGTGGACAATTGAGCGCGGAGGGAAGGCTTGTCAACAGAGGGGCATTCATGGAAGGAAAGGAGGTGTTGGTCAGGCGCGGCCGTGGCTCCCAAGGACAGGGTCTTGCAGAAGAAGAAGGTTTATGACTTGCCCATGTGAGGAGAAGGGAGGGGGGAGCCAGGGTGGACACAGGGACAGAGTCACAGAGAGAGAGAGAGAGAGAGAGATCTTATGACCCGTACATGAGAGAGCGGGGGCAGTCAGGTGCAGCTGGGGAGGGCTATGTCAGCTAAGGCGAAGGATGCCTCTTCAAGAGGGAAGGGGGGGTTTGTGCGGGTCTAGCAGAAGGGTTGCCTTTCACGGCAGGGTCGCGCAGAGGGAGAGGGTTTCATGGTCTATGCATGAGATACGCGCAGGAGGGAAGCCGGGGATTCCAATGGGTAAAAGGCCATGGTGCCTAGAATGGCTGTACATATGCATATGGGTACGGGCTCTTACTGGCAGAGTGATACGGTCAATAATTTACGGTATTCATGGTGCTCACGGGGAGAGGAGTGGGAGAAGAAGGGAAATGAATGCTGTTTATGTACATCAATTTCTTCAATTTCCACAGTCGCCCCTTTTTACATTACAGCGTTCATTTTTGCAATTGATGGGGTTACAGATAGACAGGCATCGTTGAAGAATTAGCATTCGTTGATACTAACATTTGGCGTACAATCATAGACAGTTGAGGTGATGGGCAGAATGCAGCACATAGGAAATTGCATTTCGTTGAGTTCCTAACAATTAAGCGCACTACATAGCATAAATCTTTCTGACTTAAAAAATGTGACCAATGAACAGTTTTGACCAAGTAGTTGAGAGCGGAATTCAGTTCAATACACAAGATTTCTTCGTCACAGTGTCTTTTTATCAGTGAGCCATCACTGGTAGGCTCTAGTCCGTGTACTTTCGTTGGCGCTGTTGAGCACCGGCGGTGGAGCTATAGGTCCAGCTCGGTTCTATCCTCACGCGTTGCAGGGTGCGGTCAGTCCTCTGCTGTTAGACCACAGTCCTGTTCCCTAAACAATCCGTTTGGCGGCGCCTTATGCTCGGCACCTATATTTCCGTGGCAACACCCTATTCCCACTTGAATGCAGTTCTTCCCTTTGGCAAAAAGTCACGTGGAAAAGAGGGTGAGTGTGGTTCAAATAGTCGATAGGAGAGAGAGCGGAGTTGGGTCAGAGTTCCTGGGACACACAAAAGGGACCAAGGGAGCAAAGGATAACAAGCAGGCAGGCCCATCAATCGGGCCCAAAGAAAGGGGACAGAGACTCCAGGCACACGTGGGTTAGCAGACGAAGGGCTTCAAGGCGGCCCGTCATTTTTCATTTTCCACGTTGAAATTGCGGTCTCGTCCCGTATCTTGTTGCTCTGCAGCGCCACCTTTGGTCGAGGTCACAAGTGTCTCAAGATCCGCAGCCAGGCTGTACGTCATGTCCGACCCTTCTCCTTCGGTGAGCGTGAATCTTTGAATAGGTACAAAACAAGTTTTTAGAGAACTGGCAGAAGAAGACATCTACGCATGTGAATTCCTCCCTCAATCCTACGCATTTGGGAGATACGCTCATTGGTCACAGTCAGAGGTCTATTACCAGGCAGTGCAAATGTCGGTATTCCTGCTGAATTCATGCTAGGTTTATTCATTGTCCTATCTATAACTCAAGTGAGGATAAATGAGTTTCCCAACAACTGTGCATTTCATCATTATTCAACATTTCGGAGCATTTCCCTTCAAGGCTGGCTAACCTTTTCAAACAGGGCGGGGGTGCCATCATCGATAGTCAGGTAAAACAAGTTTCTCTCGAGGGACGACAGTTACCCATGGTCATCATGTTTATATCCGGGACAGCAACTGGGGTCTATCAAAATAGGGCGGGGATGCTTCGGGCGCTCGCGCTTGGGTGAAGAAGGGGGTGGGGCAATCTGGGCGTTTTGGGGGTCAATCTAGACGTTGGCGTTCGTCTCTTGAAGAACAGAAATGAGGTGCCATTGACATACAGTTCCCCTATAAATGGCCAGATCTGGGGGACCTTAGTCGTCTTACCTGTCCTTTCCTTCTCAGCCAATTCAAGTTCATTCATTTTGCAGAAAGGAGAGGTAGTAGTATGGCGAGATACAATCATTTTAGTTTCGGTCAATTTCGCTGAACACCTTCGCGTTCAATAAGTATCCAATCAAAACTGGTGCCGGTGGGGCACAATTTTACCACAAAGAGGGAGAGAAAATAGGGAGACTCTCATAGAGAGTGAGAGTCGTCCGCAACCTAAACGAGCCATTCGGTACACGTATGACATGTAGAGAGAGAGAGAGAGAGAGAGAGAGAGATAAGGGGGCGGTGAGAGAGAGAGAGAGAGTGAGAGAGGGACGTGTACGAAAATAGGTCATTTAGTGCGCTCACAATCACAGAACAGTAGAGGTCAGGTAACACGCAAATACAGACAGAGGGAAGACATAAATCCGTACATCACATACACACAAACTCAGACAAGGAAGACAGCACATGTATTTACATATATATAAGACATTCACGACAAAACAGAAAACAACAGGTGGCCAACAAAATCCATATTATATCCTACGTATCTTTACTATCCTATTTATCTACGTGCTTAGCTCTTTCTACCCTTCCCTCCTTTTCCTTCTCGCTTGTTATCTCTGCGAGCGTTCTCAATTGCCAATACTTACACCTCGGTTAGTCGATCAGAAATTAACCTGGTCGCGCTATTTACCCATGGTTGGATCTTAAACCATTCTTCAGTTCCTTCCCTTGGTGGGAAGTTCTCCAGGCTGAGGCAACGGCAAGTATTGATCGGGAGAACAGTCGGACAGCTTGGCTATATTTATAAGAGTGTGAGAAAAGGGGGCAGTGCATTGAACATCAGCAACATTTCTAACTTCCCAGACGGGTGGTGCCGTGGTAACCCTTACCCACACACTTTTCCTTGTCCTTTCCCTACCTAGTCAAACGTCTAGTTACATTGTCTAACGTGTTATTTCTAGTCAATTTTCGTCATACAGTACCCGTCAAGTTTCTATGTCAGTCCATCCTCCCAGTCGCTATGTTCGAAGGAGGAACAGTCATGTTTAAGTCTACGTCTTTTAAAAACTTATCGTCATAAGGACTATGCACATATTCCCTCCTTCCCTTTTCGTCGGTGGTTCGACCATCGCTCTCCCACACTTCAGCCGACGTTCTGACGTGACCTGCAGAAGGGAGGAGAAAGAAGGGGGGGGGGTGCAGCCTTCAAAACACATCAGCATGCAGTAATCCGAAAATGTTTTTACCTACCACATACTCGACCTATCTCCACGTAGTGCATTTCTTTACCATCTCGGCGTTTTAAACCCAGAGGGACCAATAATGTCAGATATATATATAACCATTAATGATCTGCGTATCTACAGGAGTTACTTGGTCGCAACCCCTTTTGTTCGGTGCAAGGGTAGCGGTCAGGTGGCATTTCTGTGGTGTCGATTTAAGTGCGTCTAAAGCATTTTTTCCAGCTGCCTGTGACACATAATGCGGTTGCTAAATATCTGGTCCTTTTTAACCTTCATCTTTCATCATACTTATTCTTCGCTCACAGTAGCAAAACATTCAGAACTCATTAATGCAACCGCTACAACCATGCTTTCTTTTTCAAAATACTTTTAATAAAAAGTGTTGATGTATAAATACAGGCCTACAACCCAGTGGACCGGCCACGGAGCAGGTCGAAAACTGTACATAAGAAGAACGAAGTTGGTGGCAGTTCATTGCATAAAGTGCAGCAGTGCAATAAAATCGTATTAAGCTTTCCTACAGAGCAAGCATGATGCGTGTCAAGAATTCAGTTTTAATTAATTCATAAATTCATTATCCAATGCTCATTCATTACCTAAATTACACCAATTCATTTTCCAAATCATAATCAGTACCCACCCTAAGTCAGTTCTTTGTCCGAGCACATACTCAATATCCTTCATATCTACTTTCATTATCCAAAAAACTGCATACATATCTTGGGACAGAAAGCTGTGCGGTCAGGATGCAACAAAGTTTATTCAAAAAGTCTCATTTTGTGTCGGCGCCATTTTGGGCGAGGTCAGGCTGGTTCCAGCATAGTCAGAATGTCTCCAATGACTCGTGGTTGGGCCAGAATCTTCCGTTGGTAGTTCAAAAAGTTTTTTTTTTTTTTTCGCACAATGTGGTAACAGTCTAACAATAGTCAAAGAGTGGGGAGGGCGGCAACAATGTTTCCTACCGGGTCATTCTGGTGTTCCACCGGAACTGAACAAGTCTGTGCCGTGGCTGCATTTTAGCCATTTCCAAACCAAGGCTGGCGTCGGCAGGAGTGCACCGATGTCACGGTTCCCAGTGAGGGGGGCGGGGGCACCCATGCGGAGGGATCGGGGTGCCCCCCGGCTCTCATACAATCTTCAAAGTTGAGGAGAGAAGGCATGGGGCGTGTGCCCGTCCTGGGCAAAAGACCGCTTTTCGATGTTGACCCTCTTTAAACAAGAGCATTGGGGTGTCGCTGGAAGCCTCCACCTGGAGGGAGGTGGGGGAGGCTCGTTCGCGCCGCCTCCCCCTTCCAGCGACCCCGCGCCGTTCTCCGGCTCCAGGGTTTCGGTAAGGCCGTGCCAGGCGATGAAGATGGGGGGGGGGTCGGTGGCTGAGGCAAGACATCTCCCCCCCCCTTTTTGACATGTGGCGGGACTATCTGTAATTGTCCAGGCGCTGACATGTGGCGGGACTACCTACAATTGTCCAGGCGTCGACATGTGGCGGGACTATCTGCAACTGTCAGGCGTTGGGTGTAGTTGCAGCCATTATAGCTCAAAGAACTGCCGCCATCCTCGCTTTGGCTTCGGCCTTCGACGAAAGCCGGATCAGGTGAGAGAGAGAGGGGTGGTCGGTGGCCGAGGCAAGACAGCCCCCTCTCTCCCCGTGGCCTGCAGGGCGGCAGAAGAGGGAAAGGGGAGACCTCCATGATTCCTCGGGCCGTCCGCCCAGCAGCCTCCCCTTCCGACTGCGGCCAGGCGAGCCCCGCATGCCTCGAGGCCTCGCCTTCCGGATGGGCGTAACCGCGGACCTGTTGCACTTCGGGAGCTTCTGGAATGGGGGTAGGTACCTATTGAATTGTTTCTATTTCATGTGACCGTTATTTGGGCGTGGTGGGCAATGAGGCAGACATGTTTGGAGCAGGAATAGGCAATGGAGCCTAGCTACCTCGTGGCTGCCTTGGTGTCAAGGTTGTCTTCCCTCGCCATTTTTATGTTTCTTATTGCGAGTTATTTCTAACATTTCTTATTTTATTTTTAGCGAAGTTGATAACTCATCAGTGGCCTACTGATTTCGCTCAACTCTTTTTCTTGTATTTTTATGCCATAACCTATTATAAGCTATAGCGACTAGTCCACACTTAATGAACATGTCCTTATTAGGTGTGCCCTCCAGTGGAGCTGGATGGTTCATCTCTAATAAGCGGTCCGGGCTAAACAGGCTACCAACCAGTGGGGAGAAGATAGGCATGACGGGTTACAACGGGGACAAAGGTCTGCACTACCTATCTTATCACGGCGGGCAAAGACTAGACAGAATATTTCTATTCTCCGTTGTTTGCAGGCGGTGAATACCTCAAAAGAACCAATACCGAACACTTAATGTACGGTCAATCAAACAATCAGTGGGGAGAATAAGTGGGTGCGAAAAGGTTTGCGTTACCCACTCTTTCTCTACCTGCAAAGAGAGACCTTGTTCTTCCCTGTTTGTAGACAAAGAATCTCCAGACAATAATCCACGAACGACAGTTCGGGAAACAGTGGGGGAGGAAGATAGGCACGACGGATTACAACGGGGACAAAAGTCTGCGTTACCTATCCTTCACTGCTTGCAAAGGGAGAGCCTGTTGTTTTCTCCGTTTGCAGACGGTGAATCTCCAGAGGTTTCAACAAAGCGTAATACTAGTATTATCCAAAACAATAATTTCACAATTTGTCGCATTTACGCGACCTTACCCGGACCGGACCGTGTGGGCAGTTCTTCGCCTTCCTCCTTCCAGCGCCCGATCGTTCTCTCACTCCATGATTTTACCGCAGCAGTCCCGTGGGATTCCAGTCAGGACAGTAGGTCACTCGAGAGAGGTCCGTTCAGAATCGGTGAAGTTCATTCAATCGGCAGCCGGGCGAGGGCCCTCTCAAGGCAGGTATACTCCGATCATTTAGATGTTCACCTCATCGTCTGGATCTCTCTTACTGGACCTTATGTCACTGATGGACCCCGCGTTGGGACGCCAATTGTGGAACAGGAGCCCATATTAGTATCGATGCCCAGGCTGCTGGTGCAAGTCGCCTCTTAGTTCCCATTCTGAATAGTTACCAAATAAAGAGACGGGCGCTGGGAGCAGGAATCACAAGAACAGAGTTTATTTCTCATGAGGAGAGCCTGTCATTTCAGACACGAAGCAAGATGTCATCGGGAGGTGCTCTAACAAGTGAGCTGAGACTCCGTCTTTTATACTTTACAAAACACTTGGCATTACAATCACGATATTGTGAAACAAGGAAAAGACATCCCCATAATCCTCGTGTCAATCCTACCCCACATGTGCTCACAATAGGGACCCTTGACCTGCTAAGAGGGGAGGGCAATCACGCAGCTGAGTGTTCCGTCAACTGTTTAGGATGTGTGCGCCTGATCATAGCCCAGGGGGTGGGGTGGCCAGGATCAATAGTGGGTCCTTTGAAGAGGAGTGACTTCATACAATAAGGGCAGTAAATGGTATCTCCTGGCTCGGGCGATGGCCTCGGACATGTGTGGTCAGCCGGACTCGGGGGAAGGGGTCATCAAAGGAGTGGTATTCATGCCGCGTGGACAATTGAGCGCGGAGGGAAGGCTTGTCAACAGAGGGGCATTCATGGAAGGAAAGGAGGTGTTGGTCAGGCGCGGCCGTGGCTCCCAAGGACAGGGTCTTGCAGAAGAAGAAGGTTTATGACTTGCCCATGTGAGGAGAAGGGAGGGGGGAGCCAGGGTGGACACAGGGACAGAGTCACAGAGAGAGAGAGAGAGAGAGAGAGAGATCTTATGACCCGTACATGAGAGAGCGGGGGCAGTCAGGTGCAGCTGGGGAGGGCTATGTCAGCTAAGGCGAAGGATGCCTCTTCAAGAGGGAAGGGGGGGTTTGTGCGGGTCTAGCAGAAGGGTTGCCTTTCACGGCAGGGTCGCGGAGAGGGTTTCATGGTCTATGCATGAGATACGCGCAGGAGGGAAGCCGGGGATTCCAATGGGTAAAAGGCCATGGTGCCTAGAATGGCTGTACATATGCATATGGGTACGGGCTCTTACTGGCAGAGTGATACGGTCAATAATTTACGGTATTCATGGTGCTCACGGGGAGAGGAGTGGGAGAAGAAGGGAAATGAATGCTGTTTATGTACATCAATTTCTTCAATTTCCACAACAAGTTCCACCAGAGTGACCACCAAGTCAATATGGAGATTGGCCAGCTTAGTAGAAGGATCTTCCAGGGCAGTTTGACCAATAATCACCCCTACGGATTCTAATATGGGGAGAATCCGGGCATAAAGTTTAGAGATTGAGGCAGGATTATCCAGGAGCTTGGTCCATCGGACTCTGCGCCTATCGTTGGTTAAAATTAAGTTATGATCTGGGGCAACCTCATCCAGCTGGTCATCATTGGAGCCACAAAGTGGAACCAGCGATAGAATCAGCGCATTATGATCGCTGTCGCTTCTATGAACTACCTCAAACTCCAGGACCTTAGTCCAGTCCACAGTCTGGACCAAGATGTAATCCAGGTGGGACTCCTGCCCTGGTTTGTTGAACGTAGATTTTGGGGGGATATCGCTCCCAAATCTACCATTACAGGCCCTCAGAGAATTGTTAAGGGTAAGAGCCAAGATTTGTGTTGCGAGGGGAGTCCATGGCTTGGGAGGAGGGCCAACTAGTTGCAGTATTCCCCACTGTTCATCCTCCTCCATCAGTGCTCCCTCCAGTGTCAGAGATAACGGCTCGAACTGACAATTAAAGTCCCCACCCAGCACGATCACAGCACCCTTGGGTATTTTAGGAAAAAATTTAGAAAGCTCCTTAATGGTGGGTGATGGCCTGGTTGTGCCCACTGGTCGCGAGTATACATTTATCAGGATGAGTTGTGAATGGTTAGGCCAGTCCAAACTTACGTTCTGGACATCCCATGAGTTGGTGTTAAGGGCCCTGGCCTTGCAACCCAAATGTGCTGCCACCCAAGTACAAAGGCCCCCCGAAGGCAGTCCTCTCCCCTCCCATTTGGCTGGAATTGAGAAGCTCGCATAGCCTGAGCGCCATTTATCCTCCCGTGCCCAAGTCTCCTGAAACATACAAACATCTTGAGTATCTATAAATGACCCCCAGTCAGGGCAGGCTAATTTGCTCTGGAGGCCGGCTAAGTTCCATGAGAGAATAGACAGCTAAGATGTGCGCTTGCTGTTGCGCATCACAATAGGATCAGCTGTCGGGGGCACAATGTTAGCTAATGTCTCAGAAAGGGGTTCAATGGCTTGAGCCTCCCTATAGGTCGAATTCACACCCATTTCAATTGTTTGACCATCCTTACTGTGGTCCAGCAGTAATCTTCAGTCGCAGTTATCCAGACCAGAGAAGACATCAAACCTATTTGCTGTCTCCAAGGGTGTGAAGGGCCTCAAATGTTCCATCCTCTTATTAGGATTTAAACTGGACCTAAAAGGTACCGTATTCCACCCAAAGGGTTCAGCAACGTGGTGGAAATGTGGAGGTTGTGGTGGATACCCAGTGTTGTAGGACAGTAAGGGAGCAATATGGTTTGGGATTTGACCACCGGTGTAAGTAGGAGGAAACACCAGAGATCTGGGGTAGAAGTAAGTCAGTGAGTGCAGGACTATAGAGTTACTGCCTCCACCCTGAGGCCAATTTAATATGTAAGTGACTGCTCGGGGGTCTCTGAAATTTATGACTACTAAATCCCCCTCAATGTCCTTGGGCCTACTACCCAACCAAGGGAGTCTTCTGACATGCACTATCTCGCCATTGATGTTATGTGCAAGAGGTCTAAATTGGGCGAGCCAATGCATGATTTTATTTTTAAGCTGAAAAATCCCCTCCCTCCTATTTACTGGCAAGGTAGGAACGCCCGAGAGAACAACCACATACGGGCGGCTTCAGGAGGCAATTCTGCCTGGGGACTTTTTTGAACGGGTGACCTAACATGTCTGGCAGGACCTTTTGAGGTGTGCTGTGAAATCCCAGCAGAGGGTTTTCCCGGCCCTATAGCGGCTACAGTAGATGGAATGGGGAGTATGTTGGTACGCTTTTTAGGGGGAGAACCCTTCTTTTGCTTGGGGATCGTTAAATTGGTAGATTGGGGGATACTTTTCAGAGTGGCCGGAGTGCTCGAAGCCACCGCAGCTGAAGGCGCTTCAAGTGAGACCCCACTCCCCACTGCCTTAGATGATCCCAGGTGGTTATTACCTGCAGCTTCGATCGCTTCAAGCTTTTTCTCCACCCTCCTCAGCCTCTCAATAATTGGTAGAATGAAGGACCTGATTATATGTTCCATATTATCCAATGAGGCCACAGTAGAACCCTCTATTTGAGGGTGGGCATCCAAAATTATACAGGAGTCATTAGTTTTCACGGTTTCTACAGCTGGAGCGGGAGGTATCAGGGTAGCCAGAGGTAACATGTTATCTTGAGCGGACACTAAGGCCTGAGCAGGCAGCTCTGGTAGTAGTTTAGTGATTTCCCAAAGTCCGAATGACTAATCTTTGGTTTATGAAGAGCCCCCCCCTTCCGTCTTCTTTTTGCAGGCGGTGGGCCGTGACTCATTGGCTGCACGGATTTTTTCAATTTATGGTGAGCAGGTTTGGCCTTTAGCAGGGTCCGGATAGATGGATCTGCGTCGGACGTAATCACACTGGAATGAGGGGCGTCATTGGGAGGCTGGACAGTGTTGCCCAGAGGTGTTGGAGTGCAATCACGCAAAAGAAGTGGAAAGCTTTCCAAAGATAAAGGATCTTCATAAGTGGAAGTAGGTCCGAGAGTAAGAGGAAGGGCATTGAGTGGGGGGGATCAGCAAGAGCCTTGTTCTTCAGGCTCTCGACAGAGCGACGACGGTCTGCCCAGCGCTCAGCCAAGGTTTTCTCCCTTTCTGGATCGATCAGGGCCTTCATAAAATAATTATCCAAGGGACCGTTGAAGCTACACCCAGCCTTCTCTGAAAGTGATTGGCCCGGACTTTGAGCCATCAGAGCCTAGTGGCTATATGCGTTAGAAGATGAAAGAGAGTAGGCCCAGCCCGGCCTCAATCGGTCTCTGAGGGCCTCAGAGGGCCCGCCCTTTAGCCGGGCTTCGCCCCGTGCCGCGTCCGCGCGAATGGGTAGGATTAAGTAAGGGGAGGTGGAGGGGCGGGAAGAGTCACAGGTGCGCTGTTGGCTCAAGCGCTGCTCCTGCTGGGACTCGCAGTCCCGCGCCCACGAACCGGACAAACCTCGGTCTCTCCCCGGTGATCCTGGCAAAGGTCAAGGCTCCACTAGATTTCCTGGAACAGCAAAGTCCAAAGTTACACACAGCGGCTACGAGCGGCACCCCCGAAGGGAGTGCCGCGAGCCGTTTTCAAGCAGCAGGGGGAGGAGAGGGGCGGGAAGAGTCATAGGTGCGCTGTTGGCTCAAGCGCTGCTCCTGCTGGGACTCGCAGTCCCGCACCCACAAACCTGACAAACCTCGGTCTCTCCCCGGTGATCCTGGCAAAGGTCAAGGCTCCACTAGATTTCCTGGAACAGCAAAGTCCAAAGTTACACACAGCGGCTACGAGCGGCACCCCCGAAGGGAGTGCCGCGAGCCGTTTTCAAGCAGCAGGGGGAGGAGAGGGGCGGGAAGAGTCATAGGTGCGCTGTTGGCTCAAGCGCAGCTCCTGCTGGGACTCGCAGTCCCGCACCCACAAACCTGACAAACCTCGGTCTCTCCCCGGTGATCCTGGCAAAGGTCAAGGCTCCACTAGATTTCCTGGAACAGCAAAGTCCAAAGTTACACACAGCGGCTACGAGCGGCACCCCCGAAGGGAGTGCCGCGAGCCGTTTTCAAGCAGCAGGGGGAGGAGAGGGGCGGGAAGAGTCATAGGTGCGCTGTTGGCTCAAGCGCTGCTCCTGCTGGGACTCGCAGTCCCGCACCCACAAACCGGACAACCTCGGTCTCTCCCCGGTGATCCTGGCAAGGGTCAAGGCTCCACTAGATTTCCTGGAACAGCAAAGTCCAAAGTTACACACAGCGGCTACGAGCGGCACCCACTGAGCGGGGGCCGCGAGCCGTTTTTAAGCAGCAGGGGGAGGAGAGGGGCGGGAAGAGTCACAGGTGCGCGGTTGGCTCAAGTGGTGCTCCTGCTGGGACTCGCAGTCCCGTGCCCACAAACCTGACAAACCTCGGTCTCTCCCCGGTGATCCTGGCAAGGGTCAAGGCTCCACTAGATTTCCAATTCAACTGTGAAAGCTCTCCTGAATGTTGAAAAGCGTTAAGCAGGATACAATGATTCCTTGTTGTACTCAGAGTCCCATGATGCAACTGACTTCGATAAACAAAATCTTTGAAAGGATCCAGGTGAAAAAACTTTTAGAATCAGAGAAAAACCCCTCCCAGAATGGGTACACGATATATTTAAACCCACTTTCTTCTGTTATAGTGGCCAGTATAGTAAAATCAGAAGAAGCCCAGGAAAAACGCGATAAAAACAAAGCTACTCGCGTTATGACCCGAACTCCACATAACGATGTGGAGCAGCTACAAAAATACAGGAAGAAGCACAGGACTCGTGTTTTACCAGCCGGTAAAACAGACTAAATACTGCAAACAACCGCTTCGAAACACAAGCGGTTCAAGAGGCAAGGTCCTGGGGCTCTATTTCATGCCATAAATGCCCTAACAGATGTCAGTAGAAAATATCACAAAACAAGATCCCGGAAAGGCGCTAATATCCCAAGGAGAGCAGAGCTCCCAACAGCAATCCAACCAGTGTAGCTTCCAACGTGGCTGCGCTGGCGTCTCAGCAGGATCTGAGTTAATCTCGGAACTAGTTGCAGGCGGATTGGACGATCCTGCGGAGTAGAAGAAGTTCTGTGTACCAGAACTGCCGGGGCCACACTGGTGCAATGAGAATCATCCTGCACGGCTCAGCTTTGAGTTTCCGGAGCACTCGTGGACTGAGAGGAATTGGTGGAAAAGCGTAAAAGAATGCGCCGAACCAAGCCATGGAAAGCGCATGCCCCAAGGATCCCTGATGGTGTTCCTTGCTTGCGTAGAACTGGCATTTGGCGTTCTCCGGAGACGCAAAGAGGTCTATGGACGGTCTTCCCCAGACTGAGAACACTGTCTCCAGAACTGACTGGTTCAATTCCCATTCGTGATTCGCTTGTTTCCGGCGACTTAGTGCATCTGCTGTAACATTGAGAGAGCCTGGCAGGTGTTCCGCTTGTAGAGTGACTTTGTGAAGAATAGCCCAATCCCAAAGTCCTTGGGCTTCCTTGGATAGAGTTTGCGATCTCGTCCCCCCTTGCTTGTTGAAATAGTACATGGCCGTCGTATTGTCCGTCCGGACCAGCACTGTGCGATTGCAAGCTTTCCTCCTAAAAGTTCGCAAAGACAACCGAACGGCTGTCAGTTCCAAAAGATTGATGTGGCACTGGCGCTGTTCTGGACTCCAGTGTCCACTGATTTGAAGTTCCTGGAGAACTGCTCCCCAGCCTGCTAATGAGACATCCGTTGTTAGGACCATAGGAGATGGTGGAATTCTGAATGTTGGTCCCTTGGCGATGTTCTCTTTCACCAACCACCACTCGCATGCTTTTTCCATCTGCGATGTAACCAAAACGTTGTCATTGAACGAGCCCTCTGCCTGGCACGATTGTTTGTCTAGTTCCTCTTGCAGAGGACGCATCCGCAGTCTGCAATGCGGTACTAATGGTATGCAAGATGAAATCGATCCGAGCAGGGACTTGTAGCACCGAACTGAAAGGGATTTCCTTCTCTGCACCTGGCGAGCTGAAAGCATCAGTTTTTGCTGACGTTGGTCTGAAGGACTGTAAATGTGCTTGATTTGTAAAGCGCACTGCTGCCCGTAAGCGTCCTGGCGCTGAAGACTGCTGGGGAACCCCTCCTGGCTTTTCCTGTGAAATTATCCCTTCTGGGTATCTCCAAGGTGGAACCAGGCATCCCCGGCGTCTGTGGGGGGCTGTTGTGGAGATGAGGCAAGCTTAATGCCCAGAGTTGCAGAGTGTGGTCCCTGGTTAGAGTAGGCACCGAGGCGAGAATTATCGAGTCCGTTGACCCTGGTCCACGACCCTGCCGGGTCGAGAATTGAACCCTGGTCCCAGGCCGTTCACTGCTTCCGGGTCTGCTGCCTCTAACCAGTGAGCCACACCACACCACTCCACAGAAGGCCGAGCCTTGCACTCTTCCGTGTCTAAAACAGCCCTTAGAAATCTTGCGGACCTGGAAGGTCAAAGAACTGACTTCTTCTTGTTGAACTGAAGGCCCAGGTGATTGAACAATTGGATGCAGGTTGAAATGGCCCTGGAAGCTTCTTGGAAGGATGGAGCCTTGACTAGCAAGTCGTTCAAGTAGGGGAAAACTTCTAGGGATTGCTTTCGGAGCAAAGCCGCCACTGGTGCCAGCACCTTTGTGAAAATTGGTGGTGCCGATCGAAGGCCAAACGGAAGAACTCTGAATTGGAAATGGCTCTTGCCTACTGTGAAGCACAAATATTGCCTGTGAGCTGGGTGGATCGGTACGTGGAAGTACGCATCCTCTAAACCCAGAGACGCCATAGTCTCCGGGGTTCAGAAGACGAAGAATATCCTGGAGAGTGACCATCCTGAAAGACAGTTTGATGAGATAAGTGTTGAGCTCTCGAAGATCTAAAATGGGGCGCCAAGTATCTGCCGTCTTTCGAACCAGGAAGAACCTGGAATAAAAACCTCTGCTCCTCAGAGAGAGGTACCGGCTCTATAGCCCCCTTGGTGAAAAGCTGGTGGGCTTCGAGGCGTAGCAGACCCAGATGTCTTGATTGATTGGCGCCCGGAGCTCTGGTTGGAGGAAGATCTTGGAATTCCAACGTATGGCCACTCTGAACAATATTCAGGACCCACTGGTCTGATGTTATTTTTCTCCAGTTGTCCAGACAAAAATATATCCTGCCCCCTACCGATGTCACTGTCAGGGGAGGAACAGTAGAAAGAGCCAGGAGGCCACTATTGCCTCTTGGCATTGTCACGACACTGGCGATTCCGACGCCTTCTGAGGTTGGCGAGAGTAAGACGCCAATTGGCCTTGGAGTGGATTTGAATATTGAGTCTTGAAAGACTGCAAAGTCTGTGTTGAATATCTTTGCTGGTTGCTGCCTCTATAAGCAGAGAAACCCCTGCCTCTCGCTCCTTTGAATGGGACCTTCCGAAAGTTCAACAATCCCAAGGACTTAGCCGTGTCCATGTCTTTTTTGATATTTTGAAGGGCATCATCAACATGCTTGCCGAACAGCATTTCACCATCAAATGGGAGGTTCAGGATCCTATTTTGGACCTCCTGACAAAACCAGGTAGCTCGCAGCCAGCCTTGACGACGCAATACCGCCAAACCGGATAAAGCTCGAAAGGCAGTGGAAGCGATGTCCATCGCACAATCAATCACTTCCGAAGATGATCTCTCTCCCTCCATCAGAACTCTCTTGGCCTCCTCCTTCGCTATGTCCGGCAGTTGTTCCACAATTGGCTCCAAGTCGCAACACATCTGGCGACCGTACCTGCCTAGAATGGCCAGAGCATTCGCTGCCTGGACAAGAAAGCTGGCCATGGAGGAAAATCTTTTACCCACGTTATCCAAACGCCTCCCTTCCTTGTCTGGAGGTGTTGATGGGCTTTTGGATTTGCTCTGTGCCGCCTGCGAGATCACAGAATTAGGCTTAGGCTGTCCAAGAAGACACGCTGGACTGCCCTCCGGGGCTTTATATTTCTTCTCCAGCCGGGGAAGAACAGGGATGACTGCGGCCGGATTCTGCATGATCTGGATTCCTTCATCCCACACATGCTCAATTATGGGAATGGACCTAACTGACTTCCTGTATTCCTCCTTAAAGTCGTAAAGGAAACAGTCAGACTGTTCCTTTGTAATTGGCAGTTCAAACCTCTTCGGTGCCCTTTCCATGAGGTTATGGAACCCCCCCAATATCAGTCGGTGGAGACACCGCCGTGTCCCGTCCCACAAATTCCGGATTTTGCAACCCACTTTCGTCAAGATCCAATTTTGGGTATTGCAAAGGATCAGTTAATGGATCACCCTGATCGTCATCATCATCATCGTCCCTGACATCCTCATGGATGTCTCTCCGAGGTTCAGGGCCTGTTGTCCGTGAGACCACCACTAGTATGACAGCTGGTGGCGTCAGAGGTACCACCGGAGTAGCAGGTCGTTCTGGCTGCACTGTAGACTGTGGTGGAAACCTGTTCCTGTAATCCTGCAGCATCAATTGTAGATCAGAAACAAGAGAAGCCGGCATGGCCACCATGTCTTGACCCATGCCCGAGGGATGCTGCAGTAGAGAAGCATAATGTTGTAACCCTGGGTCATCGTGATGTTCATAGTATTCTTCAGTGTCAGTCTCTTGACACTTGACAATTAAATCTGAAGGACTGTAGGCATCTCCATATTGACCCCCGTCCTCCTCTTCCTCCGACTAATCATCCAGCAGCTTTGTTGGAGGCAAGGATGAAACACGTCGAGGAGATGTCATCTCCGGTGTTAGGCGAAGTTTCTGTATTGGAAACTGCATTGACCGAGTCGTCGTCGGAGCAATTGTCGACGGAGTCTTCGTCGACGAAGGGACGACGGCCCACCGGACCTCGTTGGCGAAATTGTCCTGGTCTACGACGGAATGATTGTCGACGGCCTCGTCGACGAACTCGTCACCAGCGTGCTAGTCTTCGTCGACGTCGTCGTCGTAGTCGTAGTCTTAGTCGCCGAAGCAGCCGTCGACAGTATCTTCGATGACATCACTAACGACGACGAGGCAGAAACTATCGTCGACGAACATGAAGGTACCTTAAACGTCAACGAAGTCAAAGGCGTCGACGCCACCACTGTCGACGGCGCCAATGGAGCACTCTAAGCTTTAGAAGAAGTAATCGTCGTCGACGTACCAGTCATTTTAGTAGTCGACGGACGCTGTTTTTTCTCAGATTTCGTCTCTGGAGTGACTGCTGAGGGTTTTTTGCCATCTTTCTCCTTATGGGACTTCTGAGAAGTGACAGGAACTTCCTTGTTCTCCTTTTTGGCTGTGTTCATCTCAGCAGCCTGTCCCAGCCTCTCCTTTTCAGCTCAGTGAGGAGATTTAATGGGACTGACCATCTCAGACCTATCAGAGATCTTATGAGAGGTCTTAACAGGAGGCTCATTAGAAGTAGAGGGAGAAGACCTACCCCTCTTTTTAGATCTCCTAGAGGTCGAGACAGATGCAGAATCCTCCTCATCAGAAGAGAGAACTTCCTTCCAAGTCTTCATCTTCTGAAGCCAGGTCAACAGCTGGCCCTCTCTGTCTCGCAAAGTCTTTGTAGAAAAAGTTCTACATATTTTGCAATCTGTGGCCTTGGTCAGGATATAAGCAGTAAATACAGCTGTCATGCTTATCTTCCACAAAAAGTCTCTTTTTCCCACAGGATGCACAGGACCTGAATAAAGCTTTCTTCTCCATGTCAGACATTGTTAGTTGAAGTAATAAGCTGAATAGAATGAAAAACTGAGTAGAGCTCGGTGGAAACTCCCTAGCACAACGTGCAGTAGAAAAATCTGAGGCTCAGAGCTCCCTCAGGAAAGTTCTATGGGGTGAGGCTGTTCTGATTGGTCCGGAGGAAAGTTTGGTCTCTTTTACACAAAGAGGGTGATAGGATACAAAATGAGATGAGGCCTAGGCCTATTTTTCTCTTTTGTTTCTATGGTTAGGATATTTTTTATTTACTGAGGCTCCCATTCCGACGACGGGGAATGATACAAAAGCATGGGAATCTATGAAAGTTCCAATACTGGGGTAAAGTGACGTTCCTGTGGCAATAGGGATGTGTAACTATGCCCCCGATTATACAGAGCCATTAAAGGGTATATCAGTGAAACAAAGTGGTATGCTCAGCATTACACCCACCTTTGGACATGGGCAGGACTAGGCTTGCTTAACACACTGTCAAAGTATAATTGTTTTTATGAGTGTACTTTCAGAACTTCACGTGGAGCATAATGCTTTATACACACTTATTTTAAACTTGTGATGTGAAATGCAAATTTGGTGAAATTGTTTACAGGCTTCTTTAGGAGGAGTACTCCTACCCACTCCCCAAATCTTCATAGAATAAGTCAGGCTCGCTCACTTGCTGCAGCGGTTACTTAGCCCTGCAGATATGACCCCAGCTGCTGATGTTTCTACAGACATGACACAAGTGTACCATTAACCAAACTATAAGCAATCGCCTGCCTGGTGCTCTCCTAGAATTTCATATCTATGAAAAGGCACATGCATGCCTTGAAAAAGTGTCAAAAACAATGTCCTACAGTGAGGAGACTGAGCGCTGTCATCATTCATTGAGTGGACCTTGTCACAGACCTGTTACTATGCTCTGTCACTAATACCTGGAGAATGGTCTCATCTCATTCAGCTAGTCTTTAACCTTGAGCCAACTGTACTTTGCATAATAGGATTTTTCGTTGCATACTTACAATGTGAAGAAGAACTACAAACCCCAGTGCACAACACTGTTGGCTAAAATGAGGACAGGCTAAACATTTACACATGCAATAAGAACAATTGATGGACAGAATGCTGAACAATGTCTGGCATTCAACACAGGGAAAGAGATCTAGACTAAATCCATCGTATTTTTGCTCCTCATGCCATTGCAGTTTAGACACAGCCATATGAAAATCAGTCTTCACCCTGTTCCCCATGGGAACAGTCCAGCCCAAACTGCCAGGTCAGGTCCTTCCTAGACTGGAAACAAGGATCCTAGACCGGCACCTACGTGTATGGAGAATTCCGCTCAGCCTGTGGAGTGTGCATAGTTTTGCCTACTCCGCGTTCCTTGGAGAACGCGGAGTAGGCAAAACTCCACACACTCTGCAGCAGAATGGAGTTGGCCCGCCACCCACCTCCGATTAATATATACCTTAACACTAATAACTTAAAACAATAAAACAACACTTGCCTTTTAACCGCAGCATCCCCGGGGATACTGCAGTTAAAAGGTAAGTGCCTTAAAAGGCTAAGCTGCCCTCTTTCTCTTCTTCGCCATTAGAAATACTACTTTAAAAACTGCGCATGCACGCATGCCCGTTCATGCACATTTTTTACAAGAAATGGCGAAGAAGAGGAGGGCAGCCTGGGGATGCCACGGTTAAAAGGTAAGTGGTTTTTAATTGTTTTAAGTTAGTGTTAAGGTATATCTTAAGGGGGTGAAGGCGGGCGGCGTAGCGGAGATAGGTGGAGTTCCATAGAGTCTGTTGCCAACTCCGTGGCGCGGCGTGTAGCCCCGCTTTGCCCACTATGCCCAGGGTTAGTCTCACCCCTCATCAATCAAGCTAGCTTGACTCCAGTGTCATGGAGCACACAGGACCCACGTCTGGCCATACCCGTCCCACTCGGGGTGACAAATGCAAAAATAACAATTGATGGACAGAATTCTGAACAATGTCAGGCATTCATCCCAGTACAGAGATCCGAGCCTAAATCCATTGTTTTTTGCTCCGCAAGCCATTTCAATTTAGAACAAGCCATATGCAAATCAGTCTTGACCCTGTTCCCCATGGGAATAGTCCATTTACACAGGGCATGGGCAACCTTGTGTTACTCCGTTCCCAAATGAACAACAGCTAAAGGGGTGATAAGATCACTTCCCCAATGCAAAACAATTACCTCCTCCTTTGCAGTGTCAGCAACTGGTCAATGCAACTTTCAATTAATTCAAATGTGGAATGGATCGCCTTTTTGCTGAGTCGGCAATGGTTTTCTAAATCGCAAAATGGATTTCGGACTTTGAACCAAACACATGTAATCGCAATCCCTGGGACTTTCAAATTCCATGGTTTGTGAATGCAATAGTGTTTAATACATCGGATTTAATGTCTTTCAATTGAGAGCACTGAGCAACCACTCAAAATGTGCATATTTTACAAATAACTGAAACTGAAACCTTTAGGATTTGGGAAAATTGAAAGAAGTATATCATAGGAAGATAAACACCATTGGAATACATAGGCATTGCTTTGACATTGATAATTCGGTAGCTTTATTAGAAATTATCATAAATCTCACCGTATATCTGGGTACTGGCTTGCAAGTGAAGCAACCTCGGTCCTTATAGCATCTATGTCATGAAGTTTGATGATTTCAGCTATTTTTGGGATTGCATCATTCAACCATTCTGCCTTTGAACCCTGAAACACAACATTTCCTATTGTATTATATTTTCTTTACAGTTTATATTTTCAATTTCCTGTTGTAAATAGTAGTTGTACTGTATAGCCGAATAATAAAACAAATACATGAACGCTGTCTAGTATTGAAGAATAATCCGGTTAATCTCAGTTTCCCAAAGTTGACCCATCGCACTTATATGTCTGAAGCCTTAAGTTAATATCCAATAGCCAGTTCTTTTTTATTAGTAAATTTAAAGGAAAAAGATTTTTCAAAATGCTGTGAATTACAGGCCATTATGCAAAATTTCAGAAAAATCATGCAAAATGAAATGTCAATGCAAATTGGTGATTTAGCACTATATTTAAGTACAAAATGAGTCTCCGTGTCAACTTTTGATATGAGAATTCATTTCACAAAAAAATAGGTTTCAAAAGTCCGCCCAAAACTGCTTCTCATGTTCTGGTTGTTTGTGTTATTCTCGCGCTTCCGCTCCAGAATTTTGACATAAACGGTGGCGTAGATACAGAACATAGTGTAATGGTGTAATTTCACCTAACAAGCATAACACAAAATTCCCCAAATTATGTTTGAATGATTTAAACGCCTTCCTTCCTCAAAAAGCTCCGGAAAATTACACCTCAAATATTGCTCTTAATATTGTGTATAGTTAGCCAGGAATTCAGAATTCCCCACTGAACACCGGTGCCTTCATTTGTTTCTCATAGGAAGTTCTCCTTTAGTCCAAAATTTGAAAGAAGTGCTTTAAAGGAATTTGTCCTTTTCCTCTTGAGGACCCAGATATCAACTTTGTTAACTGCATAAGGTCTACCATAGTTTCAATATCAATATAAGCATTTTTTTATGTCTACTGCAAAAACCTTTTGGTTGTGAAGTAAGGTGGCAAACACAATGGATATGATCAGAAACTAGAAATAAAACTTTCCCACAGACAGTTCAATTTTTGATCAGCCTCAGATCATGTTATGTGAAGTCACATAAATTCAAAGTCAAGTAAACTCAGTCAACCTCCTAACAGCACGCCATTATCCAACAAGTAGTATATGCTTGGAAAGTAACAGGACAATGTGACTCTAAAGTGAAAAGTATAGGACAAGGTCCTCAATTTACCTATTTATTCATAAATGGTGAATAAAAAGAACATTTGTGATTAAATATAGATTGTCAAACTTTTAAAAAAAAAAATACCAGAGCACTGGCCATGTAACAGCCCTACTTGCCTGCAAATGGCACTGCTCATGAATCATGATGTGGTATACCCTGTCTTTGCTCAGAAACTGGGAGTGTTTGCTTGGGACACAGGGTTACCTTGTGCCAGGGATAATTCCCATTGAGAACAGATGTTATTAATATGCCAGAGTGCTGGCCCCACTCGTGGGCCAGGGTGGTGCCAATGTTTTGCAATCCCTGTGCATATGTTGCTGTGCTGAGCCTTGTGCCCTGAACTTTAATATCTGTTTTTGCAGAGGTTCCGCTGGTCATATGTAACATCTACCATGTACAGAGATGCAAGATGTATGAAGTTTTGTGAGTTTGTATGGTTTTTAATGGATATAGTATGTGTGTATTTATTGAAGTCAGTCCAGGGGTGTTCGGTTTTTCTATTGTACAGATTTGTTTAAAGAATATTGATCGTAATGATTGTGCTTGTTTTTGTATTTGTTAAAGGAAATATTTTTTTTAAACTTTTTCTACTTTTATTGAACAAAGAAAAAAATATATAAAATAAGAATATGGAAAAATTGAAGATATAACATTGTTATGCAAAAAATAAAGATAATGGAAAATCTTCCTGTCTAATGTCACTGATGTGAACAAATACATATGATTAATTGAGAAGAACCAGGTTTTGATGTAAAGCATTGATAGAGTATGAGGGAGGATATTTAGCTGTGCACATGTTGAAAACACTCCAGCCTGCGATCCACATTAGGCATTACAATGTGCATCTATTTCAAGTTTTTGGTGACTTGTTAATGGAAATCGTAAATGAATGAACACACCAATTTCACTTCCTTAAACTTAAAACACCCATGGCTTTAGTCAAAGAATGATTTGTGACGATAGATTCTTGTCAACTCGTTGATGCGGTTAGGAAGATCGTGAGGGCACTGTTGTGCAATAGTGCTGTTTTTTCCCATATTCTTTCTTAATTTAGTGTTTTTCCCAGTGGTATGGCAATTCAAAAGGGTGTTCGGATAAAATAGAGTCAAAAATGTCAAGTTGCACAAATACTGATTGTTTTAAATTGTGTCACAGAAATATCGTTGACAAAAATATAAATCTTTTAAGGTAAGAAATATTTTTTAAGTTTCCTTTTTGTCTTTAATAATATTTTAATTTTATGTTATTTGTGTAATTGTTGTTGATGTTTTTAATATAGTGTCATTTTAAGTAATTTAGATTTTTAATATAAATGTAAAATAGTAATTTATAGTTTTGTGGCGGGTTTTGAGCTTTGTAGAGGTACAGGCGGAGAAGTTAATTAAGTCAGTGCATCCAAGAAAGGTTTTGTTGCCCCTGCACCCATCACCATAATATGTTGCAGTCACAGAGGCAAAGTATTTTCCCTCATTAACACAGGGCTAGGCCTCATGCTAATGAGGCAATGGCCCTCATAACAGGGCTGGCTTTCTCCGTACACTAGCACTATCTGTATTACAGAAGCATCAGGTGTCCCTTGTGTAATACTGCAGTGCCCCAAGGGCTCAGAAAATGGGCACCCATGCTCTTTGCACCCCTAGGGGGCTGAATACCCATTCTATGGAAAAGTGGGCAGTGCTGACAGTCTGAAGAGGAACACGCTTTCTTGGACTTAGACTACACTTTTAGAAGTGCTCCCACTAGAGCATCTTTTTACTTATTTCATATTGGTAGGTGAAACCACTTTCTCAGGGTGTCTTTCTTTGACAAGTAGTGTGGTTTAGCGCAGGTCTCCTATGTTTCTTAATATTTTGTCAGAGGTATTTCTGTGATAATTGTACAGTTTAGACATATTTGAATTCGTCACAGTCTATCTAGGTCATTTAATAACATTCATGATGGGGTCCTAAAGTCAGTTCATGGGGACATGTCTTCTGAAGAATTGTTTAAATGGTCAGGACAAAGAACACTTCTCTCTTAGAGCAAATGGTGAATGGTGACTCTTAAGTCTCCAAGGCCATATAGGAACCAGGCATGCCCAAAGAGTTCAGAATCTTTTCCCCCAACAGCAGAGATGCATGTCAGTATGGCAGACCAGCAACTTTGCTGATCTAGCCTGAGTAGCAAATGCTAATTCCAGGAGAGTGTACAAGTGAGGGAGAACAGTTATTCTCTTCCACACAGCAGGGATCCCTATGTTGATGCTTCAATAGTCAATTCTACAATAGAGCACTACTCATCTTTCCCTCAGCTGATGTCCACCTACTTCTATAAATACAGACATCATCAAATCTTCATAGACTTGTTCTGCTGCTGCCCACTAATTGTACAGTTGAAGAAAATATAGATTGCCATTATCTGATGCAATGTTGGCGATTGAAGGATGCAGAAACGACACACAAAACTAAAACAAATGAGGAATCTGCAATGTGTTTTGAACCGGTTATGTTATGTCTATTTATAAAGCGTGCTAATCACCCAAGAGGGTATCCAGGAACTTGAGGAGGAGTGAAGGAGTATGGTACCCACAAGGTTAATTGAATAGCCATATCTTCAGCTACTTGCAGAACTCAAGAAGTGAGGAGGAGGGTCTGATGTGCTGTGGGACTTCGTTCATTGGTGTGATGTAGGAGAATTAACACCCGCCTTCTCTGTTTTCGTGAATGCAGGAGGTATGTGAGAGTGAGGGTGAGACTGAACATGGTTTATGGATTGCTGGTGAAAGTGAATTCCACAATTCAGTTAGGCTGATCCAGTGATGTGCAAGGCTTTGTATGCGAGCATGAGAAGTCTGCATTGGCTGTGTTTGTTGATGGGGAGCCAGTGGAGGGCTCTGAGGTGAGATGTTGGTATAGTGTTGTAGTTTGAGTATACATCTTGTGGCAGCATTCTGCATGGTCTGTAGTCTGTGTGTGAGCTGCTTGGAGATCCCGGGTAGAGTGTTGCTGTAGTGGAGTCTGCTTGTGATGAGTGCATGCTTGATGATTTGTCTGACATTCTATGGCAGCCATTTGAAGATCTTTCGTAGCTTGAGTAGGATGTGGAAACAGGCAGCACTCACTGCGTTGACTTGTGCGGTCATGTTCATCTGGTCGTTCAGGGTTATCCTAGGGTCGGTGGGTGTGGTGTTGGTCAAGGCTCAGTTGGCCACCAGGTGGCATCCGAAGGAGAGGTCTTATTTTTGAAGACCAGTACTTTCGTCTTGTCACAGTTGAGCTTCAAACAGTTGATTCTCATCCATTCTGCTACCATGGTCATGCAGTCGGTTAAGTTGTTTCTGGTGGTGTTAGTTTTGTCTGTCTTGGAGAGGATAAGTTGGGTGCTGTCAGCGTAGGAGATGATGTTAAGTGTGCGAGGTCATGTAGATATTGAACAGGGTAGGACTGAGGGACAATCCCTGGGGAACTCCACTGATCAAGTTCTTGGTCTCCGATAGGAAGAGTGGCAGTCGGACTCTTTGGGTTCTTCTTGTGATGAAGGAGAAGATCCATTTGAATGTGGGTCTCTGGCTGCCGATGTCATCAAATCTTCTGTTGGGGGAGACTATGTTGAATGCCGCAGAGAGGTTAAGCAAGATGAGGGCCACTGTCTCTTCAGTCCATGATGGTCTGTATGTAGTCGGTGGCTGCAATGAGAGCTTTTTCTGAGCTGTGACTTTTCTGAATCCTGATTGAGTATTGTCCAGTGTTGTAGTTTGAGGTTGATTGTCAGTTGCTTGTTCATGGCTTTCACCATCACTTTGGCTTGGTAGGGGAGCATAGATATCAGGCAGAAGTTGCTTAGTTGGTTCAAGTTAACCGACAGTTTCTTGAGAAGGCCATTATCCAAAATGGGGTGCCCCAAAAAGTCAAAGACCTGGGTGTTTTACACGATTGAAATACAATGGTCTTCAACCATTATTTTCACTTAAATTGAATTGATCAATACATATTCAATATTTTCACTTAGTTACGGGATATGTTTCACAGATCAATCCTGCACATTCAATGTATTACAACATTTACGAAAAAGACAAGGAAATGCAACAGCAATAATTACAAAATCAGGGGCAATTATTGCATTTGTGACTATCTCTATATAAAACACTTTTAGGTTGCCCAAAGAGAGCGTGCATGAGATAAGGAAATGTCAGGTGCTTAGTAGAAAAAAGGAGTAGATAAAGACAGAGGTATTTACAATGTTATATTCACAATAGATCGGTTGACACAGTTCACCGTTTTATAATAACCTGGCCTGTGATATGAATTCTATATACATTTTTCATTAAATGGAGACATTGCTTCCAAGAACCTATTGCATCAGAAAAATGCTTGATAATCCTGGAAGACCACAAGGAAGGACCGGATCCTGTCCTTCTGAACCTTGACAAAGCAGCCAAATGGACCTTAATTGATGAATGGGCTAGTCCCGACTTAGCCAAGGACAGCAGATAAGGTAGGATCTGATGAGGCTTGGAATTGAAAGGATCAATGCCTTCTTTCTTACACCAGCAACAAAATCTTTTTCACTTAAGGCGTAAGTCCTGTTCGTTGATGGGGCCCTTGCCTGGGACAGAACCTCCTTAATCTCGCTTGATAAGGGCAGGTTCATAAACTCTCGCTGCTCAGGAGCCATGCAGTCCGGATTAACGACTGTGGATCTGGGTGCCAAATTTGTCCGGCGGACACTGAGAAGATCCGGCAGAATCCTCAACGGAAGGGGAGGAGCTATCGACAACAGATGGAGCTCGGTGTACCAGAACTGCCTCGGCCAAGCTGGGGCTATCAGTATCATCCTGCACGACTCCACCTTGATTTTCCTGATAAGTCGTGGGATCAGAGGAATGGGAGGAAAAGCGTATACAAATGTCCTCGACCATGCTATCGAAAGCGCACTCCCCAGTGAACCTTCATGGTGAAGCCTGCTTGCGTAAGTCTGGCATTTCTTGTTGGTCGGAGTGGCAAAGAAATCGATCTCCGGTCTGCCCCACCGGCTGAAGATCTCTTCCAAAACGGTCTGATTCAATTCCCACTCGTGGCTGACTGATGATGACCTGCTTAGCCTGTCGCCATTTTAGTTTAGGATCCCTGGTAAGTGTTCTGCCTTCAGTGATATTCTCTGAAGGATCGCCCATTCCCAGATCTGTGGAGCTTCTTGCAACAAAGGTCGAGATCTGGTTCCTCCTTCCTAGTTCACATAATGCATGGCCGTTGTGTTGTCCGTCCTGATAAGCACTTGTGAACCTTCTAGGCGAGGAAGAAAAGCTTGCAGAGCCAGTCTTATCGCCCTTAGTTCTAAAAGGTTGATGTGGAGACCTTTCTCCTGGGGCGACCAATGCCCGCTGACATGTAGGTCTTGCATCACTGCTCCCCAACCCTCCAACGACGCGTCCGTTGTCACTAAACGTGGGGATGGGTCGCTTACGAAGGATAGACCTTGGGACAAGTTGTTTTGATCTGTCCACCACAAGGTTGCATCTTTCATCCTCGGAGTGACTGTCACCATGTCCTCGAATGAACCGTGGACCTGTTGCCACTGGTTGTCCAGTTCCTCCTGCAGAGGACGCATTCTGAGTCTGCAATGGGGAATCAGTGGAATACACGATGAAATCACCCCCAGTAGGGATTTGTATCGGCGTACAGAAAGACACCTTCTTGCCCGTACGTCCCGAGCCAAGGTCTGTAACTTTTCCCTCCTTTCCAGAGTAGGGAAGGCTCTTGAGAGGTTTGAATCCAAGAGGGCCCCCAGGAAGCAAGCCTTTTTGACGGGACCAGAGAGAACAGCCTCTAGCGCCGCCTCCCTGGACGGAGCTTTCAGCAACCAGTCGTCCAGGTAGGGGAAGACTTGGAAATGGTTTCTTCGCAGGAAAGCTGCAACTGGCGCCAGCACCTTTGTAAAAATTCTCGGGCTGAGCGGAGTCCAAAGGGTAAAACTCTGAATTGAAAATGGCTCTTGGCTACTGTGAATCGCAGAAACCTTCTGTGTGCTGGGTGGATCGGAACATGGAAATACGCATCCTCGAGATCGAGCGTGGCCATGAAATCTCCCGGATTGATGAGCTTCAAGATGTACTGGAGAGAGACCATCCGGAAAGATAGGGAGATGAGATCGGTGTTTAGCTCCCTGAGGTCTAAAATGGGGCGCCATTTTTCTAGCGTTTTCCTCACCAGGAAGAACCTGGAATAAAATCCTTGTCCCTTTTGATTTGAGGGAACCGGCTCTATCGCTCCCTTCCTGGAGCATCTGTTGGACCTCGAGCCACAGTAGACGCTGGTGTTTTGACGGAATGGCTGCCGCGGGCTTGGGTGGAGGGACTTGCGTGAATTCCAAAGTATGCCCTTTCCGAATGATGTTGAGCATCAAACGGTCCGATGTTATTTTGGACCAGTTTTGAAGGTATTTGGTGACCCTGCCTCCAACTGATGATTTCTTGAAGTAGGGTCCAGTAGGAAGAGCCAGAAGGCTGCTATTGGCGCTTTGACTAATCCCGTCCTCGTCCAGCCTGTTTTCCCTTATTGTAAGGCCTGGAGTAGTTTGTCGACTGGCCCTGGCGCTGTTGATAGGGCTGACGATATTGCTGGGAACCTGAGCCTGTGGAGGAGTAGCACTGTTGTTGGAAGGACCCTCTATAGGTACCACCTCTGCCTCTGGCTCCCTTAAAAGGAGACTTGCGGTATTGAAGGGTCCCCAAGGACCTGGCAGTCTCCGTAGCCTTCTTTATTTCTTGAAGGGTATCATCGATGAGTTTCCCAGAACAAGCCACACCATCAAAAGGAAGATAAAAGGACTTTGTTCTGAATCTCAGGCCGGAACCAAGTCGCTTTGAGCCATCCTTGGCGACGGAGGACTGCCGCCCCAGCCAGGGATCGAAACGCTGTGGTTGCAATGTCCATTGCACAGTCAATGATTTCCATTGAAGTCGCTTCCCCCTCCTGCAGGATCTTTTTTGCTTCAGATGTAGACTCTGGAGGCAGCTGGTCAATGTACGGGGCGATATCGCACCAAAGCTGGCGGTCATATCTCCCCAAGATCGCCAGGGCATTAGCGGCCCGTACTAGTAAACTTGTTGAAGAGAACCTCTTCCCGCATTGTCCAATCTCCGCCCTTCTTTGTCCGGTGGAGCTGTTAAGGGAGCAGAGGGGTTATGGAATTTTCTCTGCGCTGCCTGCAAGATAACTGATTCTGGTCTTGGATGACCCGTCAAGGCTGCGGGACCGTCATTGGGTGCCTTGTATTTCTTGTCCAGACGCGGTGGCACACCGTCGCCTGGTTCTTCATGGCCTTAAGGCCCTCCTTCCACAAATGATCCACAATAGGGATGGATCTTGTCGATTTCCTAAAAGGCTCCTTGAAATCGTATAGAAAACAATCAGTAGTAACCTTAGGCATGGCCAATTTGAATCTGCCCTCTGCTCTCTCTATCAACTGATGAAAACCCCCGATGTCCGCTGGCGGGGAATCCGCCGGATCTGGGACTGGTGAAGCGGGATCCGCAATGATATTCATCATATTCATTGGAGAAGTGTGGCTCAGGGGTTAGAGGCGGCAGACCCGGAAGCTGAGATCGGCCCTGGACCAGGGTTTAATTTCCCGCCTCAGCGGGTCTTGGGCTAAAAATTCCACGGACTCGATAATTCTCGCTCCGGTGCCTTCTCGACTCACGGGTTCACACTCTGCGACTCTGGGCAAAAGCTTGCTTAATCTCCACAACGGCCCCTCGCGGCGGGATGCCTGGCTTTCACCTTGTGGATACCCTGCCGGGGTTATCTCACAGGGGAATACCAGGACGGGTTCCCTAAGCAAGCGCCGGGAAACCCACTGCGGGTAGCTGTGCGCTATATAAGCTCAAATACATTTACATTTACATATTCAGTATTCGGAATAGAGTCATGATCCGACTGCTGGTCCCCATCCGAGGAATCATCATGGACCTCTTGCAGCCTGGAGGAATCTTGTTGGAAGGATGTCTGAGGCCGAGGGGAAAATTGAGCCTGTAAAGTTGGCGTCATTGGTGAAAGTACTGCAGGTGTAGCAGATGCTGCCGGGACATGAAGTGGCCTATTCGCCCTAGACTTTTAGTTCTGCAGCATATTATGCAGATCTTGGAGAAAAGAAGATGGCACCGTCACCATATCTTGGCCCGAATGATGTCGCGACTGGGCCGTTTGATGATGACCACTCTCCTCCTGGACGTATTCACCCTCAGAGTCCGTTTCCTGGCACTTGACCAGAAGTTGGGAGGGACTATTGGCATAGCTGTAAGCGTCCTGGTCCTCATCCTCTGACTCCCCTTCTTGAAACAGCATAGTTGGTGGTAGGGGGACACACTCCTCGGAGAAGTCATCTCCAGTGCGATTCTCGTCACAGAAATGGTAATCCTTTTCTCAGAGGATAATATCGTCGACGGTTCAGTCGTCGACGGCTGTACATGCGTCGACGAGATCGGGGTCGTCGAAGTCGTCGACGAGGAAACTGGGCACACCAGCCGTCGTCATCGTCCGAGTCGTCGATGCCCTCGTCGACGAGACAGTCGTCGTCAACATTACCGTCGACGTCGTCACCATAGTCTGTGACACTAACCTTAGTCGTCGGCGCCATCTTAGTCGTCGGCGCCATCTTCGTCGGCACAGACGTACCTGCCATCGACAGTACCTTAGTCGACAAAACTCCTGTCGACGATATCAACTTCGAAGCAGATTTTTCGTCGACGGAACCTCCGCCGTCGACGTCTTCGTCGTCGAGGACTTAGAGCTCCTCTCAGAAGATTGTGATGAAGGTTTTTTGAAGGCTGAGTCAGTCTTCTCACCTTTTGAAGGCGTAACAGGTCCTACTTTCTCCTTGTAACTTCTGTGAGATTTGCTGGGACCTAGGCTCTCAGACTCACCGGGGGTCTTTTTAGAGGCCTTAGAAGGTCTTTCCACAGAAGGGGAAGGCGAACCCCTACCCCTCTTCACTGACCTTCTTGAGGAAGACATCAACACTGCATCCTCACCGTCACTAGACACAGTATCCTTCCTGGACTTCAGCTTCTGGAGCCATGTCAAGAGTCTACCCTCACGGTCCCGGAGGGTCTTGGTTGAAAAGGTGCGACAGATCTTGCAGTCAGCAGCCTGGTGGTCAGGATAGAGGCAATAGATGCAGTCTTTCTGCTTATCCTCCACAAAAAGCCTTTTCTTGCCACAGGTGGAACAAGGCTTGAAAATGGCTTTTTTCTACTCCATTTCACTCATCCTGGAAGGCAGTCAGTAATCCTGAAGAGAATCTAAAAGATTCTGAAGAAAATATCCAAAATAATTCCTTAGAAAAGTAGAAGTTGAGCAGAGCTCACAGGAGACTCCCTAAGCACAACGTGCAGTAGAAAATCTGAGGCTCTGAGGTTCCTTCAGGAAGGTTCTAAGGGGTGAGGCACTTCAGATTGGCTGATGCCTAAGTTTGGTCTCTTTTACACAAAGAGGGTGATATGCTACAAAAGGGAATGAGGCCTAGGCCTTTTCCTTTGTCTTTTGTACCTACAGCTATGGCATTTTTGTTACAGAGGCTCCCATTCCGACGACGGGGAATGATACAAAGCATGGGAATCTATGAAAGTTCCAATACTGGGGTTAGCATAGTGACATTGAATTCAAGTTGTGCATAAGGAAACCCTTCATGCTCTTTCCTGGCGGCAGGAGGCCTCAGATCTACAGCAGGAATTGCAAATACTGAAGCGCTTACAATAGACACACGTTAAGTGTGCAAGGCACAATGGGCATATCAGACCCCAGACAGCCACGCATTACCTTTGAAAATAAGAGAATAAGCAAAAAACCGCCTGAGGTAAATGAGGAACGATTGGAGGGAAGGCCAGACACAGTGACGTCACCACCTGATCTGGATCTGCGCACTATTCTCACAGAGATGCGACAAGGGATTGCCACGATTGGAGAAAAGGTGGACACGCTCCAAACTCGCATGGATAATATAGAGCATACATTGGATGGACATGAGGGTAGATTGAAAGAGGCGGAACAACGAATTTCTGACACCGAGGATGTCACTGAACAACTAAAAAAGGCGGTCACCCAAATGGATGAACTGATGCGCATAATAGATGCGAAGAATGAGGACATGGAAGCTCGCAGCAGAAGAAATAACATTCGCATTCTGAATATTCCGGAAAGCACCAACACAGGCCGCTTAGAGACCTATGTTGAGAAGATTTTGACGGCGATTACTGCGGAGGGAGATCTGTCAGCGCAATTTATAGTTGAGAGAGCACACCAGACTCTGGGACCCCGACCAAAGCCTGGAATGACGCAGAGACCTATTGTGGCTAAACTGCTCAATTACCGGGACTGAGATGCCGTCGTTAAGATGGCGAGAAAGAAAAAACAGCTTAGCTATGATGGGCTATCCGTTCAGATCTTCTCGGACTTCACTGCCAAAGTACAGGAAGAACGTCGCAAATTTATCCAGGTGAAACAAAAGCTACGGACTGCACAGATAGATTATGCATTTTTATACCCAGCCAAGTTGCGAATAACATATCAAGGGAAACAATCGTTTCACACTACACCGCAGTCAGTAGACAAATTCTTACAGTATCTGAAAACCCAAAATAAGGACCAGAATGGAGAGAAGGATTTGGACGAAGGGGCAATGTCTGGTGTGGAATGACATGAGGATGTGGAGATGTGTAATTTCCTCTTGCTATTCAGGCCGATATATCCAGAGGTCTTCTTACAGGCGGAGGCATATCCAAGACGCACCAGGAATGTAATGTATACATGAACATTTGCTTAAAATGACAAGGAGGGATGTTAGTGGGTCTACATACTGAGTACCAGGTGATGGAGGGATGACGTGGTTACTTTGTTATTTTTATGTCGGACAACCCTGCTTTAGACTGTTATGGGACTTGGTTCATAGCAGGGTTAGAGTGAGCCATCTAGCAGAATACCCCTATGGGCATACCCCATTGAATTGTTGAGTTGATTAGGGGGGGGGAAAGGGAGGGATGGAGGGATTTTCTGCAGGCATGATTGGGATGCTACAGTGGGGGGGGGGGGAGGGAAGGGACAGTTGCATGGTTTTTGTTTAAAGAGATGGGAGGGTGGAGATGTGATCCAGATGGGTTGTTATGTTGCAATTTATGTGCACCACTTCGGGTGCAGGTGCCTACCACTGTGATGACTCAGATTCAAGGGAAAAGAGAGAAGCTCAGGGAGATATTGCTTGGGTGGCATGAAATTTTGAATTGTGATGACAGCTAATCAACGAAATTCGAAAATATCTGTTGACCTGGAATATAAGGGGCTTAAATGATGCCAGAAAAGGTAGGAATGTACTGGCATACTTGGAACAGCACCATATACAAATTGCGATATTGCAGGAGACACATTGAGCCCACGTCCCACTTATACATTTGCTAGTAAATGGGCAACAGTTATATGTTTTTCTTCATATTCCGCATACGCCAGGGGTGCTGCTATATGGATTAAAAAAATCGGTTCAGTTTGTGAAGCTTGGTGATATAGCAGACCCAGATGGACAATATGTCTTACTGTGGGGCAGACTTGGCATTGGAACAGTGACAATAGTGAATTGCTATGCTCCTAATATAGATACGCCTGAATTTTTCACAACTTTTTGGGATAAAATAATTGGCATAGGCTCCATGCATATTATATGGGGGGAGATTTCAATGTGGCAATGGTTCCGGGACTGGACAGATCTGATGGATGTCCCCAATATAACAGACATGCCAGGGATGCACTACAAGGCATAATTGAGGAAGGGAGATGGATAGATAGCTGGCGCTTTGTTCATGCTGAGCTTCGTGAAGGAACACATTTCACGGCACATGCTAACACTTGGGCTAGACTAGATTATTGCCTACTGTCTCGAGGGTTGAGTGTTGATTTGGGAATGGTTGCCCACTTACAGAGGTCTTATTCGGACCACTGTCCAGTGTCGGTGCAAATAAGATTACCAGGATACGACAGGGCAAAGTCCACATGGCGTATGCAACCAGCGGCACTACTAGATGACTTCTTCAAAACGGAGTTGGGTGAGGAAATTGTAGATTTGTTTCCTAGAAATAAGGGATCGGTAGACAGCGTAGAAACCATCTGGGAAACATTTTTATTTAATGGTAAGAGGATATTACATTTCCAAAAGCTTTGGACTACTTAGGGACATCAAAGGCACCATTAAAAAGCTGGAAGGAGAATTGAAAGAACTGGAGGCACGGATGGTACAGGGACCGACAGGGCACATACACAACAAATTTAGGGACAAGCTCACGCAATACGAAGTGGAAGCGGCCAGGGAGGCTAAATTCAGGGGCAAACACTGGCGGGCACGGCAATACTGTGAGGGAGAGAGGCCTGGAAAAGCACTGACAGATGACAAGACACCCGCGCCATAATACACACATACTGGAGATAAAAGCTCCGGAGGGAAGGACATGCCAGGATAAAACGGGAATTCTAGACTTGTTCCACACAGACTATAGTGGCTTATATTCTACACAACAGGAGGGTGAGGTACGGTTTGAAGAATTCTTGGACGATGTGGCGCTATGTTGGCTCACTGATACCGATAGGCAATTTCTTAGTGCCCCTTTCGAATTAGACTAAATGCGGGAGGCAATTATGTCCTTAGCTAACGGCAAAGTGACTGGGCTGGATGGCTTACCAGCTGAATTTTATGAATGTTATATTGACACAATGGCTCCTGTGTTGAAGGAGGTTTTCGAGGAATAGTTGGAGATCGGTATACTACCCGGTTCAATGAGGGAGGTGGTAATTACTTCTCTTTTAAAGCCAGGAAAGGTACCTACAGAATGCGATGCGTACAGACCATTTTCGCTCATAAATTGCGATGCAAAGATCTTGGCTAAAGTACTAGCGACCAGGCTATCATTGCTCATGACCAGGATAGTGCTTCCGGAACAGGCAGGATTTGTCCCTGGCAGGTCCACTAATTACAACCTACGCACCTTGTTTTCACCGATTCAAACAATAGCACCAGATTTTCATGTAGCTGCTGTGTTCCTTGATGCTACAAAAGCATTTGATTCAGTAGAGTGGAGCTACCTATTTGCAGTGTTAAACAGAATGGGTTTCCCTAAACTAGTTGTGGCATGGATCAAGTTGCTCTACACTGAGCCCACGGCGAGGGTACTTATTAATGGTGAGCTGTTGGCTCCAATCTCAATCACAAGAGGTACCAGACAGGGGTGCCCATTATCCCCGTTACTATTCGCAATTGCGATTGAGCCCCTGGCATGTCGTACACGGCAGCTGCACAAACGGAGCGCATTTAAATGCTTTCAGCGGCAGATTGATGGGTCGCTATATGCCGATTACTTGACGCTATATGTCACAGATCCTCAAGATAACCTTAATCCATTGTTGCGAGAATTCCTAGTATTTGTTCGACTGTCTGGCATACAAATAAATTGGAAGAAATCAGTTTTTCCCCTTGACTCCGGCCGTGCCCAAATTTCAGCTAGATTACCCACTGGAATGGTGTAGCTCTGATCTCCGATATTTGGGAATTCGGGTGTCTACTGTAAAGGAAGAGACGCTACGATTAATTGTGGCACTGCCATCACTAAATTGACTGATGACGTTACGCGCAAGATACCATTGCCCTTATCCATGGTGGAGAGGGCCTCGCTTATAAAAATGGTGATCCGGCCACGTTTCTTATACCCCTTTCAAAATGTCCCATACTACCCGGGTGCTTTTTTTTTCAAAACTTTACGCTCGGAATTGTTGACTGTTTTGGGGTGGCAAGCAGCCGCGACTAGCATGGTCTGTCATCACTCAACCATATTCCAATGGGGGGTTTGATGTCCCTGATTTTATGGTATATTACCGAAGCACTCAGGCACAGTATGCTTACCATTGGTTTGCACCCACGCCATTTATGCCACAGTTAGCGGTAGAGGATTGGATAGCGCATCCACTCCCACTGAAAGGTATCATTCATGGTCCAGCTAATGCTATAGATACACCGGCTACTACGGTGACGTGCACAGTAGATGCATGGAAACAAATCTTGCATATGCTACCCGTTGCCCGGTTATACGCACCTGATATGCCGCTTGTTTACCATCCCAGACTTTCGTTATTGCAGGAAGGAGGGTTTCGTACACGGTGTCGAAGATTGCACATAAACAATTGGGGAGACCTTTTTCTCAATGGACAGTTAAAAAATCGTGAACAGATGTTCCAAGGTACTCATCCTACACCTTTAGAACTATTATGTTAGACTACGATAGGGTCTAAGGAGTGTCTTACCGCAGTTTCTGGATGAGCGGGACAAAGTAATGCCATTGCATAGTATGCTTACATCTGCGGATGGGCGACATATGGTCTCCCACTTTCATCAAAGCATTCGGATGCAATGCGTGAGTAGGGAAAGTACAGCTCTCAAGAATTGGAGGGTTGATATCGGCATGGAGATCGCTGAATCACAATGGGCATATTGCTGTGGTATCACTGCCAATATCTCCTCTAGCTGTAGACTCAAAATTATTCACTATAAAGTTTCTGCAAAGGTTGTATTATACGCCGGCAAAAAAGAGGAGATTCCAATTAACAGACAATGACAGATGTAAGCGGTGTAATGCGAAAGGGGCGGGATTTCTACACTTAGTGTGGGGCTGCCCAGTGATATATGACTACTGGACCCAGATTCACACGGCTATTCAAGAGATGCTTAGCGACACAATTGATAGAAATCCACTCATTATGCTGTTGGGATAAACAAAGCAGACGCCTAAGTCCGCTAGAAAGTTTGTTGACATAGCATTCTTGCTGGTGAAACAAAGGGTTGCATGTCGATGGGGGAGGTGGGGAAGAGCCCCGAAATTCAAGGATTGGCTGAATGATCTTATTTATTGCCAAGACCAGAATACTGTATATGCAGAAACACAGCCGCTACGCAATAGGGCTCAGGACATATGGGATCCTTTGAGGGGGTATCTAACGGCTATCGTAGATCCATCAGATGACGAGAGTCGAGAGGATACGGAAACTAACATGAGAGAGAAGGTTGGGGGTCACTGATCCATTGCTCACGGATAACGAATTCTGGTGAGGTACAGTGTTACTCTTTACAGGGCATGGGAAAGTGTGGGATTACCGGCCTGTGGACCCTTGTAAATGATGATTGAACGGGGGACATCCTATGAGCAATGTGTAGAACTTTGATTGAGGTTTGATAAAATGAATAATAAAGGATGTTGCTGTAGAATGGATTACTATGACAATGTAAGATGACGTAGACATTGCCATTGTTAAATGCTATTGATTGATGGTGCATAAATTCCTTCATATTCTTTTACATTTTCAGTATATTGTGAAGCTGTCAAAATGTGTAGAGCTGTAATCTCAATGTCCTTGATACCTTGAACAAAGCATCTGAACTAAGGTTTGAAAATTTACAAATAAAGGTTTAAAAAAAAAAAGTAATGGTTGAAGACCATTGTATTTCAATAGAGTTTCTTGAGAAGGGCATGGACTGCTGCATGCTTCCAATCTTCAGAGAATGTGGCGGATGTGATGAAAGGCACAGATCTGTTAGGGCCCCAGGAAGATGGACTTCATGATCTTCGTTGAGTCTTCTCTGGTGAGAGTTTCCCATTTGTTAATGTGGTCATCTTGGTAGGTGATGGACAGGCTGGTGATAAGAACTCTAGGGCATGGCTGATGTACAAATTGCTGCTGTAGATGCTTGCAGTTTTATTGTGGAAAAAATGTGATAGGTCGTCGGAGTACTTGGGAGGGGGTGATGCTGTTAACAGAGGCAGGGGATGTGCTGAAGTCCTTAACTATCAAGAAGATCTCTATGCAGCTATTGGTGCTCCCTTTGATGCGTTCAGCTAACCCTCTTTTCTTGGTGTTGGTGTCTCTCGGTTGTTGGTGGTAGTACCTGAGGGCAGACTTGTAGATGGTTCTGTTGGAGGCTTTTGTGACTGGCTCTCCATTTTCTTTCTAGTTATTTGAAATGCTGTTTGGAATCTCAAAGGTCCTATGTGTACCAGCTGGCTTGATTGTTGGTTCTTCTTTGCTTGTTGTGCTTGATGGGTGTGAAGAGAATCTGCACAGTTCTTGGTCCACTTGTTGAAGTTGGTGATGTCTTTATTGAGGTTGGGTGTGGGGTTAGGTTGATCCGTGCCGAGGATGTGGAGCCAATCAGCTACTGCATTTTTGCCCCAGTTAAGGCAGGGTAGGCTGGCATTGGTGGGTGTGTTGAATTGTGCTGTGTTGATTTGGAAGTGGATGATGGAGTGGTCAGTCCATGTGAGCGATAACGTGGAGCTGTACTTGAGGCTGTTAGTGGTGAAGATGGGGTCTAGTGTGTGTCCAGCGATGTGTGTTGGTTCTCTGACGAGCTGGGCTAGTCCAATGAGGCTCAGGTTTTCAAGTAGTGCTGTGTAGCAATGGTCGGTTCTGTGTTATAAGTGGAAGTTAACGTCACTGAGGAGGATGGAGGCTCTGGAGTTGAGGTGAGGGGGCGATGAAATCAGTGATTGTTGAAAGTGGCTCGTGGTCCTGGTGGCTGGTAGACGAGGGTTCCATTTGGGGTGAGGTTTTCAGAGTTGCAGCTTGAAGTACAGGTGTTCCATTAAGGGGGTGGCGCCTACCGTGGACTTTGAGTGCTTAATGGAGATTTTGTAGATTTGAGTTCTCCTACTGGCTTGGGAGAGCGTTCCGGTTGTGCGATCTTGTAGCCCGCTGGAATCGCTGTGGCGATGGCAGATGCCAACGTGGAATTGAGCCAGGTTTCCATGAGGAAAAGGATGCCCAGTGGGTTACTGCTCCGCAGGTCCCAGATTTCAGTTGCATGTCTGAGAGATCATGTGTTGAGTAGATTGCATGCAAGTGAGTGATGGGGTGTAGGTTTGCTGAAGCGTGTAGTGTTGGGTGGGGTGTTGTTGGTGTCACTGGTGCTTGTGTGGGATGTGGGTGTAGACTGCCAAAGGGGAACTGGCAGTGGGTGCAGGTGAAGGCCCTTACTTTGGTGTGGGCCACAGCAGCAATGGTGGTAGAGGCATTCCATTTGAGAGACCGGTTGAGCGCTGCAGAGTATCGCTGGGAGGTGATCCAACCAGAGTTCCTGGCACTGCGTGCGGTACAGGCACATACAGATTGCAGATTGGCTTACGTTCGGCACGCCGGTGACATGCCCGCTGCGTGAAGCCACACAGCGGCCACCATTAAATAGGTCCTGGAAGAATGAGGACTGAAGGGACGCGGCTGCGGAGCCACAGATATAAGGAGTGAGAGAACATTACAGGAAGAGCGAGTAAGGAGCGGGGAAGGTGAGAGAAATGCATGGGGTTGGGGTGGCTGTGGGGAGCCCGACAGAGGGGGAAAAAGTTCAGAAACCATGTTAAAAGTCCTCAAATGACTGCACACAGCACAATGAACAAGGGTTGAAAAGAGAACCGGAGCAAAAGCACAAAGACAAATGAAAGCTCACTACAGAGGAATAAGAGAGCATAAAAATCAAAGGAAAGGGCATTAAAGAGTGAGAAAGCACAAAAACGAATGAAACAAACTTCCAGAGTACACCCATATCTACGCATAAAGTACGTCACTGCTTACTCTTCCCTGCATTAACAGACCCTTAGGTGGCTTCCCTTCTGGAGCTCGATAAAATCCCTCACATTTGCAACTCTACTACTCTGGGACAAAATTCCTGTCCCAATCAATTGCATATTACACTTCCTTGGTTTCAGTTGCGTCTAAAAGACTCCACATATCCATATTATACTTACATTTCTTATGCAACAGTCTTTTATAAGAGATGCACTTTCAATAATGTGATTTGCTATGATTTTCTGCTGCTCTGCACTCTTCTGGCTCACTTTCTTCTTCATTATTCGCCTGATGTATTCTTTAACCAAATAAAGGTGGATATTCTCCATAATTTCCTGGGCATAAGCAAAAAGCAATACAAGTTTTGAGTTCAATTTGTCATTAATGCATACTTATTTTTGTAGAATAATAGATTAGCAAAAATGATTTATGTGCAGATGGTCTATTGAATAAATATTTTAGATGTCTGAAATTATTTACTTGGCCTCCTCTGCAGTAAATATTCTAATAAGACATATTGACACATTTGTGGATGTAAGCCATCTCAGTGTATCCTATTAAGCATTTTTTCAGTAATGCCGATCTAAAAAGGTCTGGCTCTCCCTGCTGGCGGAACTGTCTGAGATAATTCCACTGAAATGAATAGGGTATTTAAATGTGTTTAAATCCTCTTTTCCCTTCTCAGCGTTCTTATTAATACATTTAAGCAATTGCACCTATAGTGTTTACTGTTGCATCTCAGCATGTATTCACTGAACAAGCAAAGCATGGTTTAAGGACGTTCAGTTTTATTGTTTCACATCTTTGCTACATTTTCACATTACTTTCAAAGCCAGTAATGTATAAAACCCATCCAATATGTGAATAGTTATCATACCACAAATTCATCATTCATTTACCTGGTGGTAGCAGACTTTAAGAGTCTTGAATTTAAGCATGTAGGTTTCTGATATCTCAATAATTTGGACCATAGTTCCATGGCTGCATAGCCCATTCTTCTGTGACAGCTTTCTGAAATTAGGCTGGGGATAAAAGACAAACTATAAACATCAAATTAAAATGTACAATAAATACAAACAAGACAATGAACTTTACACCTACTACGATGGAACGCATATCTTTTAAAGAAAACATGAGCCCTCTTTTTGTTCAGCACTCATAATGGTTGCCCTTTTAGACATCGATTTACTTTGATGCAGTAGCTATTACTTGTGCTCTCTCTCATAACTCTACAACCACCATGAAGTTTATTTGATATGTCCTAGACCACTGTAGTTAATTTGTTCAGTCTATGTCTGTTATCTCACCCTACATTGAGAACGTCAGGCAGATGGTGTCAATTTAGGATTTCAAAATGCGGACTGAAGATTAAATTCTTCTGCAAAAGTATTTATTGACTTGTTTTAGCACTAGATCCTTTTTGACTGGTGGATGGCCTAAGCCACAATCTTGGGCTCAATCTCCTTCCTTCATGTGTCTTCCCTTGTTTCTCTATTTCAAGCTGATCACTATAGGGACCGGTTTCTTACTCAATGTAAAATTAAGGTTCCTGTTAGGACCTCCTCTTTCTGGCCAGAGATAGTCTCTAGGGGAATCCTTATGCTTATTTCAGTTTTTTGGTTGTGCTCTTACGAACAAGACCTCACATACTTCTTCTGGGGACTGGCTTGCAGCTCAGGCCTACCTTCCAAAGCTGAGCCAAGGACCCCTTATTGACATCTGATTACCTCTGAGGACTGGAGTGCGCAACATTGCTGAAGACATCAATCCTTCACAGTGAGGAAGTGGGCGGGCTGATAAGCAAGGGGGTGTGTTCGCGAAAGATGATTTGAAGGAATTACTGAAATAGAAATTGAGTGGGTCAGAAAGAATAACAGTTATATTTGGCCTCGTGCCTTAATATGGCATCAGGGTGCTCTGCACCATAGCTAAATTCAAAAGAGGCTGCTGATGACAATTCTGGAGCTCAGAGAGTAGAAAACAACATGTCTAGAATGAGATCATTTTTAATACTGAGGTCTTCAATTTGTTATAGAAGGTTGGTAATCAACTTATTCACAAAATGATGGGTAAGAGATTGCTAGGATTGTGTCTTCATCATTGCAAAGGCGGTACTATCCGATGCCACCTTCCAGAAAGATGGAGTGTTTAGTAATAGCAGTATGAACCTAGTTTAATAACCACATTCACTCTGAAGACAAAGTGGTTGTAAAAAGCTTTGATTTTCTCAAAGTTGACAAATCCGATTCACTACAGAGTTGCTTAAATGAACATTTATATCCCGTGTTAACTTCATCTATATTTAATTATCAAAAATGCTTGTCTTAAGGAAATTTGACTCCTGTGATGTGAAGACTAAATAAAAAATGTAATTCAGGAACCTCGCTGACAATTTACTTGCCCAGCACTTATGGAGTCCCCAAAATAATTTTTGCTTCCTGCATTTGTATTTAAAAAAATGCACACGGGGGGCGTGGCTAGCAGCCAATGATGGCGGCAGCAACCTAGAGAGGCTCCCGTAGCAAGGCGGCTTCCCGCAACAATCCGCATGCCTATCCGTTCACTGATCGCTCCAGAAGGGGTGTCCTGGGTGCGGCGACCGAACGGCGCTCGCAGGAGAAAATTGGGAGCACTCAGACCTCGGAAACAGGACGAAACTTCATCTTAGTCCTTCACTGGCGAGGGGCCTAGTGACACGAGGGCAGCCGCGGTGTCGAGTGGAGCCCTTGGCCGAGCGGAAGTCAACCCTCCTCGGCACGATCGACCGGAAGTACCCGCTGAAGACAGCACTCGACACCAGCGAATCGCCGGACCAGCGGTCCCCCCCTACAAACACTTATTCCTCAACGTGGCCTACCCAGTGGCGCTGCAAAGTAGTGCCTCATCACGACACTCGGCCAAGACCCGTAACTTGCTACGCAACAACCGCCATCTTGCCCTGACTTGCCGAGGCTGCATCGGATCCACGGCTGCCGGCCGCACCTTAACATCGACAGCGACCACTGGCCTTCTCCCGAACTGAACCTCCTGAACAGACGCCTCGGCACGATCGGCTGCGGGCGATCGGCCCACTTCACCATAGATAGTTTCTCGCCGCAGAGCCAAAATGGCGGGGAGAGGGCCGCGACAGACCGCCGCTCAGGCGAAACTCGGCAAATTCGCCTACGATAACCAGACGCTCTCTCAGCCTGAGCAGCGCACATCCCTTGGCAAGGGCGCGGACAACGATGGGACGAAAAAGGCCACACTGGATGATGTCCTACGTGCTCTGGAACAGGTTCAGGGCACAGTGGGCTCGACTGCTACCGAGGTGACCCTCATAAGAGCCGACCTCCAGAAGATGGGCGAAAGGGTGAAACAGGTGGAAGTGGTGACTAAATCACTGATAGAGGATGTCTCCGACCTGCAGGTGGCTGTGGAAAGACTACAAGCAGACAAACTTTTAAAAAGCAAGTTGGATGACCATGAGGGACGCTCCAGACGCAACAACGTCCGCATTTTGGGGGTCCCGGAATCGGAAACGAAAGGGGCCATGGACTTGTACGTTGAGGAGCTCATAAAGACCCGCCTGGCCCCGAAGGGGCTCTCCAATTTCTTTACGGTGGAGCGTGCCCACCGGGTACCCGGCGGGACACCTACGCCGGGGGCTGCCCCACGTCCCATCCTGGCGAGACTTTTCAACTTTAGAGACCGCGACACTATTCTCCAAGCGGCCAGAGTGGCACCACCTATCCACATCCAAAACTCTCGGATATCCTTCTTCCCGGACTACACGGCGGAGGTCACCCGCAGAAGGAGAACTTTCCTGGAGGTAAAGAAAACGCTTCGCGAACAGGAATTGCCATACTCCATGCTGTTCCCGGCCCGTTTGAGAGTGGTGGCCGACAAGAAGGTCTGGTTCTTCGACTCGGCTGAGTCGGCAAGAGAATGGCTGGAGGGATGGCGCACGGTGGAACGCAATTCTAATCGTCGACGCAACAGACCAGACGACGACGGCCGACCGGGCTCACAATCTTCAGCCAGGGGAAGCGTGAGCGGATCGCCGTCACAGGAACACGCTGGGGCCACTGGGGGTGAATGAAACCCGCACGTGATGGACTGAATGGACTCTGATTTACTCCCATGAGGATTGCTTTTCACGTCGTTCTTGGACGCTGGCCTGGACATCCCGAGGGCGGCAGAGGGACCGCCTGCTTTGGGGGACACTCTCCCCTGACGTGCAAGTACTCTGTTTTTGGCATGGGATAAGCGCTCTGCTGAGTTGGGGTGGCGGGCAGTTCTAAGTCCGTTTGGCAGGGAGGCAGGGTGGGGCGGGTTGGGGGGGGGTTGGTTCTTCTCTATGGGAAATTCACAGAGTCGATCTCGAATTGTACAATGTACTTTGACTGCTATTGTAATGTTGCTGGTGCGATGGAGTCTATACTGGTTGTATTTGTTGCTAATCTCTACTGATGGCGGGTGAGCAGCTAAATACAGCGAGGGCGGATGAGACGCAAGTAAGCGGCTCCAATCTCCGACTTCACGCCTGGAATGTGCGAGGCCTGGGTGATAAGGTGAAACGCGGCCTCGTTCTGTCCGAGGTGAAACGCTACAAACCAGACCCGATACTCCTGCAAGAGACCCACTTGGTGGGTAGTGCTACCAAGGCCTTGGACAGAAGGGGATATAGAATGTTAGTCCACTCCGAATTTTCTACTGGTTCACGGGGCACGGGCATACTGATCAGAAAATCCTCCCACTTCATTACCCTTAGCACTAGAACCGACACACAGGGTTGCTTTGCAGCGGTGGCGGGACAGTGGGACGGACGCCCCTTAACAGTATTTTCAGTATACATCCCGCCTTCGTTACACTCGGTGATGCTACCGGCCCTGGGTGATTTCTTACTGTCCCTCCCGGAGGGGGACATGCTCATAGGTGGGGACTTCAACGCAGCTGCAGATCCGCAGCTCGACAAGTTCCCGGCGACCGCCATTCCGGGGGGTCCCTCCCGGTTTCGGCGATTTCTAGAGGCACTGGGGCTGGTGGATGTTTGGCGCCATGTTCACCCGATGGTTCGACAATACACGTTCCACTCCACCGTTCACAATAGTCTATCCCGCATTGACTACTTCCTGGCTTTAGGGGATGGACTACAGCGCGTAGATGAAGTGGTTATACACCCTCGGGCATCTCAGACCATTCGCCACTAACTCTCACTGTCACCTCACAGACACGATCTCGCCGCCGCATATACCCCATTCATGCCTCCTATCTCAAAGTCCCGAAGGTCAGAAAGGCCCTGCAGAAGGCCACGGAACACTATTTCACTGAAAATGAACCAACCGCGGCCTCGGCTGAGGTTCTCTGGGAGGCCTATAAAACGGTGTTGCGGGGGCAGGCGATAGGCTCTATACCGGCACATAGAAGGGAACAGACAGCTGAACACTCTGCCCTCGAGCTCCGACTACGCGCAGCCACTACTGCCCATGAAGCCGATCCCACGGAAGATACAGCACATACCCTCGCACTTGAACAGCGACTGTACGCAGACCACGCACGACTCATACCACAGGGACATATCACCGACACACAGAACCGGGTGTACGATGTGGGGGACAAGGCAGGGAAGATGTTGGCCTGGCTCGACAAAAGAGGGGGTAGCTCCAGAGGGATTCAGCAGGTGCGGGATGACGAGGGCAGGATTCTGACCGACCCCGATCGAGTGGTAGAGGCGTTGGCGTCCGACTTTGAAAAAGTATACACCCCTGAACGGGAAGTTACCACGATTGCGGCCCAATGCGCACTAAGCAGTATAGACATCCCAACGCTGCAGCCGGAGGCCATAGCTGATCTGGAGGCACCGTTTACCACAGATGAACTACGGGTGGCCATCGGAGCCCTCCGAACCGGCAAGGCACTGGGGCCAAATGGCATTCCAGTCGAGTGGTTCCAAGCACGTACTGACGCTCTTTGCCCGCACTTGCTTAAAATGTATATGGAATGTCGAGATAAGGGGATGCTCCCGTTGGACCAACGGACGGCCGCAATTGTGGCTATCCCTAAGCCCGGTAAACCCCCCGAGGAATGCTCATCCTACCGCCCTATCTCTCTGCTTAATGCGGAGAGTAAAATCCTAGCAAAACTCCTGGCTAACCGTCTAACGCCTCACCTGCCCGACCTTATCCACCCGGACCAGTCTGGATTCATGCCCCACAGAAACACCACGCTCAATCTCAGAAGGGTGCACGGGGTGCTGGCGAGGGCGGACTGCGTTGGCGAGACTGCGGCTATACTGGCGCTAGACGCGAAAATGGCCTTTGATCTGGTGGAGTTGGCCTACCTCTTTGAAGTCCTTTTGTGCATGGGTTTTGGCCCAAACTTCATCTCATGGATAAAATTACTTTACACAGCACCGGTGGCGCACGTAGTGGCGAACGGCCACATATCACGCACTTTCCCGCTTGGACGTGGCACCCGGCAGGGCTGCCCCCTTTCCCCCCTTCTCTTTGCACTCTCCCTAGAACCTCTGGCTATCCGCACCAGAACTACCCCCTGACTCAAGGGGATTAAATGGAGGGAGGGGTGGGAGGACCGCATATCTCTGTATGCAGACGACATGCTGGTGTACCTAACGGATCCCGAGCATGGCGTACCAGCTCTATTGCACCTCTGTAACGACCACGGCGAAGTTTCAGGCTACACCATCAACTGGAACAAGTCAGAGTTGTATGTCCTGACAGGGGACCACCCAACGCTTGGCCCGGACTGCCCTCTACGGCTGGCCGGTTCCTCATTCAAATACCTAGGCATCCACATTACGAGTGACCCTACCGAACACGAGAGGCTGAACCTCTTGCCACCACTGGATCGTCTCAAACAAGACGCAGGCTTCTGGGCAGGATTGCCGTTGTCGATGCTGGGGAGAGCTGCCTTGTTTAAAATGAAGTCCTTACCCCGTTTCCTATACATCCTAGACAACACTCCATTCCCAGTGTCAACGGGATACTTCAGGAAAATTGCAGCAGTAGTCTCCGGATTGTTGTGGGGCAACCGCCCTGCGCGTATAGCCCAAGCCAAACTCTGCAGGGGCTGGTACGAGGGCGGCATTGCACTCCCGAACTTGCATCTATATTATTGGGCTGCACAACTCAGGCCCATTAACCAGTGGCTGCATGCATCGCAATCTGACCCGGCGTTCCAAGCGGAGAGGGCTCAGTTAGGCGCTAGTAACATGCTGGCACCGCTTTATGATCGGAGGAAACTTAGACCACTGGTGGGCCCCACTAGGCTCACGGTGTCCACTTGGCATGCAGCCACCGCTGCGCTAGGGTGGAAAGACACGCTCACTAAACTCACTCCGCTCTGGGACACGCGTGCCTTGGGCAATCTTCGGGTCAGTAAGGGGTTCTCCCGATGGGATGACATCGGAATCTCCACGGTGGGGGATATGTGGGAGCGAGGGGATGTCATCACCTTCGCCCGTTTGAAAGAGATTTATGATCTGGGACCACACGAAACATACCGGTATGTACAAATCCGCCATGCACTACTATCGGCCATCCCGGCTGGTACGACTCTTCCTGAGTCCTCCCCGCTGGAGGATCGCCTCCTGATGGACTAAATGGTAGAGAAGGCGACCTCCCTCACATACCGGAAACTCCTTAACTCTCCGGATCCACTGATATCCCTTAAGGGGAAATGGGAGCAAGAGTTGGCGCGCTTGACTAACATGAGTGGAATGAGGCATTGGCTTCCCCCAAGGAAGCAGGCATATCGGCCAGGATGAGGCTAATCCAGCTCAAAGTCCTCCATAGAACATATTACACTAGAACACTACTACACCGCATACAACGGACCCCTGATCCCTTTTGCTTGCGAGGCTGCGGGGAGGAGGGCACCTTCTTCCATACGTTCTGGGATTGTCCACGCATACACAACTACTGGCGTCAGGTCCTACGCACCGTATCACAGGTGCTGGAAGTCTCGGTACTACCGGAGCCACGACGGTGCCTCCTCAATGTATGGGAACCAACAGATTTGTCCCGGCACGGCCGCCTTTGGGTGACACTGGGTATGATGGTAGCAAAGCGAGACATTGCGCAGCGTTGGGGGGTGGCGGACCTCCCGACAACATCACAGTGGTGCATTAACATGGACAGAACGATGGTTACAGAAAGGGCGGTATACTTAAACCGAGCTTGTCCCGGCAAGTGGAACAAAGTATGGTCCCCGTGGAACACTTACCGGGGTGACATCTGCGACCCACTGCCAGAAGATGACCCAATGGACTCGGATGAGGATGACGGGTTGGAGTGAGGGTGGTTAGCTGTGGGGTGGGGTCCTTCAGGAGGGATTGGGGGGGGCGATGCTTCCTTTACACCCTATGTTAACTCGTGGACGCAAATGACATAGTTTTAATCCAGGTGTACTCTCACATCTATCTAGCAATATACATAGTCAATGATCGCACTGTGATTTCCCGATGTTCGACTGTTCTTTTAGTTAGTTTCAGAAAATAGAAAATGAGAACCTCATTCACCCTGCATGGAACATTTGCTTTTGTCCTTCTCTACTTTCGCCGACGGCCTTTACTGATGTGATTTTTGCAACAACCTGCATTGTCGGTATTTATGACTGTCGTTCCAATGTGACACTCCAGATTAGCGGCCGGCCCCCTCTGGTTGTAGGCGACATGCTGTGTAAAGATGTGAAGGTATAATAAAGGTTTTCGAAAAAAAAAAAAAATGCAGACATGCAACCAAAACTATTCAGATTTCGTATGAGATTGGCGCAGTGAACATATGTTTTAATCTTTATCCATTTTCAAAATCATTTTGATCTTAATTGAGTGTTTTGCAGCCGATTGTAATGGTATTCCAGGTTCTGTTGAAGCTGAACGCTCCTATTGATCTAAATAAGAAAATAAATATAAATTAACTAAAGGTATTCCATATGTATTTGGAAGACATATGTGGATTTCAGCATGTATGTTTGTTCTCTCTTTCACACTCAGGAGTAGCCTTGCTGTGGGACTTTGTATCTATTGTAAGGTGTTCAAGGTAAGTCTTTGCAGGTTGAGGTAGATCTGTTCAATCTTTTCACGGTGAAGATGGACACCAAAGTAGCGCACTATCATTATCAAGGGGCAGGAACTTGAAGAAACAGAGGAGGAGCGGATGGAGAACCAATTGGTAACAGCACTATTAGACAGCAATCAGGTGCTGGGAGTCAAAGCCGCAAAACAGTAGTATAATGGGCAATAGGTAAGAAGAATAGCTGCAATTTGTTACCGGTGCTCATGGCAGGGACATACAAAGCCTTAATTTAGCTTTCTTAGTTTCGAATATCAGATCTAATCATTCAAAATATTTGCAAGAGAACTGTGCATACTGGATACCATTAAACAACCCAGTTCCATCAGCAACTTATCAATCACAATGCAAATCATCGTTCTGACAGCTCAGCAGAATTTTTTTTTTATCAATTCATATTTTTGTTATTCAAGTAAAGGCATGAGTGAAAGGTGCATATATGTGCATATTATGCACTATACTTAATGTCGTAAAGTTGTGCTACTTTGGTTCTATTTCTATTAGAGTAATCAGCACTATTTTGTGGTTAAAGTAAACAATGATGCCTGTTTTTCTGAGTGTGTGTGTGTGTGAAGTATGGTGTGTGAGATGGTGTGTGTGTGTGTGTGTATGTGTATGTGTGTGTCACGAGCATTGTTATACACTGTGGTTGTGAGGAAACTGGTCCAGAACACGTAGACAGAAGGTAGTCAGTGAAAAAGCTAAGCCTGGTGAATGTCATGTTTGTGACATGCTAACCGTGGAGTTCACACCTGTAACCAGCCATTCGTTTGCCAAACATATGTCCTAAATATACACATCATACAATAGCATAAACTGATGCAGTGGCGACTGTTGAGTAGGTTGCATCAAACATTATACGCACCTTCAACTCTTGAAACAAGTCTTCAAGCTGTGTCAAATCCAGTCGTCTCAATTTCGCGCAATGTATCATGCAATTTAGTTTTAACTTCGTCTTCAAAATGGTGGTTTTCAAGATTTCTGATATACTCTCTGGAACGTGATGCAAAAGGTAGTTTCATCATTACAGGTATAAACTACATATTGCTAAATCAACAGCAACAGGAAAACTGCATGAAAAAGAATTTATGTTTGGTAGCAATAAGGTAAATTATTGGTTCTAAAGACGTTAGTCTATGTAGGCAACATTATAAAAAAACACATGTACTTCACAATTATGGAGTTCACCCCGCAATTCATAATTTCATACAAATAATTGTAAATAAAAAATGAATTCAACCGCCTTAAGAATCTGACTTGACGCATTATTAAAAGATGTAACATTTTTTAAGTGAAAGTTGCAAGTGCAAAGAAAACGTTCTGTATCTGAAATGATTTAGTAAAGATGCGTGCTAACACATTTCTAACGTTAGTGCAAATGAGATTTTGAAGTGACACTTCATAAAAAGGTATTCTTGGAGAGCTGTCTGGACACGTCTCACAAATCCACAACCATCTGTGAGCATTGGACTTTGGTGCATATAGAACGAGCCTTTGGGCTTCGTCCATGCTACAACGATGCATCTCTCGACAGGTCACATTAATTTGTGCTACCTCTAGATTGGGGCAAGTAAATGAAAGTACACCGCTGACGAGCGATCCCTACACTACAAGTGCTGATTAACGTACTGCTTATGTTTACGAATGGGGATCTAATGCAGCTGTTTTCACCTCTTTCACAAGTGTGAAAATAGGTGTTAGTGACAGTCCAAAATGATAATTTCAACTGCAATACCTATTGTCTGTCTCCAGGGAGCCGTCGCCTCCCTTACCAAAGTAGAATGGAGCAGTCTACAAGAGCACAATTATACACATGCATTTTGGACACCTATGTTCAGCTTAGGAGTGTTAAGGGTATGATCTCCGAGTGCAAACTCACTTTCGCAACTCGCAAAATGTAAGTTTGCACATGTAAATTAATTTACTGATATGCAATATTACACCACTAAGTACATCTGCTCTGGGTGGCAGGGAGAGTGTCTTCCGTAGTGGGAATGCCATTGAACTTTGGGCAACACTCTCACATCTGTTACTTTGAAGGGTATTCGCGTTTCCAAAAGCACATGCTCACCCCGAATACACTTGGGCATTTATCCTCGACAAGGACCCCAACAGGGGTGTAGCTATAAGTAGTGCAGTAGGTGCATTGGCACCAGAGCCCAGATGTTTGAAGGCCCAGTTATGTCTGTCTCTTACTTTGTAACTGCAAAGGAGCGGCTTTTAGCTTTCTCGTTTTAAAGTTCATAGCACCCTTGCAATGCCTCTGAAGTAACTCCAAGTCCAGGGTGAGAGTGGTAAGGGCGTAACCACAAAATTGGTCAGGGTATTGGGAAACAGAGTTCGCCCAAAGGGAAAAATATTTTTCTTGTGGAGTAAAAAAGTTAGCTTGGCCGAATGTGCCATGGTTAAGTATCTACACATGCGTAATTGTATATCTTGCGCAGTTTGTTGTGTAAACACTAACCCACCTGGAATTATTTCAAAATTTCCAAAATATGTAAATGTGTAAAAATGAGTCAATCTACTTCACACATAGGTGTCAGGCTCAAACTGTGTCTAGACAGGATAGGGTTGGCGCGCACTGACGCAGCACAAGGCTTCTTCAGAATGGACTTCTCTTCTCAATGAATCAGGTACTTAGGAATTATGTCCATCTCTGAAGAACTACATAGAGAGTGGAGATTATGCTCCTATGCCTTCACTCTGCTTTTGTTCCTCTGTGGGTTATTACTAAAGTAACTTCTGTTAGGATATGAAACTTCACCGGATCAAACCGGAAAGGAATTTGGTAGAGAAAACACTGAATATCACTGTTATTTTAAAGAATGGCTGAAGGTCCGTCTAGATGTCATACTGAGTTAATGGTGGATGGCCTGGGGGACATTCCAGTTGACCAGCAACAAATGGTTTGGGCTTGATCCTGTTGCTGGAATATGAGTTATTGCACATCTGCTGGATAGAGGAAATGTCAGTTGATTCAGTTTCCATTTTGGAAATGCCTATTGGTATTTATTTGTGCCACTAGGTTTTAGTTCACTGCTCATATACCCATGAGGGCATCTGCAGAAACCATTTGCACCTTCTCATATTAGGGTCACCACCTCAATGCAGGTCAACAAGCACAGAGTGTCCAGTCAGGAACTTTAAAATAATTGTTCTCAGATGTGTGTGCATTTCCATGGAAGCAACACAAGGCTGCAACATCCTGAATGAATTTAGTTATCAAATGAAAATTCAGGAATGAAAGCAGTATATGTAATGACCTGGAGATAGGTGGTCTCCCTTACGCAAATGGAATTTCAGACAACCATACAGCCCTAAGGGTAGATGTAAAGAAATTGTTGGTAATATTTTCATTTATTTGCAGACATTTTTCTAGCTTTGGTACATACGAATTTTTGGCTGGAAAGCACACTTACAACATCAAATAACCATTACATGATTTTCTGCACCTAATGAATTCAACAGAGCTTGCTTTTCACATGCAAATGGAGATACTCTAAAAATTACAGAAAGCAACGTTTGCGGTGATATTTTTCCTTCTATGCAGGCATTCCGCGCTCTCACATTCGATCCTGTGCTATGCGTAATATGCTTTTGAATGTCAATTTAACAATCTGGTACAGCTATTAAGAACGCTAATCTCTCACGAATATGTGTAGATTGCTGCTTGCTATTTGAACAATAACCTGCCAGTTAACCGTGGTATGGACAGATTTTTGATCTCTTATCTTACAATTTAGGTATGAAGAAGATATAAAGAAAACAGGCAAGTGAAAGTAAGTGATTGTGGAAAAGTACTATTTTGGGGTACAGCGAAAGAAATGCGTTACTTACCTGTAACTGCAGTTATCCAGTATTGGTGTCTTTCATAGATTCACATGCCTGAATCATTCCCTGTCGCCGAGACCGGAGTCTCCGGTACATAGAAAAGCAATGTCCTATAGACATATATAGAGAAAAATAGGTCTAAGGGCCTCGCCTTAGTAGCCCATCTATGTCCTTTTGTAAAAAGGACCAAACTCCAGAAGGTAGCCAATCAGCTACCACCTCCCTCTAGAACCTTCCTGTCAGGAGCCTCAGTCTCAGATTTTCGTACGCACCAAGCTAGGTAGGCGTAATACTGTTAGAGAAATAAGTGAGTCCTACCAGGGGAGGCGAGAGGGTTGCATGTGAATCTATGAAAGACACCAATACTGGAAAACTGCAGTTACAGGTAAGTAACGCATTTCTTATCCAGTATTATGGGTGTCTTTCATAGATTCACAGGCCTTAATCAGAGTAGACAGCAATACATTATGCACATTTCTGATGGAAAAGCACATACCAGTCAGTAGATAATACATATCATGCGACTATGAGCCATCAATAAATAACAAGAAATAAGTAAATAAATGTGCATACCAGCAAAGGATGGCGGGAAGGAGGAAGGCTCACCTCATTGGAATAGATGGCGAAGCACAGCCTGGCCCACTGCTGCATCCTGCATCAGTTCCGTATCCAGGCAGTAGTGCCTGGCGAAGGTATGCGACGACTTTCATGTCGCTGCTCTGCAAATGTCCAGTATTGGCACCCAAGCGAACAGTGCAGCCAATGTGGACACAGCTCTTGTAGAATGAGCTCTTACTGTGGAGTGCAATGGCTGTCCGGCTTCATCGTGGCAAAAGGCAATTGCCGAAGATATTCATCTTGAAATACTTTGTTTGGAAAGCGGCATGCCTTTCCTACTCTACTAAAAGGGATTAATAGCGGATTTGTTTTCCTGAACCGTTTTGTCTTGTCAAGGTAAAATTTAAGACACCTTTTCAGGTCCAAAGAGTGCAGAGTTCTTTCAGCTGCAGTGCTGGGATTTGGGAAGAATGATCGGAGGACTACAGGCTCATTTAAATGGAAGTCCGACGGGACTTTAGGAATAAACCGAGGATTAGTTCTTAAAACCACTCTGTCTTCCTTAAACTGCATGAAGGGATTTTGTATGGAAAGAGACTGTAGTTCACTGACCCTTCTTGCTGAGGTCAGTGCCAGTAGGAGGGCTGTTTTCCAGGAGATGTATTTGACATCTGCCCTGTGAATGGGTTCGAAAGGGTGTTTCATCAATTGGTTGAGGACCACATTGAGATGCCATGTTGGTGGAACCCTCCGTGGCCGAGGATAGGATCTGTAGAGTCCTTTAAGGAACTGTTTTATTAACCTGTGTGACCAGAGAGAGAGGGCCCTTTTGAAGTTCTTGTATAACGTGAAATCGCCGCCAAATGAACTCTGATGGAGGCGTGCGCAAGGCCCGACTGTGCTAGGTGTAGCAGGTATGGTAGTAGCTGCTCCGGAGTAGCCTGAAAGGGATGTAGGCCTTTGTCCTTACACCAGATGCAAAAGCGTTTCCACTTTAAGGAATAGGTTTTGTTTGTGCTCTCCGCTCTTGCCTTCGCGAGGACCTCTTTGCACTCCTGCGGGATGTCTAGCCGGCAGAACTCTCAGTACTCAGGAGCCAAGCCGATAACCTGAGTGATTTCAGATTCGGGTGCTGTACTTGGCTGTTGGACATCGTGAGCAGGGATGGATGTTGAACGACGGATTGGCGGGTAAAGTGAGAGGCGATGGAGGTCCGTGAACCAATGTTGCCTCGGCCAGAACGGGGCAATCAGAGTGTAGTGCTCTGTCTTCATCTTTCTGAGGACTATTGGTATCAGAGGGAATGGCGGAAAGGTGTACGCAAACACGTTGCGCCAGGCGATGGAAAATGCATTTCCGAGGGACCCTAACTGGGGATGCCAACTTGCGAAGACGGCTGAAGATGGCTGGAATGCCAGAAACCGGTCCTCTGAAGCTTGTTTCCGGTCCAGGGAAGGCATGGCTTGGCAGTTCGGGCTGGACTGTTCCCATGAGGCACAGGGTCAGAATGATTTGCATATGGCCATGTCTGAACTGGGGTGGTGTGGAGTACAAAAAAACGATGGATTTGGGCCCAGATCTCTGTACTGGGGTGAATGTATGACATTGTTCTGCATTCCGTCGATCAACTGTGGTTTTTGCATTTGTCACCCTGAGTGGGATGGGTATGCTCAGACGTGAGTCCCATGCTCTCCACACCACTGGATTCAAGCAAGCCGGGCTGAAGAAGGCTGGAATGCCAGAAACCAGTCCTCAGAAGCTTGTTTCCAGTCCAGGGAAGGCATGGCTTGGCAGTTCGGGCTGGACTGTTCCCATGAGGCACAGGGCCAGAATGATTTGCATATGGCCATGTCTGAACTGGGGTGGTGTGGAGTGAAAAAAAAAACTATGGATTTGGGCCCAGATCTCTGTACTGGGGTGAATGTATGACATTGTTCTGCATTCTGTCCATCAACTGGGGTTTTTGAACTTGCGATGTTGCGGCATTTGGCGTTCTCCCTGGTGGAAAAAAGGTCGATCTGTGGTGTCCCCCATTCCGAAAAGATGTGATCTAGCACCTCTTGGTCGAGCTCCCATTTGTGGGACATAGATCTCTGTCTGCTTAGAGCATCTGCTATGACGTTGTCCTTGCCTGGGACATACTCCGCTTTTAACGTGATACTGGGGAGCACAAGCCAGTTCCAGATTATCTGCGATTCGCGAGATAGTGTGAGTGAACGCGTTCCTTCCTGCTTGTTCAAGTAGTGCATCGTCGTAGAGTTGTCGGTCCCGACGAGCACTGGGGAGTTCTTGATGCACGGGAGGAAAGCCTGCAGAGCTAGAAAAACTGCCCTCCGCTCTAGGAGGTTGATATGGAGCTGCGGTTCCTGGACCGTCCACTTGCTGCTGATCTGTAATTCCTGGAGGACAGCTCCCCATTGCTCTAGAGAGGCGTCCGTTGTTACCACATGTGGGGCTGCAGGAAGCAGGAATGGTAGCCCTTGTGAGAGGTTCTTGAGCGACCTCCACCAGAGTAAGGCCTTGGTCATTTGTTGAGTTATCAAAATGCGATCCTCGAAAGAACCAGTGCTTTGAGTCCATTGCCTGGTCAAGGCCTCCTGCAGTGGGCGCATTCTGAGCAGACAGTGGGGAATAAGCAGGATACACGAGGACATCATTCCCAAGAGGGACTTGAAAGTTCGGACCAGTAAAGTTTTCTTCGAGGCTACTGCGGTGGCCAGAGTGATAAGCTTGTGCTTTCTCTCTTGAGATGGGAATGCTTTTGAACATTCCGTATCCAATGTCGCTCCGAGAGAGGTAAAAACTCAGGAGGACTGTAGAGTAGACTTCTCGTGATTGAGCGTAAGGCCCAGGTGCTGGAAAATATTGAGACAGGCGCTGGAGGACTTGGCTGTGCCTTTCATAGATGGTGCTTTCACCAGCCAGTCGTCCAGATATGGGAAGACCTGGTGTCCATGCGGTCGTAGTAAAGCCGCCACTTGAGAGAGGCACTTGGTGAATATCCAAGGTGCTGACTTAATGCCAATTGGGAGGACACAGAATTGATAGTGTTGACCCGCCACTGCGAATCTGAGGAATTTCCTGTGACCTTTGTGAATAGGGATGTGGTAATATGCGTCTTGCAGGTCTAAAGACATCATAAAGTTCCCTTCCTCCAGTAACCCCAAAATCTCCTGGATCGTAACCATGCGGAACGATTGACTCTTCAAGAATGTGTTGAGTGCCCTGAAATCTAAGATGGGCCTCCATTTCTTCCCTTTCTTTTGTATCAGAAAGAAGCAGGAATAAAATCCCTTTTCTCTGTGAGCTGATGGTACTCGCTCTATTGCTCCTTTCTTCAACATGGAAGAGACCTCTTTAAGGAGGAATCGTCTGTAGCTCCGCCAGATACGGAGCAATATCCTCCCACAATTGCCTGTTGTAGCAGCCCAGTAGCTCAATGGAATTAGCTACTTTCACAGTCATGGCCGACGTGGTGGAAAAGCGTTTGCCAATATTGTCTAGTATCCTGCTCTCCTTGTCCGGTGGAGCTGACAATGGAGATGACTGATTCCTAGAATTTTTCTGTGCCGCCTGGGTAACCACAGAATCTGGCTTGGGATGACCAGTATGGCAGGCCGGCGCTGTTGTTGCTGCCTTATACTTTTTGTCCAGCCATGGTACCACTGCTGAGACTGAAGCTGGTGTCTGCATCAGCTGTTTTCCCTGCTCCCATATGTGGTCAATGATAGGAACTAATCTGGTTGTTTTCTTAACCGGGTCTTTAAAATCATACAGGAAACAGTCTGTTTCATGAGATTCCATCGTCATATGGAATCTTTTGGCCGCTCTCTCCACTAAGTTGTGAAATCCGCCAATGTCCACTGGCGGTGAGTCTGAGGTAGTGGGCTCAGGTGTGGCAGGAGGAGCGATGTAGTCCTCATCGTCTCTATGGTCAGACTGGTCATCTAGGACCTCTCCATCCTCTGGTTCTTCAACTTCCTCGTCAGAAGACGGGATATCCTGCCCTGGCTCTCTTCCCTGACGGATCACTAATGGTGATGGTCTAGGCCATGAAGATGGTGTTGGTCGAGATGTAGCTGGATTTGTCCCCGTTGATGGAGCAGAGCTCTATCAGGAAATCGCTGCTTGTAGTCTTGAATCAAGAACTGCAAGTCGAAACTATAGACACTGGAAGGCATACCATTGGCGTGACTTGCGTCTGGACTTGTGAATGCTCAGTCTCTTCTGTAAATTCCACTTGATCCCTCTCATCATCAGTGCTTTGGCACTTCACTATTAGGTGTGAAGGACTGGTGGTCTGTCCGTACAGATCTTCGTCTGAGTCCTCGTCCTGCAGTAGGCAAGTTGGGGGCAACCTTTGCACCCTACTGGGAGACGTTAAGTCTGGTGTTATTGTTTTTTTGTGCCCTTTTTTCCTGCTGGTGTTAATGGCCCAGTCTTTGATGGTGGGATTGTAGACGGCTGAATAGCAGCTGACGACGGAGAAATCAGCTCCGATTGCTTCCATAGTATCGACGATGACGTCGTTGACTGTCGTCGTCCACAGAATATCAATAGTCGTCGTTGGCGCCTTAGTCGAGGATACCTTAGTCGACGGAACCTTCGTCGACAGCACCTTCGTCGACTGTGCCCTCATCGATGGTGTCTTCATCGTCGTCGATGTCTTAGTCGACGGCACGCTCGTCGACGAGAGTGTCCTAGTCGACGGCGTAGACGGTTTTGGCTTAGTCGTCGACACTGATGTCGTCGTTGACGAAATCTTTATCGTCGTTGATAGCTTTTTAATGAGAATAATAGACGACACAGGCTTTCCCGCCGTCAACGATGGAGTAGCCGTCGTCATCGATGAGAAGGCTGACGACGCCGATGTCGAAACAGACTGGAGACACAGTCTTCTTCTGCGCTGAGGAAAGCGTCGACGAAGTAGTCGTCGACGACGGCGCAGGCTTCCTGAAGGCAGGAACCTCCTTGTCAGACGTTGTGGATTTTGCCTCTGAAGACTTTTTGACAGTCTTTTTAGGAGGAACGTCTGTAGGGCTAGGGGAAGCAACCCTTGGCCTCTTCAAGGGCAATTTAGAGGAAACAGAAGCTATCTCACCGTCCTCTGAAGACTCCAGGTTGTCTCTGGTTTTCAGCGTGTTCAACCAGAGTAATAGTCGTCCTTCTCTGTCTTTAAGAGTTTTTGTAGAGAATGTTCTACAAATTCTACATTCCTTTGGTGTATGGTCCGGATAAAGACAGTATAAGCAGGTTTCATGCTTATCAATATGGAGCCTCTTCTTACCACAAGAAGAGCAAGCTCTGAAGAGACCCTTCTTCTGTTGATCAGCCATGGAAAACTATGAAGAAAAAATCCAATTTCTGTGAAAAGAGTTTAAACAAGGAAACCTGAGGAGAACTCAGGTGGCGACTCCCTAGCACAACGTGCAGAAGAAAATCTGAGAGACTGAGGCTCCTGACAGGAAGGTTCTAGAGGGAGGTGGTAGCTGATTGGCTACCTTCTGGAGTTTGGTCCTTTTTACAAAAGGACATAGATAGGCTACTAAGGAGAGGTCCTTAGGCCTATTTTTCTCTATGTCTATAGGACATTACTTTTCTATGTACCGGAGACTCCCGTCTCGACGACTGGGAATGATTCAGGCATGTGAATCTATGAAAGACACCCATAATACTGGATAAAAAAATGTTATGGGCCAGTTTTGAAATACTGGATTCTTTGTTGAGAAAAAAAAGGCAACACTTTGAACTAATCCTAGGAAGACGGTTCGAAGGTCTATGCCCAAATTCGTTTTTTAAATAATGAAAAGATCTAAAAATATAAATGTAAAAGATACGTTTATGGTCGAAATACTTTGGCTGTCATATCTCTCCTGCGACCATTAACCAAAGTAAAAAAGTGCAATTTCACAACAGGAGGAAAGGCAGCGGGTATAAGAAAAAAAGGTAAGAAAAAAGGTAGGATGGATTGGCAAAGAGAGGGGAAATGGAAGCAAGGTAAGGGGTAATAAGGTACAATGAGCTGATTATTTTTTAAAATACCCGAGTTGTGAACAGCATTTGAGATGAGAGTTGTGATGGGAGGGGTATGAGAACATGGATTTTATAGTGGTGACAGACATGGGCAGTGGGGCACAGACGGTGGCGAATACAAAGATGGAAAAGGTAGAGATTTTTCCAAAATTCCCGCTAAACAAGGCAATACCAGAGGGGGAATAAAGCGGGATTCTGTCCAGGAAAGATTTAAAACTAAGGAAGCACCTTCCTACAAGGGATATCACAGCGGGGGGAAATGAAAAAAAGACAAGGAAGCATGGAAGACTCCCAGTAGATTTATGGTACATATGGAGAGTTGTTTCACTCATTCTTCAACCCTGCTAAGCCCTATCTGTCACAATTTTTAGGTCACCTAAAATATATATATATATATATATATATATATATATATATATATATATAATGATTATTTTTTCAGTGACAATTTAGTTCACCCCAAGTTTTAGTTATCGGGTAATTGGATGAAAAATAAGAATGCAGACACCGACCTGAACATCAGCAGTCAAAGGTCCTGGCTAGTAAAGCGAGTGAATAGTTTAGCATTTAGCCGTGTACTACCCATAAACTCGTATACAAAAGTGTTCCTTTTCAGCTTAGTCTCCCTATACCATGCAATCAAAAATGGATTTATGCAGTGAAACTTACCTATAGTTGTCACAGCTATTGATATTGGCAATCACAATTGGCAGAAAATATGTGTGCTTCTTGTTCGCCTCTATAAATTCTTCAAACTTTGCCTTATATCTGGTAAAGGAATTGAACATATGTATTAACATTTGGTCCATTAAATTAAGATTTACTGTTCTTAAGGAGTATTTCGCAAAATCACACATTGCATGATTAATTCTGGTGTATGAGGACATTTACTTTCAGAAGGAAAACAGCTTAGATGTGGTGAAATGTTGAAATATAGACAGCAACGGGGATGTAGAATTTATCCTGTATTATTTATATAGATGGACATAGGCCTTCAGGATATACAAGACAAAGAGCGAGTGAATGAGTGAGTGAGTATTGTCCAAAACTAAAGGTCGAGTAATCAATATCAAGTTGATGTGAAATGCTTTCCTCAACATTCAAATCGGTTTTATTTTAGGACTCAATAGGGGCCTGATGTATCAAAGGTTTTACCTTTCTGTGTCTATGTGGAAATGTGTTTATACATAAAGGCATAGCTGAGATTTTTCTGCAACTCAAAGCAATAGAACACAGTAGTTTTTTTTATTGTGGCCAAACACTAGTAGATGATTGGACATTTTCTTAGAAAGGCAGACAACAGCAGGATAATAGGAGTAGTAGTGTACTCCCAGGGCTTGTCTCCTCAAAAGAAAGGTAGCCAATGTCTTCGTTGCTAGGAAAGAGGAATGAGAGGTCAGCACTTTTAGCATTTACATTTATCAACTAACTCCCTTTCAGAAAACATTCATGTGAAGAAAAATACGGTACATTCTAAAAATTAGTGTCTACCAGGAGCTCATTGTGATTTTTCTAAATGATCACCGGGCACCAACCATGATCCCTTTTCTGGTCTACAAGCATGTTTATAATAGAAACTCACTGTGGAGGAAAAGAAACTCTGGCGAGTGCTACTTGGTGAGACAAAGTAGACAACTGCACCCCTAGGGCCAGAGTTTCAGAAGGTTCATATACAACTCTCTTAAAGAGAAACCTAAAAGAGAAAACACAAACAATTTGTATCAGTTTTATCACCAGAGGATTTCTGGAGGTGCAGAATCTGTTGTGCTGTGTGAGCCTTGTGACCATCCAGAATAAAACTTTTTGGCTACAGTAGAGAGACCAGAAGGAAGCATCTGTGAAGTAGACATTGTGGTAGGCCTAGCGTCTGTCATTCCAGACATGATGATGGGCTGTGAGGTGGCAGGAATGTTGGTACCTGTTCTGAAAGTGCATCTTTTGGCCATTTTGCTTCTGTGATAGGCTTTATGGAAGTTGGATCTGAAAGTGTTCCTTGAAAAACCTGCTTTGATATTGGGCATTCTAAAAACTGTCTTGCCCAGAGACACGGATCCTATTGCTATCCCTAAGAAAAGTCTGCTCCTCTGGCAACCTGCAGAAATATGTTTGTCATTTCCAACACATATGTAGTGAGAGCATTGAGTGTAGAATTTAGGATAGAGGGACACAAAGGTGAAAACTAGCACGACCTGCTACCATTCCAGGAACAACACTTGGGTTGTGAGATGACGACATATATTTGGAATGTTTCATGGTGTTCTATGCCTCTCCAGAATCTTCAATGGGAGTATCCTGTGAAGCTTTCCCTAGTTTGTTTTGTGCTATTGGGTATCCTAAAAATGTGACCTGCCTACAGGTATGGCCCAACTGCTGTGTGATGAAAAACCTACCTTCCGATTACTTTCTATTTACAGGACATTTTCACTCCTCCTTAACATCCAGGACCTGTAGGCATGGGTGTGCAAAGTCCTACCTCAATAAAGGGAACAAATTACATTTGTCTACATTAAGTGGTCATACCTTTCTAGAAATGTGGCAAGTTGTTGTATCAGTAGAGGCAAGAGCTGTTTAGCAAGCTGAAGAGACACTTTATTAGCTCCTTCCATTTGTCCATAGAGCATCTACAAGAAAATGGAATCACATTCACATTTAACTGTTAAGATGTTGGCTCAGATGAAATCCATAAGCATTTCTTAAAATACTGTGTAACAAGCGATCAGCAGCACAATGGACCGGTTGAGGCATTGTGGTAAATTCAATTCGACCAGGAGGTGCTTGACCAAAGGGAAAAGCTAATACAACTTTGTCCAAGTTCCGGCGCATCACAAGAGAATGCTGAAAGTTGTCTTATTGCAATACACGTTATAGAAAACAGCCCTCCTAAAAATCAAACTTGCTGATTGTTCACTATGCAAATGCCAATTAACAATCAAATATTTAAATATATTATGTTCACTATGCAAATGCCAATTAACAATAAAACATTTAAATATATTAGAAATCAATAAAAAAAAAACTGAACAGCTTTCCCTACACATTTGATTACAGTCCAACATTTAGAAACAGACTATATGTTTATATAAGAATTTATCATTTAACTATCTTTAGCGACTATTAGGAATATTTGGTTACGGCTCTCCTCTGTGTGGTTCTCGTGAGCTAGCCATGTTTTGATTGATGTGCCTCACTTGGACAATATTAGAGGCAACAGGGAGGCCAAACGTGAGCTCCACATCACTACTCCTTGCAAATAAAGAAATCCAAACAATTGTACTCATACATGGCTGAAATTCTAAAAATCACCTTCGAAGGTCGGAGAACTTCACACTGTTCACTTGATCCCATTTACATTTTGTGGGAGAATGTTTCTCAATAAATGATAGCGTTGGTGAGAGAACTTAATCCTAATAGACATTTTACAAAGTTTTGCTTCCACCAATCTCATTTTAATTGATGTCTTCTCACAATTTGTTTTCTCAAAAGCTTTGCCAACTTTGTGAAGTTCAGAAGGATTCCAAACTTTAACAAAAATCTAATTTGTGGAGGAAAATATTTTCGCCACCGCACACTCCATCAAGGGTCACAGGATCATAATCATTAAGCTTAATTTTATTGCAGTTAATTCACATACCCCAGACTACAAAAAGTTAAATTCACAGCGTTTTTAGCAAAAAAGTTGTTTCAGTTACGGTTAAATATTTTTTCAAGTAATTAATTTCACATTGGGAACTTCTAATATTACCTGAATTATATTGAAGGGCAGTTCACTGTGATACACAATATTCAATATTGTTGGTAGTTTCTCTTCTGTCCAAAATTTAGCTTCAATGTCTAAGCTTTTTTTCATTAGATCTTCGACTAATGACTTTATGGATGTAAACAAAATAAAATTTCAGGTTAGCATGTGTTAGCACAATAAAAGACACAACCGGTCATATAGAAACTCTCACTGTAATCTTTCTTACAATGGTAAGACACTTATCATGACTTACCAAACACACTTCACACTAGTCTTGAAAAAAATTACACTAAAATACACATATAGTCACTAGTTTGTTATTGTGTCATGCAGGTTAATAGTAGCACAAGCTCCCGAATTTGACTTTTGGCAAATAATGAACATGAGATGGCGGAGTTGATCAAGTGCCTGCTGCAGAAATCTTAATGTTCAAATCTCCATTTTATGATCCAATTGTTAATAAAGGAACGGCCTTTGAGTGGGTCATGGTAAGATCTATTATTAAGAGCGTGGACACAATCCATTCAATACTTTATTTTATATACCAAGTCCGTGATGAGTCAGGCAGGGCGGAATTACGATATGGAAACCTGCTGTGCCTGATCATGAGTAAGTCAGTCTTCCCGCACCTAGTTTTCCTGGGTGTTGGAACACGAACCGATTTTACTGGGTGGTAATTCCCCTAGTAAAATGACGTGAAGCTTTGACACCAGCAACAGCCAACATTCTGTATCCTGATTTCACCCTTTATATTGACTACATTACCTCTATTCAAATTTAAACATGAACTCTTATTCGCAAATCATAATTTGGCCTATTTTCCAGTCAATAATTGAATGCAAAATTAGTCCTTAACAGACTCTTGTATTCAACTTCCTCATTTATTTCATGTATAAAGGGATAAGAATAATAATCAAGGCCAAGTACTATTTTCAATCCTGCACTTCATATTTTAGTTCTCATAAGTAGAACTGTAATAGCACTGTGTCAACCTAATTATTAAATTACATGTCAGACAGAAGTGAGTTCAGTTTCCAAATTGTAAGGCTGTGTCTTTCTTCTAGTCCTTTCATCCACAAACATATGGTGGAATCCATTGAGGGAAGTCCTGGAGGAAGGGGTGGGATGTCATTTGACCCTGGAACAACATGGCATCTGACAGACAGCGACTTTTCGATATAAATGTATTAACAGTGTTATGTATATTGGCAACCATGATCCCTTGTGGCCAGGCTTCTTTATAAAACTTGGACACATACAGTGTATACCTGTGACAGTGGAAAGCAAAAGAAAAGACCGAGGAAGATTCCATTGATGATTTGGTTGACGCATGGTCAGTCCAAGATGGGATAATATGTTGTTGGATGATGGCTTGGCATTGTGGAAAGGGCCAGCAAGTAACATGCTGTTATATGACAGACGATTGGATCTAGCCAAGGCATAAGGGAGTCCACACATTCTTTAGGTTTACATGGCATGGATTTTAAGGGCCTTCTTATGTCTACACACTGGGGCCTTCTTAGATCTACACACTGGAGGTAATAGGAACTGCAGAGGGGCCAGGGTTAATGCAGATTATAGGTGGAATCCTGAGGTTTTCCTGTGAAATGAGCAATTTCCAAACTACATTAGTAACATCTGGTCCGCTTATCTGGGTAACTCTTAATTTTGTCCCAGACTTTAATCTGGAGTTTTTGGCCTCTACTGTCTGCATGGATTAAAAGCAGCCAGTCATAATGGCAGCCAAAGTGTTTCTCTCACTTAGTCCTTTACACAGCCTGGATATAATGGGGTAACAATAGTGTTCAATTTTGGGGAATATGACTTTTGTTGAAAAATTGTATGGTAAATGTCAGTGCACCAGCAATATCTGGTATCTAATTATATTACTAATTCAAAAAATGATGCTTGCATACCCAGGACAGCAGTACATCATTGTTAGAGCAAATGAATTGTGTTTCCGAATTCTGGAAGTAATAGTGACAAACTCAAAATAAGTGATTACTCTGAGCTGAATCTGAGTGCCTGTTTTTAACGCAAAACCCAGTGGTCTACATTCTTAAGGCACAGAACGGTATGCCTAATCAGTAATTTGGCATCTAGGTCAGCAGTTCTTAACCTGTGGTCCAGGGGCGGCTCTAGGCTCATGGCGGCCCTGGGCAGGGAGCGTAGGTAGGGGGCCCCGGAAGAGGGGGTCCGGGCGGGGTGGATCGCGGAGGCCAGTGAATAGGGGGGGGGGGGGGGGCGGGGTTCAGGGTGTTTGAAAGTGGAACAGAGCCGGAGGCCACCAAATTCCTGCCAGGGGCCACCACGCAAATATGTATCCATCCTCAGAGGATTATTATATTAAGGATATATATTGGCGTGGTGGCCCCTGGGGTTTGGTGGCCCTGTGCAGGTGCACAGCTTGCACATGCCTAAGGCCGGCCCTGTGTGGTCAAATGGCCTCTAGGAGTCTGTGTGGCCTACTCTGGGGATCCCGAACTGTGTTAAAAAACTAAATAATATTACAATTAATTCATTTATATAAAGAACCTAAATTGAAAATGTGAAAACATTTTCTATATTTCATTGTGGATTAAACCAAATATTTCAAGATTTTAACATGTGTTTGATAGGCTTGTTTTTGTATTTAAGTTCAAATCATAGAAATTGCTTAGTTCAGGGGTCCCCAGTTTCCAATGAGAACACAATGGGGGCCCTCAGATTCCAGTAATGATTCAGTGAGGGCCACAAAAGTCAAAAGGTTCAGAACCACTGCTCCTATTACAAAGATGCCTGAAAGCATCAACAGTAATATTTATAAGCAGGTCAATTGTTCTCAATTCCATCTTGCTGAAGCCTTCCTATTGATGTAGGGAGTTTGATGCTTTTTCAGAATGCAGTCTGGCTCAGATACTGAGGACATGCTGCTCATGTCCTGCACCCCAGTGGCCTCACCAGCAGCGGCCGGTAGTGGGAGTATCGGCCGGGCGGTGACGTGGGGAGGGGGAGGGGCAGGGTGGGGGGGTAGTAATGTATGGATTACGGCCCGTAACACGTAAGTAAACATAAATAAAGAAAACTAATTTCGTTGTGCGCACTGCATTACCAAATGCGATGCAGTGCGCACAACGAAATTCATTTTATTTATTTATATGTTTACTTACCTGTTAAGGTCCGTAATCCATACATTACCACCCCCCACCCTGCCCCTCCCCCTCCCCACATCATCGCCCGTCCGGTACTCCCACTACCGGCCACGGCTGGCCTCCACTCATTCATCTGGCTCTCCTGCTCTTTTTGACGGCACACTATCTTTTGCATATAAGAATGCTTGGTATTTTACTATAAACCCCATAAGAATGATATTTAATTAATGTCACATATTCATCTCAGGAGTCACTAGACACAAGGCTCCCTGGTTTCATGAGCATTGTGAACAAATCACGTTTCATAAACAATATTCCAAAAAAGAACAAAAAAATAACACCAGTGTGTCATGTAAACATTCACTGCATAAGTATAAAATGAATAGACTCACCACAACATTTAAAGTATACTGTATTTCAAGATCTAAAATCTTTTCTAGTGGTAGAAGGGGTCCTATTTTCTCCCAGCATACATTGTGAACTAAATCAGGGTGCTTCATTATTTCACTGGAAAGGAAACAATCATAGTTGCATATTTAATTAAGTGAAATACATAGCATATGAAGCAGTATGCATTAGAACAGAGTATGCCACTCACTAGAGTATGTCTGCAATGCGAACGGCCTATATTTCTTTCAAATTCAAACAATTAAAGTATAGATTTTGAGTGTAAGCTCTTCTGTATAGAAGGATACATGTTAGCTCAATGTAAAAATTCCAAAGTGTTTAACTTATGCCAACAAAGTAGATCTATTCCAAGACTTCCCAAAATGGCACTGTAGCTATAAATCTGTTGTTCCTGGCACTAGTCTCACTCCTGATATTATTTAGTGTCAGCGCTTGACAAAAAACACATTTATTGTTGCCCTGCTACCTGGCATACTGATCATTAAGTCTTCTGATTGACAGGCAATTTAAGTGATCCTAGTCAATTACTATATGAAAGCCTCTTGGTTCTTCATACAACCCATCTGGTGGAGATGATTGGCATTCTTTAGGGGCTCAGCATTCTTTAGGGGCTCAGCACCCAGAACTTTAGAATTCCATGAACTCGACCAACTTGGAGAAGGTCAGATGACATTTGACAAAGGAACGGCTCATTGCGTGGAGCTATGTGTTAATCGGGAGCCTAAAGTGGAACATGATAGTGGAGGTGGGCAGATGGTCTGAAAAATTCTTGGTGTTTTTGGGGTGCTATTGATTTTCACAAGTTTGTCCTTGGAGATGGGGGGACTTTGACATCCCTAACTTCAGATTGGGATAGAAAATATAAGGCTGGTTGTCCAATGGATTAGTTTTAGATATGATCAGCGAGGTGTTTTTCATTTGAGAAGTAAAAAAATGTTGTTTTGTTTCGGAGGTTGCTTCAGCAGTATGATTGGTAATGTGATTGGTGAACTGATGCCGTCTTCATCAGCTTTAAATAAGATCCTGAATTTGGGCAATGCCAATGGTGTACATTTGCATTGCCAAATATATCTGGAATATGGGCTGATTGTTTAGGACTTGCGTTCGATTTTTTTCTTAGGCTTCTCCTTGCTTTTTTGATCTATCAACCATATATTAGTTGAGCTCACTTGCACTGAATATGATGAACAGGCAGAAATAACAAGTTTTCAGTGAAGGTTTGAAGTCTAAAAGGCTTTGTTTTTGCAATTTTCCAAGTAGCCTTTGATGTGGTCAAGAAATATAATATTGAGAAATGGTGTTAAACTTTCAGCAAAATATAATTTAGGGTAGCTGGTGAAATCCATTTTCCTTTCATAGATCATGGAAGACATAGATGTAAGATATAATAGATTCAGTTGTTTTCGGGGCTGTTTGGGGATTTTGAAAGTGGAGAAAGCTGTAGATGTGTTTTGTTTTTTGCATAAAATATTTTTGTAAATGATAGGTAGGCCTCCTGTTGATTTTTGCCTAGCCATGCTTTCTTTTTGTCAGCCCATGCTGGTGTGAAGGGAGTAGTAATTTAACAAAGAATCTTTGAATCACATGAGGTCAAGATCACTGTGGTGGGCATCAGCTGATCTGCTGTTGTGACTCATGTATTCGGGGCTGGACTTGTGACTTATTTATTCTCAGGTTGTGTGTCTTGATAGGAGCTATTCTTCTAACATTTGTGCTTGGGAGGAGTTCTTTTGGGAGAGGTTCTTGAAATCGTTAGAAGCGGCTTCTTTCTCTGATTCACTATTAGTATTATAGGTTTCGGCTACTTGCAGGCAGGGAGTGTCTTATTATTTATTACTGGATTAAAAGGAACAGAGGAGAGCAGGAGCTACCAGTAACACATAAAGGTGTTACAAGAGAAAGTAGGGATTGCAGATGGTTGACATGACATTTTGAAAAGACACCTAAACCCCACAGACCCTCAACAGTGTATTTATCCCCAATTAAACCAAACTGTAAAATCTTACTTAGGATAGATGTAGTGCACCCAAACCAGCAGGTGAGTGGTATCCGGTTCATCCAATCCGCATTCTGTGATGGTGTTAAGTTGCGAAGAGAAATGCTGGATATAGAATTTTGCATAGATGGTACACACATCAAAGTTCTCTGGGTAAAGCGGTTTAATTTGTTTTGCCACAATATATAAATCTGATTTTATTGCCTTGCCCATGTGTTTTAACTCATCGGAAACCGATGACGTGGTTTTGTCACTCGTGGTCTGTGGTAATTGACACATTCTTTCTTTAACTGACTGCTTTACTACTTCTTCCCATTTTGCCATCCATTCCCTGGACTCTGGAGTAAGTTCTGCTGTCTCAGAATCACTTTTCTTTTCTTCATTGACTTGCTCTACAAGTGCATTCACCGCCTCTTTGAGCTCCGCAGTCGCTACAGGTTCATCTATATTCTGGCTGGACAGTGCACTCACAGATTTGTGGAATATCTTTGACATTTGTTCCCACAGATGAGTATAAAGTCGTGTTACTTTTTCCTGTTGGTTCTGTAATTCCTCTTGGCTGTTACTGATTGTATGTCTTAATGCTTTGTGCTGCAGATCAATTAGTTCTTGGATAGCACTGTGGAATCTTCCCGAATTAATGGATTCCTCAACGTGTTCAACTGCAAAAATGAAAAGGCAAATATTTGAATCTGTAATGTAGTTCCTTTACATTAGATTGAGAATAAAAATACCAGAATTAAGTTGTCCTATTTAACATAAGTAATGATGATTACTTTTTAGAATTTCAGCCTCATTATATAACATCAGTGAAATCACCAGACAGAACACCATATCCCAGTGAATTTACGGAAGAGACTCTGAAATCCCATTTTAATATCAAACTGCAACCCCAGCAGGGCAAAATATATATAAAGGTTCATTTAGTCTGAGGCTACAGTGTGTGTGTGCGCATTTGAAGTATTTACTTGGCCCACATGATGACGTATTTACTGTTTATGACTCTTTTGCTAAGGAAGAATGCCCTTTTTTGTCTTTATGACAGGCTGAGTATTCACTAATCACCATTACACGTTTATTTGTATTATTTTGTTGTCATAATAACATTATTGGATGTATAGCTTCATTTGATGCACAGAAAAATAGCCCATTGTCAGAAATATATACCATCAATATTTTTTCCTTGTATGTCTTTCACCATCACCATTTAGAATGCAAGCTGTAGCCCCAACTCCATTTTATAGCACCTATCTTTAGTGCAGTGTTTTCAACTAAAAGCCATACTCCCAGCTTCCATATTGTAGACCAAGATGTTGCTTCAATAATGTATTTTCTTTTTAGCAACAGCTGGTAACACACACAGAGTCACCCAACAATTATCAACCATTTCTCTAACAAAAAGCTGGACTTTTAACTTTGGCAATGCTTTTTGTTATTGGTGGGAGAGAATGTACCAGCCAAATTTCACATGCACAGCCAGACTTCACTGCAGGGCAACTGCACTAGTTTGGGAGATACCCTGCCACCTGGACCTCATGCAACATATCAATGTCTGAGGTGAAATGGGGACACATGTGCCTAGCTTTAGGGTGTGCAAAGCTGAAGACTTTGCTGCCATAAACTTTGACAAATCTACTTACAAATGATACAAAGTTTGCAAAATAAAAGTGTGATGTTCTTTCCTTCCCCTGTTATCCCTTCCTTCCCCTTTAAGTTGTGTCATCCTCCTTTGCATTCTAAGTTCTCAGAATGTACCTGTTTACTTGATTCTCTGCTTGTCAGTTACCTGTGGCTGTTTATGGATGAGGTTTTATTAAACCCACTCTGCTTTACTGAATCGACTTCATATTCATTTTATTACATAATTGCACCATATTATACTGGCGACGATCGGAAACGAAACAACCTCAACATAACACATCAAGGTTCCTGACCTGCCTTCTCCTCCAGCGGCTGATTTTCAAGATTAAAAGAGAAGCGAAGACTTCCCAGCGGCAGCTTTGAAAGTGTCATAATGGTGAGGAGAGCGGGAGGTTTCGTTTACAATATATGGGACTTGAGGATTTAAGACTAAAAGACTTTGCGCGTAATATAAAAAAAAAAAACGTTTGGTGCTCGCGCTTCGCTCTTCAATTTTGTGACGTTGGCTTGCGTTTCAAACGCATGCGTTCCAGACGCGCTGACGATCTAAAAAAGAAAAAAGCCAATGCACACGCTGCGCTTCAGGAGAGCCGCGCTGCGTTTCAATAGAACGCGCTGACGATCTGACAACGTTTAAGGAGAGCTGCGTTAAAATAGAATGAACATTGTTCCACATGCTGCGCTTAAGGAGAAATGCGTTCCAATAGAACGTACATTGTTTGTGTCTAACGCTGCGCCTCAAGAGGACTACGCTGCATTCCTGTAGATTGTCCTTTGTTGTAACACGTTCTATTCCTTTAAACAAGCATTGGAAAGTGGAACATTCAATCTTACTACCTTCTTTCTCCTGTTGTCCTGCAAAAAGCACAATACTTTGAACAATTGACACTTGATTTCTTATTTATTTTACTAAAATATTTTGGCACAAAGGAAGTAGTTCTATAAATAAGTAAATTACTCATAATTAAGGAAAATTAACCTTAATAACAGGATATAAACTTATTTAAAAACATTTTTTAACAGATATATAAAAAAAAAAGAAAAATGCAAAATGTAACAAAACCTGCATTCTTCCTTACAAGTCCAGGGGAGCCTAATGTAAAATGGAAAAAATGGAAAAAAATATTCACAAATTATGCTAGGGTCTGCGGAACCAACTTGAGTGCTGAAAGAAAACACTCACTTCTTCTTCATTGTCTAGGAGGTGAAGGACAGGATGTTCTTGAACATTTACCAGACTTATCAGCTGCAGAACAAAGAAACTTAAATGAATACGAAATAGCCATTCTACAACTTGATAGGCATTATCTACCTAGACTTAGCACCATCATGGAAAGGTACCATTTTGGTTTACGTGAACAAAAAAAAGATGAAACTGTAGAAGAATACGTATCTTCTTTGAGAAAACTTGCTTCTTCTTGCAACTTTGGTCAGACACTTGATGAACGCATACGTGATCAGTTTGTTTTGAGATGCGCACATGACGACATAAGAAAAGAACTGTGGCTGAAGGATGAGCCTCCTTTAGAAGAAGTTTTGACTATTGCTAAACAAGTAGAACATATGACAAGATGTGTCGGAGAACTAAAAAAAGAAAAAGAAAAGCCATCCACTTCTGAGTCTAAAGACGAAGTAAAAATTGATGAGACTGTCTATCAAGTAAAGAAAGTAGAAAATGTCACAAATGATGAGAAGCATGTTAGGTCAACTAATCCTTCTTTTTCTTTGTCCGGTAACAGATTTTCTTGTTTTAGGTGTGGTCAAATTGGTCATTTGGCTAATTCACCTATGTGTCCAGCGTTAAAGGTGACATGTAATTTATGTAATAAGAAGGGTCATTTTGCAAAATTGTGCAGGAGCAAAACAAATTATAGTGACAACTCACGGAAAAGATGGTCTCAACCTCATGTAAGATCGATTTGTTTTGAGGTTAAAGATGACAAATCTGATCATCCCTCTCATTTGGTTAGTGTGGAAGGCTCTATGATTAATTTAAAATTTGATTCCTGCTCAAAAATAACTATAATTGATGAAAAGTTGTATAATGAACTATTTAAAGGCAAAGTAAAACTGTTCAAATGTGACATTTTTCCCTTAGGGTATAGCGAGAAACCTATTGGGATGGTGGGTTACTTCATGGCTGAGATAGAACTTGGTTCAAGGATCACTGTTGGTAAAGTTTACGTGTCAAAGAAAGGTGATGCACTATTAGGTTGGTTGCACCAACGCTATTTAGGTGTGACACTTGATCCTAATGCCTCTCCTCAAGCCCAAATTCACGAAGTATCTAATCCAATACGTGACAACATGAGTGATGAAAGCCTGTCTTTGTCTTTAGCAAAACAATTTCCTGATGTTTTTAAAGAAGAATTAGGGTGTTTGCGTGGTTACAAACACCATATCAAATTAAAAGTCAATGCTCTTCCTGTTGTGGCAAAAGTAAGGAGGATTCCTCTTGTAGAACAAGCGAAAGTTCAAGAAGAACTTGACAAACTTGTGAGAAATGATATTATTGAACCCGTGGAGGCAACTGAGTGGCTTGCTCCTGTGGTTATCGCAAAGAAGCCTACTGGTGAAATTCGTCTTTGCATTGACTTAAGGGCACTAAATAAGGAGGTGGTTGTTGACAGGTTTCCCCTTCCTAATATAGATGAGATAGTCAGCACTTTAGAAGGTGCAAAGTATTTTACCATTCTCGATTTAGCTTCCGCATACCATCAGGTAGAGCTTGACTCTTATTCACAAGACTTGACTGCCTTTATTACACCAATGGGTACGTTTAAATTTAAGAGGATGCCTTTTGGCCTCGTCTCTGCCGCCTCTGTCTTCCAACGTATCATGTCAAAGATCTTAAGAGGCTTGTCAGGTGTTAAGTGCTATCAGGATGATTTGTTAATTTATGGAGGTAGTGTTCTTGAGCATGATTGTCGTGTGTCTGAGGTATTAAAAAGATTGGATGGTGCAGGTATGACCTTAAAAAGATCCAAATGCAAGTTTAGGGTTCAAGAAGTTAACTACTTAGGTCATTGTATTACTGGTGATGGGGTCTTTCCAAAGAAAGAACTTGTCGATTCTATAGACAAAGTTAAGGATCCAACTTGTAAAGAAGAACTTCTCTCATTTCTAGGCATGGTGGAATTTTATGGAAAATTCATTCCCAATTTCGCTGATAAAACCCATAATTTGAGAAAACTAACTTCAAAAAATCTTGTGTTTGATTGGTCTAGTGAATGTAAGGCTGAATTTGAGTGTATCAAGAAAGAGTTGAATAAGGCCCCTTCTCTTCATGCGTTTGTTCCTGGACTACCCACTATCTTGTTTACTGACGCTAGTGATAAAGGGCTGGGTGCCGTTTTAGTCCAGAAGAGAAATGGTAAGGATTTTCTTATTTGTTGTTCCTCTCGTTGCCTTAGAGGTTCAGAGTTTAATTACTCTGTAATAGAGAAGGAATCCCTCGCAATTTTCTGGGCCTTGAGAAAGTTTAGGAATCTTGTTTGGGGAACGAAAGTGTGTGTATTATCTGATCATAAGCCTTTGAGAGAGGTCTTTTCAAAGAAGGGTCTTGATGCCATTTCCTCAAGAATCAGGAAGTGGATTGTTTCTCTGCAGGAATTTGAGTTTGATGTAGAATATATTCCTGGGATTGCTAACCGGTCGGCTGATTGTTTATCTAGATTAGTTGACAGTGAGAATGCTGATCAAGATGATTTTTGTGAACCTGATGAGTGTACCAATGTGTGTGAAATTACTGATGGTGCAATTGATGAAACTGAATGGAGGTTGGAGTTGGGAAAAGATGAAGAAATTTCTCAGGTTATACTGTCTTTAATGAGTAAATCTCGTCTGTCTAAACCTTGGTCTTTAGTTTCAGATGAACTCTCTGTAAATAATGGTCTGTTGACTCGAGGTACTAAACTTGTTCCTCCCTCTTCTCTTAGAAGAAAATTGTTAGCTCATGCCCATTGTGGTCATTTGGGGATTGTGAAAACCAAAGAGTTTCTACGTATGCAATTTTGGTGGCCAGGTATGGATCTTGAAATCGAAAGAATGGTTAGAGAATGTCCTGAGTGTTGTTCTAGCGATAAGATCCTGAAGACTAAACAAATGCCAATGGTTAAGAGGGCCTTACCCGGTCATCCTTGGGATGAGGTGGCTATTGACATTGTGGGTCCTTTATCTGGTATTTCCGATACTCCCTATCTCATCGTTTTAATTGATCTTTACTCGAGGTGGATTGAAGTTTCTGCTGTCAGAGAAATTACCTCTGATTCCATCATTAAGTTCTTGGAACCTCTGTTTTGTAAAGAAGGTTTTCCAAATAGTCTTCTGTCTGACAATGGCCCTCAATTCTGTTCCTCAGTTTTTGTTGACTTTCTAAAAAAATGTGGGGTTGCCCATAAGAAATGTTCACTATATCACCCAGAGACTAACGGTGCTGTAGAGAGGGTCAATAAAACACTGAAGGAGTCAATTCAACTTGCTCGTGCCTCTGGTTTAAATTGGAAATCCACTCTCCAAGACAGGATAAATACCTCTCGCTTTGTCCCTCATTCTTCTACTGGGAGGTCTCCATTTGAACTGTTTAAAGGGAGGATTCCTAATACTTTGTTGTGTCCTGGGTGGATGTGTTTAAACAAAGGTCTAGTGGATAATGATATAGGCGAATGGAGGGCAAGAACTGTTTAAGCAGGATGCACGTAAGTCTTATTTTGACAAAAAGAAAAGTGTAAATTTTCAAGAGATCAAGGTTGGTGATCTTGTAAAAATAAAGACTCCGGTTGGACGCAAACCGTGGTCCAAATATACCGATGTTAGAGCGGTTATCAAGGTTTTCAGGAATGCTGTAAAGACTGAAGATGGAAGAATCTGGAACAAGAGTCGTGTTGTGGTTGTTAATCCTAATTTATTTGTTGACTCTTCTCGTTGTGATACTGGTTTGTGCAATAATTTCCTTCTTCCTTCCAATTCTCCATTAGACAGGTTATCCTCTCCTTCTACAAGAAGTCAAAGGATTCGTAGTGCACCGTACCACTTGAAAGATTATGTTTAGCTTGCATTTCTTTTTGCTTATACTGCCTAACTTGGTTTACTTCTCTTATTTGTAAAGAAGGGAGATGTGTGATGTTCTTTCCTTCCCTTGTTATCCCTTCCTTCCCCTTTAAGTTGTGTCATCCTCCTTTGCATTCTAAGTTCTCAGAATGTACCTGTTTACTTGATTCTCTACTTGTCAGTTACCTGTGGCTGTTTATGGATGAGGTTTTATTAAACCCACTCTGCTTTACTGAATCGACTTCATATTCATTTTATTACATAATTGCACCATATTATAAAAAGCTCTGCAAATGAAGGGTTTACGACTATAACGGTGAAGACAAAAACAGCAAATCCTGTTGTGGATAGCAAATATTGGTGGCAACAACTAGCGATGTGGGAAAATAAATTTTCTATGCATTATGCCACAAATTTTGCCTTCAACTCCACTTTCAATTACATTCCTATGCAAATATAATTTTGCGCAGGAAGAAAATTGTGCAATAAGAGTAATTGAACAAAAAACATGAACACTTTGTAACACTTCAGGAATCGAGAATTGTGTACAATTGTGCATGCTGGATACATTATGCCAAGAGTTAAACCTCATAGAAAATTGGCCTTCCACGCATGTTGCTTTTGCAACTTTGTCAAGTCTTCAACAGCCTGCCTTGCAACTGCGCCAAAATGTTCTTAAATATTAACTAGCGAACAGCACAGTCGATTTAGTAGGCCACCACGTCAGGCCTCCATGCACTGGATGAAGAACACTTCAAGGTGCTGACAAACAGAGCAGACCCCACGGCCACGTGGGACCGACTGCCGCCCAGACAAGTGGGTGACTGAGATAATAACTCACAAACACTTGAGGTAACCAGTCACTGACACATACAAAGGGATGTAGCATGTGCACATCTAATGGCTGCTGCCATCTTAAACCTCTCTAAAGCATCCCAGCAATGTGCATCCCTCTTTTCAAACAATATGTACCTGTGGAAGGTCTCCTTATCTCCATAACATCAATGTTGTCGGGTATTTTCTCTATGTTCCCACTCGAGATGATTTTCAATAAGTGTTTTTTGGCCGCTTTCATTTTGTTCATTGGTTTTTCCATTAGTTTGCCGTCTTTTGATTTGGCTTTTATTTCTGTCGCATTGGTGGCAGCACTGTGAGATCCTGCTTGAAAAAGAACCACATGTTTGTGTTACAAGTATAGCCCAAAACTAGAAGAACCGTGAAATGAAAGCCTAGATAGGCCCAACCCTGCATATGACAACACCTGGTAACAAAACAGAAAAGAATAACCTTCATTAAATTTCAGCATCAATAGGTAACATGAGCTCAACACATATTTTAAGGGCATGCTTTAAAAAAATTGTATATGGAATATGATTTGCCAAAAACAGGCATGATAAGAAGTGGTGATGTGTGTCTTCATTGCCGAACTTGTGTGTGTGTGCTATTTCAATTTCTAAGAATGAATTGGACAGCTAGAATTGCCTCTGGCCCTGCACTTGCAAGAAATAGAAGCAGTGCTAGAAGCACGTCAATTCATTAATAGCTTAGCTCGTTCTAACGATGGCACGGAGATGTGAAAAAAGTCGAAAATATTGTTTACCAATTTTAATGTCTGGTTTCTCCATTAAGTAACACAGCGAGTAACTGGTAGGTACCCTGATTAAAATGTTAACTAAGTATGCCTGCAGAGCCCTCTTTAGTTCTTGCTGGGAGTGATCCATACTCTGGTCACTATATCTTTGAGCTTAGCCACACCATCTCTTCACAAATAACAGAATAAAATTGTCCAAACAGCTCTTTAGTCAACTGACTAGCTCCTCATGTCTTCATTGTGTTCCTCATTTTTTTTTTGAAAACAGATTTTATTGGTTACATGGTGGACACATATCAAGTAATGCTCTGACAGACAATCACTAGAAGCAAATTATCAAGTACAGTGACATGAAAGTATTTTCATATGCAATCAAACAGTTGAGGCAAAGGTTCCCGAGCGCTTAGAGGCCTGTAGGTGATTGAGCGCGCTACAAATCAAAAATAACAATAACAATAACAATAACAACAAAAGAAATGCAAAAGTTGCACAACCCCCCCACCCACCCACCCTCAACCCCCCCCCCCCCCCGCGTGCCTACTCCGCCCGTGTTGTGCTTGGAACATGTTACACTTGCCAAAAGTGCCACAGTGTCCGCCTGTATCACAGGCTGTCAAGTGAACTGAAAGACATCTTCCTCTGGAGGCGGGTCTAAGTCCAGGCCCCGATAGTCCGCCCACCGCTTCCATATTCTGTAATGCTTGAGCGGGCAGCCCCTTGCTACATATATTGGCTGTTACAGGCCCATACAAAAGTCCATCCCGTTCTGCCAAGCTATGAGTGACGGGGCTCGGGGCGCCTTCCAAGATCTCGCAATGTCCCTTTTGGCCAGGGTTAGCCCCAACAGTAGTAAATGACACTTATACCGATTGCCCCCCACTCCAGCCAGCACGTGAAGAAGGGCCAACTTGGGATCTTTCTGAAGCTCCCAGGCCAGGGCCTCATTCAAACAACTGAATACCCTATTCCAGAACCTCCCTAGAACCCTGCAGTCCCATACTGTATGCAGCAGCGTACCCACTTCTGATCCGCACCCAAGGCAAATTGGGGATGCTATCAATCCCGCCCTCCACAAGCGCTGTCTAGTGTAATACATACGATGAAGGTAACTGAATTGTATCAGTCGCAAGCACGTGGAAATGGCCGCTCCCCTGGGTCCCTCCAGTGCCTCCACCCAATCCTCCTCGTCTAGCTCCCCAACATCCTGCTCCAGAGTTGTGCAAGGTCTGTGGAGCAGTGGCGCACTAAGGTTTGATAGATGCGGGACATCTTTTTGTCCGGTAGTTCTCCCATAAAGACCTTGGCCTCAATGGGACTGAATTCCGGTATGTCTTCCACCCCCTGAAGATACGGAGTAAGAGCATGCCGGAATTGGAGGTATTTATAAAATTGGGTACGTGGCATCCTCCCGCAGAGTATCAAATGACTTGAGCACACCCCAAGACATGACATCACCTAGTGTAGAGATGCCTATCGCATCCCAACTCCGGAAGCTCACTAGGGCCGCGAGCTGAGGCAATCTACCATTCTGCCACAATGGGGTTTCTAATGTTAGGACATTCCACCAGCCCATCCTACGCAGGGCCTGCCGCCAAACCTGAAATACCACCTGCGTGATGGATGGTAGGGATCCCCGTAGAGATGCAGAGTATAGTAGCGTATGTAAGGAGGCAGAGCCCATCAGGGCTCGTTCCACTGCATATGCGGGGTCTCCCCTGTCCGCATACCACCATTCGTTCAGAACCAGGAGGTGGGATGCCTGATAGTATGACAGGACGTCCGATGTGGCCAGCCCTCCTGTATAAGTGGAGCGAAAGCAAGTCCGCAAAGCAACCCGCACTGCGCCCCCCTCCCACAGAAAGCCACTCAACGCCGCGTTAAGGCGCCGAAACCAATCTTGTGGGACTAACGCCAGATGATTCTGCATAGGATAGAGGAGGCGCGGGAGCGCCACCATCTTGAAAATGGAAGACCTACCCTGAATGGAGAGCAGCATTCTGGCCCATGCCTTGAGATCTTCCCGTGTGCACTCCCACACCGGGGCAATATTACGCTCCAGGGCCACGAACGCATCCTCCGTAAGGAACACCCCCAAGTATTTCACTCCATCTGCGGCCACTTGAATCCCATTGGCCCACTCTCCAATTGGCAGCGGGCCCCCCAGAGTCCAGAGGGTAGACTTCCCGGGGTTCATATAGAGACCCGAAGTTTCACCAAATATTTGTAGGATTCGCAGAATGAGAGGCCCCGAGCGCTCCAGGTCGGTGAGAAAAAACAGCACATCGTCTGCGTATAGGGCTATCCTATCCGCCACATCGGTCGACCACTGGAAACCCTTTAGTTGAGCGTCGATCCGCACCCACGCCGCAAGGGGTTCCATTGCGAGTGCGAATCGGTATGGGGAGAGGGGGCAACCCTGTCTCGTCCCCCGCTGGATACTAAAAGAGCGGGATATTCCGCCGCCCACTCGCACCGCTGCCGTGAGGTCCGTGTATAGGAGCCGTACATATGCCAGGAATCGGGGCCCTAGATTCAGACACCCCAATAGGGCAAATAAATACGTCCAGCTCAGGGAGTCGAACGCCCTATCCTTGTCTGCCAACAGCAGCGCAGCCCGTTCTCCCAATCCCCGCCAGGCTGAAATCGCAACCTGAGCTCGCCTGATATGCCTAATGGCACGTTGTGGCATAAAGCCGGCTTGGTCCGGATTAACCAAATCTGTGATGTGGGGCTTGAGCCTATTGGCGAGGGCCTTTGCCAGTATCTTGGCCTCGGTATTGAGCAACGAGATCGGGCGGTAGGACTCATGCCTCTCTGGGGGCCGCCACGGCTTCAAGAAAACAACTACCTCCGCATGTCTCCAATCCGGGAGCAGCGTACCACTCTCACGCGCCTCCTCAATGACCGGCCGGAAGTGGGGTGTCAACTGCGATTGTGTTCCTCATTTTACAAGTGGACCTGTAATATCTTCTGCCTATTGCATTTATCTTAAAGGGAAAGGGAAGAAATATATATATATATATATATAGCTGCACAGTTGGTACAGACACAGGGCATGTAAAATGCTGGCATCGTTATATTGACGATTTGTTTATCGTCTGGGATGGAGGGATGGATTCAGCAGAAGAATTTATCAGAATTCTCAACATCAATGACCTCAATGTGCATTTTTCAGGCTCAGTTAGTCCGGTGGCAGCGGAGTACCTAGACCTGAAGGTGTATATTGAGAGTAACCAACTGCATACCACCCTGTACAGAAAAGATACTGCTGGCAATTCGACACTCTTTGCCAGCAGTAGCCACCCCACCCAGCTAAAAAACAGCATTCCCTACGGAGAACTACTAAGAATCCGTAGGAACTGCTCAAAAGACTCCGATTTCGAGGCGGCCGCTTCGGAATGCTTAGCAAGATTCTCCACGAGGGGCTATGGTAATTCCTTACTGAAAAACACCTTGAAGAAGGTAAGGAAGATACAGAGAACTAAACTCTTGGCCACAGATAATCCTACTGTGGGAAGAAATAGAAAATCCAACAAGGAAAATGGGAAGTTCAGACTTATTACTCCGTATTCTACGGGAGCTAAGTATCTGAAAGCTATGCTAAATAAAAACTGGCATATACTAAAAACGGATAGTGTACTATCGGATGACCTACCTGCTCATCCTTTGATCACGTTCAGCAGGGCTAGGTCACTAAGTGACATGCTGGTCTCGAGTCATCTAGATAAACTAACACCTAAAACTAATTCCTTGAAGCGTATGGCGGGCTTCTTTCCTTGCGGCCACTGCAAGGCTTGCAGTGGTAGCAGACGAGTGCTATCATATGACATACCAGACACCGGTAATAAAGTGCCGATCAAGCACTTTATTACATGCAGCTCCCAGTTCGTAGTTTATTGTTTGGTCTGCCCGTGTGGCTCACGCTACATAGGGAGCACCATCAAGGAACTCAAACTGAGGATCCTGGAGCACCAACGGGCAATCGAGAAGGTAGACATCTCATATCCGGTTGCCCGGCACTTTGCAGAGGAACACAACAAGGACCGCACAAAACTCTGATTCTTTTGATTGGACATTGTTCCACCAAATATAAGAGGAGGTGATAGGTTAAGAAGACTCCGCAGACTCGAGTCCAGATATATTGCAGACCTTTCCACTAAATACCCGGGAGGATTAAACAGCGGCGAGGAATTAGCATGTCATCTGGGTAAATAAGACTACAGGAATAATGGAAAGGGGCGACCACTCGGTCCCCCCGCACGTATGGCAGAGTACCACGATCCCCCCGGGAAGCCATCTTGGGCGGGAGGCGTGTCTCGGCTGGTATGCCCGAAGCGGCGTAGCCGGGGCGCGCTTTTTCCCGCCCTAGAGTGGGCTGGCCTAGACACTGACGCAGCTGGCCACGCCCTCGGGGCAGGCAGGGGCGGGTTTACGCCCGCCCTGAAGACGGATAAAAGGGGACGCAAGACCAGAAGGCATCCTCTTGTTCCTGTGCTCCGAAGCTGCACCTCCTCGCTGCACGTGAGCTCGAGACGGAACGAAGAGCCAATTTTGAGCGTTGTAATCCTTCTTTTTGTCTTACAGATACTCTGTCGGAGAAATGCCCAAGAAAGGCGGAAAGAGAATGACGACTGAACAGATGCTTCGGGTCCTCATGAAGGAGATGACCGAGCTGAAGAAGCGGGTGGCGGAGAGAGAGGGGGAAGGGGGGCCGGAACGTCCTTCGGCTGGAGCAGCCCCAGGAGGGAGAGCCAAGAGGCCAAGGAGGGGACCAGCTGGGGGAGACGTCCCGGTTCCCCGTACCCCGCTTGAAGCGCCAACCCCAGTACCCGTGGAGGGGAATCCGATTCCCGTGGTGGTCACCCCGGTGTCCAATGAAGATATGCCGCCCGAGCTGGCAGCACAACTTGCAGCGTGGTTGGGCGAAGGTAGTGAGGGCGCCACGGCTGTCGATGCGCAGGCGCTGATGAAGCAACTGCGTGAGAAACGGGAGGCAGCCACGGTGTCCGCGCCGGCTGCAGTAGTTGACAAACCACAAGGGACGATTACGACCGCAGAGGCAGCGTCCGGTGCAGGTAAGCGGCCATTGCCGATTGCGAGGGATGAGTCGGCACCCTCTCGTAGAGAAAGGTTGGGTCAACATGTGCCTTTGGCAATTAAAGAGAAGATTTGGGCGGGGGAATATGTGAACATCTTCTCGTTGCTTGTTGATCATTATGAGGTGGAGCATGTTAAGGGCCAGAAAGACCTCATGCATCCGAGTGTTTGGCGCGCAAAAATGGCCGCCTTTAAAGTGAATGAGAATATTGGCAATTGGGGCAAAGCATGGGGGATTTCTACGTCGATCTTAGGGGAACGTAGGCCCGAGTTACTTTCCGAGTTGCCGACCTATCAGTCGCGAATCATGGGGTACTCGACGTCACACCAGGGTAACCATTGGTTCTGCTACGATAATCTTTTTAGAAAGGCTAAAGAGCATAATAAAAGCTTAACCTGGGATTGTTACGATTCTTTGACATGGGATAAAATGAAGGAGACAGGTATGTTGAAAATGCCATTGGTAGGGGGTAATGTTGGCGAATCCTCCCGCCAATATGCGGGGACGCCCTTTCGATCAGGTACGGGTACCGACGATCACTCGAGACCTGCCAGCAATACAGGGAAAAGGGGGTTCTGCTGGAATTTCAACAGAGGTAAATGTACTAGGCCCCAGGGATCGTGTAAATTTAGACATGAATGTAGTGGGTGCGGGTCGTCCCATCCTGAGTCCACGTGCAGAGCCAAAACGGGTGATAACGGGGGTAGAGGAGGCGCCAAACAGGTCTAACATAGTCCGAGGGGCGCCTTTACCTACCCCGATTGATACCTTGGCGATGATTCCCTGGCTCAGTGAATACCCGGATCGTACTTCTGCTGGGGTGCTGCGGAACGGGTTTTCGTATGGTTTCCGCATCCCAGTAGGGGACTTTCAGGGTGTGGAGAAGTGTAAAAATCAACTTTCGGTCCTACAGCATACGACCGTGGTACAGGAGAAGATCCGGAAAGAGGTTACTCGAGGTCGGGTTGCCGGCCCGTTTAGTGTACCCCCGGTGCAGAGTTTTGTTTGTTCTCCTTTAGGGGTGGTCCCCAAGAAGGACCCGGGTGAGTTCCGACTGATTCATAATTTATCAGCTCCACGTGGTCTTTCTGTAAACGATGCAATAGACCCAGAAGTGTGTTCGGTGCGGTACGCATCTTTCGATGAGGCCGTAGCCATTTTGAATCGCCTGGGGCCCGGGGCGCTGATGGCGAAGTCGGATATCGAGTCAGCGTTCCGGTTGCTCCCGGTACACCCAGACGACCAGCGTCTCCTAGGTTTCATGTTTCAGGGTCATTATTACATGGACAGGTGTATGCCGATGGGGTGCTCTATATCTTGTGCCTATTTCGAGAAATTCAGTAGTTTTCTACAATGGGTCTTCACAAAGAGGACGGGTTTCCAACATGTAATGCATTACCTTGATGACTTTCTGTTCCTTGGGGCAGCCGGGGATCTCGAATGTGGCCAGGCCTTGGCCGAATTTTGTGTATTAATGAAGCAGTTTGGTGTGCCATTGGCACCGGGTAAGACGGTGGGTCCTGCGACTTGCCTCGAGTTTCTGGGGATCGAGTTAGACTCCAGTGAGGGTTGTTTTCGTTTACCAGCTGACAAAGTGGGGAAGTTCAGGGCAGCCCTGCAAATGTGTATAAATGGATCTAAAGTTACGCTGCATCAGTTACAGCAGTTGGTGGGACAGTTGAATTTTGCCCTGAGGGTTATACCGATGGCCCGCCCCTTTTCCCGTTCAATTGCCCAAGCTATGGTCGGCCTAAAGGAGGGTCATCATCGCACGAGACTATCGGCTGAGGTCCGCCAGGACATGCGCATTTGGTTAGCATTCCTGGCGGATTTTAATGGTCGAGTCGTCTGGAACAAACCGGCCGTGTCCTCTGAAGAGCTGGGGCTATGGACAGATTCGGCAGGTAGCATAGGTTTTGGTGCCATCTTCGGCACAAAATGGTCGGCACAAAGATGGCCGGCATGGTGGCATGACAATGGACTGACAAGTAATATTGCTTTCTTGGAACTTTTCCCCATTTTGGTGGCCCTAAGAACCTGGCCCGAAGGGTTCAAAGATCACTCTGTGGTATTTTGGTCTGACAATATGACCGTGGTCGAGTGCATCAATAGCCAGGCAGCACGATGTAAACTGATTTTAAGACTGCTCAAAGAAATTGTTTTACTGTGTATGCAACTGAATGTGCTATTCAGAGCTAAACATGTCCCGGGGGTACTGAATCAGGCAGCTGATGCACTGTCTCGTTTTCATATGCAGGCTTTCTCGGGTTTCCTTCCCACAGCGGACCCAGAGCCGGCACCCTTTCCCGAAGCTCTCTGGTCTCTCGGTGCCCCGAACTTCGTCACCTCGTGGGAGAGAGCCTAGCACCAAGGACAAGGAAGGCGTATGAAGGGGCGTTTCGGTCCTATTTAGCCTTTTTGGGGACTGATGGAGAGGGGCTTTGGGGCCACGAGGAATGGGTAGTGAATTTTCTGATGTCCTTACGTAGGGCTGGGAAATCGGTGGCTACGGCCCAGAGGCATCGTGCTGCCATTTCCTTTGTTGCCAGGGCTCATGGTATCCAGGACCCGACAGCGTCTTTCGTTGTACAGAAAGCGCTGCGTGGGTGGCAACGCCTTGAGGGTCGCAGAGTAGATGAGAGGCGCCCGATAGGTTTGGATAGGTTGGCCCAGTTGTTGGCCACACTCCCTGCCACATGTTCATCTCAGTTTGAGACGGTGTTGTTCCGAGCCGCTTTTACGCTGGCATTTCATGGAGCGATGCGGGTAAGCGAACTGGTGGCGAGGAACAAACGGGATGTGACAGGGGGTTTGTGCCAGGAACACGTTCAGGTCAGAGGAGAGACAATGACTGTCTCCTTTGTCAGGTCCAAGACCGATCAAGATGGGATGGGTGACTGCATAATCATACCCAGGATTCCCGGGTCCTCCATGTGTCCAGTAAAGTGTTTAGAAAACTACCTAGCACGAAGGGTGGCATCATGGGGGGGGACCTTGTTGAGACACGCGGACGCCACCCCACTGACGAAATTTCAGTTTCAGCGGGTGCTTGCGATGTCAATTGCCGCTGCGGGCTTGAACCCGGGCGAGTTTGGGACCCACTCCTTTCGGATAGGGGCTGCTACGGAAGCTACAGCTAGGGGTCTTAATGTTGAACAAGTGAAACGAGTGGGGCGTTGGTCCTCCAAGTGTTATAAGAGGTATGTGCGGTTGCACATGTTGTGAAGCTGTAATGATGTACTCACGCTTCTTGTCTTTGTTTGGTTTTCAGTTGCGCAAGCCTACGAGGCGGGGCGGACTATGCAGTCGACCCAACACCGGGCCAGCGGTCAGACATCACCGGCTGTGAAGAAGGAGGTGTGGGTCGTGGGCCACTCATACGTGAGGCGTGCCGCGGACGTATTCAAAGCAGGTGACATGATTCACGTAGCTGGGGAATACGGGTACAGGGTGTCCTTCTACGGAAGAGGCGGGCTCTGTATTGACCAGTTTCAAGCATTTTTCGAGGGTTTGTTAGGGCGGACGAGGTCACCGCCGTCTATAATCATAGTGCATCTAGGGGGCAACGATTTGGTCACCACCGGTAGACGACTTCTCCTGGAGGCAATGCTTTCCACTGTAAGTTGGTTGGCGAGGAGAGTTCCGGGGTGCACAATTGCGTGGTCCCATATGATCCCACGAAAGGTGTGGCGAGGGGCTATTTCTGTTCCTGCTTTGAATCACTCTGTGAGAAAGCTTAATAACAAAGTGAGTAGGTTGTTCCGTTCCAGGACATTGCATTCTATTTCGCATGGCTGTATTAATGATGACAGTATGTATTTGGGGGATGGTGTGCATTTGTCTCGGGTGGGGAATGAGTTACTCATAGGAGACTTCTTAGCATGGTTAAAAACGTTAAAACATGACCTTTAGGTAGGAGCTTTGTGGGGGGTCCGGATAGCCGGTCAACTATCCGGCCTGTGGCGGTAAGGTCATGATCGGTGAGCACTAATTGGAAGATCCCTATGAGTGGGCGTCACCCAACACGGATGGGAGCGCTCGGGAGAGGTGGCCATTGGCCCCTCAACGGGGAGGCGGTCCCTTCTAAGGATGGGTCGCCGAAAGAAAAGGAAAGGCGGTCAAGGCCCCTTCCTGTGTAGGAGGGGTTACAGCCCCCTCCTGGGGAATTTCCCGGGGCCAGTGACGTCTGCGACGGCAGATGTGGTAAGTTGTGCGGGGTTTGGGGGGGGGGTCTACGCTACCTTCTAGATACCTCACACGAGTCCTCGAACGACCTTTAAGTGGCGTCGAGTTTTATTGGTGCCCCCGTCAAGTCAAAGGGAAATTGGTAGTTGCACTTGAGGTACGCCTCAGTGCTGTCGCCCCTCACAAGTGGGGGGGGTATTTCTGGTTAGGGATCTTGACACCGGTTACGACCTTGCCGTTGGCCCTTAAACGTTAGGATGTACAATTTCATAATTTCAAGTAAATGTGTGTAGGATGTTAGTTCGGCTAGGAGAACCTCTGTATTAGAGAATCTGTTAAGGTTAGCCAAACATCGCAATGTGGTAATGAAATTGTACATAATATAAAATGTTGATTTAATGTTTTAATTTTGTTTTAATAAATACGGCCGGGAGGGTTACTCCCTCCCTCTTCCAAAAACTTCAAGAACTGTTTCCTGTTTCCCTCCTTTGGGGATTGTGTTGAGAGGGGGTGGCGGGTATCTCAGCCATATGGAAAGGGGCGACCACTCGGTCCCCCCGCACGTATGGCAGAGTACCACGATCCCCCCGGGAAGCCATCTTGGGCGGGAGGCGTGTCTCGGCTGGTATGCCCGAAGCGGCGTAGCCGGGGCGCGCTTTTTCCCGCCCTAGAGTGGGCTGGCCTAGACACTGACGCAGCTGGCCACGCCCTCGGGGCAGGCAGGGGCGGGTTTACGCCCGCCCTGAAGACGGATAAAAGGGGACGCAAGACCAGAAGGCATCCTCTTGTTCCTGTGCTCCGAAGCTGCACCTCCTCGCTGCACGTGAGCTCGAGACGGAACGAAGAGCCAATTTTGACCCACCCACCAGCCCCTGAAGACAGCCAGTTGTTTTGAATAAAAGTTGATGGATAACTCTAATTTCGTTTACAGGTTGTTGTATTATCGTGTTGATTTTGAGTGTGTAATAAAGAATGGTCTATGTCATTTATGTTTTATGATTAAAGAATTCGGCTTTAGTGTTCATTTATAAGCATGCTTTTATTACGGTCGTAGTAGCCAATGTATTTTTTAGTTTAATAGGTTAGTTAGCATTGTCGTATTTATTTTTGGTCGGGCGGTAAGGTCATGATCGGTGAGCACTAATTGGAAGATCCCTATGAGTGGGCGTCACCCAACACGGATGGGAGCGCTCGGGAGAGGTGGCCATTGGCCCCTCAACGGGGAGGCGGTCCCTTCTAAGGATGGGTCGCCGAAAGAAAAGGAAAGGCGGTCAAGGCCCCTTCCTGTGTAGGAGGGGTTACAGCCCCCTCCTGGGGAATTTCCCGGGGCCAGTGACGTCTGCGACGGCAGATGTGGTAAGTTGTGCGGGGTTTGGGGGGGGGTCTACGCTACCTTCTAGATACCTCACACGAGTCCTCGAACGACCTTTAAGTGGCGTCGAGTTTTATTGGTGCCCCCGTCAAGTCAAAGGGAAATTGGTAGTTGCACTTGAGGTACGCCTCAGTGCTGTCGCCCCTCACAAGTGGGGGGGGTATTTCTGGTTAGGGATCTTGACACCGGTTACGACCTTGCCGTTGGCCCTTAAACGTTAGGATGTACAATTTCATAATTTCAAGTAAATGTGTGTAGGATGTTAGTTCGGCTAGGAGAACCTCTGTATTAGAGAATCTGTTAAGGTTAGCCAAACATCGCAATGTGGTAATGAAATTGTACATAATATAAAATGTTGATTTAATGTTTTAATTTTGTTTTAATAAATACGGCCGTGAGGGTTACTCCCTCCCTCTTCCAAAAACTTCAAGAACTGTTTCCTGTTTCCCTCCTTTGGGGATTGTGTTGAGAGGGGGTGGCGGGTATCTCAGCCATAGGAACTCTCTCTTAGAAGGCCCTGTACAATACCTGCCAGTCCAGCTATAATACGTACATTTTGTCTATAGTACCTAAACCGTATTCTTGTAACACTGAATCTCCCAAGTCCTGACTTTGATTTTGACTTTGATTTTGACTTTGACTTAGGTCTTGATGTTGAAATGAACCATACAATGTAACTTCGTTGATGAATCCCCTTTGCCTATCCTGACAGGCTACCGGAGGAATGTATATATGTGGATATGTATATAACAATATGGGTACATACAGTAACAGAATTGGCCAACATAGAAGTATGACCTGATACGAACGGTCTTCTGGTATTTGAATTCCCTATGATGGGTTTTGAATATCAGAATGCAAGGTTTCTCCTTAGCAGTGGAATTATGATTTATGATATATTCACTAGCTTTGAGGACTAACTAAAGTTGAATGTCTTTTGAGTTCCCTTTGGCCAGTCTAGTTATACCGTCAATGCATGTCATACCCCGGATGATGCCTTTTCTTCCTTTGAATGCTTATTGTTTTGATATAGTCTTCCATTAGAAACTTGAAGGAAACGAATCTTCTTGCTATATTTTGATGACTTTCCATGATGAATTTTGGATTTATTTCACAAGAAGTATGATATCACTCTTTCTCTGTGTCTAGAGGTTTGCCTTATGAATTGCACTGTTTGTTTATTTGTAAATATGACATTGTACATGGTATCATAGGACATTAGCCGATCCACGGCTTTATTTCAACGTAAGAATTTACGTATGAATTAGATAAGACCCCGGTATGGATAGAACACCTTTCCAATATGGCGCCCACAGAGGCAAAAGGGGTAAAGTCTTATGTTTATGTCAATGTTCATTAACTTTTATACAGAATGGGACGTCTGAAATTGACGAGTGAGACACTGACGAAGGCTCACGCTGAAACGCATCTGTGCTTTTTTGTTCCCTGTAAATAAATCGCTGGCTAACTTCTGGATTACGAGTGCTGCCTCTTTCTTGTGAGACTGGGAAGAGTCTTGAGCGAATATATATATATATATATCAGCTTCAAAGACTCCCCCAAACAAGAAGGAAGTGGCCGCACTCTCGTGGTAAGTTTCAGCAATTTTTAGCAGTTTATTTGCACACAAACAGGACGCGTTTCGGCATACGTGACTTATTCCACTGTGTCAACATAAACAAAAGCTCCCGCCATTTTATACATTCAAATCTCATGTTTTTTTACTCTGAAGCCTACGATTCATAAACCTAAAAAGTGGACAGAACATTTATCGTCCCTGTGTGGGCCATTTTGGAGTTTGTATAGTTACATTATATACATCAATACATGTGTGTACGATATGATTAAATCAAATAACTAAGTTCATTCTTTGATACTCTCAAAACAATAACGCAAACTCTAGGTCCTACGTACATTAGCATGATTATATGCAAAAGACTTATTTTTATGTACATAGTAGTGACAGTTCATACCACTTTACTTATTATGCAAATGGCATAATTGAGCCCTGGATGGGCAGCCTCCAAAGTTAAAGACATTAAGAGTGGACTTCTTCATATCATTGTTGTGTAGTGTAGTTCCTATTTTCCCTATAGGCCCTGCGCATTGGAATAACAAACAGCAGTGCAAACGTAGGACTGTGGTCTTCTAGGTCTCTACTGACTATGTTAGACTTAATTTAGGTTTGCGCCAGCTAGCTCAGAGGTCACTGGAAACTTTCTTGACTGAATAGGAAGTGATCAGCTTCCCTGGCTCAGACAAGAAGGGATTCAGCTTCCGACAACCGCATAAACATGAAAACGTTGCTCCCCAGAATAAGAGTCAATCTCTAGAGTCGTGTGAAACAATAGACAATTATTTCACTCAGTCAGACGTGCGTTCTTAGTTTCACCAGAGTGCAGAGAATAGAGAGACAGGCGTTTTCAATAAAAGATATTTATTGAGCAGTCTTCCTTCTCATGCAAGAGAAATGAATTGCCACAATTGCAAGACTTGTTATAACGTAAAGTGCGTACAGTAAAAGGAGTATTATGAAATACTGTAAAAGCATTGATATGGTTTCTTTTCCATAAAACACTTTAAAATGGATAAAATATATATATATACATAAGCCAGCGTGCTCAACTGGTGCTTCTAAAATACGCCTACCCCGGTGTACCTGACCTAAGCCTAATACGTGGGAAGGAGTAAGTAGCAGTTTAAGTTAAGTAGGTTTGTTGCCAAGGATCTGTTTAAGAATTCTCTCTAAGGGTTTAGTCAGCACTGTACCTTGGGAATAGAATGTAGGAGGTCTGGTATCTCCCTCTCAGGACCCGATATCCCAGTCACCCGCAAGGGTAGGCTGGAAACGCTGGAGCTGGATTTTCTCGGCAGGAGAAAAGACAGAGTCTTTCTCAGCGCGTAAAAGAGGGGCAGCGTCCGTGGGCTTCTTGCGTCTGCTCGGCTCTCTGCAAGGGGACAGCTGTTCTGCTCCAGAATTCACCACTGTGTATTTGCTTTAGGCAAAGTTGGCATATTTATACCTGAAAGGTGCCGGGTTTGACGTAAGGTTTGGACATAAGATGTCAATAAAGATGTCACTAAGAACTGGTCGTTCTTACAGTCCTCGAAGGAGTTCTATTACAAATCAAAACAAAGCAAGCGGGGCTTTCCCAGGTTGCTGGGTTTAGTGTGTTGAAAGAACTCTGTGTGCTCTCTAGGAATCTAAGGAAGTAGCTTCTGCTGTGTCATGGACTGCAGAGGCGATTTACTGATATCTTAACCAACTCAAATTCATCCATTTGATCATGATTAAAGCAATTACATCCACTCTGGGTCCTACAACAATTAAATACAAAACTTAATTTTATAATGATTAAGCCCTGAATGGGTATATACTCAAATGACTTTTGCAGATCAATCAGTTCATTAGGAAATCGGGGGTGTCTCACGAATAAGATTCAAAATCTTCATTAGCAGTTTCATATTAAATCCCAAAAATAAGCCCATATATTGCCATAATACAAAAACATCTAACATATATACAAGGACATCACTGTATTCCATCTTTAGTTACATCATAGCCCACTTATCCCAGATGTATCGATAATTCTTCTTCAGAATTAAGGTCAAAGGGAATGATGGTATGCAAATCGATTATGTATCTCGATTTGAGTCTACGTAATCTTTGTTCCCCATTGCCACCTCGTTCGCTAACAGGAACGAGGTCAATGCAAAAGAATTTGAGAAGTGTGCGATCACTATTGTGAACTTCAGAAAAGTGCCTTGCCACTGGGTATGAGGGATCCTTGTTTTCATTGCACGAGCACGCTCTAAGATTCTCCTCTTCACAGGATGTATAGTGCTGCCTACATAGGTTTTCATGCATGGGCATACCAGGCAAAAAACACAATAGGTTGTAGTGCATGTTAGGAATTTATTGATCTTCATATCTTTCCTGCCTGGAACTTGATAGGCTAAAACTTTAGAACTGCGCTCAGGGATGTGGAATTCCTATAGCCCGACGCCCAGGACATATTGTTTGGGGTCAAGGGCAACAAGTTTTAATGTGCATTTTGTCCTTGGGACAAGTAGGCCCAACCCCCTGCAGCACAAACCCTTTGGTTGCCAGTTTGCAGTAGCACATTAAGGGCCAGGGAAGGGCACAGCCTGAAGTCAAGTTATTATTTGTGTGCCTATGTTAATGCTGTTCAAACTTGTATTTATGGTTCATTAATTGAAAGCCTTTATTATTAGGGTGAGCGCTTTAAGTAAATGTAAGTTCTGACTGCACTACTGACATTGGTTATAGTATAAAAATGTGTAGTCACGGTTTCAAAGTTTAGCAATATGAGGCTATGCATAATGCTCCCAGAATGCTCTCGGATTAGATGCAAATATTTGCAGAAGCTTGAGAGCAAGATTAAGGACTCTTTGCTTTCAATATAAAATGTTACTAAAAAAATGAAAGTAGGAAAAAAATACATTTTGCTAAACTACTGTGAAATTTCAGGTACAGTTTCTTTGCAGCATCATTTAGTAAAATGTGTTTATTCATGCTAGTATTTCGCAAAAATATTCATATTGGAAAATCAGTGTAACGAGTTTCAATAAGATTATGAGAAACATAAAAATAAACAAGCATTGGCAAAAAGCCAGTAGGTCTGAAATTAGTGTCAGCTTTGTAATTTTGCCAATACGTGACTTGTTTTAGCATGGTTTTTGTAAAACCTTGATGTGAGAGCTGCTGTGCCCGCACCATTATAACAAACCTTGACAAAAGCAAAAAAAATGGTCTAAAAAAAGCACACACTGCCACATTAGTTACTGCCACTGAACAAAACTACTTTGTGTGCCAATATACTCTGAGTGAAAGAGCTTAATGCTGTCACTCACAGTGAAGCCACCCGATACAGAGAGAGGGAGAGAGAATTTGAATAAACACAAAAGGTTGTGGTTAATGCCAGACCAAATTAGGGGCCCTATATTAAAGAAAGCCTCAAAGTGCACCCTTGGTATATGTCCTTTCATTAAGTCCAACTATATGGCTTTCGTGAATTTACAAGAATTTATAGAAGTAGGGCAAGAAATGTACACCTGGACAATATTTGTGAACTGCAGTTTATCATGAGGAAATATGCATGTGTAGATTTGCTCACGCGAAAACCCGAGTGTTTGCAAGGTCATTTTCCCATCAACCACTTTACTCCTAACAATGGCAGACGTAAACCTTCTTCCAGAGTTGGAAATAAATTTCCAACATTTCTCAGTATTGGAAAAGATTAGAGAAGAGTTGTTGAAAACCCATAAGAAACATGCAAGTTAGTAGATTTGCACAGACTTAAAGGGCATTCCAACCCTGGAACCATTGCTTACGACTACCTTCAGTCCCAGTATGTAATCTGTAGAAACATGGCAACATAAAGGGATTGCCAGCATTCAAGAACCACTATGCTATGAGCATTGGCATAATCAGAGAGGCTATATAAGCTCTTATATAATGAGATTGCTGCCATAATTTGTCGCCGAACCACATGGCACCAAAGGGACAAGTGGATTTTGTTAAAGGACAAGTAGATTTATGAAGCAACTTGCCCCATGGACAAGTAGATATTTTAATAAATTCCACACCCCTGTGCTCTTGCAAGCCTTACATTTATAGCATAGGAAGAATCCGGTCATTGCGCTCAATTTTGGGACAAAGGGGACTGGCTCATAATGGCTCTTTATCAGGTGATCTTTAAGTCATCTACTGCGTCTAAAAGTAACCTGGGGGTATTCTGGTAATTCTTTACCAACTATCAAAACTACCTTTAAGATATGCCAGTTACGATATAATATTGGTCTCAGTACCCCAGCTTCACCAGAAAATGTAGTAATGAATCTACAGGTATCAGTCTCACGCTTAGTGGATTGTTGTTTTTCTTTCAATAAGCTACTTAGTCAAATTTTTTTCACTTTCTCAAATGTCTTAGTTAACAATTCATTCTTGTATCCTCTAGCCTGAAACCTATTGATGGCATCTTTTGCTGCGTGTTCAAAATCATCAATGTATGAACAGTTTCTCTTTAGGCGTAACAGTTCTCCATATGGTATGCTATTCTTTAAGCTCTTTTGGTGACTGCTATTAGCCTCAAGAGTCGTGCTACCAGCTGTCGATTTTCTAAACAGCTTTGTGCAGATCTTGCCATCTTGAATAAACACTTGTAGGTCTAGAAAGGATACCTCCTTTTGGCTCATCTGTCCACTGAAGTGGAGGTTCAGTGAGTTCCTATTTAGTTCTTCAATATATGCCTCTGCCTGTGATTTAGGACCTTTCCATAGGATAAACAGGTCATCTATATACCTATGCCAGGATATGGTGCAGTCCACCCATCCACTGTACTCATCCTCCCAGGCCACCTGCTTCTCCCACCAGCCCACAAATAAATTTGCGTTGCTGGGGGCGAAGCAGGTGCCCATTGCGGTCACCCTTATTTGGAAGATATTGTTATTGAGAACAAATTCTGCAAACTCCAATAGCATCTCGTTATGCTCTGATAGTTCAAGTGACCTTCCTTTTAAGAAGTACCGTACTGCCTGTAATCCCTTTTGGTGTTCTATCACTGTATATAGACTGGTTATATAAAGTACAATCATCCACATATCCTGCTCCCATGTTATGTCCATAATGCGCTTGATAAAATTTGTAGAGTTGAGAGAGCGCAAACTGACCAAAATGTAGAAGTGCGTCACACTTACACGTAGTAAGCACAAGTCATGAAGAGAAATGCCATGAGTGCTGATAGTACCTACATCTATATTCTGAAATGTGTAGTTAATGTAGAGATTTAAGTAGAAGTGGAACGAATACAGAAATGTGTGAAACCAATGATATAATTAAACGTGATTATTCCTGAAGCCATGTTGTGTAGCTGCTAAAATATAAGATGGCATACGGAAACGCTGAACGTGGTAGGCCTCAGGGCCAGAGCTAGAAGGGAGGGGGAAGGTGGTTCAATTTCACAACGTGGCTTGCACTAATGTTTTAGTAATAACAAATAGACCATGATTTATAGATGTGTTTACTGAATAGCAGAATAAGAGTACTAACATGCCATAATTAAAGAAAAAGTCGAAAGTTATAATCATTATGAGAAATGTTGTAGGCCTGAAAAGTTTAACGTTGATTTACACATATTAGTCTGGGCCGGGGAATGTTGCAACGATGTTGGAAGTCTATGAGAATTGGGATTTGGCTGCAACTATCTGTCTGTAAGAGAAAAGGGGGTATTCAATTAGAAATAAAATGAATAGAAGTCTGTTCAAGAAGCGGACCAGACATGGAGGAGGGTTCCGGAATGTTTAAGGGGTATCAGCGGGCCGGAGACGAGTCTGAGAAGCAAGGTCGACTCTAACCACAAGGCCTCATCATGGAAAAAGCCAGAAGCTACACCACGTGAGGGGCGTCTCACGAGGGGCGTCCTAAATGTTGTTGTATTTTTGTATTAGGGACAGCACCCCTGGGGGGAGTTAGAGCAGAAGCCTGAGGACCCTTAAGAGAGCGGATGGGTAGGCAGAGAGGGGTCATGATTGGAGAACTATAGGTTTTCACCAAGAGACTGAGAGTGGGTGACTTCCCTTGGGGGTCATTCACTGCTGACACCTTTGTTAGGTAGGGACCTGATTAAGTAGGGATACCATCTAGATCAGGGTAGGGACAGCCTAACCTGTCTTTTCCCTCCGGCTGTAAATGACTGAGAGATCTCAGTATGTGTCTATGCTAATAGCCCTATTATTTTTAGAACTGGTTTTGGTAGTTTCCGTTGCTCGTCTGAGGGCTTTCAGAGAGCACATGTATGTAGTTGGGCCCGTGTATCTTGTGAATCTCATCTTGAGATGCTTGTACCTGCAACTTATCTTGACTTTATAATAAATCCTTGAAAGCTAGAAGTTGTTTGTGATCCTTTGAAGCGGAGTCCTTTATTGGGTGAACTAACTTGGTAAGAGATGCACTTTCTTCCCTCAATGACAGGCAATAAAGATTCAGTCGACCAGATCGAGGTTTAGATCAATAGTGATAAGATATCGATCAAAATCTCGCCCTTCCAGTTGGTAGCTATAGAGAATGGTTGCCTTCTTGAGGAAGGTGATCTAGGCCAGGTTAGATTACCCCAAGGCCCCTAGAGATCGATGATCGGAAGAACCGCCCGCCGAAGAAGGACCGGATGACGTGAGACAGAAAAGCAGCAGTATCGGTCGAGAGTGAGTATAAAGGGTCATGCGTGTTAAGATTGCGGTGTTTTGTATTGTATCTATGTTGTACATGTCTGGCGGAGTTGAATGCTTGTAGAGTGACTGTGGAACAGGTTGTGAGCGCGCACAACCGGTGGAAATCTTAAGTTCAAGGAGAGCTTAAGTGGTTCGGGTGTATCGGACACCCAGAGTAATTGTTAACTAGAGTGAAGGGGGTCACGAGGTACCACTGATCACCCGAAGGACCGAGATAGGGGGAACGTAAGAGTGAGTGCGTGAGTAACGGACGCTGGTCGGAAGTTACTGTGTGTGTAAAGAACCTATCAGAGAGACGATAGACATCTCGTCAGTTGTGTTGACAATTACAGATAGACTGTGGACGTACAGTCGAGGGAAGTGACCGCTTGGTCGGAAGTAGTCATTTTTCGGAGTATGAATGGGACGCATGCATGACCGCGAAGAGAGCTGAGAAAGGAGGGGTGCTGCTGCGAAGCGGAGACTAGTGACATCAGAAAGTGCCGCGCTGGGATTGGCCGGCCGGTGAAAGACCGCGCTGCGATAGGCCAGCTAGCAAAGCCGCGCTAGGATTGGTGGATTGTCATCAGGAAGTAAACAGAGTATTCAAGCTGGAAATTTTGCGCATAATTATGAAGTGTTTTAAATGGTTAAGAGCGCTGTTTAAAAGAGAGCGCAGGGGATCGTATGAAGGGGAAGAAGCCCCGCCGGAGGGTACACCAGCCCGTTATATGGGGACAAATCTTGGGCTGCATACGATTCTATGGATCACAGAGTGGAGTAAGATGACAGATGGAAATGAGGAACTCACGTTCCCGAAGTACGGGACGTTCAGATTAGAGGTGCTACACAGATTAAAAGCAATTATGACCTCAACGAGACCCTTGCCTAGACCAACCCAGTTTGAAGCCCTTAATGCATGGATTAGGGCAGCGCATGAAAAGAACATGAACAGACGGCAAGAAAGAGTGAAACGCTCGGTAAGGGCAGTACAGGATGCCAAGTGGGATGCGGATGCTAAAAGATGGAGGGTGCATAACCTGGAAGTAAATAAATTATATCCAGTGTTAGAGATGCCCGGGAACAAAAGCCCCCTAGAGGAGGATGACGAGAGCGAGACAGAGGACAGCCTGATAAACAGATTATTGACAGACAGGCCACCTCCGTATAACAGAGCAGGGGGAGATGTTGAGAATAGTGAGAAAGGGGGGGGCAATGCAGGAGAGCATGGGCCGCTTCCCAGCCCCGATTGGGATCCCGCTGCAAGGAAAGAACTGTCCCAGGCTAGCCAGGTGCAACAGGTAGTTGGGAGGTTTGTGGTGCAAAGGCCGCCAGAGACAGAGTGTGCCACATCCTACTCATTACCTGATGCACTACAGGTACCTGTTACCATAGGTCCTATAGTATCGATATATGACCCAGAGAGAGCTAGAGGGGAGGAACGGGTACGGAGGGACCGAGAAAGAGCAGAGATGGCAAGGAGGAATGATACGATCAACTCCCCAAGCCAGTTGCCGATACCAAGAGAGTGGAGCACCCCAGTACCCACGGCAGGGGATCTGGGGGACATTAGATGGCCAGAGGATATGAGGGGATCAGGACGGAAATCCTTTCAGGAGTTAAATGAGTACATGAAGAAGTGGGATGAGGCAGTAGAGGCTCACAAGAACATCATAACTGCGGAAGCTGAAAGGGAAAGGCAGGACAGCAGAGCCCGGACTCACTGCGGGGCTGAAGAGAGCAGTCCGGAGTGGGACGGGAGGGAGAAAGACAGTAGGAGAGGCACCCATTGGGCCCGGAGAGGAGGTAGATCAGACCTGGAAAACGGGGGGGTGTCTCGCCCAATACGTAGTGATGAAGACAGAAGGGCTCGGGAGTACAGAGACAGCTTTAAGTGTATCCACTGCGTGCCAGACAATAGAGAACAGAGTGGGAGTTGCGAAAGGCCGCACCATAGTCCCTGTGAAGACGGACATGAGCGCAGCCCAGGGAATATGGGAAACCAGGAAGGATCGTATCAGATACTGAGTGATACGAGGCCAAGAGAGAATGGGGATCGAAGGGAGAATAGCAGAGAGGCTTACTGTGAAAAGAGAGGAGAGAATGGACAAAGTAAGGTAGGGGGTAACAGGCCCGTGTTCCATCACCTTCCCAGATCGGATGGCCGAGCATGGGACCTGGAGAGATGGGAACAAGAGAGAGCACTCCCCAACTCTCCCGAACCCAAACGTAGGGCCCGAAGTTGGGATGGGAGAGAAACCTGTGAACCCCCCTCGAAGGAGGTATTGCGAGCAGAAATAAAAGCCAAAAGACTCGATGTCTCCAGCTTAAAGTCGGATCTGGATGACATGGTAGACGGTACCCTGCCCTTAGAAAGAATGGACATGTATGAGCAGGATGAAATTCTGTTCATGGCAAAGGACGTAACTCGAAAGGCGAGGGCAACCCATGAGAAATTGGTAGAACTAGCAGGCAAATATATGGTGGACCTGTCAAGAACCAAAGCATTACAGGGCAACCACAGACTACATTACACAGACCGAGATCTAGATGAGAGGAGAACCATCGGATTGAAAACACACATAAGGGAGCTGATCACTGGAATAAGGACGTGGAGGGCCCTAGATAAGTGGGAAGAGAGGTGGTCCAAGAGAGGGACCGTCAGGAGAAGCACACTTGGTATGACACCGGGAGGACAGCAGGGAGTAGAGACATACCCTTTGAGGGAAGTCGCAAATGGGACCTATGTCCACGTCCCTTGGAGTAGGGGGGATTTAGCTGCTTTTACCACCTCTTTCCCCAAACTGCGGGAAAACCCAGTGGAGTGGTATAAGCAAGTTGAGAGATTCGTAAAAATCTCAAAGGTCCTATGGATAGATTTGAACACGCTGTTTGACATAGTAGTGCCAGGAGATTTGTGGACCGCATGCAAGGTTAGCGCTGAGTGGCCCACCATAGAGCCCGAGAGAGATGCTAAGACTAATGGGCCGTCCGAGAGTGTGATGGCAAAGTTCGAGAGAGTAATGACTTGGCTGAAAGATAAAGTGCCAATGCAAGACATAGATTGGGTAAAAATTGACCGAACAAGACAGGAACCCAAAGAGACAGTTCACGAATACTATGAGAGATTGCTGAAGGCGTTCAAACAGTATAGCGGTCTGGATGTAATGGATCCAAAGGACATAGGGCAATTTGTGTCCAAGTTCGTCTTGGGCCTGAGACCGGATATTAGTTTAATGATACAGCAACACTTGATCTGTTGGCAAAATAAACACCTAGACGAAATACTGAGGTATGCCAGGTACTGCTGTGATGAGATAGACTCCAAGGCTAAGAAACTAAAGGAGAAACTGATGGTGGTACAGATGCAGGCAGCTGGGAAGGGGGGACAGCAGCAACAGCAACCAGGAACCGGTACTGGAGGAAAGAAACAGTACAGTCAGAACAAGGGCAATGAGGAGAACTCCACCTTTAGACCCAGGATAGATATAGCTGCCTTAAAGAAAACAACTAGGTGCCACCAGTGTAACGAGGTGGGACATTGGAAACGCGAGTGTCCCTATAATGTTGAGATAGGAGACCAAGAGGTAGAAGAGGAAGTGACCCAGAGTGCGCCTGCAAGAGGGGTAACGCAATACCAGGGAAAGGTGCTCAAAGGGGGGGGCCCACCTCCCCGAGCTCAGTTCCCGCAGCCACCCAGAGTAGGGACTATGGGTAAGACCTATAGACAGATGCCACTGTTTGTCGGGGGAGAGGAATGCTATTATGTGGACCCACTAACTGGACAGAGGGTAGAAAGGGATGACTGCACTCTCGGGGCAGCTCTGGAGGTAGATCAGAGGGGACCCTATGTTGAGGCCGAAGTGGCAGGGTTCCCCACGACATTTCTAGTGGACACAGGAGCCACCCGATCCACGATCAGGTCAGCCGCAGTGCCAGGCCTGCCCATGTCTGGAGAGACCATACAAGTGGTGGGGGTCGCTAACAGGAGAATGACCAGTCCTCTGACTGAACCCGTGCAGGTGAAAATAGGGAAGTACAGAGATGAGCATCAGTTTGTGGTTTGCGATTCTAGTCCTGTATGTCTGCTAGGAAGAGACCTTTTGTGCAAGTTAAATTGCACCATATATTGCACACCACAGGGCGTGGAGGTATTGACTAATGACGATGATGCAGATTTTAAAGTCGCAAATTCCAGAATATGTGTGGAATTGTATCCCACTCTGACAGTAGATGAGCTCCCCTGGGATCTGAGAGAGACGGTTGCTCCAGAAGTGTGGGATTTCACGGGGGTAGAGATTGGGTTGGTGAAAGGGGTGGACCCAGTGAAAATTGTAGTGAAACCGCATGCTGAGTTTCCAAGAACACCTCAATATAAATTGACTCCAGAAACGATTGCAGGCATCAAACCTGTGATCGAATCCATGATTAAGCAGGGAATACTGAAGGAAATCATGGGTAGTCCATGTAACTCCCCGATTATGGGTTTGCAGAAACCAAATGGGAAATTCCGGATAGTGCAGGACCTCAGAAAGATTAATAACATAGTCGTTTCGTGTTGTCCAGTGGTACCGAATCCATCCGTGATACTGTTTCAGATACCGTTCCAAGCAGAATGGTTCACTGTAATTGATCTTTGTCAGGCTTTCTTCTCGATCCCTCTGGACGAAGAAAGCCATTTTCTTTTCGCATTTAAGCTGGAAGGTCGCGTCCTAACATGGTGTCGTATTCCTCAGGGGTATACAGAGAGCCCATCGATCTTCAACCAGCTTTTAAAGAAAAATCTTGAAAGTCTAGTGCTGCCCCAGAGGTCAGTTCTGGTCCAGTACATAGACGACCTCCTTGTGGCGTCAGAAACAGAGGAAGCTTGCAGGGAAGACTCTATTGCTTTGTTAAATCACCTAGCTGAGAATGGGCATAAGGTGTCCCCGGGAAAATTGCAGTACTGCCTGACAGAGGTGCAGTACTTGGGACACAGAATTGAGAAAGGTAAACGAAAAGTGTCACCAGACAGGATAGAGGCCATCATGAAGATGAATGCGCCTAAAACACAGAGAGAAGTCAGGATGTTCCTAGGAATGGTGGGATATTGCCGACAGTGGATTGCAAACTTTTCACTGAAAGCAAAGCCCTTGCAAAAACTGACGCACAAGGAGGTGAGCGATCCGGTACCATGGGACAAAGACTGTTTGATGGCATTCCTGCAGCTGAGAGAGGACTTGTGTCGTGCTCCGGCTCTGGGAATGCCGGATTACGATAAACCATTCTTGCTCTACTGTTGTGAGAGAGAGGGTTGCGCGCTGTCTGTGTTAGTCCAAATTCATGGGAATGCCCGTAGACCAGTCGCTTATTTCTCGGCTACTTTAGACCCAGTAGCCGCAGCGTTGCCCGGATGTCTCAAATCCGTTGCCGCAACAGGTGTCAGCATCGAGAGGTGTGAGAATATTGTCATGGGGCACCCGTTAGAGGTGCACGTGCCCCATTCTGTTGAATTGTTGATGACCAGGACTAAAACACAGCATCTGACGAACAGCAGGCTCACGCGCTATGAGCAAGTCATTCTTGCTGCAGAGAACGTGACCCTCAGGAGATGCTCTGTTTTAAATCCTGCTACCTTGATGCCACTTCCAAACGATATTGAGGATGATGAAGATTGTACAGACCATGACTGCCTCGATGTGACTGAACTATGCACCAAACCAAGACCCGACATCGTAGATGAGCCACTGACTGACCCAGATGAAATTTTCTTTGTCGATGGCTCATGTGTAAGAGACGAAGTTGGGCAGTTGAGAGCAGCTTACGCTGTTTGCACAATTACTGGAGTAGTGGAAGCTGGATGCCTGGAAGGAGTACACTCCGCTCAGGTAGCCGAGATTATTGCCCTGACACGTGCCTGCCTGGCAAGCAATCAAATCCGAGTCACCATATACACTGACAGTCAATATGGTTACGGGGTAGTTCATGATTACGGGCAGTTGTGGTCTCAAAGAGGTTTCATGACCTCTTCAGGCTCTCCCATTCGCAATGGAGAATTTGTGCGCCTGTTGTTAGAGGCATTGCAATGTCCAGCAGGTATCGCAGTTGTGAAATGCACCGCACATACCAGAAATATGGACTTCGTGTCACAAGGCAATAGATATGCCGACGAAGTCGCACGGTATTGCGCGGAAACAGGGTACTCTTTCACAGAGGTGGAAGTGGGTGGAATAAATGTAAGGACTGAATTAGCCATGATATTAGAAACTGTCGATACATGGGACGAACTAAAGGAAATGCAAGAAAATGCTCCTGATTGTGAAAAAGAAACATGGCAAAAGGCAGGATGTGTGATGGGTGAGGCCCATTTCTGGGTCTCAGCAGATGGCAGAGCAGTGTTGCCCAATGAGATGGTGAGCCCAATGGCCAGACACATACATGGTCCTGTCCACTTAGGAAGAGATGCTATGCTGAGAGTGTTTAGACAGACCTGGTACAACCCTAAGTTCAGAGTAGCAGCCGAAGCAGTGTGCCAGCGTTGTGTGACGTGTCAGCAGTTGAATGTAGGGAAAAAGACACCAGTTGCACTGAGCCACATTGGGAGGTCAGGAGGTCCATTCAATCGAATGCAGATAGATTTCATTGAAATGCCAAGGTGCAGCCGCCTCCGTTATATCCTGGTGGTTGTTTGCGTTTTCTCCAGATGGGTTGAGGCATATCCTACACGTAGGTGCGACACCCTCACAGTAGCCAAGTTACTGCTTAGGGAGCTTATCCCGCGCTTCGGGGTGCCGGCCTCTTTGGAATCAGATAGGGGAACGCATTTCAACAGCTCGCTTGTGAAAATGATTTGTGCAGCTTTGAACATAGATCAGAAACTACATTGCAGTTATCGACCAGAGGCTTCAGGAATTGTGGAGCAAATAAATGGCACCATCAAGGCCAGAATTGCAAAGGTGTGTTCATCAACATCCTTGAGTTGGCCTGATGCGTTGCCACTGGTCCTTATGAGCCTCCGTAGTACCCCGGATAGGAGAACTGGTTTGTCTCCTCATGAGGTATTGATGGGAAGAGCAATGAGGTTACCTTCTGTCCCAACTGCTGCACTGATTAGCATCACAGATGATATGATCCTGGACTATTGTAAGGGGCTGTCTGACGCCATTCATTCTGTGTCCCTTCAGGTGCAGGCTGCCGAGGTACCATCGTGCCAGGACCCGTGTCATGACTTGCTTCCTGGGGACTGGGTCCTGGTGAAAAAGCACGTGAGAAGAAGCTGCTTGGATGTTCGTTGGCGTGGGCCCTTTCAGATCATCCTGATCACGAACACGGCAGTGAAAGTGGGAGGCCTGCCCAACTGGATCCACGCGTCGCACACGCGGAGAGTACCAGCACCTCTGGAAGACACAGCTCCTCTCTCGGATAGACGTCCAGCTGCGGACCGAGAAGCCATAGAGGGGGCTAGCCAAGCTGTAGAGGTGCCAGCGGAAGAAAGGAACGAGTCTGACCAAGCTGAGGACGGTCAGTACAGCAGCGAAACAGACGACGCTACTGAAGGAGAAAGTAGCTGGGAGTACGAGTCAGACACTGACAGGTCTGACAGAGAGCGTGAACAGACAAGGAGGAGAAGGAGTAGAAGGGTACGTGGAGAAGCGGATTGGCCGCAGAGAAGAAGCTCTAGTCTGAGGTCAACTCCAGAGAGAACCCTTCCTCCGATATCAGAAGATTCAGACCCGGAAGAAGGTGCTCAGGGCGCTGAAGCACCGGTCTTGAGGAGGTCAAGAAGAGTGCGTGTACCTAGCAGGAGATACTCCACCCCTGAGTGGACATATCTGGCGACAGATGGCTTCGAAACCAGTGACAGGGAGGATCCGAGCGGTGGTGGTGTCCAGTTCTGAGCCCATCATAACAGTAGAGATACGACTGTTAGTGCCCGGTGTCGAACAAGAAGGGTCACTGACATTTATGGTTCCCCGACCTCCCCGCCTCAGCAAGTTAAAGCACATGTTTCTCACAGAATTGCAATTCCCCGATTTTGGTACAAAGATATCAGCCCAAGAAGAGCACAATCTTCGTATGGAGATATTGAACTTTGCTGTCGAAGCTGCAGGCGATCGCCTGATAGTGGATGCTTAAAAGACTTTGTAAATAAGCGAGAAGAAAAGAAGATTACCTAGCGCCCAGGAAGCAGAGAATCTTAGGGACCTTCCCTTGAGTTACTGGAGAAGGGCTAGGGTTGTCTGTATTGGACTGTAAAGAACTTTTGCGAAGAAGGTTGTCAGCTTCCAGTTGTGTGGTTCTAAGGACAAAAGGAGTAAGAGAGACTGTAAAGGAACGAAAGGAAAAAAAAAAAAACTTTGTGCCAAGATAAGAAAGAGCCATACAGTCTGACGAAATGGAGGCCGGCACCCAGAACCGCAGAGCGAAATGTATAATAGGTACACTAATAGTAGGAGTGATAATATTAATAGCTTTAGTAGTAACAGTCTCTTATGTAAAGGGACGTGAGGAAGAGGTAAAGGTAACTGATGGGAAATCTGTAGAGGCGCTTACACCCACCGTTGCTGGTGAGAAAGGGGAAAACACTCAAGAAAAAGCGTTATTAGCTGCAGAAGCCCGCAGGTTACACGTAGATGAGTCCCAAGGAGACTTTAGGTCTAATGCTTATGCTAAACTTCTGTATGAATACGTGGATGCCATGGAGGATAAGGACTGTTACGTCTGCATGCAGTTGCCGGCGTCTGTAGATGAAGGCATTCGATATCATCACCTCCCGCTGACGTATGGCATTACATGTAGCTTATTGCTTAGTATATTTTATGGGAGAGATAGTTTTGAATACTATTTCTCCAATTACGATGCAGTGTTACCAGAAGTCCCTAATTATAAACAAATGAATAAATGGGACTACTGGAAGAGTGAAGACAGGTTGGCAAAGTTTTTCATTCCTTGGATTACCTTAGATACTTCACATGCCCGCAGAAATAACCTGACATGCAAGGTGTCAGAAGTCGAGAAAAAGTTCATAGGGCAGGTGGATGATCGAAATAGGAGACAAAAGATTTTGAAAAAATCAGGACAATGGAAAACAGATTGGACCGAGGAAGAGAAGGCACACAAGAGAAAAGGTAGTAGTGGTCCAATAGCTTTAGATAGAACGCAGAGAGGAAAGTTATGTCTTCATAGAGCCAAAACGTATTATGAAAATGTATACGTGGGAGAAGTTAGCTGTGAACATGCTTTCAATTTAGAGTACTATACTAAAGACTTCCTGAAGGGAATGCAAGCGATTCCAAATGTATATTTTGTATGTGGGAGAAATGCCTACGTAAGACTACCTGACAACTGGTATGGATCATGTTACTTGGCAATTATCTTCCCTAAAATATATCATGCCCAAGACTTAGAGATCATCGAGGGCAAGACATCATCGAGGGGAAGGAGAGATGTAGGAGGTGTAGAAATGGTTGGAGATGTCTTTGGAGCTGTGTTCCCTCTTTTGGGATTAATCCTTAATGATGTCAAAATTAGACGACTGGCAACAGTCGTAGACAGGTTGTCTGCCAGCACTGCTCAGTCCTTAATGTTGGTAGAAGGAGAGATGCAATCGATAAGGGCTATGGTTCTTCAGAACCGTCTTGCCTTAGACGTCCTATTAGCAAAAGAGGGCGGAGTCTGTAAGGCTTTGAAGGTCCAGGAATGTTGCACTTACATTCCAGACAATTCGAAGCCCCTTGAGAAAGTTATTAGGAACATAACTGATATTCACAAGGAGATCGAAGACCTGAGCAGAGAAAATGTCTGGGAAAAGGTGGGCCATGGAATAAGTGAGGCTGGAGGTTGGCTCACCACCTTAGGCAAAAGCTTTGTGTGGAAAATACTAAAACCTATCATCATAATATTGATCTGTGGGATCGTGTTGTGGGGATTGGTGAGGGTATTCAAATGGTACAGATCAAGAAGGTCAGAGAGGGCTCGGAGAAAACAGCTGCAGAGATTGGCTGCCATACAAGATAGTCAGTACCGGAGTCTGAGGGCTTTGGAAACACAGAAACGAGTTATGCTAGCAATCACTGCAGTTTGAATGTTAATGATGACCCCGAGAGGTCATCAAAGGGGGGAACTGAGAGAGCGCAAACTGACCAAAATGTAGAAGTGCGTCACACTTACACGTAGTAAGCACAAGTCATGAAGAGAAATGCCATGAGTGCTGATAGTACCTACATCTATATTCTGAAATGTGTAGTTAATGTAGAGATTTAAGTAGAAGTGGAACGAATACAGAAATGTGTGAAACCAATGATATAATTAAACGTGATTATTCCTGAAGCCATGTTGTGTAGCTGCTAAAATATAAGATGGCATACGGAAACGCTGAACGTGGTAGGCCTCAGGGCCAGAGCTAGAAGGGAGGGGGAAGGTGGTTCAATTTCACAACGTGGCTTGCACTAATGTTTTAGTAATAACAAATAGACCATGATTTATAGATGTGTTTACTGAATAGCAGAATAAGAGTACTAACATGCCATAATTAAAGAAAAAGTCGAAAGTTATAATCATTATGAGAAATGTTGTAGGTCTGAAAAGTTTAACGTTGATTTACACATATTAGTCTGGGCCGGGGAATGTTGCAACGATGTTGGAAGTCTATGAGAATTGGGATTTGGCTGCAACTATCTGTCTGTAAGAGAAAAGGGGGTATTCAATTAGAAATAAAATGAGTAGAAGTCTGTTCAAGAAGCGGACCAGACATGGAGGAGGGTTCCGGAATGTTTAAGGGGTATCAGCGGGCCGGAGACGAGTCTGAGAAGCAAGGTCGACTCTAACCACAAGGCCTCATCATGGAAAAAGCCAGAAGCTACACCACGTGAGGGGCGTCTCACGAGGGGCGTCCTAAATGTTGTTGTATTTTTGTATTAGGGACAGCACCCCTGGGGGGAGTTAGAGCAGAAGCCTGAGGACCCTTAAGAGAGCAGATGGGTAGGCAGAGAGGGGTCATGATTGGAGAACTATAGGTTTTCACCAAGAGACTGAGAGTGGGTGACTTCCCTTGGGGGTCATTCACTGCTGACACCTTTGTTAGGTAGGGACCTGATTAAGTAGGGATACCATCTAGATCAGGGTAGGGACAGCCTAACCTGTCTTTTCCCTCCGGCTGTAAATGACAGAGATCTCAGTATGTGTCTATGCTAATAGCCCTATTATTTTTAGAACTGGTTTTGGTAGTTTCCGTTGCTCGTCTGAGGGCTTTCAGAGAGCACATGTATGTAGTTGGGCCCGTGTATCTTGTGAATCTCATCTTGAGATGCTTGTACCTGCAACTTATCTTGACTTTATAATAAATCCTTGAAAGCTAGAAGTTGTTTGTGATCCTTTGAAGCGGAGTCCTTTATTGGGTGAACTAACTTGGTAAGAGATGCACTTTCTTCCCTCAATGACAGGCAATAAAGATTCAGTCGACCAGATCGAGGTTTAGATCAATAGTGATAAGATATCGATCAAAATCTCGCCCTTCCAGAGTCTTGTATATATGAGGGCAGTGTTCTGACAAAGTCTGAAAGAAAATGATGTATTGGGACATGGATTCTGTCAAACAACCAATTGAGGAGACGATGGGTCTGCCAGGTGGCCTCTTCGTGTCTTTGTGAATTTTGGGTAGGTGGTAAAAGGTTGAGGTTAAGGGGTGAGGGCATGAAAGAAATGTATATTAGTGGTCGTTAATCATGCTCTTATTTGCCCATTTCATAATCAGTTGATGATATTGTTGAATGTTGAAAATATATACTCCTTTAATAATTTTTGGTAACAGTTCTCGTTTGATAACGGTCGCATTGCTTCCTGAATATAAAATTCTCTTGTCCTCAACACAATATTCCCACCTTTATCTGAGGGCTTATATATTTTCTCCTGGTTGTCTTGTAATTGTTTCAGAGCCTTCTATTCTCCTCTCGTCAAATTGTGTTCAAAGTGAGGCACTGAAGAGGTTCTCATTTTCAGTAGATCTTGATTGACTGCCCCTTCAAACACATCAATAGCATCATAAGACGATAAGGTATATATGTAGATTTCGGTTTGAATTTTGTGGGTGCTGATCTTGGTATGATGCCATAACTCATTACTTCCAATAGATTCAAATCAGGATCTTGAGAGCCAGTTGGTTCTTGGCTTGATATCACTTGTAGAGTTCTGAGATCTGAGCCGGTCAGTGTGGAAGTTTCTGTGCTTGTGCCAAGTTCTACAGGGGCGGGCATTTGGTTTTGCCCCCTTAATTTGAAAAATGTACGTAGCTTCAATTTGCGAGTGAACAAGTATAGATCAATGCGTGTTTGGGTGTATTCTAATTTCTTCGAGGGGCAGAAGGTCAGTCCTTTGTTTAAGACACTTTCTTGATCTTTGGATAGCTGATGTCAAAATAATAATGGTGAGATCAGTAGTAAGCTCAACTTCTTTAGGCTTTTCTTGCTCTGGGTTTGGCTGGCCATTCCTAGTTGTCGCCCTGAATCGGCAGCCCCTTCGTGTCTTTTTATGGCTCTGCTTTTTTCTTCCTGTAGTCTGCCCCCCCCCCCCCGTTGATGGGAGTTGCGCATTAATTGAAACTCCTCTAAAAAACGTCCTCTTCCACTCAGGGTATATTCAGCTGTACCTGCAAATTCTTCCCCAGATTGCTCTGTGTCGGTACTCACAGCTGACTCTGATGTTTCTTTAGTTTGAAAACATTTTTGGCCCGCTCCTCTCAGTACTCTTCTAGGTGCGTCAAATTTCCACGCAAAGGTAAGAATTCTTGCTTGCTCATAGTCTTTGGCATCACAGTTGAATTTTGTATGTTTTCTTTGTTTAATTTTGTCTTGATATGCGATCAACCGTGCTTTCATTTTTTCACATAGGTCGTCTTCATCTGCTACTTCTGTGTTAGCATCGATCAGTGCCTCAACTTCTGCTATTTCTTTCATGCATTTCTCTCAGTCACTCCAGGCAAACTAAATCAGGATCCTTAGCATACCTGCACTCGCTTCCAATGTAAATTCGGACCATTCCTCTAGTAGTGCAGGGTCAGGGTTCTCGTAGGACGGAATAGTATAAATCCGCAAGGGACGCGTTTAACCTCTAAGTAGTGCTGCAGTGAAGTCTCTTCCCACCACTTGCGGATTTCACTTTATATCAAACGTTCCAATTTATTAGGTAATGCCTTTAATGAGTTTGGAGTGCCATTCGTATTGACTTTGTCTGGACGCTGCATGAGGCTACATCTAAACGTATCCGCCGCTTCCTCGTGGCATCCGAGAACATTATAATTCAAATGGGCGGGGCTTCAGTTAGTGTCGACAGCGTGTGAGATTCAAATCGAATCAAATTACTTGTAAAACCACTCACTCCGGCTGCAATTAGTGAAGGGTGCAAAATATGTTACGATCAAGTCATATATATGGAGAGATGTGTATGTAGTGTATATATACATACACATACATATATATAGATATACATACACACATATACATACACATATATACACACTAGCAAAAGTTGTAGGTTTCGTATAAAATGTTTAAAGATCCATATAACAATCGTCACCTAACTGGAGCCTGATGGCATCTTTGTTCCTCAATGTTGCCAGCATTTACCACGCGACACATTTTAAAACAACTTTTTCTTCAATACTGTGATTACCATGAAAAAACGTTAATAGAAAACAAGCATTTACAATGCAATGGTCTCGGCATCATTAAAGGTAGAGCTATTGGCATTGCTCATGACATTTCTTTTTTTTTTCTTTAAATCATAAATAAATGAAAAGAACTTAGGGCAAGAGAGATTCCCTACTCAATGCTCTTTCCAGCCAAGCTAAGAATAGTGGCCGACAATAAAACATGGTTTTTCGACAATCCGGAGGCGGCACAGGATTGGCTGGAGGGTTGGAGACCAGCGCGCCAACCTCGCCGTTCTAACAGGCCGAACAAGCACCGCACTAACGGATCCCGTCCGGGCTCCCAGTTGTCCGGAGGAGAAGCAGAACTACACTCACCTCTGAACGACATACCAGAAACGGAAGATAACGAAGAACAATGACTTCCTGATGTTGCCTTCTAGGCCAAATGTAATGCTGACCGGGCGTGCCGCCATGGACACTGGGCGGAGGTCCTCCGTGGCCAAGGAGGGGTGCCGCAGACTCCGGAGAGTCCTTCACCCCAGCGAGCAAGTACTGTGTTTTGGGTTGGGATCAGGCACTCTGCTGAGTTGGGGGGGCGGGCAGTTCTAAGTCCGTTTAGCAGGGGGGCAGGGAGGGGGGGGTGTTGGGGGTTGGGAGGTTTTGCATTTTATAGACTTTCACTGGTCAAGAATGGAACTACATGGCACACACGCGTAGTATAGCCGCAACCTGGCAACTCAATCGAACACAATCAATACAACACACTGGTACTTGCAACCGCAGACGCTATGGCACGCACCACACAAGCTGACGCAGAGAGGGGGAATCTATAATAGGGCAGGTGACACCGTTGAGCCTCATGACATGGAATGTGAGGGGCCTGGGGGACAAGGTCAAACGAGGATTAATATTGCAGAGTATAAGAAGATTGAGTCCAGCCCTGGTCGTACTACAAGAAACGCACTTAACAGGCACAGCAACACAGGCCCTAGACAGGAAGGGCTACCGTATGATCGTCCACTCAGAATTCACTAGGGGGTCCCGTGGTACAGGGATTCTAATGCACCACTCATCAAGATTCATAGTCCAGTCCACAAAAATAGACACGCAGGGACGCTTTGCAGCGACACATGGACAGTGGGAAGGGAGGCCGCTAAATGTGGTCTTGGTTTATATTCCGCCAGCACTACACGCAGTCGCTCTCCCAGAATTAGGGAAATTTCTATGGAACTACCGGAAGGGGATCTCATCTTAGGAGGTGACTTTAACGCGGTGGCACACAACACACATGACAGATTCCCGGTGCGAACTCAGTCTCCCGGGCCCTCCCGGCTGCATGACTTCTTGGAAGCACAGGGCTTGGTAGACCTCTGGAGGCAGTTCCACCCGGACGACCGGCAATACACATCACTCGGCGGTCCATGATAGCCTATCACGGATCGACTATTTCCTAACACTAGGACACGGACTCCTCACTATCGACGACGTACAAATTAAGCCAAGGGGTATTTCGGATCACTCCCCGTTGACACTGGTTCTTTCCAACCCTGAACAGACCCGAAAACGCATTTACCCGATCTACCCGGGGTACCTTAAAGTGCCACTAATAGCCAAAACACTGAAAAAAGGTACGAGGTCGTACCTCGCTGAAAACGAAGGGTCAGTAGCGTCTCCCACTATCCTATGGAAGGCCTACAAAACAGTTCTTCGAGGGCAGGCTATCTCCACTATCACAAGATACAAGCGCACACAGAAACAGGAACTACTAGACCTAAAAGACAAACTTGCCAAGGCCAACAAAGACCATGAGATTGGCCCGACGAGGGCCACGCTGCACACGCTCCGGCTGTGTCAGCAGCGTCATACAGACCACGTACGCCGCAGGGTAGGAGACAACATAGCGACAACAGCACACAGGATATACCATGTAGGTGACAAAGCTGGTAGACTCCTTGCCTGGTTAGAGAAAAAACGGGGGGGACAGAGGGCCATACTACAATTGAAAGATCCTGCAGGTGTGCTACAGACCAGTCCATCACTGATAGTTGAACTCCTGGCAGACCATTTTCAAACAGTATACTCCCCTGAATTTGATGTTACACGGGAGATGGCAGAAGCGTCTCTCACGGGAGTACCCACTCGCACCTTGTCACAAGACAAAAGAGACGAGCTGGAAACAGACCTGACCGCTGAGGAGATACAGATAGCTATCGCAGCACTACACTCAGAAAAAGCGCTAGGCCCCAATGGGATACCGATTGAGTGGTTCAAAACCATGTCGGAAACGCTTTTCACACCCCTACTTAACATGTTTAAGGACTGTCTGGAACAGGGACAATTACCGCCCGACCAACGTGCAGCGACTATAATAACGATACCAAAACCCGGCAAGCCACCTGAAGAATGCGGGTCATACCGCCCAATATCCCTCCTTAATGCTGAGAGTAAAATTTTGGCGAAACGACTGGCCAACAGACTGTTGCCTCATCTGGTGCAGCTAATACATCCTGATCAGTCGGGATTTATGCCGCCCAGGAGTATGGCGATGAATCTCAGACGATTACATGGGGTGATGGTACGAGCCCCGTTATTGTCGGAACCAGCAGCAATCCTTTCGCTTGACGCCAAAATGGCGTTTGACCTGGTAGAATGGCGCTACCTTTTTCCGGTTCTGGAACATATGGGTTTCGGCCCGAAATTCATAACATGAATTAGGCTTTTGTACAAAAACCCTGTAGCACGAGTGACGGCAAATGGCCACATCTCGAGAGAAATACCATTAGCAAGGGGTACGAGACAAGGGTGCCCACTCTCACCGCTACTGTTCGCCTTAGTGCTGGAACCTTTAGCCACTATCATTAGGACCACCCGGTTATTGCGGGGCATACAGTGGGGAGATGACTGGGAAGACAGGGTGTCACTGTATGCCGACATGTTAATTTACCTAACGGACTTAACAACCGGTATTCCGGTACTGCTGGCGTTGTGTGAGAGGCATGGGACAACCTCAGGGTACAAAATCAACTGGACAAAATCGGTGCTTTACATGCTACCCGGCACACCGCCGACCCTAAGTGCTGACTGCCCATTAATATTGGAGACCGTCTCCTTCAGATACTTAGGGATCCAAATTACACGGGAGCACGCAACCTTTCAGGACCTGAACCTTAGGCCGCTGCTCGAAAGGTTGAAAACGGACGTGCGTCACTGGAAAACCCTCCCATTAACATTACTAGGCAGAGCGGCACTTTTCAAGATGATGGCGCTGCCCCGTTTCCTATATGTCCTGGAAAATACGCCAGCGATGGTCCCATCGTCGTTCTTCCGGCAGATATCGACTCAACTGTCTGGCCTACTATGGGGAAATAGACCGGCTAGGGTTGCACATTTGAAACTGATTAGAGACTGGTACAGTGGGGGGATAGCACTCCCAAATCTGGAACTATACTATTGGGCAGCTCACCTTAAGGTGATCAACCAATGGATACATGGACCACAAGATGACCCGGCGTACTTAGCAGACAGACGTCAGCTAGGCCCGAACACCCTTCTGGCCCCACTCTACAATAAGGGGCTGACGGCAAAACTGAGCGGCCCAACTAAACACACTGTAACGCTATGGCATAAAGCCCAAACACGACTAAAATGGGAGGGAGTGATTACACGACTCAACCCTTGTGGGACGCCAAGATCCTGGGTAATCGGAGGCACAGTAAAGGTTTTGATCAGTGGGACAACATCGGGATTTCCACGGTGGGTGATATGTGGACGAAGGATGGGGTGGTTTCATTCGAGACCCTGAGGGAACATTACGAATTGGGCATTAATGAAACATACCGATACATACAGATTCGACACGCGCTAATGTCAGCGATAGAGCCAGGTACGAATGTCCCGGAGTCGGCTCCGTTGGAGGACCGACTACTTACAGACTACATGGAAGCCAGTGCTACTTCCCTCACTTACCGTAAACTGATAAACAACCTACCCGACCCATTGCAGAAACTGAAAGAGACGTGGGAGGACGAGATAGGGGAGTTAGATGAGACAAATTGGAATGCAGCTCTGGCGTCACCCAAAGAAGACTGTATCTCGGCGAGATTTAGGCTAGTTCAATTTAAAATACTACACCGAGTATACTATACTCGCACTACTCTACATAAAATCCAAAGAGCAGATTGTAGGAGAGTAGGGTCTGCAATCCTATGATCACCCCAGATTTTTGCTTTTTGCTTCACTGGTTTACGACTTCTCTGGCTGTGGGCCTGCTAATCAGACCCACAGCCTTGCTGTTCTCTCACTAAATTGACACGTGTACCTTAGGTGCATTTACCAATTGGTACTGGGCCACCTTATCAGACCCTGTAACTCAGGGCTTAGGTGTACCCAGGGCCTACCAGGGGCTGCAGCATGTATTATGCCACCCCTGGCTGGCCATCTAAATCTGACACAACTGGCTGCACGACAGCTGGGGCGAGGTGGTGTAATCACCCTTTGCTTTAGATATAGTATACCTATATCTAACCCTAAAATGGACACACAGATTCCTATCAGTCACTCCTATGGCAGGCCTTGACTATCCTGAAGGCAGAGTGCTTGGAATCGTGTGAGATGGTGCTCTGGCATGAGTTGAGCCCATTTGCAGCTTGCGGAACCAAGTCCTAATAGCTGTTCCATGAGAACGCATACCATATACTCTTAAGTGCATTATAATCCTCGCGGTTATATGCTATCTTTGGTATCGCTTTATCAAAACATGTCGAGTAAGGTGTCATACGAATTGGAATACTAACCCCTCGCCAATTCTGGCGACGGGGTTAGCATTCCACTCTTCTAGAGGGACACGACATGTATGTAACTGTGAACCCCGGTTAAAGTTAACTCAAGCCTCAGCATCACAAAATGGATGCGGCCACCACAGACACAAGTCTGACCCCCTGCAGCTGGGAGTCCTTCCAGCGAGGGGAGCTTGGACAAAGGGTTTCCTGTCAGGGGCGGTGCTAGCACCATCCCAGACAGGGTTTTGTGTATCCTGGGTAGGCAGGGCTTTAGAGGAAGGTGACTGCAAGTGGCACCCCGGTGCTCACTATGCATCTGCCGGCTAGAACCAGTTCCAGGGGCACACCAGCCCCTGAGCTGGGGAAAGTCCGGCATGGGAGAGGGGTGTAACCACCCCCCTTCCTGGTCCCACCCATGGGCAGGACCTAGTCGCGTGCCAGCCCCTTTTCCTAGTATAAAGATAGGAGCGGGCCCCCTTCCAAATTAGATCATCTTTAAATCCTGAAACTACTTTCTACGAAAGGAACTCTCGACTTCTTCTCAAGATTTCTCCCTTGTGACTAAGGAGTAGTCACCCTGCACCCGCAGGCACCATCCAAGAACACTGCGGTTTGCTGCACGTCCTTCCTCCGGAATCCGACTGACCAGCACGACGAGACCTGGCTTCCCTGGCACCTCTGACCTCTACCCACATCGTCAGCTCAGCTGAGATCCGTGGGTGCGACGAGACCTCGAGGGACCAGCCATCTTCAAGACTGCACGACGCTTGCCCAGCACGACCGCCGAGGGATCCTCGAGTGAGTGCTTTGGGGTCTGAGAAGCCCCAACCCTGAGCAGCTCCAGCACCGAAGTTCAGCCCTCCAGCATCCACCAGATCTGCGTAGGGCCCTTCTGCTCTTTGCTGCTCACCGCGTTGTCTGGCTACTAGCCCAATGGCTTGTGGCCTTCCCCACGACGACCGACGACAAACACTGCTGGTGTGGTTGCTCCAGACTGGCTCTTGCTCCCCTCCAAAAGAGGAGCACCCCGGACCCCCCTGGTCCACTCCAGACGCCATTTTGAGTCCACTGCGTGGACTTGCATTTGCCAAGACTTGTTGCCCCAATCCTGGGTCCAGCGACGTCGACAGCAGATACCATTGTGGGACAGCTCGCACCTCCATCCTGGTTGCCGACAACGCCTCCTGGTCCGTGAGACTGCAGAGCCCAGCGTCGCCCACTCACCTGGTCAAGGTGACTCCAACCGGTTCCATCCTGGTGCCCATCTAATCCCTGACTAGTGATTCAGAACTTGGTCCCCTCTGCTTACAGGTGTCTTCCATCTCCGATCCAGGCTTGGATCCATCCGAATCTCTTCACTGGTCGCCTGCCAGCAACTTCTTCTTTCAGGCTCCATAGACTGCAACGAGGATTCCCGACGTCTTTCCAGACCTATTCAGCCGCAGGCCCTGGGCTAGGTAACTTCGGCATTTCGGTGCCCCAGCATAGCCTCACTATCCAAGGGTCCAGATCCTTTTTCGTTTCAGCTCTACCTAGTCGGATTCGTCCGATATCACTAACTTTGTAATTCCTAGCATCCATAGACTTTGTCCCGCATCCCGCGTGAGAGTGCACACTCTGCACCCGAGTCCCCTAGGCCTCCTGCTAGTAATCTGAAGGTTCAGTAGTCCAGTCCTAGCGATTCCAAACCCTATGAGATTAGTACTTACCTGCTAGTAATTTCGCATTCCACTTTTAGAGTATATGGTTTTTCGTGCCCCTCGGGCATTTGTGTAAATTGTGCAACTTAAAGTATTTTCGTAAGAGTTTTGTTGTGTGCTTAGTACCCTGTCCTCAAAGAGTACAGGGCTGTTGTGATCTAAATAAATACACTGTTTATTTTCATAACACTTGTGTGGTTTTCTTTCACTTGGTGTTCAAGGGGTATATGTGATGGTATAACAGCTGGCTTAACACGCCCTTTAGAGTTTAGCCCGAAGACTGCTCGTATCCATGCTACTAGGATAGCTAGTCTATAAGGTTGACTTACAACCAATCATCAATAAGGGTTGTTTGGACTGATACAAAGTGCTCACTAGAAAAGTGGACATTATATATCAGGCCAACTTCTCACACAGATCACCCATACTGCCTGAGACACTGTGGGGAAGAAGGCACATTGTTCCATACCCTATGGTCTTGCCCCAGCGTGGTGGATTACTGGCGGCGAGTGACACGCACGGTCGCCCAGACTTTACAAATCACACCTGACCCCAGGGTTTGTTTGTTGAATGTGTGGGGCCCAAACAACTTGACACCATATGGAAGACAATGGGTGGTCATCGGAATGATGTTGGCAAAGCGAGACATAGCGCAAAAATGGGGGGCATCCGAAACACCGACCCTAGCTCAGTGGTGCAGGAACATGGACATGCTTATGATGGTGGAGAGGGCGGTTTATCAACAAAGAGCCAACCCACGTAAATGGAACAAAATATGGTCACCTTGGAACACATAGGGGGGATCTGTGCGAGCCACTGCCAGAGGAGGAGGACGTAGACAGTTCAGGGGTAGACTACGATATGGAGTAGGGGTGGGATGGGAGGTGGAAAAGAGCAGCGACAGGGGAGGCCCCAAGGATTCCCGTGCTCTCATGGCTGAGATAATAGGTATGCGAACTGTGGTATAGAAAGCTTTTACCGCTATACTGTTTCAACTTACCATTTATTTATTTATTTATTTATTTTTTGCATTTGTAATGCGCACAGATACCCACAAAGGGTTTCCCCTGTTCTGATTGACCTGTGCCAAATATCCAATCAATGACCTTTACAGTTGAGAGTTATATAAATAAAAATGAAAAGTTGCGCTAACGGTTGGCTGTAGCTGAATGTTGACGCTGCACCGAATATATACTACTGTGATTATGACTGTATGGAAGCAACAAAAACAAATAAAAAAAAAAATCATAAATAAATGGCATTGTCATTTACAATGTGCAACTGCAAGACTTAGTAATGTAAGCCATGCTTTCGCAGTACTGTTGAATTTCATTATCCTCACCTTGGGCTATTTTTCAGCAGTATATAGCGTGAGTTTTGTGGAATTAAGCATAGTGTAACCTACCTTTGTGTTTTGGAACCTTGTGTAACAAGACATGTGTTCAGCAGTTCTTTGTTTTAGCTCCTGTGTGTCAGTGCACCGTGTAAGCGCAGAAGCATACCCTGCTCTCTCTGGAACAGTCACTCTGCTCTCGGCCCTCAACAGCACACACAGCCAACAGCCCTCAACAGCACTCTGCCCTCAACAGCACTCTGCCCTCAACAGCACTCTGCCCTCAACAGCACATGGCACAGTGGATGAGGAAGCTTCTTTACGGCCCTCCCAAAGAAAACATGCTAGAGCCGGGCCTAGTACATGGTCAGTCTGGATGAGGAGCTGGTACACGGACAGGCTGGGTGAGGAGCTGGGGTAGACTGACAGGCTGGAGGTGGAGCAGGGGTACACAGACAGGCTGGAGGTGGAGCTGGGGTATAAGGACAGGCTGGGTGTGGAGCTGGGGTACACGGACAGGCTGGGTGTGGAGCTGGAGTACACGGACAGGCTGGGTGTGGAGCTGGAGTACACGGACAGGCTGGGTGTGGAGCTGGAGTACACGGACAGGCTGGGTGTGGAGCTGGAGTACACGGACAGGCTGGGTGTGGAGCTGGAGTACACGGACAGGCTGGGTGTGGAGCTGGAGTACACGGACAGGCTGGGTGTGGAGCTGGAGTACACGGACAGGCTGGGTGTGGAGCTGGAGTACACGGACAGGCTGGGTGTGGAGCTGGAGTACACGGACAGGCTGGGTGTGGAGCTGGAGTACACGGACAGGCTGGGTGTGGAGCTGGAGTACACGGACAGGCTGGGTGTGGAGCTGGAGTACACGGACAGGCTGGGTGTGGAGCTGGAGTACACGGACAGGCTGGGTGTGGAGCTGGAGTACACGGACAGGCTGGGTGTGGAGCTGGAGTACACGGACAGGCTGGGTGTGGAGCTGGAGTACACGGACAGGCTGGGTGTGGAGCTGGAGTACACGGACAGGCTGGGTGTGGAGCTGGGGTACACGGACAGGCTGGGTGTGGAGCTGGAGTACACGGACAGGCTGGGTGTGGAGCTGGAGTACACGGACAGGCTGGGTGTGGAGCTGGAGTACACGGACAGGCTGGGTGTGGAGCTGGAGTACACGGACAGGCTGGGTGTGGAGCTGGAGTACACGGACAGGCTGGGTGTGGAGCTGGAGTACACGGACAGGCTGGGTGTGGAGCTGGAGTACACGGACAGGCTGGGTGTGGAGCTGGAGTACACGGACAGGCTGGGTGTGGAGCTGGAGTACACGGACAAGCTGGGTGTGGAGCTGGAGTACACGGACAGGCTGGGTGTGGAGCTGGAGTACACGGACAGGCTGGGTGTGGAGCTGGAGTACACGGACAGGCTGGGTGTGGAGCTGGAGTACACGGACAGGCTGGGTGTGGAGCTGGAGTACACGGACAGGCTGGGTGTGGAGCTGGGGTACACGGACAGGCTGGGTGTGGAGCTGGGGTACACGGACTGGCTGGATGAGGAGCTGGGGTACACGGACTGGCTGGATGAGGAGCTGGGGTACATGGACATGCTGGATTAGAAGCGACAGCACGTGGACAGGTTGGATGAAGACGCACACAGACAGGCTGGGTGAGGAGGTGGGCACACGGGCAGGCTTGGTGAGGAAATAGGCACACGGGCAGGCGGGGTATGGAAATAGGCACACGGGCAGGCGGGCGAGGAACTGTGACACGTGGCCATGCTGGGTGAGAAAGTGGGGCACATGGACAGGCTAGGTGAGGAGCTGTGACACGTGGACACTTACATGTCGGGGCAGAGAAGGGGCTCCGAGGTTGGAAGGGGAGCTGAGGCACGCAGGCAGACCGGTGAAGGAGCTGGGCAGCCAGACTAGAGGAACAGCTGTGCACCCAGACTGGGTGAAGTGCTGTGGTGCATGCCCAGACTGGAGGAGGCGCTTGATGCGCGAGGGCAGAGGCACGGACTAGATGAGGAGCTATGAGAGTCGGGCAGACTGAGGGAGGGGCCGTGACTTATGGGCAGATGGGGCGAGGAGCGAGGGCACAAAGGCACACTGGGTGAGGACTGGAGTTAGGCCGCATGGACGAGCCTGCACCAGACAGAAGACGTTCTGTTTCTGCACCCTGAGCCTGCCTCTTTGACAGCAGTAGCACCTTGAAAAGTGTCGCCTATCAGTGTCACTTAACACACAGAGAACCGTTAAATTGAATACGCATATACAAAATAATGGCTAATGCAACAAAAGATAACACTATGTTTAATTGTGAGTGGCATCCAAAATGTTTCCTGGCCCTTCGATTTCTGTCACACGGTGAGACACACAAGGAATCAAAAAGATTCACATTATCGGGGACCTCAACTAAATACACAATGACTGGAAAACGTTGCTGTAAGCTCGACCAACATTTTGTCACAAAAAGTGTTTATGCAGGAGCTCAAATTAATGACAATCAAGTGCTTGGTGTAGTTAGTAATAGCAGATAGATGTTCATTTAAAAGAAAAGTCAGACAGTTTCGAATAACACTGAAAACGCAATCACACTTTAAAAACATGCAAGTTTTAAAAAATGCAAAAGTACTTCTTGTAAGGGCAGCTCATTTTCCCGCGCCTCATACTGGGTATGCTGAATAATCATCTGGTGACAACAGGAAAAAATGCACACGCTCCAGGAATGCCAAATACAGTTCCGAGGCTTCCGAGAGCAGCCAGCAAAGAATGGTGCACGCGCTCCCCGCATCTGTCTTCAATTACCGCGAGCCATGACAGCTGGTAATTGAAGAAATACGGCCTTCTGCGGCGCGTGTCCGGACGGAATATGCAGGAAGCAGAGCAACTCTACAGCCTATGGCCTATTGCATGCTGTCTTCTAAAAAGAGAGGCATGCGAGGCCCAATTGTTATGCAGCTGCCATAAATAACAAGCAAAAATGACGAGCTTCTCTGGAATTCGTAGGTTAGATTTTTGAACCGCTCAGAAAAGGACTCTTAAGCCACGCCCACTTTGTGGGACGTAGGCGGAGCACTAAAAAGTATCATGTAATATTGGGAGCTGGCATGATGGCATACACTTTCCATGAGCAATGTTTCAAGCTTAGTGGGAAGCATTATAAATACTTTATTGTGTCAGCCCGAAATCGAATCATTCGTTATTTTATAAAAATGTAATGTGCGGTAAAGACATGAGAGGCAGGAAACACGGTAGCTTGCGACTTCCACTTCTCGAGCTGAAAGTCGCGTGCCAACAGCTCGTTCGACCACTCCCAGAGGAAAGCTAGGGCAGTGATCCGAAACTGGAAAGGCGAAGTCAACTGCGTGCAAATGTGAGGTGTTAACTAAGATGACATCGAGAATGTTAATTTCTGTGACAGGTGACAGAAAACAAGCTGTTGCTAAAGCATTGAGTACAATGAAGATTAATTACTGAAGAGGGGAAAAAAATATCATTCTGTAGGAAAATATGTTTCTATATTTTTTTTAAATCATGTTTTCGATAGGGGCGTGGCTAGCAGCCGATGATGGCGGCAGCATAAGGGACAGGCTCCACGGTTAAGGCGGCCTCTCCGACTATCCGGCTCGTAATCCGTCACATTTTTCAAGCCCTGCAGGAGGGAACCAGAGCCCAGGACCGGGCGGTGCAAGTGGCGGAAAGCGGCGTTCAAATTCGACGCCTGGAGACCGAGCTCCGTCAGAGCTGCGGACTGGCCTACTCCGATCATCTAAGCCGGGACCCTCCCTGATCGAGTAGCCTGACCGGAAGTGAGGCCGCTCCGGGGGACCTGCGCCGGAAGTGCACGCACGTTGTGAATGGCGGCCCGAATCCAGTAACCACGCCGACCGATTGGGCACTGCCTACAGTCAAAGGTGGAGTGGCGGCATCTGCACACCTCGGCCGCCACCTCCGGATCCGTATAATGCATGACTGGCGGCCACACGTGGGGGGGAGCTCAGGATTGTAAAGGACAGCCGCCATTTTTTGAACGGTGAAGGACAGTGCGCACTAACAGACCGCTAGCGTAACTCGCCCTGCGGAGCGACCCACCCGTGCCCGGTTGGCGGGCAAGAACACACCCTACAGACTGCACCCGGTTCATAGGAACGGTACGGACCTCCGGGGCCTCGTGGGGATCGGCTCATTGGCGCCTGTGGACAGCAAGGAAGCTCCCTAATTGCACCCACACGTGGGCAAGGGCGCCAACACTCCACGACCATTGCGGGTGGGGTGATCCGAACAAGCTGGAGTGGAAAGGCCCGAAAGCTATGAAGACCAAAGGCATGGCGGGGAAAGGACCGAAGAGCGGCACCACGCGGACCCGTATTGAACGCTATGCCTACGACAAGCCAGCTACCTCCCCCACAACGGGAAAAGAGATGGGGGGGCAAATCTACAGATGCCCCGGGAGGAAAGAAGGCAACATTGGACGTGATGCAGGCACTGGCTCAGCTACAGACGACAGTGGGCTCGATCTCAACGGATGTAACATTGCTCAGGGCGGACCTCCACAAAATGTCCGAGAAAGTCAACGCCATGGAAGTGGTCACAAATTCCCTCGTGGAGGATGTATCGGAACTCCAGCAGGCAATGGAGAAGTTGGCAACGGACAACAAGGTACTGCGTGAGAAGCTCGATGAGCAAGAAGGGCGCTCTAGACGGAACAACATCAGCATTATTGGGGTGCCGGAGTCGGAAGGCACGAGAGCCATGGACTTATATGTGGAGAGCCTGATTACGAATGAACTTAAGCCAAAAGGACTGTCCACTTTCTTCTCCGTGGAGAGGGCTCACCGTGTACCGGGTGGTCAACCGAAACCAGAGGCGTCCCCGCGGCCTATAGTTGCCCGGCTATTCAATTTCCGAGACCGGGATGCCATTTTGCAGGCAGCTAGGACGTCCCCCCCCCCATCAGACTTCAGAACTCCACTGTGGCTTTCTTCCCCAATTATACAGCGGATGCCGCACGCAGGCGAAGAACCTTCTTCGAGGTAAAGAAAGAACTCAGGACACAAGAGATCCCGTATTCCATGCTCTTCCCGGCTAGGCTCAGGGTGGTAGCAGAAAATAAGACATGGTTCTTTGACACCCCTGATTCCGTGCAAGACTGGCTGGAGGGATGGAGGCCGGGCCCTCACCCTCGGCGAACCAACCGACATCCAAAGGGCCGCAATGTAGGGCGACATCCGGAATCCCAGGCATCGGGAGGGGGCCCGGAGAGCAGCTCGCCCCTAAGAGACGAAGGTGGACACTAGGACAATGAAGATCATTGATCTCTAGGTTTTCACAATTTATTAGACTTATTGTGCTGCACACATGCCACCCGCCATTGGACACTGGGTGATGGACTTCCGGGGGTGAGACTGAGAGAACGCTGACTGCGGAGAGTCCCTCACCCCGACGCGCAAGTACAATGTTTTGGGGTTGGGACATGCACTCTGCTCAGTTGGGGAGGCGGGCAGTTTTGAGTCCGTATAGCAGGGGGGCAGGGAGGGGGGTGAGTAGGGGTAAGGGGATGGTTAACGTTCGGGACCACTTGGTCCTACAAGTTATGGTTTTGACACACGCACATGCTATTTGGTATGACACTGCCTTTGGACAGCACCACATGTCACTGGGGAGGTCGAATGGAAATGGGTACGGTAATGTCGCACCCGCTTTGTACATACCCGCACACAACACCTCACTCACGGCGAGAAGGCCTCGCTGCTTGTCGAGATCCCTCCGCGGGACAAGGGGGAGATTGCATCCTATGGTCTCTTACGGGCCCCGCCACCAGCGATTCTTATGGCCAGGGTAAATAGTCACACCCCACCAGCCCCACTGCAAATTAGGTCCTGGAACGTTAGGGGCCTGGGCGATAGGATCAAAAGGGGCCTGGTGCTACAAGGAATTAAGAGACAGAGACCCGCCCTGGTTCTTTTGCAAGAAGCACACTTGGTGGGGGCGGCCACACAGGCTCTGGATATGCGAGGATACCGCATGATAGTGCACGCAGAATTCACCTCAGGGTCACGTGGCACAGGCATATTGCTGTGTAAATCCTCCCAATACATAGTGAAATCCTCGAAGATAGACGACCAGGGCCGCTTCGCAGCGGTACATGGTCAGTGGGAGGGCAGGCTACTAAACGTGGTCTCAGTTTACATTCCGCCGGCGCTACAAGCCGTGGCGCTGCCAGACCTTGGCAAGTTCCTATTAGAACTCCCTGAAGGAGAACTACTCATAGGCGGAGACTTTAACACAACGCTCACAAATACCCTTGATCGGTTCCCCGCACGAACACACACAGATGGCCCTAGCAAACTCCAGAACTTTCTAGAAGCACAGGGATTGGTGGATGTGTGGCGTCTGCTACACCCAGAACAGCAGCAGTACACTTACTACTCGGCGACACACAATAGCCTCTCAAGGATAGACTACTTTCTCACATTAGGAAACAGCCTCCTTAACATTGACGAAGCACAGATACAGCCGAGGGGTATTTCGGATCATTCGCCGATCACTCTGACCAGGTCTAGTACAGGCACCAAACGTACGAGGGTCTATCCGATTTTTCCAGGGTATCTTAAAATCCCTAAAATTAGCAAAGACCTGAAGAAAGCAACCCGACTATATTTTGTAGAGAATCAGTCCTCGGTAGCCTCCCCCTCAATACTATGGGAAGCATACAAAACAGTGTTTAGGGGACAGGCTATTGCGGCGATAACAAACCACAAGAGAGTACAAAGTAGGGAAGCTTTGGAGCTGGAGTTGGGCCTCAAGAGGGCCAACACCGCCCATATCAGAAGACACACTACACGCCTTGCAGATACACCAACGCCGCCTCAACGACCATCTGAGGTGAGTGACCATGGCGGACATAGCCGCGACTAAACACAGAGTCTACGATATTGGGGATAAAGCCAGTAAACTCCTAGCGTGGCTGGACAGGAAACAGTGGGGAGGCAGGAACATACTGCAAATCACTGACGCATATGGCATAACACACACCCAGCCGGAGGAAATTGTAGATGCATTGGCCGACCACTTTAGTGAAGTATACACCCCGACAGTAGCAGTGACGGAGGATGAAGCCCGAGCCGCCCTCGACTGTGTGCCTTTGCCGGCGCTGACAGAGGAGGCGGCGAAGGACCTCGACGCCCCTTAACGACTGAGGAAATTCAGTAGGCAATTAACTCCCTCCACTCGGGTAAGGCTCTGGCCCCTAACGGGGTGCCCATTGAATGGTTTAAAACTATGTCGGAATCCCTGAGTGAACCCCTACTTCAGATGTATGAGGAGAGTAGAGAAAAGGGTACGCTGCCCGCAGACCAGCAGATGGCAACCATAGTCGCCATCCCAAAACCGGGTAAACCGCCTAGCGACTGTAAGTCCTATAGACCTATCTCGCTCCTGAACCTGGAGGCCAAAATAATAGCAAAAGTGCTAGCGAACAGGCTTATGCCGTGCTTAGGTCAACTGATCCACCCGGACCAGTCCGGCTTTATGCCACATAGAAGCGCAGCTTTGAATCTTCGTAGGGTGCACGGAGTTTTGGCGAGAATCCCACTGTTGAAGGAACCAGCAGCGATATTGTCCTTGGACGCCAAAATGGCGTTTGACATGGTAGAATGGAGCTATCTCTTCGCTGTGCTCAATCGTATGGGGTTCGGGCCCATCTTTATTTCATGGATCAGGTTACTATACAAGGACCCAGTGGCCAGGGTAGTGGCGAATGGACACACGTCGCGTGAAATACTTTTGGGACGAGGAACTCGACAGGGATGCCCACTCTCGCCCCTCCTCTTCGCACTGGTCCTAGAACCGCTGGCAGTCACTATTCGGAGTACACAGCTTCTAAGGGGGATTAAATGGGATCAACACTGGGAAGACAGAGTGTCCTTATATGCAGACGATATGTTGATATACCTCACAGACTTAGAGAATAGCCTTCCGAACCTCCTAGCAATATGCAACTCACTCGGGCGAGTGTCCGGCTACACTATCAACTGGTCTAAATCGATACTCTTTGAGCTCAGAGGGCCGCTCCCGCCCCTGCTGGAATCCTGCCCACTGGAGGTGGCTCATTCTTCCTTTAAATACCTAGGAATACATGTCACTCGAGACGCCACTGAGTTTTCCACACTCAATCGCAACCCCCTCTAATTCGACTACGTAATGACGTGCAGCACTGGAAGGAACTTCCATTAACATTGCTGGGCAGAGCAGCAATATTTAAAATGATGGCGCTACCGCGCTTTCTATATGTACTTGAAAACGCCCCAACATTAGTGCCCGCCAGTTTCCTCCAGAGGTTAACTGCACTGATATCGAGTCTGCTCTGGGGAAACCGACCAGCCCGAATATCTCACACGAAACTTAACAGAAGCTGGTACGATGGCGGAATTGCACTGCCTAATGTGCAGTTGTATTACTGGGCGGCCCAAGTCAAGATCCTCAACCAGTGGGTACACGCCCCACAGGACGACCCAGCATTCAAGTCAGACAGGGCACAACTAGGTACCAACAGTTTACTAGCACCTCTGTATCACCGGGGCACAGCGGCGAAACTCATAGGACCCACCAAACATACCGTACAGCTATGGTACAAGGCGCAAGCGAAGCTACACTGGGAAGGGACCATCACGAAACTCACACCACTGTGGGACACTAAGGCATTGGGACACCTACGGCGCAATAAGGGCTTCACCCAGTGGAATAACATTGGGATATCGACAGTGGGGGACATGTGGACTAGAGAGGGCGTGATCCCGTTTGCGTCCCTTCAGGACCAGTATGAACTGGGAGATAATGAGCTGTATAGGTATATACAAATCAGACATGCCCTTCAGGCGGCGATCCCACCGAATGGCCGGTGAACAAGCCTATGACAGCCCTGCTTTCATCCCCGACCAGGATGTAAGACTCCACGCCTGCCGAGCGCTGTGTAAACTCACTACAGCGAGAGCCGAGAGAGAAGCAACACGCTCCAGAAAGGAGACGACGGGAATGTGATGCACCCGTGCTCCTCCACCTCGCGGAGAATCTGCCCCGCAACGACGACGCCGTGGCGCTACTAAAGAATCCTCCAGACTACCTCAGGTAAGAGACACCCTGGCTCACCACAGATCCAGCAGGGCAAAACCATAACCCTGCAATTAACAACAGAGTGCATACGACTCACGCTAGCTCCCCAACATATGAGACTGGCAACGCCGCTTTCTCATATGCATCATGAAATCATAACCCTGTAATTAACAACAGAGTGCATACGTCTCACGCTAACTTTACAACATATGAGACTGGCGACTCCACCTTCTTGTATGCATCATGACACAGGCGCTAAACTCATAATTAAGAGAAGCTCACAGGACCAATTTGACCAACGTGAAGGTCTGAATCCATTCTCCCTGCTTTCCTCCACAGTAATAAAAGACTGAGGACACACAGCTTCACCACACCGGCGTGTGAGAAATCACCACCTCGCCTCCTGTAACCCAACTGTATACATCGAATGCAGTACTGACTTTCCCACACTTGGGTACGTGATCTTTTATTGAAATAACCAACTTTTGTAAATAGTACTTATAAGCACTGTACTTGGTCCTATAATTCATACCCAACCACTAAAACATGCTCCTTAAAACTTTCCCGTAGGTGTAACATGATGTTCCTCATCACCTACTGCGAGCCCTGATGAAGACCTTTCCAAACTTTTTCACCCTGTCAAAGATTTTTACCAAGGTCGAAACGCGTAGGCTCAACTCCAGCGCCAGGAGAAACATATGCCATATGATCTAACTAAATAATTGGGACATATAGTGAGAGACGCATCTCACCACTAGGCATCAAATATACCTTTTGAAATACATGACTTTCCCTGGCTAGATACAGGACAACTAACTTTTTCCTTTTGAGGGACAAATTGATAACATTCCCCTGGGATACCAATACAATCTCCCTTAGATTCATAGTAGGACCCTGAAATATCAATTGTAAATAAGATTTTGTTGATACACAAACTCACTTTTCTTTTCATTGTGGATTGTCGATATTTGAACCCATATATATTTTTCTCACTGTAATTTTGTCACTGTGTTTTCCTCACGTTGATTTACCTAATAGCTAGTAAATAATTCGTTGTAAATATTGAATGTACTTTATGATATAAGGAGATAATCAAAACTGAGCTGTTCACACCCTATGTGTACCTATTTGAATCCTTAAATAATGTGCTAAAAAATATGAGCGTTCATTGTCAATAAATAGGACTTGAACATAAAATAACTTGTGTGATCCATGGTGTCAGAGGCTTTGTATACTTAACAATACCCACCGAATGGGACACCACCAGCGTCCTCCCCGCTGGAAGACCGTCTACTCACAGACTTCATGCAGGAAGGCGCAACCTCCTTAACATATCGTAAATTGATTAATAACTTACCTGACCCACTGGAGAAGTTGAAGGACAAATGGGCGGACGAAGTCGGAGACTTTGATGACTCCGACTGGAACGCTGCCATTGCATCCCCGCGTGAGGCTGGCATATCGTCTAAGTTCCGCCTGGTACAACAAAAAATCCTACATAGGGTATACTATACGAGAACGACATTACACAAATTGCAGAGGGCAGACCATCCCTATTGTCTCAGGGGCTGCGGGGAAGAGGGCACATTCATACACATACTCTGGAGTTGCACACGTATTGTTGGCTTCTGGCAGCGGGTACTCCGCACTATCGCTCAAACACTTAACACCTCACTAACACTGGACCCACGTATATGCCTATTGAATGTATGGGGACCTACAGATCTCACATTTTATGAGAGGATATGGACCACGATAGGCCTCATGACAGCCAAACGGGACATTGCACAAAAATGGGGGGTAGCGGAACTCCCCACCTTGGCACAATGGAGCAGAAACATGGATATGCTCATGTTGATGGAAAGGGCAGTATACAAACTAAGATAATCCGCGTAAATGGAATGGGGTTTGGCAACCATGAAACACATACAGAGGGGATATTTGTGAGCCATAGCCGGAGGAGGATCTTGATAGCTCTGGGGATGAAGAGGACACTGAATAGGGGTCAAGGACAACGGAGGGCAGCACACGTGAGGGGTACGGGATTGGTTTCAATGCAACAAGGTTAAGTGACGGGGGTGCGCAGGCAGGATGTAAATAAGTGAGACTTGCAGAACTGATCTCTTGAAGGGCAGTGTTGATACCAGATAGCAAACCATGTATAAATCGTTGACATACTGACTTATGTGTGAAGTTTATTAGTTATATATAAAACACAAAATGCAAATTGTATTTCGGTATATATTGTATCCGTTCCGTTCCTTATGAATAGGTATCCTGAATGACCATTACTGCCTCAACCGTTGGGGAAGGCTAGAAATCTGTAACTGGATCATCCGCACAACATAATGCATGCCGGCCTCAGGGTTGTATGCGCAATTATGTACTGCGATTGAAAATATCTATATGACTTTGCAATAAAAAAATATTAAAAAAAAAAAATCATGTTTTCAATGGGAAAAAAACACTTGATGTTTTTCCTCATGCAAAAACAAATGAAATTCATTAAGAAGTCATGAGGCGTTTCTCTTAATCAATAAACCCCATTGACCCAGCCCTTTATTGCGAAGCCTTTGTGGTCTAGCATATAAACTAGTCAGAGAGGAACCCGAAGATGAACATAAGTTACTTACCTGTAAACCGTGGTTCTCCAGTATTGGTGTCTTTCATAGATTCACATGCTTGAATATTCCCCGTCGAAGTGGGAGTCCCACGGTACATAAAATAGCAGTAATATATGCATATATAGATGAAAAAATTACATAATCATACATATACATAGAGTAATAAGATAAAGATATCATAAAGTTAAGAAAGTACCATAGAACAGAATAGGCCCATAGCAGCCTAAGGGAGAATTCACTTTAGTAACATTAGAGTCATTATAATGGTCCACATTCCAGCCAATCAGGCTACAGCACCCTCTAGAACCTTCTCCCCAGAAGCCCAAGTCCTCAGATTTCTGTAGCATAAAGTGATCAATAGAGCATGAGGAGAAGAGAGCCTCTGAGGGGAGGAAGGGTGGGTCGCATGTGAATCTATGAAAGGTCCCAATACTGGAGAACCACAGTTTACAGGTAAGTAACTTCTGTTCTTCTCCAGTATTAGGGGTGTCTTTCATAGATTCACATGCTTGAATAAGAATAGAAAGCAGTAAAGCACAACATGCGTCATAAAGGTAGAATAAGCAAAGTACATTACACAACTGTGCATAATATAATTCAAGAGAAAAACCTTTATGACTGGAGGCGGGAAGCAACAGAGGCTCACCTTATAGGAAAAGATTTCGTAGCACTGCTTGTCCCACAGCCGCGTCTGCGGCGTCTGCTGATCCAAGACAGTAGTGCTTCGTAAACGTGGGTCTGCTCGACCACGTTGCAGCCCTGCAGATGTGGCGTAGAGGCACTCCCGCGAAGAGGGCTGTGGAAGTTGACACTGCCCTTGTGGAGTGAGCTCGTACAGGAGTTGAGGGGTTCTCCAGTCTGCTGGTGGCAAAAAGCAATGGCAGGGAAATCCACCTAGTGATGGACTGTTTGGTAACTGGCTGTCCTTTGCAGAATGGGCCATAGGCCACGAAGAGCTGATCTGATTTTCGAAAAGGCGCAGTGCGCTGAATGTAGAATTTCAAACAAATGTTTAAGTCCAATGAATGCAGGGAACGTTCGGCAGGAGACGATTAGGGAAAAATGTCTCAAGGATGACAGGTTCATTGAGGTGGAAATCGCTTGGAACCTGTTGGATAATTCAAGAGGAATATAATGACGTGGAACCATCATGACGGAAGCGGGAGAGTGCCGCCAAGAAAATCTTAAGGGTGGAATGAGAGAGCCCTGATTTTGCAAGGGACAGGTAAAAAGGCAGAATTTGTTCAGGCTTGGCGATCATTGGATCCAAGGCTTTAGAGTGACACCAGACACAGGATCGCTTCCACTTTAGTTGATAGGTTTTATTGGTGGATGGAGCACGAGCATGAGCATGGGCCAGCACTTCGACAATCTGCGTCGATGTTTAGACGTGCAAACTCATTGTGTTCAGGTTCCAGGAATGTAGCTGGAGATACGCCGGATCTGGATGGCAAATTTGCCCTTGCTTCATTGTCAGGAGGTGAGGCAGAGGATGAAGCGGAATTGGATCGCTCTGAGAAAACAGGAGGAGATCCGTGAACCATGGGCGCCGTGGCCACCTGGGTGCCATTAGGATGACATGACAGGATTGAAGCCTCATTCTGTGTAACAGGCGCGGAAGTAGAGGGAGCAGAGGGAAACCGTAGATGAATTCGTTGTTCAGGACTTTGAACTGGAAGTGCAGATGTAAGACTATGAAACGAAGATATTTTCTGCGTAGAAGAATTCTCCGGGATTGAGGTAATTTAAAATTTGGAGTAGTGTTAACATTTGAAATGTTTTTGCTGTGATGAATTTGTTCAGGGCCCGCAAGTCCAAAATAGGGCGCCACTCTCCCGACTTTTTCTTGATTAAAAAGAATCGGGAGTAAAAGCCCTTGCCCTGCGGTACCACTTCGACATCCCCTTTTTTGATAATCAATTTGACTTGAGCCAATAGTTCTTGGTAATGAGGTGGGGCAGACCAGTAGGTGGGCGGGTGGGAGGAAATTTTACAAATTCTAGAGTATGTCCTTTTGAGATAACATCCAGGACCCAAAGATCGGAGGTGATGTTTGACCAATTTAAGATGGACTTGGAGATCCGACCTCCAATTTTCACAGACGGTGTGTACTTTACGCTGGAGTGGTCACTGTTTCTTAGTGTTGGAACCACCTCTGTACGTGGTTTTCCTCTGGTATGGTCTTGAATTGGTCTGGCGACTTTGAGACTGGTAGCTATTTCGTTGGCTATAGGAGTGATATTGGCTGGAGCCACAAAAAGTGGAAGAGCTGCCACCACTACCACGTGCTCCTCGAAACGGCTGTTTCTTATATTGGAGGGTTGCCAAAGCCTTGGCCATATCCGTATCCTTTTTAATCGTTTCGAGAGCGTCATCGACATGTTTGCCGAAGAGCGAATCGCCATCGTAGGGTAAATCAAGTACTCGTGCTTGAACCTCTGGACGAAAAGCAGTTGACTTTAGCCATCCTTGGCGTCGCAACACAGCAGCCCCCGCCAATTGCCTGAATCCTGTAGATGAGATGTCAACAGCACAGTCGATGATCTCTGAAGAGATCTTCTCGCCCTCTTGCACAATGGCTTGCGCTTCCGTGCGGATAGCCTCCGGAAATTGTGGAATTAACACTGCAATTTCGGACCACATCTGGCGGTCATACCGTCCAAGAATTGCTAGAGAATTAGCCGCCCTAACTGTTGTGGCCGCCATAGTGGTAAACTTTTTCCCGATGGAATCTAATTTGCGGCCCTCTTGATCGGTGGAGATGTGAGTGGCGTTGCAGGATTGCGAGACCTTTTCTGAGCCGCCTGCGTTATGACGGAATCCGCCTTTGGCTGAGAAACTATGCCTGCTGGAGAGTTCGCAGGCGCCTTATATTTTTTATCAAGTCTAGGTAAAACGGCCTGGATCGAATTAGGCCGCTCCATTAATTTGAGACCTTCCTTCCAAATGTGATCGATGATCGGGATGGTGTGGGCTTGCCTCTGAGGAAGGTCCTTGAAATCATATAAAAAACAGTCCGTCTGTTGGACTTCTAAATCGAGGTGAAACCTTTTGGCAGCATGGATCATCAAGTTGTGAAAGCTGCCAATGTCCACTGGAGGCGAAGCTCTTGGCGATGTCGGCGGAGTAGAAGGTGTTTGAGCCCTGTAGTCATCCCAATGAGTGAGGGCGTTGTAGTCGTCATCTTGATCCGTGTTCTGATGGTCCTGGTCCTCATTATCAGTATCCTGCTGAAGGCGTACTGGTGATTTGGGTGTTACTGTAGGTACAGAAACTTGTGATTGTGGAGGAGGATGCGGAGCTGGAGAAGCAGGTCTGGATGGTGGAAACCTGCGATTATAATCATCCAGCATGTGCTGCAAATTAGACACTAAAGACAGTGGTATTTGTGTCATCTCTTCCGTTATGGGTGTTTCAGAGTGCTGTATGGGGAAAAGATGTGCCCCATCTCCGGTTTCCTCCTCCTCCTCGTCATAGTCCTGGCACTTAATGTTAAGTTCAGAGGGGCTAGACGCTAGAGCCGTCATTAGAGTCCTCCTCCGTGGAATGAAACAATTGTTCAGGAAGAGCAGAACCACTCTTTACAGGACTTAAATGTAGAAGAGGCACCCTTTTTTTAACCATGGAAGTGGTGGCTGTGGCCAGTGGATGGTGTAAAGTTGACGAGCTCGATAACGAAACAGCAGAAGATTCTGAAGGAGGCTGAATTGTCAGCGCTGTGTGTGATGAAGAATCCGTAGCCGGATGTGACTTCCCTTTATTCTTAGTCGACAATGGTTTTTTCACCATCGGCGACGACGCCGTCGCGAAGAGGGTAGCGTCGACGCAGATGTCACCGTCGACGAGGATGCAGTCGTCGGAATTTTACTCGTCGACGATGCAACCGTCGACTGAGTTGTCACCGTCGGCGACGAGGTTCCCGTTGACGGGTTGGGTCCCGTCGACGATGGTGTAGTTTTAGTCGGCGAGGATGTGCGGGTCGACGAAGATGTGCGCGCCGACGGAGGCTTTTTCGTCGACAAGGTGGTCCTGGCAGTCGTCGACGAGATCTTAATGATGGAAGCAATGGGTCTCACCTCATGTGCCGTCGTCGACGAGGTGGACGTCGTCGACATAGTTCCTGAAGACATTTAACATGTCGTCGTCGACGTAGAGACTGCATCTACAGATTTGGTCGCCGCCGATGTAGTCGACAGACGCGTCGACGAGCCAGTACCCGCTTTTACTGATGATGGCACGGCTTTGGACTGGGACACCAGAGAACCAGGTCCCGTAGGCGTTGGCGGCAAGTCCTGTGGGGAGACATTCTTAGAGACTTCAGCAAGTCTTCTTTTCTTGAGGAATCGAGAGGGCATATCCATCTCAGACCCACGCTTCTGAGAGGCCTTGGAATGAAATGAAGAGACACTCTCAACGTCCGAGACCACAGAGTCAGATGTCTTCAACCTCGATAGCCACAGAAGGAGACGGGCCTCTCTGTCTCTTAAAGTTTTATTAGAAAAAGTACGGCAGTACTTACAGTTCTTGACTTCATGGTCCGGATAGAGACAGTAAATGCATTTACTGTGTGGATCTTCATGAAATAGTCTTAGTTTGCCACAGGATGAACATTGTCTAAATAAAGATTTCTTAGAGGAAGACATTTGTCAAGTAGAAATGAGCTATGAAGTAGAAAAAACTGAGCAGAGCTCAGGGAGACTCCATTCACACGACGTGCAGTAGAAAATCTGAGGACTTGGGCTTCTGAGGAGAAGGTTCTAGAGGGTGCTGTAGCCTGATTGGCTGGAATATGGACCATTATAATGACTCTAATATGTTACTAAAGTGAATTCTCCCTTAGGCTGCTATGGGCCCATTCTGTTCTATGGTACTTTAACTTTATGATATCTTTATATATCTTATTACTCTATGTATATATATGTATGATTATGTAATGTTTTTATCTATATATGCATATATTACTGCTATTTTATGTACCGTGGGACTTAGACGACGGGCAATATTCAAGCATGTGAATCTATGAAAGACACCCCTAATACTGGAGAAAATTGTAATCCGGACTACTCCAATTGAATAAACCGTATGATCCCAGGAAATTCACTTCAGCGGGCTGCACCCAGAAACAGACAAAGGGCCTTATTATTGAAATGTCACACCACACCCAGCATTAACTAGTAGTGATGACTGCTGGGCTTATAAAGCGCAGTATTACCTCCACCGTTTCAAGATACAATATAAGGGTGAAGTGGTAATACCACATGTTTTTGCCTATCCCAACTTGCAAAACTCTGAATGTTCGGAATTCCCGCATACATTATCCGATTTGTAAGTTACCCGGTGGAATATGTGCTTCAAAGAGTGCAATGTTCGGGCTGCAGCTGTAATCCGATTTTTGGAGCAAACACCCATTTGCAGCAGAATCAAGATTGCAGGTCCATTTGTAATCAGGGCCAAAACGTTGACAGAGTTCTAGTAATATTTGTACCTTAAAAAGAATTAGAACATTGGAATGTTGGGAGCTCCATTGAAAACAATGAGGGCTCTGGGCTTATAATGGCTGGTATAAGCCTGGAGCTCCAACATTCCAATGTTTCTTTGTTCACAGCTCTGGCTGTGAACAAAGGCTTCAATGAGCCCGAGGGGATTCCAATCCCCTCGCGCTTCCAAAAGGCTTTGTTTTTTTGTTAGAACATTCTGTCACTAGAGGACAGAATGTTCTAATAGCCTAATAGCCCTTCGTAGATGAGCTATACCGCTATTAAAGTCCCTCTCCCTTGTTAAAGGCCCTAGCCTTGGGCTCGGGGCCTTTAACGCTGGAGAGGGCCTTTAATAGCCGGTATAGCCCTCTACGGCGGGCTAGAAGACTATAAAATTCTCTTTTGGTTTCATTACTTACCAGCAATCTTCATTACAGTAACTCACCTCTTCCCTGTCACAATGCATTTGCTGCATCTGGAGACAGGCACCAACTACCCTCCTGGTTTATTATTTAAAAGGATCTCTCTCCATCTAAGGCTGCCTATAAATAGGGTTAACCCAAGACTCCCCCTTAGTCAACTATCAACACAACCTCAAAGAGAGAAGCCAAGGCAGGTATTGGGAAAGAGATGGAAAGAGGACTGTAACTACTGCAAAGCAAGAGAACGCTTTTCTTGGAACTAAGCAAGTTGTCAGCACCTCATTGCTCAAGCCCTTCCTTTTGCTCTTAATAGATTTTGTAACAGGCGCTTTGGGCCCCAAGAAGTGCTAAGACTGGGGCAATGAGCTCAGGATGCACTCCTTATGTGATGGGTTTGAGACAACCCAGTATAACATGTTGGGGGGTATCACCTGAAGCAATTAAATCAGAGTGTTCCTTTGGAGAAAACGTCAACTTGCACAAAGAATCAATGAATTTGCAAAAATCCTAGAGGCAGGGCTTCGGAAAGAGAAAAGCACAAATTCAACTAATGTGATTTCTACCATTATAGAGAATCATGGTTGCACAATCGTGATGGTAGATCCGAAAGGGGCTCAAGAGATGGATAGTTCAAAATGATACAACTCTAGCGTAAAATCCAAAAGGAAGACGGTCCTTGTGAGGAGGATAAACTGTCATATAGATGCTGCTTTTCTATATACTGTGTTAAGTTAGCATGAGTTTATTAAGTGTTTAAACAACATATTTTCCTTTGGCTTTAGTTTGCACACGACACATAATTGTTATTGTAGCTTTCAACCTAGACAAAAGATGTGATTTATTTGAGAATAATATGTTATTACTCTGATATCAATCGTGCTTGGTACACTGTCTGAACAGTGAGTGCTGAACCCTCTAAGAATAACCTAACACAAGGTTGCTGGGAGGTCTGATCCTCACACCACTAGACATAACACAAATACAGTTGCTGCCAACATTGGGCTCTAAGCGGGTTTACAATAGAGTTACTGGGAATGCAAAAACACACTTGATGGTGCTTCGCATGCAGAGAGCTGGTAGCTGATGATGTGATCCTCTCCTCCTGACATTTAGAGGTATGGGCCCGCCCTGCTAAAAACCCAGAAGAGACCTTCATAATATAATATAATATAATATGCTAAATAGGGAGGTGAGAAATAGGTATTGTTAATTCCTATTCATTTTAGCATTATAATATGCTATCACCGTTTGCGTACTATGGACTAGTAACTATGCTGATAACTTTGATTCTTATAATCTGTTTGTTAGTATTGTACAAGATACTGCGTTTGAGAACATTGCATTGAATAATAAATATTTCAAATATGCATGTGTCCTCTTTACTCCAAGTTCTGGTTTGAAATGATTATAGAGCGAAAGAGTGTTCATGTGTTCCACGATACCTGAGGTAACCTAAGTTCATGTTCTGGTTTGTCTAAGTCATTGGGAGTTTATTATGACCAATGAGACACTGTAGCTAGCTCGGTAAGGGGATTTTGGATACTGAGGTGAGTTTTGGGTCACCCTAATTCACTAAGGTTCTAGGTCTCTATGCACAGTTCTGTGGGAGAACGGAAACCCTGCTACATGGCGCCCATACGTTGGTGGTCTTATATCATGACACTTGAGTAGTATATCATTCAAACCTTAACCCCTTCATTGCCGTTTCCGGTAAACGGTGGTGTCGGAAAAACCTACCTATTTATGAAATAGGTCTATTCAAGCTTGAATCTATCTAAAACGGTTTCCTTGATTTACTACCCAGTTGTGCTACAAAGTTTACTTTTTTTTTCTCTTTCCGGTGCTGTCATGGCACAAGCCGAGGACATTCAGCTACATAGCCGCATTGCGGTGCGTGACCATTTGCGGGCTTATGATGTTCCCTTGGAAGGCTTGGCTGTGGTTCTGGTGGTAAGTGTGGAACATGCTTACCCGTACGAGCTTTTCTATTCGTGGGTGATGTTTCCGCCAGTGGACGCAAATTCTGGAGTGTTCCACTCATACACTGCCTCACCTGTACCTGCTGAGTATGCTCTGTACAGGGCACAGGAAGTTCCTATAGATGTTTGGCAGCATGGAGTTTGGTATGGTGGCGCCCTACCCCATTCTATGACCGCTCCGAGGTTAGGTCCTTTGTCCATTCCCGGGCGCAAATTGGCCCGCTTTGGCTGGATTTACTCCTCACCCTAACCACAGCAATTGTAACGTAGGTGAACTTAGGCAACTCCATGTTGTCGCTATTGCCGTGATTAGAGCGCTTGTACATTACACAAGTCGTAATGTTCAAGGTGCAGCCCTTAGAGGTGCGCATCTTCCGGCAGGGCAGGCTGGTTTGGAAATCAGTCCCGTCATGGGGAATTCCATAATGGGCAAGAAGCCCCAGGATAAGGATGATTCTCCTTTCTGGCTTGCTGAGAAATTTGACCAGCTGGAGGCTGTGTTTCCTAATACGACTCCTGGTGAAAAACACCGGATTCTTACGCTTAGTTTGCCGAAAGATTTGGCCCCTGAGCTTGTTGACTGTGAGACCTGGGGTAAGACTTTTGCAGCGGTCTATTCGAGATGCTTTGGCACCCAGTCTATGTCCAATCTGTCTACGGTCCTTAAACGTGTTCAAGATGATCACGGACCGGAGTCTGCGGTTGAGTTGGGTATGCGCCTGTGTGGCACCTTTGATGTTGTATGCGATCTGATCCTTGCGAATGTCAAGGGGGATGCAGTGAACTTTCAGGTGGCTAACGCTTTGGCAGTAATTCCCGATGCCGAGAAACCCCGACAGTTAGCAAGGATAATTGTGGCGGCTTAAAAAAACGGTTGGCCGCAATGCCAAGGGTCTTAAGCCTTTTTCTGATAAAGAGAAAAAGCAGCCCCAGGGACAGTCTTCGGAAGCGGGTGGTCCACCCAAGTCCAAGAAACAAAATTGGCCTAAAAAACAGAATCAAGGTAAGCAACAACAACAAAAAACACAGGTTTCTCGTCCTGCGTCTCCGTTGCCTGCGCAGTCTGATCGAGTTTATGATTTGCGCGATGATTAAATCACCTGAACGTTTTCAGGCTTCTGACCAACGCTCTCCTCGTTCCTTTCAGGACTCATCGGCCCAGACAACCAGTGGAGGAGGGGGCGGCAGGGGTCAGGGTGGACAACAAGGACGTGGTCAGCCCTGCCCGCGAACCAGTGGAGACCAGCAGGAAGGCACTATGCCCAAGAGACCACAGTTTGCCAAAAAGAAAGTCGCCGCCTTAACAGTGCATCGATATGCCCCAGATAGTGAGAACGCGGCTTCGGAATCTGACGTGGGCTCTGACCTTGCTGGACAGTGCGGCGGAGATTACCATAGTGAGAGAGGCCCTCCGTCCACTACTGAAGGTGACAGCGACTGACACTTATGTTGTGATTGAAACAGCTGATACGAGAGTTGCTCCCCCTGATAGACTTTTTGAAATTGTCCTGTTAATAGAGGGTGACATACAGCAAACTGTAAAAGGGGTATTTTGGGAAAATCTTTCGTCTACGTATGACATTTTGTTTTCAGAGGCTGACTGGCCCCCACCTTTTGTTCTCGCAGCTCCACGAGGGGAGGAGGTGAGCCTCCCCAGTTTCGTGCACACTGTTTCGAGAGTGGAAGCGCTGCATTTTGCAGAAGAGTGGGCTCTGACGCTTGCGCCGGCTGTGTATCGCAATCAATGTGGCTGGGATAAATTGTCTCTGAGTCACAAGATTCCTTTGTGGTCTCAGCCGCAGCCTCAACCCCAATATCCCATAAGACGTGAAGCCAAAGCTTCAGTCGCGGCAATCCTTGAACAATTGGAATATCAAGGTGTAATTGAAACGTGTGTGTCACCGATGAATAACCCCCTTTTTACTGTAAACAAGCCGGACGGCTCATATCGTTTGGTATTGGATTACCGGCATTTGAACTCGCATTGCCGTAACTGTGCAGTACAGAATACTCACGGCTCTGCCCTAGTGAATAGTCTTGAGCGTAAACGGTTCAAAACCGCGCTTGACATTTACAATGGTTTTTATGCCCATAGTTTGGATGGTCTAAGTTCCCAATGGACCTCCTTTACATGCGACGGTGTGCAAAAAATGTTTTGGCGTTTCCCAATGGGCTATAAGAATAGTCCTGGAGTTTTTTCCGCCCGCATAGTCTCTCTTTTGGAGATAATCGACCCAGTTGCTTGTTCGTATGTGGATGACATCGAACTTTGGGAGCATCTGTGTCGTTTTAATAGCATAATTTGTAACTTTGCAGACATGGGTTACAAGTTTAACTTTGCAAAATCACATATTGCGGAGTATACAGTGTTGTTTCTGGGTTACGAGCTTAACAATGAGGGAAAGGGGTTGGCTCCTCATTTCCTGGAGAAATGCGCACAGTTGCGCTCTCCGACAACACTGAAAAAAATTACAATCTTTGCTGGGCTTTTTGAATTTCGGGAGAACTTACAATCCGGAATATGCCCAGCGTATCAAGCCGTTGTATGCTTTGATACAACCATCTTTTTCCAAATCATGCTGGCTGCCTGAGCATTCAGCTATTCTGCAGTCCTTGCAAGCTGATCTGCTCGCTTCTGAATTCTTACAGACTCGTGATAACCAGACCAACCTGGTGATAAGAATTATCCCTGGAACGGTGGGTTTCACGTACCTAACTTTTAATGAAGGAGATACAGTACCTATTGCTTACAAGTCACACTTGTACACTTCGGCTGAAATGCGATTTTCCACTGTGGAGAAAGTTTTGACGGCTGTGCAGATGGCAATTCTCAAGGAACGTGCCCCGTCACAAGGAAAACGCATGTTGGTTGTTACCCAGTGTCCTGCCTTGGAGGCAGTTACGAAAGCCAGTGTACCAAATTCCAAAGCTTTGCACCCTCTGTGGATTCAATGGGCTGCATCCTTGTCATCCCAGGATGTCACGTTTATTTTTGACGCCACTTTACGGTCGCAGGAGTACTTACAGTATGAATTCGTTCATCCAGCTCCTTTAGCAATGCGGCCGTTGGAGGATTTCCATTGCATCATTTACACGGATGGGTCGGCGCAGGTTGCGCATGGCTCGAAACATGCCTATGTTTCCGCGTGCGCCATTGTGGTCGGTGCCATGGTGAACGATGAGTTCAAGTCCAGTGTTGTGCACACGGAGACACTTGGGGACTGCACCGCACAGTTAGCAGAACTTCGTGCTCTGATGCTCGCATTAGAGTACAATGATCCTTGTGTGACAACTTTAATCGTAAGTGACTCTTACTACTGTGTCCAGTCTTACAATGAGAACTTGTTCATTTTTAAATTCAGAATGATTTTCGTGATTCCAAAGGTAGCACAAACAAACATAAAATTATCTGGGTCCGAGTGGCTGAACTTAAGGAAAAGTTACCACTCGTGTTTGTGATTCATACTCTTGGCCACCAGCGTGTGGGAGTCCACGCTGTCGGTAATTAGCTTGCTGATGAAGCGGCGAAGTCAGCAGTATCAAAATACTTAGTTGCAGCTGTTACACGGTCCAAAAGTAAAATAGATGAGGACATCTTGGCAGCTGTAGCTGCCACTGAGAAGGGAGGTAAATATCCTGCGGGGTTCCCTTCGAAGTACACATACCACTTAAGTCCTGATAAGGTTCCTTATGTGAAAATTCCTGATGTTGGTGAACGTTTAGTTCCCTACTCTGATCGCAGAGCTTCTCTGATTACAGCGGCTCATGAAGGTGTGGCGTCTGCGCATGTGGGCGTCTCAGCCACTGTAACTCAGTTACAACAGAGGTTCTGGTGGCGGGGACTGTACAAACAGATGCGCGATTATGTCCTTCAATGTGACATTTGCCAGCAGATCAAACCTTCGACTGCTACGCGTCCGCCACAGACACAGTTGTACATTTCTAATAAACCACTGGGATGTGTTTATTTGGATCACTGCGGTCCGTTTTCTTCTGATACTGCGTATAAATACATCTTAGTAGCAGTTGATTCATGCACACGCTTTGTGTGGGTATGGCCCCATCGCAGCGCTGATTCACGGACTGTCATAAGAGATTTGCGTGTCTTTGTAGGGATTTTTGCCTGTGGTACCTTCCATTCAGATCAGGGTCCGGCTTTTGCCTCTAAGGCGTAGAAGGATGCTATGGTTTCGTTGGGGGTCCAAGTCAAGTTTGTCTCCGTACAGACCTGAGGGTAACAGTGTAGTGGAACGAATGAACCATGACTTAAAGCAATCTTTGACATCTCGAGTTATAGGCACTGGCAGAATCTGGCTGGCCCACCTTAATGGCGTGCAGCGTGCTCTTAATAATCTCCCTAGAAGGTCTCTGGGTGGGCGAACCCCATACAAAATGCTCTTTGGTATCAAGATGTACGTCCTTGACCTCGACGGTCTAGACTGCAAGGCCCAGGCCTTTGACGTAGATTAACATTGCAATGTTTTACAGGATCTACGAAAGACCAGAGACAGTCTTGCAAAGGAACATTTGCCCTCCACATCGGATGATGCGTTGCAGATCCTGGTAGTTGGCTGGCAACCCCAAGTTGGAGAACTGGTTCGAGAGAAGATCGATAACAAGAAAGAATTTGGTCCTTCATATCGTGCACCGGTTCGAGTTCTTGGAGTGAAGGGCACAAGAACAGTCATTTTACCACCACTTCCAGGTCGTAAGGAAAACAGATTTATCTCAATTGACAATGTCAAGACACACAGGGTGGCCGATTCTTCATAGCATGACACCAGCAGTATCCTGTCCTTCCATGGTGAGGCACTCTGTGTTGGCCATAACTTCTGGTGCTGAGCCAGAGGTGTCCCTCGAGATGCCTGTTATTTCCAGTCCTTTATTAATTACTTTTCCTGTTAATGACACTGATGAGCTGAACTACACCTATCCAGCTGATTTATCGATGCCGGATTTGCAAACTCGTTTGGCCACACAATCCAGATTCTCTTTTGACTCTGTTTCAGTACATTCAAAGAAACCCTCAAATATTGCAATATATGCCACTTCATTTAAAAAACATTTTTTGGTTCCCCCTTGGACATACATTTGGATGATTCTATTTTCAGTTTACCTTTTTATGTCAATTGGTTTTGTGTTTTATTTTTTCCGTCTGATCGATGGACACTATGTCAAAGAAAGAACAGGAATTCCGTACCTAAATGGAACATTGGCCCCTCTTTCCTCTTCACATTCAGCACACAGACTGAAAAGAGATTTGAATACAGTTAACATCACTGCTTGGCCCGTTCTTGATGGGATTGTGTGGGATGCAGTTAGGTTTCAAATACATGGCCCTACTGAAGTGTTTAATGTTCCGAATGTGCTTAGAGTAAACATGGGGAATGTGGTAAAACAAAATATACGTTCTGATGATTGGGATATTCAGGCCGTGGAAGCATTATTCTCTTATTTGAAATACTATGCTGCCGTTGATGCTGAGGATTTATACTTAGATTCTGTTAATTATGGTGATTTGTTTTGCTTTCAACATTATGGTAATCATTTTCGGCATAAAACAAATTCCAGAAGGGTTACTGTAAATTACACACAGTGGGAACATTGCCCAGCTCCTTTAAGAGGCAGCTCCAGTACATTTCTGAAAAAAGACACTTATTTTACAGACTTTAATCACTCAAATCCGGAGTCATTTTATTTTAAAATGACACAAAAGTCCATGTCCAAAGTTAGACTTACCGATACAAAATTGCTGTATTCGAAGTCCTTTCTAGACAAGTTAGCTGTTGATGGTTACGAGCTATGGAAGGAAACAATTGACCTTAAATCAGTTTGGGGTACCAAAGATTGGCAGGTACAAGGCACTGAGGCTTTGCATCGTGCATGTCTCATCCCGAATCACATGTTGTTTCTAAATTCTACTATTTCCCAAACAACATGCTTTGGATTGGCTACTTCTAAAAAATTAAATACACCACTTATCCCCGAGTTGTAAGAATATTCAGGTTGGGGTAATTATACTGAATTGTCCATTCGAGAGTTACAAACTCTATTGCATAATTCATCCTTTAATGTATCCAGTTTGGATCCGAAGGGTTGGCTGATGTGGCATAGAAGTGCTGATTCTTGTCAACGTCGTTTTCTTGGTTTGACTGAAGGGTTTACACTAGTCAGGCCTGATCCCCGTTTTGAAACAGATCATACTGTAACAACTTACTCTGTGGGGAAGCTGTGTCAGAATTGGTTGCAACATTCCACGTTAGCTGCAGTTAAACTACATCTATCGCAGTTAAATGATAATGTGGATTTAAATGATTTTATAAAAGGCCCGGCTAATGGTAGATCTAAACGGTGGATTTATGCGGTTTACAATGACATTTGGAAATTTTCACAAATTGAGGCTGCTAAGCGCCTAAGAGCAATTGACCAAGCAAATTTGGAAAAAGTGCTTGCAGTTGTTGATAACAGTATTAACATGCTTTCTTCCCGAATTTACACGTTGAATAATATTGTTTCTTCTGTAGTTGACATTGTGAATGATGAGGTGTCTGTATTATACCATGGTCAAAATCAATTGCGTTCTGTAATGCAGTTTGCATGGACACTACAAACTCTTAAGGCGGGCCGTGTGCCCTGGAGTTACATGAACGTGTCCTCCCTCTTTGCCCCATTTAATTTGACTGATAAGCAGCGCATGCTTTCAATGCGGGATGCATCATTTTCTATGTTACATATTGAAAAGTTAGAATCTTTACCCTTTTCTGCAGCTGAAGCAGCTGCAGCAACATGGCTTATCCATGGATTAATTACGTTACCATTTGCTTTGTACAAATTTACTAATTGTATGCAGTATATTGCAATAGGGCGATATGAACCACTAGGCAGCGCATTCCTCCATGAGGCATGGTCTCTACCATACACATACAGATGTCTGAAAGATGGAAAGGAGGTGAATCTTAATGGTGAAGAATGCACAAAGACGCCCGACCGTTCATTAATATGCAGACACATCCAGTTACACGGTTCTTGTAATCAGGGCCGGCCTAATTTAGCCTGTGTTTTGAAAGGCACACCAGTTCCAGCAATAGTTCCCACATTTACATTATTGACAAATGGTAGTTATTTGCTTTTGAATAACGAAGAGTGTTGTGGGTTAATGGTCCGTATCGCTTATGTGGTTACTGTATCAGAACGTGTTGGGTGTTGCAAAAATGTACTATATCCTCCAACACATGGGAATTCAGATATTTCCATCTGGCCGCGCATCCCAACCTTGAAAGCGGAGTTCAATGGTATGAGTAGAATAAGAGCTCTTTTGTCTCAAAAGGAAGTGGCCCTGAGCTCGGCCCGTGAAACTTATGTCCTTCACATAGCTAATACACGCACAAAGGTGCAGGCACTTTTAAATACTGACTTGCCGTTTCATTTCTGCTAATTAGTTCATCAAATCTTTAATGCCTCCTCCACGTCTGGCTTAGCTCATTTTTTTAAATTGGTTAGCAGTGGTCTCGTGACTACAGTCAAAAAGATTTTTGGTGTCATCCCCGCTTTCTTCCATTCTATATTGTTGAGTTTGTTTGGCGGATTCCCTGTTTTGCTGGCTTTGGCTGCAGGCATTTTGATATTATTCTGCTTCCTAAAACATGGATGCCCGTCCTGCGCAAGAAGCCGCTCAGCTCCTTCTGACACTGTTTCGTAACCGGATGCTTGATTACTATGGCACCCTGCCGCTTGCGACTTTAAGCACGGTATTTGGATTATCGTTTTGATTTTCCTATTTCACATGTGTCCAGCCTGTGTTTCATTGCCTGAGCTGCGATTTTGTCTGGGCCATTGATTTGTATCTCTGCTTGCCGATATCTCCTGACGTCGATTTTAATCACCTGATGGGCCCCGTAGTTGCTCACGAGTTGGTTTGTTCTGGCGAAAGGATTATGGCCTTGGCAGCGATGCATGGACTAATGGGTCAGTGGGACATATCCGCAGTGGCGCATGAGTTTCTGGCACATAGCGTTCTTGAGAACCCACAGAGTTGTCCTCTGATGTTGCTAGAGGATCCGGTGCTGGAGGAGCACATATGTTCTTTCCCATTACTTAATTGGATGGCTGAACTGTTTTCGGATGATGACAGTGATTTCATGTTGGAAGCTGTTGCTGCCTATTTTGCATATTCTGTCCAATCATGAGATGCCTTGGAGACTTTCATTATTATGGCACGTGACTTTTTAGTATTTTTGAAAGGTGCCTTTTTTCTTACGAACATTTAACTTTATATGATATAGGCCTATAACTTTATACTTGGCCTCTAGTTGAAGACTTTGGATTAAAAAAAAATTTTGGGCCACTATAGGCATTCGTACATATTTTTATATAATTTTTATATACACGTTTAGCTTGGCTCAATATTGTTGAACTCTGCTTTCATGTTATGCCTCTGTTCTAGTATTGGCTCGTGTAATTTGACCGTCCTCGGATCATTGGGGGGGCGTCATATAGATGCTGCTTTTCTATATACTGTGTTAAGTTAGCATGAGTTTATTAAGTGTTTAAACGGCATATTTTCCTTTGGCTTTAGTTTGCACACGACACTTAATTGTTATTGTAGCTTTCAACCTAGACGAAAGATGTGATTTATTTGAGAATAATATGTTATTACTCTGATATCAGTTGTACTTGGTACACTGTCTGAACAGTGAGTGCTGAACCCTCTAAGAATAACCTAACACAAGGTTGCTGGGAGGTCTGATCCTCGCACCACTAGACATAACACAAATACAGTTGCTGCCAACATTGGGCTCTAAGCGGGTTTAAGATAGAGTTACTGGCAATGCAAAAACACACTTGATAGTGCTTCGCATGCCGAGAGCTGGTAGCTGATGATGTGATCCTCTCCTCCTGACATTTAGAGGTATGGGCCCGCCCTGCTAAAAACCCAGAAGAGACCTTCATAATATAATATGCTAAATAGGGAGGTGAGAAATAGGTGTTGTTAATTCCTATTCATTTTAGCATTATAATATGCTATCACCGTTTGCGTACTATGGACTAGTAACTATGCTGATAACTTTGATTCTTATAATCTGTTTGTTAGTATTGTACAAGATACTGCGTTTGAGAACATTGCATTGAATAATAAATATTTCAAATATGCACGTGTCCTCTTTACTCCAAGTTCTGGTTTGAAATGATTATAGAGCGAAAGAGTCTTCATGTGTTCCACGATACCGGAGGTAACCTAAGTTCATGTTCTGGTTTGTCTAAGTCATTGGGAGTTTATTATGACCAATGAGACACTGTAGCTAGCTCGGTAAGGGGATTTTGGATACTGAGGTGAGTTTTGGGACACCCTAATTCACTAAGGTTCTAGGTCTCTATGCACAGTTCTGTGGGAGAACGGAAACCCTGCTACAAAACCAACACAAAACTCTTCAATAACTGGATATCCGAATGTTGAATCTGGCACCAAACCCCTTTCTTTTTAACCAGTATTGCTAGTAAACTCTCATGCAAAATGAATCACAGTATGAGGCTGGTACTAGACTGCTATTCAATAGCGACAACAACAATAGCGGGGTGTAATAGTATCGGAGACAGAATATCAAAAGATAAAATATTGAAAGGTAAGTGCATATAGGGAAGTGTATATTTACTATTCCAAACTGCACATCTATGTACTTTAAAAATATATGTACCGCCTAGGTACATTTATGTGCAGTTAGGGATAGAAAATCTAGACTTACTTACCTGTTGGTATTTTTTTTTTTATATGTTGCCCTATATTCGATATTCAGGGGGCATACCCTGAAACTAACAATTTCCAGGGCCGATTTCAGCTTTCAGTCAAATCCTTGCTGAGCCTGTCTGCCATTGCCTTGCCCAAGAACCGAGTGGACGAAGAGGCTGGATTGCAGCCAAAATATGGCTATTCTGTCATAGCATTTTCCTGATCATCCCCAGTGCATACATTCACCACCCTTTATGGACAACATGAGCTGGTATCCAGCATGCCTTTATACACACGGGTATACCTTACTTACTCTTTTCCTACACACAACCGCTGTTGCGTAATATACAAAATGCCTAGACTTCTAGCTGCACGTTGGCATATTCATTTCCTTTCCCTACAGAAAAATTTCAAAATTTTGCCCATCCCATGAAAACAGATTCAAAAAGCAATAGTGAATGTCATTGTCCTTTGTGCAATGATTTTTCCTTATTGCGTAATATGCATTTCATATGTGCTTGAATTAGTTGATGCTAACTCTGTATATTCAAGCTTCCAATCAGAATAAGTACGTTTGTGGCCGATTTCCATTTTTTGTGAGATACAGTTCAACCCCTCCTGATGGTTATAAATTGTTATACTTTAACATTGACCACATTACAGGTGTTTTTCACTGGCATTCACACCAATCAACAAAGGCAAACATAGTTAACCCTGACTATTTGCACTTACCCGCTGATCGAAAATGTGCCTTTTATTATCATGTTCTTTGGTGTAAATGTCAATTTAGATTTCCTCCAGGGAGGGTGAGGATTTGCATCATACTGCAACTTCCTTAAATGTATTCATGTGGGCTTTCGGCATTGAGCAAATCATGTGGAAATATGCATTTGCAAATTTAGCTTTGAAAAACATTTTGCTGTGCTCAAATGAAATATGTGACTGTTCTCCTCCGTTAACCTTCCCCTTATTCTAAGCCACATAATAAAAAAATCCAGAATCCCAGTAGACTTCCACCATTGTAAGCCCACTTTACACTGAAAATTGCACTACTAATTCTATGAATTAGGACCAGAGGCACCTGGTGGACTATGAAAGTGTTGGTGCGTAAATACCTGCCTTGAGGTGCACCAAGCGTGGAAAGAAAGATAAACTCCAACTTCCTTCATTCAAGGAGAGTTCGGGGGTTCTCTCTCTTCATTTTGTTTAATGGGGGCACCTAACACATTTTACTGCATAATTTACAGTTCTGTTGGACTAGTATACTGATGATGTTAAGAGGCACTAAGTAAATAATTAACTACACCAGTGGTGTGCAAGGAAAGCCTTGGCATCAACCGGTGTGTTGACGGTTCACCACCCACGAGAAAAATTGACAATAACTGTGATAAAGCAATTTATTTTTCTCCTTAAGATCCATAACTATTTGCTGAAGAGTTACAGGCACTAGAGGTTGTTAAAGAATCTTGGTATGCAATTTTCAAGGTGTATAATTTTTCAAAATGTATATGGCACTTGGCATTATGGCACTTTGTATTCCACTTCCCTTTCATTTCTTCATTCTGACCTTCAAACTGGTTTCATGTTGAGTAACAATCTACTTGTTCGTGGCAGGTAAAAAAAAAATTAAAAATTATACAAATCTCACAGTTACAGGCTGTGGCAGTAGACCTTGACAATCATGCAAGCTGGCACAGCAGTGCCACTTCTCAAGTACACAAAACTTATAGACTCAAGCAGTAGACAGGCAACACCGATCTTATAAGTTTAGTCCTTAGACAGCAGTAGTAATAGTATAATAAAATGTGTTATTAATATAGAAGATCAAATTAAAACCACATTAGCCATGAAACAGCAGTCATAGCTGCAAAGGAACCAAGTATAGCAATAAGCCGCTCACACTCAGTGTGAATTGTCACTTAAATGCCAGATCAAAGGCCAGATCTAACTAGTTTCAGATGTGTAATCATTGTGTCCCCAGATTCAGTATGGTCATTACTCAAAATACACTAAATTGTCATTTTTAGCAAGTACTTGCATGTACTAATGTAACACATTAACAAATTCTGCTTTTTTAGCTCATCTTCATCACACCCCACCGGGGATGGATACCCAAGACCATTAGGCACGAGTGGGCAGAATGATGTCAAGAATGCCCACGAAAGCCTTGGCAGGAGTATGTTAATATTAATGGAAGAATGTCCACACTATGTCAAGGGTGCCTGTTGTTATGCCAGCAATGCCCACAATTATGCCAAGAATGGCCACAATATGTTCAGAATGGCTAGTTCCTTGCAATGGCCACTACTGTGGCAAGTGTAGCCAGATTTATGATGCAAATGCAACCAATATGTCCAGTCAGGGCAACATTGTGCAGGCTAGGACCTCAGTGATGGAAAATGCCAAAGTTATGTGTATGATTGATACCATTATGCCAGCTATAGTCTATTATGTTAAGAATAATGTCAATGGGACTCTGTTTTATTCTGCAACACATAATAGTGGGTGGTGTCCCCATTTTACTTTACAGTGTATTTTTTTTAGGGTGTTCAATATTTTCTCTGCTCCGAATTATACTTACCCTCAAAGCATGTCACATCATCACAGCAGCGAAAGCCAAGCAGGGCTAATACGGTCTTTGATTATTGAGTATCGTTCGTAAATGTCCATCTATGCCCGATCAGGTCTATTATGACTTCGACATTTCATTATGAAATCAGCCAGAGCTTTTGCTTGAAAACTCTTCAAAGTAATTCACGGTTCTCCAATAAAATTCTCAGATAAATGTCATTAAAAGTCAAAATCTTATTAAGGATGCCTTGTGTTCTCTACAGCTCCCATCACCTGTTTTCACTTGTTGACTTTCAGGGCCATTTTTAAAATGTAGAATTAAACAGTGACTTCTAGAAGTGTGCTGTGAGACATGTAGATATCTTTAACCTCTTCGCCGCTAATGACAAGGGTAACTCGTCATGGACTTTCCATTGATTTCAATGGAAATTGCAGCACAAGAGTAATTGTACCTTAGCGCTAAAGGGGTTAATTAATAGTGAAGCCAGTATCAGTAAGTTACAGCGCAACACAGAATGTTGTGTACATTTGGTACCAAGTCACAACTACCAGGTTTTAAATAAAATACGTGTGCATTTGTTTTGTAAAGTGCGCCATACGAGCACCGTGACACACCTCAGAGCACCCCCTTTTTTGCGAATAGAGGAACAAAATTGTAAGGAAACAAAATAGTTTGGACAGAATTACAATCTGGTCCTTGTAGAAGCTGCGATTCGAACAGTTACAGGGCCAGTTCTCTTGATTCTGTCAATCAGTCATCAAATGCCCATTTTCCCATCTTCACCAGTTGTATTTAAAGGGGGCCTTGCTGTACATTCTAAACATGGTACAGAGCATCCTTCTATAACAAGCATTGGAAATGCAATAGGTCTCGGATTTATTTGCGTTAGAGCTAATGGCATTGTAAATGGCAATGTCTTTTAGCCATGTGTTATGGAGTGTATGCATGTGGTGTGTAGTGGAATTATGTGGTTTGGTTTGGAATGGTTCACCCTGCACACACACACTGTTCATCCTACACACACACTCTCACACTGTTCATCCTACACACACACTCTCACACTGTTCATCCTACACACACACTCACACTGTTCATCCTACACACACACACACCCTGCACGCTCACACCCTGCACGTTCACACCCTGCACGTTCACACCCTGCACGCTCACACCCTGCACGCTCACACCCTGTTCACCCTGCACTCTCACACACTGTTCACCCTGCACTCACACACTGTTCACCCTGCACTCACACACTGTTCACCCTTCACACTCACACACTGTTCACCCTTCACACTCACACACTGTTCACCCTTCACACTCACACACTGTTCACCCTTCACACTCACACACTGTTCACCCTTCACACTCACACACTGTTCACCCTTCACACTCACACACTGTTCACCCTTCACACTCACACACTGTTCACCCTTCACACTCACACACTGTTCACCCTTCACACTCACACACTGTTCACCCTTCACACTCACACACTGTTCACTGCTCACACTCACACACTGCTCACACTCACACACTGCTCACACTCACACACTGCTCACACTCACACACTGCTCACACTCACACACTGCTCACTCACACACTGCTCACTCACACACTGCTCACACTCACACACTGCTCACACTCACACACTGCTCACACTCACACACTGCTCACACTCACACACTGCTCACACTCACACACTGCTCACACTCACACACTGCTCACCCTACGTAATGCTAAAGACCTAGCACTGCCCTTTGGCCTGTGTTGTAATCGTACAGTAGGTTGTGAGTAGTTGCGCTTGATTGGTTGAGGCGTCCCCTCCTTGCTGCTCCCCTCACAGAGGGCCGGCTGCCTTAATTAAGCTCCCAAGACACGTGTTCAGCTGTTCTTTGTTTTAGCTCCTGTGTGTCAGTGCACCGTGTAAGCGCACAAGCATACCGTGCTCTCTCTGGAACAGACATTCTGCCCTCAACAGCACACAGCCCCTGGCCTTTGGCCTGTGTTGTAATCGTACAGTAGGTTGTGAGTAGTTGCGCTTGATTGGTTGAGGCGTCCCCTCCTTGCTGCTCCTCTCACAGAGGGCCGGCTGCCTTAATGAAGCTCCCAAGACACGTGTTCAGCTGTTCTTTGTTTTAGCTCCAGTGTGTCAGTGTACCGTGTAAGCACACAAGCATACCGTGCTCTCTCTGGAACAGACATTCTGCCCTCAACAGCAAACAGCACTCTGCCCTCAACAGCACTCTGCCCTCAACAGCACTCTGCCCTCAACAGCACTGCGCCCTCAACAGCACTGCGCCCTCAACAGCACTGCGCCCTCAACAGCACTGCGCCCTCAACAGCTCTGCGCCCTCAACAGCACTCTGCCCTCAACAGCACTCTGCCCTCAACAGCACTCTGCCCTCAACAGCACTCTGCCCTCCTGTACCACAGCAGGTCTGTCACGAGTTTACACGGTCCCTGGAATATACATGATTCTTGCACCACAGCAGAAGGTCTGTCATGAGTTTACACGGTCCCTGGAACATACATGATTCTTGCACAACAGCAGAAGGTCTGTCACGAGTTTACACGGTCCCTGGAACATACATGATTTTTGCACCACAGCAGGTGGTTTGTCACGAGATTACAAACATGACTCTTAAACCACAGCAGGAAGTCGGTCATGGTGATGTTTGTTATGGTTCCTGCACCACAGCACGAGGACGGGCGTGCGGACACAAGAGTCAGATGCACTTGTGATTTCTCACCTTGGTGGGGCGAGGCACCACAGTCCGAGGTCACTGTTACATTCACATTCCTGCACCACAGCAATGTGTAGTGTAAGCCAAGGGGTGGGGGGCGTGCGTCACCCTCTCCTCCCCAGGGAGGCCGGCCTCTCTGCACTGCCGTGTCCCACAGAGGGTTAAAGAGAATATTTCCAAGCCCTGCACACGCTCGGACCCTCCCCCGCACACTGACATCACACGGCGAGCCCCAGCGGCACCCAGGGCCGGTGCTGTCCTGTTGCTGTGGGGCTGGCACGCGCCCGCGGGCACTGCCACTGTCCGCTCACGGCTGTCCAGGGGCGGGGGCATGGCTTGCCACCCCCAGAAACTTTTAATGATCTTTGCCGAAAATTACAGGGTGGAAGAAGCCGAGGTAAAGCTACGCGGAGAGCGCTGCGAAGCAGACACTGAGCACCAGGCGCTTCGAACACAGTTGTGCCAGGACAGAACTGGAGACAAGAGAAGGGTCATTCCGGGGGAGAGGACAGGGGGAGCGCTGGAGGAATCAGGGAGAGAAAATCAAAGTGAAAGACAATAGGGGCATATGCCAAGACAAAGGATTTCGGCAAGCATGTTAGCCTGCCTGCTGCTGGGTATCGCGGCGCTGTAAGCTTTCAATTCTCTCAGACGTGACGGCCGAGATAATTGAAGATTATGCTCCTGTTTCAGACATCTCAAGACTTAAGTCAAGGTTTGGCCGGGAGGCGGCATGCGCACACACACACACACACACACACACAGCTGACAGAAACTCGAGAGTGGTGCACGCGCGCCCAGCATCTGTCTTCAATTACCGCGGCCCCTGACAGCTGGTAATTGAAGAAATATGCCCTTCTGCTGCGTGTGTCTGCACGGAATATGCACTAGGCGGAGCTACTCTAACGCCTATGGCCTATTGCGTGCTCTCTTGCAAAAACACACGCATGCGAGGCCCAATTGCCATGCAGCTGGCAAAAAGAAGGATGAAAACTCACGAGCAGCCAGGAATCTGTTAGGTAGATTTTCGGAGACCCTCAGAAAAGGACTCTTAGGCTCCACCTACACTGCTACGCAGTGTGACGTAGGCCCGAGCCCTAAAAAGGGGTGTGCCCTCCCTTTCATCTTAAAGTTCATCTCCAGCAGTAACCCATTGTATTTGAAAGGGATGACATCTTACAGAGAGTGGTGTTGTGAACCCCCCACTTTAATAGCCTGGGCTAGAAAGGGGTTGTTGCCACTTGACATTTCTAATTAACATGAAACATCTTATTTTTAGCTCATATGACTGATCGGACTTGGTTGGTTTTCAATCAGAAACAAATACATATGTCATTGCATGAGGATGTATGACGGTGTTGTGGGGGAAACCAATAGAACAGGAGAACATGAAAGGAAGAGGAATGAGGAATGGATGAAGGGGTGAAGAAGGGACTAGTGGATGGACGGACAGAAGGATGTAGGATGGGTGAATGTAGAAAGGAAAGAAATAAGAAGGAAAGATATGGGAAAACATGCAATATTAATGATTGAGGAGAAAATGAAGGAAAAGGGAAACAAGTCTGAAAGAAAGTTGGAGGAAAGGAAGGAAATTTCAGGATTTCCTCAGGGACGGCAGTCCTCTGAAGACTGCAAGCATAACTTTATCAAATGATGGCTGGTTACAATTCACGATCTTGTTCAAAGTGTGGGAGGGGGGGGCTATTTTATGTTTTTGGCTACAACCCTGACACCTAATTGGTATCAGAGAAATTATTAAAGTGAACTCTCTGCACGTACATTGAGACTCCCTCACACATTTTGGGACACATCTGACAGTGGCCCTGGGCTGTGGCACTCGAGCCCTGAAAGTTTCGGGCCCAGTGCACCCCAATTATGTCCGCCCAAACAGGGTGACGCGGGCCTCATTGTATTCCCTTGTATTACCGCCCGGGCACCCTCGCAGCTTCACTGCTCTCCGGCCAACCCATGCATAACTGATAGCCCTTATGCGAATTATGAGCAAGGTGACAGTGATTCGGAAATAGCAGTTAGAAGCCCAAATGGCTATTTTCACACACCCCGGTTACATACACATGGAGTAAAAAAAAAATGTTTTTTGTTTTTGACCAGGCTCTAGGAAAGGACAAAAGGTCTGCCTACACGAATCACTGAGATTTTAGTGGACAGTCTAGAATGTGTGAGAGTGTACTTTTGAGCAAGAAGAGCATCCCTGCACGCCTATGTCGAGGGTGATGCCATTGATGTGGTAAATAAAATCCCTGGACTTGGAGATACAGTGGGGCCCATAACCTGGAGTCATCGGCAAAAGGAAGGCACCTGGGGGCGACTAAGAGCTGCAACCACCCCTCAGATGCGGAAACAGGAGTGCGGCAAAGCAGGCCCCAAGACAACCTGGTAAAGGGACATTGCAACTGCAAGCAAGGTTCACACCAGTGCTTGAAACTGAAGACTCGAAGTGCAGGTACTCACAGTACCAGAGTGCCTGTTTTTTTTTTACTGAGAAGTGTCAGGAGTCTCCTGCCAGGGCTGGTTCTCCCCTTCCAAATAAAGAAGTGCAGATACTCAACCATCTTAAAAATACCTGCCAATTTAAAACACAGTTTCAGACCGTCATATTTGTGTTAGCTCGCCAGGGCCGATTCTAGGATTTTGGGGACCTGGGCCGAAAGGAAATGTGCGAGGCCCCTCTATTTGCATAAGTGACATATTCAGGGCTCCAGACGCTGCTCTGTTCAAGAAGCTGCTCTGTTCAGACTTCTGGCCACAGCTCTCCCCTTGGCCTCCTACAAGCATCACTTTTACAGCCCACCTCCAGCTGAAGGTGTGAGAATTGCTTGGGTGCTGAGACTTAAACCTGTGGGGCGCTAAAGTGTTGACAATGGGCGTCCTGCAGTGTCTCTGAATGGGCAGCCAGGCAGGAGGCCTAATTGCAGGACAAACATGCAAAGTGCATCTCCTTGTAACTGAGACACCATCCCAATAAGCATTGGAAATGCAATAGGTCTCGCAGTAGGAAAGTTTGAGCTATAGGTGTTATTTTTTTATTGATGTGTTGTTTTTTCTAAATAGCTAAATTAATAGCTTTCTTCTTTACGAAGGTAATAGTTATAATTTTTGTAAATGTGACACCTCTAGCATTTGTAAAGCAACATGTTTAGTATTTACGTGACTTATATGTATTGATATAAAAAAAAATCAATGGCTTTAAAAAAATGTAAATAATTAATACGTAAATAAAATGGATTTTATTTTATATTGCTAATAGCTTAAACTTTATTAAATATATTTAGTGAAGATGATGTTTATTTTATTGTTGCGAAAATCCAAGAACAGAAGTGAATTTTTAAGATTTAGTTTGACATTTTGAATAAATTTTGAAACATTGAGAAAACATATTTGAACTAGTGATGTTGTGTTGGCGCTGAGTGATGCTGTGGTGCTGAGTGATGCTGTGGCGCTGAGTGACGCTGTGGCGCTGAGTGACGCTGTGGCGCTGAGTGACGCTGTGGCGCCGAGTGATGCTGTGGTATTGAGTGGTGCTGTGTTATTTAATTGTTTTGTTGCGTTGACTGTTGCTGTGGCGTTGAGTGGTGCTGAGTGATGCTGTGGCATTGTTTTTTTGTGGCATTGAGTGATGTTGTGCTATTGAGTGTTGCTGTGGCATAGAGTGATGCTGTTGTATTAAGTGATGTTGTAGCATTGAGTAATGCAGTGGCATTGAGTGGTGCAGTGGCATTGAGTGGTGCAGTGGCATTGAGTGGTGCAGTGGCATTGAGTGGTGCAGTGGCATTGAGTGGTGCAGTGGCATTGAGTGGTGCAGTGGCATTGAGTGGTGCAGTGGCATTGAGTGGTGCTGTGGCATTGAGTGGTGCTGTGGCATTGAGTGGTGCTGTGGCATTGAGTGGTGCTGTGGAGTTAGGGTGTTGTGGAGTTAGGGTGGAGTTGGAGGATGTAGTGGTTGGTGGGGAGTTGAGGAAATTAAAGTTTGTGTTGTTTAGGATGTGTGATGGTGAGTGTGCTAGAGCGTTTTTAGTGTGTGAGGGTGAGTGAGGATGTGTGAGGGTGAGTATATGGCGAGTGAGGGCGTGTGAGGATGAGGTGTTGAGGGTGTGAATGTGAGTTAGGGTGTGTGAGGGAGTTTGTGGGTGTGAGGGTAGGTGAGTGAGTGTGGTTTTGAGGAAATGAGTGTTTGTGTTGTTTAGGATGCGTGAGTGTGAGTGCGCTAGAGTGTTTTTAGTGTGTGAGGGAGGATGTGTGAGGGTGAGTGAGAATGGGTGAGGGTGTAAGGCTGAGGTGTTATGAGGATGTGAGGGTGAGGTGTGTGAGTGTTTGACGGTGTCTGAGTGATTGATAGTGTGTGAGGGTAAGTGCTGTGTGAGGGTGATGGTGTGAGAGTGTGATAGGGTGTTAGGCCGATGGTTTGATGGCGAGTGATGTTTTGTGTTTACATGACTTAGATGTATTGATATTTTAATTATCAATGGATTTTAACTTTTTTAAATAATTAATACTTAAATAAAAGTGATTGTAATTTATGATGGCAATAGCTTAAATTTTTGTAAATAACTTTAGTGAAGATTATGTTCAGTGTATTTTAGTGTGATGAAAATCCAAGAACAGAAGTGAAATATTAACATCTTTTTTGACATTTGTAATAAAGCTTGAAACATTGAGAGAACATATTTGAACCAGTGACGCTGTGGTGCTGCTGAGTGATGCTGTGGTTGTGCTGAGTGATGCTGTGGTTGGCGCTGAGTGATGCTGTGGTTGGCGCTGAGTGATGCTGTGGTTGGCGCTGAGTGATGCTGTGGTTGGCGCTGAGTGATGCTGTGGTTGGCGCTGAGTGATGCTGTGGTTGGCGCTGAGTGATGCTCTGGTGGTGCTGAGTGATGCTCTGGTGGTGCTGAGTGATGCTCTGGTGGTGCTGAGTGATGCTCTGGTGGTGCTGAGTGATGCTCTGGTGGTGCTGAGAGATGCTGTGGTGGTGCTGAGTGATGCTGTGCCGTTGAGTGATGCTGTGGTAGTGCTGAGAGATGCTGTGGTGTGGAGTGATGCGGTGGCTTTTGTTGTTTCTGTGTCGTTGAGTGATGCTGTGGCATTTTTTTTGGCGTTGATGGATGCGGTGCACTGAGTGGTGCTGTGGCGTTGTGCGGTGCTGTGGCATTTTTTGGTGCTGAGTGATTTTGTGACACTGAGTGATGCTGTGGCATTGAGTGGTTCTGTTGCGTTGAGTGTTGCTGTGGTGTTGAGTGACGCTGTGGCATTGAGTGAGGTGTGTGAGGGTGATGGGGTGTGAGGGTGATGGGGTGTGAGGGTTATGGGGTGATGGTAAGTGAGTGTGTGCGATGGTTATTGTGTGACTGATTCATGGTGTGTGAGAGTGATGGGGTGATGGTGAGTGATGGTGTGTGAGGGTAATTGTGTGAGGGTGAGTGAGTGGGGGTGACTAAGTGTGTTGTAAGAGTGTGTGTTGTTTTGTTGTTGTGAGCATGTGTGTGTGTGGCTGTGTGAGTTTGTATGTGTGTGCGTTTTGAGTATGGAATTTGGCATAGTCTATAATTAGTCCCTTTTCCCTTTTTTTTCCGCGTAAAAATGGCGGACGCTACCCTGTGCCATAACGCTACCTATGTTTTTTAGGTTAGCGTTCTACTTTATTTTGCTGATTTACCTTGCATTTTGATTGACGTGTATTCCGTCCAATCAAATTGCAACGTTTTCTTACTTAGCGTTGCAACTGTGTCACGTAAATTGGGACACTTCCAGATCTTCAGGAACCGGCGTATGTGTAAGGCGCGTCGTGCTTCCCGCGTTGTAGCCGCGTCGTTTGACAGGTAAGTTGCCAATCTAATATTTTTTTGTGTTGTTTACCTAGTGTTTCTCTAATATATTTAGTACGTTTTGTAATGTTTTTTTAAGAATTTACTTTGCGATCGTACTTGGCTTGTGAATGTACCTATTGTACTTTTATGGAATGTTTCTAATTTTCCTTTTTTAATGTATTTTTGCGTACTTTTATGTAATGTATGTCATAAAGAAAAAGTTTTAGGATGTACTCTTTCCACATGTTGCTATATTTGTTTAGTTGACAATGTGTTATTTAGACGGTACTTTCTTTTATTTTTCCTTGTGTTTTTGTGTTGCTTAAATTGTATTTATGTTTTTTTTGTTTGTTTTCCGTATACTTTATGAATTTCAACAACCTTTAAATATTCGTATTTATTGTTATGGTACGTAAAAGCTATATTTGCTGTATAGTTTGAAACCTACATGTTTTGATGCTTTTGAGCAGCAATTCTTTATCTATGGTTTTTAAGTACTATAAAATTTTAAAGCAATACTTATGGAGTGTAAGCTTATACTTTTTAAAACATGTATTTTTTTATACAAAAGAAATGTTATGTTTTCAATACCATTTGAATGACTATAAAGTAGTATGTATGTTAATTAATGGCAAAGTATACGTATGAAGCCACCTTTATTAATTGTTTTGATGTTTTTGGTTAGTTTGAGTGGAATACTTTATTGTAGTTTTGGAAGAATTGCAATTAGGCTGTGAAGTCTCGTGCTCTTGTGTTCACGCACTTTCTTTGTTTTGTGGATTATTTCCGCCATTGTTTAATGGTTTATTTATTTTCCCTTACTTTAGTAAGTGCTTTATGTTGTGAATTTGTGTCCTTTAGATGGCTTTGTCCCCTTTTAAATTGTTGTATTACTCGCTGTGTATTCAGATGTTTCCCTATTTTGTTTGCATTTATGTTTTTTTTTAAAGAATGTTTTATTTTACAATCCCTTTCTGCATTTTTCTGTATTAATTGCTGCACTGTCCTCGCGATGCATTAAGTTTTCATTTTTGAATACCTACAAGTGTGTAATCCGATTTTTCGTTATTGAAATAAATGTTGCCTAATGCTATTTACGTGTGGAATTGGAGGGTGGATTAGTAGTTTGAGGGTGGAGTTGTAGTTGGAGGGTGGAGTTGGAGGGTGGACTTGGACGTTGTGAGTGTGGGGGTGAGTGGATGTGAGGGTCCGGGGGTGTGAGGGTGTGTGATGGTGTGTGAGGGTGATCGAGGGTGACGGTCTGAGTATGAGTGAGGGTGTTGTGAGGGTGTGTGAGGATGAGGGGGTGAGTGTAAGGGTGTGTGAGAGTGTGTGATGATAGGTGTTGGTGAGTGAGGCTGAGAGCTTGAGGGTGAGTGTTGTGAGGGTGTGAAGGTGAGTGAGGGTGTGCGAGTTTGAAGGTTGCGTGTGTGTCTGTGGGCGAGGTTGGGGGTGGGTGGGGGTGTGAGGGTGAGGGGGTGTGAGGGTGAGGGGGTGATGTTGAGTGATGGTGTGTGAGGGTGTGAGGGTGAGTGAGGGTGAGGGTGTGTGGGTGAGGGTGTGTTGGTGAGTGATGGTGTGTGAGGGTGTGAGTGTGATTGAGGGTGTGTGAGGTTGTGAGAGTGTGTGATGTAGGGTGAGGATGAGTGAGGGTGTGTGAGGCTGAGGGTGAGGGAGGGTGAGAGTGGGTGTGAGTGGTTGTGATGATGCCTATAAGTGATCATTTTTTTTCCTTGAATATTGTACACTTCAAATGTATTAATGTTGTGAAGCGTTGTATCAGAAACTAATCGAGACCTATGTAATGTTGATTGATGCTGTTAGCGCTAAATCAAAAAACAAACACATCAGTAACTTTTTTTATATTATGCATGTAAAAAGTTATCATTTTTTGTAAGATACACATCAGTTCGCACTGCAAAAGCTTGGCTTGCATTAACATAGATGCGCAGTCATTTTGTCTGCGCTTGCTCATTAGAGACAATGTTAACCTCCTTTTAAATTTTCGACTACAAATGCGTATTAATTGTGGCAAAGTATACGTATGAAGCCATCTTTAAAAATTTTATTTTTTTTGTGTAGTTTGAGCGGAATACTTTATTGTACTTCTGGAAGAATTGCAATTAGGATGTGAGGTCTTGTGCTCTTGTGATTACGCACTTTCTTTGTTTTGTGGATTCTTCCTGCCATTGTTTAATGGTTTATTTATTTTTCCTTACTATAGTAACTGCTTTATGTTGTGAATTTGTGTCCTTTAGATGTCTTTGTCCCCTTTTCAATTGGTCCATTACTCGCTGTGTATGCAGGTGTTTCTATATTTTGTTTGGATTTATTGCTTTTGTAAACAAATGTTATATTTTACAATCCCTTTCGGCATCTTTATGTATTAATTTGTGCACTGTCCTCGCGATGCATTAAGTTTTCATTTTTGAATACCTACAAGTGTGTAATCCGATGTTTAGCTATTGAATTAAATGTTGCCTAATGATATTTACGTGTGGAGTTGGAGGGTGGATTAGTAGTTGGAGGGTGGAGTTGTAGGGTGGTGTTGTAGGGTGGAGTTGGAAGGTGGAGTTGGAGGGTGTGAGGGTGAGTGGATGTGAGGGTCAGGGGGTGTGAGGGTGTGTGATGGTGTGTTATGGTGAGTGAGGGTGACGGTGTGAGTATGAGTGAGGGTGTCTGAAGATGAGGGGGTGAAGGTAATGGGGTGTGAGAGTGTGTGATAGGTGTGGGTGAATGAGGGTGAGAGTTTGAGGGTGAGTGAGGGTGAGTGGTGTGAGGGTGTGAAGGTGAGTGATGGTGAGTGATGGTGTGTGAGAGTGAGTGGGTGAGGGTGTGTGAGGGTGAGGGTGTTGAGGGTGAGTGATGGTGTGTGAGGGAGGGTGAGGATGAGGGAGGGTGAGGATGTGTGAGGCAGAGGGTGAGGGTGTGAGGGGGTGCGAGTGTGAGTTGTTGTGATGCCTATAAGTGTTCATTTTTTCTCCGTGAATATTGTACACTTCAAATGTATTAATGTTGTGAAGCGTTGTTTCAGAAGCTAAGAGACCTATGTAATGTTGATTGATGCTGTTAGCGCTGAATCAAAAAACAAACACATCAGTAACTTTTTTTATATTATACATGTAAAAAGTTATCTTTTTTTGTAAGGTACACATCAATTCGCACTGCAAAAGCTTCGCTTGCATTAACATAGATGCACAGTCATTTTGGAGGGTGGAGTTGAAGGGTGGAGTTGGAGGGTAAGCGGATGTGAGGGTCAGGTGGTGTGAGGGTCAGGTGGTGTGAGGGTGAGTGAGGGTGACGGTATGAGTATGAGTGAGGGGGTGAGTATGAGTGAGGGTGTGTGAAGATGAGGGGGTGAGGGTAATGGGGTGTGAGAGTGTGTGATAGGTGTGGGTGAGTGAGGGTGAGAGTGAGAGTTTGAGGGTGAGTGAGGGTGAGTGTTGTGAGGGTGTGAAGGTGAGTGAAGGTGTGAGAGTTTTAAGGTCGAGTGTGTGACTGTGGGTGATGTTGAGTGATGGTGTGTGAGGGTGAGGGTTTGAGGGTGTGTGAGGGTGAGGGTGTTGAGGTTGTGGGTGAGGGTGTGTTGGTGAGTGATGGGGTGTGAGTGTGATTGAGGGTGTGAAGGTGTGTGAGGTTGTGAGTGTGTGTGAAGGCGGCTGTGTGCGGGGGAGGAGAAATGCGAGCCTGGCTGTGTGCGTGGAGAGAGAGGGGAGGTGCTGGCGGCTGGGGGCTGGGGAACAGATGGCGAAGGCTGGCGAATTGAGTTGTGCAGGCTCGCTTGGAGTCGTGCAGTTTTGCAAGTTGCAGCCCTTTCCCTTCTGCTGCTACTCCGTGTGTACCGATTGTCGAGGCTGCATAGTTAAAACCAGGGCTTCAAACTGAGCCTGCAAAGGGAAGCCGCATTCAAAGCCCCCTCAGCCCCCCACCCCATCAAGGCACACGAAACAGATAGAGGGCTGCCATTTTATTTTGATTTTGTTGGGCTCACCAGCATTGGAACACTGCCGTTCACTACCACACATCTAGGGTAGTGTATTTATTGTTTTCGGTACAAGGCTAATTAATGTGGGTTAGTTATTAAAATGTCTTTTAAGAACATGAGGCTTCCAACATCTTTTAGTATTCAATGCGAAGAGGTCAAATGTGGGTTTAAGACGAGACACGGCCGTGAAACTGCAGGGAGAGAGAGGGGAGGTGCTGGCGGCTGGGGAGGGGGGAGGAGAAATGCAAGCCTGGCTGTGTGCAGGGAGAGAGAGGGGAGGTGCTGGCGTCTGGGGAGGGGGAGGAGAAATGCAAGCCTGGCTGTGTGCGGGGAGAGAGAGGGGAGGTGCTGGCCGCTGGGGAACAGATGGCGAAGGCTGGCGAATTTTGTTTAAAAAAATAGTCTGTTTCACTGGGCAAAAAATTAGTTGTGCAGGATGAGGCGGTGGCGCTTGGAGTCGTGTAGTTTTGCAAGTTGCAGCCCGTTCCTTTCTGCTAAATGAGTTGTGCAGGCTGAGGCAGTGGTTTTAGTATTGAATGCGAAGATCTCAAATGCGGGTTTAAGATGAGACGGCCGTGAAACTGCAGGGAGAGAGAGGGAAGGTGCTGGCGGCTGGGGAGGAGAAATGCGAGCCTGGCTGTGTGCAGGGAGAGAGAGGGGAGGTGCTGGCGGCTGTGTGCGGGGGAGGAGAAATGCGAGCCTGGCTGTGTGCGGGGAGAGAGAGGGGAGGTGCTGGCGGCTGGGGATAGCCGTGGCAGTGAGCCTTGTCACTTTCATGTGCACGCGCTTTTAATGTCAATGCGCTTGCGCATTGAGCTTCAATTTGACGGGCACTGCAAGGAATCGCCATGGAATCGCAAGTTGGTTAAAGTCTGTTTAAGCCCCCATAGTCTCGCAAACTCAATGCGCATGCGCATTGACAGGCGAGACCTAAAAATGCCCAAGGAGGACCCCCTCCGTCATGCGCCCAGTTACAAAGAAACGCCTTTCTTTCAGTTGAATCAGCAGCGGTACAGGAGGGCTGGTGGTGTGTTGAACTGGTCCAGGGCCCCATGCTGGTGGCCTGAGTGCAGGGCCCAAAGGCTGTAGCGACACCGGGTGTTTCCCGGTGGGCCGCAAGGGTGGTGACCGGGTTTAGCGGGGGGGGGCAGGGCCCACTGCAACAAAATCGCAAAAGTGGCACATACCTTTCCCGCTAGCCCGCTCGCCTCCCGCCCCCCACCCCCACGGTGCTGGCTGGGCTCTTTGCCTGGACCGGTTTCAGTTCCCTGCCCGGTCCTGCCTGAGTGCGAGGCCCTGGGCCGCTACCCACACTGCCCATGCCTTGCGCCAGCCATGAAACGAGCCTGCTTGAAGGACAAGACATTGTACTTATATGGAGGAAGGTCATAGAGTAAAACTGAAAGGAGATGTGCACGTGGAGACTCCATGCCAAAGAATTATGTGGAATTTCGAAATAAATGCATCACATCAGACAATACCGGCAATAGGGCGGGACTCTTCGATGACACAGTAAGAAAATTAATGCACATTTGTTTCTAAGGCCCAACTAAACAGGACAGGACAGGGCAGGTAAGGCAGTCACCTAGACACACAGGGCACACTTCTTCCAGGAGGTCAAGTATCGAGGACAGGGTTACAGTTAAAATTGGACGCACAACTTATCATATCCTACTGAAGGCTCCTGCACCCAACTATTTAAAAAAATACATGTATTAACTCACTTGAAGCTACGTCCCTGCTAGCTGCACTCTGGGTACTGGGCGAGTGAACTGCAGCATGTCCGCATGCACACCAGCTAAAGAGGAGGTAAGACGCCAGGGGCTGTTTACTGTATTCTAAAGGAAGGTAAATATGAAAACAGGTCACAGGGAAAGAACTTTGGCAGAGAAAGCTGGTATCGTGGACGAGTGGTTCTCAAAAGACTGCGGGAGGATAAAGACATCTTTCCGACGCAGAGGGGTGCCCGTCTTCTGTGAGGTGCTTTTTCATAGCGCCGAAGCCTCTGAAGGCTTTAATAGAATGCACAGTCCTCCTCCTATCCTCATCCTCAGCCTCCAAAGTGACGAGACCATCCGTGAACCTCGGCTGCAGACCAGAGGGTTAGAGACGGTGGCAAAATAAGGAGGGGGCTCCCACGCGCTGCTCTCCCCCCCCCTCCCCCCCCCGGAAAAAAACGCCCTCGTACTTTTTCACTAAGAGGGCACTTTTCTGGTGTAACCATTGCACAGGTATCCGTTGTATATAAAAAAAGATGTTACGATTATTTTACATTGTTTCAACACATTTGCTCAATCTTTTACTTCGATCTCCCAGAGAGATACAAAAAACTTTCTCTTAAAAGTCAGTTCTGTTTTGAATCTCTATTGTCTAATTGAACTCTTTACAAGCGAGCCTTGAGGCACTCGTCATGTATATGTGCATAGTAAAACGTATGGTAGGGATCGCTGCTTTTTTTTTCTTTTGCAGATTTATATACCGTGAACTCGACCCGAAGTTATTGAAACGCTTTAGATGAGCACTGGTTACGTTACACAAGGACACATGAATTTTTTTTTGGTGGGCACGGGGATATAAAGTGATTTGCCCAGAATCATGGGATGTGGACGCGACCCCGGGAATCCCACCCCCTCCTGCCTAATGCACTTCGAGGCAGACACCAGTAATAAACAGCTTTTAGCAACTCACCAAAATAGCAGGCAGGCTGCAGGCAGGTTCAGGCCGTGAGTCGCGGCGGCCACGGCAATTAGAGTTTACAGCCCCGGTCCGGCTCGAGTGATACTCATGCTGGCAGCTGCTCACGAGAGATGAGCGTGTGACGTGTTACTGCTGCCGTGCCGCGCTACGTTTCAGCGCGAAGGCTGGCCAAACATTATGCCCAGGGCCGTCAATGGTAGCGCTTTTGCGCGCTACGCAAGATTGACGGCCCTAGGACGGGAACCACAAACTGGAGACGTTGCAGCTTAGCAGGTGTGCAGGCTTGCTGTTCACACAGCGGCCGCGCATGAGACCAACCATTCCACTCTTGTAGCGAAGAACACTGCGACTCCACTTACAGCGAATCCAGCCGAGGCAACATAAATCTTTGAGTAATACTTCGGGAATAATACGTTTCAGGGAATTGATTTTAGGATGAGTCTCCAGTGGAAACATGACCTCTGGGGAAAATAGGTCAAACACCCAATTAGACCCCCATACTTCTGTTTATTTGAGTGGTGGTTGAGAGGCAGTGGGCAGGTCCCACATGATCCGCTGCTATGCATCAGCGCCCCTTCTCTTCTCTCTACGTCGCATCCATTTCCAAAATACCACATAACGGTGCTGTGGCAGCAAAGCGCTGCTGGCTGCACAACTGAACTGCAAGCTGAAAAATATCCAGAATTCATCAGGTCAAGATTAAGTGAAGTGCTGCACAGCGGCATGAAGTGGTTTTCTGAACGCAGCAAGGATCTTTATAAAGATGTGCACCACATGGGAAAAGCAGCTGGGCTTCACGCCGGGGGTAGGTATTCCATTAGGCACTTGCAATTTACTCGGCTGAGGGTCACTGGGCAGGTTTTTCCCAAAAGCATCAGGCCAAAATTTGACATCAGCAAGGATCGTTACATGGGCTGCTCAGCTGAAATTCTACTAAATTAAGCGCTGTACTGTGACATGAAAGGCCTTGCTGACAGCAGCAGGGACCTTTATAAAGGAGTTAGCAGTATGGGGATGCTAGAGCGCGCAGTTTTCCCCAGGTCACCCGGGATACCAATTCTCTAACACGCACTGGGCCCTCGGCGTGACGAACACATTAATTTCGTTTGGGTGAAAACTGGGTGAGGATTTCTCCTCCTGCACGCTGCTAGGAGTAATCAAGTTTGGATTTACCTCTGCTTACCATGCACCCGACTTACCACGGGCGCAATTCCTTGACGGACCTGGAGCTGTTAAGAAAAAGTAGACAGGCCTAACATCCAATACACCTTAAAATCCTTAAAATACTTTCCACAGTTTTGTAAAATGACCACAGACACCTGATTAAGTTCAAGTTTTTATATAAGATTTCAAAGTGAAGAAGCCAAAATACTAAGCGATACACAGAGTAATATATCAAACATCAAAATCAGTACCAAAAGGTAACTTTGCACAAAAATTATGACCATTTAGAATATATGGGAAACTACAGGGAGAAGTTTTAGCACGTACTATTCACTGCAACGTTATACTAGAACATAGGAATGGGAATGACCTAGAACATGTACTTAACCTAAGTATTTAAGCTATTCTTTGCTAAGTTCACTGCAAACTACTAAAGGAAAGGGAAAAACGGGAACATGCTATGTTTTATAAAATCAATGAATTTCTAAAGGAGAGGGGGAGAGAAGGAACCAACTAAAATTCAGGCACATATAAGTTCAATGGCAATAAGGCAATAACACAGGTAAAAATGCTTTAACAGATCAGAGAGAGAGAGAAAGAGAAAAGAGATACGCAAACCCACAATCTATATTTACCTAATTCAGATTGAAGACCAACCCTGGCCACGGGTCAGTTGGGAAGACGGGGACAGGGACCCTCAGAAAAGGAATGCCAGAATGCGAGCAGGTACAGCTCACGGACAGTAAGGACAGGATACCCCTCAGGTTCAGGTCAAGGACTGGGCCTCCCAGGGTACGACCAACACCCACAGCTTCGGACAGCAACGCCTGCGTTACCCCCTCCTGCAAGTAATCCGCCAGAAACCCTGATTGGATTTTCGAATTCCCCAGCAAAGTGCTTCGCCAGCACTTAGGATTTTCCACCCCTTAGGAGATTGTGGAAAGTACGGACAAAGTGCTCCGCAGCACTTTTAGAATGAGCACCTATTGAGATCGTAGGGTCAGTGACAGGTCTGCTACTCGGACAAGTCGGACAATTTTCCTAAGCTAAACTAGGGTAGTTATACAGTTTGGGGACCCTTAGACCACCCATAAATGTTGCAAGTGACAGTTTCCCACATTGTGATTGGTCAGGAGAGGTGGTGCGGTCTTTACCACCTCCTAGAATTCAGTTTCACATGATTAAATATTCAATTTTGAATACCCGCCCCCCAGGTTCACGTTCCCATGCATAGAATACAGCAGTACAGGACAGTTTTCAATAGGTAGCAACAATATTGCTTCTTTCAAGGTGAGACTCCGTATTCCCAGCGGTGTTCCCAGGCGCATTGTGCTTCAGGAGCCAGCTGGCTAGGTTTAGCTTCTGCGCAGTTGGAACTTTCTCTGGTCAGGTGACGGTGCCCAGCAGAGCCTCAAGCATGGCTCCGCTCATGAATACCCAGCCCACAAAGACGCGGTACATGAAAAGTAAGCGAAGACAAATTAGAATCATACATAAAAATGATCGCACTGTATACCATGATAAAGGAAAACCAACCCTTACTTTTATAATAACTATAGCATTAAGGATTAATGCGAAAGAATAGATAGGCTAAAAGCTGCTGCAGTAAGCAGAGAGCGTGGTAAGAGACAAGCGGCCATATTTAGCATCAATGCGCATGAGCACAGAATCCCTCCAGAATGCGAGTGCGTCACATCACATGGGTATGACCGACGCATGCGCAGACTGAATTTGCGGCAAAGCAGCCATTTTCAGTGCAAGCTTCGTTAGTACGTGAAAAGACAAACAAGCAAGCATCCTAGGGACACCCGCGTGTAGGGGAAAACACTTTACAAATGACGAACAATGGTGTTAATATTATTATGCAATTATAGCCGAGGGTTTTGCATACGAGCAAGGCGCTATGCGTGCGAATCCTTGCTCCATCAATCCCCTCTTTGATGATATTTACTATCATCACTACATGAAGGAAACAGATGCCAACTTTTCTCATTCATTCATATCGTCCATTTCGATTTCAATAAACTTATTGTTTAGTTTTCTTTCAGCTTCCCTATGAGAGTGGTGATTTTTCGCCTTTTTATAAATTGCACTCTTCAGCTCTTCTAATTCTAGCTCATCAATGTTTCTTTTCACCCCCCTCGGATTGACTGTATATTTCTTTTTATACCTTTGACATTTGCAGCAGATAAAAATGATCAATACAATCACACCTATTATGACTATTGGCATCAGTATTTTCCACAAAATATTTCTACCTAGATTAGTAAACCAACTACCTATAGAGGAGAGACCTCCAGTCAGTCTCGTCCAGGCACTGTCAACCTCCAATGGTTTGAGTTCTCTTTCCAAATTAGTTATGTTCTTCACATATTGTTTTAATTCGATACTTTTGTCAGGAATGTAGGTGCAACAATGTTGCGCTTTCAGCATTCTACAGACTCCGCCCTCTTTTGCTAATAGGGTGTCAAGGGCAAGACGGTTTTGTAAAACCATTGATCTGATCGCAACCATTTCAGTATTGACCAGCAGGAAACCAGCAGCAGTGTCCGTTGATAACCGGTCCACTACTGTAGACAATTTGCAGATTCTATGGGTGTTCAGAACTACCCCCATTCCAGGTATCAGTGCACTAAAAATATCACCTACAATTTCGCCTACACTTTCGCGTCTACTACGCACTAAGCCATTAGTTTCATCATCGCTTCCAGCTGCGTTATTCACATGGTATATTTTCGGGAAAACAATGCCAAAGTAGCAGCTTCCATACCAGTGATCCGGCAATTTGAAATAAGCCTTGTTCCCACATATATAATATATTCCGGGAAACACAGGTTCTGACCCGTTTTTGAAACCCCAACCTCCAATTACCTTATAATTATGTTCACACTCGCTGGAACCGATGAATACATTGTTATAGTACTCTGTCTTTTCCCTATGGATACAAAGTTTCCCCTTTCTTTCAAAATCCAGCAACAAGGCAGGACTGGCTTCGCCTTCTGAGGTGTTGTCCATGTGCTCAGCCCACCTAGGGATTCTATCCTTCTCGTCATTTGCCTTCTTCTGAAACTTTTCTCTCCTTCTGTCTGCCATCTTTATAAACATCTTTTCCTGCTCTTGCAGTGAACAGGTCAGATTGTCTTCTCTTGCTTGATCTAAGTCTATGTTACCTATAGTCAGGAAATATTCTCCCATATAGCGGGTCACATCACTTGTAGTATGTACACGGTTCAAATGTCCTCTAACAGGAAGTTCAGAAAATACTACGTCATCGTTTGAACAATAGTACTGCAAGGTGCTTCTATAGAACAAGCTAGCTAATATACTACAGGATATTCCATAGGTCAAAGGTAGATGGTGGTATGTCACGCCTTCAGCCACTGAAGTTGGCAGCTTCATGCAGACATAACAGTCCTCTATTTCCATAGCTTCTACATAATGCACTAACAAGTTAGCAAAAACATTTAAATGCGTCCTGTTCTTCATTTTGTGAAAGTGTAGTCCATCCTCATCTGGTGCTTCTAAATCAGGTCGTGTGTGTGTCAGTCCTACTCTTTTGTCGCGTCTTTCTAGTCTACGTGGTGTTTCTGCAGTCTGTACAACCCCTACATCTACTGCTTCGGGTTCAGTAGGGGACAAGTTAGGATTCTTACTTATCATAAAGGGCAGAAAAACTGTTAGTCCTATCCACATTACTATTAGCATAGCTACACTACACAAGCATATCTTACAACAGGTTTTGAGACACCCACAGCGGGATCTCCCAGAGACACTCGGATCAGACATTTTAGCTTACAGGTGGCTTTTACTACCCCTCTTCGTTTCTTTGCACCAAAAGCTCACTTCAGGGGTTCTCTTACGGAGGGTCTTCGTCCGAACTCCGATCAGCAATAGACTCGTTGTCACTGTTGCCACTGTGGTGAGGCTCGTCAATCTCTTCCAACACAAGGTACGTCCACTCAGGGCTCCGGTACAGTCGGTTCTGTTTCTTTATCCTGTCGCTCTTTCTCAGCGATTTGCCTTGGGCTGCATTCCTTTCACTTAAAGCCCTTTTTCGGTCTTTATCGTTTTCTTCGACTGTCTTTAGTCTGAGCCTTAGTCTTTTGACGTATCGAGGTGTACTTCTTCCTCCGTGCCTCCCAGTGGTTGAGGAGACTTCTCCTTCTTCGTGCACTCTTTTCACTTTTTGTTGTGGCACTTCTGATTCCCTGCCTGTCTGACTAGTTCCAGGTCTTTCGTCTATCTCTTCTGCCTGGTCGCTAATCTGTCCCTGCTCAGATTCAAATCGCACTTTCTTTTTACTTTTTGTTACTGTTGTTTCCGTTGTCTGAGCACTTTGATCTAGTTCTATCTGTTCCTGTTCATGCTCTTCGATCTCTTCGTTTTCTTCTGCATGAACGTCAGCCCTAATTTCTAACTGTCCCTTTCTCGGCTCCGGAGTTTCAGGAGGAGTCTCGAGATCTTGATCTGACCCTACTTGGCCTATGTCCTGATCAGGTGTGTTATGGCTTTCGTTGACCTGACCTGCTCCTTCTATTTCTGACTCACCTGGACTATCCCACTCACTGTCTAAGTAAGAATATTTTCGGGTTCGTATTGGATCATGAACCGGTTCGTCGGCGGGATACCATTCAACGTCTTGACTTGTGCTCGGCAGTTCGATGTCAGCTAGCTCCGGACTCTCTTCCTCGGAGGTCTCTTCAGCTGTGCTGCCTTCAGCTCCAGTCGCGTTTTCTCCAGATACCCGCTTTGTGTGGCTGGCGTGGATCCACTTCGGTACACCAGCGCACTTCACAGCAGTGGTAGTGACGAGGATCACTTGTCGTCGCTTTCCCCACCTTGGCTTCAAGCAGCTGCTCCGGGTGTGTTTCTTTAACACCACCCAGTCTCCTGGCTGCAGGTTGTGTGCTGGAGTCTTTGGCCACTCGTCTTCAGTCTCTCCAATCTGCTGAGAGAGAGAACGCACTTGGTCACCCAGCTGCTTGCAGTATTCTAGCACCATATCATCAGAAATGCTTAGCAGTTTGTTTCCGGGTACCCATGCCTGGCGCATCACTCTTCCCATCAACACTTCATGGGGACTCAGGCCAGTCTTTCGATTCGGGATACTTCTCAGACTCATCAGCACCAGGGGTAAAGCTTCTATCCAGTTCATTTTTGTGGAATCACACATTTTCCCCAGTCTGGACTTCAGAGTGCCATTTATTTGTTCCACTACCCCAGAAGCCTCTGGGTGGTAGGCACAGTGCAGTCTTTGCTTCATTTTGAATGCTCTACAGAGTTCCAATAGGACATCGTTGGCAAAATGCCCACCTTGGTCCGTTTCGATCGTCTCTGGGATCCCATACCTAGGTATCAACTCCCTGAGCAATAGTTTGGCTGTGGTTATAGCGTCATTTTTCTTAGCTGGATATGCTTCCACCCACCTAGAGAATAGACAAACTATGACTAAAACATATCTGTATCCGTTGCATCTGGGCATGGTTATGAAGTCTGCCTGGATTCTTACGAAGGGACCTACTGCCTTTCCAATGGTACTCTGTTTCACTACTGTCTTCTTTCCTGCATTGAATTGCTGACACACTAGGCACCTCTGGCAAAGCCTTTCCGCCTGGTCCCTGAACTTTGAATTGCAAAACACTTGATCAAACACCCGACACATCGCATCTCTTCCCATATGTGTTGGCTCATGTATCATTCTGACCATGGGGTCGATCAAGCTATCAGGCAGTACAGGCACCCCCTCCGGATTTACCACCACACCATCTTCTCGCAACTCGCACTCCTTTGCGGCCCACCTGCCTTTTTCTTGCCTGTCTGTGGCTTGTTGTATCTCTCTTAATTCTTCCCACGTTGACACATTATCAAACAACATAAGTTGGCAGCTGGTTCCATCCCACCGGGCAATTTGTAGGGACATCTGGTGTCGGGCACAAAACTGTGCAATTTGGTCAGCGTACCTATTACCGGCAGTCACATCATCATTTCCAGATCTGTGAGCCGCACACTTGACCACAGCCAATTCTTTGGGTAATTGGATGGCTTCCAGTAAGTTATGCACTACTTTCCCATTTCGGATAGGTGTGCCAGAGGAAGTCATGAATTCTCTTTGCAACCACAATTGGCCGAAGTCATGAACAACCCCGAAACAGTACTGACTGTCTGTGTAAACAGTAATTCTTTTGCTTTTTCCCCTCTTGCATGCTCGGGTTAACGCTATAAGCTCCGCCACTTGTGCAGATTTCACCTCGCGCATGTAAGATGCCTCGACGACTCCTGTCAGAGTAACCACAGCATAGGCAGCACTCAGACTCCCACTCTCATGTCTCAAACACGAGCCATCCACAAACATTGTTTTATCCCCGTCCCGTAGTGCCATTTCACGAATGTCAGGACGGGGCTTGGTGCTATATTCAGTCAGATCGATGCAATTATGTTCCCCACCCTCATCCGATTCTGCATCCAGAGGGACAGGTAACAGTGTCGCAGGATTTAGGACATTGCACCGGGAGATAGTTACATTTTCAGCACCAATCAAAATTCTCTCATACTTAGTCAGCCGACTAGGTGTGAGGTACTGGGTCTTAGTTCTAGTCAGTAAGATGACAACAGAATGAGGGACATAGACAGTGACGGGATGTCCCATGACAATGCCCTCACTCTGTTCCAGGCTGACACAAGTAGCAGCAACGGCTTTTAAGCAGCCAGGCAATCCAGCGGCCACTGGATCTAGGGTGGCTGAAAAGTAGGCTACTGGTCGTCTGACTGATCCGTGCCCCTGGGTCAGGACTGAAAGAGCACAATTTTCTCTGGTGTCACAGAACAGTTCAAAGGGTTTAGTGTACTCAGGCATACCCAATGCAGGTGCGGTACATAGACAGTTTCTCAGAGTTACCCAAGCATTCATGCTCTCACTGTCCCAGTGGACGGGGTCTTCCACTCCTTTCTTTGTCATATTTATCAGGGGTCGGGCTAGAGCCGCAAACCCTACAATCCATTGTCTGCAGTAACCCACAACTCCCAAGAACATTCTCACTTCTTTCTGGGTGGTGGGCAGTTCCATTGCTTTAATTATCTTGATCCTTTCGGCAGTGACCTTCCTGATTCCCTTTTCTATCTGGTGCCCCAGATATTTTACAGAGTTTTTACAGAATTGTAATTTGTCAGGCGACACTTTATGTCCTCCTTTTCCTAGGTGATTCAGCAAGGCAATTGTGTCAGTGACACAGTCGGACTGGGTTTTAGATGCCACTAACAGGTCATCTATGTACTGCACCAAAACAGACTCTCTCGGCAGCACTAAGGATTCAAGGCACTTTTTCAGTATCTGGTTGAAAATCGATGGACTTTCAGTGTACCCTTGAGGGACACGATTCCAGACATAGATACGACTGTCGAATTCAAAACTGAAAAGGAACTTGCTTTCTGGATGCAATGGGATGGAAAAGAATGCGTGGCACAGATCGATGACAGTGAACCATTCTGCGTTCCAAGGAATCTGGTAGAGTATCACTGCAGGGTTGGGTACAATAGGACAGCAAGGCACAACAATTTGGTTTACCTTGCGCAAATCTTGCACTACCCGGTACTTCCCACTAGGCTTTTTGATCCCAATGATAGGCGAATTACAGGGGCTGCTCAGCACTTCTTCTATTATTTCTGCTTCTAGCAGCCTCGTGATTTCAGTCGCTACTCCTGCCTTCACTTCTGCACTCATTTTGTACTGCCTGGTTTTGGGGTATACAGCATTTGTTTTTATTGTTACTTTAACCGGGTCCACATTTGCCATCAGGCCTACATCTTTTCCTGTGAAATCCCACACTTCGGGTACTACCCTTAGCTGGAGTTCCTCAGGTAAGTCCTCAATTGTCAAAGGCTTAATGTCAGCATCTTGTCTGACTAACATTAGTTTGTACAGGCCATCTTCATCGGGGGTCTGAATTTCGACGCCATTTGGTGTGCAATAAATGGTACAACGCATCTTGCACAACAAATCACGTCCCAGTAGGTTTACAGGACTGGAATCACAGACCACAAATCTGTGCATTTCCTTGAAATTTCCTATGGAAATCTCCATTGGTTCAGTTACAGGGGTACTTATTATCTGATTTGATACGCCCACTACTTGGATCGCTTCTCCCGAGAGGGGTAGGTTAGGAACATCCACTGTTCTTACAGTGGACCTGGTAGCGCCAGTGTCCAACAGAAAGGTGACGTCTTTGCCTTCAACCTTTCCTTCAATGTATGGTCCAGTCTGGTCTACCGGTAAGGAGGCGCCAAGTACGCACTCCTCATCCTCCCCTCTCAGGCCCCGTCAATCTTGATCTTCACAAAGGAAGGTATCACTTAGCAAGTACTGTGGAATGACTGCATTTCTTTCACTCTCAACCTCCCATACTTCCGCCCTCTCATTCTGCTGACCCTGATTCTTAAAATTCTGTCTAGGAGCGCGAGGTACTGGAGGTAATTTTACCTGTTGCTGGGTTTTCCTTGTCCCCTCTTTCGGTACCTGTGGATTTAAACCATTTACAGGAGCATTACCGGCCTGTAGGTGTGGACACTCGTCTCTCCAATGCCCCATCTGGCCGCACCCATGGCACGGAAACTTTTTCATGGCCTCCTCACGACTCATTTTAGGCCTGGGCTTTCCTCCCCCCCCAGAATTGGTATTCGGAACATTATTATCAGAAGTTATTTTACTTAACTGTTTTTCTTGCTGTTCGGCTAATTTCACCTGTGCCCACATTACCTTTTCCTTGAGGGCTTTCTTTTTATTTTCAATTTCATCTTCGCAGTATTTTGCATATTTCAGGACATCATCTATGGGCTTTCCCTGCCAACTGATTTTGTTATCTCGAATCCATTGTGATATTTCAGGCCTTAATCCTAGCACAAATCTGTAACTGAAATGGGTCATGTCTTTCATGTCCACATTATCAATACCACTGTAAGTTTTGAATACCTGTAGTAACCTTTCGTAAAATGAATGAACTGTCTCATCACGTTCTTGGGTTGTTCTATCTATTCGGGTCCAATCTGTCTCTTTGGCTGGCACCTTTTTCTTAAGATACTGTATGACCTGGTCATATTTCCTCATAACATCCGCTGAAGGGGCTCCCGTCCTCTCATCTCTGGGATATTCATCATTAGGCCAATCAATCTCTATTTTACATTCCGTCCACAGATCTACAGGGACCACAATATCGAAAAACCCATCCAGGTCTTTCAGCAGGCATTTCTGAACTTTTATGAAACGCTCTACCTGTCGGTACCAGTCAACTGGTTTCTCGCGTAATTTCGGGAAGTCATTTGTAAATGACACAATGTCTTGCCTGGACCAAGGGACATGGACGTACTTCCCTCCCGGGACCTCTCTCATGGGACACAATTTTTCTGTTGGGGTTACCTCCTTTAATACGAATTCTGAAGTTACTGACCCAGCCCTGCTGCCTTCCTTCTTCTTTGCCCACCTTGTTCTCCACTTCCCCACTTCGCCCCATTTCTGCAGGAGTTTCAACAATTCTTTTACTTGGATCTGCTTCCCCATCACATTCAGGCTTTCTAAGTCCTTGTCTGAAAAGTCCACTCTGTAGGGTTTCTGAAGGATTTTGGAGCGACTAACATCAACGCCCATTTCTGCGGCTGCATCCATTATCTTTTCGTGGAGCACCCTGGCACTCCGGGTAAGATTTTTACTGATGAATAGTAACTCTTCTTCATTATACGAGCTCAGGCGCTCAACTCCCACGTTCCCAGCCATCATTTCTTCTATTTCTATTCTTAATTTATATATTTCCAATGGTTTAGGTTGAGAAGTGGTCTCTTTCTCTATCTCCTTTGTCCACCTGTCTAATTCTTCAGGGGAAACTAAAGAGGCGTTCCTGATTCCAGATGCACTTTCAATCACCACTTCCTTTTGTCTAGGCTGACTTCTTGCCCCTACTATACTGGCCCTTGACTCCCTTATGGGCAGATCCATCAAACTTCCAGATTCACACTCACTTTCCTGATCCTCATCTATGAACACTTCTTTCCTCGGGGTCTGGAAGCTAGGAGTAGGCAGTATTGGGGTGATAACAGGAGGAAGGGGACTAGTCAAGTCATTTTTGTACATTGGGATAGCAGGACCAATAGTTACCGGAATGGTCAAGGCCTCAGGATGGGGATGCATCTGTGCAATGGTTCTGGCTAAGTCCTCTCGCTGTCTAGTCAGGACTTCTCTCTCCTTTTCCTGCAACCCCCTTCCAGCAGTATTGCCATGTAATACCTGAGGTACTAAGGATGGATAAATACTCGGGGCAGTCGGGGCAACCAATCGAGGGGGACTTTCCCCGAATGGTTGATAATTCGGGACTGTGGACTTGGGTCTGCAAAACTCATCCCTTTCACTATGCTTACTGCTTGTAGCTGTCCTGTCTGTATCACTTTCCCTCCCACTCCGGGGGAAATTGGTAACAGAACTTTGGGAATGCACCGAATCTGATTCCGCTACATAGGGAGGTGGATCCTTCATTAACAGGTCTTCCAGGTGTTCGTCTTCTACATCCCCCATAGGTGCTAGGTGATGGGTTTTTGCTTTACATTTTCCTCTTTTCTCCTCTAATACTCCCATCATGGGGAACAGCCCTTCAGTTAACATAGACTGCCTCCACTGTTTCATTTTCTGCTCTTTGGTTGGCGTTGGAAGTCTGGGATACCACCTACTCACTCCCTTATCCATTCGTGGTTTATCTCGCTCTGCAGCCTCAATCTCCCATTCCTCCAAAGCCTCGTACTGGGTCAACCTAGGTCTAGGGTGTAACTCATTCATGCGGGTCCTTAAGTTAAACAGGATCCGACCATTAAATGTACCTTCAACAGGGAATGCCAGGACTCCGTCATCTACAGTATACTTTGCCCAATTTTCTAGCCAGAGACAAGTGTGATACCCTTTATCAAACATCATAAAAGAGGCAGGGGTATTTGGCGGGGGAATGAGTACGCCTTCTCTCGTTCTAATGGGTTTGTCAGTTTTGAAAAAGTTCTTCACTTTATCCGAAAATGACAATTTTCTCTTTATTCCATACATCATGTGCGGTCTACCTCGTATAAGCTGATCCTTATGAAATCCTAGGTACTTTGGATTCGGTATGAAGTCTGGATACCACATACAACTCTCCAGACTCGCTTCTAACTCGGCTTGATTAATTTTGTTTACTTTCGTGCTTCCAATGCTAGCGCGACTTCTATTTCGCGCCACCCAATCAGGTCAGAGAATACAACCACGGTCAACCAATGGGTGCGCGGCCTTTTCGCAAGACAGAGTCTCCCGTTTCGGCACTCACCCCTCCTTCACAAATTCAGCTCCGCTACCCGCCCGCTGTCCTGACCAATACCAGCGCGGCACGGAGTGACGTCAGAGCAGCTCTCCGACTGACTCCCGCCTTCACAAGGTAACGGAAACTTTTTACTCTCTCTAAAGTGCGAGTGCAAGTTTTAGTCAACAACACACAACGTTTGCCACTATGTCTGAGTGTTCTAAAGAGAGAAAAGACTTTTCTTTCGCTACTAGTAAACCACTTCTGTCTACTTTTCATCCACTCTGGATAGACTTCTTTGCCTGTCCCTACACACTAGTAACATAGAACCCGTTATTCTTCTGACTCATCCACCTTGATCGGGGATATGTACTGAGCCAGGATTTCACCAGCGAACTATTTTACTTACCAGACAAGCCTCGGAGACCCTATTACTCCTCCCGTATGCGACCCTTACTAGGTGATATCGCAATGAAAGTTTTATAATGGACTCGTAGCTATCATTCACTCCAGAAACAAAGGTCCTAATTAGTGCTTCCAGTTATCCTTAACCCTGCACTAATATCTCAAACCTAGTGACTTCAACAGCTAACCGGATTCTACTCACCGTTAGCTAAAATACTTCCCCGGGGATTCAGACTACACTGAACATTTACAAACAATTCTGGGTTAATTCAACATGCAGTATTTATAACAGCAATGCAAATTCATGAACATTTACATATAAAAAACACATTTCAAAATTCTTGTAAAATTACAGTAACAATCAGCATACAGTAACAATCAGCAGCACGTTTTTGTATTCACGGCTATCCTGCCTACCTAATCCAACTAGTCCAAACCATCCTCTGCTAGCCAGAAATTACTGCTAGAGCGCGCAGTTTTCCCCAGGTCACCCGGGATACCAATTTTCTAACACGCACTGGGCCCTCGGCGTGAAGAACACATTAATTTCGTTTGGGTGAAAACTGGGTGAGGATTTCTCCTCCTGCACGCTGCTAGGAGTAATCAAGTTTGGATTTACCTCTGCTTACCATGCACCCGACTTACCACGGGCGCAATTCCTTGACGGACCTGGAGCTGTTAAGAAAAAGTAGACAGGCCTAACATCCAATACACCTTAAAATCCTTAAAATACTTTCCACAGTTTTGTAAAATGACCACAGACACCTGATTAAGTTCAAGTTTTTATATAAGATTTCAAAGTGAAGAAGCCAAAATACTAAGCGATACACAGAGTAATATATCAAACATCAAAATCAGTACCAAAAGGTAACTTTGCACAAAAATTATGACCATTTAGAATATATGGGAAACTACAGGGAGAAGTTTTAGCACGTACTATTCACTGCAACGTTATACTAGAACATAGGAATGGGAATGACCTAGAACATGTACTTAACCTAAGTATTTAAGCTATTCTTTGCTAAGTTCACTGCAAACTACTAAAGGAAAGGGAAAAACGGGAACATGCTATGTTTTATAAAATCAATGAATTTCTAAAGGAGAGGGGGAGAGAAGGAACCAACTAAAATTCAGGCACATATAAGTTCAATGGCAATAAGGCAATAACACAGGTAAAAATGCTTTAACAGATCAGAGAGAGAGAGAAAGAGAAAAGAGATACGCAAACCCACAATCTATATTTACCTAATTCAGATTGAAGACCAACCCTGGCCACGGGTCAGTTGGGAAGACGGGGACAGGGACCCTCAGAAAAGGAATGCCAGAATGCGAGCAGGTACAGCTCACGGACAGTAAGGACAGGATACCCCTCAGGTTCAGGTCAAGGACTGGGCCTCCCAGGGTACGACCAACACCCACAGCTTCGGACAGCAACGCCTGCGTTACCCCCTCCTGCAAGTAATCCGCCAGAAACCCTGATTGGATTTTCGAATTCCCCAGCAAAGTGCTTCGCCAGCACTTAGGATTTTCCACCCCTTAGGAGATTGTGGAAAGTACGGACAAAGTGCTCCGCAGCACTTTTAGAATGAGCACCTATTGAGATCGTAGGGTCAGTGACAGGTCTGCTACTCGGACAAGTCGGACAATTTTCCTAAGCTAAACTAGGGTAGTTATACAGTTTGGGGACCCTTAGACCACCCATAAATGTTGCAAGTGACAGTTTCCCACATTGTGATTGGTCAGGAGAGGTGGTGCGGTCTTTACCACCTCCTAGAATTCAGTTTCACATGATTAAATATTCAATTTTGAATACCCGCCCCCCAGGTTCACGTTCCCATGCATAGAATACAGCAGTACAGGACAGTTTTCAATAGGTAGCAACAATATTGCTTCTTTCAAGGTGAGACTCCGTATTCCCAGCGGTGTTCCCAGGCGCATTGTGCTTCAGGAGCCAGCTGGCTAGGTTTAGCTTCTGCGCAGTTGGAACTTTCTCTGGTCAGGTGACGGTGCCCAGCAGAGCCTCAAGCATGGCTCCGCTCATGAATACCCAGCCCACAAAGACGCGGTACATGAAAAGTAAGCGAAGACAAATTAGAATCATACATAAAAATGATCGCACTGTATACCATGATAAAGGAAAACCAACCCTTACTTTTATAATAACTATAGCATTAAGGATTAATGCGAAAGAATAGATAGGCTAAAAGCTGCTTCAGTAAGCAGAGAGCGTGGTAAGAGACAAGCGGCCATATTTAGCATCAATGCGCATGAGCACAGAATCCCTCCAGAATGCGAGTGCGTCACATCACATGGGTATGACCGACGCATGCGCAGACTGAATTTGCGGCAAAGCAGCCATTTTCAGTGCAAGCTTCGTTAGTACGTGAAAAGACAAACAAGCAAGCATCCTAGGGACACCCGCGTGTAGGGGAAAACACTTTACAAATGACGAACAATGGTGTTAATATTATTATGCAATTATAGCCGAGGGTTTTGCATACGAGCAAGGCGCTATGCGTGCGAATCCTTGCTCCATCAGGGAAAGCTGCCAGATTTCACACTGGCGACAACAGCTTTGGCTGTTCTAGGAGGCATGTGCAAGTCACCCGTTGGAGTCGCTGTCCAGGGTTTTCCCCAAAAGGCATCAGGCCCAAGTCGTCTTTAACTAACGATAGTATCCTACCGGGGGCTGCTTACTGACTACTCATTTGAAGGAAGTGAACGAAGGCTGTTATAAATATGGGAAAACACTTTAAAGCTGCCAAGCTAATTGGAAATGTGGACTTTGCCTCAACCTTGGCCCTGAGAACAAAATAACGCGCTGCACAAGCCTAATTTTCAGTGAGAGCTGACCAGAGCCTTCAGTTTTACCAGGGGCAAGGAATGGCAACAGGCCCTTTCTGCTCAGAAGAGCATCAGACCACTGCCTATAAGGAAGGAGAGACCACTGTCTATAAGGAAGGAGAAGCTGGAGCTGTAGATGTCCCTCAGGGTGGTAGAAGGAGCTGTGCCGGCAGCAAACTCTCCCACACAGCTGGAAGTTGGGAACCATGATAATGAAACAAATAAGCTGAATAAGAATAATAAGAATAAGGAGAAAAATTATACAGCATGGCTTGCACAGTAGAAATCTTTGGTCAGCAAAGGCACAATTATTAATAGTGCCAAGATTCAAACAAGCCCGAAGGGGAGGAAAAAGCATTGTGCTTTAAGCCACTAAACCATGAAACTTACTTCCTCTCGGTATAAAAACAGAGCCCAGCCTCCTTGCTTTTAGAAAAGCAGTAAAAACCTGGTTATTCAGGACTTAGCACATCCTGTTACCCCTTCTTGACACTCGCTGCCGTAATCTTTTATAGCGCTTAGATGCCTCAGGGCAGTAATGCGCTTTATAAATCCAAATACCATATTATAACAGATGCTAACATAAAGCAAGTAGAAACAATAGAGTATCCTTTGATGTAAAAGGAAAGTTAGCATCGTCGGACCATTTATGGTTATCTCAGCCCTCTAATATTCATGCACCAGCAGATTCACAGGTCCTTGCAACAGCCTCATCCTCATATCCACCTCAGTTGAAAGCCATTGATTATCAGGTGTCTCAGTGTGTAAGCTTGGATACTACTTCTGAAGCAAGTTCGCAATGGCAGCTCTAAACTGCAGTACCATCTCGGTTTGAAGCGGTGCAGCACCAAAATACCCAAAAGGATGTAAAGGATGTAATTGAAGAAACTATGACATAAATTCCAGACAGGCTACAGGAAGCTGAATCCAGAATAGCACATCTAGAAGATCAAGTTGGCTCAATGCGGGAGGAGGTTAGCCAGTTTAAAAAGCAAAAGTCTAAGCTGGAATATCACATTGAAAGTTGGAAAACCACTCACTGCACTCTAATCTTCGGATAGTTGGAGTTCCGGAGGGTTGTGAGGTACCTCAGGTCCTTTAATGGTGGACCCTTTTATCAAGACTCATGTTGTGCCAGAGAACTCAGGCAATTCGAATATTATTCTGGCACATCGAGCCCCAGCACAACCGTTTCCAGATTCCAAATTGCTGCGCACTATGGGGCACATTAGGATGGCGGGCGGACTTTGTCCACCCGACATTCCGTCGTAAAAAGGGACTGCCCGCCATAAGAGCAGGAGTCTCGTGGGTGCCATTGGGATGCGCCCTCCACCGAGGCGGGTGCATCCTGCATTCCTAACATTGTGGCAGGCGGTGCACTCAGCACCGCCCGCCACAATGCCAGGAAGGCATTTTGTGCACTTCCATGCACAACATGGCAGGCACTGCGCGGTGCCTGCCATAGGTACCCCCCACGTGCACCCCCCAGAGTCCCTGGGGGCCTGCAATGGGCCCCCACAAGCCATGGAAAGGCATGCTTCCACCCTCATTGTAATATGGCTGGCAGTGTCTAACAGACATCACAAACACATAAACTGCTTTTGCGCCCCAGAGGCAATCGGGTGGATTGCCTACCGGTGGAAAACCAGCGGACGGTCTTCCCATCTGCCGGGGTCCCCCTGCCATGGTAATGTGGCAGGGGGAATTGGTAGTGGGCGGAGGTTTTTGGCGGGTGAATCGCCACCGCCATACAGGCAGTGGTGGTCCGCCCATTATCCTAATGTGCCCCTAGATTGGTGAATTTTGCCAACTATCGTACTAGCCAAGGCCATTGAGAAGAAACAGTTTTCAACAGTAGACATACCCCATTGTCCTATATTTTCAGACGTGTCGGCAGCCCGCAGCTGAAAAGAGTTTGTAAAAATGCTGCATTTATTCAAGGCACAGGTTGCTCAAGAAGCAATTGTGCAACAATCAAAGTAAAAGGTCTTGGTCGGTAATCGGACGAAATATCGAGTCAGTAATATCGACTGACACATTTATCGAGTTGGAAATATTGTGACACAGAAATATCATGAGCAAGAATATTGTGGACATGAATATCGATTTTAAGGTAAGTAATATCGATTTTTAATATATGGATGTCATCACTATTGTAAAATAATAGTTTTAAATATCGAGTTTTTAATTCATGTTTTGTAATTTAGTGTATATTTAAATGTATGTGATGTAATATTTTGGGATTAGTATGTTTGTGTTTTTATATATGTGTTAAATTTGTTGTAGTTATTAAATTAAATGTCATTACATTTTGCATTTTTTAGTTCCATAGGGGGGTGTGGGTTTATAGGGGAATAGGGTGGGAAGTAATTTAATTATAATAAATTAATGCTTTTTTAAATGTAATTTTATTTAGTTAATCAATATTTAATAGTGTTAATTGTGCTATTAAATATTTTTTTGGTAAATTTTTATATGTGGGTTGCGGGGTTTATAGTGGTAAACGGTGGGAAGTAATTTATTTTTAATTAATTAATAATTAGTTGTCAATTAATATCAACTAGTTAATTGATAATTGATTATGGTTATTGTGTAATTATTTTAGGTGCAGGTTTTGGGGTTTATATAGGTAAAGGATGGAAAGTAATTTAATTTTAATGAATTAATAGTTAGTTGTTAATTAAGATTAAACAATTAATTGATTGTAGTTATTGTGTAATTCTTTTTGGTGTGGGTTCTGGGGTTATAGGGGTAAAGGGTGGGAAGTATTTTGTTTTTTAATGAATTATTAATTAGATGTTAATTAATATTAATTAATTGATAATTATGGTAAGTGTGTATTTTTTAGGTGCAGGTTTTGGGGTTAATGGGGGTCAAGGGTGGAAAGTTATTTCTATTTTAATTAATTAATGATAAGCAGTTAATAAATATTAATAATGAATAGGCAATGGGCAAATTCCTTCCATATATACGCTCAGTGCAAATACATCTCAGCAGCCAAGCTATATGCTATTGCTCTCTACTTGAAATCTACCTGTGTAATCCGGTCTTGATTTCATAATGTAGCCTATGCAATTCGTGTACCATTTTCACTTTAATGGGCAGAGGATGGTTGCTGTGCACTCTTCCTTTGCTCCTGCTAGCTTTTTTTTATCTTCCTGAAGTGTACTCATGATCACCTATTCCTACTCTTTGTAAACAGCTTGCTATCCCTGCAAAGTATTCTCATGATCGCCTGTTCCAAATCTTGTAACTCACTTGCTATCCTTGTAAAGCACTCTGATACCCTAACGGATCACGTTCATGCTCTTTCAAACACTAAAACAATAAACTGATCATTCATTATGGTCATTGTGTATTTTTTTTCAAATTGCGGTTTATGGGGCTCATAAGAGTAAGCGTGGGAAGTAAGTTATTTATAATTAATTAATATTTAGTTGATAATTATTATTAAATAATTAATTGATAATTAATTATGTTAAGTGTTTCATTGCTTTTTTTTTGGGCGTGGGGTTTGGGTATATAGGTGTAGTGAGTGGCAAGCAAATAATTGTACCTAATTTATAATTAGTTAAATACTATTAGTTATTTAATTGAAAATTAATTTTAATTGCGTAATTATTGTTTGTAAAGTTTCATTTTAGGTGCAGGTTGTGGGAATTATAGATGTACAGGGTGGGAAGTTGAATAATTGTAATGAATTGTAATACGTTTTTATTTAATAATATTTGTTTAATTGATAATTCATTATGTTAATTGTGCAAAGATTTTTTTTACATTTTAGATGTGGGTTGTGGGTTTTGTAGAGGTGTGGGGTGGGGGGTAAATCAATTTTAAGCAATTGATAATAAAACAAAAAAATTATTAATGTAATAGTTACCGTTGTTGTGCATTTTGTAGGGAATATTGTGGGAAGTACATTAATTATAATGGTTTATTAATGAATATTTAATTATTAATTCATATTTAATTAATGAAAATTAATTTGTTGATAAATGTTTATATTAATAGTGTAAATCATTTTAGGTGCAGGTTGTTCATTTTGTGGTGTTATAGGGTGGGAAGTAACTAAACAAAATGTATGTACTAATTAATGTTTTTTTTATTGATAATTAAAAATATTTACTTGTATGAAAATCATTTTTGTATTTTATTTATAATAATATTTGGAGGTATTTGTGATATGTATTCAACATTGTATTATGTTTTTGTTTTTTACATGTTTGAATATATATGTATATTTTTTTGACGAAGCTAGTAGAGCGAAACGCGTCTGGCTGGGCAAGGGGGGTTTGCAATAAAAAAATCTGAAAATTGGATACCAGCCTGCTGACCATTTTTGCGACAAGATCGAGTTGTATCGTGTTGTAATATATATATATATATATATATATATATATATATATATATATATATATATATATATATATATATATATATATTCACTTAAAATAAATATGTTTTACATATTGAAGAATGAGTGGATGTATAAGTGTCTGGATGAAGGATTTAGTAGGTGCGTGACTGACGGTATGAGTGAGTGATTAAATGTGTCTTACTAAATGCATGGGTTAGTGACTAAACTGTCTGAATGTGTGCATCAGTATGTCTGTTGTTGTGTAAGCTGGTGCATGTGTTGATCAGTAGCTATATGAGTGGCTATATGGGTTATTGATTGGTTGCCCAAGTATTTGAATGGGAGACTGAGTGTGTGTGTGGGTGGCTGGGAGGTGTGTGACTCTGTGCATAGATGTGTGAGAAGTTGATTCACTAGGTGTATGAGTTCAAGAGTGTATGTGGAAACAGCTATATGGGCGGTTGACTGTGTGCATGGGTGTGTTGGTGAGTGAATGGATATCTCAGTGCTACATGTGCAAGTAAGTACATATGTAAAACACAGTGCATGTGAGAGTTGGCATATATAAATGACTATACATGAGAGCCAGTGAATGTGCGAGTGGCTATATGGATCATTGTGTACTTGTATCAGTGATTGTATAAGAGAGTAAGTATGTGTTAGTGTATGTTTGAATAAGTAAGGTGTTGTGTGTATAACTGTATAGTTGAGGAAATGGAAGTGTGATTGATTCTTTGCATGACTGACTAGGTGTGTGAGTAACTCCATGGATGAGTGGCAGTGTGTGAGTGTCTGTATAGGTGAATGAGTGCATATGATACTGTTGTATTGATGAGTGATTGTATGTGTGAGTGATTCTATGGGTGAATGAGTGAATGTGTATGTAGACCTAAGAATCAGTGAGTGCGTATGTAGTAACTGGTATTGGTGTGTCAATAGTTTCAAGAATGGTAGTCTGTATTTAACACTAGGTGTATCAAAGGTTATATTAGAGTGTGAGGAGGTGCATCGTATTATCACATGAATGATATCATCAGTGATGTGATCAGTGATGTCAAATGAGATGTCATCAGTGATGTCATCAGTGATGTCACTGACCATGTCATGAATTATGTAATATGTGACATCATCAGCAGTGGATTGCGGGTGCGCGAAATATAGTTAGTACAACTAACTATATAGGAGCAATTTCAATGGTTTTTTAAATGCTAATTCCTAACTATATAAGGCCTGAAACCTATGGTTTTTTAAGTAAATTTGCAAGGTTTTTAAAATGCTAATTCCTAACTATATAAGGCCTGAAACCTATGGTTTTTTGAGTGAATTTGCAAGGTTTTTTAAATGCTAATTCCTAACTATATAAGTCCTGAAACCTATAGTTTTTAAGTGAATTTGCAAGGTTTTTTAAATGCTAATTCCTAACAATATAGGGCTTGAAGCCTATGATTTTTTCAGTGAATTTGCAAGGTTTTTTAAATGCTAATTACTAACTATATGAGGCGTGAAACCTATATTTTTTTTCAATAAATTTCAAAGGTTTTGTAAATGCTAATTCTATTAGCGGATAACGTTTATATATGTTATTATCCTTCTGGGACCACCTGAGGAGCCATCTTGTTTCTCAGGAGAAGTGAGGCACAAGAGAGCACAAAACAAGAGTGGGAAACGTGAAAAGGGGCAGGGTTGAGACCCCCTGACCCCTAGCCTTTCTCAGGGGGTCCCAGAAGGACCACCAAGTGCAATTTTCTTTTTATTTTTTTTAAAATCACGGGGTACACGCAAAGTACGCGTACCCTACGTGTAGGGTGCGCGTACCCCGCAAAATGTTTACATTTTTTAATTTTTTTTTGCCCTTGGGGGTCCTTTTGGGACCCCCTGAGAAGGGCTAGAGGGTTGGGGGGTCTCTACCCTGCCCCCTTTTCGTGTTTTCCACTCTTGTTTTGGGCTCTCTTATGCCTCAGTTCTCCTGAAAAACAAGATGGTGGCCAACACTTCCTGGTTTGGACAGTTTAGAATGTTGACAGTTGACTGCCAGCCAAACAGAAATTCGCTCACGCACGTAAGGGTATGCGCACGTACACGTACGGTACCCGTACCTCACGCGTACGGTGCGCGTACGTTGAGCGCACATAGATATATAATTTGATCAAATTAAATTTTCTCAACAACTACTGGAGGGATTTTCACCAAATATAGAAAAGGCACTACTGCATACCTGTCCCTACCATTTTAAGTTTGGTGTAATTCCGTCCAGCCGTTCGGGCTGTAGCCTTGTCTAAAGGTCCCATAGAAAATGCCATTTGAAAAATGTCAAATTCAATTTTCTCAAGAACTACTGGAGGGATTTTCCCCAAACATAGCAAAGGCACATCTGCATAACAGGCCCTACCATTTTGCCAAGCTTGGTGTAATTCCATTCAGCCGTTCGGGCTGTAGCCGTGTCGAATGGTCCTCTATGAAAATTAACATGGGGAAAACACGTTTTGGGACCCCCCTTTCGGCCCCCGCTTGACGAATCCCCCCCAAAACTTTCAGGGAAGGAGCGGAGTGGAGCTGGCCAAAATTCTGGAAAATTACACACAGATTCCTCAATCGGCGCCAAAGTTATTCCCAATAGAATGTTGAGCGCATATAGATATATAATTTGCTCAAATTAATTTTCTCAACAACTACTGGAGAGATTTACACCAAACATACAAAAGGCACTGCTGCATACCAGTCCCTACCATTTTGCCAAATCTGGTATAATTCCGCTCAGCCGTTCGAGCTGTAGCCTTGTCAGAATGTCCCTATGGAAATGAGCATGGGGAAAACACGTTTTGGGACCCACCTTTTTTCTCGGCCCCCGCTTGACGAATCCCCCCGAAACTTTCAGGGAAGGAGCGGAGCGCAGCGAGGTAAATTTAAGGAAAATTGCAGGCAGATCCCTCAATCGGCACCAAAGTTATTCCCAATAGAGTGTTTGGAATTTCCTATGGTAACTAGGTCCTAACTATATATACCTACTGGCGAACGCCAGTAGGTAATATATATATATATATATATATATATATATATATATATATATATATATATATATATATATATTCACTGAAAAAACCATAGGTTTCACACATGTTATAGTTAGCTGGACATTTCACTCATACAAAATCATTGAAATTCCCCCATATAGTTAGTTCAGCTAACTATAACTCGCGCGCCCGCAATTCACTGCTGATGACGTCACATATTATATCACTCATGACATGGTCAGTGACATCACTCATGACATCACTGATGACATCTCAAATGATATCACTCATGACATCACTGATGGCATCATCCTTGTGAAAGAGTGGCAGACCTCCTCTCAGCGTATTATAACCTTTGATACACACCTTCAAAAATAGAAACTAAAATTTATAAAAAAATGGAGATACCAATACCAGTTAGAAAAACCTATTCAGTAATTCCAAAATCTACATACACATCCACTCATTCACCAACATTTCTATATAGTCACTTATACATGTACTCACTCATTATATGTACTTACACACCTATACATCCTGTTACACACCGATACTCATCCATACAGTTACTCACACACATACTCACACATGCAAATAAACATCCATTTACTTGCATGTACAGCTATACACACACCACTACACTTACTTTTACAGAAACTTACACATACTTACTCTCTTAAACAATCACTTATTGAAACACATACTTATTTATACACAAAATCTTCCAATCTCTCACACTCTCACATATAATCACTTATATACATCAATACTCATATAGTAGATTAAAACATATGTAGTTACTCATAAAGATACTATTCAGTCATTCACTCCCTAACACACCCATACACACACTCATCCACCCATGCAGTCCTGCACATATGCTGTCTTCAAAACACATACAAACAGTGAGTTACTCATTCATGCATCTATGCGCTAAGTAATACTTCCCACCGAACCATACAGACACTCATACTGATACTCAAAAATCGACTAATAACCCATATACACACTCATGTAGCTACTTACTAACCCATGCAGCCACTTATACACAAAGTGAGACACTAATACAGATAATTAAATATTTAAACATTACTCGCTAATACATATATTCACTAAGATACACTTAATAAGTCAGTTATACAATCAATAAAAAAAAAAAACATCCATTCAGATACTTATTCATCCATTTATTCTTCCTCCGACCTTTAGATATACATATATAAAAAATATTTATTTTTCAGACAGATACACATTCACTGGATTAACACCTTGGCTGCGCAGGATATTCCTCTGCTGTGCTGGGCCATAATGATAATGGGTGTGGTCATGACGAGCTCAGCTCATCATGAGCACACAAGCACCGTGCCTCATGACGATCTGAGCTCGTCATGAGCACCGAAGGGGTTAACATTAACAACACGTGTACTGAGGGCCCCAGGACTCAGAAGTGTCATTATTGGTGGTGAGATTGTCGTACAGATTAATCTCTCAGTGCTGCATGTTTCAGCATCTGTACAAAGGAATGTGCTGTGATGACTGGTTCAGATTGCTCCCCACCTGCGCATGCATGTTCGAGCCTTGTAGCCGGGTTAGGCAGAGCAATTGCTCAACTACGATGCCAGGAAAGTTCTTTTGCCATAACTAGAGGTGTGGGAAGAGGAGTTATTTTTGTGTCGCAAACTTCCTGTAATTGTCAGGACTCCCATTATTATTAAAATTAGCTGCAGCGTTTTCTGCATCTCGGAACCTTTTTAAGTCCTTTCGCGAAAAAAAGACCACCAGCATTCAGCGAGGCCGAAATAAGTAAAATACCGGTGTCATCCTGCGACGCACCCTCCATTTGCAGGCGACACAGTACTGTGTAGGGACACACAGTTTGGAAAGCTCTGCTCTATGTCAATTACTTTAATATTGTGCCCTGTAATCACAGCCTTACAGTTAGAGCAGGCGCTACATGGATATGTGCCTATAATTTTACAATTAGTTTCAATGCTTCTCTGTTGGAAGCCCCCTCTCTCTTTATATGTTTTCCCTAATCTGTTCCTAATACTTTTATTTCTTCTGTATGAAAACAAAGGTTTCTCCAATTTGGCCTTATTTGTATTCTGCAGCAGTTTCCAATTCCTATTAATTATATTTTTTGATTTTATTACTTTATACAGAATAATTAGTCACAAAGGTTATTCTTTTCAGTTCTGGACTGCCTCGCTCAGGGTCTTCAAAGAGGAAGTCACAGTTATAATATTTTGCTCTTTTATAAGCCTGTTTTATAATCCTCTTGGGATAACCCCTTATAGATATTTTTTTCTTCAAATTGTCTGCATGTTTGTCAAAATCTTTTTTAAACGCCGAAACTACCCGAACGGAATATTGTCCTTCTGATATTTAGGATGATCACTATCGTAATGTAGCATAGTATTTCTATCTGTTGGTTTAACAAAAAGATCAACATTAAGACAGTTCCCTTTGTTGTATATTTTGATGTCCAAGAAGTCACAATATTGTTGGCTCATGGTTGAAGTAAATCTAAGATTTTGATCCCCACAGTTCAACCAGTCTGTCAAAGTAGACAACTCATCAGTATTTCCTGTCCAAATGAAAAAATATCATCTATAAAACGCGACCAGTGGGTCACGTTTTCATAGAAAGGGGCGGCTTCATTGTATATATGTTTGTCATCAAAGGCACCAACATAGAGGCAAGCTAGACTTGGAGTCCTCTTCATAGATAAAAATGTTGTTTTTAAGAATCAGTTCATTCAGCTCCATAGTAAAATATGAATGCTCGGATAGGTCGCCATTTTCATCCTTCGGCATATCCCTCACTGTATTAACTGTGGCAGTTTGCGGTATATTTGTGTATAGTGCTTCAATGTCTAGACTAACTAGCCATTGATTACTACCATCAAACTCAGAATTTTCAACTTTTTAAATCATGTCGGCGCTGTCCTTAATATAGAATTTTTGTTGTGCCACCAATGGTCTTAAATATTTATCCACGTAAATACTTAGAGGTTCCGTTAAGGAGTTCAAACTAGAGACAATGGGTCTCATCAGGGGATTTTCTATGTTCTTATGAACTTTTGGCGGTCCATATATGGCGGGCAAAACTGGATGGCAGTTGTATAAAAAATCATACTTATCAATACATAATATATTGTCCTCTTTAGCTAGATCTAAAAGCCTTTTAATATTGATTTGGAGGTTCTTCTATTCATCATATGATGATTTTCTGTAATGTTCCTTTACTTGTAGCAAGGACATCATTCTTTTTCTGTAGTACTCAGAGTCTAATAGGACTATACTGCCTCCTTTATCACCTGGCATAATAGTCAGGTTATCACATTTTTCATGATTTAGTAAGGCTTCCCTGCACTCTTTAGACAAATTATTATTATATGTGTTTATTTCTACACTGAGAATATCTTCTATATATTTTTCTACTGATCTCTCAAAAAGTTCTACATTTTTATGCACCATGTTAAAAGCGGGGGTCCATATGGACACAGGTTTTAATCCAGAATTATTAATTTTATCAATAGGTTCTTTATTCAGGAAAAAATGTTTTAGACTAATTTTACTAAAAATATTTTTTATATCTTTTTGGATGTCATAAGGGTTGGGTTTTGATACGGGTGCAAATCCTAAACCTAAATGTAAGACCTTCTCTTCTGCTTCATTTAACACTTTTTTTGACAGATTGATGCTTGAGGCTTTATCCTGTGGGTTTAATCCCACTGTTTTTGACTCCGAGTTCTCATGTAGGGTGGTCTGTATTGTGGAGCTGTTCGTTGGAAATTCCTCCGACCTCTCCCCCTGGTGCCCTGATTTAGCCTTTGCCGTTGCTGTCCTAAAAACGTCTTTGCTCCCTGAGTTGGCCATTATTAGCTTCACTCCTGTTTCTGTTACTATTGTCTGGATGATTTTCCTCCTCAGGGTGAGTACTCGCATAAGATGTATCTGAAAAGCTTACATTTTTCCTCTCTCCTCGCAATCTATAAGGGTACGAAATCCTTTTTTGATAATTAGTCTCTTGAGCAGGAGTGTCATAAGATTCTTTCTGTGTGTATGGGTAAACTATTTCTCTACTATATCTAGTCACGTCTTTCCAAAGTTTATTAGTCTTTTTATTAATAAGACATTCCCGGTATCCATCTACATCTTCATCTATTTCCTTTAACTTCCGTTTTGCTTCTTCAAGGGCATTACTCATACTATTTTTAAGTTGGGCTTCTAATGCGTCTAATTCCCTTCTCTCCAAGCAAATAAATTCTTGAGCTGGCTCGATTATTAAAAGCATCCAATCCCTGCTGCATCGATTCGCTATCAGGGTCCAATGCTCAATAAATCTATCATTTTTCACAAATAGACCAGGTTCATATGGCTGAGATACCCGCCACCCCCTCTCAACACAATCCCCAAAAGGAGGGAAACCGGAAACAGTTCTTGAAGTTTTTGGAAGTGGGAGGGAGTGACCCTCCCGGCCGTATTTATTAAAACAAAATTAAAACATTAAACGTCTCATGTTATGTACAATTTCATTACCACATTGCGCTGTTTGGCTAACTTTAACATATTCTCTAATACAGAGGTTCTCCTAGCCGAACTAGCATCCTACAAAACATTCTCTAAAAATATTGAAATTGTACATCCTAACGTTTAAGGGCCAACGGCAAGGTCATAACCGGTGTCAAGATCCCTAACCAGACTTACCCCTCCCACTTGGGAGGGGCGACAGCACGGAGGCTTACCTCAAGTGCAACTACTACCAATTTCCCTTGACTTGACGGGGGCACTTAAGAACTCGACGCCAGTTAAAGGTCGTTCGAATACTCGTGTGAGGTATCTAGAAGGTATCGTAGACCTCCCCCCAACCCCACACACTTACCGCATCTGCCGTCGCAGATGTCACTGGCCCCGGGAAATTCCCCAGGAGGGGGCTGTAACCCCTCCTACACAGGAAGGGGCCTTGACCGCCTTTCCTTTACTTCCGGCGACCCATCCTTAGAAGGGACCGCCTCCCCATTGAGGGGCCAATGGCCACCTCACCCGAGCGCTCCCATCCGTGTTGGGTGACGCCCACTCATAGGGATCTTCTAATTAGTGCTCACCGATCATGACCTTACCGCCTACCAGAAATAAATACGACAATGCTAATAAAACCTACGAAAACATTGGTCACTACGACCGAAAGAGCATGCTTAAAATTCAACACTATATCGAATCATTTTAATCGCAAAATCTACACAACATACACTAGTCTTTATTATAATCAACATCAACATGATACTATCACACCCTGTAAACGAAACAGAAACATAATTATCGATCAACTTTATTATAAACAACTGGCTGTCCTCAGGGGCTGGTGGGTGGGTCAAAATTGGCTCTTCGTTCTGTCCCGAGCTCACGTGTAGCGAGGAGGTGCAGCTTCAGAGCACAAGAACAAGAGGACGTCTTCCAGTCTTGCGTCCCTTTTTATCCGTCTTCAGGGCGGGCGAAAACCCGCCCCTGCCTGCCCTGAGGGCGTGGCTGGCTGCGTCAGTGTCTAGGCCAGCCCACTCTAGGGCGGGAAAAAGCGCGCCCCGGCTACGCCGCTTCGGGCATACCAGCCGAGACGCGCCTCCCGCCCAAAAATGGCTTCCCGGGGGGATCGAGGCACTCCGCCATACGTTCGGGGGGACCGAGTGGTCGCCCCTTTCCATATTGCTGAGATACCCGCCACCCCCTCTCAACACAATCCCCAAAAGGAGGGAAACCGGAAACAGTTCTTGAAGTTTTTGGAAGTGGGAGGGAGTGACCCTCCCGGCCGTATTTATTAAAACAAAATTAAAACATTAAACGTCTCATGTTATGTACAATTTCATTACCACATTGCGCTGTTTGGCTAACTTTAACATATTCTCTAATACAGAGGTTCTCCTAGCCGAACTAGCATCCTACAAAACATTCTCTAAAAATATTGAAATTGTACATCCTAACGTTTAAGGGCCAACGGCAAGGTCATAACCGGTGTCAAGATCCCTAACCAGACTTACCCCTCCCACTTGAGAGGGGCGACAGCACGGAGGCTTACCTCAAGTGCAACTACTACCAATTTCCCTTGACTTGACGGGGGCACTTAAGAACTCGACGCCAGTTAAAGGTCGTTCGAATACTCGTGTGAGGTATCTAGAAGGTATCGTAGACCTCCCCCCAACCCCACACACTTACCGCATCTGCCGTCGCAGATGTCACTGGCCCCGGGAAATTCTCCAGGAGGGGGCTGTAACCCCTCCTACACAGGAAGGGGCCTTGACCGCCTTTCCTTTACTTCCGGCGACCCATCCTTAGAAGGGACCGCCTCCCCATTGAGGGGCCAATGGCCACCTCACCCGAGCGCTCCCATCCGTGTTGGGTGACGCCCACTCATAGGGATCTTCTAATTAGTGCTCACCGATCATGACCTTACCGCCACAGGTCCGGATAGTTGACCGGCTATCCGGACCCCCCACAAAACTCCTACCTAAAGGTCATGTTTTAACGTCTTCAACCAAGCTAAGAAGTCTCCTATGAGTAACTCATTCCCCGCCCGCGACAAATGCACACCATCCCCCAAATACATACTGTCATCATTAATACAACTATGCGAGATAGAATGCAATGTCTTGGAACGGAACAACCTACTCACTTTGTTATTAAGTTTTCTAACAGAATGGTTCAAAGCAGGAATCGAGATAGCCCCCCGCCACACTTTTCGTGGGATCATATGAGACCACGCAATTATGCACCCCGGAACTTTCCTCGCCAACCAACTTACAGTGGAAAGCATTGCCTCTAGGAGAAGTCGTCTACCGGTGGTGACCAAATCATTGCCCCCTAAATGTACTATGACTATAGACGGCGGTGACCTCGTCCGCCCTAACAAACCCTCAAAGAATGCTTGAAACTGGTCAATACAGAGACCGCCTCTTCCGTAGAAGGACACTCTGTACCCGTATTCCCCAGGTACGTGAATCATGTCACCTGCTTCGAATACGTCTGCGGCACGCCTCACGTATGAGTGGCCCACGACCCACACCTCCTTTCTCACAGCCGGTGATGTCTGACCGCTGGCCTGGTGTTGGGTCGACTGCATAGTCCGCCCTGCCTCGTAGGCTTGCGCAACTGAAAACCAAACAAAAGACAAGAAGCGTGAGTGCATTATTACAGCTTCACAACATGTGCAACCGCACGTATCTCTTATAACAATTGGAGGACCAACGCCCCACTCGTTTTACTTGTTCTACATTAAGACCCCTGGCTGTAGCTTCAGTGGCAGCCCCTATTCGAAAGGAATGGGTCCCGAATTCGCCCGGGTCTAAGCCCGCTGCGGTAATAGACATCGCAAGCACCCGCTGAAACTGAAACTTCGTCAGTGGGGTGGCGTCCGCGTGTCTCAACAATGTCCCCCCCATGATGCCACCCTTCGTGCTAGGTAATCTTCTAAACACTGTACCGGACACATGGAGGACCCAGGGATCCTGCGAATGATCGTGCAGTCCCCCATCCCATCTTGATCGGTCTTGGACCTGACAAAGGAGACAATCATCGCTTCACCCCTGATCTGAACGTGTTCCCGGCACAAACCCCCCACCACATCCTGTTTGTTCCTTGCAACCAGCTCACTTATCCTCATCGCCCCGTGAAATGCCAGCGTAAATGCAGCTCGGAACAAACATGCCTCGAACTGAGACGAGCATGTGGTGGGGAGTGTGGCCAGCAACTGGGACAACCTATCCAGACCTATCGGTCGCCTCTCATCCACTCTGCGACCCTCCAGGCGTTGCCACCCACGCAGCGCCTTTTGTACCACAAAAGACGCCGTCGGGTCCTGGATATTATGGGCCCTGGCAACAAAGGAAATGGCAGCACGATGCCTTTGGGCCGTAGCCACCGACTTCCCAGCCCTACGCAAAGACATCAGAAAATGTACTACCCATTCCTCCTGACCCCAAAGCCCATCTCTCTCAGTCCCCAAAAAAGGCTAAATAGGCCCGAAACGCCCCTTCATATGCCTTCCTTGTCCTTGGCGCTAGACTCTCTCCCACGAGGTGACGAAGTTCGGGGCACCGAGAGACCATAGAGCTTCGGGGAAGGGTGCCGGCTCTGGGTCCGCTGAGGGAAGGAAACCCGAGAAAGCCTGCATTTGAAAACGCGACAGTGCATCAGCCGCCTGATTCATCACCCCTGGGACATGTTTTGCTCTGAATATCACGTTCAGTTGCATACACAGTAAGACAATTTCTTTGAGCAGCCTTAAAATCAGTTTACAACGGGCTGCCTGACTATTGATGCATTCTACAACGGTCATATTGTCAGACCAAAACACGACAGAATGATCTTTGAACCCTTCGGGCCAGGTTCTGAGGGCCACCAGAATGGGAAACAGTTCAAGGAAAGCAATATTACTCGTGAGCCCCTCTTCATGCCACCATGGGGGCCACCTTTGTGCCGACCATTTCGTGCCGAATATGGCGCCAAAGCCCATGCTCCCCGCTGAATCTGTCCATAGACCAAGCTCTTCAGAGGACACGGCTGGCTTGTTCCAGACGACTCGACCATTGAAGTCCGCCAAAAATGCTAACCAAATACGCATGTCCTGGCGGACCTCAGCCGACAGTCTCGTGCGATGATGACCCTCCTTTAGGCCAACCATCGCTTGGGCAATTGAACGGGAAAAGGGGCGAGCCATTGGGATCACCCTCAGGGCGAAATTCAACTTCCCCACCAATTGTTGCAACTGATTGAGTGTAACCTTAGATGCATTTATACATACTTGCAGGGCTGCCCTGAATTTCGACACTTTGGTAGCTGGTAAACGAAAACAACCCTCACTAGAGTCCAACTCGATCCCCAAAAACTCGAGGCAAGTCGTGGGACCCACAGTTTTACCCGGTGCCAATGGCACGCCAAATTGACCCATTAACACACAAAATTCAGCCAAGGCCTGGGCGCATTCGTCATTTTCGGCGGGCCCAAGGAACAGAAAGTCATCAAGGTAATGCATTACATTTCGGAAACCCGTCTTCTTTGTGAATACCCATTGCAGAAAAGTACTGAATTTCTCGAAATATGCACAGGATATAGAGCATCCCATCGGCATACACCTATCCAAATAATATGATCCCTGAAACATGAATCCCAGAAGACGCTGGTCGTCTGGGTGTACCGGGAGCAACCGGAACGCTGACTCGATATCTGATTTCGCCATCAATGTCCCGGGCCCCAGGCGATTCAAAATGGCCACTGCTTCATCAAATGATGCGTACCGCACCGAACATACCTCTGGATCAATTGCATCGTTCACCGAAAGACCATGTGGAGCTGACAGATTATGAATTAATCGAAACTCACCTGGGTCCTTCTTCGGGACCACCCCTAACGGAGAACAGACAAAGTACGGTACCGGGGGTACACTAAACGGGCCGGCGACCCGACCCCGGTCAACCTCTTTCCGGATCTTATCTTGCACTACAGTTGTATGCTGCAAGACGGAAAGTTGATTTCTGCACGTCCCGACGCCCTGAAAGTCCCCTACCGGGATGCGGAAACCATATGAAAAACCGTTCCGCAGCACCCCAGCAGAAGTACTATCTGGGTATTCACTGAGCCAGGGAATCATCGCCAAGGTATCAATCGGGGTTGGTAAAGGCGCCCCTCGGACTATATTAGACCTGTTTGGCGCCTCCTCTACCCCCATTCTCACCCGTTCTGGCTCTGCACGAGGACTCAGGATGGGACGACCCACAATTACTACATTCGTGTTTGAACTTACAGGATCCCGGAGGCCTAGTACATTTACCTTTGTTGAAATTGAAGCAGAAACCCCTTTTCCCTGTATTGCCGGCAGGTCTCGAGTAATCGTCGGTACTCGTACCTGACCGAAAGGGCGTCCCTGCATTTTGGCGGGAGTATTCACCAACATTGCTCCCCACCAATGGCATTTTCAACATCCCTGACTCTTTCATTTTATCCCATGTCAAAGAATCATAACAGTCCCAAGTTAAACTTTTGTTATGCTCCTTCTCTTTCCTGAAAAGGTTGTCATAACAGAACCAATGGTTACCTTGATACGATGTCGAGTAACCCATAATTCGTGACTGATAAATTGGAAACTCAGGTAGCAACTCAGGCCTACGTTCCCCCAAAATCGATGTAAAAATACCCCAGGCATTGCCCCAGTTGCCAATATTCTCATTTACCTTAAAGGCGGCCATTTTTGCGCGCCAAACACTCGGATGCATTAGGTCCTTCTGACTCTTAACATGCTCCACTTCATAATGATCGACAAGCAAGGAGAAAATGTTCACGTATTCCCCCGCCCAAATCTTTTCCTTTATTGCCAAAGGAACATGTTGACCCAATTTCTCTCTACGCGAGGGTGCTGACTCATCCCTTGCGATCGGCAATGGCCGCTTACCTGCACCGGACGCTGCTTCCGTCACTTGTGGCTTGTCTAACAGTGCCGCCGGTGCGGGCACCTTGGCTGCGTCTCTTTTTTCACGCAACTGTTTCATCAGCGCCTGTGCCTCGGCAGCCGTGGCGCCCTCACTACTATCGCCCAACCACGCTGCTAGCTGTGCCGCCAGCTCGGGGGGCATATCCTTGTTAGATGTCGGGGTGACGACGACGGGGATCGGATTCCCCTCCATCGGTACCGGGGTCGGCGCCTCGAGCGGGGCAGAGGGAACCGGAACGTCTCCCCCGGCCGGACCCCTTCTTGGCCTCTTGGGTTTCCCTCCAGCCGGTGGACGCCCCGATCCCTCCTCCCCGTCTCGCTCCGCCAGTCGCTTCTTTATCTCGGACATCTCCTTGACGAGGACCCGAACCATCTGATCAGTCGTCATTCTCTTCGCGCCTTTCTTGGGCATCTCTCCGACAAAGTATCTAGAAGACAAAAGAAACGATCAAAACGCTCAAAATTGGCTCTTCGTTCTGTCCCGAGCTCACGTGTAGCGAGGAGGTGCAGCTTCAGAGCACAAGAACAAGAGGACGTCTTCCAGTCTTGCGTCCCTTTTTATCCGTCTTCAGGGCGGGCGAAAACCCGCCCCTGCCTGCCCTGAGGGCGTGGCTGGCTGCGTCAGTGTCTAGGCCAGCCCACTCTAGGGCGGGAAAAAGCGCGCCCCGGCTACGCCGCTTCGGGCATACCAGCCGAGACGCGCCTCCCGCCCAAAAATGGCTTCCCGGGGGGATCGAGGCACTCCGCCATACGTTCGGGGGGACCGAGTGGTCGCCCCTTTCCATTTTTTACCTGTAGTCCAACTGGTATAATACCTTTTTTACAATACTCTGTAAGGAACTCAGTGTGTAATTCTGTGTGTGTTACTTTCTTCTTGAGATTCCAAAAGGTATTCCATTTCTCAGTATTACTGTCCGTTAATACAGAAGTATTGATGCTCTTGGAGCTACCAATAATTTTTGTGAACAAATCTCCAGTGAAAAAAAATATCTTTATAGTATCCATTTTGTAAAAACAAAATGCAAAACTCTCCGGCTAAAAAGCTGTGCTGTAACAGCAAAAAATATAGAGAGCAACCCTTAGGCCACAAGGGAACAGGGTAAGTACCAATATAAACACAGAAAAGTTCCCTTGGTTGAGATTAATTTGCTTATATACACCCCAAATCAACTATCCTCTCTCATACACTAAGCTCGCACTTATTCAAGGACTTCCCTCAAACATCATGCATCTTGATCAGAAACACATATATAAGTAGAACCACAAAGGCACTTTACAGTCTAGAAATTATTCAAACATTACGATGCCAAGGTATAGATTACATTCAGTGTTTATTAAAAATATATAAATTCCCAATTAGGAATTCTTAAAAAATTTCTGCATGTACAGATCATGTGCATTTATACTGTTTGTAGTGATATAAATTCTTATCTCAATGCACTAATCAACATATGAAGAAACAGATGCAATAAAACAAATACACTAAATCAATGAAATTAAAATTAAAACCACAGAGGTTTGAAATGTCGACACGTTTAGGTGGATCCTGCTCCTGCACCACCTTCCTCAGAACAATTAAAACCATAGAAATCTGCAGAAATATTTATTTTAAAAAAAACACAAGAATCAGTCTTCACCCTTGGCCATCGTTTACATGATTTCAGAAATATTTCATTGTTACATCAATGTGCATACCTGTATATATTGTTATATTGCTACTCCTCAGACACTGGAATCAGTGTAATCACAAAGTAGAAGAAATACGTTTGTGCATACTGGAAAGAACTGAAATGTCCAGAAAGGGTGGTAAAATAGACAAAATGTTTACACATGGATTAAATCGCAGGGAGGAGTGGGAAAGGATGTACAGATAAATAATATGTAGAACCCCCCAAAACATACGCCTTAAAATTGGGAACGCTTTAGAATAATTAATTGCATAAAATAATAAGTATCATGCTGAGAGATAATGAAGATGTACCCTTCACATTATTACTATCTAAGAGAATGAAGCACCCCTATTAACATCAAAAATAGAGGACATCAGGCTATAGCCCCTTTGTGTGTGAATACAGTAATGAGAGATTCGGGGGCTAAATATCATAAGGTATAGATTGATGACACGAAATATCGATGAAACATATATATATATGATTAAATCAATCAAGGGTTGTGATTATTAATGATGAGTACAAATTAAGGGAGTGACTATATAGGTATTATCATTTATAACTGCAAATCACGTGATAAATAGAGAGGTGAATATTTATGAATAAAAATGCATAGGAGTGTTGTCAATAGATAAAATGCGCATTAGATATGCAATATGTGCGCTGGAAATTAAGAATGTATTGAGTTCAACATAGATGGGAGTATAGAATTAACTAGGCTAAGATGGCGCCTCTTTCTCAGTATGACTGAATGCATTCAGTCTGATGAAAAAAACGGAACTCAACATCACATGAGTCCGGAACGTAATTTTAAAACCGGCAGATGAAAGCGTCCTCTGTTTATCCGGTTATTTTGGTGACAGGAATAGCGTAAACACGGCTGCACGAGGTGAGGGGCATTATGAAACCTATATACTTCTCAACAAAGTGTGCGCGTGGTATTAGTCATTAAGGCACAACACGCACCGTGATAATAATAAGATATGAGTGAAATTATCACTCGAAAATGCTGCCAAGTAGCAGGTAGAAGAGATAGAAGTTAGACATATTGGGCGGCTATAAACTAAAAGAAAAAATGAGGCATTGATGGCGCGGAATGCAGGAGACCCATAAATATAATTATCTTTATAGATTGGTGCGAATAATGAGTGGCTACACGAAACGCGCACTACCTATGTTGAATGAGTGAGGAATACTACTTTCCCCATAAGAGATATTATGGCTATACTATGAATATTTTGAATACGAAAATATCACGCTGAGATGGTGTTGATAAGTTTAAAAGACTAACTGTAGGGTGAGCCAGAGAAAAAAACGGTTAAATGCTGGTAAGATAAGGGGAAACAAGAGACAAATGAGAGAGATTACCTTTGGTAATAACATGGATTTATATGTAGCATAATGTTCTGTATAACACCTCCCTAAGGAAGTGTACTCATAGGGCAATGTAGTAAGGATGTTTTTGGTTGATAAAGACCTGATTGGGACATTAAACCATCTGAGTGATCAATTTCTGTTACAGAATTGCAACTTTGGGATAATTGATTAACCCCAACATTGTTGTAAGGAAGGTGAACCTAACGCCACGCAGGCACCGTGCACAAATACTAAATATATTAAGAATATGAAACTACACTATTTATAAACGGGTGAGAAATATTGCATTTTATGTATAAATTTGGTTATTATTGAGTAAGGAGTATAGGCTTTAAAGTGGCCATTTTATCCTTGGTGTAGGTGTAACCGTCAGAGAGAAACAAACGTCAAACAAAGATACGTGTTGTTCTTTCTAGCATACAACCTATGAGTGAGATTGAACTTAACACTCTGAAATATTCAAGTGTAGGGTGAGTATGGAATAGACCACAATGTAAACAACTACACTGTATGATGAGAATAGCAAGTCACCTAGCGTTCTCTTTGGTCCCATAGAAGGAATGATAAATAAGCTGACCCCAATTCCTTCGAAGTAAAGATTGAAGTTAAGATAAGGGAAAGTGCTGGAGCACATGAAGGTATGTATATAAGATGATTTATTTAATAAATAAAGAGGTATTACCATGTATGAAAGCTTGTTGATGATAGGAATTTGAAAGTTAGGATCAGGTTGTTTGAGTAAATAAATTAAAGGCAGTGATGTGTCTCTGTTTTAGTCTATAAGTGGGATCCACAAACAGCACAGGATGTAATGTATATCTTGTCTGAGGAGTAGCAATGAAACAATATATACAGGTATTCACATTAATGTAATAATGAAATATTTCTGAAATCATGTAAACGATAGCCAAGGGTGAAGACTGATTCTTGTGTGTTTTAAAAAAAATTCTTTCTGCAGATTTCTGTGGTTTTAATTGTCCTGAGGAAGTTGGTGCAAGAGCAGGATCCACCGAAACGTGTCGACATTTCAAACCTCTGTGGTTTTAATTTGAATTTTATTGATTTAGTGTATTTGTTTTATTGCATCTGTTTCTTCATATGTTGATTAGTGCATTAAGATAAGAATTTATATCACTACAAGCAGTATAAATGCACATGATCTGTATATGCAGACATTTTTAAAGTATTCCTAATTGTGAATTTATATATTTTTAATAAACACTGAATTCTAGAGGCCGAGATAGTTCCCTTTCTCACTAAGCTTTTGAATCAGATTCTCCTTGAAGGTCATATCCCTCCTCCATCATGGGACAATGCCTCAATCACGCTTATTTTGAAACCTGGGAAACCTAAGGACTCCTATGAATCGTATAGGCCAATATCCATTTTAAATATGGACTACAAGATCTTCACCACAGTTTTGGCTTCTAGGCTGGCCCTGGTAGCTCAGTTGGTCCTTCATGCCGATCAAAAAGGTTTTGTAAGGGGGCGACAGTTATACGAGTTAACGTATGACTTAATAGGAGCTATTGATATAGCAGTGGCCCAGAAACTGCCCTTAACCGCCCTCACGCTAGATGCAACTAAGGCCTTCGACAGGGTCAATTCGATTTACCTGTCGGGGGCCTTGGCCAAGTTCGGCGTGGGTGCAGGGTTCCGTTGTGCAGTTGGCCTGCTGTACAGTAATCCAACGGCGTGCCTATTGGTCAATGGAGATCTGTCTGACCCATTCTCTATAACCAGAGGAACTTGACAGGGCTGCCCGCTCTCCCCCCTACTGTTCGATTTTAATATCGAACCCCTCACGCAACAACTGAGGGGAGACATCTCTATTAGACCTTTCTCTTACAGAGGGTGGGAGAGGAAGGTTGCCCTCTATGCCGATGACCTGCTTATCCTCACATCGGATGTGACTACCGCTCTCCCTGTAATGTTTGAAATTGCTCGGGGAATCGGTCGGATATCGGGGTATCAGGTTAACACGACAAAGAGAGAGATGTTGGTCTGGAACGATAATGTGAGTGCGTTGGAGGTACAGGCGGGCGAGTCAATGTGATATTTGGGCCTAAACATAATAAAGGATATCAGTAAACTTGCCCTAGTAAACCTCACAGCAGGGGCTAAAGAATGTAGAAAGTTAATGCAGTCATGGTTCCACCTTCAACTGTCCTTAATTGGGAGAGTTAATTTGATTAAAATGTCGATTCTGGCCAAAATTTCATTTCTCTTTAATACCATTCCCCTTTATTTTGATCAGGCTTATAAATCCAAAATACAGTCAGATATTACATCTTTCATCTGGAACAAACAACTGCAGAGAATAGCTTGGAAGAAGCTTAGACGTTGGTTGGAGAAGGGGGGCTTAGCCGCCCCTGATTTAAAACTATATGCTTGGGCGTTTCAGCTGTCCCATACTCGTATGCTATTAAAAAGACCCGCTGACCACGGTGTGGGCTTAATATTTTCTGCTATGTTGGATGGGGAAAGTATTAGTCAGTCGGGCTATCTATTTAAATTTGGCAACCCGAAATTTTTTAAAAAGATTACATTGAAGGTCCTTTATGGTCTGGCAAAAATGTGGTATGAGGTAACAAACTCGATCAAACAGGGGTATTTCTGCGGTAAGACACCGCAATGGGGGCTACGGAAAGTCCAGCATGGCTAGAAGACATCTTAGCCGTGCCCTTAAGAGAGGCGGGCCTGGAATTATGGGGAGACCTCTTCTACGAAGGGGATTTGCTTTCATGGGAGCACCTCCAGAATAGGATAGGCTCAACCATATCGAGGTTCAAATACCAACAAATGAGCAGCTGGACGCAGGCTTATAAAATTCTACCCACTAAAAGAAACGGTTTCCACTTGGAGGTTATAGCCAACTTATTACCAACTTAGTGAACTTCGGACCAACTAAGAGAGCGATCTCACAATGGTACAAACTTTTACTCGAGGAAACGGATGGGGAATTTGATTTACCAGTCCAGTTGTGGGGTTCCTCATTTGTTGACCAGGATGTGCAAGAACTTTGGTCCGCCTCATTTGAACTCTTAAAGAGCATTGTAAAGCCTTCATGGCTACATAGAAATCACCTATATACCCTTCATAGGGTGTATTACTCTCACCTGAGACTATCTAAATTCACCATAGGTAATCACGTTGCATGTGCCAGGTGTGGGTTGCAAGCAGCATCAGACACACACATGTTTTTTGAATGTCCTCGGGTAGCTACATTTTGGGAAGCAATTGGTAACACCCTTTCAATATCGTTGGGTTTCCCAGTTATCATTGATCTATCTCTAGTGTTTTTTGGGATCCTAGCAGGAACACAGAACGCAGCTAGAAGCCTAGTGTTTTATACTGTTCTCTTAGCAAGGAGGGAGATCTGTAGGAAGTAGAAGGACCCTTTACCTCTTTCCCATGGTGACTGGCTGGCATCTATTTTGCAGACGGCACGAATGGACCTCGCTAGACCGGGGAATCAAAGCAAAAGAGCTTTTTGGCACATGTTTGTTTGGGCACAATGAAATATCCGGGTTTTTTTTTTCCCCGGGTCCAATGATTACACTACTATGGTGCCTTTTTGTATATGTTCACCTTTTGCACAGCAGTTATCCGGTCGTAGCCCGGTCCACATCGTGCTGTAACTATCCACAATGGTTGCCAAGTATCAGGTCATGCCTGAAACAGCTGAGGGATGGCTGGTCCCCCCACTATGTTTGCTCCCTTCCAGTTTGAATACTGAGACAGCTGATTTAGGGCTTGTTCTGTATGGCACTTTTAAACCATGGTGGAAATGAGGACAAAAAAAAAAAAAAAAATAAAAATAAAAAAAAATAAGCACTGAATGTGATATATACCTTGGCATCGTAATGTTTGAATAATTTCTAGACTGTAAAGTGCCTTTGTAGTTCTACTTATATATGTGTTTCTGATCAAGACGCATGATGTTTGAGGGAAGTCCTTGAATTAGAGTGAACTTAGTGTATGAGAGGGATAGTTGATTTGGAGTGTAGATAAGTACATTAATCTCAACCAAGGGAGCTTTTCTGTGTTTATATTGATACACACACATGCACAACATGTTGCAACAGGGAGAGCAGTGAGAATTTCACATCATTTGTCTCCTCTGAATGCATACTGGAGAGGAAACCAGCTACCTTGCCAATGTATGCTACACATGCTATGGTGCAATGTTCTGGTGCACAGATACAAAAAACAGAATGAGAAGCACCTTAAAGACCCCCTTAGATGGCTTATTAGATTGATGCCCACTGCTTAAGCATACAATGCCCAGGCTGATATGTTCTATCAAACAAATCAAGTAATTTGATTCCCATCTCCACATTGATAAGGATTTCAAGGAAGCTCAGCTAAATCTCCAATTTGGGGTGAGGCAGACAGAAACAACTTCTTTGTAGACCCTATCTATTCATTCCCTTCTACTTAAGGCTCTATGTATCTCTTTATTGCAGTAGATTGTGGAAGTTAACACTACAGAAAGTTGAGTCTTGCTTCAATTCCAGGTGGTGTTAAAAGAAGCAGAAGCATCTCATGTAATGCGTTTATGTTTCTGAAAAGCATTGACCATTTGGATAGCTTAAATTGTCCATGTTATAGTTAAGATGGGATTTATTACGGACACTATCCTGCCATACCAAAAATATGACTGACTCAAGGGAAAGATGCAAGGACCTTTAGAAGGCCTGAGTAAAGGTGTGAGTAAGGTCACAAAAAAGTATGATAATCCACAATGCATCATGCCACTGTCTCGGGTCTAGTTTGTTAAACAATAAGAATGATCAAGCAAGAACTGTGCTAAAGTCTTGAATAATCTGTTGCAAAGTAGGTTGAGGTTTCAGGTTTTTGTATAAGCAGCATTCAGTTGGAGTCCTAGACCTTCTGAGAAGAATGTCATCTGTATTGTTTCTGTCACTTCACAAATAGAGTGTAATTCTTTATTGTTTGATTACTTAAAATCTTACAAGGCGACATTATACATATAATATATACTACAATATAAAACAACTAAAACAAGATAACAGATGCAGCATCAAATTTGTTCTAGGTCAGTTACAATAGATAAAATCAATTTCATGATATATATATATATATATATAAAAAAATATGTGTTTCATAATGTAGAAACATTTTCTTACTGTGCTAATGATTTTTTTATTGTGATTTTCCAATTTGGCTCTTACTCTTAGTAAAAACTTTACAAAAGCAGAATTCATAGTTATATCATTAGAATGCAGATACCTTGTCGAAGCTTGCCTACATGACCTTATTCCTCGAGCGTTAAAAAGTATCTTAAGTATAGTTTTTCTTTCAGTTTGCAGTTCGGGGCAGATACATAACAAATGAATAATGTTCTCCTCTCTGGTTTTACATAATCTACCTAATGTGTCCCCTTCCAACTTTATCCATAGAGGGAGATGGCATAGACCAGGTAATACACCAAATCTTGCCTTTATAAAGATTTGTTTGTTTTTTAATGACCATGGTATTTCTAAGTATGATTGAATCTGCTTTTTTGTAAACCCACTCATTATTGGCCTTGGGTGTTTTCTTTTTGCAAATATATGTTTATCTCGTACAATTGATAGGGGATTTGTTATTTTATTGATTGTCTTTTTGAACGATTTCTCGATTATTGTGTTATTCCAGATTGACATCACATCAAATTCTTCCAGCGCTACAGTTAAATATTTCCAGGCTTGTAGTTTTGTGTTGTTATTTATTTCTTGCCATAGTAGCTGAGACATTTGATTTTCATGGTCATTTTTATCCTGTTCCATAATTTAGTAAATCTGCCCTTTCTTGCGTACAACTGATTATTTAGACCATCCTCTAGCATTATTTGTGCTGGTGATGCATTATTTGCTAGACAAAAAAGGGATTTAAAAGTTTTTGAAACTGCATTATTTATCATCTCAGTATCCTACCGTATGTTAAAGTAGGCAGGAGCTTTGCCGATATAACCTTTAAGAGGGGGCAATAAGTAAGATTTCCTAATTATTGCTGCAGGATCCTAAATGCTGTTGTCAAAGCATTTGCTTTCCTTTTATATCTAATTTTTGCGTGCGAAAATTTCCATTGTCATCGAATAATACTCCCAAGTACCTATATATTTAAACTTGTTATAATTGGATATTCTCCACTCTAGAAACCATTTGAATTTATGTTTTAATCTTACATTTTTAGTGATAACCATAACTTTAGTCTTTGCTTCGTTTATCACCATGCCATTTTCTTTTGACTATGAGGATATTCGATCTATTAGGCTTTGTAATCCCACTTTTGTTTGGCTTAGAAGAATGACATTGTCTGCATATAGCAGATTAGAAATTTGTTTGCCAGCTAATTTAGGCGGGTGTGCGTTTATTTCATCCAGGACCTCCGTTAAATCTGCTAGAAACAAATTAAAAAGTAGAGGGGTAAGTACACAATCCTGCTTAAGACCTGCTGTTGTTATTATTTCCTTTGTTAGTGTCTGGCCATCCCCCATCGGCACTCTAACCCATGTATCGGTGTACAGAAGTTGAATTTGTTTTAGCAGTTGCTCCGGAATATTTTTTTGCTGCAGTTTTCTCCATAGAAGGCATCTGTGCACACAATCAAAAGCCGATCTAAAATCTGCAAAGCAAAAGTACAAAGGTTGTTTCGTTACAATTGTTTTGTCCATTAAAACTGATAAGGCTGATATATTTGTTGTAGTTACAAGTCCTTTAATAAATCCAGTCTGATTCGGAGGTAATATCTTGTTATCCGTTGCCAATTCGGCGAGATTTGTAAGCAAAATTCCTGCAAACAGCTTAGCATCTGTGTCTTGTAAAATTATTAGTCAATAATTTTCAGGGTGGGCCCAGTTTCCTTTTTATAAATTGGGTATATTAACGACCCTCTCCAGGATTCGGGTATATTTCCCATACGTACTATTTCTTTAAATACTTCTGTGATGTGTTCTGACCATAAATCAGTTTTTTCTTTGTAGAGGGCGAACGGAATACCTTTGGATCCTGGTGCCCATCTTTCTGTTTAGTGATTAGTTTAGTGACTTGTGATGTAGATATGTCAATTTGACCACCATTGTCGTAATTTGATGTTTCAATCCTGCTCTGAGAACCTTCCCTTATTTTTATTTTTATTTTCCCATCAGAATTTAGATGATTTACCAGATAGCTAAACCGTTGTTTTTCCGTTAGTGTAGATGAGAGCACTAACTTTTTAGGTCTCACTAAGTCATTTATCGTTTTCCAAAATTCCCTTGAATTTGTTTGGTTACTTGCGTAATGAAGTTTTGACCACAGGTTTTGCTTAGCTTGATTTCTTTCATTTTAGATCAGTTTCCTCAAATTCTGATTTAGGGTTTTAATATAATTGGTAATTCCTCATTATGCGGAAAGCTGTTTTCTTAAATTGTTACGAGTCCTCAGTTTTTTTATTGTATAAAGTAAATTATTATCTGATTTCCTTTTCTCTCCTTGTGTGGCTTGTTTCTCCTTAACTTCAGATACAGAGTCCTGGGGTTTGACAAGTTTACGAGTAAAGTTTACTCATTGTACAGTTGGGGAAGTCAAGCTCTTATCTTCAAAACAATAACGAATGAATTTTTGCACCAGTTCATTAGTCCCCTCTTTATCATGTACCGTCCAGATGAGTTTCCTATGGTTGATCGTTCCCGTCTGACCTTGCATGGACAGGTACGTTTGGTGCTTTTTACTCTTAAAATTTGTAGTGATTATTTGTTGACTATGATCACTGTCAAGGACCTTCCTCAATTGATATGAGGTAATGTTAAATATATTAAGTGATACAATCGTATAGTCAATCCTTGTCTTTGCATTATAGGACTGAAAAGTGAAGGCTGGTGGTGAATCTAACGTGAATCTCCCATTTAATATTCGTAGTCCCATTGCCTCTATATCCTTCACAAAATGTCCTCCTATTTTACATTGAAGGGGTTTTGTTTCTATATCCAGTACCTGGTGAGGAATAGCCCATTGATGGTCTTGTGACTGGTTGATATCATCTCTGATAAATGGTACTAAAAGATTTAGATTAAAATCCCCTGTGAGTATAAAATCTACAAGTGGGTCATCCAACATTTGTTCCAACAAAAAACTACTAAGGGTGGCACACATATTAGCCCTTGTACTTTGTGTCGGATGGATATATACATTAATCAAAAGTAGGGTCTTTAGTTTATTTTGATTGTTTGTTTGTTTTATATATTAACTTTACCATTAGGATATCAGGACTAATTGTGTCCAGTTGTTCATGTTCAACTACTAAGTCGATGAATATGAATGTTGCTAACCTCCACTCGGACGGCCATTTTTTATTTGATTGCAGGCTCATAGTAGCCTTTATATCCCTGCAACATAATTGGATTGGTTTCCCATGTTTCTTGTAGCAAAATAATTTGATATGAATTAGACATAGAGTTTAAGTGGGCCTTGTTGACCTTACTTCCTTCCCCATTTATATTCCATGAGCACATCATGAATGTTTCACTATCCTTTTTTTCTTCTTTTGTTTTGGTAATAGCTGTATTCTGTCATAGGTCCTTATTATCGAGTAAAGCCGATGATATCCAATTTTCGCTTATTCCTATTGACTTTTCTATTTTATTTTGGGCCAATATTGCCTCGATATCTTGCTCTGATCTTCCAAGGGCATTTTTTTTGATAATCAAATGTATTACATTTTCCAGGTCAAAAAGAAACATTGGTAGCAATCAGACACATTAGACAGGTACATTATATTAAGTGGAGTATGATACAGACTCACTCTACATAAAAGACTAGACCCTGCCCCCGCACGTTGCACCCACTTACACGGCCATTTGGACCCTTCACATTGATGATTAATTAAACCATTTGCCCCATATTTTGCCAAAGAGCTCTGGACAACCTCGGGCCTCGATGAGGGGCTCCTCTTGGGTACCACACCAGTCCACCCCTTGTCTCCAGTTCCACAAAGTGGGCAGCTTGACCTGGGACCAAAGTGCAGTAATATATCCCGCTTTGCCACTGCCACTGTTGTGCCCAGAAAGCGCTTGTCTGCCTGTGATCCATCAAGGCCATCAAACACTCCTAGGATCAGGCGTAGCGGGTCATGAGGGACCTCCCACCCCAGAGCCTGCGTGAGTTTATGTTCAACCCCTGCCCAGAACGGCTTGAGCATGGGGCATTGCCACACCATGTGGTAAAAATCGGCTGGGGCGTGGCTGCAGCGCTGACATGCTGGGGAGGGCCGCAGATGGGCTCTGAACAAGCGCCGGGTCAGGTATGCTGTGTGGAGGTAGAAGAGTTCGACTAGATGCAACTTGGAGGAGGTCGTCAGGGTCTTGGGCGCCATAAGGGCGCCTCTTGCCAGTCCGCGTCTTCCAGGGGGCCCAAATCACCCCTCCCACTGGGCCCGGAGCGAGTCTAAGGACGCAGGACCGTTGTTCACCAAGGAGCGGTAAATCTGTGACACCCCTCCTCTGCCCAGGTTCCCCATCATCACTTGAGCCTCCAGGGGACTGAATTTGGGGAAGGAAGTGGGGGATGGAATGTGGGCCCGGAGGGTGTGCCTCAACTGCAAGTATTGGTATAATTGGGAGGAGTGGCGGTGTTGTAGGTCTGCAAACGATCTGACATGGTCCCCCACCCAAACGTCCCTGAGCAGCGAGATCCTGATTTGGTCCGATTTACGGGAGTTGTGGAGGGAAGAGACCTCCTCTAGCCAGGCCCCACACCATAAAGGCGTCTGTCTGGTGATTTTCCGATCCCATCTAACGTACCGTAGGGCGGTGCACCACACCATGAGAACTGTTCTAGGGGGGAGAGCCAGTGGGACTGGGCTCCCATACAGGTAGGACTGGAGTTGCTCAAAATCCGTCGACCAGAGCTCCACTCGGTTCGCCGGGTCGAACCAGCCTCCCGCGAACCAGTCGTGGATCACAATCAGCCCCGTGGCCAGATAGTAGAGGTGGAGATTGGTGACTCCCATTCCTCCATCGTAAGGAGGTAGGCAGCAATGTGATAGGGACATGCGCGGCCTTCCTCCTGGTCACGTTTTGTAGGGTGTATAGGAATCGGGGAAGGACCATAATTTTAAAACAAGCACTGGCGTTGCCAATAGGTCTCGCAGTAGGAAAGTTGGAGCTATTGGTTTTGTAAATAACATTTTATATTTATAGTTGTTGGCATTGTCAATAACAATATATACATATAAAATGTCATTTACAAAACCAATAGCTCCAACTTTCCAAATGCGAAACCTTTTGGCAACGCCAGTGCTTGTTTCACTTTACTGCTGGCAACCCAGTCTAGCGCACAGATGTGGTCAGCGCTGACAATTTTGGGTGGGGCAGTCACTATCACATTACTAACATCCCTCTCACCAAATCTACAGATACCTGAAATCCAAAAATGGGCTACTTCGTATGATGTGTTTCCAGCTCCTGCGCCGTAAAAAAGGGTGTTAAGGGTTAAGGTTTCATGTGATGAGCTGGATTCTGAGGCAATGTATCTCTCGAAAGGAACTTTAGACCTCAGTGTCACTAGGCATAAGAGACAGAGGCATCTTTTCACCTATTCTCAGGAACTTTATCGACCTCAAATCGGCCTGCAGAAGTAGCAGATGGGAGCAAACTGCAACCTACCACTTAAGGTGAGATTCTCAGTGTGGGAAAGACAAAAGTAAAGCCCCATGTTCAGGGGGGAAAAACCAAGGGGTAAATGTTCACGTATGAAGAGGAGATAAACTAAAAGTGCAAATTCTCTTTTAACCTAGACGCAATCAAGTGAATAATCTATGTATTGGACAACCTGTCTAAGTGGGGTGCTGAAAGAGTACTCAACAATACTGTGCAAGAATTTGTTGATTGCATAAAGTTGTAAATCTCCTCCACACGCATGAAAAATCGACAAGTAATGTTCCAGTTGTTAGTTTTTTTTAAGTGGCCTGTGAATCCTCCTGACCTTTTACAGAATCTAAAATCTGTTCTCAAGATACAACCTTAACTGCCACGTATCCTGTGCGTCACGGCTGTGAAGAAGGCCGATGTAGCCAGCTGAAAAGTATTTACCAGCTTCAAGGATTTGCCCTCGTCTCAGAAAATAATGATGACCTTGCTGGCACTTTCACTTGGCAGAAGAAACAGCTTGCAATCTCTTCCCTGGTGACTGGATCCACATCATGTCCCAGGCTGTGCCCTTCAGAGGGTTGGGATGCACACATAAGTAAGTCTCGTCTCGTCACTGCTGCTTCAAACACATGCCCTTGTAAAAAGCAAATGAAAGTGGCACTGCTTTCAGAGACTTTTCAAACTCTGGTAGCAAACATCTTGAAACTAAAAAAAGAGTAAATGCAAGAGGGCTCGATTATTAAAAGGCAGAAGCCTCTTGTTGTTTCTTGTTTGAACGAGATCACAATTACTGAAGGGGTTAAAGGAATCCAGATGGAGGCATCCCCCAAACAATGTTTACTAGGAGGGGTCCTTTAACAGTATCAGAAACACAGGTCTATATAGAGTGGTAACATGCTAGGGAAACAACGCATACCTAATGGCTCAGTACATCGCCAAGACCCCCTCGGAGATCATGGAGGACAGAGATATTACCGAGTTGCCATTGGCAGAGGGGTCACACATGACGAGGCATCTGGAAGAGAAGAGAGAGAAGTTGGAGGATGCTGCAGGTCTGAGAGTTACGAAGAAAAAGTTGTTACACGCGTATGCATCTGCAAAATTAATGAATCTGTAACAGTGCACAACTTGGATGCTTAACTTTCCATTGTTGTAATAAAATGACGAAAGACGTTGAAACAATTATATCCTCGCAAACAACGAGGGCCAGAATGAAATGAGCAAGGGAGAGAAATATAAGTCAGCGAAGGATGCACTCTTCAAAAATATGCAAACATTTAATTGAGAAGGCATAGACTATGTCATTGCATTAATTCGTAGACAGTAGAATTGGCCATGAATACGACAGCTGCATTCACAGTTTAAAGCAGGAAAGGAGTCTGCACGGTTACCACCGTCCATGTTTTGGCACTCCCTTGTTATCCTCCTGCTGGACTTGGGAGCAAAAAAAATCAGGCTTGGCAAACATGTTCGAATCGGTCCCCCACTGCAGGAGCCAGCGATAGAACGGACCAATGGGGAGTGGTTGAGGAGGGGCAGCCTTCCAGCTCTAATTTTCCCAGGCTAGGGGGCCTGATTTTAAAGTATCAAAATGCCCAGTCCGGCCGTGCCCTATTGAGAGGCAACAATATCCACATTTGCCGGGGAGTCCCAAACATGTTTTTTTTTCTAAAACAATAGTGTTAATCCAAGGCAAGTTTGAGTTTGGGCAAAGGGTACGTACGGGGTTGTTCCACTGCTGAATCATGTATTAATAAATGAGATGAGTTGAGGCATTCGACTGTCAATCGAGAAAATAAAAAACACCAGAGGCTGATAGAAGTACTGCTCTGCTACTTAAATATTGAAACAGATGTCGGGCCTCACGCCAAGTCTTCCTAAAATAAGGAAGACTGGTATGACAAAAAAAGAAACAAATGCATGCATGAAAATATGATAGGCAGCCAACAGTAATATCTTTCGCAAGCACGGTCTTCAATCTGTGCATAGTGGAAACGGATGGCCACTCAAGGACATTCTAGGGCCCCAAAGAAAACAAGACGGAGGGAAGGCAGAGAAGGGGAGGGGGGAGGAGAAATGCGACACGGTGTGAAGCAGCAGGGGCCTTTGAAGTGAAGCTAAGCTTCACTTCAAAGGTGTGAGAGAAGTGCTGCTACGGCCTGGGGGAAGCTGGCTAGGGAGGGGGAGGAGAAATGCAAGTTTATGGCCCAAAAGCGCGTGCCTGTGGCCACGTGAACTTAATGAAAACCGCAGCAAAAAGCCAGTGGTTTCACGAGGATTTTGAGCACTTGAATTCTCGCTCCCTCAATGCGCTTGCGCGCATTGTAGGTCATGAGACCTAAAGAGCACTCCTACTGAGGGGATTAAGGGGAAGGGTCTGCCATTTTCTGAGATCCGCTTTGGCTTTTGCGACCAGGGGCGTGATGTTCAATGCCCTCTCAAGCTCTGGGAGAAGGGCCACCCACACTCCCAGGTACTTGAAGGATTGCCGCCGCAGGGGGATGGTCGGCTGCCAGTCGAAGCATGCCCGGGAAGAGTGTAAGGAAACTAGGGTGGACTTTGTGGGGTTGAGCCAGCGACACCTTCAAAGGCCAAAAGAGTGTCCAGGCATCGCGGGCTAGAGCTCGGAAAAGAAGTACGTCATCAGTGAACATAGCAATTTTGTCGATCTGGTGTGGGTCCCAGGCCCAGCCGCGGATGAGGCGATCCTGGCGGATGAGAGAGGCTAAGGGTTCCATTGCTAGTGCAAATAGAAGCAGCAAGAGCAGGTAACCCTGGCGGGTGCCCCTCCGGATAGGGAACGCTCCTGAAAGCACACCATTAATAAGGACCCTCGCCTTGGAGGCAGAGTAAAGGACCCGGATGAGGCGTCGAAAAGGGTGTCCAAAGTCCATCCTCTCCAGCGCATCCCCCAGGTAGCCCCAATCCACTGTGTCAAATGCTTTTTCAAAGTCTATGAAAAGCAGTGCAGGATACGGAGAGAGGAGATGGCGATGCGCCAGGGCGAGATGGAGACGGCGTATGCAGTACAGGGTCCCCCGGGCAGGTATTAAGCCGCTTTGATCAGGTCTTGTTAGTGTGGCCTTAACAGCTGGACCAGCACGGTGGCAAAGAGTTTTACCGTATTAATAAGGGAGATGGGACTGTAGTCTGTGCACACTAGGGAGAGTGGCTGTATCTTCGGGAGGACTACAATAGTGGCCACATCAGTCTCTGGTGGAATGGTCCCCATTTCGACCATGTGTTAAAACAGGTCTTAGATGTGTGGGATCAACTTGTCTCGGTAGGCTGCATAGAATTCTTGGGGGTAACCGTCGGGCCCGAGCTTTTTACCGGATTGCAACAGCGAGATAGCCCTGTGTATCTCTTCCTGGGAAAAAGGGCGGGTCCAGTGATTCGGAGTACTTCTGGGAGAGACAGGGCAGCTGAGTCCCAGTCACGGACAGCAAAGCCGCCAATGAGGTCTGGGGAGGGTGGGTCACGTAGAGGGTTGCATAGTAGTCCGCGAACATCTGGGCAATGTCGTGGGAGGTAGTGTGGTGGGCTCCGGTTCCATCCCGAATCTCTGGAATAATGCGATTGGCTTTAGGATATGACACCAGATTATGGAGGAGTTTGCTGTTTTTATCACCCCACCCATACACGCGCGCAACCGAGGAGCGCCAAAGCATTTTAGCGGACTCCAGTTAGATCTGGCAAATTTCCTCCCGGATCAGTGTAAGTAGTCGGGCAGAGTCATCACTATCATTGGTAGCCTGGGCCTCCTCCAGCTGAGCCGCCTGAGCCTCCAGCTGTGTAAGTCGGGCCGATTGTTCCAGGCATTTTGCGTGGACCATACTCCTAGCCACCCCGCGCATCACAGCTTTGCTGGCCTCCCACAGAGTGCCAGGGAGGGGACCGAGCCCATGTTCGTCGAAAAGTAATGCTGCAATTCCTGCCCGAGGGACTCTGCGAGTTCTGCGTCCTATAGGAACCAGGCATTCATTCGCCAGACCCCACGGATGCCACCAGGTGGGTGTCCGAAGCAAAGGGAAAAAGGGGAGTGGTCAGAAACACCCCTGGGTAAGATTGTGGACCCGGACATCAATTGACAGTCTACGGCAGAAAGTAGAAATAGGTCGATATGAGAGTGGGTGTGATAAGCCGCCAATGTGTGGGTAAATTGGACTTTACGGGGATTCCACACCCTCCAGGCATCGCAGAGACCCAGGGCCAAGGACCAGCCAGATAGGTGTTTTGCAGAGGCAAGGCTGACTGCCGATGGGGTACCCGTCGTGTCACGTGAGGGCTGTAAGACGGCATTGAAGTCACCTCCTACTACCGTCAAGCCTTGTGGAAAGGAGGAAATCACCAGTGTGAGGCTACGGGAGGGCAGGGGCCATGACGGCAAGAAGGATGTATGCGCATAGGAAGTTAATGGGGTTTCCCTCAATCCTCCCCGTCAGGGCTCACAGCTGCCCTGTGTGTCTGTATCTGCTCATGTCAGGGTGAAGGGCAGCCCCCTCCGGAGTAAAACGGCCACCCCCCTGGAGCCCCCCGTTAACCCAGAGTGCCAGACCCTATCGAACCCATAGTGGGCGAGGAAATTACATTGGGAGCCCAGAAGGTGTGTTTCCTGCAGAAACAGGTGGCTGGTGCATGCTGGTGAGCGCTGCGAAGGACAGCAGTGCGTTTTATGCGGTCCAGCAGACCGTAGACATTCCACGAAAGAACGTGGAGGGGTCTAGGTAGGGTGGACACCATCGTGATGGGTGGTATGGGGAAGAGGAGGAGCAAGCGCAGGCAGTGTCAGGTCCCGGTGTGACCGTGTTCCCTTAGCAGGGCTTCAGGGCGGGAGGTGAGCGGCAAGATGAGTCTTGTTGCATCGCCAGTGGCGTGTAGGCATGTGTGGCTACCAGAAGTAACAAAGAACAGCGGGCCGTGGGCGGCTAAAAACAACAAACAAACTGGAGACAACGGCCTCCCCCCTTGCCCACCAACTCCCCCCACCCTACACTTCCGAACGTGAAGCATCTGTCGCCCTAAAAAGGAAAAAACAGGTAAGTAACAAGAAGTCTGGTCGCTAAGCTAAAACGATTAGCGCAACATGACTGTGGCAGAGATGGACCCCCCTCCATGCAGTCGGATAAGAGAATCGTGAACAGCTACAACCCCGCATTGGGCAAGTAAACACAAGGAATGCAAATAGAATCAAGAGAGTGAAGGATGGAGTAGATCATGACACCATTGGTTTCGAGGAGAGTAGGACCCCCCTTCCTCTAGAAAACCAACACCCTTGCCCCTGGTTGCCTCAGAGGGATTCCAAGGGCATTTTTAAGTACAGATGGAACCAGCTTGTCTTTCTTTCCCTTCTGTGTCATATCCTCTTCATTAATGAGAGGAGTTGCGTAAACCTTTGAAACTGGCTAACTGATTGTTATACCCCAGCTGATGAATATTTCTTTTTCATGTATAACTTGTTCTGCTACAGACACAGAATTTACAGTTATCAAGGTCGATGTCTGAGCACCCTCAGTATTTGGTTTGAATCCTATAGATGTCCGTACTCGTCACTTTTGCTAGAGACAGGATTGATTTGAAGAGGTGAAGGATGTTTCCTCTATTTAGTATGTCTTGATTACCTCTAGAGTCGAATTCTGGTTTAAAAATTAACTGCACCTTTTCATTGGCTGGCAGATCTTCTCTCCGTTCTTCATCTAAATTTTGCATAACTTTATGTGTAACTTGTTTCTCCCCACCGTATCTTTCAACAACCAGATGCTCCAAGTTTGGTAAACGCCGGGTAATTTCAGCTTGCTCTATTATATTGTTTTGTTCACAATTAATTGGATTGGTTTCTTTTGCTTTTCTACATTTAGCCCATATTGTTGGTTCTGATTTTGGGTTATTTTTAAATTTGTATTATGGTGTATGTTATGATCAGAACCAGAGGCCTATGTACTACCGGGCCAATATATATTTCTTTCTCCACTTTTTCTTGTACCATATCTTTGGATTTGAGGGGAATTGGTACGTTCTTTAACTTCATCAACTCTTCAGGTGGTATACTTTTTTATAACTTCTGGTGCCTGTTCTACAATGCACCCATTTCCCAGTGGCAGATGTTTCTTTTCACTCATTCTTTCTTCCCCTATCTCCAAATCAATCTGGGTTTGTTTTAATTTGTCTGTTGTAATGAGTATATCTCTCTGAGAACCCATTTGGTCAATAGTTTGTTTTTCTTTTTTTTGTGAATATAGGAAAATACTTATTATTCTTGTTCTTTTTTATGGGAGACCACTTTCCGTACAAGATTTTTTCTTGTTTCCCCAGATGTTTCCTTCCATAAATCTTTTCCTTCACTGCCTATACAGCTGAGTTGGTACTGTAATTTTCTGTTTAGCCATTTTTCTTGCTTTACGTAGTTTTTTCCTATGTGTTTATGTCATGGTAAACAATAGGGAAACTGGTTCTTTGACTTCCTTGTCATTCGTTATCTTTTCCATTTCTGGAGCCGCAAACAATATTGTTGTTGTCTATTTTTATTTTATAACTATCCTCTTTATATTTTTACCCCGGAAGGTTAATTTTGACATCCTCTAGTAAGGACCTCCGGTATTGTGGCCAATTTGTCTATTATAGGTGTGCATGTACAATCTGTGTTTGTTTTGGCACTTTCCGTTTGGGCTCTAACTATCAAGCCATTAGGTGGACATTGGGCCCAGAGTCAAGACTGATTTGCATATGGCTGGGTTCAAACTAGAATGGCCAGGTTGAGGTTCTGTAAATTCTGTCTTGTCCGTGTCTCCATTTTGTGTTGCCATCACGTAGGCCCGTAGAGATAACCAAACGAACAAAGTTGCATGGGCTTCGTTGTTCATGCACTTATTAACTAAGCCTTTTCTTGACTCTAAGGTGCATTGTAAGGAACTGACCCTTTCATCTGAAACTGACCTCACTAAGCCAATTTCCTTGGTTGATTGTTATCTGAGATTGCCAGTCAAAGTTCAGGACATCGTTAACTTTTAGCTTCTCTACACATGCCTTATCTTGCTCGTTATCTGTCATTGTTTCTTTTCTATGTTTCTTCATTACATGTATTGTGCTTTCAATTATGGGTTTGTCCGGCTTGTGGAAATTGGATTTGGGACATTCTTAATAATTTACTTTGGGTTGGGTTATTGCAAACTGAGGTTTCTGTCATGTTTGAAAATGTTTTCCTATTCGCTAATATTTGGCAGATCTTGCATGTCCATGTTAAGCATTTTGCATGTTTGCAAAAGCTAGGACTGCCCCTTACTTTTATGCTGAGTTTGTAACCCTAAGCATATATAAATGCCTCTGTTTTTTGTACTCCTCAGACTGCCTCATTCAGTTGCTAATGCTTCTGTGTGACGTAGTCTCACATAATAAAGATGTCTTTTTATATTCCAGCTTCTATGTCAGATTCTTCTTTGTATTAGTAAGACCCCTGAGAATGAAGATTTTGTTTCTTCAGATGGCGCGGCCAACGCGGGCTTCATCAGAGAAGTGACTATACCAGGTATATTCCCATAGAACAGGGAATTGAACTAACCAGTTCCACAACATGCCCTACGGGTATTGGAAGCCCCCAGCTCAGGAATTTGCATCAACTTAATAAAAGTCCACTGAAAACTCCCGTTGTAATAACAGATAAAATTACCACTCAGGGGATAGCACATCCTCAGGTCCCTACCCAGAGCACAAAACGTAAAGGTATGAAACACAAGGGGAAACCAGCGAAATACCGAAAAATAAACTTAAGCCCCTCTTTGGTTACTGCCACCACCACCCCCGAGACACCCAAAGCATGTCAAATACTGGAAACCCCTTATATCCCTTTTACCATCTATTCTGTTGGCCCACTTTGAAGAATAGGTAAAAACCCTATTATCCCCGCTTATTGAAAGGATAGAGAGAATTGGGGAAAAGCTCTCAACAATAGACAAAAATACCAAGCCAACCAAGTCAAACAACCGATTTCAGAGAATAGTTGCCTCAAAAACGTCTGACACCACTGTACACAGCAAAATTGCCCAGAATAAGCTACCAGATCCTGTACTCTCAGTTATTAAAAACAAGGAGGTAGCCAATGAACTGACAATGGCCCTTAGCTCTGTTCCCAGAGCTGGGTGGTCGAAAGTAGGCAAATGTTCTGAGGGGCTAGCTGCGAGTAATAAATGCATATATTTACCACAAGAGGCAGCACCCTACGTGTGTGTTCTCTCGGGAGTGCCTGAGCCCAGAACCGGAAAAATTGAAGGTCACCAGGACCTCAAAAACAAAGTTCAGTTTTGGCTGACAAAGAATAGACCGCTTCCATCCAACATTAACGGGACAATCCTAAATGTCAGAAGGGTGGGGTGGATAGGCTCCCGTCCCAAGAACACAGCGGGAGACCTGGTCATTATTAACTTCCGGGATAACCTGGTCGTCCCTTATCTGCGCAGCTGGGAGCCACAAAGAGGAGATGGGCCTATAACAACACTTGAATTGTGCGATTTTTACCCAAGAATTGCATATTCACCAAACACAAGGTGGAGTGTAGAGGGATACCACCGGGGGACAGGAGGGGTCTTGTATCAATTAGTTACCAGCAGTTACCCACCTATAATTACCAGAACCTACCCTCTGGCTCAGATATGTTACTCTGATAGGACAAGGATATCGCTCCTACCAACTCTGTATTGTCTGATTGTAAGGAAAACTGAAGTACTTTTCTTTTAAATTTTAGTGTTATTCTAATGTAAATGAATTTTGTATTTTGTATGCTTTTATGGTTAATAATTTTAACCGAATAAAATACCTTTGAAACTTGAAACTTGAAGTGACTATCTGTGGGAGTGATCTTGTCAGAAGACTGAAATCTACTGAGGAGGACAGGACAGGATTCTACAACGGAGGTACTCTGTGCACAGGGATTCTGGAGATTCTTTGTTTCTGCAGCCCAGTATATTTCTGATCTTCCTGATTTTGATCCTCCACATGATGTCACTCCTGACTGAGAACCTTTTTTTGGCGTGAGTATTTAAAAAAAAAAAAGAGACCGTTAGGTCATGTAGAACTTGACAGTTAGAATTTGGATAACCTTTTGATTGGTAAGAGTAAGGTAGTTTAGTAACCCTTACTGTAGCTTTGATTTATAAGACTAAGGTAGTTTAGTAACCCTTACAGTAGCTTTGGAACTTTGGAATTTGTGTTGGCCAACTTTTGGTTTGTATTGGTTTGTATATGCAAATTGCAATTTGTGTAGGCAGGTAATGAGGAGATTTTTCTCTATTTGGTTTAGTTGAACGGTGAACGTACGAAAAGTACATTAAGCACTACTTTAATTATAATACTTGCATATTCTGCAGTATTTTCGGCATGCCTGTTTTCAAGCTCACATTGAAGAATGTGTTGCTTTTTTGGAAGGTACCATAGCAGTGCTTAATTTGTGCCGGTGCTTTCCGGTGCTTAGCACCGGCACTTATTTCACAGGCTCCGGTACACTGGTTGTGGTTGCCAATGCTTGTTGGCCGCCGCGTTACACTTTTTTTTGGTCCGTTTTCTGTTTCTCACACACTATGTTGTATCTGCCTCAGAAGCTGAAGGAAGTCGAGATAAATGTTGCAGTTGAACCAAACAAGGGGTCAAGAAGAGATGTTCTGCGGCTGGATAGTGTGCTTGTTCCTGCCGAGCTTACTAGAGAAGGAGAGAAGAAACTATTGCTCCGGTGTTGGTATGTTTTCAATGGTGTGAAAGAGGGCAGAGGCACAAAGTGACTGAGGCGGGTGGTATTTTTAGTGATGCCTTGCACTGTGAGTTCTCAGCAAACGCCGAGATTTATTTCAATGTGGGAACTGCCACTGTTATGCGACGGTTAAATGTAGTGCGTCATTAGTGAATGCAGTAAATGATTACAAGTGACGAGGTGTCACTTCCCATTTAATGGGCGTTTAATGGCTACAGAACATACCTTGGAGTATGGTAACCAAGTACGGAAAAGAGTTGGGCTGCAGTTTCAATAATGTTAAATATGTATTCAGTAGCATGGGAAAGCAATACAGTTAAACGCACGGTTTTGAAGGTGCTCATAAATCTTGCTGCAAGGCTGTATGGAAATCGGAGGGCGGGGGGTTACCTCTTGGACCTGCCCTGAAGGTGTGCACTGCAAACCAATTATGAGAGGCCTGTGAGCTCGAGGTGGCCAATGAGGTGAAAACCTATTTTTTTTTATTTATGGCGTTCTTGCTGGAGGCTTCCTTTGTGTTCGTGTTTGTTTTCTGCCATTTTTCTGGCCACAGCCTCCATGTGTGGATCTTAGTCGATGTGCCCAGATTATTTTAAGTGCAAAGACACGGAGTAAGTGTAAGGTGTAGCTGTGAAGCAATACATTCTTTTTTCCCCACTTTTTTGGGGGTTCCACTTTAAGCACTTTCAAGGTAATGAGAAAACGCTACGAAATTATACCTTCACTTGTCTTCCCCCCTCTCGCCCGGGCACAGGGTTGGAATGGAGATCTGGTACCGGATCTGGGTTGGCTTTTACCACGGGGGACGCAGGGCACAAGTCACCAATCTTAAAATGAGCTCTAGTAGCTGTTGCATTAAAAGTCCTGCACACTTCATCGTCCCTCTTGATTTCAGTGATTTCAGATTAAGCTTCTTTAAATCATATTTTTCTACTTGCAGCAGGTGCCGTTTAACACCCCATTAAATACCCTCCCATCTCCCTCTTACCCTCTGCTGCCACTTACCAGCACTGCTCTGTTCTAATCCTGTCTCATGCACAACACATTCTGCAATTGTAAGCAAATCATTTTATTCTCCACAATTGATTACAGCCCGATTCCTTTCCTACAGGTTCTACATACATTTCTATTTATACCTCGTGTTTGAGAAGCTAAAACTACAATAGGTGTTCTCTGTACAGTGTTTCACTGCTCTTTGAAATTTGGCTTCTTTTAGTATCAAGTAAAACAAAATAAGCACTAATAAAACCAATAGGTTGGACTTTTGAATAGTGGAAGCACAGATGCATGCAAGCACACAATATTGATGGGCTTTAACAGAAAACACATGTTGAAGCAGACAGACCAATGTCTCTACAAAAAATCATGCATATACAACTAACCAAGAGAAAAAGAGTACACTTTCAGCATAGTATGCAAGTAGGGCCCCCATGACTGGCAGCAAAGTTCCTCTGAAGTGTAGTACTAGAGCACAGATGACCAGAAGGTGCTTATATGAAGTTCCAGGTATTCAGCTCCTTGCGGAACTTAAGAAATAAGTATCTGGCTGCGATGTGTTGAGGGGTGTGGGTGGAGCCAATAAAGGAAGTGGGTGGAGTCAGTGGATGAAGTGGGCGGAGGCAACAGAGTGGGCGTGGTCTCCTTCAAAAATCTGAGCACCTGCACTTAATATTTTACAAATTAAGCACTGTACCATAGTATGATGTGAAGTAAATTAGCCAGGCTCCCCTAGAGGAAATATCTAAATAGGTTTAGATTTAAAAACATATTTCTTCCTGGGTTGATTTTGTATCCCCAGGGAATTAAAATATGGCATAATACAAAACAAGGATCCTTTGTTCTGCGCAATTTTATGAATGAAGATATGTAGAACGATTTTTTGGTGTTATGCTAGCCAAAGCTAGTGAATTGAGTGTATTTTCGCTTCTTGGACATACATCAGTCTGTTGGGCTGTTTTTGCAGTCTTTTGGAACACTATTGAGAAGCTTTTCTTGTAAATATGACTTACAACTAGTATTTGCAAATGGTTTGGTTCAAGTACAGTCTGTGGACTGTCCTTTGTTTCTGTCATGAGTATTGATTTGTGGGTTAAATGTGTTTAAATGTCTATGTGGTTTTCTCATTAGTGCAACTTTTGTAAGTACATAGCGATGGCGCTATTTATGAAGTGCATGGCTAAAGCACGCCGTATTGTGTGTCCTGAGTGTTTGACCCCTTTCTGTGTATGTCTGAAATGAGCTCAAATGCGTGTTTGTGTTTCTTTTTGATGTTTTCAGTCTATTAGGCAAAATGTCTAAATGCTTAAAAAAAAAATAGAAATTCACATCCACTAGGAATAAAGAAGCCTCAAAAAACGAAAATGGTGTGTTTTGTAGGAAAACAAGCTTATAGTATTTTTTACTTACAAATATTGTATTAGATATTAACAGGCAAACACTTCAGTTGAAGTAAAAAAAAATCGGAACTCAAATGCATATTATAGAACACGCATTTCTATGTCTTAGTTTGGAAAGACAGCCACCATGCTCATGTTATAATGCTGAGAGAAAAGCTAAATAAACAGGAGTATTTACTCAGCCAGGACTTTGTCCTCAGTTAAACACGGGTGAATCTTTGCATTTCAGAATGTTGTTTTCAAAAGGTTCCAAAACTAAGGTTCATTATTTTGTATTACAGGAAGGCATTTCATTAAGGGTTTCCTCCCTTTAAGAATTTTTTATAAGTATATTCTTGGTTCTGTTGCTAAATAAAAATTGTCCTTTTTAGAAAGAAAAAATGTGGCGCCAAATTTTGTCATGTTTTAAGTTAGGCTTCTGTGCTTAGGCTTATAAATTAATGCGTCTAAAAATGATAGGCAAAGGATGCAGCTTGCTTTTATATGTGGTATTATCAAACATGATTGGGTTTATTAAAAATAATTAATTATGAAAAACAATTATTAAAAATGAGTGCTACAAAATTAGTTTTTTACTATTCATGAAGCGTAATGCTCATACTGTGACCACCTAGCATTATAATTTAATTTAAGTTGTGTTGCACTGCATAATTAGGACATTAGCATATGGAATTTCACTCAGCGCAAGCGTAAAAAACGAATTTTTCTAAGGATTTACATGGGATATGTCCAATCTCTGCAATTTGCAAAGAACATTCTGAGGATGATTAATATGTAACATAATTATAGGATATTTATTTTTAAGTGTCTCAAATATCAAAGTCGAATTTGGGTAAAATAGACTTTTCAAAAAGAATTCTTGCCATTTACAATAGCTTTAAAGTACCTTAGGCTTCAGTAAATGCATACATTTAGGTAGAATACAAATTTGCAGGTTGTTCCCATTTGGGTTTACTTTTAAATGGCTCAGTGAGCCAATGTGCTCGGTGCAGAGATTTGAGTTTCTTTGAGACGTTCATCCATTTAAGGTGGATGAAATGAGTGCCATTGCATAGGGTGGTAACAAGCATTTGCTTTAAAAAGCTGGTATGCTGTGTTGTTGAGTTCTGCGAATTATTCACAGTAGATGTGTTTGAGTCTGGGAATAAGAGTAAATTGTGGCCCCTAAAAGGAGTAATATACATGGTATGTGTTTTTTTAAATAGGGTTGAATATTGCAGGTTAGAAAGAGTTGGGAAGGGTTTTTTTTGTCTTTGTCAGCCTCAGAGTGAGGGCGAGGAGAGAGGGCTGAGTAGCGACGAGGCAAATTTTGACCTTAAGGTCAGTGAGGTGGGAGTTAGGAGTGAGTGTAAACAGATGGAGAAGTCATTGCTTGGAAAAGCAGGGCTTCAAAGGTGGTTGGCGCACGGAACACGCAGAGTGTCTGTGAAAGAGTTTTATTTTTGGAAAGTTAAAATTAAGGTGGTTTAGCATGTTTACAAAAGATGGTTTGTTACAGTTGATATTTTGTGTGTTATGTGCAGTGTCAGCGGTATGTTGCAAACAGATGTGTTTTTTTATCATGACTTCTTTGAAAAGAAATGTTTGTGCGTTTTACATATTCTTGCATTTTATCCTTTTATGAATTGTTCCTGCTGGTCCTGTGTGTCAGAAGCGACGCAGTAAGTTGTATTTGACAGCCAAATCTCCACTACCTGGTGATCTGCTGTCAAAAGGAGGGTTAGGATTTTAAGCCTGACAAATTAGGCAGGCCCGAATATTGGGTTTTGGGCTGCAGGTTCACAGTACATAAAGTACATGACATTGTGTTGTGCGTCACCGCTCATTTATATATGCTATTGTTTTGTCTATGCTTTTTGTGCTTGATATACAGCAAGTATATCTGATGGCTTGACATGTGCATTTTGTGCATTTTTTATCTTATGCATGTTTTTGTTTTATGTTGCTGCTTTTGATACTATTACAATGTTACCTGTGTTGGGAAGAGATATACATGACCATGCATATCGCTGCACAACAGTTGGGTAGATTTGCTCTGATACTAAATTCCACAGATATGATATTTTCATTTTGCGAACAAGACCGACAACACTTCATCAGTGTATGTCAAATTTGGCTATAATGGTAATTGAAGAAAAATAAAAGATATATACAGGATCAAAGTGTGTCACCTGCTGTTAGTCACGTTACTGCCCCCTTTCCCTTAAAGGAACAGGCAGCCCTAGAATTATGTATCCTGATTGGACATAAGGATAAATTATAGATCTGTGACTCTTGTACATGGTGACCTAATTTCTATATTACATTAGTCAGTTTTGTTCTGCTTCCTAAGTAGTGTATGGCTTTGTACCATAAAGGAAACAAGGTTTCATGTTGTTCCCTGAAGAAGGAACTGGAACATTAGCTGAGATTACCATATATGGTGTAGCGGCCAGCGGTAGAGTTAAAATTTGTGAACTATTTTGACTTTTATACTCTTGGTATTGTGTCACATGCCTGACTATCACCCAAGTAATTTCTTGTTCTTCCTATAGATTTTTCTTTTGTCGCTTCTTCCCTGACCGATGTCGCATCGTGCCTAGTTATTGGGGATTTTAGCTGTGTCCTAGTTCCATTTCCTTTTTCCATATTCCTTTCACCAGTTAGCCCATTTTTTATTGTTGGTGTATTATTCAGGTTCACACTTCCAGATTGCAGTAATGTACCATGGACCGCCATATTATGTATAAATCCCGTTTGTATGACCAGACTGTTTTTTAAGAATTTTCTTTAGGCCTACTTCGATGTTTTCCAGTCTGACCGTAAAGGTAGTGATGGACTGGTTAACTGACTCAATACTATAGTAAGACCAGTTTTCCACCTCAATAGGAGATACCTTACGTTTATTTTTTTGAACATGACAAATTTTCAATGACTATTTTAATTGTATTTTTACCCTTTTGTTCCTGGTGCTTTAATTTTTGGTGGGATTAGGTGTGTCCTAAATCATGGAAACACCAGGACTCTCTAGTTATCTTTTGTTTCCACATTTGATCATTAGCCTGTGTATTGCATAGTGCACCTGATGCACAGTTATTAAAAGGGAGGTATCTACATGTCCCTGATAATCTGTATTATGCGATTTTTCTTTTGAGATGTTCTAGATAAGGAATTTAGGAACACCTAGACTTAATCATGTCGCTATCTACCCTTAGATGGTGGAGGATATGCTCTCACACGGAAACCCAATTGAAAAGGCTAGAGGCACTGTTTTGCCTACTGCCTTTGTCTTTGTATTGCCTTTGAGAATGACAGTGTTTTTCAACGCAGAACTTTCCCATGGCGTATGGCCACTCCTTTGAAGATTGCAGGCCACCTGCTTGCAGTCCCCTTGTTATACAATGAACTGTTTAAAGCATCGCACTTGCTCCATCAGACGGCATTGGACATCACAGAACCAGAATTTCAGTGCAAAAGAGCTAAAGAGAAGGATTCCTGTTGTTTTGAGGTTTCAGTTTTCGACCTGTCATGTGCTGGTAACCTCTGACATTGTGCAGTCCCTTGAGCCCCTTTGCCTGAGTTTTGGCCACACACACCCCCTTTTCCTTTGCTCCAACGGAAGTGCAGTGCACAAGAGGATCCAAGATTGGCAAAAGGCACTACATTCTGGTACCCATGAAAGAGCAGCCTGAGCGTCCTCTGACACTGAATAATGAGTGTTGGAGCCTGAGAATGTAGACCCGAGTTTGCACGAGATGATCTGTGCCCATGATCCATGAAGATCACACTATCTGTAGTGTCTGCCGCAGAAGAGAGACACTGGTGCACTGCATTGAGACATTGAGACTTTCAATTGAGCTGTGAGTGTTTGCCAGGAGGGCACTCCAACGGATGCTGAGAGACACTATTTCCATGGAAAGCCTGAATCAAGAGGCTCAATGCGAAAACAATGGGAGCAGATTTGATGGACAATAGAAGCCTGCCAGAGAGGCTTTTGAACGGACTCTGGGCATAGTTGGTTTCACAAGTGGTTTCCGTGCGATTGCATAAAATGGGTGTTAGGAGACTGATTCTTATTGTTTCGCTGGCATTGTTTTATAGTAGTATTCTGTTTAGTAAAAGCAGAATAAAGTCCATTCTCTGTGGAAGAGTATCCCCTTTTCACCTCAGAGCATTGATAAGGATCGCCACTGTTTCACCTAAAATGTATAATAAGTTACTGAAATGCATAGGAGCCCTAAAAATGTCACTAGATCATTTTAGGATTTGCTTTTTGCTTAGGGTTGTGAAAAATGATAATCATGTTTGTAATAGTGGTCATCACTTTATGTTAATTATCACCCAATGCCCTGTACTCTTTGTATTCCTGCTCATACATTTAATGGAATATTTAGAATGGAAAATGCTCACCTAGCAATTAATTAGGATTTGCCTACGTAATGGCAAAAGGAGGGTCTGAGGTTCTGTGAATTCTGTCTTGTCCGTGTCTCCATTTTGTGTTGCCATCGCGTAGGCCGGGGAGGTAACCAAACGAACAAAGTTGCATGGGCTTCGTTGTTCATGCACTTATTAACTAAGGCTTTTCTTGACTCTAAGGTGCATTGTAAGGAACTGACCCTTTCATCTGAAACTGACCTCTCTAAGCCTATTTCCTTGGTTGATTGTTATCTGAGATTGCTAGTCAAAGTTCAGGACATCGTTAACTTTTAGCTTCTCTACACATGCCTTATCTTGCTCATTATCTGTCATTGTTTATTTTCTATGTTTCTTCATTACATGCATTGTGCTTTCAATTATGGGTTTGTCCGGCTTGTGGAGATTGGATTTGGGACATTCTTAATAATTTACTGTGGGTTGGGTTATTGCAAACTGAGGTTTCTGTCATGGTATACTTTGTTTGAAAATGTTTTCCTATTCGCTAATATTTGGCAGATCTTGCATGTCCATGTTAGGCATTTTGCATGTTTGCAAAAGCTAGGACTGCCCCTTACTTTTATGCTGAGTTTGTAACCCTAAGCATATATAAATGCCTCTGTTTTTTGTACTCCTCAGACTGCCTCATTCAGTTGCTAATGCTTCTGTGAGACATAGTCTCACATAATAAAGATGTCTTTTTATATTCCAGCTTCTATGTCAGATTCTTCTTTGTATTAGTAAGACTCCTGAGAATGAAGATTTTGTTTCTTCAAGGTGAGCAAAAAAACGATGGATTTATGCCCATATCTCTGTATTGGGGTGAATGTGTGACATTGTTCTGCATTCTGTCCATCAATTGTTCTTTTTGAATTTATTCTTTACTGTGGCATCATTAGGAAGAGAAATGTTGATCTATGAAATGTGGCAGAGAAACGGTCAAGGACCTGCAAGACTATTTTATACTTTATCAACAATGCCATGGGGGCACATATGGTGGAGTCTTGAAGACCAGCTGGCCACAAATTGTTCTGGGGTCGACCCTTTTAGGGGTCAGGCAGATAATGTTGGTCTAACCGAATGCACTTCCAATCAATGTTTCTCCCTGCATAGCCCTAATGTCGAGTACTTGCCCTGCACCCATTGTTTAAATCACACACAGGGCCAGGTAAGTGCTATGTCCCCTAAACCATATACCACCTTTCCGGAAGGTGCTAGGCACAAAAACTGAAATCTGGGGAAATTGAATAAGCTTAACGCTGGTAATAAGCCAGGAAGGGGGATAAAAAGGGGAGCCTGACACAAGACCTCATATCTGTCACTGGGTCTTGTAATCAGTATGACCTCTTCATGCAACAGAAACTGCAAATATGTACAACTTTTGATTGGCTTGCCTCATGAATCTCCAAAGTAGAGGAGGTAGTGGGCAAAGTAGAATATTCCTTGGGTTCTATTCACATGCGTATGGCAAACTTTCTGAGAATAACAACCCTCTCAACCCTCGTGACTAACAATGCTCCCAATGTACCTCCACAGGTTCATTTAAGTATGTACCACCCACATCAACCCACAGAGATCGATGAGGGGTAGCCGGTCACGGGTTCTATTGCTGACAGCAGAGCTAGAGCCATTCTGCCACCCCTTGTTACTCTGCTAGAGCTCCAGGAGGTTGAGGCTGGTGCTCTCATTGGTAGGAATTCACCCCCTGACGAAATCTATTAGTATATAGGTTGAGGGCATTAAGGGAGGGAGAGGTATAACTCAGCTGAGGTCATATTGCAGGATTCGCTTTGCGAGGTCTTCAACCAACTTCCTCCTGCATATACCTCATATGCTTTGGTAATGACTAACATTCCCCCCAACCCCCCAAAGGGTAACAAATCCAAAAGTTACCAGCAGTAGCTTAAAAATAATGTCCCACACTGGCTGGGCAGGGTAAACCTTGATCAATCTCTTTACAAAGAGATCATTATGGTTAAGAGAGTTGGTTGGATAGGGTATTCTAACAAATCCTGTGCCGGCGACTGTATAGTCATACACGTTTGCAATGCTTGGAGGGTGGGTTCCATCCTTATCAGAGCTATGTCCAGAACTGTACCAAAAAGTAGAATCACCTTGATCCTCTGGGCTTTTTGTATAGACCCACAAGCATGGGGTCCTCAAGGTGGTGTGGGGCAAACCTAGGCCAGGGAGACTCTGGCCGCTCATGGCATTATGGGCAGATTTCTTGTCTACCTCTCAGCAATCACTTTGAAATACTGAGAATGCCAAATGCTCAAGACTGACTGGCCCCTGGGCCAGGTAACTCTGGGGTTTTAACTATGCCAGCCCCCACCAGTGCCCTTAACGTGATAAGCTGGACTATCACCAGGGTCCTTGGGAAACTAGGTGATGATGAAAGGATTAAGATGTTAAGCTCCTTTGATATTATTAGCCCACAGTAGATGTGGGACACAATGGAGTTATGCATATAAATGGCTACACAATGTTTGCCTCCAATGCCATCCCTTTCATCAATGGCAGAGCCAAAGGGGGGTTAGTGATGCTCATAAAACTGACTTTAAACTGCAAACTGGAGGTGATTGCCACCAACATGTCCTACATCCTTCGGCACTCTCCAGAATTTTGCTAAAACGTTTAGGGTTCTACCCATGAATGTTTATAATTTAGGGGCTCATTATGATGGAGGAAGGACAGCCACCGCAGGGCCGGCGGTGGCAGTCCTTCCACCATCACTGAACATTTTACCCAACGCCAAATTAGCATAGAGGTGGGTATCGCGGCGGACGCAAAGTCCTTCTGCGGCTTTTCCGCCTCAGGCAATTGCACCAATTGCCTGGCGGATGGTAAAGGGCCTCTAATATGGTGGTGGTGCCTAGCAGGCTCGTCCGCCACATTATGTTTCCTAGAAAAGGCCTTTCTATAGCAGTGCTGCCGCCATAGAAAGGCTGGCGGGCATTGAGTTTGGGGGCCCGTTGTGGGCTCCCTCTGTGTGGAGGGGGGGGTGTAGTTGCATTGGGATTTCCATGCACAAGGTGGCAGGCATTTTGAGGTGCCTGCCACGTTGTGCATGGAAATGCATATTGTGCCATTTTGGCATTGTGAACAGTGCTGCAGCCAGCAGCACCGTCCACAATGTTAAAAGGCCAAGATGCACCCGCCAGTATGGTGGGCGCATCCTAATTGGACTGGTGAGACCGGTTCACGTCTGGCAGGTGGTCCCTGCCAGACGTGACTGATGTCCGCCCGCCATAATAATGAGCCCCATAATCTCAGCTAGGCAGGAGTATGATGTTGTAAGGGGCCTTAGAAAGTTTTTAGATTTTTTTATTTTTCTTACTACCAGTTTTACAGTGTTTATGTGGATAGTCGATTTCAATTTGCATACCTGCATGGATTGCTTCTTGTATGGGTACATTGATGTTGTTTCTCTCAGTAACGATTAAGTGCATCTCAAACATACTAAACATGATCTAAGATTATAATCTTGTTAATTTGTTTAATATGGGGAAATTAATTCTGCAGAACTGACACCTACATTTAAGGGGGCAGGGCCCAGGACGCTTATTGACTTTATCTTTGTTTCGGCTTGCCTATTTTCCTCCCTTGTAAACTTCAAGGTGGTTTGAGATACACATAGTGACCATAATCCCCCTTTGGCTACTTTCTGGTGGTGTCAGGCACTTTTGGATACTGTATGGCTATACAAGGAATTAATCAGTCTAAAAGATCTGGGCTGAAGGTAAAGATTGGACAAGGCAATAGGAGCTGATTTTAATTGCAATTTGCAATCTTCCTGTCAATCTGAGTTTCTAAGCTGCTGAAATGAAGAAGCCGCTGATGAAAGCATTCTGGCAGCTTTTTCCAACCTCTACAGGTGCATTAAGTCTGCTCTTACCACATATGGGGCTGTGTCACCCCACCCCCTCATAAGTGGTTTAATAGGAAGTGCTCACTGGTCCCTAATTAGTTATTGGTGACACTGCAAAAGATTCTCTGTAATCCAGATGAGGTGAGCAAGTCCAGGGCTACATATCGAGTGAAAAGAAATGAACAGAGGAGCAATTTTACAAGCATTGGTATAGCCAATAGGTCTCACCTTTGGTAACTTATAAGTGTTTAGCCATGCAACAGTTAGTGTTGTTGCACCACGGATATTGTGCTGCAGAACTAATACTTATAAGGTCCAGAAAGTGAGACCTATTTGCTATGCCAATGCTGGTTTCCTAATGGTAGGTGGGGTAGGGGACTACACAGCCAACTGGAGGGTGGGTGCTGGGAGGGAATAAATAGCACAGACAACAGGAGGGAAGGGGCGGGGAGGGAAGAAGCAACTAGGACAACGGGTGGGAGAGGGATGGGAGGGAACAAGCAACATGTACAACTGGGGTTGGGAGGAATCAAGCAGCACTGACAAAAGTAGCAATACGATGGGAAGAATAAAGAAAAAGAAAAACATAGTACCGCAATTACAGCGTGATCAGTCTACGGACACTAATCAAGGTGAAGCAATCAATAGTTGGTCCATGCTCAACACGAATAAAGAAGAAGTGAAACTGGCACATGCTGCCCTATTATGAGGCAGCAAATAGGAGTGACAATGAAGCTTATGATTCATAAGCAGTGTTTGGGGGGGGGGGAGCCCCTTGTAGAAAACAATAGCTCTGGTGAGCGAGAGTACATGCACTGCTGCCAGCAAGACCTAAATAGCAGCCCACACACTGCCACGTTGGCAAATGCCCAGTCTGACCCTTCTCACAAACTATGAGGGCATGTTAGTAAAACATTGTTGAATCAAATTGAGGGGTTTGAGATGGGGGGGTAGGGTCGCTGAGAGAACGAGAGGGAGAGACAGCAACAAGGAGAGCAAAATATTGAGAGAGGGAACGGGACCAAAATAAAGCAAAGAGATAACCAGAGAGAGAGAGAGAGTAGGTGAATGAGAGTGTGAGAAAGTGGGAGATAGAGAGAGAGAGACAAAAAGGGAGATGATGAGAGACAGGTAGGAAGATAGTGATAACAAATTAGATAAAGGTAAGTGGAGGAGAGAGTCTATAAACATGGAAATGAGAGCAAAGGGTGATAACATAAAAAGTTACAGAAAGGCGGGGTAGAGGGAAAGGAGCGAGAAAGGACAATGTAAAAAAGAAAGACAGGAGGAGGGGAAGAAATGAACTGAGGTGGAATGAGGGGGTACAATGAAAATAGGAAGAGCGGGCTGGGGAGAGGATGGATTGTAAGGAAAATGGGGTTCAGAGATGTTAAGTTGCAATAAAGACAAATGGAGAAAAAAACTTAGGGAAGGCGCAGACATAGTGAAGAGCAAGGACAAGAGGGGCAGCTAAAGAGTAAAGTGTGCCTGGGATAGATAGATAAAGAAAGACAATGTGATAGGGGAGTGAAAAACTGATAGAACTATGAGGGTCTTGAACAGAGAGTGAAGGGTGAAAGTGATAAAGAGGTAAGAGAAGGGAATAGAAAGAGAGGGAAGAATTAGAAGAATAAGGTATAAAAAGCGGGCTAGAGAGATGGCAAGGTCAGAAAATGGCCAGGAATTAAGATATTAAAATGAAAAGAAAAGGGAGCGAGGTTGGGGGCAGAGTTGAACTATGTAACTGTGGCAGCACATTAACAGATCATCGCAGCAGAGTACGTTCCGCGTGGTATGACAGGCTATGTGTGCAGGACGCACATTGCCGCCAGAGGGCTCCACAACCTGCCCCCTCCTCCGATGGCGTATGTCTGCGTACACCGTTGTGGGGCTTAGTGATGGGCCGTGGTGCTGACCGGCAAGAGCAGAGGTGGTGCAGTAAACGACTGGCACTCCAGGCAGTAAAGTATGTTTTATTTTAATTGTTTTAATCCGATTGGTTAATGTTAGAAATGGGATCCCTGGCTGGCCAGGGCTTGTGCCAAAGTCAGTCAGAGACCACCACTCCTAAGTCAGGGCAAAGGAGTTACACGCCAAGATAACCCCTGCTCACCCTCTAGGTAACGTGGCGCGAGCAGCAAGGCTAAACCTGGAGGCGATATGAGTTAAGTATTTGCGCACGCACCCCAGCAACAACACCCAAGACCCACCCACCCACCACAAAGGAAACTCCACACAAGGTTATATATAAAAATAGCCTTTGTATTACACCAAAACACATTAGATAAAACACACACTTTACAATGTGCCAACAGGCACGGGCAGAATTTACAGGGGATATGTACAAGACCGGGCCTCATGGACCACTGTCAGGAATCAGCACTTTTAGCACTAGGTAGAATTAGCACTTAGAACATAGAATATAGAATGTAAAATCACTTTAGCACACAACCAGTAACTACTGGTAACCAGGACCTCACTAGCACCACCTGTACTAGGAGAAACACGACCTAAGTATCACAATACCTGTAGGGGTATAAGCACATAACACATGATGCATAACATACATTCAGAGGTGTAGGGGAAAACACATGACGCCTAAACACATTCAGAGGTGCAGATAACACATGATGCAAAACACATTCAGCAGTGTAAGAGCAAAGCACATGATGCATGAAAACATTCAGCGGTGTAAAACAAGAACAATTGCGCAAAACTCACATTAGTCACCACCTGTGACTGTCCCTAGGCTCTCTGGCCTTGTTGGGGCTAGGACGCCTTGTGTCCCAGTGTCAGGGGGCCTAAACCGGGCAGCTGCCCACGAAGTGCTGGGCAGCTGTAAAGCAATGATGGTGGGAACAACATTAGAACCTCTCAGGCTCTGCAAAGCACTTGTGTCCCCCCAGAGCCTCGCTGGACTCTAAACAAATGACTGGCCCCTTTGAGCCTCACTGGGCTCTTTGCACAAAAAGAATGTCCCCTCGGAGCCTCTCAGGGCTCTACACAAGGATGGCCGTCATTGGAGCCTCGCTGGGCTCAAAACACGCAATACCCCAGCCTCTCTGGGGCTCTAAACACAATGTGGGCCCTGGAGCCTCGGGGCTCCTAAACAAATGCCTCTAGAAACAAAGGTAGGACTAGCAGGAGGGGGGCGGGCACCGGCAATGTGCCCCGACACCCCCTCTAGCAGTAATTGCCCCTTGAGCCTCTCTCAGCACTCGAGCCTCTCCGGGCTCGTGAAGCAAGGAAATGCCCCCAGAGATCGTGGGAGCGGCCCGCTGCCAACCGGGGCCGCTCTGAGCACACTGATTGCCACCTCTGAACCCCCGGCCCTTCCCTGAGCAGAGGAGCGACCCGGAGCCCGCCCGCACTCACCGGCTGTTGGAGGCGGCGGCTCCTCGCGGAGTCAGCTCCTCTCTGCTGGGCTCTTCTGGGTGGCGGCTCCTCTCGAGAGCTCCCGCTCCTCGGGGGCTCTCTCCACTCCTCTCCCTCTCTCCCTGGAGCTCTCCCTCACTCTTGGGAGCCCCGGGGGGGGGAAAGACCAGGCGCCGGCTCTCTTCTCACCGGAGCGCGGGGTGAGCTCCCGTCCGCTTCCGGTTGTCTCGATGTCCCGCCCCGGCCTGCCTGACTTCCGCTCTGGCAGCCAATGGCAGCGCGACCCCTTGGGCGAGCCTCCAGGCTCCGGGGCGCGCTGCTAAGATTACTGAGGTGAATTTCGAGGGGCAATGCCGGGTGGGCACCGGCTTCAATTAATATACAAAGCGAGGTGGCACTTGCTCGAAGGCGGCAATGTCCCTGGCAGGGCGGGCACCTGCCAGAGGACTCGAAAATCATCACGCAGCGGGGCAAACGCAGGGTGGACTCCAGCTTCCAAAAGTAAAGCGCTCCTCAGCGCTAAAAGGCAATTAACAGCGCTCCCTGCGCTAAATGCAAAATAAAGCGCTCTTAAGCGCTAGAAGGGGAAAGAAAAGCGCTCCCAGCGCTATCAATCAAATGCAGCGCCCCCAGGCGCTATAGGACAAGAAAGTCCAGCAAAAGTCCTTGTAGGCAGGCAGGGGGGGCAAGGCTGGGCCCAGAGCCAGCACACTGGGTCTCCAGGCAGGGAGACACTCCAAGTGGCGGTCCTCTGGCCCAGCGACAGCAGCAGCAGCCCCCTCAGGATCCTGGAAGAGAACAACCTCTGTGGGGACACAGCCCCATTTTTATACACCACATTCCTTTGTCTAAGGGTGCAGGGTGAGGGAGAAACCAGTCACAGCTGGTTTTGGAGCACTCTTGATTGCTCAACCACCCATTTCATTCACTGGCAGGGCTAGGGTCATCAGTCGCACCACAGGGGGCGGAGCCAGCATTGTCTGGGGAAAACCCAGCCTCATTCAGGACACAGGTACACTCCTCCCCAGCCATCAGCATGCTAATCTCCCACTCACCACCGGGCAGACCCATCATGACTCATGGAGCCTGGCATCCCAGCCAGCTCCAACCAATCATACTCCAGCACCTTCACAGCACATACACAGCCATGTCTAGAAGGGGCACTTCCCCACTAGACGCATACATGCCATACATACCATTGCGCAGCATTCGCTCTCACGAGTTCGCACATACCAAACTCGCGCATGTACACCTCATGCATCAGGAACTACCAGGGACACAGACATTCCTCATGCATTCCTATGGGAGGGCAGGCCTATCTCATCACATGCACTCAGAGTGCGCACGCACTTTCCACTGGGACACAGTGAAAGTGCGCAGCACCCAAAAATCACCATCACCAGGTCACCATTACAAGCAAAAAGTCTAGGGGTGAACCTGCCAGAAGGGCCAAGTCCAACACAACCCCCTTCCAGCCAAAACGCAGGGGAGACCAATCACCACCGTGATGGACTTCCCTGCTTTGGGCGATAGAACACGGATGCGGGCCCGCAACTGCAGGGACACCCTCCTGTTCTACGCCACAGTGAACCCATGGGATTCCTTCTAAAACCACTATCTGGAACAACTGGGCTACCCCACTGGTACTCCCAAGCTGTCCGCGACCAGGACCAGGCCCTGGGCCACCCAGGTGCCACTGGTCCTTGCCTATTCACAGAGTGGGGGGTAGTAACCCCTGGCACATAGTAGCCATTCTCCACTCTTCCTGTCTGCAAGACAGGACTAGACTGCCACTGGTTCCCCAGCCTAGGGTCTACATCCTCAGGCAGACCAGGAGTCTCAGGGAAGGCTCTCCTCCCCCTACCTCTTCTTCTAGGGTTCCTCCTCCTCCGACGAGGGGTACACCTAGAACGCCATTCCAACCCAGGGCTTATCCACTCAGGTTGTACCGGGGTCAGAGGTGGGCTCTCCCACCCTCTGCACCCCCTTCCAGAGGTCTGCCCTCTTTCAACTGGAGAAGTTCCTCTGGAAGACGAACCAGTCAGGACACTGGTTACAGTCGTCCTACCCTTCAGGTCAGGCTGAACCTGAACCTGGCCTCCCAACCTCTGGTCTAAAACCTTTGGTGGAACACTTGCCTGGCACTCCAGGACTTCTGGGGACTCACACACCATCCCCCTGAGGAGGACACATGACCCATGTGCCGTGTGACTGTCTGTCTGGTGCAGATCTCCCGCCCCCTGTCCACCTGACAGGGCGTGAAGATCCCCCAGAACAGAAGTGGCGCCACCCGGGTCCTCCCAAGAAGATCTAGCCCAACTGGCTAGTCCCTGGTCCACTGGTGCATCCACTGGGAAACTCATCCCCCAATCACTTCTCACTTCGGACTTCTGTGCACTCCCTCCTGGATTAGCACTGCCGGACACTGGAACCCCTGGAGCTCTAGTTACGGATGCTCCAGGTTCCCTAGACACTAGGAGATCCTCCTCAAGTGTACTAACAGGACAGCCTAGGTCCCTACCCTGGTGTTCCCTCAAGAAACCACCCAGGTTCTGAGATAGGGCTTCGGGCCTCTGGGGACTCTCAGCTTCCCACTGACTCCTGCTCCACTGAGCCAGGTAGTCAGCCCCTCCACCCCTCTCACTATACTGGGACCTAGCTGGGCTACACTGAGCCTCTTCCACGACGCTGGGCTGGAAGATACCTATACCACTACTGTTGGACTCACTCACCAGGGACTCTAAAGAACCTCTAGCCCTTTCCCAGCGGTCTGCTTCATCTGCAAGCTCACATGCCTCAGACAATCCACACCCCAACAGGTGTTGGCGCAACCCTGGTGAACAACAACTGAGCAGGTGCTCTTTGACAATCAGATCAAACAAGACGTCAAAATCATCTTTAGTGTGAACCTTTACCCAATCAAACAGTGTCCCACAACATACCTCCTCAAAATCTTCCCAAGACTGGTGAGACAGCTTCCTACTGTCCCTGACCTTCACCCTTAACTCCTCCTCTGGGGAAACAGGTACCAGACTGGGGGACCTGGGACTGGGATTTTCTACACTGAAATCTAAATAGCTGCCACCACTGGACTCAACCCTCCCTGGGGAATCCAGACAATCAACACTGCGCGCAGGGGATAGTCTACCCTCCAGAGCTGCTTTGCCTCTGGTGGAGGCCCTCTCAGCCTCCTCTATCCTTTCCTGCGCTAAGACCCTCTCAGTCTCTAGCTGTTGCTTCTTAACCTCCAGCTGTTACTTTCTAACGCCCAGCTGTGCCATAGCCTGGGCATGCTCTAACTTGAGCTTCTCTAAAGCCAGCTGGTGCTCCCTTTCTCTCCTCCTATCCTCCAACTCCTCTGGGGACAGGGAAAGGGATGAGGCGCTGCCTCCTACGCTGGACCCATTAAGGGACTCCCTATCTATGGGGTCCTCACTATCTGCTGGTGTCCCTGTGCTATCATTTTCTTCCTCCTCCTCAGACTCTTCAGGGCTCCCCTCAGACCCACCACCCTCCTGGTGTGCGGCCCGGGCCCCTTCCTCACTGCGCTCAAGATCCCACTGACCCTTTTGCCATAGGATCAGGCTGCTCCTAAGTTCGGACTGAGTGTCTGACTCATCCACCCCTATGTCTCTCTCTTCACAGAACCTTACCAACTCTCCCAGACTGTATCCAAACAGATCACAGAAATCAAAAGCAGGCTCCATTCTGGCGGACGTTCTAGTGAAAAGATTACACAGGGAACCTAGGGGTCTGAGCTTAACACAGGAGTACACAATTCACAAAAGGTATTCAGTGAGCTCCCTAACCCAGAGAACTCACCTTCACTTGCCTAGTGCCACAGACCACTCATTCACACACAACCCCCCCCTCGGACTGGTAAGGCAGTTTCTACCACCCCTGATTCCTCAACCTGACCACATGTGACACAGGTACCAAACTCTGGGGGCGGGGCAGGGGAAACAAATGTACTGGACACAATTACACAATGATACCTTCAGGAGAAGAAAATAATGGAACTTCAAAAACAATAATCCCCTAAAATGTGGTCATCTAAAATGCAGAGTTTTGTAGTGCGGCCAGTTGCCACTGTGGTACAACGCAAACACAAACCCTTATCCTCACCGCTGCGTCCAATGTTAGAAATGGGATCCCTGGCTGGCAAGGGCTTGCGCCAAAGTCAGTCAGAGACCACCACTCCTAAATCAGGGCAAGGGAGTTACACGCCAAGATAACCCCTGCTCACCCTCTAGGTAACGTGGCGCGAGCAGCAAGGCTAAACTTGGAGGCGATATGAGTTAAGTATTTGCGCACGCACCCCAGCAACAACACCCAAGACCCACCACAAAGGAAACTCCACACAAGGTTATATATAAAAATAGCCTTTGTATTACACCAAAACATATTAGATAAAACACACACTTTACAATGTGCCAACAGGCACGGGCAGAATTTACAGGTGATATGTACAAGACAGGGCCTCATGGACCACTGTCAGGAATCAGCACTTTTAGCACTAGGTAGAATTAGCACTTAGAACATAGAATATAGAATGTAAAATCACTTTAGCACACAACCAGTAACTACTGGTAACCAGGACCTCACTAGCACCACCTGTACTAGGAGAAAAACCACCTAAGTATCACAATACCTGTAGGGGTATAAGCACATAACACATGATGGATAACATACATTCAGAGGTGTAGGGGAAAACACATGACGCCTAAACACATTCAGAGGTGCAGATAACACATGATGCAAAACACATTCAGCGGTGTAAGAGCAAAGCACATGATGCATGAAAACATTCAGCGGTGTAAAACAAGAACAATTGCGCAAAACTCACATTAGTCACCACCTGTGACTGTCCCTAGGCTCTCTGGCCTTGTTGGTGCTAGGACGCCCTGTGTCCCAGTGTCAGGGGGCCTAAACGTGGCAGCTGCCCACGAAGTGCTGGGCAGCTGTAAAGCAATGATGGTGGGGACAACATTGGAACCTCTCAGGCTCTGCAAAGCACTTGTGTCCCCCCAGAGCCTCGCTGGACTCTAAACAAATGACTGGCCCCTTTGAGCCTCACTGGGCTCTTTGCACAAAAAGAATGTCCCCTCTGAGCCTCTCAGGGCTCTACACAAGGATGGCCGTCGTTGGAGCCTCGCTGGGCTCAAAACACACAATACCCCAGCCTCTCTGGGGCTCTAAACACAATGTGGGCCCTGGAGCCTCGGGACTCCTAAACAAATGCCTGCAGAAACAAAGGTAGGACTAGCAGGAGGGGGGCGGGCACCGGAATTGTGCCCCGACACCCCCTCTAGCAGTAATTGCCCCTTGAGCCTCTCTCAGCACTCGAGCCTCTCCGGGCTCGTGAAGCAAGGAAATGCCTCCAGAGATCGTGGGAGCGGCCCGCTGCCAACCGGGGCCGCTCTGAGCACACTGATTGCCACCTCTGAACCCCCGGCCCTTCCCTGAGCAGAGGAGCGACCCGGAGCCCACCCGCACTCACCGGCTGTTAAAGGCGGCGGCTCCTCGCGGCGTCAGCTCCTCTCTGCTGGGCTCTTCTGGGTGGTGGCTCCTCTCGAGAGCTCCCGCTCCTCGGGGGCTCTCTCCACTCTTCTCCCTCTCTCCCTGGGGCTCTCCCTCACTCTTGGGAGCCCCGGGGGGGGGGGAAGACCAGGCGCCGGCTCTCTCTTCTCACCGGAGCGCGGGGTGAGCTCCTGTCCGCTTCCGTTGTCTCGATGTCCCGCCCCTGCCTGCCTGACTTCCGGTCTGGCAGCCAATGGCAGCGCGACCCCTTGGGCGAGCCTCCAGGCTCCGGGGCGCGCTGCTAAGATTACTGCGGTGAATTTAGAGGGGCAATGCCGGGTGGGCACCGGCTTCAATTATATACAAAGCGAGGTGGCACTCGCTCGAAGGCGGCAATGTCCCTGGCAGGGCGGGCACCTGCCTGAGGACTCGAAAATCGTCACGCAGCGGGGCAAACACTGGGTGGACTCCGGCTTCCAAAAGTAAAGCGCTCCTCAGCGCTAAAAGGCAATTAACAGCGCTCCCTGCGCTAAATGCAAAATAAAGAGCTCTTAAGCGCTAGAAGGGGAAAGAAAAGCGCTCCCAGCGCTATCAATCAAATGCAGCGCCCCCAGGCGCTATAGGACAACAAAGTCCAGCAAAAGTCCTTGTAGGCAGGCAGGGGGGGCAAGGCTGGGCCCAGAGCCAGCACACTGGGTCTCCAGGCAGGGAGATACTCCAAGTGGCGGTCCTCTGGCCCAGCGACAACAGCAGCAGCCCCCTCAGGATCCTGGAAGAGAACAACCTCTGTGGGGACACAGCCCCATTTTTATACACCACATTCCTTTGTCTAAGGGTGCAGGGTGGGGGAGAAACCAGTCGCAGCTGGTTTTGGAGCACTCTTGATTGCTCAACCACCCATTTCATTCACTGGCAGGGCTAGAGTCATCAGTCGCACCACAGGGGGCGGAGCCAGCATTGTCTGGGGAAAACCCAGCCTCATTCAGGACACAGGTACACTCCTCCCCAGCCATCAGCATGCTAATCTCCCACTCACCACCGGGCAGACCCATCATGACTCATGGAGCCTGGCATCCCAGCCAGCTCCAGCCAATCACACGCCAGCACCTTCACAGCACATACACAGCCATGTCTAGAAGGGGCACTTCCCCACTAGACACATACATGCCACACATACCATTGCACAGCAGTCGCTCTCACAAGTTCGCACATACCAAACTCGCGCATGTACACCTCATGCATCAGGAACTACCAGGGACACAGACATTCCCCATGCATTCCTATGGGAGGGCAGGCCTATCTCATCACATGCACTCAGAGTGCCCACCTACTTTCCACTGGGACACAGTGAAAGTGCGCAGAACCCAAAAATCACCATCACCAGGTCACCTTTACAAGCAAAAAGTCTAGGGGTGAACCTGCCAGAAGGGCCAAGTCCAACAGTTAATCTCCATCCGCAACACACCACCGCCACCCCCCCCCCCCCGCCCGCCTCCCTACCGCAAGCATGCCGGCCGTTGCTGGCCCCCTGTCAGAGTAGTGTATTGATCCCAGGCATATGTAAGAGCCATGAAAGCGGAACAAAGATTGTTGGCCATGAGGGGCACCAATATCCCAAGGGAGACGCATCATTTCTGACTCTTGAAAAGTAGGCATTGTCGAAAAAGTGAAAAAAGATCCTGAAAATTGGTTTAATTCACTAAACACGCTGGGCAACCAGTACCATGGAAGATGTTCAATGCCCTGCGCCACACTAAGAGCGAACACTGAATAAAACAGTCACTCACTGTTAATAATGTAATGTAATGTAATGTAATGTAATGTAATGTAAGTGCCAATTTATAACGCGCGGCAATCGCTCCAAGGAGCATCTAGGCGCCCAGAAAGGACCACCAGATGTTAGGTAGTTCCTATGCTTACTTGACCGAGACCCGAATTACACTAGGCTTCTGGCAGTCATATCTTGTAGATTAAAGATCCAGGTTTTTAGATGTTTACGGAAATCTATTTCTTTATCCAGTAATCTCAACTGGGGGGGAAGAGTATTCCATGCTTTTGCTCCCAGTACCGCCAGGGATTTACCCCCTCGAGTTTTAAGTCTGAAACTTGGGACAGTAAGCAGGTTGGCCGTTGAAGAACGCAGTGCTCTGGTTGGGCAGTATCTGCTGAATAAAACCTATCCCAAGAGCAAGGTTGTTGTTATAACACCTTGGCTGCTGTGCATTTTCCCCTCCTGTGCTGACATCCCTTGGACTCCTCTATTCATGACGAGCTCAGCTCGTCATCAGCACAGCTCAACTGTGCCTCATGACGAACTGAGCTCGTCATGAGCATGGAAGGGGTTAAAAAGGATTTATTATCTATAACCATTGCTAGGCATGTGGTGGGGGAGGGATGAAATCCTCACAAAAAGTTCAGTCTATGCTGACAGTGCAAGGATGTCCATCATCTGCACCCAGCACACCTGTGGTGTATGCGGTAACAAAAATACATGTTACAGGAAAAAACAATAACTGTAACCTACAAGGGCACTCATAAAAAAGGCACAACTGCACTACTAACATCCACGCGCCATCGGTCACATAGATCATGTAAGAGGTGCCTTATTTAAGGTACATGCTACTGTCTTTATCTTAACACCACCACACCGTCGACACCTGACCTGTGTAACTCTCCTGGCGGCCACTTACCCTGCACTGGCGACTCACTACGTGTTGCGTTGTTTGAGGAAAATGAAGTCATTCAAATAGTATGTACTGGCAACAAGTTCTCACTTGTGATGAAAGTAAATGAAGGCATTCAGCTGCACTTCAGGTGCGCTATGTAATGGCAAAAGGGGCACTATACATTCACTATAGTCATTGTAGGTTGGTAAAGTACGACAAGAATTTTACGCCCGCCACTTTCAAATGTCACCAGCCGCCCCTGCTTCCCGGGTGGCTCATGCCGTTTCCCCTGGGTATCCATCTTCAGGCTGGGGAGCCTTAGGTTTTAGCTTTTTTAGTCGCCCTTCTTCCTGATTCCTATCTCAGAGAAAGGGTCAATCAAAACTTTGTGACTGACAGTGTTGAACAGCACGGAGAGATCCAGCATAATCAGCCCAGCTTTTCCAATTTTATTAAGGGTGGATATAATCTCCTCGGTAGCCAGGGTCAGTATGGTCCCAGTACTATTGCCACATATGAAACCGAATTGCGTCGGGTCAAGGCGTGCGTTGTTCATTATAAATGTGGAGAGTTGTTGGTTCATTAAGTTATTTACTATTTCGGGCAGAGAGGGGAATCCTAGAAATAGGCTGATAACTATTAGGGTCTTGCGGGTTGAGGTTAGGTTTTACATTATTGGGAGAATAGATACCTTTTTCCATTATTTAGGGAAAAGACCCGTAGTAAACATATTACTGAAAACTGTAGTCAATTGAATTCCAATAGTATCAGTAGCATGTTTTCTACTAAATGGAGGGATGCATTTATTAAATTAGCTACTTGTTTACTTTTGAGAGGGGAACATTCTGTGAAAATACGTCATCTGATGATATAGGATCCAAATCAAATTGTTGAAAATCATTTCAACTTTATTAAAGAAGAAATTTGAAAGTATATTGCCATAATCTTGATTGTTACCTATAGAATTAGTCATTGGTGGGGTGCATAGTTTGTTCACGGTCAGGAAGAGCTCCTTAGTAGAGTTTTCTGCTAGTTTGATTTTTTGGGAAAAATATTGAGATTTTTCCTCAACTATTAATGCTTATATTCTCCCAAGTAGTGTTTGTATTTTTGTTTTTCAGAATTATTGTAGTTTGCCCTCTATCTACGTTCTTGTCTCCTGCATTTTTGTTTAGTAGATCTTAATTTATCTGGAAACTAAGGTGTGAACTGTTTCCCTTTATGGTCCTTGATCTGTTTTACTGGTGCCAGGGCGGATGCTGCTGAACTAAGCCAATTAGAGTAGCCACTGACCAGTTGCTCTAAGTCGTCAGTTTTGAGTGGCAGGTGTTCAGAGAGAATCTGGTTGAATTGATCAGTCTGAACTTTGTTGCTGGCCCTGTATGTTTGACGTGTAAGAGGCTGTGTGGTGTAGGTACTATCTTGGGTGGCGCTAGTTTCAAAGAGTATAACGCTGTGGGCGGACCACATTAAATTTAGGATATTACGAATTTTTAAGGAAGGGTTATTTGTAAAAATACCATCTAGGATGTGCCCTGCTGAATGAGTGGGGAATTTAACCCTTTACATAAGGCTGGAGCAAGCCATTGCTTCCATGAAGGACTCAGTCAGTCTTTGTCAGTTAAAAGCTCAAGATAAAAATTGAAATCCCCTAAGATGGTGTGTTCTGGGTAAGAGTTGGCAAGGTTCTAAGAGTGCTGCGGCCTCCTGCATGAATTTCTTTCTAGGCCCTGGTAGGCGATAAATGAGTATTCACTTACTGGTTTGCTTATTGGTAAGTTCAATATTGTAGGAGAGTGCCTCACATTCTAGGAAAGGAGCTGAGTGAAAAGAGGCTTGCAAATGATCACGGTAGATAATAGCATGGCACACCCCACCTGTTTAGGTCTCACCTACGCAGCACGCAAGCGCTGATTTGGGGTGAACTTTGGAATCACTCCGTACTTTTTGGTAAACTTGTGCATGTATTGCACTGTTTCCAATCAGGACTTTCGCATGTATAGCGTTTCCCTTTTGGGAGCGAGCAGCGGCGCCATCTGTTTGCAATTATGGTGCCCCCCCGCTGCTCGCTCCTGTAAGGTAATTGCTGTAGATAGATGCGCTTGTTTTCTTTTGCCGTCTTTACTGGTGAACAGCTGTGGCTCCCCCTTACGGGGAAGCTTTGCGCCCTCGCGTGTGAAGAGAGGGAAAACAACACCGGGAGATGGCGCTCTTTTGACCTTCTGACTTTGATTTGACTTCGATCCGCTATCACATGCTCCAGCTTAGCATTCAGCAATTAACAACCCACTTCATCTCTCAACCAAGGGGAACCGCCCATGACCCCCCAAACCCTGCGCCGCCATCACCCGCATTCCAGTTCATTCCTCATGCGCATTATTTTTAGCACTTCACATTCAGTCAAGAAAGGGAGTTCCTTATCGAGTTATAACTCGAAAATCTGAAGATTTACTCAACATTTCCAAAACAAAAGGGAAGCATAGAGGTGTTGATAGAATCACCCTCCTAACAGTATTATATAAACAATGAGATTCTATGTGCAGTAGTGATTATTTTTCAGGTTTTTTATTTAGGACTAGTGAGATACTAGGCTCTCTCTTAGGTCTAGAAATACGAGCACTATGTGCTTTTTAAAATACCCCTCACACACTAAAAAGTCCTTTAGTGTCATGCTTCATCATAGGGGTCTTCCCGTCCCTATAACGGGGCGGGCGTGCTGCGACCAACGAACTACGCGGGAGCACTTATTTAGTGACAGAGGCTATGTGTTGGTGTAGGGGTGTCAGTGAAGTGTAGGGACCTAACAAGTGAGTGCAAAATTAAGAAGGTTAAAAATTCCCTGGCTAGTAGAAAAAATACACTTTATTCACTTCTCTAGCTGGGAACGTTAAGAAGGGGATTTTGAGGTAGAGCAATAGCTTGCTATCAAGTCGACATGTTTCGTAAGCAGTCCCCTACTGCTTACTCATCAGGACCATATAGTGATCCCTCCTACAGATAGCTCAGCTCTAAAGTAGTAAGCCTACCGTCCTACAAACAAAAAGCAAAAATAAGCGGACTGTTTGGGCTTCAGGGCATGAGCTGGCCCAGGTGAAGCATGGTAAATTTCAATAAATACCAAAAATATTGACCTATTGCGGTCTCTGTAAAGGAAAACGAGAAAAAGAGAGAGGGAGAAAAACACAATATAAATATGTATGTTTCACATCATATTGTGTAATGGCACAAGCTCTAAAATATAGTCAGGAAACACAATGGTAGAGACTCGCCTCGTACTGATGAAGCGATTGTTATACCTTTCATAAAATTTGGGTGCGACATAGGAAAAAGCAATGCCACCAGTGCGCGCAAGACGAATGCGTGGAATTTTCAGTAGTGCTAGGGAATTGGACCTCAGATTTAGACCTGAGGTCTGTTGGACAAGCAGCTTTTTAAGGTATTTAAGATCCCTGCCTTCCAAAGCTTTGAACGTCAAACAGCAAATTTTAAAGAAAGAACGTTTCTTTATTGGCAGCCAATGTAGTTTCTTTAGTAGGGGGAGTGACGGAGAACCAGGGGGGCAATTTAATGTCATCCTGGCGGCCGTGTTCTGAATGACTTGTAGTCTGGCCAGTGAGGTCTCACCCCCTTCCGCCAATTAGGCATTAGCGTAGTCAAGGCGACTGATGACCAGTGCCTGGACCATGGTTCTACGATGGCTATCTGGCAGAAAAGGTATTATTCTGCGCAGAAGAGGTAAGCTGTACTAACAAGAGCTCACTGTGGCTGAGATGTGGTCCTTCATGGTAAGGGCTTGGTCTAGTTTTAGGCCCAAATTTTTACTGAAAATGATGGAACAGGGGATTTTCCCAGAAGGTCTGGCCACCATTTCTCATCTCAAAAGGAAGCTGCTTTGCCCAAGAGCATAGCTCTGTTTTCCCATTGGGAGATGGCCAGCATGCCCTGTGAGAAACGCACTTTCTCCTCTTCTGGTTTGGAACCGATTGGGAACAGTAGCTGCTTATCGTCAGTGTATGAGACAATTTTGAACCCAAAAGGTTCGATGATGGAAGCCAATGGGGCCATATAAATGTTAAACAATGTGGGACTTAAGCAGGAGCCCTGGGGTACCCCTTTGTCCAGCCGATATTTTTTTGATCGATAGGGCCCTAACATGATGGTTTGCCATCGGTCTGTCAGAAAGTCGTTGAGCCATTTTGAGGCCTTTCCCCGTATGCCACAGGCATATCGTCTCTCCGCAAGCATGGTATGAGAGACAGTATCAAATGCTGCGGAGAGATCGAGGAGAATCAGAACCATAGAACCACCCGCATCCAGAGACCTTCTCAGAGAATCTGTTACAGCCAAGATTGCTGCTTCTGTGCTAAACCCCGGACGAAACCCAGATTGAGATGGATGAAGGATCCCATTAGTTTCCAGATAAGAGCTAAGTTGTCTATTTACTGAGGTTTCTAGTAGTTTCCTTAGAAGGGGAAGCAGTGATATAGGTCTGTAGTTAGTGAGCACCTGGAGGTCTGCGGTAGCTTTCTTTAGGATCGGGCGAACAAAGGCTTCTTTTCAGATAGCAGGGATACTACCCGATTGAATTGAGCAGTTAAATATTTCTTCAATGTCCTGAGAACAACTAGGGGAAAGGAGGGCCATAATGTTTGGGGGACAGAGGCCCCCTGGCGAACCTGATTTTGCTGATTTCAGGAGAGTCTCTATCTCATCCGGTGAGATGATGCTGAACTGGTCGAGACACCCAGCGGGCGATGTCGCCCTCGCCACATCTAGGCTGGCGGTGGTGACAGTGGTATCTAGCCGCAGGAGAAGGAAGTTAGCATAGATCAATTCGATTTTATTATGAAAAAAATCTGCAATAGAGTTGCAGAGTGTCTGGGACTTCGCTGGTGTCTCCTTACATGCCTGAGGTGCCACAAAGTCTTTGACTATGTTAAATAAGGCTTTGGAGGAGTTGGTTGCAAGTTCTTTCCGGTTCAAAATATAAGAACGTCTAGCCATCTTGATGTTTTGATGGTAATTGGCAAGTGCCGATTTGAACACTAATCGGTCCTGATGATTTTTTGTCTTTCTCCAGCGTCTCTCCAGGTGCTTGCACCTGGCTTTTTCATTTTTTAGTTCACCCGAATACCAGGGGGCAGATAGTCGTTTCTGGATCGTGCTGAGATTGGATTGGGGGATCACCAGGTCAAATGAGGTCATCAGTATTGAGTTAAAATTGGTCAACTTGTTCGCTACACTTTCATAAATACTGTCTTTATTATTTTTATTCCTGTGTTCTTCCTAATTTCGCGACATAGCTATGTTAAATGCCTCCAAAGTGAGTTTATGCCATGGTCTACCTCGACGTTTCTTTTTCTGTCGTGAGTGATCGGGTGGAGAGGGGGCAGGCTGGATTTCATTCGAAAATAAAATCATGAAGTGATCCGTCCAGGTAAGAGGGGAGATGGAAAGGCAGCTTATACCTTCCATGTTGGTAAAAATAAGGTCTAGCGTATGGCCTGCCTGTGTGTAGGGTCTTCCACCTTTTGGACCAAGCCCATTTGGTGTAAGCTGGAGACAAGTTTATTAACCTCTGGGTTTGATGTGTCTTCACCATGGAAGTTGAAATCGCTGAGTAAGATACATTTTGTGGAGGCAAGGACTTGCATGGCTATATGTTCGATAAGGTGATTTGCAAAGTTCAATTTTGTGCCAGGAGAACAGTAAACTAAGGCGCCATTCCAGATCTCTGAGGGGGATAAGGTGATTTTAAAAATCCCAAGTTCTAGGGTGTCCTTAGTAACGGAGGCCAGCCATTGAACCCGTAGATGGTTTTTGAAGGCAATGGCAATTCCGCCACCCATTTTACCCACTCTATCTAAATGAATAATTTTGTATCCCTCTGGGATAGCCAGTTAGATTGCCGGGAGATTAGTTGCTGTCATCCAGGTTTCCATGGTAAAACAAACATCGGGTGAGTGGGAAACAATCATGTCCCATACCTCTATAGAATGTTTGACAAGTGAGCGTGCATTGCATAAAATATATTTGGGGAATTCGGGCTTCGAGGGGATTTGCAGGCCGTACCGAGCTGTGGTGTCGGCAAAAGTATGGAAGTTGCAGGAGCTACAAGCTACTGGGCCTTCAAGGGCTACCGGGCGCTTTAGCGGGCAATAAATACTACCCACAGATTCAATAATTGCTCTGGCTTTGAAGTCCAGCAAGGCAGAGCCAGACTAGGTTAGCCAGGTGACATCATGGACATGAAGGCTGTCTTGTGCGGCACCTCTGGGCTCTTGGCTTGTCGTGGCGCAGACGGGCTTACCTTGCCCGCTGCGTGTACGTGCTGGCATCTTAGTTTTATGCACCCAAGGAGGCAACCACTAGAGGGCTATGTGCCAGTACCTGCCCAATAAGTCTGCCGCCCCTGCAGCTGATCCTTGTGTCACAGTGATTCCCTCAGCGCCTAACTCGGCTGAGTGAAAATGAGGGGTGATGCGTTTTAAAATAACTAAAGTAAGTGCAAATGCGGCGCAAATCAAATTTTAAAACAGAGTACAATTTAAAACAGCTCCCGGCTTCCGCCTCAGGAGATAGAGTAGCTAGGTCTGAAAGGCTCGTGCTGGCTACCTCGTTTTATGCACCCGAGGAGGCAACCACTAGAGCGCTATGTGCCAGTACCTTCCCAATATGTCCGCCGCCCCTGCAGCTGATCCTTGTGTCACGGTGATTGCCTCAGCGCCTAACTCGGCTGAGTGAAAATGAGGGGTGATGCTTTTTAAAATAACCAAAGTAAGTGCAAAGGCGGTGCAAATCAAATTTTACAACAGAGAACAATTTAAAACAGCTCCCGGCTTCCGCCACAGGAGATGGAGTAGCTAGGTCTGAAAGGCTTGTGCTGGCTGCCTCGTTTTATGCACCCAAGGAGGCAACCACTAGAGCGCTGTGCCAGTACCTGCCCAATATGTCCGCCGCCCCTGCAGCTGATCCTTGTCTCACGGTGATTGCCTCAGCGCCTAACTCGGCTGAGTGAAAATGAGGGGTGATGCTTTTTAAAATAACCAAAGTAAGTGCAAATGTGGCGCAAATCACATTTTACAACAGAGTACGATTTAAAACAGCTCCCGGCTTTTGCCTCAGGAGATAGAGTAGCTAGGTCATGCACCGCTGGGCGGCGGGAGGGGCCAGGGTGCAGCTGCCTGGGTGCGCTGGGGTGGGCATGCACCCCTGAGCAGCGGGAGGGGCTGGGGTGCAGCTGCCTTGGTGTGCAGGAGCGGGCATGCACCGCTGGGTGGTGGGAGGGGCTGGGGTGCAGCTGCCTGAGTGCGCAGGGGCCGACAAGCGATGATGGCGTGTGCAATTGTATGTACTCTGCCATTCATGTATCTGGACTCTGTTTCAGATGAGAGACCTGCTGAACTGCAGTGCATACTGGCACATGGTTTGAGACACACCAGTGGCAGCAGGTGAGCAGTGAGGCCTGGGTGCGCAGTGTCGGCATTCTCTCTCCCTGTCCCTCTCTTATCTGTCTCTACCTCTCTTTCCGTCTACCTCTCTCTCCCTCCCTTTCTGTCTACCTCTCTCTCTCTCTTCCGGTCTTCCTCTCTCTCTCCCTTTCTTGCCGTGTTCCTCTCCCTCTCTCTCTGTTTCCGTCTTCCTCTCTCTCTCCCTCTCTTTCCATCTTCCTCTCTCTCTTCCTCTCTTTCCGTCTTCCTCTCTCCCTCTCACTCTTTCTCTCTCTCTGTATGTCTCCCTCTCCTTCACTCACTCTCTTTCCTTGGATGGTCTCATGACACACCTTCTCATCTGGATTTTTGTCTTGCAGGCTGTGACCTACAGATTGTACCCAGAGGAAAGCCACCATGTGTCTTCATTGATGTTCTTTTGAGTTCTCTTGAATACATTTTCTTATGGTAATGCGAAGGTGAATGTGTGATGCTCATTTATTTTTGTGACAACACTTGCATGTTACATGTGATTGTGCAACATCAGTCAAATTATTTGTACATAATTCGTGAAGTTGATGTGACATATCTTTGCCCGCAGGAAGGGGGGTGCCTCGGGGGGGGGGATCCTGGGGATGGTGGCGGTGGGTGTTGTGGCCCTGTTGGGGCTCCGAGCTGCATGATCTATGCCCCCATGGCATCTGTTGCGCTTCAAGTGTGGCTCTGGCCTGGGCTCCCTTTTGTGGTGCAGGCTGTCGTCCAACTTTAAACCAGGTCAGAGCAGGTGTTAATTTCCTGCTGCTAACGCGCCTTATTGCATGTTTTGTGATCTTATCGCTGAACTGGCTGGTCGTTGAGAATGTTGCGGAGTGGTGTTGTCGCTGCTTTTTGTACAGGAATGCCTACTCTGGATCTCATTAGCGATGGTTGCGGGGGTCATTTGTGGCAATGTTTTTTGTGGCTGCTTTCGCTGGTAAACTGGTGATATGGGCTGTTAGCATCAGCTTGTGAATGGGGCGCTAAATTTATCGCCACTTTGGCTGCGATAAAGTGCCGTTAACACTGCGATAGTTCCTTGAGAATATGCCCCACTGTCTTTCTCACCTACCGCACAATTGAAACCAAATTCAACTGACATTAATCTAGTACAGGCTAGTCTTAGGCCAGGATCACAATTAGGGCAAAGGAGAATAAAGTATTTTACTAGCCCCAGTAAACCCTAATACTTCTGATAAATATTTCTGCAATACAGGATTCGGACTTGATGGATATTAAATCAAACTCTGAAATGGGAATATCATGCAGAATTCAATGTTTTTTGCAGCAAATTCCTCATGCTCTGGTAATTTACAGACATGATTTTTCCGGTAATTTTCAGCAAGTTTGATCTGCGGAAATTGGAGTGGGGAAAACTGCAGGCATGCCGAGTTTATCGTGCCCAGTACCGGATGCAGTAAACTTTGCATTACTTGAAATCACGATCTCTATGCAAACTGGGGTTTGTGTAGGGATCAGAACATTGTGACCCACTTGTGATAAGGCCCCTACTATTAGATTATTTTATCTTCTTTGATTGTCTTGACTTTTTGTAATGGTCCCATGTTTCCATCAACTGTGAATGACACACAGAGAATAAAGATGACTCGAGTTCAAGATGACAATACTTTAATACTGATCAACATAATGCAAAATAGGTAATAAAAAATAGAGACATACAAATAAATACATCAATTCTTTGGAAATTATAATACATTTTAAATACATGTCTTACAAAAACAAATAAAATGTTCAGCTACCCTGGAAATCTGTCCTTGAGTAGATAAAAGCAGTCGTTTCAATATTCTAGGAAACATATTCACACTTTCTATAAGAAAGGATTTTTGGGCACAAACTAATTACAGTCTTAAAATTCTGAAATACCTGCACACTTCTCACCGATATATATACATATGTGAAATGGTTTGACCTTTTTATAATGCTTTCTTGATGCCATGTTTTTATGTGTGCCTGTAGAGTTTAATGAGCTGCTTAATTGCCATTTGACTGATGGGCAACAGCATATAACCTTCAGTGCGTACTGGGCTCCGTGCACATCAGCATATAATCCTACGTGCGGACTGGGTTCTATGGGCAACAGCATATAACCTTAAGTGCAGACTGGGCTCCGTGCACCACAGCCTATAACCTTAAGTGCAGACTGGGCTCTGTGCACCACAGCATATAACCTTAAGTGCAGACTGGGCTCCGTGTACCACAGCATATAATTTTAAGTGCAGACTGGTCTCCGTGCACCACAGCATATAACCTTAAGTGCAGGCTGGGCTCCGTGTGCCACAGCATATAACTTTAAGTGCAGACTGGTCTCCGTGCACCACAGCATATAACCTTAAGTGCAGACTGGGCTCCATGTACAACAGCATATACCCTTAAGTGCAGACTGGGCTCCATGTACAACAGCATATACCCTTAAGTGCAGACTGGGCTCTGTGCACCACAGCATATACCCTTAAGTGCAGACTGGGCTCTGTGCACCACCGCATATAACTTTAAGTGCAGACTGGGCTCCGTGCACCACAGCATATAACCTTAAGTGCAGACTGGGCTCCGTGCACTACAGCATATAACCTTAAGTGCAGACTGGGCTCCGTGGACAACAGCATATAATCCTATGTGTGGGCTGGGCTCCATAGACAACAGCATATAATCCTATGTGCATACTGGGCTCCATAGACAACAGCTAATAATCCTATGTGCTTACTGGGTTCTATGAGCAACAGCATTTAATCTTATGTGTAGACTGGGCTCTATAAACAACATCCTATAATCCCATGTGCAGACTGGGCTCCCTAGACAACTGCATATAATCCTATGTGTGGGCTGGGCTCCATAGACAACAGCATATAATCCTATGTGTGGACTGGGCTCCATAGACAACAGCATATAATCCTATGTGTGGACTGGGCTCTATGGAGAACAGAATATAATCCTATGTGTGGACGGGCCTTCATTGCACACATATCTCTCCTTCTGCAGTCAAACTAAGTAAATTCCAACAGACAGAGAGCAATTGGCAGAAGGAAGATGTTCCGCGAAAGGAAACAATGGAATCTTAAGGTCCACGGTTCAGGTTTAGAGTGTATATTAATTATTTATTTGTTTCTTTCTTTAGAGCACTGACACGCCTCTAATCTACTGCAGGCAGCAAGTTACAACACTAACAAAGGTGGAATGTTTTGATATCAATTCTAAATGGCAGGCAGCTCTGAATGTCTCTAGTCTTAATTGTAAAGTATTCCAGAGTCTGGCTGCCAGATACAGGAATGACCAGCCTCCTATTGGTTCTCTTGTTCCAGATATTCAGAACAGAAGAAAGAAGTGGAACGCAAAGAGTGGAAGGACAACTAATGGCCTGATATAGAGTTTGGTGGAAAATGTAAAGTCGAACAAATTAAATCTATACCTGCCTATGTATGCCTACATTGACAGTATGTTGGTAGTCAATATTCTGGAGTCAATGCGAGTGCAGGTTGATATTATGGACCTTGTAATTTTGATAAACAATTATCAGGTGAAAGTCTGAAATTTGGAATATCATTCACTAGCAGAATTTCTTCCACAATGCTATCCCTGTTACAGCCCAACTTTAAATCAGACTCTTGATGTAAAGCTTTTGGCAGGCACAGTGTAAACTTGTTTATTTATAAAGGGCAGCCAGTAATGATGGCTCCCTTCTGGTCCCCACAATGGAGGACACCATGCCTACAGAAAACCCCTCCATCAATGAGCACAGAGGAGAGTGAGTCTGTACTCTGCAGTGTTGGGAAGGTGCCATCTCTCCATGGATACAAAGCCTGTCCTTGCTAAGCCCATAAGACTCATTCAATGATAACTAGGTGATTGGAATACATTTGGGGACAAAAACATATAATCCCATAAATAAAAAAGGAAATATCCAGTTAGCACTTTCTTTACCTTAGTCAACAATTACAAAAAAATGTTTAGGGCTCTGGAAAACAAATTCTCCAGTAGAGAATTTTAGGGTCAGATTTCCTGTTTCTACAGACGAGATTTTCGATTGGGAAAAACTGATTTTTAACATGTATTGCACACAATAGCATTTATGTTTTTACACTCCAAAAGGAAATTGTCTTTGCAGGTCATTTGATCAACAAGTACTGTCACTAACAGACTCACTCCCACACTTGCTCTTAATGCATCGTGACTGAACGTACCAGGCATTGTGAACGGTTTGAGTAAGTGAATATCTAAAATCATGTTTGAGGAGCAAATGGTCACAATAGGCAGTTTAGCCATGTACCGAACAGCATCATCACCCAGAATTATCCAGTGTAGCTGATCTGGTCTAAAGACATTGTAACGGGTGGCAGCAATCTCCAGTATCCCCTCTGCTTGAGGAGCCTCATTACAGGGGTCTTGATACTTTATTTCTTGATGTTCAAGGGGTGTTGCTAGCCTTGGAGGCGTTGAAGGTGCATTCCAAGGCAGCAATCAAAGGGATCCTTGAGAGATAAGTCTATTCCTGCTTCTTCCTTGTAAAACCCCCTAAACACATTTCCCCCCAATTTCACGTAAATGCGACTCATACACAAATCCATTTTCAAGTTCCCCAGGCCTCCAATGTTGTGAAACACTGCGTAATAGGTTATGTGGAACAGCACTATGTTCAGAGGTCGCTGTAGAGTTCCACACATAGCATTCCTCATTTATGTAGAACAAAATTCAATGTTCCTATCTGCTAAAACCTCAGGAAACTGCTATTAGAGAAAATAACTTTGGCGAGTCCTCTTCCTTGCTTTCTCCAATGTCGTCCAGGATATTCATGATATATTTCAATTCACTGTTTCTGAGATTCCCTTTGATGTACAAGATCGCTCCGACTTGATGTTTGCTGTGAAAGGATGTAGAACAAAGTTAGACTTGGTCAAAGGTTACAAGCCTTTTCTATCAGAGATGACTATGATTGGGCCAGTGCTTCATTACTTTTCATCAACAGACTTTGATCCAGAGCATAAGAGAGAAAAGCAGAAAAGAATGTAAGATGAAGTAGGAGAAAGCTAGGACAACAGTGACAAAGGAATAATCTAGGGATTAGAAAAAACATTGAAGAAATGACGTGGAGACTAGAAGTGTAGACTTTTGGAAGAAAGTGGCATCAGGTGGTAACTGGATTGGTATCAGTCTTGAAAACTGCCAACTCCAGCATTTAGCAGCACACTGTGGGGACCTCTATTTATTTATTTAATTGATTTATTTACAAAGTAAGCATTCGATCTGGCACATTTGTACATCACTAGAATGCCCACAAAGAGGGAAAAAGTGGCATAGTTTCTTCCACAATCGATGTTTCAATGATTCAACAGTGAATGACAATTATGTACTCAAACCCAATGTCTTTGTCACTCAGTGTTGCATTAACATGTTTTTTAGATTTCACAACATTGTTATTCTAAGAGGTCCAGGGGTATGTTTAACATCTCTCAAATGGTAGTCTAGTTTTGGGGGTGGTTGAATGTTCTAACGAGGCATATGCATTTGTAACATGATTTTTAATGGTCGCATTATAAATGATCTCCTCAAATTACCATAAAAACCTACGTTGCGTGTATCTGCATGTTGAAACTTTCATACAAATTACTGAGATGTACTTTTTAAAATACTCATAAAAATATGCAAACAAGATGAAATAAGACAATTTCACTCTCTTCGTTTACAGCTGAGTTTTCGTCCTGTGCAATGTCAGGCATTGTATGTAAAGACAGTAATTTGAACTCAATTGAGGCATTTCAGATCGAGGCAGACAGCATACGCTAAAGCACAAGCATGCTCCTGCATGGTCCCACTGTAACTAATATGAAGAGATAACAAAATCCATCTCACTATAACTAACATGAAGAGATAGCATAAGCTGTCCCATTGTCACTAACATGAAGAGATAGTATAAGCTGTCTCCCTGTAACTAACATGAAGAGATAGCATAAGCTGTCTCGCTGTCTCACTGTAACTAACATGAAGAGATAGCATAAGCTGTCTCACTTTAACTAAAATAAAGAGATAGCATAGCTGTCTCCCTGTAACTAACATGAAAGGATAGCATAAGCTGTCTCACTTTAACTAAAATAAAGAGATAGCATAGCTGTCTCCCTGTAACTAACATGAAGTGATAGCATAGCTGTCTCCCTGTAACTAACATGAAGGGATAGCATAGCTGTCTCCCTGTAACTAACATGAAGTGATAGCATAGCTGTCTCCCTGTAACTAACATGAAGGGATAGCATAGCTGTCTCCCTGTAACTAACATGAAGTGATAGCATAGCTGTCTCCCTGTAACTAACATGAAGGGATAGCATAAGCTGTCTCTGTGTAACTAACATGAAGAGATAGCATAAGCTGTCTCTGTGTAACTAACATGGAGATAGCATAAGCTGACTCACTGTAACTAAAATGAAGACAAAGCATAAGCTGACTCACTGTAACTAACATGAAGACATAGCATAAGCTGTCTCCCTGTATTTAACAGGAAGAGATAGCAAAAGCTCTCTATCGTCCGGGGCGTGGGACAAGGATACCAACCAAGCATCGCGAAGGGGGCGGCAGAAGACAACGACAAGCAGAGCTTGGAAAACTGACAATCGAACTATCGCAAAGACACGGAAGGCCGATGGCCAAACCCCCCCTCCCCCACCCCCGGCGGCGCCTTTTCTTTCTTCTTCCTCTTCCTCTTCCCTCTTCTTCCACTCATGTATATCCCATGCTCCATGTAAATATATATTTTTTTATACAATAAAAAATTACAGAAATTAAAAAAAAAAGGTCCCTACCTTGTCCTACAGTGTTTCACATAAAAGAGGCTTTCGCTTTAAATTAGGCATTTTACATCAAGAGGGGCAGGGGTGCAGGGGGAGGTGATGGGGTTCACATCAACACAGTATTTCAAAGATTTTAATACTAACACGTGTGTGGATCTTATCAATCTTTTTTGCAGTTTTCCTTTCTGAAAATGACTGTTGATTAACTATTGTCAAGGAAAAAAGTCATTTTATTTTCGGCCTTGGAATGGAAAAGTAACATCCACAAATTAAATGAGTAGATAAATGGGTAAGAAAAAGTATGGGTAAGGGTAAAGGATGAAGCAAATATAAAATTCCACAAAGAGCGTGAGAGGTAGAGAGTTTGTGCGTCAGATCTGCCAATGCTTGGGTAGGAGCTAGAACTTACAGGCAGCTGCAATGGAGAAGGTATGATCTAATATTTACCCATTACAAAATATCATACCCCCATAAAAAAATGTGCACTGAATTAAAGCACTGAGGGACATATGTACAAGGAAATGGTAGAGCGTGGCGTTAAGCACAAAATGCTAACCCTCGCTTCACCATGCCGAAAACACAAGGATGCACTGTATTTACATAGATGTTGCACATCCCTGCGATTTCCCTAGCACCGGAGCTAAAGTAAACTGCCTAGCGCCAATGCAGGCACCCTTGCATCATAGAGCATGGGTGCCTGCATTGTGGAAATTATTGATTATGTGCAGGAATGAGTCTCTTCCTGCACATAAACAGTCACAAATGGTGATTTCTAACTTCTATGTGTGCTGCATTGTGCATATAAATTGCAAATTCTCATTTTTGTAATGATTGTTCATGTGCAGGAAGGGACATAAAATAATCATTCATGGTGTTTTGCTGTCTCTGCTTGCCTTCAGAAAGGCCCTAAAAACCTGGCTTTACAAGCAGTAACTTGTTATGTTTGTGTTTTCTTCCATCTTCTTTCTCAGTTTGGGGTCCGGGACACTCCCTGGAGTAGCCGTGCGCTATATAAGCAACCCCAATAACATAACATAACATAACATAGAAACAGTTACAACAAGGAGAAATTAGTAATTTCTCCTCGTTCTACCATGTTAAGACCAGGTTTTCCTTGGTCTAAATTTTGGTGTTGCCTCCTATTTATGCCACCCTTGTAAACAGCGTCAAACTCAATGGGTGTTGAGGCAGAACGCCCAACCCGACACCCATTGTCACCCTTCCACGCAAAGTATAGCGTGAAAGGGTGTCTTATTTACAAGGCGGAGTTAAGCCACATTAAGTGGCTTAACACTGCCTTATAAATAAGGCAAATCCCCTTTCCCCACAGGTATGTCGTTAAACGTGATGTTCCTGTAGCAATAGGGGTGTGTAAATATGCCCCCGAGTGTACTGAGCCATTAATGGGGATCTCAATGAAACAAAGTGGTATGTTTATTTATTTATTTTATCTTTATCTTTATTTATTTATTTGTAAAGCGCTAACATTCATCCTTGGGAGGACATCACGGCGCTGAGGAGAGGTGGCAAGTGATTCGATAGCAGCTCTGGTTGAGGATTATTGATCTGATCTGGGAAAGAGAACTGTCTTCAGTTGTTTCCTAAATGAGAGGAAGCAGTCATTTATTCTGAGGTTAGAAGGTAACTCATTCCATTTTGTTGCGGCAATGTGAGAGAAGGCCCGTTCTCCCATCCTGACAGTCCGTGCTCGGGTGGTGGATGCTCTACCTGACGTTATGGATCGTAGGTTCCTTGAGGGTTTATGGAATCTAAACTTGTCATGTAGGATGTTGGGGCCTGTATCGGGAAGTACTTTGTGTGAAATACATAGTAGTTTAAAAGTGGCTCGTTGTCGCATTGGGAGCCAATGAAGCTCACGCATGCAGTTTTTGGCTGAGTCGTATTTTCTTTTATTACAGATGGCTTTGGCCGCGGCATTCTGAACCATCTGTAATTTAGAGAAAAGGTAATCTGCCATTCCCACATACAGGGAGTTACCATAGTCCAGCCTACTAATCAATAGTGACTGGACTAGTGTTTTCCTGCACTCTGTCGGAACCCAGGGGAAGACTCGTCATCTTCAATAGCCCGAAGCCTCTGTCGCAAACTATGGAGACATGGGATTTCATGGATAAGTCCCTATCCAGTGTTATGCCTAGATTTTTGGCTTTTGCAGTAGGGTTGGGAGGCGAGCCCAGATCACTCGGCCACCAGCTGTTGTCCCAAGCCTGTGTGCCTCTGCCGAACAGTAGGATTTCAGACTTGTCGGCATTTAGTCTAAGACAATTGTCCTGCATCCAAATTGCCAACTCAGTCAGGCAGTTTGTGAGTCTAGATTTTGAATCATCTTTTTCATCAATGGTGACCATCAACTAGGTGTCATCCGCATAGGAGCACATTTCGACACCCCACTTTTTGCCAATGGTTGCCAATGAGGAGAAAAACACATTGAACAGGGTTGGGCTCAACGAAGCCCCCTGGGGAACCCCATATTTTATAGATCGCGGAGGGGATGTGTAGTCACCCAAACAAACTGATTGGGTTCGATCCGCTAGGAACGATTGTAGCCATCCTAATGCTTTATCTTGAATTCCTTTCTCTGCCAGGATGTTCAATAATTGATCGTGGGGTACGGTATCAAAAGCCGCTGATAAATCGAGGAGTATCAGAGCGACTGTTTTACCTTGATCCACCTTAGTTCTAATGCTGTCTGTCACTGCTAAGAGTGTAGTTTCAGTGCTATTGTTTGTCCGGAACCCTGTCTGTGAGGCGTCCAGTAGGTCATTGACTTCCAAAAATGTGGAAAGTCGTCTGTTGACCAACTTCTCCAGAACCTTTGATAAATAGGGTAACTGGGATATTGGTCTGTAATTGGCCGGATTGTTTACGTCTGCTACAGCCTTTTTTACTAAAGGAGTGACTAGGGCCTGTTTCCATGATTTTGGGAATTCGGCAGAACTAAGGGAAAGATTAAGTGCTCTAGTGACTGCTGGGCATATTACAGGGGTTAGCTGGGAGAAAATGTGATGTGGGCATGGGTCAAGTGGTGACCCAGATTTGACCTCAAGCATGACTTTTTCTACCTCCTCTTCCGAAAAAAGGCCAAAACTGTGACAGATGGTATGTGCAGTGGTTGGTACGTAATGTTCGCTTTTTTCCGTCCCTGATTTTGGAAAGGAGGCATAGATGGTGTCAATTGTTTCGCAGAGCTCAGCATTACACCCGCCTATGGCCATGGGCAGGACTAGGCTTGTTTAACACACTGTCAAAGTATACATTTTTTCTGAGTGTACTTTCAGAACTTCACATGGAGCATAATGCTTTTTACACACTTATTTTAAACTCGTGATGTGAAATGGACATTTGGTGAAATTTTTTGCAGGCTTCCTTTAGGAGGAGAACTCCTACCCATTCCCCAAATCTTCGTAGAATAAGTCAGGCTCGCTCATTTGCTGCAGCGGTTACTTCACCCTGCAGCTATGGCCCCAGCTGCTGATGTTTCCACAGACGTGACACAAGTGTAGCATTAACCAAACTATAAGCAATCACCTGCCTGGTGCTCTGCTAGAATGTCATATCTATGAAAAGGCACATGTGTGCCTTGAAAAAGTGTCAAAAAACAATGTCCTCCAGTGAGGAGACTGAGCACTGTCACCATTCATTGAGTGGACCTTGTCACAGACCTGTTATTATGCTCTGTCACTAATCCCTGATGAAGTCTTCAACTTTGAGCCAACAGTACTTTGCATAATAGGATTTTTCAGTGCATACTTACAATGTGAAGATGAACTACAAACCCCAGGGCACAACACTGTTGGCTAAAAGGAGAGAACAGGCTAAACATTTACACATACAAAAAGAACAATTGAAGGACAAAATGCTGAATAATGTCAGGCAATCACCCCAGGAAGAGATCAGGCCTAAATCCATTGTTTTTTTGCTCCTCATGGCATTGCAGTTTAGACACAGCCATATGGAAATCAGTCTTCACCCTGTTCCCCATGGGAACAATCCAGTCCAAACTGCCAGGCCAGGTCCTCTCTGGACGGGAAACAAGGATCCTAGGACCGGTTGTGGGGTGTCACCTAACCATGGGCAGAGAATTCCACTCCACCCGCGGAGTGTGCAGAGTTTTGCCAACGCTGCTTTCCATGGAGAACGCAAAGTATGCAAAACTTCACACACTCCGCAGCGGAGTGGAGTTGGCCTGCCACCCGCCTCCATCCCCTATTAATATATACCTTCACACTAACTTAAAACAATAAAAAAACACTTACTTTTTAACCGCAGCGTCCCCGGGCTTCCCTCCTCCTCCTCTTCTCCATTAGAAATACTGCTTAAGAAAACTGTGCATATTTCTCACAAGAAATGGCAAAGAAGAGGAGGAGGGCAGCCCAGGGACGCCGAGGTGAAAAGGTAAGTGGTTTTTAATTGTTTTAGGTTAGTGTTAAGGTATATCTTAATAGGGGGGAGGCTGGCGGCATAGCGGAGCTACGCGAGTTCCACAGAGTTTGTTGCCAACTCTGTGGGACTCCGCGTAGCCCCGCTACGCACACTACACCCAGGGTTAGTGTCACCCCTGATTAGCCAAGCTAGCTTTTCTCCAGTGGCATAGAGAGCACAGGACCCAGGTCTGGCCATACCCATCACACTCGGGGTGACAAATGCAAAAAGACCAATTGATGGACAGAATCCTGAACAATGTCAGGCATTCTCCCAGTACAGAGATCTGGGCCTAAATCCATTGTGTTTTGCTCCGCATGCCATTTCAGTTTAGAACAAGCCATATGCAAATCAGTTTTGACCCTGTTCCCCATGGGAACAGTCCATTTACACATGGCATGGGCTACCTTGTGTTACTCCGTTCCCAAATGAACAACAGCAAAGGGGTGATAAGATCACTTCCTCATTGCAAACCAATTACCTCCTCCTTTGCAGTGTCAGTAACTTGTCAATGCAACTTTCAATTAACTCAAATGTGGAATGGACCACCTTCTTGCACAGTTCGCAAAGCTTTTATAACTCACAAAATGGGTTTCGGGCTTTGAACCAAACACATGTGTATTCACAATCCCTGGGACTTTGCAAATTCCATGGTTTGTGAATGCAATAGTTTTTAATACATCGGATTAAACGTCTTTAAATAAATTGAGATCACCCACTCAAAATGTGCACATTTTACAAATAATTGGAACTGAAACCTTTAGGATTTGGGAAAATTGAAAAAAGTATATCATAGGAAGGTAAACACCATAGGAATACATAGGCATTGCTTTGACATTTATAATCCTGTAGCTTTACTAGAAATTATCATAAATCTCACCTTATATCTGGGTACTGGCTGGCAAGTGAAGCAACCACGGTCCTTATAGCATCTATGTCTTGTAGTTTGATGATTTCAGCAATTTTTGGGATAGCATCATTCAACCATTCTGCCTTTGATCCCTGAAACACAACATAATTTCCTATTGTATTATATTTTCTTGACAATTCATATTTTCAATTTCCTGTTGTAAATAGTAGTTATAATGTATAGCCCAACAATAAAACAAATAGCATGAACACTCTCTAGTCTAGTATTGAAGAATAATCCTGTTAATCTCAGTTTTCCAGAGTTGACCCATCGCACTTATATGTCTGAAGCTTTTAAGTTATGGTCAAATAGCCAGTAAATCTTTTTATTAGGAAATTTAAAGGAAAAAGATTTTTGAAAATGCTGTGAATTACAGGCCCACATATGGCAAAATTGGAGGTTTCCAGTCATGGAACTATATTCTGACACATCATGTCTTATTGAAAACAATAGACAAATTATATAAGTATACCATTGTAACTCCTCCCTTCTTTCCTCCTCACTCGCTTCCTTCCATCTAGGGGTGTGCAAAATGTAGGTGATTTGCTTTTGCGTCATTATGCAAAGTTTCGGAAAAATCAAGCAAAATGAAATGTAAATACAAAGAATGCAAATCGGTGATTTAGCACTATATTTAAGTTCAAAATGAGTCCTGTGTCAACTTTTGATGTGAGAATGCATTTCACGTTTAAAACTTCCGCCAAAGACAGCTGCTCATGTTCTGGTTGTATGTGTGTTTCCCGCGCTTCCGCTCTAGAATTTTGACATAAATGGTGGCGTAGATACAGAACGTAGTATAACGGTGTAAATTTGGTAATTTCACGTAACAAACATAAAACGAAATTCCCCAAATTATGTTCGAATCATTTAAACTCCTTCCTTCCTCAAAAAGCTCTGGAAAATTACACCTCAAATATTGCTCTTAATATTGTGTATAGTTAGCCAGGAATTCAGAATTCACCACTGAACACCAGTGCTTTCCTTTGTTTCTTATGGGAAGTTATCCTTTAGCCCAAGATTTAAAAGAAGTCTTTTAAAGGAATTAGTTATTTTCCTCTTGAGGACCCAGATATCAACTTCGTTAACTGCATAAGGTCTACCATAGTTTCAATATCAATATAAGCATTTTTTTATGTCTACTGCAACAAACCTGTTGGTTGTGAAGCAAGGTGACAAACACCATGGATATGATTAGAAACTAGAAAATAAACTTTCTCACAGACAGTTCAATTTTTCATCAGCCTCAGATCATGTGTGAAGTTACAAAAATTCAAAGTCAAGTAAACTCAGGTCAACCTCCTAACAGCACGCCATTATCCAACAAGTAGTATTTGCTTGGAAAGTAACAGGACAATGCGAGTCTAAAGTGGAAGTATAGGACAAGGTCCTCAATTTACCTATTTATTCATAAATGGCAATTAAAAAGAACATTTGTGATTAAACATAGTTAGTCAAACTTTAAAAAAAATACCAGAGCACTGGCCATGTAACAGCCCTACTTGCCTGCAAATGGCACTGCTCATGAATCAGGATGCTGTCTACCCGGTCTTTGCTCATAAACCGGGACTGTTGTTTGCTTGGGACACAGGGTTACCTTGTGCCAGGGATAAATCCCATTAAGAAGAGATGTTATTAATATGCCCGAGTGTTGGCCCCACTCGTGGGCCAGGGTGTTGCCCATGTTTTGCAGTCCCTGTGCATATGTTGCGGTCCACATTAGGCATTACAATGTGCATCTTTCATTGAGTTGGAGCTTCAATTTATGGAAGTTTCTGGTGACTTCTTAATGGAAATAGTAAATGAATGAACACGCCAATTTCACTTCCTTAAACTTAAAACACCCATTGCTTTAGTCAAAGAATGTGACGATGGATTCCTGTCAACTCGTTGATGCGGTTAGGAAGAACGTGAGGGCACTGTTGTGCAATAGTGCTGGTTTTTCCCATTGTCTTTCTTAATTTAGTGTTTTTCCCAGTGCTATGGCAATTCAAAAGGGTGTTTGGACAAAATATTGAGTCAAAAATATCAAGTTGCACAAACACTGATTGTTTTAAATTGTGACACAGAAATATCATGTGCAAAAATATCGTTGACAGAAATATTAATTTGTTAAGGTAAGAAATATTGTTTTTTAAGTTTCTTTTTGTGTTTAATAATATTTTAATTGTGTATGTTTTATGTTATTTGTGTAATTGTTGTTCATGTTTTCTAATATAGTTTGTCATTTTAAGCAATTTATATTTTCAATATAATTGTAAAATAGTAATTTATAGTGTTGTAGCAGGTTGTGAGCTTTGTAGAGATGCAGGCTGAGAAGTTAATTAAGTTAGTGTATCCAAGAAAGGCTTTGTTGCCTCTGCACCCATGACCATAATATGTTGCATTCACAGAGGCAAAGTATTTTCCCTCATTAACACGGGGTCAGGCCCCATGCTAATGAGGGAATAGCCCTCATAATAGTGCAGGCTTTATCAGTTCACTAGCGCTAACTGTATTACAGAAGCATCATGTGTCCCTTCTGTCATACTGCGGTACCCCAAGGGCTCAGAAAATGGACCCACATGCTCTTTGCGCCTCCAGGGGGCTGAATATAATACAGCCCCTGGTTGGATTGGAACCTTCTAAAAAAATGTCTTCTGTTCATCTCTGGAAAAGTGGGCAGTGCTGACAGACTGAAGAGGAACAAGCCATCTTGGACTTAGACTACACTTGTAGAAGTGCTCACACTAGAGCATCTTTGTAACTTCTATTTCATATTAGTAGGTGAAACCACTTTCTCAGGGTGTCTTTCCTGGTCTGGTAGTGTGGTTTAGCGCAGGTCTCCTATGGTTCTTAATATTTTTTCAGAGGTATTTCTGTGATAATTTTACAGTTTACACATATTTGTATTTGTCACAGTGCTACCTATGTCATTTAATAACATTCATGATGGGGTCCTAAAGTCAGTTCATGGGGACATGTCTTCTGTAGAATGGTACACTTATCTCTTGGAGCAATTGGTGGATGGTGACTCTTAAGTCTCCAAGGCCATATAGGTACCAGGCATGCCCAAAGAGTTCAGAAACTTTGCTCCAACAGCAGAGATGCATGTCAGTATGGCAGACCAGCAACTTTGATGATCTAGCCTGAGTAACAAATGCTAACTCCAGGAGAGTGCACAAGTGAGGGAGAACAGTTCTTCTCTTCCACACAGCAGGTGTCTCCGTTATCCTCTTTCACCAAAGATAATAGGACCCAACATAGCTGAGATTATGGAAATGTTTTACTTTGATGCATCAATAGTCATTTCTACAATAGAGCACTACTCATCTTTCCCTCAGCTGATGTCCACCTACTTTAATAAATACAGACTTCACCAAATCTTCATAGACTTTTTCTGCTGCTGCCCACTAATTGTACAGTTGAAGAAAATATGGATTGCCATTATCTGATGCAAGGTTGGTGAATGAAGGATGCAGAAACTACACAAACAAAACTAAAACAAATGAAGAATCTGCAATGTGTTTTGAACATGGTATGTTATGTCTACTTGTAAAGCGTGCTAATCACCCAGGAGGGTATCCAGGAACTTGAGCAGGAGTGAAGGAGTATGGTCCCCGCAAGGTTAATCGAATAGTCATATCTTCAGTTTCTTGCAGAACTCACGAAGTGAGAAGGAGGGTCTGATGTGCTGTGAAACATTGTTCATTGGTGTGATGTAGGAGAATGAACGCCCTCCTTCTATGCTTTCGTGAATGCAGGCGGTCTGCGAGAGTGGGGGTGAGACTGATCGTGGTTTATGGCTGGCTGGTGAGAGTGAATTCCACGATTCAGTTAGGCTGATCCAGTGATCTGCTGCTTGGAGATCCCGGTTGGAGATTGGTGCTGTAGTTGAGTCTGCTTGTGATGAGTGCATGCTTGTTGATTTGTCTGACATTCTGTGGCAGCCATTTGAAGATCTTTAGTAGCTTGAGTAGGATGTGGAAACAGGCAGCACTCACTGCATTGACTTGTGCTGTCATGTTCATCTTGTCGTTCAGGGTGAACCTCAGGTCGGTGGGTGTGGTGTTGGTCCTGGCTCAGTCGGCCAACAGGTGGCATCCGAACGAGAGGTCCTATTTTTGAAGACCAGTACTTCAGTCTTGTAACAGTTGGGCTTCAAACAGTTGATTCTCATCCATTCTGCTACCATGGTCATACAGTTGGTTAAGTTGTTTCTGGTGGTGTTAGTTTTGTCTGTCTTGGAGAGGATAAGTTGGATGTCTCCAGCGTAGGAGATGATGTTGATAACATGGTCTCCAATAGTGTTGGTGATCGCTGTCATGTAGATATTGAGCAGAGTAGGGCTGAGGGATAATCCCTGGGGAACTCCACAGACCAGGTTCTTGGTCTCCGATAGGAAGGGTGGCAGTCTGACTCTTTGGGCTCTTCTTGTGATGAAGGAGCAGATCCATTTAAATGCGGGTCTCTGGCTGCCAATGTCATTGAATCTTCTGTTGGGGAGACTATGTTGAATGCGCAGAGAGGTCAAGCAAGATGAGGACCACTGTCTCTCTTCGGTCGAGGATGGTCCGTATGTAGTTGGTGGCTGCGATGAGAGCTGTTTCGGAGAGGTGACCTTTTCTGAATCCTGATTGAGTATTGTTCAGTGGTGTAGTTTGAGGTTGATTGTTAGTTGCTTGTTCATGGCTTTCACTTTCACTTTGGCTTGGCAGGGGAGCATAGAGATCAGCCAGAAGTTGCTCAGTTGGTTCAGGTCGACCGACAGTTTCTTGAGGAGGGCATTGACCCCTGTATGCTTCCAATCTTCAGAGAATGTGGTGGATGTGATGAAAGGCACAGATCTGTTAGGGCCCCAGGAAGATGGACTTCATGATCTTCGTTGAGTCTTCTCTGGTGAGAGTTTCCCATTTGCTAATGTGGTCATCTTAGTAGGTGATGGACAGGTTGGTGATAAGATCGCTAGGGCATGGCTGGAGTACGAATTGCTGCTGTAGATGCTTGCGTTTTTATTGTGAAAAAAATGTGATAGGTTGTTGGAGTTCTTGGGAGGGGGTGATGCTTTTGACAGAGGCAGGGGGTGTCCTGGAGTCCTTGACTATCAAGAAGATCTCTATGCAGCTGTTGGTGCTCCCTTTGATGTGTTCAGCTAACCCTCTTTTCTTGGTGTTGGTGTCTCTCGGGTGTTGGTGGTAGTACCCGAGGGCAGCCTTGTAGATGGTTCTGTTGGAGGCTTTTGTGGCTGGCTCTCCATTTTCTTTCTAGGTATTTGAAATGCTGTTTGGCATCTCAAAGGTCCTCTGTGTACCAGCTGGTTTGCTTGTTGGTTCTTCTTTGCTTGCTGTGCTTGATGGGTGTGAAGACAATCTGCACAGTTCTTGGTCCACTTGTTGAAGTTGGTGATGTCTTTATTGAGGTTGGGCGTGGGGTTAGGTTGATCCTTGCTGAGAATGTGGAGCCAATCAGCTACTGCATTTTTGCCCCAGTTAAGGCAGGGTAGGCTGGCACTGGTGGGTGTGTTGAATTGTGCTGTGTTGATTTGGAAGTGGATGATGGAGTGGTCAGTCCATGTGAGCGATGACGTGGAGCTGTACTTGAGGCTGTTGTTAGTAGTGAAGATGGGGTCTAGTGTGTGTCCTGCGATGTGTGTTGGTTCTCTGACGAGCTGGGTTAGTCCAATGTTGCTCAGGCTTTCAAGTAGTGCTGTGTAGCAATGTTCGGTTCTGTGTTCTAAGTGGAAGTTGACGTCACTGAGGAGTATGGAGGCTCTGGAGTCGAGGTGAAGGGACAATGAAATCAGTCATTGTTGAAAGTGGCTTGTGGTCCTGGTGGCTGGTAGACGAAGGTTCCATTTGGGGTGAGATTTTCAGAGTTGCAGCTTGAAGTACAGGTGTTCCATTAAGGGGCTGGTGCCTACCGTGGATTTTGAGTGCTTAATGGAGTTTTTGTAGATGATTTTGAGTTCTCCTCCTGGCTTGGGAGAGCGTTCCTGTTGTGCAATCTTGTAGCCCGCTGGAATCGCTGTGGCGATGGCAAATGCCAATGTGGAGTTGAGCCAGGTTTCCATGAGGAAGAGGATGCCCAGTGGGTTACTGCTCTGCAGGTCCCAGATTTCAATTGCATGTCTGCTGAGAGATCAAGTGTTGAGTAGATTGCATGCAGGTGAGTGATGGGGTGTAGGTTTGCTGAAGCGTGTGGTGTGGGTGGGGTGTTGTTGGTGTCACGGTCGCTTGTGTGGGATGTGGGTGTAGACTGTCAAAGGGGAACTGGCAGTGGGTGCAGGTGAAGGCCCTTACTTTTGTGTGTGCCACTGCAGCAATGGTGGTAGAGGCATTCCAGTTGAGCATCGCTGGGAGTCGATCCAACCAGAGTTCCTGGCACTGGGTGCGGTACAGGCACATACAGGTGCAGATTGGCTTGCGTTCGGCACTTTTGACACGCCGGTGACATGCCCGCTGCGTGAAGCCACACAGCGGCCACCATTGAATAGGTCCTGGGAGAATGAGGACTGAAGGGGCGGGGCTGCGGAAGCATGGAAATAGGGGTTGAGAGAACGTTACAGGAAGAGCGAGTAAGGAGCGGGGAAGGTGGGAGAAATTCATGGGGTGGGGGGGCTGTGGGGAGCCCGACAGAGGGGGCAAAAGGTCAGAAACGATGTGAAAAGTACTCAAATGACTGCACACAGCACAATGCACAAGGGTTGAAAAGATAACCAGAGTAAACGCACAAAGACAAATGAAAGCTCACTACAGAGGAATAAGAGAGTATAAAAATCAAAGGAAAGGGCATTAAAGAATGAGAAAGCACAAAAACGAATGAAACAAACACTTCTAGAGTACAACCATATCTATGCATAAAGTACGTCACTGCTTACACTTCCCTGCATTAACAGACCCTTACGAGGCTCCCCTTCCGGAGCTTGAGAAAATTCCACATATTTGCAACTCTACTACTCTGGGACAAAATTCCTTTTTTAGTATTAACCAATCAATTGCATAGTATATTTCCTTGGTTTCAGTTGCTTCTAAAAGACTCCACATATCCATATTATACTTACATTTCTTATGCAACAGTCTTTTATAAGAGATGCACTTTCAATAATTTGATTTGCTATGATTTTCTGCTGCTCTGCACTCTTCTGGCTCACTTTCTTCTTCATTATTCGCCTGATGTATTCTTTAACCAAATAAAGGTGGATATTCTCCATAATTTCCTGGGCATAAGCAAAAAGCAATACAAGTTTTGAGTTCAATTTGTCATTAATGCATACTTATTTTTGTAAAATAAAAGATTAGCAAAAATAATTTATGTGCATATGGTCAATTGAATGAATATTTTAAATGTCTGAAATTATTTACTTGGCCTCCTCTGCAGTAAATGTTCTAATAAGACATATTGACACATTTGTGGATGTAAGCCATCTCAGTGCATCCGATTAAGCACCTTTTCAGTACTGCCGATCTAAAATGGTCTGGCTCTCCCTGCTGGCGGAACTGTCTGAGATAATTCCACTTAAATTAATAGGGTATTTAAATGTGTTTAACTCCTCCCTTCCCTTCTCAGCTTTCTTATTAATACATTTAAGCAATTGCACCTATAGTGATTACTGTTGCATCTCAGCATGTATTCACTGAACAAGCAAAGCATGGTTTAAGGACGTTCAGTTTTATTCGTTCACAACTTTGCTACATTTGCACATTACTTTCAAAGCCAATAATGAATTAAACCCATCCAATATGTAAATAGTTATCATACAACAAATTCATCACTCATTTACCTGGTAGTAGCAGACTTTAAGAGTCTTGAATTTAAGCATGTAGGTTTCTGATATCTTAATAATTTGGACCATAGTTCCATGGCTACATAGCCCATTCTTCTGTGACAGCTTTCTGAAACTAGGCTGGGGAGAAAAGACAAACTATAAACATCAAATTTAAATGTACAATAAATAAAATCAAGACAAGGAACTTTGCACCTAGTACGATGGAACGCATATTTTTTAAAGAAAACATGAGCCATCTTTTTGTTCAGCAGACTCATAATGGTTGCCCTTTTAGACATCAATTTACTTTGATGCAGTGGCTATTACTTGTGCTCTCTCTCATAACTCTACAACCACCATGAAGTTTATTTGATATGTCCTAGACAACTGTAGTTAATTTGTTGAGTCTATGTCTGGTTATCTCATCCTACATTGAGGACGTCTGGCAGATGGTGTCAATATATGAGTTCAAAATGCGGACTGAAGATTCATTTCTTCTTCAAAAGTATTGATTGACTTGTTTTAGCACTATATCCTTTTTGACTGGTGGATGGCCTAGGCCACAATCTTGGGCTCAATCTCCCTCCTTCATGTATCTTCCCTTGTTTCTCTATTTCAAGCTGATCACTATAGGAACCTGTTTCTTACTCAATGTAAAATTAAGGTTCCTGTTAGGACCTCCTCTTTCTGGCCACAGATAGCCTCTAGGGGAATCCTTATGCTTATTTCAGTTTTTTGCTTGTGCTCTTACGAACAAGACCTCACATGCTTCTTCTGGGGACTGGCCTGCAGCGCAGGCCTCCCTTCCAAAGCTGAGCCAAGGACCCCTTATTGACATCTGATAACCTCTGTGGACAGGAGTGAGCAACATTGCTGAAGACATCAATCCCTCACAGTGAGGAAGTGGGTGGGCTAATAAGCAAGGGGGTGTGTTCGCGAAAGAAGATATGAAGGAATTACTGAATTAGAAATTGAGTGGGTCAGAAAGAATAAGAGTTATATTTGGCCTCGTGCCTTAATATGGCATCAGGGTGCTCTGCACCATAGCTAAATTCAAAAGAGGCTGCTGGTGACAATTCTGGAGCTCAGACAGTAGAAAAGAACATGTCTAGAATGAGATCATTTTCAATACTGAGGTCTTCATTTTGTTATAGAAGGTTGGTAATCAACTTATGCACAAAATGATGGGTAAGAGATTGCTAGGTTTGTGTCTTCATCATTGCAAAGGCGGTACTATTCGATACCACCTTCCAGAAAGATGGAGTGTTTAGTAGTAGCAGTATGTACCTAGTTTGATCTTAATAACCACATTCACTCTTAAGAAACAATGGTTGTAAAAAGCTTTGATTTTCTCAAAGTCGACAAATCTGATTCACTACAGAGTTGCTTAAAGGAACATTTATATGCTGTGTTTACTTCATCTATATTTAATTATCAAAAAGGCTTGTCTTAAGGAAATTTGACTCCTGTGATGTGAAGATTTTTCATTTATTTTAGAATGGGAAGATTAAATAAAAAATGTAATTCAGGAACCTCGCTGACTATTTACTTGCCCAGCACTTATGGAATCCCCAAAATAATGTTTGCTTCCTGCATTTGTATTTAAAAAAATGTAGACATGCAACCAAAACTATTCAGATTTCGTATGAGATTGGCGCAGCGAACATATGTTTTAATCTTTATCCATTTTCTAAATCATTTTTATATTAATAGAGTGTTTTGCAGCTGATTGTAATGGTATTTCAGGTCCTGTTGAAGCTGAACGCTCTTATTGGGCTAAATAAATAAAGAAATATAAATTATCGAAAGGTATTCCATATCTATTTGTAAGACATATGTGGATTTCAGCGTGTATGTTTGTTCTCTCTTTCACACAGGAGTAGCCTTGCTGTTGGACTTTGTATCTATTGTAAGGTGTTCATGATAAGTCTTTGCAGGTTGAGGTAGATCTGTTTAATTTTTTCACGGTGATGATGGACACCAAAGTAGCGTGCTATCATTATCAAGGGGCAGGAACTTGAAGAAACAGAGGAGGAGCGGATGGAGAACCAATTGGTAACAGCACTATTAGACAGCAATCAGGTGCTGGGAGTCAAAGCCGCAAAACAGTAGTTTAATGGGCAATAGGCAAGAAGAATAGCTGCAATTTGTTACTGGTGCTCATGGCAGGGACATACAAAGCCTTAATTTAGCTTTCTTAGTTTCGAATATCAGATCTAATCATTGAACATATTTGCAAGAGAACTGTGCATACTGGATACCATTAAACAACCCAGTTCCATCAGCAACTTATCAATAACAATGCAAATCATCGTTCTGACAGCTCAGCAGAATTTTGTGTTATCAATTCATATTTTTGATATTCAAGTAAAGGCATGAGTGAAAGGTGCATATATGTGCATATTATGCACTATACTTAATGTCGTAAAGTTGTGCTACTTTGGTTCCATTTCTATTAGAGTAATCAGCACTATTTTGTGGTTGCAGTAAACAATGATGCCTGTTTTTCTGACTGTGTGTGTTTTGTGTGTGTGTAATATAGGGTGTGTGAGATGGTGTGTGTGTGTGTGTATGTGTGTGTGTGTGCGTCACGAGCATTGTTATACACTGTGGTAGTGAGGAAACTGGTCCAGAACACGTGGACAGAAGGTAGTCAGTAAAAAGCTAAGCCTGGTGAATGTCATGTTTGTGACATGCTAACCGTGGAGTTCACACCTGTAACCAGCCATTCGTTTGCCAAACATATGTTCTAAATATACACATATCATAAAATAGCATAAACTGATGCAGCGGTGACTTTTGAGTAGGTTGCATCAAACATTATACACACCTGCAACTCTTGAAACAAGTCTTCAAGCAATGTGTCAAATCCAGTCGTCTCAATTTCGCGCAATGTATCATGCAATTTAGTTTTAACTTCGTCTTCAAAATGGTGGTTTTCAAGATTTGTGATATACTCTCTGGAACGTGATGCAAAAGGTTGTTTCATCATTACAGGTATAAACTACACATTGCTAAATTAACAGCAACAGGAAAACTGCATGAAAAAGTATTTATGTTTTACGGAATCATGGTTAAATGGTAGCAATAAGGTACATTATTGGTTCTAAAGATGTTAGTCGGTGTACACAACATTATAAAAATAACACACATGAATTTTACAATTATGGAGTTCACCCCACAAATCATAATTTCATACAAATAATTGTAAATAAAAAATAAATTCAACCAGCTTAAGAATCTGACATGGCGCCTTATTAAAAGATGTAACAATTTTTAAGTGAAAGTTGCAAGTGCAGAGAAAATGTTCTGTATCTGAAATGAATTAGTAAAGATGCGTGCTAGCACATTTCTAACGTTAGTGCAAATGAGATTTAGATAACATTCCGAAAGTGACACTTCACAAAAAGGTATTCTTGGAGAGCTGTCTGGACACGTCTCACAAATCCACAACCATCTGTGAGCATTGGTGCATATAGAACGTGCCTTTGGGCTTCGTCCATGCTACAACGATGCATCTCTCGACAGGTCACATTAATTTGTGCTACCTCTAGATTGGGGCAAGTAAATCAAAGTACACCGCTGACGAGCGATCCCTACACTACAAGTGCAGATTAACCTACTGCTTATGTTTACGAATGGGGATCTAATGCAGTTGTTTTCACCTCTTTCACAAGTGTGAAAATAGATGTTAGTGACAGTCAATAATGATCATTTCTGCAGCATTACCTATTGTCTGTCTCCAGGAGGCCGTCGCCTCCCTTACCAAAGTAGAATGGAATAGTCTACAAGGGCACAATATACACATGCATTTTGGACACCTATGTTCAACTTAGGAGTGTTAAGGGTATGATCTCCGGGTGCAAACTCACTTTTGCAATTCGCAAAATGTGAGTCTGCACATGTAAATTGATTCTCATATGCAATATTACACCACTAAGTACATCTGCTCTGGGTGGCAGGGAGAGTGTCTTCCGTAGTGGGAATACCATTGAACTTTGGGCAACACTCTCACATCTGTTACTTTGACGAGTATTCACGTTTCCTAAAGCACATGCTCACCCCGAATACACTTGGGTATTTATTCTTGACAAGGATCCCAACAGGGGCGTAGCTACAAGTAGTGCAGTAGGTGCATTGGCACCAGAGCCCAGATGTTTGAAGGCCCAGTAATGACTGTCTCTTACTTTGTAACTGCAAAGGAGCAGCTTTTAACTTGCTCGTTTCAAGGTCCATAGCACCCTTGCAATGCCACTGAAGTAACTCCAATGGGAGAATGGTAAGGGCGTAACCACAAAATTGGTTGGGATATTGGGAAAGAGAGTTCTTCCACTGGGAAAAATATTTTCTTCGTCGAGGAAAAAAGTTAACTTGGGTGCATGTGCCATGGCTAAGCATGTACACATGCATAATTGTATATCTTACACAATTAGTCGTGTAAACACTGACACATCTGGAATTATTTTAGAATTCCAAAAATATGTAAATGTGTAAAAATGAGCCAATCTACTTCACGCATAGGTGTCAGGCTCAAACTGTGCCTAGACCGTACAGAGTTGGCATGCAGTGATGCAGAACAAGGGTTCTTCAGAATGGACTTCTCTCCTCCATGAATCAGGTACTTAGAAATTACACCTCTCTCTGAAGATCTACATAGAGTGGAGAACATGCTCCTTTGTCATCACTCCTCTGTTTTTGTTGCTCTGTGGTTTATTACTAGTCAGGTAACAACTACAGAAACTTATGTTGAGATATGAAACTTCACTGGATCCAACAGGAAAGGAATTCGGGAAAGGTATTCAATATCACTGCCATTGTACTGAAACTAAGGTTGACGGTCTGTGCAAATGTGATATTGAGTAAATAGTGGATGGCCTGGAGGAAAAACCAGTCGACCAGTAACAAATGGTTCGTGTTGGAAAATTCAGCGGATCCAACAGGAAAGGAATTTGGGAAAACAACTGAATATCACTGCCATTTTACAGAAGGGTTAATTGTCCGTGTAAATGTGATACTGAGTTAATGGTGGATGGCCTGGAGGAATGACAAGCAACAAATGTTTTGGGCTGAATACTGTGGCTGGATTATGAGTTTATGGACATCTACTGGATAGAGGAATTGTTAGTTCATTCTGTTTGCGTTTTGGAACTCCCTTTTGGTGTCTTTTGGCATCTGTTTGTGTCACTATGGTTTATTTAACTGAGCACATTCCCATAACGACATCTGCAGAAACCATTTGCTCCTTCACAGATTAGGGAGACCATCCTACTGCGGGTCAATAAGCACACAGTATCCAGTCAGGAACTTTAAACTTGCAACTGATTGTTCTAAGGTGTGTGTGCTATTCCATGGAAGCAACACACGGCTATAACATCCAGAATGCATTTGGTTATCAAATAAATATTCAGAAATCAAACTTGTGTACTTAATGACCTGGAGAGAGGTGGTCGCACTTAAAATGAAAGACACAAACCACACAGTTCTATGGGTAGATTTAAAGGAATTGTTGGTAATATTTCAGTTATTTGCAGAAGTTTTTCTAGGATTTCCGCTAGAACTGACACTTACAACTTACAGTATCAAAATAACTGCCACATTATATTACGCGCCTAATGAATTCAACAGCGCTCTGCTTTTCGCATGTAAATCTAACTCTAAAAATTACAGAAAGCAACTTTTGTGGTGATTTTGTTCCTCATTTGTGGAGTAAACCTACTTCTTACTTTTTGGATTACTTTTTGGATTACTTTTTGATTACCTTGGCTTTAAACATTTAGCATATTTCTATGCTCAAGAGTACTTCAGGTTATTCTTACTCCCTGTAAGATTTGCAACACTTTAGTTCCTCATTTGTTGTTATTCCGCACTATCACAGTTGATCCTTTGCTATGCGTAATACACTTTTGAATGCCAATTTCACAGTCTGGTACATATATTAAGAAAGCTAATCTCTCACGAATGTGTGTGGGTTGCTGCTTCCTATTTAAAAAAATAACCTGCTAGTTTTGACCACCGCACGTAAACCACCAGTTTTGCACCATGTATTGTGTCAGTTGCGGATAATTGTGCAGAATCCGGTAATATGCGTTTCATCTCCTTGTAGCTGCTGGGCCCCACAATTCCTGAGCAGCTGTCTCAGAGGCTACTCTTAGAGTGAGCTGCTGGCCATAAATTCTTTTTGATACTCTTACCCTACATTTTCGGCATAAAGAAGATATAAATAAAGCAGTCAGACTAAAGTTAGTACTATTTTAAGCTACAATGAAAAAAATGTTATGGGCCAGTTTTGAATACCGACTTCATTGTTGAGAAAAAAACACAAAACTTTGAACAATTTCTAGGAAGAAGACTCGAAGGTCTATACCCAAATTCGTTTTTTAATAATGAAAAGATCTAAAAATATAAATGGTCGATAAGCTCTGTCGGAATATCTCCACTATAACCATTAAATGAAAGCAAAAAAAGGAATTTCATAAAAAGACAGAAGGTATAAGCAAAAAAAGGTAAGAAGAATTAGTAAGGGAGGGGTAATTGAAGCAAGGTAAGGAGTAATAAGATAGAATGAGGTAATTATTTAAAAAAATCTGAGTTGTGAGCAGCATGTGAGATGGATGTTGTGATGGGAGGGGTATGAAAATAGGGATTTTATATTGGTGAGGGAGGCGAGGACACTGGGGCACAGCCAGTGGTGAGGAAAGAGATGGAAGGGGCAACGATTTTTCCCAAATTCCCGCTAAACAAGGCAATACCAGAGGAGGAATGAAGCGGGACACTGACCAGAAAAGAATTAAAACTAAGGGAGCCACCTACATGAGATGTCACGGCGAAAAAATAAGGGGGAAATGGAAAAAAGATGAGGAAGCATGGGATACTCACAGTGGATTTATGGTACATACGTAGAGTTGTTTCACTCATTCTGCCACCCTGCTAAGCCCTATCTATTTGTCACAATTTGTAGGTCACCTGAAACATATGTATCCCATTTATATATTTTCAGCGACAATTTAGTTCATCCCAAGTTTTAGTTATGGGGTAATTGGATGAAACAGAAGAATGCAGACACCGACCTGAACATCAGCAGTAAAAAGGTCCTGGCTAGTAAAGTGAGTGAATAGTTTAGCATTTAGCCGTGTGCTACTCATAAGCTCGTATACAAAAGTGTTCATTGTCAGCTTAGTCTTCCTATACCATGCAATAAAAAATGGATTTATGCAGTGAAACTTACCTATAGTTGTCACAGCTATTGATATTGGCAATCACAATGGGCAGAAAATATTTGTGCTTCTTGTTCGCCTCTATAAATTCTTCAAACTTTGCCTTACATCTGGTAAAGGAATTGAACATTTGTATTAACATTTGGTCCATTAAATTAAGATTTCCTGTTCTTAAGGAGTATTTCGCAAAATCACACATTGCATGATTAATTCTTGTGTATGAGGACAGAGACTTTCAGAAGGAACACAGCTTAGATGTGGTGAAATATTGATATATAGACAGCAAAGGGGATGTAGAATTTATCCTGTATTATTTATATAGATGGACATAGGCCTTCAGGATATACAAGACAAAGAGTGAGTGAGTGAGTGAGTGAATGAGTGAGTGAGTGAGTGAGTGAGTATTGTCCAAAACTAAAGGTCGAGTAATCAATATCCAGTTGATGTGAAATGCTTTCCTCAAAATTTAAATCTGTTTTATTTTAGGACTCAATAGGGGCCTGATGTATCAAAGGTTTTACCTTTCTGTGTCTAGGTGGAAATGTGTTTATACATAAAGGCATAGGTGAGATGTTTCTGCAACTCAAAGCAATAGAATACAGGAGTTTTTTTATTGTGGCCAAACACTAGTAGATGATTGGACGTTTTCTTTGAAAAGCAGACAACAGCAGGCTAATAGGAGTAGTAGTGTACTCCCAGAGCTTGTCTCCTCAAAAGAAAGGTAGCCAATATCTTCGCTGCTAGGAAAGAGGAATGAGAGGTCAGCACTTTTAGTATTTAAATTCATCAACTATCTCCCTTTCAGAAAACATCCATGTGAAAAAAATACCTTACATTCTAAAAATTAGTGTCTACCTCTAGCTCGTTGGGATTTTTCTAAATGATCACCGGGCACCAACAATGATCCCTTTTTTTTAGTACAAGCATGTTTCTAATACAAACATACTGTGGAGGAAAAGAAATTCTGGCGAGTGCTACTCGGTCAGACAAAGCAGACAACTGCATCCCTAGGGCCAGAGTTTTAGAAGGTTCAGATGTAACTTTCCTAAAGGGAAACCTAAAAGAGAAAACACAAACAATGTATTTCAGTTTTAGCACCAGAGGATTTCTGGAGGTGAAGAATCTGTTGTGCAGTGTGTCTTGTGACGTCCGGAATAAAACTTTTTGGCTACAGTAGAGAGACTAGAAGGAAGCATGATCTGTGAAGTAGACATTGTGGTAGGCCTAGCGTCTGTAATTTCAGACATGATACTGGGCAGTGAAGTGGCTGGACTGTTGGTACCTGTTTTGAAAGTGCATCTTTTGGCCATTCTGCTTCTGTGATAGGCTTTATGAAAGTTAGATCTGAACGTGTTCCTAGAAAAACCTGTTTTGATATTGGGTCTTCTTGGAAACAAAACTGTCCTGCCCAGGGACACGGATCCTATTGCTATACCTAAGAAAAGTCTGCTTCTCTCGCGACCTGCAGAAATATGTTTCTGTCATTTCCAACACTCATGTAGTGCGAGCATTGAGTGTAGAATTTAGTATAGACTAGAGAGACACAAAGGTGAAAACTAGCACTACCTGCTACCATTCTAGGAACAATACTTTGGTTGTGAGCTGACAGCATATATTTTGAATGTTTCATGGTGTTCTCCTATGCTTCTCCAGAATCTTCAATGGGAGTATCCTGTGAAACTTTTTCTATTTTGTTTTGTGCTATTGGGTCTCCTAAAAATCTGACCTGCCTACAGGAATGGCCCAACTGCTGTGTGATGAAAAACCTCCCTTCTGATTACTTTCTATTTACAGGACATTTTCACTCCTCCTTAACACCCAGGACCTGTAGGCATTGGTGTGCAAAGCCCTACCTCAATAAAGGGAACAAATGACATTTTTCTACATTAAGCGGTCATACCTTTTTAGAAATGTGGCAAGTTGTTGTACCAGTAGAGGCAAGAGCTGTTTAGCAAGCCGAAGAGACACTTTCTTAGCTCCTTCCATTTGTCCATAGAGCATCTACAAGAAAATGGAATCACATTCACATTTAACTCTTAAAACGTTGGCTCAGATGAAATCCATAAGCATTTCTTAAAATACTGTGTAAAAAGCGATCAGCAGCACAATGGACCGGTTGAGGCACTGTGGTAAATTCAATCCGACCAGGAGGTGCTTGACCAATCGGAAAATCTAATACAACTTTGTCCAAGTTCTGGCGCATCACAAGAGAATGCTGAAAGTTGTATTATTGCAATACACGTTATAGAAAACAGCCCTCCTAAAAATCTAACTTGCTGATTGTGCGCTATGCAAATGCCAATTCACAATAAAACATTTAAATATATTAGAAATCAATAAAAAAAAGCTGAGCAGCTTTCCCTACACATTTCATTAAAGTCCAACATTTAGAAACAGACTATATGTTTATATAGGTATTTATCATTTAACAATCTTTAGCGACTATTAGGAATATTTGGCTATGGCTCTCCTTTGTGTGGTTCTCGTGAGCCAGCCATGCTTTGATTGATGTGCCTCACTTGGACAATATTAGAGGCAACAGGGAGGCCAAATGTGAGCTCCACATCACTACTGTTTGCAAGTGAAGAAATCCAAACAATTGTACCCAAACATGGCTGAAATTCTAAAAATCACCTTCGAAGTTCAGAGAAGTTGACACACTATTCACTTGATCCCATTTACATTTTGTGGGAGAATGTTTCTCAATAAATGATAGCGTTGGTGAGAGAACTTAATCCTAATAGACATTTTTTCAAAGTGTTGCTTCCACCAATCTCATTTTAATTGATGTCTTCGCTCACAATTGGTTTTTCTCAAAAGCTTTGCCAACTTTGTGAAGTTCAGAAGGATTCCAAACTTTAAAAACAAAAATCAAATTTGTGTAGGAAAATATTTTCGCCACCGCACACTTCTATATCAAGGGTCACATGATCATAATCAATAAGCTTAATTTAATTTTATTTCAGTTAATTCAAATACCCCAGACTACAAAAAGTCAAATTCACAGCGTTTTTAGCAAAAAAGTTGTTTCAGTTACGGTTAAATATTTTTTCAAGTATTTAATTTCACATTGGGAACTTCTAATATTACCTGAATTATATCGAAGGGCAGTTCACTGTGATAGACCATATTCAATATTATTGGTAGTTTCTCTTCTGTCCAAAATTTAGCTTCATAGTCTAAGGTTTTTTTCATTAGATCTTCGACTAATGACTTTATGGATGTAAACAAAATAAAATCTCAGGTTAGCATGTGTTAGCAAAATAAAAGACACAACCAGTCATATAGAAACTCTCACTGTAATCTTTCTTACAATGGTAAGACACTTATCATGACTTACCAAACACACTTCACACTAGCCTTGAAAAGATTTACACTAAAATACACATATAGCCACTAGTTTGTTAATTTGTCATGCAGGTTAATAGTAACACAAGCTCCCTAATTTGACTTTTGGCAAATAATGAACATGAGATAGCAGAGTTGATCAAGTGGAACGGCCTTTGAGTGGGTCATGGTAAGATCTATTATCAAGAGCATGAACACAATCCATTTAATACTTTATTTTATATACCAAGGCCGTGATTATGAGTCAGGCAGGGCGGAATTACGATATGGAAACCTGCTGTGCCTGATCATGAGTGTGTCAGTCTTCCCACACCCAGTTTTCCTGAATTTGAATTTGAATTTTAAAATATTTGTAGAGCGCTCTTATACCGAAATCGGTTTCATGGCGCTAGAGGCAGAAGACCAGTGGGTGCAGAGGAAAGGGTTATACGACTACAGATCTGGAGAACAAGAGGGTTTTCAAATGTCTGCGAAATTCCAGGTAGGAGGATGACGACCTAAGAGAAAAAGGAAGTGAGTTCCAGAAGGAAGGAGCCAGCACTGCAAATCTGGCCCCACCAGACTTCTGTTTCCTAAAACGAGGGACTGACAAAAGGGCCAAGTGAGTGGAACGGAGTTCTCGGGAAGGAAGGTAAGGGGAAATGGCTTCACACAGGAAAACGGGAGCGGTCCCTGATCTAGCTTGGTAGGTGATACATCCAAGCTTAAAAAGGGCCCTCTCCCTCACTGGGAGCCAATGGAGAGACTGCAACAGAGGGGTCGTATGGTTGAACCTGGGGAGTCCGTAGATCAGGCGAGCCGCCTGATTCTGAATTTGTTGGAGCCGGCGGAGCAGATAAGCCGGCGCACCATTGTAGATGACGTTCCCATAGTCAAGGCGCGAAAGCACCATGGCCATGAGGATGAGCTTGAGTGCAGCAGTTGAGAAGAAGCGGGCGACCTTTCGGATGATCCGCAGGGAAAGAAAACAAGCAGATACAACTGCATTGATCTGCGTATGAAGGGTAAGCATGGGATTGATGAAAATACCCAAGGTCTTAACCTTGGGAACAGGAATAGGGGGAGGGCCAAGGGCAGAGGGCCAGAAGGAAGGGGACCAGGGACTGCAACCACCCCCCGTCAGGACCAATTCGGTCTTGTCCGGATTCAGTTTGAGGTGGTTGCAGTTCATCCACCCTTGGATAAAAAGCATAACCTTCTGGAAATTAGAAGCTGAGGAAGGAGAAGAGGAAAGGTTGAAAACAAGTTGGAGGTCGTCGGCGTAATTAAACACCGAGACCTCCATCTGCTGTAAAGAAAAAATGAGGGGTGAAATGTATAAATTGAAAAGCTGGGTGTTGGAACACGAACCGATTTTACTGGGTGGTAATTCCGCCAAGTAAAATGACGTGAAGCTTTGACACCAGCAACAGCCAACATTCTGTATCCTTATTTCACCCTTTATATTGACTACATTACCTCAGCCACGGCCCGTGGAGGGAGTTTCAGTGGGGCGGAGAGGCAGGGCGGGGAAGGGGCAGGGTGGTGGGTGCTAAAAACTGGAGTATGGATAATTGAAGGTAAGTAAACAATTTAATTAATAAAACAAATTTCGTAGTGCGCCCTGCATATCGCAAAATGTGAGAGTACCCAGCTGATTTGGGTTTTAGGCCATTCGCCTTACCAGCTCTAAACAATTAGAACCCCGCTGCCTACACTCTGATTCACTAAAGAACAGAATCCATTCAAAATCACTGTCAGGTAACTTCCACTCCAACCTGAAAGATGCCAAAGTACTATCACTGTACCCTATAAAAGGATTCGCCTCATATCACTGACTACCTGAACTCAAAGTTTAAATGTAGCACCACCCACTCACGCTCTCATCTCCCAGTTAATTTTACCACGTGCCATTTAAGTTTTATTAATCATCTGTTGTTATTTTCCATAACATCTACATACAACATTTACGGTCAATAAATGAAACACAAGGAATAGTCCAAGCTTTCATCACAAATTCGGGGAATACTCTAATTTACATTTCCATTTTTTGGCATCCTAGACAGGGGGGGCGAGTTGCATCTCATAATATCCTGTGTTTAATGCAAAACCCAGTGGTCTACATTCTTAAGGCACAGAACAGTATGCCTAATCATTAATTGGTACTCAACTATTTCAAATAGATCCTTTCAACAGTTTCCAACCTTCTCTATTTCCATGTAATTGATCTAGGTCAGCAGTTCTTAACCTGTGTTCAAATGACCTCTAGGAGTCTGTGTGGCCTACTCTGGAGATCCCGAACTGTGTTAAAAAAAATAAATAATATTACAATTAATTCATTTATATAAAGAACCTAAATTGAAAATGTGAAGACATTTTCTATATTTCATTGTGGATTAAACCAAATATTTCAAGATTTGAACATGTGTTTGATATAGGCTTGTTTTTGTATTTTTGTGTATTGTTTTGAAGTTCGAATCCTAGAAATTGCTTAGTTCAGGGGTCCCCAGCTTCCAATGATAACTCAATGGGGGCCCTCAGATTCCAGTAATGATTCAGTGGGGGCCACAAAAGTCAAAAGGTTAAGAACCACTGCTCCTATTACAAAGATGCCTGAAAGCATCAACAGTAATATTTATAAACAGGTCAATTGTTCTCAATTCCATCTTGCTGAAGCCTTCCTTTTGATGTAGGGAGTTTGATGCTTTTTCAGAATGCAGTCTTGCTCTGATACTGGGGACATGCTGCTCATGTCCTGCACCCCAGTGGCCTCCACTTATTCATCTGGCTCTCCTGCACTTTTTGAAGGCACACTATCTTTTGCATATAAGAATGCTTGGTATTTTTCTATAAACCCCATAAGAATGATATTTAATTAATGTCACATATTCATCTCAGGAGTCACTAGACACAAGGCCCCCTGGTTTCATGAGAATTGTGAACAAATCACGTTTCATAAACAATATTCCAAAAAATAACAACAAAATAACACCAGTGTGTCATGTAAACATTCACTGCATAAATATGAAATGAACAGACTCACCACAACATTCAAAGTATACTGTATTTCAAGATCTAAAATCTTTTCTAGTGGTAGAAGGGGTCCTATTTTCTCCCAGCACACATTGTGAACTAAATCAGGGTGCATCATTATTTCACTAGAAAGGAAACATAATCATAGTTGCATATTTAATTAGGTGAAATACATAACATATGAAGCAGTGTGCATTAGAACTGAGAGTATGCCACTCACTACAGTATGTCTGCAATGCGAACGCCCTATAGTTCTTTCACATTCAAACAATTTACAGTATAGATTTTGAGTGTAAGCTCTTCTGTATAGAAGGATACATCTTAGCTCAATGTAAAAATTCCAAAGTGTTTACCTTATGCCAACAAAATATATCTATTCCAAGACTGCCAAAATGGCCCTGTAGCTATAAATCTGTTGTTCCTGGTACTAGTCTCACTCCTGATAATATTTAGTGTCAGTGCTTGACAAAAAACACATTTATTGTTCCCCTCCTACCTGGCATACTGATCATTAAGTCTTCTGATTGATAGGCAATCTAAGTGATCCTAGTCTATTACTATATGAAAGCCTCTTGGTTCTTCATACAACCCATCTGGTGGAGATGATTGGCATTCTTTAGGGGCTCAGCTCCCAGAACATTAGGATTCCCTGAACTTAACCAACTTTGAGAAGGTCAGATGACATTTGAGAAAGGAACGGCTCATTGCGTGGAGCTATGTGTTAATCAGGAGTACATGACAGTGGAGGTGGGCAGATGGTCTGAGAAATTCTTGGTGTTTTTGGGGTGCTATTGATTTTCACAAGCTTGTCTTTGGGGATGGGGGAACTTTGACATCCCTAACTTCAGATTGGTAAGGGAAATATAAGGATGGTTGTCCAATGGATTAGTGTTAGATATGATCAGCGAGGTGTTTTTCATTTGAGAAGTAAAAAAAATAGTTTTGTTTCGGAGGTTGCTTCAGCAGTATGATTGGTAATGTGATTGGTGAACTGATGCTGTCTTCATCAGCTTTAAATAAGATCCTGAATTTGGGTAATGGTGTACATTTGCATTGCCAAATATATCTGGAATATGGGCTGATTGTTTATGACTTGCATTCGATTTTATCTTAGGCTTCTCCTTGCAATATTGATCTGTGACCCATTTGCACTGAGGCTGATGAACAGGCAGAAATAACATGTTTTCAGGGAAGTTTTGAAGTCTAAAAGGGCTTTGTTTTTGCAATTTTCCAAGTAGCCTTTGAAGTGGTCAAGAAATATAATTTTGAGAAATTGTGTTAAACTTCCAGCAAAATATAATTTAGGGTAGCTGGTGAAATCCATTTTTTCTTGCATAGATCATGGAGGACATAGATGTAAGATATAATAGATTCAGTTGTTTTAGGGGCTGTTTGGGGATTTTGAAAGTGGAGAAGGCTTAGCTGTGTTTTGTTTTTTGCATGAAATAATATTATTGTAAATGATAGGTAGGCCTCCTCCTGTTGAGTTTTGCCTAGCCATGCTTTGTTTTCGTCAGCCCATGCTGGTGTGAAGGGAGTAGTAATTTAACAAAGAATCTTTGAATCACATGATGTCAAGGTCACTGTGGTGGGCATTAGCTGATCTGCTGTTGTGACTCATGTATTCGGGGCTGGACTTGTGACTTATTTATTCTCAGGTGTGTGTCTTGATAGGAGCTATTCTTCTAATATTTGTGCTTGGGAGGAGTTATTTTGGGAGAGGTTCTTGAAAACGTTAGAAGCGGCTTCTCTCTCTGATTCAGTATTAGTATTATATGTTTCGGCTACTTGCAGGCATGGAATGTCTTATTTATTACTGGATTAAAAGGAACAGAGGAGAGCAGGAGCTACCAGTAACACATAAAAGTGTTACAAGAGAAAGTAAGGATTGCATATGGTCGACATGACATTTTGAAAAGACACCTAAAAACCTCAGACCCTCAACAGAGTATTTATCCCCAATTAAACAAAACTGTAAAATCTTACTTTGGATAGATGTAGTGCACCCAAACCAGCAGGTGAGTGGTATCCTGTTCATCCAATCCGTATTCTGTGATGGTGTTAAGTTGCAAAGAGAAATGCTGGATATAGAATTTTGCATAGATGGTACACACATCAAAGTTCTCTGGGTAAAGCGGTTTAATTTGTTTTGCCACAACGTATAAATCTGATTTTATTGTCCTGCCCATGTGTTCTAACTCATCGGAAACCGATGACGTGGTTTTGTCACTCCTGGTCTGTGGTAATTGACACATTCTTTCTTTAACTGACTGCTTTACTACTTCTTCCCATTTTGCCATCCATTCTCTGGACTCTGGAATAAGTTCTGCTGTCTCAGAATCACTTTTCTTTTCTTCATTGACTTGCTCTACAAGTGCATTCACCGCCTCTTTGAGCTCCGCAGTCGCTACAGGTTCATCTATATTCTGGCTGGACAGTGCACTCACAGATTTGTGGAATATCTTTGACATTTGTTCCCACAGATGAGTATAAAGTCTTGTTACTTTTTCCTGTTGGTTCTGTAATTCCTCTTGGCTGTTACTGATTGTATGTCTTAAAGCTTTGTGCTGCAGATCAATCAGTTCTTGGATAGCACTGTGGAATCTTCCCGAATTAATGGATTCCTCAACGTGTTCAACTGCAAAAATGAAAAGGCAAATATTTGAATCTGTAATGTAGTTCCTTTACATTAGATTAAGACTAAAAATACCAGAATTATATTGTCATATTTAACATAAGTAATGATGCTGACTTTCTAGAATTTCAGCCTTATTATATTACATCAGTGACATCACCAGACAGAACTCCATATCCCAGTGAATTTGCGGAAGAGACTCTGAAATCCCACTTTAATATCAAAGTGCACCCCCTGCAGGGCAAAACATATAAGGTTTATTTGGTCTAAGGCTGCAGTGTGTGTGTGCATTTGAAGTATTTACTTGGCCCACATGATGACGTAATTACTGTTTATGACTCTTATGTTAAGGAAGAATGCCCTTTTTGTATTTATGACATGCTACGAGTATTCACCCTTACACGTTTATTTGTATTATTTTGTTGTCATAATAGCATATTGTTGGATTTATAGCTTCATTTCATGCACAGAAAAATAGCCCATTGTCAAATATGTACCATCAATATTTTTCTCTGTATTTTGGTACATCATGCCTTTTACCATCACCATTTATAACCGCAAGCTATAGCCCCAACTCCATTTTATAGCACCTTTCTTTAGTGCAGTGTTTTCAACAAAGTGCCATCCTCCCAGCTTCCACATTGTAGACCAAGATGTTGCTTCTAAAATGTATTTTCTTTTTAGCAACAGCTGGTAACAACACACACACAGTCACCCAACAATTATCAAACATTTCTCTAACAAAAAGCTGGACTTTTGACTTTGGCTTTTGGCAATGATTTTTGGGATTGGTGGGAGAGAATTTACCAGCCAAATTTCACATGCACAGCCAGACTTCACTGCAGGGCAACTGCACTCGTTTGGGAGATACCCTGCCACCTGGACCTCATGCAACATATCAATGTCTGAGGTGAAATGGGGACACTGGTGTGCCTAGCTTTAGGGTGTGCAAAGCTGAAGACTTTGCTGCCATAAACTTTGACAAATCTACTTACAAATGATACAAAGTTTGCAAAATAAAAGCTCTGCAAATGAAGGGTTTACGACTAAAACGGTGAAGACAAAAACAGCAAATCCTGTAGTGGATAGCAGATATTGGTGGCAACAACTAGCAATGTGGGAAAATACATTCTCTATGCATTGTGCCACACATTTTGCCTTCAACTCCCCTTTGCATTACATTCCTATACAAATATAATTTAATATAATTGTGCCATAAGAGTAATTGAACAAAAAGCACGAACAATTTGTAACGTTCAGGAATCGAGAATTGTGTACAATCGTGCATGCTGGATACATTTTGCTAAGCGTTAAACCTCGTAGGAAATTGGCCTTGCACGCATGTTGCTTTTGCAACTTTGTCAAGTCTTTAACAGCATGCCTTGCAACTGTGCCAAAATGTTCTAAAATATTAACTAGCGAACAGCACAGTCGATTTAGTAGGCCACCACGTCAGGCCTCCATGCACTGGAAGAAGAACACTTCAAGGTGCTGACAAACAGAGCAGACCCCACGGCCACGTGGGACCGACTGCCGCCCAGACAAGTGGGTGACTGTGATAATAACTCACAAACACTTGAGGTAACCAGTCACTGACACATACAAAGGGATGTAGCACGTGCACATCTAATGACTGCTGCTATCTTAAACCTCTCTGAAACATCCCAACAATGTGCATCCCTCTTTTCAAACAATATGTACCTGTGGAAGGTCTCCTTATCTCCATAACATCAATGTTGTTAGGTATTTTCTCAGTATTTCCACACAAGATGAATTTCAAGAAGTGTTTTTTGGCTGCTTTCATTTTGTTCATTGTTTTTTCCGGTCTTTTCCCGTCTTTTGATTTGACTTTGATTTCTGTCGCATTGGTGGCAGCACTGTGAGATCCTGCTTGAGAAAGAAACACATGTTGGTATTAAAAGTAGCCCAAAACAAGACGAACCGTGAAATGAAAGCCTAGATAGGCCTAACCCTGCAATGACAACACCTGGTAACAAAATAGAAAAGAATAAGCATCACTAGATTTCAGCATCAATAGGTAAAATGAGCACAACACATATTTTATGGGCATGCTTTAAAAAATTGTATATGGAATATGATTGTTTGCAACAATATAGGTTTCGCCTGGCGATCCGCTGCGCAGCAGCGTTCGCGCAGGCGAAATCTTTTGTTAGAACAGTTGTTGGCTTTGCCCCGCCTCTCTGTTCCATTGGCCAGCTCCATAAATGGAGGCTAGGCATTGGAACAGAGATATGTCTGTCATTGTCCGAGGCGATTCGTGGGTGTTCCGTAGAATTTTTCTCTTTTTGCCCAAGTTATGCGGCGGTGGGCAGGTTTTTTTTTTTCTTTCTTTGGCATCCTTCGTCACACCAGCCGGACGGCTCTCCCTGTGAGGACGCAGACCCGACCCGCTTCCTACTCCGAGCCGACTCCCGGAGGTAAGTTTTTTAATTTTGCTACACGTACTTGTAAATGCTTGTTTTACTAGCGCACACTTAACCCCTCCCGCTCCACCCAGAGCACCCTCTCTCCCGTCGCGCTTTTGGCATCGTAAAGTGAGACTTTGGGGCGAGAAAGTTTAGATTTATGATCCGGGCAGACAGAGCGTGAAAGCAGTATCATTATCAGTTTAGAATGAAAGAATGAAAACATACCTTTAACAAAAAGAGAGCCTTTTCAATTCAACTCTGTTGTTAGGACAACCTAAACTATCCTTTAAATGATTAGTTCCAGCTCAAGGAATTTGCATTCAGTTGTAGAACCGAGCCTCGTTTTATATATAAGAAAGGGCTTCTTTCTAAGCACAGGCATATGTTTCGTCCCTCTATTTATTCTACTCTTTTCAGCAGGCACTTGTATTAAATAAACAGAACGGCCTCGTTAGAAAGCTGTAATTATAAACTATACTCGAGTTGCAGGCTAAACAAAACTAGATGACTAAAAGGCAGAATTTAGCCTCATCCAGCGACAGGAATAAACCGTGACTGTTTCTTATTGCACTCGGGTGGAGAATGAACGGTGTATAAAATGTAACTTTAAGCAAGACTGCGTGGTTGGCACATCTGGTAGTAAATGTCGGGGACCGTGAAATACAGTGGGTTTGATCACAGTGGCCCAGAGATTTTTTGCTGCAGTCTTGAAAGAAGTGTTTTAGCTCCAGAATAGTGGGCACTCCAGCGGAGAATCATAGATTGCCTCTACTTATGAGCACCATATTTTAAAGGTCAGTGTCTGACAATTTAAATGCTGCAGATCCGGGTAAACAGTGAGCCGTTTGTCGCTTTTCCAGACCAGGTTTATTAGCCGCATAATCTAAAGCACAATCGCATCTTCCTTCTTTCAGCTCCCTGATTTAGCACTCCATTAAGCTTATATATATATATATATATATACATACATACCATCATAGAGAGAGAGAGAGGTATATATACATATATGTGTGTGTGTGCGTGTATATATATACATATATTTGTGTATACATACATATATTTGTGTGTGTGTGTTTATATATATATATATATATATATATATATATATATATATATATATATATATATATATATATAGTTAGCGACTAGCAAAAGTTATAGGTTTTGTATAAAATATTTAAAGAGCCATATAGCAATTGTCACCTAACTGGAGCCTGGTGGTGAAGAAGTGTGGCTCAATGGTTAGAGCGGCAGACACTGATGCAGAGGTCTGGCCCGGGACCAGGGTTCAATTCCCGCCTCGGTGGGTCTTGGGCTCAATTTCCTCGGACCTGATAATGCTCGCCTCGGTGCCTACTAATCATGGGTCCCACTCTGCAACTCTCGGCAATAGCTTGCTTAATCTCCACAACGGCCCTAACAGCGCTGGCATGTCTGGCTTCACCTTGGGGGTGCCCAGGAGTGGACATTTCACAGGGAAAAGACAGGAAGGGTTCCACAGCGGTATGCGCTACAGCGCCAGGACACCCCAGTTGGGGTATTAGTGCGCTTTACAAGTACAAATTACATTACATTACATTACATCTTTGCTCCTCAATGTTGCCACCATTTACCATGTGACACATTTTAAAACAACGTATTTCTTTAATACTGTGATTAACATAAAAAAATGTAAATAGAAAAAAAGTATTATGTAATATTGGGAGCAGTCATGATGGCATACACTTTCCATGAGCAATGTTTTCAAGCCTGGTGGAAAGCATAACAAATACTTTATTAAGTCAGCCCGAAAACGAATGATTCATTATTTTAAAAAAGTGTAATGTGCAGTAAAGACATGAGAGGCAGGAAACACAGTAGCGTGCGACTTCCACTTCTCAAGTTGAAAGTCGCGTGCCAACAGCTCGTTCGTCCACTCCCAGAATAAAGCTAGGGCAGTGACCCGTGATTGAAAGGGGAAGTCAACTGCGCGCAAATGTGAGGTGTTAACTAAGATGACATCGAGAATATGTTAATTTCTGAGACAGAAAACAAGCTGTTGCTAAAGCATTGAGTACAAAGAAGATTAATCAATAAACAGGGGAAGAAAATATCATTCGGTAGGAAAATATGTTTCTATATTTTTTTTAAGTCACGTTTTCATGGGAAAAAAGCACTTGAAAAGCTGATATTTTTCCTCATGCAAAGACGTATGAAATTCATTCAGAAGCACGAGGCGTTTCTGTTAAGCAATAAACCACATTGACCCAGCCCTTTATTACGAAGCCTTTGTGGTCCAGCATATAAACTAGTCAAAGAGGAACCGGAAGATAAGAACTGTAATCCTGGCTTCTCCACTTGACTAGACCGTGTGATCCCGGTCAATTCACTTCAGCGCGCTGCACCCAGAAACAGACAAAGAGCCTCATTATTGAAATGTCACGCCACACCCAGCATTAACTAGTAGAGATGTCTGCTGGGCTTATAAGGCGCAGTATTACCTCCGCCGTTTCGAGCTACAATATAAGGGTGAAGTGGTAATACCACATGTTTTTGCCTAACTTGCAAAAACTATGAATGTACTGAATTCCCGCATAAATATTCCCAGTTTTTACTAGGCCTGGGCGGTAAACTCCGTTCCGCTTGCGGACTTTGAGGAATTTGAGTGATTTTGCGTTCCGCGGAGAACGCAAAATTGCCCAAAATTCTGCGTTCCGCGACTTCGTGAAATTGCTTGCTTGTTCGCGTTCTCAAATGTGTGTTCGCAAGATATTTTCCCCCGAGCACGCAAACAGCGATTGTGAACAGTAAAAAAGCATTGCGAACAAGCAATTCTGCGTGCTCGCGGAATTTCTGCGTTTTCACAGAGATTTTTTACCTTTTAATGGAGATTTGCGTAACACGATTACGCAAATTCCGCCCACCGGAATTTGTGCTTCAAAAAGTGCATTGTTAAGGCTGCAGCTGTAATCTGAATTTTGGAGCAAAGTCCCGTTTGCAGCAGAATGAAGATTGCAAGCCCATTTGTAATCAGGGCCAAAACGTTCACAGGAGTTCTAGTAATAACTGTACATTGGTATCCTAAAAAGAAACATTCTATTTTGGTTTCATTACTTACCAGCAATCTTCATTACAGTAACTCACCTCTTCCCTGTCACAATGCATTTGTTGCATCTGAAGACAGGCACCAATACCCTCATGGTTTATTATTTTAAAGGATCTCTCTCCATCTAAGACTGCCTATAATTAGGGTTAACCCAAGAGACTCCCTCATAGTCAACTATCAACACAACCCCAAAGAGGGAAGCCAAGGCAGGTAATGTGCAAGAGATGGAGAGAGGACTGTAACTACGGCAAACCAAGAGAACGCCTTCAAAGTAATTGAGATTTCTTGGAACTAAGCAAATTGTCAGCACCTCATCACTCTAGCCCTTCCGTTTGCTCTTAATAAATTTGTAACAGGCGCTTTGGGCCCCAAGAAGTGCTAAGCCAGGGGCTTCCCTCCCTATGTGATGGCTTTGAGACAACCCAGTAGAACATGTTGGGGGGTATCACCTGAAGCAATTAAATCAGAGTGTTCCTTTGGAGAAAACATCAACTTGCACAAAGAATCAATGAATTTGCGAAAATCCTAGAGGCAGGGCTTCCGAAAGAGAAAAGCCCAAATTCAACTAATGTGATTTCTACCATTATAGAGAACCATGGTTGTACAAACGATACAACTCTAGTGTAAAATCCAAAGGAAGACGATCCTTGTGAGGAGGATAAACCAACACAAAACTCTTCAATAACTGGATATCCGAATGTTCAATCTGGCATCAAACTTCTTTCTTTTTAACTAATATTACTAGTAAACTGTCATGCAAAATGAATCACAGTATGAGGCTGGTACTAGACTGTGCTATTCAATATCGACAATAAGAATATTGTGGTGTAATAGTATCGGAGACAGGATATCAAAGGATAAAATATTGAAAGGTAAGTGCATATAGGGAAGTGTATATTTACTATTCCTAACTGCACATCTATGTACTTTAAAGATATATGTACCGCCTAGGTACATGTATGTGGAGTTAGGGATAGAAAATCTAGATGTACTCACCTGTCGGTATTTTTTTTCGAGATTTTTCCCTCAACATTCTGTCCCACCGATATTGTGGGTTCGATATTTAGAGGTCATACCCTGTAACTAACGCAATTTCCAGGGCTGATTTCAGCCTTCAGTCAAATCCTTGCTGAGCCTGTCTGCCATTGCCTTGCCCAAGAACTGAGTAGACGGACAGGCTGGATTGCAGCCAAAAGCATTCCTTGATGGCTACTCTGTCATAGCAGTTTCCTGATCATCCCCAGTGCAAAAATTCACCACACTTTTTGGACAACACGAGCTGGTATCCAGCATGCCTTTATACACACGGGTATACCTCACTTACGCTTTTCCTGCACACAACCACCCTTGCGTAATATACAAAATGCCTAGACTTCTAACTGCAAATTGGCATATTCATTTCCTTTCCCTACAGAAAAATTACACAATTGTGTCCATCCCATGAAAACGTATTCAAAAAGCAATTATGAATGTCATCGTCCTTTGTGCAATGCTTTTTCCATATTGCATAATATGTATTTCATACGTGTTTGAATTAGCTGATGCTAACTCTGTATCTTCAGGCTTCCCATCGGAATAAGTATGATTGGGGCCGCTTTCTATTTTTGTAAGATACAGCTCACCCCCTCTTGCTGGTTATAAAATGTTATTCTTTAACACTGACCACATTACAGGTGTTTTTCACTGACATTCACACCAATCAACCAAGGCAAAAATAGTTTGCCCTGACTATTTGCACTTAACCGCTGATGGAAAATGTGCTTTTTATTATCATGTGCTTTGGTGTAAATGCCATTTAGATACCCTCCAGGGAGGGTGAGGATTTGCATCATACTCCAACTTCCTTAAATGTATTCATGTGGGTTTTCAGCATTGAGCAATTCATGTGGAAATATGAATTTGCAAATGTAGCTTTGAAAAACATATTTTTCTGTGCTCTAATGAAATATGTGACTGTTCTCTTCCGTTAGGTGGGAAAAACAAGGACCCCCTTGAGTTTCAATAAATATTTCTTCAGCACTTTTCATGCCAATAACAATTTCGAATGAATTGTTTTAATTGTAACTTGTATGATTTTTATGTTATGTACTTATTGTTTATAAAACCTGTTGTTATTTCTTTATGAATCATATTTTTATCTTATCATATAGTTTGACTTTTGGTGAGTCTCTATATGATTTTTATTTATGCTAATTAAATATATATTTTTAATATACATTTCATATTCGATTGTTCTTTTCACCACTGGTTCTAGACTTATTGTTCACTTACTTAGCTGATGGCCTAGGATTTTTTTACCCACATAGGTGTGTTCTCTTCCGTTAACCTGCCCATTATTCTTCGGCACATAGTAAAAAACTCCAGAATCCCAGTAGACTTTCACCATTGTAAGCCCACTTTACACTGAAAATTGCACTACTAATTCTATGAATTAGGACCAGAGGCACCTGGTGGACTATGAAAGGGTTGGTGCAGAAATACCTGGCTTGAGGTGAACCAAGCGTGGAAAGAAAGATAGACTCTAACTTCCTTCATTCAAGGAGAGTTCAGGGGGTTCTCTCTCTTCATTTTGTTTAATGGGGGCACAAACCAAATTTTACTGCATAATTTACAGTTCTTATACTAGTATACCGATGCTGCTAAGGGGCATTAATGAAATAATAAATACACCCGTAGTGTGCAAGGAAAGCATTGCCACCATCAGGTGTGTTGATGGTTCACCATCCTCGAGAAAAATTGGCAAAAACTGTGAAAAAGCAAATTCTTTTTCTCCATAAGTTCCGTAACATTTGCTTAAGAGTTGCCACCACTAGAGGTTGTTAAAACATCTGGGTTTCTAATTTCACAAGTGACCGTCTACTTGTTAGTGGCAGGTAGAACATAAACAATTATACACATCTCACAATTACAGGCCGTGACAGCAGAGCTTGACAAATCATGCAGGCTGACACAGCAGTGCAACTTCTCAATTGCACAAAGTCTATAGGCACTGGCACCACGTGTTACACCGATCTTACAAGTTTAGGCCTTAGACAGCAGTACTAACAGTATTATAACATTTGTTATCAATATAGAAGATGACATTAAAACCACTGTAGCCATGAAACAGCAATCATAGCTACAAAGGAACCAAGGACAGCAATAAGCCTCTCACACTCAGCGTGAATTGTCACTTAAAGGCCAGATCTAACTAGTTTCAGATGTGTAATCATTTTGTCCCCAGAATCAGTATGGTCATTACTGAAAATACACTAAATTGTCATTTTTAGCAAGTACTTGCATGTACTAATCTAACATTAACACATACTGCTATTTTAGCTCGTCATCATCACACCCCACCGGGGATGGATACCCAAGACCATTAGACACGAGTGGGCAGAATGATGTCAAGAATGCCCAAGAAAGCCTTGGCAGGAGTATTTCAATATTATTGGAAGAACGTCCACAATATGTCAAGGGTGCCTGCTGTTATGCCAGCAATGCCCACATTTATGCCAAGAATGGACACAAAATCCCCAGGATGGGCAGTTCCTTCCTTGGAATGGCCTGTACTCTGGTGTAGCCAGATTTATGGTGAAAATGCAACCAATATGTCCAGTCTGGGCAACATTGTGCAGGCTGTGACCTCAAGGATGGAAAATGTCCACATTAGTCTAATGATTGATACCACTATGCAGCTATAGTCTTAGTTATAATGCCCGTGGGACTCTGTGTTTTAGTCTGCAACACATAATAGTGGGTGGTGTTCCCATTTTTCTTTATATTGTATTTTTTTAGGGTGTCCAATATTTTCTCTGCTCCCCATTATATTTACCCTCAAAGCATATCACATCATCACAGCAGCGAAAGCCAAGCAGGGCTAATACGGTCTTTGATTATTGAGTATCGTTCGTAAATGTCCATCTACGCCCGAGCATGTCTATTATGACTTCGACATTTCATTGTGAAATCATACATAGCGTTTGCTTGAAAACGCTTCAAAGTAATTCGCGGTTCTCCTATAAAATGCTCAGTTAAATGTCATTAAAAGTCAAAATCATATTAAGCATGCCTTGTGTTCACTCCACACCCATCACCTGTTTTCACTTGTTGATTTTCAGGGCCATTTTTTAAAGTGTAGAATTAAACAGTGGCTTCTCGAAGTGTGCCGTGCGACATGTAGATTACTACAAGGAACAGTGAAGCCAGTTTCAATAAGTTACAGCGCAACACAGAATGGTGTGTACATTTGGTACAAAGTCACAACTACCAGGTTCCAAATTAAATACGTGTGCATTCGTTTGTAAAGGGCGCCACCGAGCACCGTGACACGCCTCCGAGCACCCCCGTTTTTTGCAAATAGAGGAACAGAATTGTAAGGAAATAAAGTGCTTTGGACAGGATCACAACCTGGTCCTTGGAGAAGCTGTGATTCGAACAGTTGCAGGACCAGTCCTCTTGATTCTGTCCATCAGTCATCAGATGCCCATTTCCCCATCTTCACCAGTTGAACTGAAAGGGGTCCTCGCCGTACATTCTAAACACAGTACAGAGCATCCTTCTACACAGAGGGGTGTGTCTCCCCATTCATATTAAAGTTCATCTCCAGCAGTAACCCATTGTCTTTGAAAGGGATGACATCTTACAGAGAGTGGTGTTGTGAACCCCCCACTTTAATAGCCTGGGCTGGAAAGGGGTTGTTGCCACTTGACATTTCTAATTAACACGAAACATCTTAATGCTTGTATTTAGCTCATATCACTGATCGGAGTTGGTTGGTTTTCAATCAGGCGCAAATACATGTCGGTGCAAGAGGTTAGTATAGTGGTGTTGTGGGTTGGGGAAAACCAATGGAACAAGAGAACATATGGAGGAAGGTCATAGAGTAAAACTGAAAGGAGATGTGCACGTGGAGGCTCCGTGCACGTGGAGAATACATGCCAAAGAATTATGTGGAATTTCGAAATAAATGCATCACATCAGACAATACCGGCAATAGGGCGGGACTCTTCGATGACACAGTGAGAAAATGAATGCAGATTTGTTTCTAAGGCCCAACTAAACAGGACAGGGCAGGTAAGGCAGTCACCTAGACACACAGGGCACACTTCTTCAAGGAGGTCAAGTATCGAGGACAGAGTTACAGTTAAAATTGGACGTACACCTTATCATATCCTACTGAAGGCTCCTGCACCCAACTATTTAAAAAAAAATACATTTATTAACTCACTTGAAGCTACGTCCCTGCTCACTGCACTCTGGGTACAGGGCGAGTGAACTGCAGCGTGTCTGCATGCACACCAGCTAAAGAGGAGGTACGACGCCAGGGGCTGTTTACTGTATGCCAAAGTAAGGTAAATATGAAAACAGGTGACGGGGAAAGGAACTTCGGCAGAGAAAGCTGGTCTCGTGGACCTCAACAGACTGCGCGAGGATAAAGTGCGTGAGCGTGCAGCTGGAGTTACTCACCGAGAACGGACATCTTTCCGACGCCGAGGGGTGCCTCTCTCCTGTGAGGTGATTTTTCATAGTGCCGAAGCCTCTGAAGGCTTTTATAGACTACACAGAGGAGAGCCACCTTCCCGCCTCCCTCGCGCGGCGCATCTGTGTCTCCCTCGCCTCCTCCTCCTCGTGGGCGGGCTGTGACTGCATCTCTCAATCTGGGAAATCCCGGCGCAGCCTCTAATGTGACGAGGGCATCCGTGGACCCCGGCCGCCGGGGAGGGATAGACGGTGGCAAAGGAGGGAGGGGGCTCCCACGCCTGCTCTTTTTTCCCCCACCGGAAAGTACGCCTTCGTACTTTCCCACCCTAGGGCACTTTTCTGGTGTAACCATCGTACAGGTATCCGTTCAAGATATATATATAAAAAAAGATGTTATGATTATTTTACATTGTTTCGAACACAATTGCTCAAGCTTTTACTACGATCTCCCAGAGAGATTAAAGACCTATTTATCTCTTACAAGGTCACTTCTGTCTTGAATCTCTATTAATTGAAATAAAGGAGGGTACATTTTTGTAAGAGCGAGGCTAGAGGCGCTCAATTCATATATATGTGCATCAGAGGCGTAACTAGAGCCACATTTCGGGGGGTACTAAAAATTTGTGGAGGGGAGGGGATGATTCTTCCAGCAATATGCAGAGTGGAGATGCAGGGATTCTAAAAAAGGGGTGAACACACAAATAGCTTTTTGAGCCCAATGGGCGTTTTGCGCCTGATGTGCATAGCAAAACTTGTGGTGGAGTCGTTGCTTCTGTTCCACTTCTGCTTTCTGACTGCCAAGTGCAGGCCCACGTCTGCAGAGGAAGTTCATCTAGGGATGTCCTCACGCCCCTCAGAGTGGAGAGACACCAGACAACGAGATTTCCATGATAAGGTTTGGGTTCCCTCAGACCAAAAACAGGATCAGCAAAAGCATGTGATTTGAGAAAGAACTGTCACAGGACAACCACTACGAGGCATATTTCGTGAGGTGTTAGATGTCAACATTTCATCTCTGAAATATACCCACAAAATACAGAGTAATGATCATCGCCTTTAGTACATGTACCATTTTTTCTTGCTGAAAATGCAGATCACGTTAGGTGTCTATGCCAATATCTTTGATGTTGCAAAATACTAGTTTAGTCGAAAATATTATCTACGGATTAATATATGGAACAGCAGGTGTGCTTGTTTAGTATCACAAAGATGGGCTCTAGAGTCATGGTAAAAACACTGCTCTGTTCATCAAACCTTCTTGGTTCAGTCCACTCCTCACTTTCTAATGGATCAGATCTATCGGTAAACAATTATAGATACATTGTGCGTACTTCTGGTTAGAGGTACAGGTTGATCTCATATTTAAAAGGCAACATAATCCTGTGACGTTCACACAAAGTTCTGCTTCCTCTCCAGTAGACCTCTAGAATTCAGGTAGCTTCTCAAACTATGGCCTCATCATCATCACCTTGTAAGTTTTAGCCTAGCCAGACCAGCTCCTCCCAGGAGTCGCATCTGGCCTGCGCAATCCATGAGAAATTGGAAACTATTAGATATGAGTAGACTGAACAACGCACTTATAAATAGCGCCCCCTCCTACGACCAAAATATGGAAAATATTGCGAAAACTACTAACCAGTGGCTAGAAACAGCAACAATCCAATGCCTTCCTTTAACGGAGGCAAAGAGAAATTTCCACCGCCCCCCTGCCCCTTGGTTTAATGAACTACTCAAAGCTGAGAAATCCAAATGCAAAGTTTTAGAAAGGAACTGGCGCAAAGACTACAAACACGAAAACAAAATAAAATACAATAACGCAAGGAATGTGTACCATACATCCTGCAGGAGAGCTAGAGCCCTTTATGTGGCTAATACCGTCAACAATGCCACAAACAAAACAAAGACCTTATTTAATATAGTAAAGGATCTAGCAGGTGCCCAAACATCGGCCACTGCCCATCCGTTAACAAAAAAACAATGTCAAGACCTGGCGACATTCTTTAATGACAAAATTGAAATTATTGTCTCAAACTTTACTACTAGTCCCCAGGTTAATGCTACTGAGCAGCATATCTTAAGAACCCCGGAAGAAACAAACTCCCTTGAGAGATGGCCCCCCATAACTCTGGACTCCCTAAAAATATCTTTGAAATCTATTTCGTCAGGCTCTCCCTGCGATCCCCTCCCAGTTCGTTTCCTGAAACAACTTGACAACGCTCCCTTAATTACTATTGCAAACATGCTAAATTCCTCTCTTTTAACTTCCACTGTCCCGGCAAGCTGGAAACACGCCATTGTAACCCCATTACTGAAAAAACCTTCAGCCGACCCTACGGTCCTATCAAACTATCGGCCTATATCATTACTTCCTGCCTTTTCTAAACTAATGGAGAGACATATCCATGCCGCCCTCACTTCCTTCACGCAGAATAACAACCTCCTCCACCCATCGCAATCAGGTTTCCGTACAGGACACTCAACGGAGACCGCTTTACTGGGTGTGACCGAAAAAATTCGAAAGCTCCTGGATAAGGGTCAAACTGTCGCACTCATTCTTTTAGATTTGAGTGCGGCGTTTGATACCATTTCACATAAAACTCTCTTGACTACACTAGAGAGAATTGGCATTCGAAATGAGGCCCTTCAGTGGATAAAGTCTTTTCTAACCAATAGATCTTTCCAGATCAAATCCAGCATTGCATGCTCGGACACGTTCCTCACCCCCCATGGAGTTCCACAGGGCTCCATCTTGAGCCCGCTGCTTTTTAATTTATACCTGCGACCACTGGCCGATTTAGCCGACAGCGTGGGCCTCGCGTTAATGTCATACGCTGACGACTCGCAGATCATTTTTTCCCTATCTGACTCAAACCCCTCAACCCCCTCTGTTCTGAAAAATGGTCTCCAGGAAATCTTCAACTGGATGTCAACTAACCAGTTGAAGCTAAACGGGGATAAAACGGAGGTTCTTCTTCTTGGAAGAAATAAAGAGCTCTGGAGCCCCTTACACTGGCCAGCAGAGATGGGTAATCTTCCCATCCCAGCCACTCAAGTAAGGAACCTAGGAGTCATTATCGACAATACTTTGTCGATGAAGCAGCAGGCAAATAAAGTCGCTGGCCTCTGCTTCACCATAATAAAATGGCTAAAGAAAATTATTTGGATGTTGCCCCAAAACACCCAAAAGACCGTAGTCAATGCACTAATAACATCACGCATTGACTACGGTAACATTCTTTACTTGGGCTCAAATCTCGCAGTGATAAAACGACTCCAAATGATCCAAAACGCGGCTGCACGACTCCTGTGTCAGATCCCAAAGTTTGAGAGAATATCTAAACATCTGAATGACCTACATTGGCTCAGGATAGAACATCGGATCAGCTTTAAAACCCTGACATATATGTTTAAAATTAAAACCAGAACTGCACCCGCCTACCTACAAACCCTGGCTTGTCCCTACCTTCCAACAAGAAATCTCCGATCTCTAACAGCAGCAAATTTTGCTATTCCTAGATTTAAACTCCAAAAAACGGGAGGGCGTTCTTTTGCTGTGAGAGGGCCCACTCTATGGAACTCACTTCCCCCTCAGATCCGGAAAGAAGAGAGCTATACGAAATTCCGGAAATATGTAAAAACCTGGCTGTTCCAGAAACAACTGCAGTAATACTACAATTTGGCAACTTTCCTTCTATCTGATCAAATGACTCAGGCGCCGGGAAACCCTTTTTGGGTAGCTGTAGCGCCATACAAATTTAAAAAATAAATAAATACAAATTTAAAAAAATAAATAAATATGGCAGTTTTTACTCATTCGTGCTTCAATTTAGCCTGTTCCCTTTGCTTGCTCTTGATGTTCAGTGCCAAGTGTCAAGAAGCGCTTTGGCTGTATTGTACTCATCATCAAAAGTACTTTATTCGTTTTTTTCATACAAAAACCATAAAAGTGCATAAAACAGAATATATATCAAGCATTGGGTTAAAAAGAAGAGAAAACATCTTAGATTACAATAGATGAGACAAATATTTCATAGCTTTAAAATCCATCTGTCACATATTAAAAAGGAATGTCTTTCAGAGGTTTACTTGTGTAACTCTAAGTAGCCAAACATTTTCTGTACTTCATTGAGCTTTTTTAAAAAAAATGGGGTATACATTCCGATTTTAACAGCTGTAAGTATAATAAGGCAGGGCGGGCTTGTACAAATTGCAATCTTTTTAAAATAGGTTTAAGATAAAAAGCCCTAGGGAATTCATAATATTTACAGAAAAACATGAAGTGTATCAGATCCTGTGGAGACTGATTGTCGCAGCCACAGGTTGCTAACACTGTCTCTATGTGGTACCCCTTCGGGACTGCGATTAAAAGATTAAACAAATTAAACCTAAACCTAATTAATAAAAAGCGCTCATGTGCTGTTAGTGGCCAGAGTAAATATGGTTCCTCAACTGGTGAGGTTTTAAGCATCATATGGAGGCGCACATTGTGCTTCGACAGGTCTTTTTCCTGCCTGTCCATTAATTTTCGTGTAGTGAAGGACAGTTTTATGTATGCTACATCGTTCCTGTTAATTCCTTCCGGATTTAAAAACAGGTCCAAGCTCCCTTCCTTCCCGAAATTAGTTTTAAGATATTTTATCCAGGGAATCCTGGTCATACAATCAAGGCTCAGTGTCTCTTTAAGGAGACTATGGGTTAGACCAAGCTGTTTGTTGAGCCAACATTGTAGCCAGAAGACAAGAGGGCGCATGGACAGGGTGTCACTGATAAAAGGCATACCGGTCTCTTCATGCACGGACATATTCGGTGTCCCCTGTGGGACACATAGGAGCTGTTGTAGGATTTTATTTTCAACTACCTGAAGGCCCTCTAGATTACAGTAGCCCCATAGTTCACTTCCATAACTGGCTATCGAAACACTCTTTGGCGATAGACCTTCAGCATCGCCCCGACTGGTCTATTGCCCATTCTCGCAGCGAAGTCAAAAAGCTCTGCGTTTGCCCTTATAACCTCCCCCCTTTTTTTATTTAGGAGAGAGGCCCAGTTCAACTGATGATCCAAGTGGACACCAAGATAAGAAAAAGAGGTACACAAAGGCACCCTGGTGCCTTTTACCATAAAGGGGTACTGTTTTTTTACTCCTTTCCCCACCTGTATAACGTAAGATTTTGTGTTATTTATGGATAGGTCTCGACTATCCATAAATCCATGAAAGGTGTCGAGTAAAGATTGTAGCCCTTTCGGTGTGCGGGCTATGAGGACGGCATCGTCCGCGTATAGCAGGACGGGCAGTCCCCGACGACCCACATAGGGGTAATCTGCCCCTGTGTCAACCAATATGTCCTCAAGGTCATTTATGTAAAGATTAAAAAGAAAAGGGGCCAGGATACACTCCTGCCAGACCCCCCTACCAGTCCTAAAATTTCTTAAAACCTTCAAATCCATGGAGTATCTTACGTTTGCCTTTGTGTCACTGTGTAGATCTTTTAAAAAATGTACCAACTGTTGTTCTACCCCCATGGCCTCCATGGATTGCCACAACTTTCCCCGGTTGACACAGTCAAAAGCCGAGAAAAGATCCATGAAGGCCATGTAGATTGTACCAGGGTGTGAGAGGGTGTATTTGCCCAAGATCAAGTAAAGGTTTAGGCATTGCGCCATAGTTGAGTGCCCTGCGCGGAACCCATACTGTATATCAGAGATTATCGCTTTCTCCTCTGCCCAGGTTGTCAGCCTCTTAAGTATGGCGCCCCCAAAACCTTTACAATGGAATCAATTAGGGAGATTGGTCTATAATTTAATGTACTATTGCGGTCTCCCTTCTTGAATACAGGTACAATTGTGGATAATCCCCAGGAAGATGGACATCCCTTAGCCGCTGCAGCGTTTCCCACTGCTGTCAGAATTGGGGCCCAGAATGGGCTGCAGGATTTAAATAGATCTGGGGGGATGCCATCTGGGCCAGGGGCCTTCTTATTTGAGAGGTTATTGATGCCCTCCCTCAATTCCCCAACTGTAAACACCATAGGAGCCAACCCCTGCTCCTCTATTGGTTGGACTGGGCATGTGACACTATCCTTAAAAATAGTGGCAAAATGGGACACCCAATCTTCCTCCGTAATGTTTGACCCCAATTCTTTATCCCCTGATGTTAAGAGGGGTGAACGGTTAATAGTAGACCAAAATCTTGAGGAACTTCCAAAGGTCACTGGATCTAAGAGCTCCTTCCAGAGCTCATTTGTCAACTCCCTTTTCCTTTTCACCAGCACACTTTTGTAAATTAATCGCTGAGTGCGAATCAGGGGTCTGTCCCTAGGAAATATTTTTAGGGCCATCTTCAGGTCTCTGGCTGCTTTAGAGCATTGTGACAGAACCATTTAGGGACGTCAGATGGGTTTTTTCTCCCCGGTACCTGTAACATCTTTCCTACATGAAGGGCAATGGTTTCAAAAGCGTTTAAAACCCCTTCACCTACTGGATTAGTGCTGGTGCAGGTTAAGAACGCAGCAGCACAATCTTTTTTGAGTCTGTCGAGAAAATCAGGCGGAGTGATCATGTTCCATTTAATACGTCGCCCTCCATTTATAGCTAGCAGCGTATTTCCGCCTGCATCTTTATCTTTTAATTTCATTAAATTCCCTCCTAACAGCACACGGACAAGATTGTGATCACTGTGTGCACTCAGTGATATACAGAATGCCGACAGGAGTATCGAAGTGGATCTAGAGCCTAAATTAAAATCTATGAAAGTACTGACACTTCTGCCCTTGTAGGTGGGTTCCTTCTGTATAGATAGAGGTGGTGCAATACTCATAGTAAATGAGAGATCCTGCTCATCCAGCATACAGTTCAACACATTTCCTTGTTTAGAATGTTCGAAGTGTAGGCCAGTTATCATGGGGCAACCCATGGTCGCAAGAGTGGTTACCATAGGGTCTCCGCAAAGGTGTACGTTGAAATCTCCTGCAAGTAACAGGTTTCTTCTTGTTGGACCGCGGCACTGGGTGATAAAGTTATGCAATTCTGTGATCCTACATCCCTCGCCCTGATTACTTGCGTTATAAAAATTTATCACACACAGGCTACTATCATTTTTCCCCAGGATAATATCCTGAATGTTTCTATTAACTGAGGTAAAGACCCTTATTCTGCATCTTAAAGCCAGGGAGGTAAAGATGGCTAATCCTCTCGAGGCGCGGCCGTTATTTGAGCTTATGGCTGGAACGCAGAATGATTTATAGCCTTCCAATGAGATATTATTACAGTTGGTAACCCATGTCTCTTGGAGACAAATAATAGAGTGTTTACTTACAAACTGCACCCACAGGGGGTCTAAAATCTTTCCTGATAGCCCCGCAACATTCCATGAGACAACATTAAATGCTGGGTTATCCTCTATGATCACCTGAGCGCGTTTTATAGTAAGATCAAGTTTGGTTATTCCAGAGTAGTTAACCTCACAGGGTCCTTCGTCTACTGGGGGATCAATGTTGTTAGGGATAACTGCAACAGAGTTATTATAGCCGTTCACCGAGCTGACCCGAGGTAAAGGATATACAGGCAAGATATTAAGGCCGTCCTGTAAGGGGTAGCTAGAGGGATTACCACCCAGTCAGTTGCAGTCGTTAAGGCCTGAAAGAGCATTAAATCTATTTGTGACTTCGACACCTGGGATGTCTCCTGGGCCACCTCTCATCTGGCCTCCGTTGGAATTGATAGGTATTATGTTCCACCCTCCTTGTCCCCTGGGATGATGTGGGTTATTAACGGACATCCTGTTCATGTGGTTTTGGTTGCTGTAAGTGCCCTGGTATCCTGGTCTGTAGAAGAACCCGAGGGGCAATATTTCAATACCCTGTCCCCCCGTCGAGGTGCTTCCCTCTACATCCCGGAGTATCCTAGCTACTGGTGTCGGGCTATTGAAATTTATGACTATACAGTCACCTTCTCAAGTCTTCCTAGAGTGTCCCAGCCATGCAACTCGGTGAGCCATAATTATGTTATGTACTACCATATGGCCACCTGCGGTGTTTCGGGAAAGCCAGTGTGTGACCTTGTTTTTAAGTTGGGAAAAGTCCTCTCTTTCTCCTTTGTGGAGAGGGGGGACATTACCCAAGATTATCACTAGCGGGGTACTTTGTGGGGGTAGATCTCGAATGGATCGATTACCTATACCCTGGGCTAGCTTATTGGGGTGAATAGGTCCAGTCGCCAATAAGGCTGATTGTATGCCATCCTCCTGATGTGTCTGATGAGCCCCCACACGGCACTGGCTTCCCTCCATGCCCAGGGGTCTGTCCTTTGTATCCGTTAATCTGTTATCGCTATTGGTCAGGGTCCTTTTAGCTGTTTGGAGTGCAGGTTCACGTAAAATGGATGCAGAGGGTTCATTAATATCTAGCCGTTCACTTGTGTGTGTGATATGTCCTCCCGCTTTCTTATTGTCTGTTAGAAAGTGTAACAGTTTAGTGTTATCTATAGTGGCCTGTTGAAGTTTACCTTAAGTATCGTTAATTATTTTCAGTCTCTCAATACGAGGGAGTATTAGGGACTTAATTATCTGTTCTACCTGCCCTATCAGCGCACCGTCTCCTTGTGCAGACGTTGTGAGTCTTTTCATCGGCTGTGGTTGGCCATTGTTTGACAGGCGGGGTATACTCTTGTTGTTCTGTACAAGAGTGTCAGCCTGTTTATGGTTCTGTACACCCAGAAGTTTGGCCCCTTTGTTCACTAGTTTGGGGATCTTTGCTCATTTACCTTTCTGTCCTCCCCCTCCTCGCTTTCTTTTTCCTGTAGATATATTACTTGCAGATTTCGGATCAGCTATGAGACAAGCGGGTTTAATCTAGGGGGGTATCTTGCGGATCACATTTTCCTCCTGAATGGTGCTACCTATCTGTGTATTCTGTGTGCTATTCCCCAGGGAGATGTTGCTAAGTGAGTCTGACCCTATGCTAATCTCTGGCAGTCCTAAATCACTTAGGCGTTGACTTAAACGGTTCTCAGGGGTTGTACAAAGCTGAATTGAGCCCAATGAGGACCGTTTAGAGAATATTTCAGATGAGAGCCTTTTTTCGACATCCACTATCTCCTGGTCCAGGGCGGCTGTAACCCAAGTGATATAAATGTCTAGTGTTCCCATAATACTTCCACTGGTGGATTTAAATCCTAACTTTCCTCCTTTATCCAACTGTGTAGACATGTTTTTAGGATCAGATCCCTAATTGAAGCATTAGCGGGGTGCAAACTAATTAAACATAAATCAGGTAAGTCCTTTATAGTTATCAGAGCGATCAGTTCACCTGTGTATAGAGACACTACGTTGTACAGGTTCTTGGGAGGGTGGCCCAGCCCGGCCTCGTCTGGCCCCGGACGGCCACAGACGGTCCTGCCCTTGTCCCGGGCTTAACCCGGCGCGCGCGCGCGAACTCGCGGGGCGAGGGACCAAGCGTGCCTTTAAGCGCCTCCTGGCGCGTGTTAGTACTGCGCCTCCTTGCCCCAAGGGATCCTGGTTTCTGTAGTCCCCAGCAGCCTGTGAGCAGCGGGACCGGCGGAGCCAAGCCTGGCCGGTCGCAGCAAAGAAAAGTGAAGGAGGGGGCGGCGGAGCCAAGCCCGGCCACAGGAAGAAGCGTGAGAAGCAAGAGCCACGTATCAGCCCCAAACAAGGATTCACCGTCAACAGGGGCCTCGGCCCCAAGCGTGCCTTTAAGCGCCTCCTGGGGCGTGTTAGTCATGCGCCTCCTTGCCCCAAGGGATCCTGGTTTCTGTAGTCCCCAGCAGCCTGTGAGCAGCGGGACCAACGGAGCCAAGCCCGTCCAGTCGCGGCAAAGAAAAATGAAGGAGGGGGGCGGCGGAGCCAAGCCCGGCCACAGGAAGAAGCCGGAGAAGCAAGAGTCACGTATCAGCCCCAATCAAGGATACTCCATTATTAATACAGCTAACCCAATCCGCCCTAAGCTAAGCACACACATATGCCCAGAATGAATTACTGTGGAATGGATAGAGCTATGCATTTATCTTATCTCAAAATACCACTTGTGAACATTAATTTCCATAAGCAGCTTAACATTAAAGGTGGAGTGGGCTCACTCCTGCTGACATTGTTTTTTTTATAATGTCATGCAGATATATTTTGGAACCCCCTTTCAGCCCTTCTCTTCTGCCTTCTTTGTTGCCTGTGACTCTGCTGGGGCACTACAAAGCTCCAGGGATCTTCACGGCTGGAGCCGCTTTGCATCATCGTTAAGCTCCTGGAGGTGCCTTAAAGCCAGACTCAGGCTCCCGCAGCACGGGACCCGCTTTCAGCCCTTCTCTGTTGCCTTCTTTGTTGCCTGTGACTCTGCCGGGGCACTACAAGCTCCAGGAATCTTCGCAGCTTAAGCCGCTTTGCATCATCGTTAAGTGCCTGGAGGTGCCTTAAAGCCAGGTACGGGCTCACGCAGTGCAGGCGTGCCCCAGCCATGCCCGGGGCAAGGCCGGGCCCGTCTGCGCCTGTCCGAGACCAGTTGAGGCTGGGCTGGGCCTATTCTCTTGGCCCGCCTCTGGATATTCCCTCAAATCACTTGCGGAGCTTAGCTGCTTGGTTATATAGTTGTGTCCTGTTCCAGGCTTGTCCTTCTGCGGTACCCAAAGCAGTTGAGGAGAAGGTAGGACGGTGTTCGGCTGTTTATTGTTTTATATCTGCACTGGTATTATTTACGTGGACTATATAGGAGCCTGTTGGTAGAGTGTTTTTGTGCTTTGGAAATTATAATGTGGTACTATGGCATACCTAATTCGGCCAACTGTACCTATCATGACTACCATGGATTCGTTTCTACAGCGAGCGGCAGCAGGGCTGGATAATGAGATTGAGCTGGTTAGGGTACGCTTTTCTAGGTCTCCTGTCACTGCTCCACATCCCATGCATGCTGACACACATGTGTCTTTGACTAACTTTGAAGACAAAGTATTGAACTTTCCAAATAACATCAGGTTGTGGGAGGTCATGCAAGATTGCATCGGTATATCCAGTCAATCAACAGCCCAACCACCACCCCTCTCCCCTGCTATCATAATTAGAAATAGGAGGGGTAATGAAGCATCCTCAGACCAAGGGCATGCAGTGATTACCTCCAGCAAGCACCCAGAAACACCAAAAGTAACCAGGCAAAAGAGATTATTCTTGGCTGAGTTGGGTGGTTCAGGGACAGGGACAGGAACCAAAAGGAAATCCCTAACCATGGGGGGGAAAGCTAAAAGATCAAAACCTAACCTGCTCCCCAAAACCCCAACATCCCCCCAAACACTGTCCAAATCAGACTTGATGGGCGCACTGGAATCCTTCGAGGTGACGATGATAAACCTGTTGGACTCTAAATTGGGCCAGACAATCCATCGTCTGACACTGATCGAAAAAAGTTTCATGGACCTTAAATGCTGTGTTTCACCTGCATTAACGGGAGGGATAGCTGTCCAATAAGGAACACGTATTATTGGAGCCCCTTCTTCTGGATAGCTTGCCTAAAAATAGTAGGGGACAGCCACAGCCACTTGGGGGGCAAGTAACTGCATGCCAGATAGTGCCAACACAAAGTGAAAGCCACAACAACAGGGACAGATTGCCTCTGCAGGCACAGGCCCCAGAAGAGAACTATCCAACAGGTGGACGGTCCCAGGGGGGATGGGAAGCCCACTTGCAGCGTCTACCAGTAATTCTTCTGCCAGCGGAATCTACCCCATATGTGGTGGTACTGGGGAATGTGCCAACTCTCCCACAGGGTATGAAGGAGGATTTTTTCCAGTTAAAGAATAACATTTTATACTGGTTATCACACAACACAAAGTCTAGAAAAAAGTCCCTTTGGAGAACACTACATTAGTCAGACAATGCAGTGTTTCTCCAAAAATAGGTATCACTTTTTCCTTATTGTATTCCCAATTGTGTACAGTTTTTTAAATGGTGTTGTTTTTCTTTTGAGTATTAAATGTAATGAAAAATTATATTTTTTTTGTCTGATCAACACTGCCATTGTTTTTTTTAATTATTGCATATGTCAGGGAAAGAGTACAATAATCTGGTAGAATACATTGTATACTGTGCTCCTAATGGTTTTAATGATTTTCTGAATACATTTGTACTTTCTTATCTATGTTTTTATTTGTTTTTATTACATTTCCTCTTTGTTCATTTTCGTCTGACTGGTGTGTAAAGGGTGTTTGTGGCAACTTGATGCTTTGTGTGTGACATTTACCCGAATGGGGGCTTTTTTCGAGACTTTGGTATTTGCTGGTACCCTTCCCCTTTGGTTGTTGGGTCCCTCTCTCTTTGTTTAGAGATATCACACAAGACAACCCTGGGAATAAGGGCAGAGAAAAATATCAACATGGTGCGAAGAGACAGCTGGATAGGTGGTTCCTGTAAATCATGTACGGGGGATTGTGTTATTGTAAATTTTAACATGCCTCACATAGCAGAAAGGGTTTTGTTCACAGATTCACATTCTGCTCCTTTCGGTTCAAAGTCGACCATTGTGGTTTTATCACTTGGATTTTTTCACAAACCAGAACTACCAGGGTATATCCATATAAACACTACAAATATGGACCCATTTGATGGTCCGATGCAGAGAATTTCATTTGTTAGGAATGGTCATTTGAATTTGCCTCCATCAACAGTTTATTCAAAACAGACAGCTATATGCCAGCTGTATGCCAGCAGAATTTTGGTCCCCCACCCCTGGAGTTCTTTAATCGGTTTACTCCACTGTCTACGATGGACGCTTGTGATTGAATTAGTAGTTCTCCACTGACGGACCTAGAGAACTCGTTAACCTAGCAGGATTCCTCAGTGCAAAGTAATGGGGGCCTACGTGTATATGATAATGATGTTATATCCTGGAATGTTGCAGGTTTGACAAATGAGTTTTCTGACCTCACATGGATGGCATTTGTGAAACAATTCTGTGTGATCTGTCTGCAGGAAACATGGTTGGTGGATTGTAATCTATTTTTGGAGGGTTACAAGCAATGTTCCCTCTAATTTTTTTCCTCTGTGTGCGACAGTGGAGGCCTCTGTGCGCTGCAACCATGGCTATGTGGGCCAGGAACGAGACCTACTAATCCAAAAACCCTTCTGGCATACTCTTTACAACATACAATGAGTTTCAGCTGGGAGCTAGTAACATTACATAAAGCTCTTTATTTTATTGATTAATCCTTTCTATTCAAAAAGCCTTTTTTAGTAAAACACAAATAAAATATGATTCTCTTAAAGTCCATTCATAAAATCCATGCTTGAATTTGACATATTTCACTACTTCTGCTCCCCCAGACTCCACGTAGACTCCTCTTAAGGGCATTCTACACACCACATCCTGTCCCATCCAGTGCTTAAAGAAATATGATCATATCACCCCCATCCTTATGGAACTCTGTTGGCCCCCTTTGCCGATCCACACCACTTTCAAAATCAGCTGCACCATCTACAACAGCATCATGACCGCTTATCTAGGAGAAAAACTCACCATGCCTGATCACTCTTACATCTATGCACCCAGGATCTAGAACAACATCCCCATATCCATCAGGACTTCCCCAACACTACTCAAATGTAGGAAATAGTTGAAGGCCTGCCTCCTTAAGAACACTACATCTCTATCAAGTCATAGTATACTTCTGCTCCTAGAACCCAGCTACCTCACCTATGGCTTGTTGACTGTGTACTTGTTTTTGCTGCAGTACAGCGCTCTTCTGCCTTTTTGTCTAGGCTTGTGCTATATAAATACCAATAGATTAATGGTGACCAGGAGTCCTAGATTTTTCACCAGCTGTCCCAGCAGATTTTGAGAAATGTATCTCAAATCTGGTTTTTCTGGAGAAGATCGACTGAAGACATGGAGAAGCAGTTTTTTATGTGCTCAAAGGCAGGACGAGTTTGCAGCTGTTCTTAGAGCACGATTTAAATAATACCCTTGGCTTGGTTCAAAAGTTCCCTTTAAGTTAGTTCCGTAGTGCCTCATTGTCTGTTTTGATGTGTCCTGTCATTTGGTGCCCTACAGATGATGTAAAAGTGTAGTTCTTCTTCTATGTTTGCTAAATGTCCCAGTTTTTGGTTTTTAACATTTGGTCACCCTAACATGGATACATCCACTTAAATGGCTTTCTGCTAAGTGCTGCTAACTAATCATGCATTGGAACTCAACACTGAACCTTTTCTCCCCTTGTGTTCAGTGGAATTGCTCTGAAAGCTAGGACATGAGCTAAATGTACAGAAAAATATGGTGAAAAACACGACAGCCTAGCAAATCTGGGACATCCGGTCTCACTACAATCACACAAAAATGTGAAAACAACAGGATGTTCTTTTTGTTAAGCAAGATGAACATCACCAGGAACGTCATTGTCCTAAGTCACATCGTTTCATAGAGACCGCAATAAGGAGCATGTCTTATGGTATCGAGCACCTGCCACCATGGGTCTACCTGTCACACACTTCTGCTTCTACTTCAGACGCCCCTAGATTTGCACATGGGAATGTGGCCATTTATGCTACATAACATTCAGGTCTTTAAGTAAGGATACTACAGGAGCATTCAGTATGGATCACAGCTAACTTTAAAGTACTTTTTGAGGACATTCTCTTGTTTTGAATGTGCACTGATTATTTCCTCAGAGCTGTACATGTTACCATCCTAAGGAGCTTCATACCTTCGTATTAGCGAATTGAAAAGCCTTCAAATATCTTTCCCTTTTTGTGTGCCAGTCACACTGAATGGCCTTTTGTGACGCTCCTACCAATCTGAATTTGCAGCCCTATCTAAGTGTAGTGGTACTCTACCAGTGCTAAATTCATACAAATACATACTTTTGTAGAATTCACGCTCGGCAGCTATGATCTTTACTAACTAACTAAAGAGCACCATTACAAAGAGCATCAATACAACCAGATCACCAATTACTGAGAGGCCTTAAAACCATCTTCAAAAACAAGCATCTGAAAATTCTGGGACACATTCTAACCAATCTTTCATGTCTACATTAAAAAGGGAAGGGGGCATGTTGACCTACCCCACAATCTGTATGCATTTGCTCATGCTAGCTGGAGATGCCTTTACCCACTAGCAAGAAAACAGTATTCCGGTCACCTGACCTGGTTATTGCTCCCCACCCCCAAAGGGGAGGGAAGACAGGTTACACGGCAGACCTTTTCAGGTGAACAAAGAAAATGAAAGCTGAAATACTTTAGCACCTCACCTGCACACAAGATTGTACACAGGCTGGGATTTTATATGGAAAAAAACCTAGAAGCGCCTCCCTGTAGGCAACGCTCCCAACCAAGCAACAAAAAGATTACCTCGTCACTGACATCCCATTCAAAAGTACCCCCCACACCTTTTGAAAAACAAAATGCTACACAAGTGATCATAGCAGCTATATAATGCAAAGTCCTATGGTGACAAAGTTTCAAGAGGAGACATAGATAGGAAAGTGGAGGACAAATGGGCCCCCACCCAACATGAGGTAGCCCAAATAAGGTTGATGTGGAGTGTTGCTAAGAAATCAAATACACCATAGTCTTTATTGCAATACCCTCTCTTGCCTCTCCCTCACCTCTCCCCCAGTCTGTCCTTTCCTCTCTAAATAAAAAGAAAAAAAAACAGGGCTCTCCGGTTCACTGTCCTAACACCTTGTGCCATTTTGATTATGTCTCCTATGTGGACTGTGAAGTACTGCATACACCTCCGTTTGAAGGTTGACATTTGTTTGCAAAAGCATCTCCCCCAGGATTGATGTTTCAATACACCAGTGTTAAGAAAGCTGGAGCAATATTGCCCACTTTCCTATTTCGCAATGACAAGCTAACAAGTCAGTGGCCAAGGAAAAGAAGTTGAATAAAAAGGTTTGATGCGTTGGTGCCGGTGTTCTGCCTGCTCTGGGCTACAAAGCGCAAGAAAAGCCTGATGCTTGTAAAGCGCGATGCGGGGAAGATTGCAGCCCTGCCAAGTATCACGCATCAAGTGTGACACTAACGCATTTCAGTGTGGTGATCTGCATCACCGCACTGAAATGCAAAGTCACACATTTACAGTGCCTTCTCGGCTGTTTGGAGTACTCTTTACTGTCCACTATGTGAGTAGGGTGAGCAAGGTAATGGTAGCGCGTGGTCTGTTCTTCTCGGGACAGGCTTGGGGGCTTGCTTAGCTGAGCGCGTTCTGGCGTAGGCTAAAATGTAACCTATTCGCCCCACACGAGTGCAGCTTCAGCACTGACGTCAGGAGAGTCAGTTTTGATTTTGCCCAATAAGAGAGCAAGAACAGGCAGGCTGAACAAGAGTGAGGCAGTGCATTGCATACGTTTTAAACTGCGCAGGCAGCTCCTGCCGCTGCTCACAATCGAGCAGGGTGGTGTACTACTACTATTTTCTGACCCGCCGGATTGCAGTGGTGCGTGAACTGAGCCTGCACTGCAATCAGGCAGCGCACAGCCATTACGCCGTAGTGAGTGGAGAGTCCTGGCCCTTACGCAGCCCGTGTACTGCCCAGCCAGGGTCGGAGAAAGCCCATCGTCACAGCTGGCTGGCCTATTCCTGGGGTTTGCACAGACAAGTGCCACTCTCTCAAGTGAGTGTGCGGCTGTGCAGCTCCTGCCTCAGTCTCTCCTTTGAGAGTCAAAACAAGGTAAAACACAGGAACTTGCTGTGAAGTACCGTGCTGTAGACTTAGAGGAGGCTTCCTCAATCACTCGGGAGTAGTCCAGTGATTCCTAGCAGAAGCCGAGCGTCTGCCTGCCAGACACCCACTTTGGTCCTGCTCAACTTGCAGTTGGTGCACCGCCGCAGAGACCTGTAACCGAGCGACACCCTGCGCGCCCATCCTCTCACTGTACCTGAGGACACATCCTTCCTCGTCCCTTTCCTACTGACCGGAAGCTGAAATGCGAGGGCAGAGTCACCCCTGCTCCCAGGCTGAGGCCGGGGGCAGGAGGCCTACTCTCTGAAAAGGTGACCTTTTATTCAGTTACTGAGTGAAAATAACTTTATTCCGAACGTCTTGCTATGTGTTGCATGCACAGTGGGAGCATGACATAGCTGCCAAGTTCATCAACTGGCTTACGTGTCATATTTTATAAGTTTCAGCAAACGTATGGGTGACACTTCAATCAGTGCCTTATGTATGACACTTTGACACTTTTTGCTCAATATTTCATGATACCCTTCAGTCCATGCTTTCTTTTCTAGGGAACATGACATCGCATTCACAATTGTAGTTTTGCATTTGATACTGTATGCTGGCTACAAATCAAATACACGCTGAAACTGCGTTTCAGATAAATAAATTCAAGGCTCCATGAAAACGATCTATGGAAGAAACATATTTTTATTTATACCTTGAACGAAAGGTGTATCGCGCGCATTTCACGCAATGCAGGGCAAAACGGCCAACAAAAGTTGATAAGATTAAAGGCAGGGCAGGGCCGTTACATGCAAATTTGTTTATTGGGCTGGCTCAAAATTAATGCGTGCTTTTAATGTGAAGGAGAGGGATAAGGGTATTGGATGTGGCTTGATTTTGGTGTACTACTAAAGATAGCAATAAATGGATGTTTTTTAAGGCTTCTAATAAAATGGTGCAGCACATCGTTTTTTTGCAGCTCACATGGGTGTCATTTCTAATATGTATGTGTTTCCCTCGTCTTCATTGCTTGATTTTTGCTCAAGAGAAAGTGTCACTCATAGTCAATCAATGTCACTATTAATAACACTGACATTATGAAAATGTCACACATAAGCAATCTGAAACCTTGGCAGCTATGAAATTGTGGGCTTTGTTCAAGTATTCATGTTAATCACAGCCTCTTCACGAGCTGTGATTAACATGAATACCTAAAAAAAAGCCCACAACCTTCCCCGCACTTTACAATCCATAGAGTAGAGCAAATTTAGAAACACAGCGTGTACTTCCAGAAAGTACACACTGTATTTTTAACTTGCTCTACTCTTTGGTTTGTAAAGCGCAGTGCGGGGAAGGTTGTAGGCTTTTGCTTAAGTATTCATGTTAATCACAGCTCGTGAAGGGGCTGTGATTAACATGAATTCTTAAACAAAAGCACACAATCTGTCCCGCAAGTGCCAACAGCCGCAAGACCCCAAGGCCGCCTTACCTGCACTCCCGAGTCCCGACTCTCCTCCGGCACATCACCGCAATTCAGGCGCTTTTTTAAAGCAGTGGAGTGACTATCTCCCGGGATGTCTTGTGTGAGTGAGCGCTGCACATACAGCAGTGCGCGCTCACATTAAGAGAGGTGCACGCGTACCTTAATGGAAACAGTGGTTACAAGTCTTTTTTTGTCCCGGCCTCCCCTTCTATGGCTGGTAGACCAAATGGTGGGCTTGTTATTTATATCTTCTTGGCGGTAGAATGTCAGATACAGGTTTTGTCCTCGACAAGCCCGTGTATACAGTCTCTGGTCTTAAGAAGTGGGTCTAACAAAATGGTTCTTATTCATTTTTATAATTCTGTATCATGCCTTATTGGTAGCTGTAATATTACTCTGTTCGGGTCTTTTATAAGGCAAAATTGTACAGCTGAACTCCAAAATCTCATGATCACAGAGGACTTTAATATACACCCATGTGGAGACCCAAGGGCTACAAGATTGGCTGACCAAGTTGCCCATGTGTGAGGTGGATCCACTTTGAACACATTGCTCAGGCGGATGTTTTGAATAATCTCCTTCACAAATTTGACCTAGTGTCCTTCATGCCATTAATTGATCCTTGTAGCAAGGTACCCGTCCCTTCCTTTAACGGGAGAGGTGGTGGCACGTTCATAGATTTGATATTAATCTAATCTTTTTTGCATTCCTTATTTCAGGGGTTTACTATACAGGAAAGTGCCTATAGTGACCATATTCCTCTATGTGTTAAACTTTGTGGACCTTCATTGATATTTAAAAGAGGAGTTGAGCAAAATGGGTCAATGAGACCAACAGATGGTAGAAGATGGCTAAAGTGGACACATATTTCTCCAGCTGCTTTTTAAAAATCGGTAAAAGATTCCTGTGCCAGTGAAAAAGCTCTTTGTACCTTGTCGCGCACATCAGCGGGGGAGGTTATCAGTGCTTTCAATAGTATCTTTGCTAGAGTAGGCGACAATTCAAGTCTTCCAGCCCGCAGAACAGTCATCCCGACCTCTAGATGGTTTGACTCCTGCTCACTGGTGGCAAGAAAGTTTCAAGAAAGAAACCGGACCCTGGTTAGAGCATGCCGTAAAGACTATAAACTGAAATTGGTCAGAAGCAAGTCTGTTCTGAAGGAGGAAGCATGGAAGCATGGAGGGAGTTGACCGAGGCAAGTACTCTGAGGAACAGCTCTAGATTCTGGTGCATTATTAACAGCATGACGAAGGTAGCGCAATGGGTGCACATATTACAGAGGATGAATGGGTGCTCCATTTTAAAACCATGTCTGAGAGCCCACCAAAGTTTATATGTCAGCCAGGTCGAGAGATAGATACCACCGAACTAACCTTTGAGTTGGGGGAGGTTGAGGGGATATACCTGGGCTAATAAGTAATAAAGCTCCGGGACCTGACGGCATCCCTCCGGAAAATCTGAACCAACTTTTTGTGCACCGGCCATTGTTGCTGTAATTAACGTGGCACTGAAAAAAGGTGAGGTGTACGTAACACCCCGCGTCGGACAGACAGCCGTCATTCATGCATGACAATGCAAAATTTTGTTCCAGTCTTGCCAAGAAAATGTTTATTTGAGTTTTTTCATAATTTGCTTAGAAATCATCATTTTATCCAGACCGTTATGTATACACATTCCTTAATGCTGAAGAGATGCCGAAACTGGCTTTACTCCGCAGCATGGCGCTTTACATAAATATTCCTCATCACGTTACATTCCATACCCAATGCTTTTCGGGCCTATTTTGGCCCTTCGTCAGGGGTTATCTATAAACATTAAAAATATTATAATTAGCTGCTTTTGTTCCACAGGTCATTCTCGACGGATAAAGTACATCATTAAAATTAAGAACGTACATTGTATAACTGAAGTGACCCCACTAATCAATGTAATGCTTGCACCACTTACTTAGATATAGGTTCACTATATTTATCTAAATCACTACACTTAAAAACCTATCAGTCACTCCTATGGTAGGCCTTATCAATCTTGAAGGCAGGGAGAGGTTGCCCCTGCATGAGCAGAGCCCCTCTGCAGCCTTCAGAAACCATGCTCCGCTGTTGTCTGTAATGCAGCCAGACATATAGGTCTAAGTGCATTATAACCTCGCAGTAAATGCTAACTTTGAAATGACTGTTTAGAAACATGTCATGTTTGGTATCAAACACCTTGAAATCATACCTCCACAGCAGTAAATGGTGTGGGAGGTATGTTTCCACCCTTCCAAGGGGACATGTGTGGGTCACCCATCTACCCGGCACAAGCTTTCTCAAACCGGGCAGCACAAAATGGACGCTGCCAGCCACAGACATGATTCTGCTCTCCTGCTGCTCAGCCAAGCTTGAGCAGAGGAAGGCATGACAATAGGCATCCTGTCACAGGGAGGTGTGACCTCCTCCCAGACAGGGTTTAGTGTATTGGGGCTCAGTGGATGCACTCTGAGATTCGCCAGAAAGTCTGCACTTGTGGCACATTTGGTGTCCCTGTGCAAAGTCCACCTCAAACCAGTTCTGAGAGCCATTGGCTCCTGCTCTGGTGCGGAACTGGACACAGGACATGGGTATAGCCACTCCTCTGTCCTGCCCCTCTCCAAGGAGGGTCCCTAGAATCTTTCCAATCCCATCCCATGGGTGTAAAGTGGGCTACCAGGCTACAGGACTTTAGATTTGACATGGACAAGATTCTGCTAAGAAGAAACCAAGTACTTCAATGGTCTGCACGATGCCGGACGACTGAAGAATCTCCCTTGGAGTAAAGGAGTTACTCCCCTGCAGAAGTGGCACCTTAACGCATCTGACCTGTTTGATTCTCCCGAGCTCTTGAGGACTCTGAAGATTTCAGCAACACAGGAGTTGGGTTTCTGAGGTAGATCTGACCTCTCAGCGAATCTGAGACCAGTATCCATTGGGGACACCCTGCAACATGAACCCCTGTGCACCACATACATTTACAAGTGCATATGTTTGTTGGCAATTCCTGAGCCTGTGCATTGGACTCCATGTAGTCCCAACCCCGAGCAGAAACTGCACTGAAGATATCTGGCCTCCACTCACCGAGTGACCTATGGGCTGGTACTTTGCAAACTAGCTTGAGGTCTACTCGTGATCCCTGGTACGTTAGACTCTGGGTCCTGGTGAGGGTCACCTTGTTTGTTTTCGGGCTTTCCGGATGGCTCCAGATGTGCCCTGACTCCCCATTGCTTGGAGAGTCCCCTGGACCTTGCTGGTCCACACAGTAACCTGTTTCCTCTGATTGCATGGGTTGTATTTGCTGAGGCTCGTTGGTGCTCCAGGACGGACATCGATTCCTCAGCACTCGACATCCTTCATGGGACAGCTCACCTCCGGATCCTGGTCATCCTTGATGTCTCCTGATCCCCGTGGCTTCAGAGTCAAGCAACCCTTCTTCGCACCTGAAGCATCTGACATTGGCAGGCATTTGACTATCGAGCCCCTGGTCACCTGAAGTGACCCAGACTTTGTCCCCTCTGCTTTCAAGTTCTTCTCACCTAGAACCCAGGCTTGGATTGCACCGGACACTCTTCGCCTTCCCGGCAGCAGTACTTCTTTGCAACTCTCAATTGAAAACGACGAAGGTTTCCGACACCACTTGACCCCTGGGCACCCGGCTCCTTTGGGATAGGTAACACGGGTACCTCGGTACTCACTTGTGGGTTGGCCTTAGTTAGAACCTCCTATGTTCCAAATGGTTTGCTCGAAGTCCTTGTAGAAGTGTCCTTAAACTGTAACTTTGCAACCCCGACTTTCCCATAGAGTTGTACGGAGCATCAGTCGTGTTTCCTCACTGCACCCGTCCTCCGTGGGCTCCCTGTGTCAGTCATCTGAGTGGTTCCATGGGGTCCCAGTGGTTCTGCGCGCTCTAGGCACTGTGTCTAGTCAAGTCTTAATTGTTATACCATTTTTTTAGTATATGGTTCGGTGTCCCCATGGAGCCCGCTGTATAGTTTGCTACTTACAAATGTTCTATTGTTTCAGTATTGTTTGCTTTATGTTCTAATCTCAGGTAGAGATTAGTAGACAATGTTATATTAATAAATACATATTTTTATACAACTACTGTTTGGTTCTCCTTTCATTTAGTCATGCAGGAGGTGATATTCAGCTTTATATTTCTTCAACATTAAGCCTGAAGGCTGCTGTTCTCATCTACCACTAGGATAGCTTTCTAAAGGTTATCTTTGACCTCATACATCATAAGTATTGTGTGGACTGGTACAAGGTTCCTACTTTAATTAGTGGACAGCATATAGCAGGCCACCTTCTCACATTGGTGTGCAGCGGTTGGAATTGAAGCTTGCTATTGTTTTACCAGATACATCTCATTGAGTGATTAACTGAAAACCACTAAGTATTAGGTACATATAATACATCAAGATTTGTATATGTAAGTTCTACTGAACTTGGAGTTTTGTAAGCCAAGGGTCTAACACACCCTGTCTCCAACTCAAGAGAGTTTAGTCTCCACTAATTTAGGTAGGTGCCTACACCACATAACACTAGTTTGTTTTCTAGAGGAGAAGCCAGTGGCTTTCTGCCAACTAGATACAATGGTTTCTCATTTCAAGAATTGAAAGCCATGTGTGCAACTAGGAAGTTGAGAACAGGGAGAACAGCAAACACAAAAACGTCTCATTGAGATTTTGTTCTTAGATGACCTTAGGAAGTCTGGGGTCTGATGAGGTAGATAGAGTGGGTGGAGCAGGGAATGAGGAAAGGCCAGGAAGTAAAGCCTTCTTTGACCTGGACTCAAACCCTGACCAGGAGAATCAAAATGATTCTAACCTGGGGAACCTAGATCTTCCTTTAGGTGGGGGAGAAGGATCCAGTGCCCCTCTCTTTACTCCACCAGGAAGAATACAGTGTTTACCTGGGAGATTCAGGTCTCCCTCTGTAGAATATCAACACTCAGGAACTTCTGTAGGGACTTCCATATTAAATAAGAGGGAATCCTCTTATTATAGATATTGCCAACCTCTGGAGCTTGTAACAATCAAGCTTAGGCTTAAGAGGGAGCAGTTGGCCCAAGACAGGGAATCCCTAGAGCCCCAGAGAGCAACAAAGAGATTGGGACTAGAGTCCCACTGTGGCAGCAACAGTGTCCCTAGGGTTAAGGAGTATACTCATGATCATTGGAACCTGAACAAGATAGTCCCTCTCTATCAGAGTTTGGAAGACATCCACAAATGTATAATTGCACGGGAGAGGGCCTGTAAGGAACAGAAGGTCCCTCAGGAGCAGCGGGCAGCTATCTTGTGGCTCTCCTTTGCTGACAAAGGTAGAGACAGTGCTCTCATTGCTGGGTTTGGCTTAACCACTAAACAGTATAGGATTAAGTTCAGAGACAACCAGAAGACACAGACTTACGACTGGTTTGACTTTGTAGATTGTGCTACTAAGGCTCTGGAAGGCTGGTTACTTGGCAGTGAAGTGAATGATTTTAAAGGATTGCACGATTTGATTATGAGGGAGCAGATCCTTAATAATTGCCCAAAACAGTTTTTGCATCAGTTGATTCTGATCTGGCCTCTCCCCAAGAATTGGGAAAGAAGGCAGACAAATGGGTCAGAACCAGGGTGGAGCAGAAAACTCTGAATCAAGGTGGTAACCAAAAGAACCAAGACGCTAAAACTTCAGATAAGGGTGGGGAAAAGGGTAAAGACCAAAGGTTTTCACAAGGGCCCCAAAAACCTTCATCTGGAGGGGAGTCACAATCTAACAAGAGAAAAGACAAAAAGAAACCTTGGTGTCATATCCGTAGAGAAAAGACCCACTGGACAAAGGATGCCAATTGTCCAAGGGCCAATGAATCTACTCCAGCCACCACTGCTCCTAAGGCAACTGTTCCCCCAGCTCAGTTTCAAGTGGTGGTGTACAGAACAAGGGTATAGTAGGGTTAACCCTGGGATCTGGGAAGGATTCTGGCCGAGTCAGAATTCCAACTCAGACGGTTTTGGTCTGTGATGGAGGCATGGATATTGCCTCCTTATTTGTCAGTCCCAGGCAACAACCTTTAATTAATGGTAAGGAGGCCATGGCATACAGGGACAGAGGTGCAAGTGTCACAATGGTGACAAAGGATCTTGTGGACTCTGAACAGATCATACTTGGTGAGATGTACCAAGTGACCAATGCAAGCAATGTCTGGGGAAGGGTAACTGGCTCTAAGAAGGTTGTGATTAGCTCAGACCTCCCTGTAGAATGCCTTTTGGGCAATGATTTAGAGAATTCATCCTGGGCTGAGGTGGAACTCAGGACACATGCAGAAATGTTGGGCATCCCTGCAAATGTGTTTGCCATGACTAGGTCACAGGCGAAAATGTCTTCCACTGAGCAGGTCATAGATCCTGAAAAGAAGGACCGAGTGCATTCCAAGAGAAGGAGCAGAAGAGGTAAGGTAGTGTCTTCCCCCTGCCTCAGAGTGAGCATCAGTCTCCTGAGGGGGATGATCCCAGTCCCTGTGAAGGAACTATCTCAGAGGAACTTGAACCTGACCAGGTTGAATTCTTGGGGACCGGGTCACTTCCTGGGCAGATATGAGCCAGGGGCAGCTTAGTTGCCCCTCTCTTGAACCACTCAGACAGCAAGCTGCTGCTGAGGCTGCTGGGAGTGCCAGTAGGTCCCATAGGGTCTACTGGGATGATGGACTTTAATATTCAGAGAGTAGAGACGCCAAGCCTGGTGCTACCAGGAGGTTGGTTATACCTCTGAAGTTTAGAGGCTTGCTATTAACACTGGCACATAACATCCCCTTAGCAGGACACTTAGGCCAAAGCAAGACCTGGGACAGGCTTGTCCCTCACTTTTCACTGGCCGCACATATCAGAAGACACAAAGGAGTTTTGCTGCTCCTGTATCACTTCCCAAGCCAGTGGTAAGGCAGGTGGCAGGTACTACAAAGCCCCCCCTGATTCCATTACCTGTGGTGGGGGGTCCCTTTGAGATGGTTGGGATTGATATTGTTGGTCCCATGGATCCTCCAACTGCATCTGGGCACAGATTCATAATAGTGGTGGTGGACCATGCCACTAGGTATCCAGAGGCAATACCCCTTAGGACTACCACAGCTCCTGCTGTGACTAGAACACTACTGGGAATCTTTTCCAAAGTGGGTTTCGCTAAGCAGGGAGTGACAGACAGACATGCAAACTTTATGTCTGGTTATCTTTCTGCTATGTGGAAGGAGTGTGGAGTGAACTACAAATTCACTACACCTTATCATCCACAATGCAATGGGTTAGTTGAGAGATTCAACAAAACCCTCAAGGGGATGATAAAAGGTCTCCCTGTCAAGCTTAGATGTTGATGGGATATCCTTTTGCCCTGCCTTCTCTTTGCCTACAGAGAGGTTCCTCAGAAGGGGGCTGGCTGCAGCCCTTTTGAACTTCTGTTTGGACATCCAGTTTGTGGTCCCTTATGTTTGGTTAAGGAGGGATGGGCGTTACCTCTCAAACCACCTAAACAGGACATAGTAGATTATGTACTTGGTCCCTGCTTCAGGATAGCTGAGTACATGAAGAAGGCATTTAAAAACCTTGAGGCTAGACAGGAATTACAGAAATCCTGGCATGACCCAAAGGCTGTTTTGACTGTGTATCAGCCAGGACAGAAGGTATGGGTGTTGGAGCCTGTGGCTCCTGCAGTTCTCCAAGGTCTATTTGAAGGCTCAATCATTTCCAGTTCCAACATTTTCTGGACTTCAGTCCCGATACAGTCCCTGACATGATCAGGTTGCCTGTAAATCTCAATTTTAACAGGCAGATGGTCACCTGTGTCCACCTCATGTGTACACCACGTAGTCTGATTTGGATTCAGTGAAAACATGTGTATGCACTGATTGAGGACCTTCCTGCAATCACTCTGTTGCTGCTCAGTAAGGCTGCCTGCTAAGGCTACACAATCAACTGAACCATCATCAGTGTCTGTGAGAAGAGGTCAGGGAGTGGATCACTTTCTTCCTCCTGTCCCTCGTCAGTAGCCATGAGCAAGCCCATGTCTGCCCTGTCCACATATGGCTTGAGCCTGTTTGCATGGAGCACCCTATGGGGGCTACTGGGAGTTCCAAGGTCCAACAGGTAGGTAACGTCTCCCTTTTGCTCAAGAATGGTATGGGGCCCACACCACTTGTCTTGGAGAACTGCAGGAGCCACAGGCTCCAACACCCATACCTTCTGTCCTGGCCGAGTGTCCTGTGGGCTGGTACTTTGCAAACTAGCTTGAAGTCTCCTCACAATCCCTGGTCCCTTGGCCTGTGGATCCTGGCGAGGGTCAACTTGTTTGTTCTTGGGCTTTCTTGGTTGCTCCAGATGTGCCCTGACTCCCCATTGCTTGGAGAGACCCCTGGACCTTGCAGGCCCACACTGTAACCTGTTTCCTCTGACCGCATGGTTGGTATTTGCTGAGGCTCGTTGGAGCTCCAGTCGGACATCGACTCCTCAGCACTCAACATCCTTCATGGGACAGCTCACCTCCGGATCCTGGTCATCCTCGATGTCTCCTGGTCCCCGAGACAATGGTTTCTGACACCACTTGACCTCTGTGCACCCGGCTCCTCTGGGATAGGTAACACGGTTACCTCGGTACTCACTGGTGGGTTGGCCTTAGAACCTCCTATGTTCCAAAGGGTTTGCTCGAAGTACTTGTAGAAGTGTCCTTAAACTGTAACTTTGCAACCGCGACTTTCCCATAGAGTTGTATGGAGCACGCAGTCATGTTTCCTCACTACACCCGTCCTCCGTGGGCTCCCTGTGTCACTCCTCTGGGTGGTTCCTTAGGGTCCCAGCAATTCTACGTGCTCTAGGCACTGTGTCTAGTCAAGTTGTGATTGTTATACCATTTTTTAGTATATGGTTCGGTCTCCACCTGGAACCCGCTGTATAATTTGCCACTTACATATGTCATATTGATTCAGTATTGTGTGCTTTATGTTCTAATCTCAGCTAGAGAAGAGTAGACAGTGTTATATTAATAAATATATATTTTTATACAACTACTTTGTTGTTCTCCTTTTATTTAGTCATTCAGGAGGTGATATTCCGGTAAAACAAGCTGCTTTACATTACTTCAAGACTAAGCCTGAAGGCTGCTCTCCACACCTACCACTAGGATAGCTTTCTAAAGGTTATCTTTGACCTCATACATTATAAGGGTCGTGTGGACTGGTACAAGGTGCCCACTTTAATTAGTGGACAGCATATAGCAGGCCATCTTCTTACAGTTTCCATGGACCTATCTTCCACGTTTGATCTCGTGAACAGGGCTAAACTGTGGCAGTCCATGAAAGATATTGGGGTAGACAGCAACATTGTCCATTTTTTAAAAGATCTTCACTGGGCAACTAAGGCCAACGTTACATTCTAGCAGGACCTACTTGTGTCACAGAATTTTGATGTATCTTGGCCCCCTTTCTGTTCAACCTTTATATCAATGACCTAGATAAAGCCCTCCTATCAACAGGGGTAGATTATCCGCGTGTAGGGCGACAAGGTCTCCCTGTTCTACTCTATGCGGATTATGCTGTTCCTATATCTAGGACGGCCAGGGGGGTTCAAACCCTGCTTGATGCCTTCAACGACTTTATGTCGGAACAGCACTTATCTATAAATAACTCAAAATCCTATGTCATGCAAGGGAGGATACACCCCCAAAAAAATGCTTCCAATTCTGGGTAGGTCTGGCTAAGGTACCTCGCACAGATGTTTTTTCATATTTGGGGGGCAATTCTGGATGACCAAATAAAATGGGGGCCTCTCAAACAAAGAAAAAAGGGGGATCTGGTGCGGGTGAATGCGGCCATCTTCAACTTCGCCTCTAAACTAGGAAACAGACCCATTGCAGCTTTGCTGAAGATCTACCTAGTCAAGAGTGTAGTGACAGCCTCTTATGGGAGCGAAATGTGGGGGCCCACCACCTCTGATGTCCTTCAGGTGGCCGAGAACACAGTTGTGAAGCGATTGTTGGGTATCCCACGTGGCCTGTCTAACATGGTGGTACATGAGGAACTGGGGGTGTCTTATTTAAGTGACACCTTGGCACTCCGTCTCCTAACTGTCTGGCTAAATATCTGGTTGAATGAGGGATTAATGCTAAGCCAGTCTCTTTTAAATATGTGTATGACCCTTGACCACGAGCTCAATATACCATGGCTCTGATACATTAAGAGCTGTTTTGAAAAGCTAGGACGAGTCGAACTGTACACCAACCCTGAACTAATAACCAAAAAGTATGTGGGGATAACAAGGTAGTCCTTTAGCAGTTTAAGGAAATTGGAGAGGGAGGAGCTGGAACTACGGAAACCTAGTGTCCGTAAATTTCTAATGTTAAAGACAACATCATTAGCTGAGCCTTATCTTCTGGAGCTTTTATCTGTTTATAAACGATTTCTATTGACCAGGTTTTGCCTGGATCTCTTTCACCTCCTGCTTGCCATACCTTGGGGGAGCAGCAGAGGTCAGTTGTTAGCACCCTGTGGCTGCGACAGAGAGTCTCCACAGGATCCGCTGCACTTTGTGTTATTTTGTAAATTTTATGAGGTCCCCTGGAAGTTTTTTATTGTTCCGATTTTAAAGAGGATGAATTTTAAGCAGGCTTGCCCAGCTCTTCTGCACCTACAACCTCTGAAGGATGAATGTATCTTCTTTGTCCTTGGTAATTTGAAATCTGTGGTGAAGTCTAGGGCTTGCCTTCACGAAATGCTAACCGGGGTCAGGGTTTAAGATCATTTTAAAGATATATATACCCCAGTGGGACGGGGTAGTTTTACGGGAGAGCTTTTAATAAAGGGTACGTTTATATGCACTTGAATTTTGCGCCTTATCTTACAAATTACCACGGACAGTTTTGGAATGTATTTTAATTTTGACAATTGTGTTAGCATTTTTAGTAGGTCATGATGTATGGAGTGGTGAGGAACCTGGGGCATGATGTATAAGGTGGGTGAGTAATCTGGGTCATGATGTATAGAGTGGGTGAGTAACCTAGGTCTTATTCTATAGAGTAGGTGAATAACCAGGTTCATGATTAAGGCTCCCAGTTTTCTGTTTTTACTGATTTTTACAGATAAATACAAACAGAAAGCAATGTTTCCTGTCTGCATTTATATTTAAAATTGGATAAATACAGAAAACCGGGCTTCTTTTAAGTGACTCTCTGTGCTGTATTTCATGAATTATAGCCCAACAGCTGAGCAGATGGACAGCATGGGAAATTGAAAAACAGGATTACATTTCTTTAAATAATGGTATATGTCAATATGCATTTGTGATATAATGCTAATATTTACCAGAGTGAAGGACTGGGCTCTTTTGGACCCAGCGGTGCCAGGGCACAACACCTGAAACCTTCGTGGGTAACCTGCTCCGGCGTACAAGTTACAGAGACACGGGACACTTCCTTCGGCGTCAAAGAGTCAAGGTTTATTTACTGCAGGGAACACAGAAGTCACAGGAAGTACATCGAGTGTAGTTCGGGGAGACTGCTTCAAATTGGTTTTGTGGATCGCTCCTTTTATACAGTTTTTACCCATAAGATAACATGAGACACAATAGTTTACAACCCGGTTCCCACATTTAGCTCTCAGAGGGGTCGCTTTGGTCACTTTGAAACACATAAGGTCCGGAACATAAGTGCGGAAACATTTGGCGGTTCCCAACTGTAAAAACCCATCTTCCCACCATTAGCAAATTCCAATCAACAATAAAGTAGATCGAAATAGGGACGAAGACAGGTGCAGAGGAAGACGGAGACAGTGGGGAGATCGGAAAGGGTGTAAAAGGGGAGGTAACGAGAAGCACGAGATACAGGCATCAAAAGGACGTGCCTAATGAGATGCACGGCTGAGACAATAAGTCCGTGCGGCAAGATGAGCCTCGAGCGGCGCCATCTGCCTTACAGTAGCAACCCCCTCATCATAAAGACACTTTCAAAGGACATGTGTCTTCCGCAAATATCTTGGGAGTCCCAGGGTCGCGAAGCGGACAGCGTCCGTTCGCTGACTACTTGAGGGCAAGAGACAAAATGGATGCCGTATCTAAGATGGAACCCGTGGGTACAGATGAAGAACCCACGTAACAAACGAACGGTTTAAGTTAGCACAGCGAAACTGCGCACACTTACTAAACTCGTCATTTGCGGTTCATAGATACCAGACTCGACCATATTCGTGCGAGTCGAAAACACCACTTACAATTGTCACGGAACCTCAGACGCTCCTTTTGCCCTCATGTAGGCAAGCACTAGTCGGAATCATATTCGATATTCATCAGACCATCAAGATGTCGTTGTAGCATAGCTCTGTCCAACCGAGTCCCCTTGGTAACAGATGGTTGTCTCATACACGTTGTAGCACAGAGGCCACATAAGGCAGGACCACACTGCACACAAAGGCAACACGTGAACAGGAACACTACCACAACCCCGATGATCATCAGAATCTTCCAACCCCAAGTCGATACCAGGCCCCAAAACCATCCAAGTAACGTCCAATCCCCTACATCCACGTGTATGGATTCGGAGATCTTATGCAACTTCGAGATGGCTTGATAGACAGTAGGAGCATTATCAGGTATGAAAATGCAACAGCTCGAATGGATCACTTTACATACCCCACCGCGATCTGCCAAGACGACATCTAAAACCATACGGTTTTGCAACGTCATAAGTCTCTCCGCCTGAAGTTCTGAGGTGATATTACCAAGGGCACTGGCAGTAATATTAGCTGTCGATTCTACCACTCGAGTCAAATGTCTCAGGTTCCTACTATTAACCATAGGTCCCCAAAACGGGAGGAAACCCTTGAAAAAGTCTCCTGCCTCTTGACCGGCAGTATCCTCTTCGCTAATTACGCCTCGTACAACTCTAGTCTTATGATAATCGGCATCTACAGTGAACGTCGGAGGCAACAGATTTGCAACGAAACATGAGCCCATGAAGTCTGTGGGCAACCATGTGTATGCACGATCATGACAGATAAAGTATGTACCCTTGGCAGCCAGAAACACAGGGGTCGGGGACATTGGCAGAAGGTAACTTTCAGTGCAAGCACTTACTCCAAGTGAGGCTTGCGAACCACGACCCACAAGACAAAGATTACCAGTGTGGGGCACGACCCATATTGGAGACGAGCTTTTAAGCTGCTTTTCATTAGTGAACATACTATATTCCCCTCTACTTAGGACCCTATAGGCTTGTACCTCTTCTTTAGGGATGAGAAAAGCATCATGGATCTCATCTTCCATATCCGCTATTGCCATCGATAGCACCCACTGATACGAGGTAGGACCAGGGATGGGGGAACGCTGTTCTGGAGTGGGGTGGAAACCCAGTGCGCTTCGAAGCATTGTTTGGAATGCTCGAGCTGACCCTTGGGAACTATACGGTAACACCAGATATGGAATTCCCTTACCCGTAGTATGTGGCATCAACCCACACACCCAACAATTAGTAGTGTTAACCACTAACTGATGCTGATGGAGGAGCTGGATAAAGGAGTTGTTGCGGAATTCTACACGTCTAGCCTGTTCGTGTTCCGGTAACATATGAAAGGAATGAGGAGAAGCAGTAGAAGTAAGATTAGGGTAAGGAGTAGGAGTAGGGGTAGGAAGTAAAAAGTAAGACATAGTGTAATACACCCCACCCGCCAAGAATGCAGAAGCAGTCAAAAACAATACAAACAATTGGAATACAACACATTTAGTACGACTGAGTTTCTGCAGTTTGACTCTGTACGCCTGAGCTCCTTCCAGATCGTTCAGCTTCGAAAATGCCATTTCCCTACGACCGTCCGCAACGTTTCTTGACGCACTTCGTTCTGTGCAGCAATAGTCAATTCCCAGGAGTTCCTAGGAACCGACGGCCTTTAACCTAGCGTCAAGACCCACTGTCCAGAAGGAAGTACGCGCGCGGCCCTACGGCCCTCAATACACAATATGTATTTTATTTAGCACAATATTTCAGCTGTGGAAGGAAAAAAGATACAAGAAAAAATCTTAATATATGTACAAAACAATTTTCAGTGATACGAATTGTTCAAAGTTGATCAGGGGAAACGAGGATATTGCAGTTATCAGTTTCAGCAAAGCAAGAAAATTTTATTTGTCCTTAGTATGAGAACGCAAAGAATATCGATGTTTCCCGGGACGTGTCTGCTCGTCGAACAAAGGATCCGTTGAAGAGACAGCGTCCTGTTGATCAATTGGTTGATTTGATCTTGAGTCTTTTGCTGACAAATGTTCAACAGCGGCTTTCTGCTGCGCTGAGTGTTCACCAACAAGCTGTGCGTCGCTAAAAGGTACAAACGCCGGCAATGTCTCTGCTTCTGTTGACGCAATGCCTTTCCTCACCCACGGTTCTGCCGGCAAAGGAATAGGGACTCGTTTACAATGGGTAGCATGTACCCAATTCTTCCGCCCCTCAAGACGAACGGCAGTCCTCGTGGCCAGGAGCACCTGGTAAGGTCCAACAAAGCGGGGGTCCAGATTCTTCTTGCGTGAGAAGTTACGGGTAACTACCCAATCACCGGGCTGGAGCTGGTGGCCTGGACCCTCCGTCTGCGTCGGCAAAGCGTCGTAAACCTGTTGATGAATTAACCTCAGTTTAGCAGTCAAGTCATGTAAGTAATCAATCAACATCGGATACTCAAGATCAACGAATATTCCTGGCCTAGGAACCCCCCACACATTCGCAGGACGGCCGAACACTATTTCATAGGGACTAAGCCCTATTCGGGAGTGTACAGTCGCCCTAGTTGACAGTAATGCTAGAGGCAAAGCGTCAGGCCACGAAAGTCCAGTCGTAGCCTGAATCTTTGCTAGTTTTAGTTTAAGGGTGCCATTGTACCCTTCAACCAATCCAGCTGACTGGGGATGATTGGCGCTATGGAATTTTTGATTAATTCCAAGGCCCTTACACACACTCTTCATCACACTTCCAACAAACTCACTTCCGTTATCTGACCACACGACTCTAGGCATTCCATACCGAGGAAAGTATTCCTTCAGTAGGATTTTCGCAGTAGACAAAGCAGTATTATCTTTGAGGGGATAGGCCTCGATCCATCGGGAGAATGCGCAAACCACAACCAAAACGTATTTCAGGTTATTGCATCGCTCCATATGGATGAAGTCCAATTGGATCACCTCAAAGGGATACGAAGGAGGAGCAAAACTGCCAGGGGGAGTTGGGGTTCCTTTGCCAGGATTGTACATTATACACACCATACAATTCTTCACCAGACGTTCAGCACACTTCGCAATGCCATCATTCTTCCACACATCAGCCAACAACTTGCAAATACCTTTCGCGCTAATATGTGCTAACCCGTGTGCCATTGTCACAACGGCCAGTACATACGCATCAGGCAACATCCATCTTTTCTGATCCGACAAATCAATCCAGCAACCATTCACATCCAACCTTCCCGTACTTTCTTTCCACTTCATCTTTTCAGTGTCGGTGGCCTCATTCTGTATTGCTTTCACACTCTCTATAGTATCCTCACACATACTCGACTCTGTAGGCCACCTAACCGAACTCGTCACATACATTCGAGTGCTAAGGTTCCGGGCAGTCTCCTTAGCAATCTCATCTGCAAACGCATTACCACGACCAACATCATCCGTCACTTTACGATGCGCACTACACTTAACAATTGCAACTTGAGCAGGTAAAGTCAATGCATCCAAAAGATCGTTCACGAGCTGGCCATGCTGTATTTTCGTGCCATGCGACGTGAAGAAACCACGCTCTCGCCACAACCGTCCAAAGCTATGCGCTACACCGAAAGCGTACTGACTATCGGTGTACACATTCACACGTTTACCTTTTGCTAATACACATGCTCTAGTAAGAGCAATCAGCTCTGCAGCTTGGGCAGAATTCTGATTCAATCTCGCAGTCTCAACAACCGTATTCAACGTCACAACAGCATAAGCAGTAGTCACATCACCATTCGGCAATTTAAAACATGACCCATCCACATACAGAGTGCCCTCCGGGTCTTCCAATGGGGTGTTTTTAAGGTCCACTCGACCTTTCGTTTCCTCCTCTGTCCGCAAGTAACAGTCATGTTCTGTTACTTCATCTGACTCTGCACTAATTGGTAACAAAGTTGCCGGATTTAGGACATTACAACGTTTTATCTGAATATGGCTTGCTAAGAGCGTCAACTCGTACCCAGATAACCTCGCACTCGTCAAGTGCTGAGTTTTCGTTCGATTCAAAAGAGTATCGACTGCATGCGGAACCATCACCGTAAGCATATTATCCATGACCAATCCTGCTGATTGTCGGATAGAGACCGCAGCTGCCGCAGTTGCTCTCAAACAACTCGGCAATGCTCTAGCTACTGGGTCTAAGGTCGAGGAAAAATATGCACATGGACGTTGCTTACCACCAAACGGTTGCGTTAAGACACTCAAAGCACAACCTTCCCTCTCGTGAACATATAACGTGAACGGCTTGCTGTAATCAGGGGTACCTAACACAGGAGCCGAACACAATGAGTCACGTAATTCAGAAAAACTTTTCTGACATTCTTCCGTCCATGGTAAAGGAGTTGAAACATCCTTGCACGTAAGAGCCACCAATGGTTTCGCTAGCAATGAAAAATTAGGAATCCACTGCCTGCAGTACGACGTGATACCTAGAAAGGCACGCACATCTCTCTGGGTTTGTGGCACAGCCATTCGCGCAATCGCTGCAATTCTCTCTGGGGTCAATCTCCTTCCCTCCTTTGACAATAAGTGACCTAGGTAGGTTACTTCTTGACAACAATATTGGAGTTTAGAAGGTGACACCTTGTGATTTAACTCACAGAGATGTTGCAGCAACGATACCGTAGCAATTTTGCAAATGTCCTGAGTATCAGCAGCCACCAATAAGTCGTCGACGTATTGGATTAAAGCCGCACCAACCGGCAACCTAAACGCATCCAGTTGACCCTTCAAAGCTTGACTGTAAATCGATGGACTTTCACAGTAGCCCTGAGGAGCGCGTTTGAACCGGAAGCTGCGTCCACCGAGAGAGAAACCGAAAAGGTCTCTACTCTCCTCAGCAATCGGGATGCTGAAAAACGCATTTTTCAAATCAATCACCGAAAACCACGAAGCAGTAGCTGGAATCAGAGTCAGTAGCGCCGTGATGTCAGGCACAACAGGGAATTGAGGAACCACAATTTTATTTACCTCCCGTAAATCGATAACAAAACGATAAACAGGCGGTTTGGTAGGATCAGTACGTTTAAGAATGGGCAGTACAGGGCTGTTGCACACGTTTCCCCGTGTCTCCTCAATAACATCTTTCTCGATCAAATCATAGATGATCGCTAACAAAGCTCGTTCACCATCAAGGGAGATACGGTATTGGGGAATACGTGGCAATCGCACATTCGATTTCAACTGAACAACATAAGGGGAAATATCAAGTAGGCCCACATCATTTGGACCCGTCGCCCACAAAGACGCAGGAAGAGAATCCAATTCCGGTGGAAGCTTATCGAGAGACAAATACATGGGAGAGACTACTCTCTCTCCGAACGTAAGCTTTACACCCGCAGGAGAACAATACAAAGTTGCATACAAACGTTTAAGCAAATCCAGACCCAAAAGATTTTCACCACAACCAGTGGTTAAAATCAACGGAGCTTCGAGCTCACGAGGCCCAATTTTAAGGGGCAAAGGGCATGAAACTGGATTGCTAACGGGGGCGCCAGAGAATCCAACGGATACATTTGTTAAGCCAGACAAAGGTGCGCCAGGGAGTTTCGAATGCATGATAGAACTTTTCGCTGCACCAGTGTCCAACAGAAAAGGCTCAACGACGCCCGATGTAGCAACTGCGACGTAAGGCCCTCTCTGATCAACCGGAACTGATACCACTCCCTCTCCTTGTCTATGGCTGTCCTAGTAATTACTATCGTCAGTTCCCTGATCGACGTAATAATCGTCTACATTGTACTGCGCAGATCGTCCTTGTGATGATCCACGTTGATCGAAACAGTTATTAGAATTAGATGAATTGTCAGAACGGTCGTTCTGAGCACCACGACCTCTACCACGTGATGTATTCTGTGAACCACCACGGCCTCCTCTGGATGAATTACCACTATTACGGTCATTTAAAGCAGGACAATCAAATTTAATGTGTCCCTCCTGTCTACAATAAGCACATTGATTGTACCCTAACGAAGATCTTTGGAAAGAGGAATCATTACGCGACTGCGATCGATTCGATTGCGACTGAGATCTATTCTGTTGAGGCGCATTCTGATTAGAACGCGGCGGATATGCTTGTTGCAACAACACTTTAGTTTTCAGCTCTTTCGTTTTTTTATCAGCACGGTCAGTTTCCTCTTTTTCTCTATTTTCGTAATATTGTGCCGTAGCCAATATCTGAGCTGAGGTAGAAACGGCCCACGCACTTTCTGAATTCTTCAATTTATTGCACAAGTCGGGCAATAAGTTCGATACAAACTTATCCACAAACAGCCGTTGTCCACCCTCAGTACCCATATCCTGTCCACTATGATCAACGAATGTTTCCTCAAACCTCGTAAAGAAATCTGAAACACTCTCATCTTTCTTCTGCTTACAGGCTGACAACTTGTCCCAATTCACCCTCATAGCTGGCATAAGCGTTTTCATTAATGTAATGATTCGCTGGGGAAGAAGTTCAATCAACTGATCGGGTTTAGTAGCAGCCACTTGTCCAGCGTCTGCCGCTGTAATAGCAGCCCAATCACCACCTAATTCATTTGTGTGATCTTGGTGACGAATCTTGGCCCATACCGGTTGCGGTACGACATTACCAAACAACATGTCGATATCGGCAAGATTCATTATCGTAGCGTCTACGAGCTGCGATAATTCCTTATAATACCCTGCAGGATTTTTGCGAGGATCGGGCAAAGTTTGTTTCACCTGAAGCACTTCCGAACGTTTCCATGGGAGGTGTATCCACACTCTCTGGAAATGTGCCGCAACTGGAGCATTAGCATTAGTATTATCAGCGGGTACCCAAACCGGCGGAACTTCACGCATAGGATATTGGCCAGACTCATCTCCTTTCTCAATGTCCTCAACGAACAATGCATGAGGAATAGGAGCGGGACGAAGAGATAGTAACCGCTCAACAGCGCGTCGGACATTAGTGTCGACTATCAGTCCAGTTGCGAACTGAAGCCGAAGTTCAGACAGGGCGTACAGCACCTCGTCAGGCGCAAAGGCCACTATCTGATCATGTAAGAACTTGCACATTTCATCAAACACATATCTCTGAGTAGGTATGTTGAATTGATCAAACGTTTCGAGGACAACACGAGGTGGATTTCTAACAGGGTTTAGTATCCAACCCATCGCCATATTGCATAGCGTAACACGTTCTCTATTAGCAGGAAGCTGGCTACGTCTCTGAGGACCATCAGAACCAGCAGACCCAAAAACAGGTCCAAGCGACTGAAAGAAGTTTGGCACACTAGGAGAATTACGATTACGAGTAGAGGGACAAGAATAAGACACAGGACTAACAAGAGAAGGAGTAGAGACATTAGCAACAACAGGGGTTAACAACACAGGAGCAGTAGTGTGAGCAGGAGTATGTGGAAGCGGAGGAGCAGTAGGAATAGAAACAGGCAAAGGAGCAGGAACAGTCGGAAGAGCGGGAGCAGGTTGAGGAACTGGTGGAGGAATAACAGGTGGAAGAACAGGTACGGCAGGGACCACAGGAGCTGCGATACCCTGTACGTACGGAGGTGGCGACTTCATAAGATAGGACATTAAAGGATCCTCAACTGCCTCTTCCTTCTTATCCGACTCCGTAGGCAAAGCAGGATAGCATTTATCTATGGACATACGCTGTAGCCTCTCAAACACTTCCTTATCCTTATCCTCCTTATCACGCTGAAACTGCTCAGCTTTCTTCACTATGGTAGCAACATTATCTCGCTCACTACGTTTATTCTGTCTGATTTCTTTCTGTCGGGCTTCTTTGCGCCAGAACCGAAAGGCATCAAACATGGCCGGCCTAGATTTGCGTTCGAACAACTTTATTTCCAAATTATCTAAGATCGACGCTTCGAAGCTACCGTGAGGTGGCCAACGAAGATCGCCGTCTTTCTTTGTATATTTTATCCAGTAATCGTTAAAAGCAATCGGGCCTAGCCCATGTTTGCTATATAAGTCATAAGTAGGAGTTCCAACCGGAGGTATCGGACACGAGTCCTCCAGCAGGGAATCCGCACCACAAGGTCTAAAGCAACTGAACAAAGTACTGCGACCAGGCATCTTGCACACTAGCCGAGTTTCACAAACTTCAAGGGTTACGGGATTTACCAAGTCCCAGCAAGAACAAAACCCTCGGTTTTTGGCGGCTGCAGTCGTCAAACAAATACAACAACAAAGTACGCTAGTAAAGTGTCACCGACAAAAACACTCACACAGCGTGTACAACAAAAACACTAGTGTTTACAACAAAGACACTCGCTAAAGTGTCTACAACAAAAACACTCGCTAAAGTGTTTACAACCAAGGATTCTGGGAGCGACCCACAAATACTTAACTCAAAGATCAATGGCGTCCTCAAGAAGGCCCGTCAATCGTCTCGCTATACCAAGGTCTACGCCAGGCGCCAAAACAGGTCTACAGTCAGGGCAGCAGTCCGTCGCAGCCGTTAGGAGGCGGGAATCTTCGCGGGAAAAGTCTTCGGGCCACTTATTTCGACAACAGGATCGATGAAGCGGGGTGCACCTTCCCTCGGAGATTTCACACGAAGTTCCTCACGATCGTCGGGCTTGGACCGGTACCACTGATGCAGCCCCACGAGTTGGGCGCCAACTGAAGGACTGGGCTCTTTTGGACCCAGCGGTGCCAGGGCACAACACCTGAAACCTTCGTGGGTAACCTGCTCCGGCGTACAAGTTACAGAGACACGGGACACTTCCTTCGGCGTCAAAGAGTCAAGGTTTATTTACTGCAGGGAACACAGAAGTCACAGGAAGTACATCGAGTGTAGTTCGGGGAGACTGCTTCAAATTGGTTTTGTGGATCGCTCCTTTTATACAGTTTTTACCCATAAGATAACATGAGACACAATAGTTTACAACCCGGTTCCCACATTTAGCTCTCAGAGGGGTCGCTTTGGTCACTTTGAAACACATAAGGTCCGGAACATAAGTGCGGAAACATTTGGCGGTTCCCAACTGTAAAAACCCATCTTCCCACCATTAGCAAATTCCAATCAACAATAAAGTAGATCGAAATAGGGACGAAGACAGGTGCAGAGGAAGACGGAGACAGTGGGGAGATCGGAAAGGGTGTAAAAGGGGAGGTAACGAGAAGCACGAGATACAGGCATCAAAAGGACGTGCCTAATGAGATGCACGGCTGAGACAATAAGTCCGTGCGGCAAGATGAGCCTCGAGCGGCGCCATCTGCCTTACAGTAGCAACCCCCTCATCATAAAGACACTTTCAAAGGACATGTGTCTTCCGCAAATATCTTGGGAGTCCCAGGGTCGCGAAGCGGACAGCGTCCGTTCGCTGACTACTTGAGGGCAAGAGACAAAATGGATGCCGTATCTAAGATGGAACCCGTGGGTACAGATGAAGAACCCACGTAACAAACGAACGGTTTAAGTTAGCACAGCGAAACTGCGCACACTTACTAAACTCGTCATTTGCGGTTCATAGATACCAGACTCGACCATATTCGTGCGAGTCGAAAACACCACTTACAATTGTCACGGAACCTCAGACGCTCCTTTTGCCCTCATGTAGGCAAGCACTAGTCGGAATCATATTCGATATTCATCAGACCATCAAGATGTCGTTGTAGCATAGCTCTGTCCAACCGAGTCCCCTTGGTAACAGATGGTTGTCTCATACACGTTGTAGCACAGAGGCCACATAAGGCAGGACCACACTGCACACAAAGGCAACACGTGAACAGGAACACTACCACAACCCCGATGATCATCAGAATCTTCCAACCCCAAGTCGATACCAGGCCCCAAAACCATCCAAGTAACGTCCAATCCCCTACATCCACGTGTATGGATTCGGAGATCTTATGCAACTTCGAGATGGCTTGATAGACAGTAGGAGCATTATCAGGTATGAAAATGCAACAGCTCGAATGGATCACTTTACATACCCCACCGCGATCTGCCAAGACGACATCTAAAACCATACGGTTTTGCAACGTCATAAGTCTCTCCGCCTGAAGTTCTGAGGTGATATTACCAAGGGCACTGGCAGTAATATTAGCTGTCGATTCTACCACTCGAGTCAAATGTCTCAGGTTCCTACTATTAACCATAGGTCCCCAAAACGGGAGGAAACCCTTGAAAAAGTCTCCTGCCTCTTGACCGGCAGTATCCTCTTCGCTAATTACGCCTCGTACAACTCTAGTCTTATGATAATCGGCATCTACAGTGAACGTCGGAGGCAACAGATTTGCAACGAAACATGAGCCCATGAAGTCTGTGGGCAACCATGTGTATGCACGATCATGACAGATAAAGTATGTACCCTTGGCAGCCAGAAACACAGGGGTCGGGGACATTGGCAGAAGGTAACTTTCAGTGCAAGCACTTACTCCAAGTGAGGCTTGCGAACCACGACCCACAAGACAAAGATTACCAGTGTGGGGCACGACCCATATTGGAGACGAGCTTTTAAGCTGCTTTTCATTAGTGAACATACTATATTCCCCTCTACTTAGGACCCTATAGGCTTGTACCTCTTCTTTAGGGATGAGAAAAGCATCATGGATCTCATCTTCCATATCCGCTATTGCCATCGATAGCACCCACTGATACGAGGTAGGACCAGGGATGGGGGAACGCTGTTCTGGAGTGGGGTGGAAACCCAGTGCGCTTCGAAGCATTGTTTGGAATGCTCGAGCTGACCCTTGGGAACTATACGGTAACACCAGATATGGAATTCCCTTACCCGTAGTATGTGGCATCAACCCACACACCCAACAATTAGTAGTGTTAACCACTAACTGATGCTGATGGAGGAGCTGGATAAAGGAGTTGTTGCGGAATTCTACACGTCTAGCCTGTTCGTGTTCCGGTAACATATGAAAGGAATGAGGAGAAGCAGTAGAAGTAAGATTAGGGTAAGGAGTAGGAGTAGGGGTAGGAAGTAAAAAGTAAGACATAGTGTAATACACCCCACCCGCCAAGAATGCAGAAGCAGTCAAAAACAATACAAACAATTGGAATACAACACATTTAGTACGACTGAGTTTCTGCAGTTTGACTCTGTACGCCTGAGCTCCTTCCAGATCGTTCAGCTTCGAAAATGCCATTTCCCTACGACCGTCCGCAACGTTTCTTGACGCACTTCGTTCTGTGCAGCAATAGTCAATTCCCAGGAGTTCCTAGGAACCGACGGCCTTTAACCTAGCGTCAAGACCCACTGTCCAGAAGGAAGTACGCGCGCGGCCCTACGGCCCTCAATACACAATATGTATTTTATTTAGCACAATATTTCAGCTGTGGAAGGAAAAAAGATACAAGAAAAAATCTTAATATATGTACAAAACAATTTTCAGTGATACGAATTGTTCAAAGTTGATCAGGGGAAACGAGGATATTGCAGTTATCAGTTTCAGCAAAGCAAGAAAATTTTATTTGTCCTTAGTATGAGAACGCAAAGAATATCGATGTTTCCCGGGACGTGTCTGCTCGTCGAACAAAGGATCCGTTGAAGAGACAGCGTCCTGTTGATCAATTGGTTGATTTGATCTTGAGTCTTTTGCTGACAAATGTTCAACAGCGGCTTTCTGCTGCGCTGAGTGTTCACCAACAAGCTGTGCGTCGCTAAAAGGTACAAACGCCGGCAATGTCTCTGCTTCTGTTGACGCAATGCCTTTCCTCACCCACGGTTCTGCCGGCAAAGGAATAGGGACTCGTTTACAATGGGTAGCATGTACCCAATTCTTCCGCCCCTCAAGACGAACGGCAGTCCTCGTGGCCAGGAGCACCTGGTAAGGTCCAACAAAGCGGGGGTCCAGATTCTTCTTGCGTGAGAAGTTACGGGTAACTACCCAATCACCGGGCTGGAGCTGGTGGCCTGGACCCTCCGTCTGCGTCGGCAAAGCGTCGTAAACCTGTTGATGAATTAACCTCAGTTTAGCAGTCAAGTCATGTAAGTAATCAATCAACATCGGATACTCAAGATCAACGAATATTCCTGGCCTAGGAACCCCCCACACATTCGCAGGACGGCCGAACACTATTTCATAGGGACTAAGCCCTATTCGGGAGTGTACAGTCGCCCTAGTTGACAGTAATGCTAGAGGCAAAGCGTCAGGCCACGAAAGTCCAGTCGTAGCCTGAATCTTTGCTAGTTTTAGTTTAAGGGTGCCATTGTACCCTTCAACCAATCCAGCTGACTGGGGATGATTGGCGCTATGGAATTTTTGATTAATTCCAAGGCCCTTACACACACTCTTCATCACACTTCCAACAAACTCACTTCCGTTATCTGACCACACGACTCTAGGCATTCCATACCGAGGAAAGTATTCCTTCAGTAGGATTTTCGCAGTAGACAAAGCAGTATTATCTTTGAGGGGATAGGCCTCGATCCATCGGGAGAATGCGCAAACCACAACCAAAACGTATTTCAGGTTATTGCATCGCTCCATATGGATGAAGTCCAATTGGATCACCTCAAAGGGATACGAAGGAGGAGCAAAACTGCCAGGGGGAGTTGGGGTTCCTTTGCCAGGATTGTACATTATACACACCATACAATTCTTCACCAGACGTTCAGCACACTTCGCAATGCCATCATTCTTCCACACATCAGCCAACAACTTGCAAATACCTTTCGCGCTAATATGTGCTAACCCGTGTGCCATTGTCACAACGGCCAGTACATACGCATCAGGCAACATCCATCTTTTCTGATCCGACAAATCAATCCAGCAACCATTCACATCCAACCTTCCCGTACTTTCTTTCCACTTCATCTTTTCAGTGTCGGTGGCCTCATTCTGTATTGCTTTCACACTCTCTATAGTATCCTCACACATACTCGACTCTGTAGGCCACCTAACCGAACTCGTCACATACATTCGAGTGCTAAGGTTCCGGGCAGTCTCCTTAGCAATCTCATCTGCAAACGCATTACCACGACCAACATCATCCGTCACTTTACGATGCGCACTACACTTAACAATTGCAACTTGAGCAGGTAAAGTCAATGCATCCAAAAGATCGTTCACGAGCTGGCCATGCTGTATTTTCGTGCCATGCGACGTGAAGAAACCACGCTCTCGCCACAACCGTCCAAAGCTATGCGCTACACCGAAAGCGTACTGACTATCGGTGTACACATTCACACGTTTACCTTTTGCTAATACACATGCTCTAGTAAGAGCAATCAGCTCTGCAGCTTGGGCAGAATTCTGATTCAATCTCGCAGTCTCAACAACCGTATTCAACGTCACAACAGCATAAGCAGTAGTCACATCACCATTCGGCAATTTAAAACATGACCCATCCACATACAGAGTGCCCTCCGGGTCTTCCAATGGGGTGTTTTTAAGGTCCACTCGACCTTTCGTTTCCTCCTCTGTCCGCAAGTAACAGTCATGTTCTGTTACTTCATCTGACTCTGCACTAATTGGTAACAAAGTTGCCGGATTTAGGACATTACAACGTTTTATCTGAATATGGCTTGCTAAGAGCGTCAACTCGTACCCAGATAACCTCGCACTCGTCAAGTGCTGAGTTTTCGTTCGATTCAAAAGAGTATCGACTGCATGCGGAACCATCACCGTAAGCATATTATCCATGACCAATCCTGCTGATTGTCGGATAGAGACCGCAGCTGCCGCAGTTGCTCTCAAACAACTCGGCAATGCTCTAGCTACTGGGTCTAAGGTCGAGGAAAAATATGCACATGGACGTTGCTTACCACCAAACGGTTGCGTTAAGACACTCAAAGCACAACCTTCCCTCTCGTGAACATATAACGTGAACGGCTTGCTGTAATCAGGGGTACCTAACACAGGAGCCGAACACAATGAGTCACGTAATTCAGAAAAACTTTTCTGACATTCTTCCGTCCATGGTAAAGGAGTTGAAACATCCTTGCACGTAAGAGCCACCAATGGTTTCGCTAGCAATGAAAAATTAGGAATCCACTGCCTGCAGTACGACGTGATACCTAGAAAGGCACGCACATCTCTCTGGGTTTGTGGCACAGCCATTCGCGCAATCGCTGCAATTCTCTCTGGGGTCAATCTCCTTCCCTCCTTTGACAATAAGTGACCTAGGTAGGTTACTTCTTGACAACAATATTGGAGTTTAGAAGGTGACACCTTGTGATTTAACTCACAGAGATGTTGCAGCAACGATACCGTAGCAATTTTGCAAATGTCCTGAGTATCAGCAGCCACCAATAAGTCGTCGACGTATTGGATTAAAGCCGCACCAACCGGCAACCTAAACGCATCCAGTTGACCCTTCAAAGCTTGACTGTAAATCGATGGACTTTCACAGTAGCCCTGAGGAGCGCGTTTGAACCGGAAGCTGCGTCCACCGAGAGAGAAACCGAAAAGGTCTCTACTCTCCTCAGCAATCGGGATGCTGAAAAACGCATTTTTCAAATCAATCACCGAAAACCACGAAGCAGTAGCTGGAATCAGAGTCAGTAGCGCCGTGATGTCAGGCACAACAGGGAATTGAGGAACCACAATTTTATTTACCTCCCGTAAATCGATAACAAAACGATAAACAGGCGGTTTGGTAGGATCAGTACGTTTAAGAATGGGCAGTACAGGGCTGTTGCACACGTTTCCCCGTGTCTCCTCAATAACATCTTTCTCGATCAAATCATAGATGATCGCTAACAAAGCTCGTTCACCATCAAGGGAGATACGGTATTGGGGAATACGTGGCAATCGCACATTCGATTTCAACTGAACAACATAAGGGGAAATATCAAGTAGGCCCACATCATTTGGACCCGTCGCCCACAAAGACGCAGGAAGAGAATCCAATTCCGGTGGAAGCTTATCGAGAGACAAATACATGGGAGAGACTACTCTCTCTCCGAACGTAAGCTTTACACCCGCAGGAGAACAATACAAAGTTGCATACAAACGTTTAAGCAAATCCAGACCCAAAAGATTTTCACCACAACCAGTGGTTAAAATCAACGGAGCTTCGAGCTCACGAGGCCCAATTTTAAGGGGCAAAGGGCATGAAACTGGATTGCTAACGGGGGCGCCAGAGAATCCAACGGATACATTTGTTAAGCCAGACAAAGGTGCGCCAGGGAGTTTCGAATGCATGATAGAACTTTTCGCTGCACCAGTGTCCAACAGAAAAGGCTCAACGACGCCCGATGTAGCAACTGCGACGTAAGGCCCTCTCTGATCAACCGGAACTGATACCACTCCCTCTCCTTGTCTATGGCTGTCCTAGTAATTACTATCGTCAGTTCCCTGATCGACGTAATAATCGTCTACATTGTACTGCGCAGATCGTCCTTGTGATGATCCACGTTGATCGAAACAGTTATTAGAATTAGATGAATTGTCAGAACGGTCGTTCTGAGCACCACGACCTCTACCACGTGATGTATTCTGTGAACCACCACGGCCTCCTCTGGATGAATTACCACTATTACGGTCATTTAAAGCAGGACAATCAAATTTAATGTGTCCCTCCTGTCTACAATAAGCACATTGATTGTACCCTAACGAAGATCTTTGGAAAGAGGAATCATTACGCGACTGCGATCGATTCGATTGCGACTGAGATCTATTCTGTTGAGGCGCATTCTGATTAGAACGCGGCGGATATGCTTGTTGCAACAACACTTTAGTTTTCAGCTCTTTCGTTTTTTTATCAGCACGGTCAGTTTCCTCTTTTTCTCTATTTTCGTAATATTGTGCCGTAGCCAATATCTGAGCTGAGGTAGAAACGGCCCACGCACTTTCTGAATTCTTCAATTTATTGCACAAGTCGGGCAATAAGTTCGATACAAACTTATCCACAAACAGCCGTTGTCCACCCTCAGTACCCATATCCTGTCCACTATGATCAACGAATGTTTCCTCAAACCTCGTAAAGAAATCTGAAACACTCTCATCTTTCTTCTGCTTACAGGCTGACAACTTGTCCCAATTCACCCTCATAGCTGGCATAAGCGTTTTCATTAATGTAATGATTCGCTGGGGAAGAAGTTCAATCAACTGATCGGGTTTAGTAGCAGCCACTTGTCCAGCGTCTGCCGCTGTAATAGCAGCCCAATCACCACCTAATTCATTTGTGTGATCTTGGTGACGAATCTTGGCCCATACCGGTTGCGGTACGACATTACCAAACAACATGTCGATATCGGCAAGATTCATTATCGTAGCGTCTACGAGCTGCGATAATTCCTTATAATACCCTGCAGGATTTTTGCGAGGATCGGGCAAAGTTTGTTTCACCTGAAGCACTTCCGAACGTTTCCATGGGAGGTGTATCCACACTCTCTGGAAATGTGCCGCAACTGGAGCATTAGCATTAGTATTATCAGCGGGTACCCAAACCGGCGGAACTTCACGCATAGGATATTGGCCAGACTCATCTCCTTTCTCAATGTCCTCAACGAACAATGCATGAGGAATAGGAGCGGGACGAAGAGATAGTAACCGCTCAACAGCGCGTCGGACATTAGTGTCGACTATCAGTCCAGTTGCGAACTGAAGCCGAAGTTCAGACAGGGCGTACAGCACCTCGTCAGGCGCAAAGGCCACTATCTGATCATGTAAGAACTTGCACATTTCATCAAACACATATCTCTGAGTAGGTATGTTGAATTGATCAAACGTTTCGAGGACAACACGAGGTGGATTTCTAACAGGGTTTAGTATCCAACCCATCGCCATATTGCATAGCGTAACACGTTCTCTATTAGCAGGAAGCTGGCTACGTCTCTGAGGACCATCAGAACCAGCAGACCCAAAAACAGGTCCAAGCGACTGAAAGAAGTTTGGCACACTAGGAGAATTACGATTACGAGTAGAGGGACAAGAATAAGACACAGGACTAACAAGAGAAGGAGTAGAGACATTAGCAACAACAGGGGTTAACAACACAGGAGCAGTAGTGTGAGCAGGAGTATGTGGAAGCGGAGGAGCAGTAGGAATAGAAACAGGCAAAGGAGCAGGAACAGTCGGAAGAGCGGGAGCAGGTTGAGGAACTGGTGGAGGAATAACAGGTGGAAGAACAGGTACGGCAGGGACCACAGGAGCTGCGATACCCTGTACGTACGGAGGTGGCGACTTCATAAGATAGGACATTAAAGGATCCTCAACTGCCTCTTCCTTCTTATCCGACTCCGTAGGCAAAGCAGGATAGCATTTATCTATGGACATACGCTGTAGCCTCTCAAACACTTCCTTATCCTTATCCTCCTTATCACGCTGAAACTGCTCAGCTTTCTTCACTATGGTAGCAACATTATCTCGCTCACTACGTTTATTCTGTCTGATTTCTTTCTGTCGGGCTTCTTTGCGCCAGAACCGAAAGGCATCAAACATGGCCGGCCTAGATTTGCGTTCGAACAACTTTATTTCCAAATTATCTAAGATCGACGCTTCGAAGCTACCGTGAGGTGGCCAACGAAGATCGCCGTCTTTCTTTGTATATTTTATCCAGTAATCGTTAAAAGCAATCGGGCCTAGCCCATGTTTGCTATATAAGTCATAAGTAGGAGTTCCAACCGGAGGTATCGGACACGAGTCCTCCAGCAGGGAATCCGCACCACAAGGTCTAAAGCAACTGAACAAAGTACTGCGACCAGGCATCTTGCACACTAGCCGAGTTTCACAAACTTCAAGGGTTACGGGATTTACCAAGTCCCAGCAAGAACAAAACCCTCGGTTTTTGGCGGCTGCAGTCGTCAAACAAATACAACAACAAAGTACGCTAGTAAAGTGTCACCGACAAAAACACTCACACAGCGTGTACAACAAAAACACTAGTGTTTACAACAAAGACACTCGCTAAAGTGTCTACAACAAAAACACTCGCTAAAGTGTTTACAACCAAGGATTCTGGGAGCGACCCACAAATACTTAACTCAAAGATCAATGGCGTCCTCAAGAAGGCCCGTCAATCGTCTCGCTATACCAAGGTCTACGCCAGGCGCCAAAACAGGTCTACAGTCAGGGCAGCAGTCCGTCGCAGCCGTTAGGAGGCGGGAATCTTCGCGGGAAAAGTCTTCGGGCCACTTATTTCGACAACAGGATCGATGAAGCGGGGTGCACCTTCCCTCGGAGATTTCACACGAAGTTCCTCACGATCGTCGGGCTTGGACCGGTACCACTGATGCAGCCCCACGAGTTGGGCGCCAACTGAAGGACTGGGCTCTTTTGGACCCAGCGGTGCCAGGGCACAACACCTGAAACCTTCGTGGGTAACCTGCTCCGGCGTACAAGTTACAGAGACACGGGACACTTCCTTCGGCGTCAAAGAGTCAAGGTTTATTTACTGCAGGGAACACAGAAGTCACAGGAAGTACATCGAGTGTAGTTCGGGGAGACTGCTTCAAATTGGTTTTGTGGATCGCTCCTTTTATACAGTTTTTACCCATAAGATAACATGAGACACAATAGTTTACAACCCGGTTCCCACATTTAGCTCTCAGAGGGGTCGCTTTGGTCACTTTGAAACACATAAGGTCCGGAACATAAGTGCGGAAACATTTGGCGGTTCCCAACTGTAAAAACCCATCTTCCCACCATTAGCAAATTCCAATCAACAATAAAGTAGATCGAAATAGGGACGAAGACAGGTGCAGAGGAAGACGGAGACAGTGGGGAGATCGGAAAGGGTGTAAAAGGGGAGGTAACGAGAAGCACGAGATACAGGCATCAAAAGGACGTGCCTAATGAGATGCACGGCTGAGACAATAAGTCCGTGCGGCAAGATGAGCCTCGAGCGGCGCCATCTGCCTTACAGTAGCAACCCCCTCATCATAAAGACACTTTCAAAGGACATGTGTCTTCCGCAAATATCTTGGGAGTCCCAGGGTCGCGAAGCGGACAGCGTCCGTTCGCTGACTACTTGAGGGCAAGAGACAAAATGGATGCCGTATCTAAGATGGAACCCGTGGGTACAGATGAAGAACCCACGTAACAAACGAACGGTTTAAGTTAGCACAGCGAAACTGCGCACACTTACTAAACTCGTCATTTGCGGTTCATAGATACCAGACTCGACCATATTCGTGCGAGTCGAAAACACCACTTACAATTGTCACGGAACCTCAAGAGGATGTATTGTTATGTATTATTTGGCAGCTTAAATAGCTAAACCACGACAGACATCAAAGTATGACTGTGTGTCAATCAGTTAAATAAATATGGAAATGTAGAGTTTTGCAACTTTATTTATCCGCAAAACACTAAATAAATATGGATAAAGAGAGATAAAATGGCCAAAAAAGAAATATGGATAAATACAGATGAAAATGTTGAAAAAATAAATACCATAAAACCGGGAGTCATATTCATGATGTACATAATGAGTGAGTAATTTGGGTCATGATGTATAGAGTGGGTGAGTAATCTGGGCAAAAGGGTTCAGAGCTAGACTTGGGGAAGGGGAGCCAGAAGGAAGTGGATCCAGTATAGCCTTGAATATAGAGAGCCACGAATATGTTGACTCAGGGCCGGACTGGCCGTAGCGGACATCGAGCATTTCCCCGGTGGGCTGCCAGGGTGGGGGCCGGTTTTGTGCCCCTGGGGGGTAGTTTTTGTTATAGAGCCGTTTTTGCAGCACAGCTGCAATATCGGCACATGTAACAAAATCGTTCGAAACAGGCCCCGGCAAAGAGCTCAGCCATACCACCAACCTCCCCTGGGGCCAGCCGAACACTTTTCCAGGGCCGGTTTTGGTTCCTAGTCCGGCACTGTGTTCACTCATTGACTGGTTTAAATTACACTAATGAAAGACTTGTGCCCCCCCAGCTCCCCCAATGTTTTGCTATAAATATCAGTGTATTATTTTAGCTCTGCATTTAATTTGACTTCATAAACATCCTCTGATGGTTTCCTATTTTTAAAAAGATAGTTATTTTTATTTCTAGAATGTGAAAGCTGTGACTCTGGCTTGATAACTCTGTGTGTGCCACAATCTTGTGCAGTTTCACAGAGTACAGTAATCAGAAGTAGGAATGAAGAATACATTTGTTCAACCTACATGCAGGATATATTACAGTAGTCGAAACTGTAATGTACCATTACATGTGTAACCTTTGATACCAAAATAGTATTGATACCAAATTTGCATATGTTGTTGAGAAGGCCCTGAAGACCAATTTACAAGTTAATTCCTATTGCCTATCACCTGTGTAAGACAAAGCAATATATTCTATTCTGAGCTCGATTGAAGTGCAATCGAAAACTAGCCAGACTAATGACCACTTTGATTCTCTCTTTCTCCCTCTACACTTTAAAGCTATCATCGAGATATGGATCAGCCTGCAACATACTGCAACACCAGTGGTCCTTCACATCAGATTTCCCACTCTTTCCCACAGACCATGCACCAGTAAACAATGGAGAGATGTTGGCCTCTTCCTCAATAAGACACTCCATACTATACCCCCACCAACATTAGCCACCTTCCTTCAACTTTTAATTGCCAATCTACTATGTTTTTTTGAATCAGCCAATGTCAAAGTGGGGGCCATTTACCACCAAAAAGGTAACAATGGCATTTTTTCTGCAAGCATTATTCGCTCTTTGCTGCTCCTCATTTCAAGTGACCTCCAACCTAATCCAAAAAAACACCACCAGAATGTTCTATTCATCCAGTTTCTTTCTGACCACTTAAAGGAGAATTAGCCAACCATTCCCTACACACTAAAATGGAAACCACTCAACCTATTTCTGACTCACTAATTTCTTGCCCAAAAACCAATAGACTCAGCTCTCTTTGATCATGCCAAAATGTAGGCTCCCATCCTTGCAACCTTAGCCCCCACTCAAACTCCAATCAAGAAACATATCCACCCCCAAATGCCTTGTCTTTAATTTACGATTCAGAAAAGGGGGTGGTGATGAACAGAGTGTCTGAATTAAGCAGACCACTCTTACCCAGTCCAAAGATCAGGGCTTGATCCATCACCGTTTTTTAGCTCACTGCACCATCCCAGCTCAGAACCTGGCTATATGCAAATCAGTCTGTCCCTGGCCCAGTGCATCATGGGAACAGGGCAGACTAAACTACCAAGCCAATTCTTCACCAGAAAGGAGACAAGCTTCCGGGAAACGGTTTCTGGCATTTCAGCCGTCGTCTGCCCGGCTTGCTTGAATCCTGATGTTGCAGTGAGCAAGGGACTCATGTCTGAGTATACCCTGCCACACCTATAGTGGCCAAAAACGATTCAGAAAAGGGGGTGGTGATGAACAGAGTGTCTGAATTAAGCAGACCACTCTTACCCAGTCCAAAGATCAGGGCTTGATCCATCACCGTTATTTAGCTCACTGCACCATCCCAGCTCAGAACCTGGCTATATGCAAATCAGTCTGTCCCTGGCCCAGTGCATCATGGGAACAGGGCAGACTAAACTACCAAGCCAATTCTTCACCAGAAAGGAGACAAGCTTCTGGGGACCGGCTTCTGGCATTTCAGCCGTCGTTGGCCCGGCTTGCTTGAATCCTGATGGTGCAGTGAGCAAGGGACTCATGTCTGAGTATACCCTGCCACACCTATAGGGGCCAAAAACGATTCAGAAAAGGGGGTGGTGATGAACAGAGTGTCTGAATTAAGCAGACCACTCTTACCTAGTCCAAAGATCAGGGCTTGATCCATCACCGTTATTTAGCTCACTGCACCATCCCAGCTCAGAACCTGGCTATATGCAAATCAGTCTGTCCCTGGCCCAGTGCATCATGGGAACAGGGCAGACTAAACTACCAAGCCAATTCTTCACCAGAAAGGAGACAAGCTTCCGGGGACCGGTTTCTGGCATTTCAGCCGTCGTCGGCCCGGCTTGCTTGAATCCTGATGGTGCAGTGAGCAAGGGACTCATGTCTGAGTATACCCTGCCACACCTATAGTGGCCAAAAACGATTCAGAAAAGGGGGTGGTGATGAACAGAGTGTCTGAATTAAGCAGACCACTCTTACCCAGTCCAAAGATCAGGGCTTGATCCATCACCGTTATTTAGCTCACTGCACCATCCCAACTCAGAACCTGGCTATATGCAAATCAGTCTGTCCCTGGCCCAGTGCATCATGGGAACAGGGCAGACTAAACTACCAAGCCAATTCTTCACCAGAAAGGAGACAAGCTTCCGGGGACCGGTTTCTGGCATTTCAGCCGTCGTCGGCCCGGCTTGCTTGAATCCTGATGGTGCAGTGAGCAAGGGACTCATGTCTGAGTATACCCTGCCACACCTATAGTGGCCAAAAACGATTCAGAAAAGGGGGTGGTGATGAACAGAGTGTCTGAATTAAGCAGACCACTCTTACCCAATCCAAAGATCAGGGCTAGATCCATCACCGTTATTTAGCTCACTGCACCATCCCAGCTCAGAACCTGGCTATATGCAAATCAGTCTGTCCCTGGCCCAGTGCATCATAGGAACAGGGCAGACTAAACTACCAAGCCAATTCTTCACCAGAAAGGAGACAAGCTTCCGGGGACCGGTTTCTGGCATTTCAGCCGTCGTCGGCCCGGCTTGCTTGAATCCTGATGGTGCAGTGAGCAAGGGTCTCATGTCTGAGTATACCCTGCCACACCTATAGTGGCCAAAAACGATTCAGAAAAGGGGGTGGTGATGAACAGAGTGTCTGAATTAAGCAGACCACCCTTACTCAGTCCAAGGATCAGGGCTTGATCCATCATCGTTATTTAGCTCACTGCACCACCCCAGCTCAGAACCTGGCTATATGCAAATCAGTCTGTCCCTGGCCCAGTGCATCATGGGAACAGGGCAGACTAAACTACCAAGCCAATTCTTCACCAGAAAGGAGACAAGCTTCCGGGGACCGGTTTCTGGCATTTCAGCCGTCGTCGGCTCGGCTTGCTTGAATCCTGATGGTGCAGTGAGCAAGGGACTCATGTCTGAGTATACCCTGCCACACCTATAGTGGCCAAAAACGATTCAGAAAAGGGGTGGTGGTGATGAACAGAGTGTCTGAATTGGGATGGGATGGTGCAGTGAGCTAAAAAACGGTGATGGATCAAGCCCTGATCTTTGGACTGGGTAAGAGTGGTCTGCTTAATTCAGACACTCTGTTCATCACCACCCCCGTCTCTGAATCATTTTGTCCACCATAAGCGTGGAAGGGTATACTCATATGTGAGTCCCTTGCTCATTGCACCATCAGGATTCAAGCAAGCCGGGCCGACGACGGCTGAAATTCCCGAAACCGGTCCACGGAAGCTTGTTTCCTTCCCAGTATAAGAATTGGCTTGGTAGTTTGGTTTGCCCCGTTCCCATCATGCACTGGGACTGGAACAGACTAATTTACATGTAGCCAGGTTCTGAGCTGGGATGGTGCAGTGAGCTAAAAAACGGTGATGGATCAAGCCCTGATCTTTGGACTGGGTAAGAGTGGTCTGCTTAATTCAGACACTCTGTTCATCACCACCCCCTTTTCTGAATCATTTTGTCCACCATAAGCGTGGAAGGGTATACTCAGATGTGAGTCCCTTGCTCATTGCACCATCAGGATTCAAGCAAGCCGGGCCGACAACGGCTGAAATGCCAGAAACCGGTCCCCGGAAGCTTGTTTCCTTCCCAGTATAAGAATTGGCTTGGTAGTTTGGTTTGCCCTGTTCCCATCATGCACTGGGACAGGAACAGACTAATTTGCATGTAGCCAGGTTCTGAGCTGGGATGGTGCAGTGAGCTAAAAAACGGTGATGGATCAAGCCCTGATCTTTGGACTGGGTAAGAGTGGTCTGCTTAATTCAGACACTCTGTTCATCACCACCCCCTTTTCTGAATCATTTTGTCCACCATAAGCGTGGAAGGGTATACTCAGATGTGAGTCCCTTGCTCATTGCACCATCAGGATTCAAGCAAGCCGGGCCGACGACGGCTGAAATGCCAGAAACCGGTCCCGGAAGCTTGTTTCCTTCCCAGTATAAGAATTGGCTTGGTAGTTTGGTTTGCCCTGTTCCCATCATGCACTGGGACTGGAACAGACTAATTTGCATGTAGCCAGGTTCTGAGCTGGGATGGTGCAGTGAGCTAAAAAACGGTGATGGATCAAGCCCTGATCTTTGGACTGGGTAAGAGTGGTCTGCTTAATTCAGACACTCTGTTCATCACCACCCCCTTTTCTGAATCATTTTGCCTTTAATTTAGTCGTCAAATACATTTTACAATGATCTCCTCTCACATGTTGAGCATCCCCTTTTTTTACCACCTTTATAACATTAGACTCAAACTATCCAAACTGAAGTTTTTTCTCCTGGATCATCTTTTCCACAGTGCTGATTACTCCTAAAATCATAGCAATGAAAGCAAGAATGTGTGAGTTCCTCGATGTATGTAAGATAAATCCCACTATAAACCACCAAAATGGATACAAACATGCCTTACCTACCCTCACATCGACCCTCGTGTATTACAAAGCCCCTTTCTGTCAGTATCCAATATTCTGTCTATTTCCCCACCATCAGTGACTCATATAAATAGTTAATCTTCTTTTCTTATGAGTCAAGCCATATGTTCCTGTCACACATTGATCCTTCTCAGCTGATAACTCTATCTGATGGGTTTTCTTAAAAATGTTATGTATCAGAAGTAATCTCACAACACTCATCTCAAGCATTTCCTCCTCTGATATTTCTTCCACACTTCCTACTTTTCTCCCACACTTCTCCCACTGGAATGAATCCCATTCACAAATCTGCCAGTCCCCAGTGAACTTCACCTAGCCATTTCGGTTACAAAATCATTTAGCCTTTGGCCCTGTCATCCATGCTAACTGCCATCCTGTTTCTTTGCTTAGGAGCTGAATGAAGTAATGTTAATCACTACCTTTATCTGGGGAGGCTTTTGTTCCCTCTGCTGGGAAGTAGAGTAGTTAACGTGACCCAGCAGGTTGACAAAAAGCCTGGACTCTGATCCTGAGCTGAGCCTGAGAAATATGAACATTCTGGATGACTCATAAAATACACATGTTGGATCTTGGGACCTGCATATTTAAACTCGTACAGGTTTCACCCCATATTGACTTTATGTAGGAGTGCCCACTAATGTTTCAAGGCGTACTTGAGGTCAACGTCTAACCTTTCAGATTTCCCTCTGCACTAGACTAGCTGTGCGCGCTTACCAAGCTGTACAAAATGGCACTCTAACACGACATGTGTTGCTCACAAATATGTGCACACTTGTATGCACACATTTTCACATGAAACTAGCCGAGTACCCGATACCCTTGCTGTGTCTCAGGGGCTTTACCTTAAAAGGAGGACACCGTGGTAAATAAGTGCAGTCCATTTACCATGTAATTATCTTGAGTGAGACACAAGTAATGACACTCACCCACAGTAAAAATTCCAAAATAGGGTAATCAAAAAAGCAATACATCAAGGAATACTAAATGAGTGGAACTCATTTACAAAACCACCTGAAAATGGCACTGATCGAGCCTACAGCAGGACTGCTTATTAAATATGCAAACTTTATGAATACCTATCTGGATATTGCTTTCACACTTGCCTATTGACATAATTCTGACCAACAGAACAGTTCCTGTCTGAAAATAAAATATTTTAACTTGACTAACCACCCACTTCAGTCCAGTTTTGTCTCTTTTCCCATTTTTTTAAATGTTTTCTGTTGAAAAAATTGAACATATTTTTCCTTTGTTTGCTTTTTTCCTTCTATGGACAAATCATGATGGGATGTGCTGGCCCAGTACAGAGCCTAGAGCTTGTTTTTATGCACAGTCAGTAAGTAAAATGCATTTATTTAATCTGATATTTATAGGAGTTAGTACATTATTTTAGACAGAGCTGGTTAGAAAGAGGAAACCACTGCTAACTGTTTTTAATCAGTGCAGACTGAAAATTAAGTCCTGTCTCTGAAAAAAATCAGGCTAAGTGAATTCACTTTGCACATTGCATTGATGAACAAGCACTCTGCTCTGTGCCTAGCCAGCGCAGCTTTTAAGCCCCCTTCAGTTCATGATACTCCTATCAATTTTTTCACTTTTGTGATATTGTTTTTATATAAGTTTTATCATTTCACTGAACTTGGTTTGAACCTTTTAATTTAATGTTTCTTAATCATATTGTTGATGGGCTATTGTTAAAAATTCACTATATCAATTTTATATCCAAAAGGCTTGGCCCCTCTTAAGAAGCTACCAAAAGGTAATAAGCAAGGCGCTTGCCACTGAAACCAGTTTACCCTTATGAATCAGAATGTTTGGGCCTTGTGGGAATTATTATTAGCTCACAATAAAAGTGGATTTTTCACTTCCATATCCTAACATTCCTATCCCATTTAAATACTCATCTAGCTTGTATTTGCATTTCTTTATCAATTGGCAACTGATTCTCAAGTGCACATGTAAAGAATTAGCTTTTTGCTGATGTTGGAGTTCTTCTTTGCCACAAGCAAGTCTAGTTTGATAAATGGGACTAGCATAAGTGTAAGAAATTAGAATATTATTTTGGTGGGTGACTACCCACCTCAAGAAGAAATCACAACCCTTGTCAGGGTGAACTCTCAAAGTCACAGAATTAACTTGATCACAATACCCCGGTAGCCATGGCACAGAAGAGGCAGGCTTAATACAGGGTACTGTGTAAAATATTTATGCAGTACAAAAACAGTAATGAAGTCCAAATGAAACACAATAAAATTCCCAAACTGAAATAGAAAAATAGAGTAAAAATGAAAAACTAAACGGCTCTAAAATGACAAAAACTCAATAAAGGCAACCAGAGATATTAATTTGTGTAGGTTTTATTTAGGAATAATGCCTAGAAGCATAACGTGCCTGAGGAAGTCAATGGTCGCAGTAGACTGGGACCTAGGTGCAATTTGACGGTAATTTGACGGTGACCACAATGGAGAGTGGGTTGGATAGACCAACCAGGTTCATCCAGTAAAAGATTTTATCTTCTGACACTAGTCCATTAAGTCCCAATCCATCACAGGAGTACACTTCTAAAGATCCCCCCTAATCAGTACCCCAGGAGAGAAGCTTAGACACTCACATGATGACAGGAGGATGCCTAATAGCAGGATTTAGTCCAGGTCCATTCGCCACTGGTCAGCTGGGCAGTTGCAGGAAAAGGCCTCATGAAGATTGCTGGGTCCCTCTAGCTTTGACATGAGGTCAGTCATATGACCTTTGCAGTCCACTTCTTTGTCATGGGTATAAGAGAGAGCAGGTCAGGTCCTTCAAGGTTCTTTTTAGGTCACAGGCAGCCGGGTCAGTCCTCTTTTGATCACTCTCGGGTACAGGAGTGTTCAGAATTGGGTGCCTGGATATGCCACATTGATGCCTGGTATGAGTTTGTGGGAGAGAATGGCTCCTGGGCCCACCCTAATCAATGGGGTTAAAGTTCCTGCGGTGAACCCTACCCACTTTGGGCATCTTCAAAATGGCAGAAGTCTTCAGCCACACTAAACCTGGGCTCTGAGGGTTGGAGATGTGTATAGGGAGTGTGATATGGTAACCCCAGTGTCCTCCTAAATATAACACAAAATTCGAGTTTGAAGCAGCCATTGTACTGCCAGAAATTCCAGAGACAGCAGTCTGGTAGAACAAAGCTGGGTTTTACAGCTACCAAACAGTGGATACACAAGAATGGTTTCCCTTCCTTTCGGGTGCAACCCCAGTGTTATATGTAAAAACCTGGAGGCAGATGTCTGGTTGGACAAAGCAGGCCCTTCAGCAACCAGACATTGGATACACAAGAATTGTTTTGGTATCCTGTTTCCCTTCCTTTCAAGTGTGCCCCCAGGGTTATATGTAAAGAAACAGCAGACCACTCAAGCAGAATTTCAGTGGGAGAAAGTTTAATTATGCCAAAGTAATCTGAGGTATTTCAGTAATTCCTTGTTGCTCTTTGAAGAAGAATTACAGATAAGGCAATTGCCCTCACTCTTGTAATTAAGAATCATTTGGAAGAAAGAATTATAACACAATAGCATACTCAGTAAGTGCAAGAAGCTGCTTGCACTGCTGTTTGTATTCTGCTGCATGTAGCACAATTTCTTTTGCGCAAAATGCATCCTCGCAATCAATTTGAATGTGAGGATGCATTTTATGCTCAGAAAATAGGGCTAAATTTAGAAATATTCTTCTCTAGTATTTTTGTGTAATCTTGCAGAATTGTTAGGTAATTCCATGTGATGATGCTACACATAATTGCACGAGTTACACCTGCGCCTAAACTTGACATTCAAGCAGGATTTGACACTGTAATGCCAAAAAGGATGTTTACGGCATCCACCTACATTCTATCAGGTTCAGAGGAATCATCTCTGCTCACTAAGCCTATTGTTTGCTGCTGGGAGACCCTTGGCACCCTTTTCACACCTTTTCAAATGCCAATTTCTGGATGGCAGAAGTGGGAGAGCTAAGGCAAATTTAGCCTCCAGGATCTTCAGACAGGGAAAAGATAACTTTCTAAAAGTTCAAGTTACAGAGGGCCCAGCATCCTCTCCTGTTGTTGGAAATAGCCAATGATTGTGGTGGGAGTTCACTCAAATGGGGTTGAGATCTTTGATACCCCAATTATTGTGTACGTCAAAGAATGTGTTTGGATTACCTTCCCTTTCAATATTGAATCATAGTCATATCCATTTCTCCGTGAAATTCACTTTTTATTTGAAGATAGGTTGGTTTGATGTGTGGCATAGAGTTCAAAAGAATGAGAAGACACTCCAAACACATTCTTCAACTTTTTAAAAGTTACTTTTCCATAACATTTATTAAATTACCAACTACAAAAATAAATTGTATTTTTAATAACCATTAAAAATAGTTGTTCAATTATTTTTCTTTGCTAATCTCATTCTCTGTGTTAATAGCAAGTTTACGACTGCAGAGACCCTACATTCAGGGCCATGAACTCTGCGCATAAAAAGATAGGACAAGCCTATCTTTTTATGTGCTGAGTTCTCCGCCCCGACTGCAGAGTCTCGACTGTCGTAAACATACTATTAACGTGAAGTTTGTAAATGGCACATGAAAAGATTGGGCAGGCCTATCTTTTTATGTGCAGAGTTCTCCGCCTTGACTGCAGAGTCTCTGCCATTGTAAACATACTATTAACTCAGAGAAAAAAAATTGCAAACTTACACAGAAGTGTAAGTTTACCTTTGTGAATCAGGCCCACTATGTTTAGGGATTCAAGTTGAAGCCTCTAAAGTTGGCATCTAAAACAGAGAGCTAGTCTGAGATTTCACTTCACTACAATAGTGGTTCAATACCAGTTTAGGAAATAGTCCATAGGGTAATTAGACACTTTCAGGTTATGTTGCAATGTCGTATGCTTGTTAGATTGCAGTAGATTACGTGGAACTTACACTCATTCATCTTTCCAAGCCAAAATTCCAATGCTCCTGTCTTTCCCATATTTGGACCTGACTACTTTGAAAATATATCAGTCAATGGACTACACTCTGGGCTTTATTCTTGCCACTTTGCCACCGAACAGTGAACAAGTCTTGGAATTATTTTGCACTAACACGCACAAGTGAAGTAAACTCTGAAAGGATACCTGAATGGATTTAGCTCATGAGCACCCAAATCAAACAGGAGAGGAGATGGCAAATCTTCACATCAGGAAGTTTCTAGTTCAGGAAGTTCATGTAACACTAAGCATGGCAGCTGGAGTGGAATTCCTCTTTATAGCGGAAGTCACCCGAGATGGCACTGCCAGGTGTTGCTGAGAAATGCAGTTAAAAGGTTACTCACACTTCGTGTGCACTCTCCTTTCATCATCAAACTGTCTTTTGATGTCAGCACGACCACAGTCCTTGATTATTGTGACATGGGAGCACATTTTCATGTTTATGCCCAAAATCAAGGTTTACCACTGTGCATTGTGCCTTCTATTGCAGCAATTTACAAAAAGGGAGTGGTGATGAACAGAGTGTCTGAGTTAAACAGACCACTCTTACCCAGTCCAAAGATCAGGGCTTGATCCATCATCGTTATTTATCTCACTGCCCCATCCCAGCTCAGAACCTGGCTATATGCAAATCAGTCTGTCCCTGGCCCAGTGCATCATGGGAACAGGGCAGACTAAACTACCAAGCCAATTCTTCACCAGAAAGGAAACAAGCTACCGGGGACCGGTTTCTGGCATTTCAGCCTTCTTCGGCCCGGCTTGCTTGAATCCTGATGGAGCAGTGAGAAAGGGACTCATGTCTGAGTATACCCTGCCACACCTATAGTGGCCAAAAACGATTTACAAAAAGGGGGTGGTGATGAACAGTGTCTGAGTTAAACAGACCACTCTTACCCAGTCCAAAGATCAGGGCTTGATCCATCACCGTTATTTATCTCACTGCCCCATCCCAGCTCAGAACCTGGCTATATGCAAATCAGTCTGTCCCTGGCCCAGTGCATCATGGGAACAGGGCAGACTAAACTACCAAGCCAATTCTTCACCAGAAAGGAAACAAGCTACCGGGGACCGGTTTCTGGCATTTCAGCCTTCTTCGGCCCGGCTTGCTTGAATCCTGATGGAGCAGTGAGAAAGGGACTCATGTCTGAGTATACCCTGCCACACCTATAGTGGCCAAAAACGATTTACAAAAAGGGGGGTGGTGATGAACAGAGTGTCTGAGTTAAACAGACCACTCTTACCCGGTCCAAAGATCAGGGCTTGATCCATCACCGTTATTTATCTCACTGCCCCATCCCAGCTCAGAACCTGGCTATATGCAAATCAGTCTGTCCCTGGCCCAGTGCATCATGGGAACAGGGCAGACTAAACTACCAAGCCAATTCTTCACCAGAAAGGAAACAAGCTACCGGGGACCGGTTTCTGGCATTTCAGCCTTCTTCGGCCCGGCTTGCTTGAATCCTGATGGAGCAGTGAGAAAGGGACTCATGTCTGAGTATACCCTGCCACACCTATAGTGGCCAAAAACGATTTACAAAAAGGGGGTGGTGATGAACAGAGTGTCTGAGTTAAACAGACCACTCTTACCCAGTCCAAAGATCAGGGCTTGATCCATCACCGTTATTTATCTCACTGCCCCATCCCAGCTCAGAACCTGGCTATATGCAAATCAGTCTGTCCCTGGCCCAGTGCATCATGGGAACAGGGCAGACTAAACTACCAAGCCAATTCTTCACCAGAAAGGAAACAAGCTACCGGGGACCGGTTTCTGGCATTTCAGCCTTCTTCGGCCCGGCTTGCTTGAATCCTGATGGAGCAGTGAGAAAGGGACTCATGTCTGAGTATACCCTGCGACACCTATAGTGGCCAAAAACGATTTACAAAAAGGGGGTGGTGATGAACAGAGTGTCTACTGCAGCAGTCATTCGGTGAGTCCTGATCAACATGGTAAAAAAAGGTTGTCAGCCATCCACAAAATGTGCCCATTGATAAAAAGTGTGGATATTTTGCAGATCAACTTCAATTTTCAATAAACTGGACCTATTGTGTCTAACAACATTTATTTATGCATCTTGATTTGTAGATCAGGAGAATCAGATGGAAACAGAGGTCCTGATTTGCAAAATGGCAGGCAAAAGTCCTTGCATGCAGTGTGTGCATAACTGATGTTTCAAAAGGCTTGCACAGCATGTAAATAGTTGTATGTCATGGTAATAATGGCAGACTAAATATCATTTACAGAAGTAATGTCAAACTCTATTTAGATTTTCCATTATTAACTCCAATGGGATTTTATTTTTGTTGTTGGTATTTAGGACATTATTTATTCTGATAACAATATTCTGGTACCAAACGTATCAATACACCCTGATTCCCTGGCAGGGATAGAGACACGTCATGGATCTTGGGACCATCTCCAGCAAAATGAGGCACAATGTCGAAAATTCATGACATACTGTAAGCATAATTGGCATGATGGTGGTCCTCCACAGTTCTGTATTTCTTGGAATGTTGTAGCCATTGTTTGCATTATGGAATCAATGCCTGGCATAAATTTTGGACAAGAGAGGGTGGCCATTTGTGGCGCACTGTGAAGCGCATCACTGGCATAATGATACCCTGTCATACTACTCATCAACAAAAGAGTGACTTTTGGCGCAAAGAAAACAAGTGAAGTAACAAAGTTTGCAACCAAAATGGGAGGGGGGTATGTGATAAAAAAACTCTGTTTTTTAAAAAAAGAACCCTCACTCACCAACCTAGTTGCTGACATGCTTCATCATCGGGTTCCCACCAGGGAGACCGAATGTCTCCCCGGTGTGCTACAACGCCTGAGTTACAGCGAAGCGTTTTTTTTTGGGAATGTGTGATAGTGCAAAAAGGTGGGTGTAGGTATTATAAGATGGCAGGCTGCTCCCACAACTAATTTTAATAAAAGGACAGCATACAATCATTAAAATCAGGTGAGGCGGACACGTGTTGGTTTTTAAAGTGAACCAGCTGTATCCTCGGTTAAATGTGGAAAACGGTCAACATGTTTCTGCTTAAGACTGCTAATTTAGCAAAGCTTTCATCAGGACCAAAGGGACACCCCGGTGGTATACGCTCGCTAAGGCGTGCCCTAACCTGGGGAGTGTGTTTATGTGCAGTAAAACTCACGGTTTTACCCAAAAAGGGGGCGCTCCTGGAATTTCCAAGGGCCCTAATCTGAAAGAGAAAAACAAACAGGAAACATATATCAAAGCATCCATGCGTAAATAATATTTTCTCTTACGATTCTGTTGAGGTATATATTCATCGGTAACCCCGTGTTTATGGTAAGTATGGGCAAAATTTGTGAATTTGCGGTCCGCGAATTCATGCGAAAGCGAATTCGCGGTTCGCATAATCTGTGAATTCGTGGATTTTTTTTTTGCGTGTTTGCGGGCCTCTTGCAGTGCACTGACCGTGAAGTTACCCATGCGGTCGTACATGGGCGTGGCCATCTTGTCTACGTTGCGTATTTCCATTTCCAGGCGCAGTTGCATGCTTGCGTCGTGCGTGGTGCGCGATTGCGTGGTCACGGGCATTTTTGCGTGCTCGCGGGGGAAATATCGCGCAAACTTACCCACGCAGTCCTCTATGGGCATGGCCATCTTGTTTTTCATTCATTGCTATGGTTCTGGACATGCTTTTTGAATCCTTCCCTAATCTTTGTAATCCTTTGTTTCTTTAACCTTTTTTTTAATCTTTTTTGCTTATTATCTATCTCTCTATTTTTCTACCTCTATATTTTGTGTTTTTTTCTACTTTTGCTTACTTTAAAGCTACTTTTTTAAACTCTTTTCTTTTCTTTACTTTTTCCCTATTCTTTCCTATTTTTTTTTCAGCTGTCCAGGACCATGGCAAAGGGAGCCGGGAAGAGGAAGGGGAAGGGTCCCGCACCCCGTACCCGGCTCCCATGCGGGCGATTGAGGGGGGAGGAAGTAGTGGCCAGGGAGATTTTCACCGCGGTGGAGGTGGCCGCTCTTATATTTTTTGTTCTGCGCCACCTCCCCAGGCCCGGTCAAGGGTATGGCCGCCGGGAGCGTCGCAGCGGTGGCATAAGGTATGCAGGGCCATGCGTAGGGAGTCGGGGGTCCGGCGCACCTATGACCAAGCGATGCACCGGTGGGCCAACATCCTCGACCGGAAGCAGGACCTGCTCGACCTGCTAGGCGTGGAGATCCCTGGCCTTGGTGAGTAGCTATTTAATAACTACTTTGTTTTCTTCTGCTCTGTGTTATATTGCTAATATATGTTTTTCCCGAAGGTCAAGAATGCTGCCGATTCGATTACATTGCAGGTAAATTAAGGTTTAAATAGCTCCTGTGATTGCAGGTGCTTGCCTGCTCAGTGGCGTTGCTACTATGCTTACATATTTGCAACTTTGTGCTCATTTGGTCTGAATATGTATGAGTGTAGTACTTTACAGAACTGCGTAATGCTAGAGAGACTAGAGACTCAAGTCTAGTCCTTCCTTTGTACTCCTGCTGCCACTAAGAAGAAGAGATAGTGGTGGATGGATAGTTTGAGTTTTGTATGACTTGTTATTAGTAGTAGGACATTTTTTAGTGGTCTGCAATCATGATGACGGACTGTGTCTGGTCTGTCACGTCGCGTGCTGCTGAGTGCTGGCAGTCGTAGTAGAACCTTTTTGTTGTTGGTTCAGTTAGTGATTCACATAACTTTCCAAGTAGACGGTCTGCAAATCCAGCAATACTGTACTAGTATCCTCCTAGTTGACTAGATCAGATAGGTCAATACATGTAGTGCAATTGTTGCTAATTTGTTTCCCCGAGATAATTTTAGATTGTGGTCAAAGAAATCAAATATTTCAAAAAAACAATCATCGATGTTTGTGTTTATTTCATGATCATCAGCACCTCCCAGGGGCAAGATGACAGCAACACCCCAAACTCCGGCGGAACAGAGTGGGCAGGAACGCTCCTCTGCAGGCTCTTCTGCTGGCCCCAGTAAGTTGTTCTGTTGTTAATATAATTATACTTCCCTAACTTTTACAGCTCCTATTCATTCCAAACTGTTTCCTAATTCTATTTTTTACAAAATAGTCTTTGATCTTCTTGTAGACTGTTTATACATTCTTATCCTGCCTCTCTACCATCACTCTCTGTGCTACTACTATTTACTATTATCATGAGTCGGTCTGTGTAGGTAGCTAAGCTTGCCCAGTTGGCAAACGGTGTTAAACAAAACTCTGATCCAGCAATAGCTCTAGAGGCACTCTGTGCAGTCCTCTGGGTTGCCCTTGCTGTCTATTACAGTCTTCTTAATGTTAGTGCTTTGACAATTTCCAACAACAATATGTCAATGTCCATCAAGAATAAGCTAGTCGTTGGCTTTTTGATTTGATAGTAGCACATTCCATACCGCTAGTGTTTCAGGGTCTATTCTGCACATACAGAAGTATGGACAAGAGAAATAGGACATTGTTGATGATAGGTGCAGTTCGACTTTCCACATACCTCAGTCAGAAGTAACTGTGCGGGACTCGGGAGCTCTCACCTTGTTGGAACTTCAAGTCCTCCTGGTGGTGATGAGGAGTAGTTGGTTCTGTCTGTAATTATAAAAATGTTGCACGTTAAAGAGCAAGCATTCATCAGTTGTGGCAAAAAGAGTTGCATGTTATGGCTAAGCATATAAGTTAACACCCTCACCAAAAATTGTGACTTCTTTTCAGTCCCAATAATTAAAAATTGTTTAACATTTTCTCTTCCATTACGAGACGAAATAGGGGGTGGTGTATGGCATCTAAAAATATGACTTGTATTTTCTAGGCGTCACAACATCGGATGCAGCACTTCCAACCACCAGTGCCGGGACCAGCAGCGCGGAGGGGTCCGCTCCAGGGGCGGATGCGGCGGCGCCACAAGTGCCACCAGGAGGAGCTGAGGGGGATGGCTCAGCAGCGGCGGACGGTGGTAAGTTAATATTATACTCCCTACTTATTGACATTTTAGAGTAGGCTCGCAAAGGAGTGCATGATGTACTGTACAGTAGACAGTACACTACTACAAGTACACTGTACTGTTAAGAACAGTTACTGATTTAGAACTACATTTTAGCCAATCACGGAGAAGACAGTCACCCTAGACTTAGCAATAGCATTAGCGGCGGTAGTTATCGAGTAAGCAATGGCCCCCTCTATTTGACTTCAAATCAGCTGGGAAACTTTTATCGTGAAGCCAAGTCATATCAGATGAACTTGAGGGGTGTGATGAACGAAAAGGGAAAGAATTTAGGGTCAATGGAAAGACGAGCAAGTCATAACATTTATGACTGTAAAGAATGATACGTGTTTTTTAATGCAGGCAGAGGTGGCTGATAGGAAGGAATCAGATGCATGGCTACTTGAAGCAAGGATGGTTGGAGGAGAAAGAAAACATGACTGCCTGTGTGGGTGAATCAGAAAATTCATGTGTGGTGTGCATTACAATATATTATTTGGGTGAAACTCAAATGCAATTCAAGACGGTGGTTTACCAAATAAAATTAAAAGGGTGTTATTTGGTTGTTGAGAAAAAGTAAAGTTGTTACAGTTGAGACATTAAGAAGAATGATAGACGTTTACTTTGGAAGCCTGGATGGTATCTTCTTCCTCATACATATCAGAGGTGTATGTAGAGCAGACGCTCAGTGCATGAAGAGTGTTACTTTGTTCGAACGATTCAGAAAAGGGGGTGGTGATGGACAGAGTATCTGAATTAAACAGAACACTCCTACCCAGTCAACAGATCAGGGCTTGATCCATCACCGTTTTTTAGCTCACTGCACCATCCCAGCTCAGAACCTGGCTACATGCAAATTAGTCTGTCCCTGGCCCAGTGCATCATGGGAACAGGGCAGACCAAACTACCAAGCCAATTCTTATACTGCAAAGGAAACAAGCTTCCGGGGACCGGTTTCTGGCATTACAGCCGTCTTCGGCCCTGCTTGCTTGAATCCTGATGGTGCAGTGAGCAAGGGACTCATGTCTGAGCATACCCTTCCACGCTTATGGTGGACAAAACAATTCAGAAAAGGGGGTGGTGATGGAAAGAGTATCTGCATTAAACAGAACACTCCGACCCAGTCAACAGATCAGGGCTTGATCCATCACCGTTTTTTAGCTCACTGCACCATCCCAGCTCAGAACCTGGCAACATGCAAATTAGTCTGTCCCTGGCCCAGTGCATCATGGGAACAGGGCAGACCAAACTACCAAGCCAATTCTTATACTGGAAAGGAAACAAGCTTCCGGGGACCGGTTTCTGGCATTACAGCCGTCTTCGGCCTGGCTTGCTTGAATCCTGATGGTGCAGTGAGCAAAGGACTCATGTCTGAGCATACCCTTCCACGCTTATGGTGGACAAAACGATTCAGAAAAGGGGGTGGTGATGGACAGAGTATGTGAATTAAACAGAACACTCCTACCCAGTCAACAGATCAGGGCTTGATCCATCACCGTTTTTTAGCTCATTGCACCATCCCAGCTCAGAACCTGGCTACATGCAAATTAGTCTGTCCCTGGCCCAGTGCATCATGGGAACAGGGCAGACCAAACTACCAAGCCGGGCCGAAGACGGCTCTAATGCCAGAAACCGGTCCCTGGAAGCTTGTTTCCTTCCCAGTAAAAGAATTGGCTTGGTAGTTTGGTCTGCCCTGTTCCCATGATGCACTGGGCCAGGGACAGACTAATTTGCATGTAGCCAGGTTCTGAGCTGGGATGGTGCAGTGAGCTAAAAAACAGTGATGGATTAAGCCCTGATCTGTTGACTGGGTGTGAGTGTTCTGTTTAATTCAGATATTCTGTCCATCACCACCCCCTTTTCTGTATCGTTTTGTCCACCATAAGCGTGGAAGGGTATACTCAGATGTGAGTCCCTTGCTCATTGCACCATCAGGATTCAAGCAAGCCGGGCCGAAGACGGCTGTAATGCCAGAAACCGGTCCCCGGAAGCTTGTTCCCTTCCCAGTAAAAGAATTGGCTTGGTAGTTTGGTCTGCCCTGTTCCCATGATGCACTGGGCCAGTGTTATGGCAGAGTTTTTGGCTCTATTTAGCAGTGATATAGACCTTAGTCTTGCTCACATCTAGTATAGGTATTCTTAGCCTGTGTTGGCCCTTTTAAGCCCTTTTTTCCAGACCTAGAAGAGGATAGCTACTTAATATGATGATAGATCCTTTATTCTTGACTTTAACCTGTCTATTGCCTATTGGCTTTGACATATTTGACACATTGGTATGGTTTATGTAGGTATTCTGGCAGAGCTAAGGGGCATTTCATCCCTTTCAGGCCTACAGGCCTAGAGCTAAAGGGACTCCATCTTGATGAAGCTGAGAGGCTTTTCAGGGTAAAGGCAAAGTTTATAGTTAAGGCTGTTTTTCACTTGGAGAGAACCGGTCTGGGCCAGCCCTTATCGGTAGGCTGTATTATTCTCTGTGTGGAAGACACAACAAAAGGCCGGCCGGCTGGGTGTGTGTCCTTGATGCGAGGTGATGCAGAGACCTGGTGGGCGGCAGGCTGATGGCTGGAACTTTCCATGAGGAAACAGCATTCTATATCAGTGAAGTGCAGAGGCGGAGCCAGTGAGTCGTGTGGAGGTGGCGGAACCAAGCAGTCGAGTGGAGTTGGCAGAGCAGAGAGGGTTCAAGCTAGAGAGAGCTGACTTGAATTGAAGGAGCAGAGAGTGTTGGTAGAGTTGGAGGAGTGGAATTGCAAGAGGAGAAGAGACAGGACATGCTTGGAACAGAGAGAAGACAAACAGACAGTCAGTGAGCTGGAACTGAAGGAAGCAGTCAGAAGCAGTTACTTATCAGGAGGAGGTGTGAATAGCTGGAGTCTGAAGTAATGCCTTTTAGAAGAGACGGAGGAGAGATCGTGGACTAACCTGTGGGAGCAGAGGGAGTTAATTGGACATTGGCGCAGAGACAGAGTGAACAAGCTAGTGGAATGAAAAGCATCAGAGCGGCAGGAACCATTAGATTGAAGCTGGAAGGTGGAGACAGTTCGTGGGGGAGAGGAGTCCAGTGCAAAGTGATCAGCGCAGAGGTGTACCCAAGAGTGCAGGAGAGAGAGAGAGAGTCTGAGATGAGCCAAGGCACAGACGAGAGAGGAACCCAGATGACAGCTAGAACCAGACTTCACACTAATCAGGTGAACTCGACCCTTAATCTTGTTCTTATTCCCTAAGCTATTGTATGTTTAATCCTTTTTCTTTCAGCGGTGTGTCAAAGTTACTGCTAGTTATAGAGACCCCATAGTTTTGTATATGTGTACTTTAATATTGTTCTAATAAAACCCCCAGTTTGTAGCAAACTGGCATGTGTCTTATATTCTTGTTCAATCCAGGTAAATGTATCTCCTAGATGTTTACTAGTTATATGAATGGATGAGTAATCCCAATCAGGTAAGTGGTGATCACATAAATAGGGAGTGAGTGGACCTATGATGCCAAGAATAAGAGGTACATTATATTAATTGGCTAACTCCTAATATTGTAGTAGCAGACCCTTAGTGAAGAGACTTCCCAATATATATATATATATATCTGAAGGTGTTCATAGGAATGTGGTCGTCGTTGATATGCGGCGTTAGTGAGAACGTTGGGGAGGATGACCAGCGTGTATACCCACAGGATTGTGGCTTGTGTAAGTGAGAGCGTCAGGTGGGAGACTGGCGTGTAGGTTTGCCGGATTGCGAACCGTTTGGAAAAGAGAGCATTGGGTTCTGCAGGCCCATGTGTAGACGCACCGGATTGTGTGTCATATCTGCCCTAGGGTAGACCGGTCTGGGTCGGGGTGGCCGCGAGACCAACTGATGTGAATATAAGTGTGGTGTAGGGTATGGATATCCCTAGTAATCAGTGAGTATTCTTAGTATCCCTATAGATTTAGTGGTGTTTTTAATAATATGAGCTTGTATATTGCGAGTTCCCCATCCTCAGGTAGGTACCCAGGTGCCTGGATAGGTGGTCCTGAGGAGGGATGTGATTACGTTCTGGCTGGGTTGGAGGGGCCCCTAGGGGCTGATCCCATCTAATCAGAAAATCCAGCCATAACATCTGGCGTCTACGAACAGTTTACGAAACCTGTGTGTCCTGGCCATGTGCTTAGAGAGTTTCCCATGTGTTGTGAGGGAGTGCCCTGAACGCCGGTTCCATCTGGCGTAATGTTGCAGTTTATGTAGCCTGTGTGACCTATGGGCTTGAACAGTTGCAGCGTGAGGAGATTGCATTACATCATGGCATTTGGTTTATTCAGGGTGGAAGAAATGGTTTTCATCTTGGTGTTTAAACTGTCAGGGTTGAAGGATGGCATTACATGAGGGAGCCAGTTACATCTTTGTAATGGTCCAATTGTATAAATGTGTGTAAAAAAATGCTTTTAAATTGCCCATTAAATTGCTTGCTGCATCTGCTTATGCTGTGCAATGTGAAATGTGTTCATTGTTATATGATCTGTGGAGTTCTTTGCATATAGCTCCTTGTAAATATGGCTTGTGAATAGCGCCATATTAATGTGGCTTGTGAGGTGCATGTTCTTATGTTGGATTGCTGTGTTCCTTGTGCATTGCGCCTTGGATATATTGTTTGTGAAGAGTTTGTCTTGTAAATATGACTTGTGAATAGCGCCATGTTATTGTGGCTTGTGAGGTGCATGTTCTCATGTTGATCTGCTGTGTTCCTTGTGCATTGCGCCTTGGATATATTGTTTGTGAAAAGCTTGTCTTGTAAATATGGCTTGTGAATAGCGCCATGTGGTCATGGCTTGGACAGGGCATGTTATCATTACGTTAGGCAGGAGAGAGCTGGATCTCTCTCGGGTGCTTGGGGATAACGTTTTGAAAATGTGTGTACGTGTTATCGGTATACGTGAAGAGATGTGCTCATGACTTTCCCATGTATCCATGGACATTGGGGAATGATTGTGCTTGAGCTGCCAAAGGGTTAATATCTTGAATTGAGATGGCAGTCTGTATTTTTAAACATGCTGTTTTACCTTGCATGGTTATCTGAACTGACTATAAAAGTCAGTGTATTATTTTAAGGATTGATGGTTTGATTTTGACTTTTGATTCCTGGGTCTGCCTACGTGCTTTGTCAGCTTCTTGACGGAGACGTAACATCTTGTGCTTTGCGAAGGGTTCTGTTTATTTCACATTCTTTTTGAAATGCGTCTACGAATTTGTGTGGGTTTGCCTTGGAATTGATGATTTCATGTGTCTGGCTCGTAGGGGTCGCTAGGTTATAAATCAACCAGTCGGATTGAGATAAGGGTTTGCACGGAGAGAGCTGTGTTCTTTTAAATGCGCTTCTTAATATGCATCCACTGACGTGTGGAGAATTATTTTTGAATGCATGATTTAAAATGAGTGAAATGTTAAAAAGATGGCCCAGTTAGAGTGCACGCTACGGGGCTGTTTTCATTAATTATTTCTTTGAGGGTTTTCCATCTAGAAAGGAATGTGTTGGCCGATGCTTTGTAGTGATCACAGGTTGAGAATAATCAATCTTGCCCGACAGTACATGGTAACATGTGCTTTTAATTAGTGAAAGGCAACCGTGTGCTTTTGAAAAAAAAATGTGTGTGTTCTTATTATTATTTTCCCAAATGCAAACTGAACTTTTTTTTTAAATGTGATTGTGTGCAGCAAAACCGGCATTGGTAAGTTAACCAACTCAGTTAGAAAATAATTGGCTGTTTATTAATATATGAATGTGGCCCTTTTATTAGGTTGGATTAAATTGCTTGCATGTTTAATTACGCTGTAATGCAAAATTACATGATGCCCCTGGTTGAACTAAACACAATGGTAAAATGTGTCTGCATTTTATGTTGTTTTAAAATTATTTCTCTTTCAACAGCTGACAATATATGTTTTTTGATACCTTGCACGATAAACATGCTGCTTGATAGATATATGTGCAAAGAAAAATGTTCAACCCAATAGTCCATGTTGATTCGTTTTTTTTTAAATGCAGACTGTATAATCTTGTGTGCAGAACTGAGTTGCCCCTTACTAAATCAATGCCCATATTTTAATGTCTTGCCTTTAGCTGAATTAGTTAGACAAAAGTCTTTTTAGAAAGTGGAGCTTTTAAGTAGCAGTACATTGTAATAGAATTGTTTTTTTAAAATGCTAGCTTTCGTTAGTTAGAGCAATCAGGCCTGGGAACAAGCTTACAAGGAATTTGTTTGTCGACCTTGGCAGACCAGCTGGTTTGTGAAGACGGGGTTTTTTCCTCTGCAGGCTTCGACTGCAGCCTGTCCTATTATGATTGGCTATAATCCAATTTTGTTCCGCGGACGGCATGTTTATGTAAGGGTGGGGTGAACTCGCTCTTCCTGGCTGTCAGCGCGGGCAGCTTCATTGCCTGCTGATAAGGGATTACTCTTGGCCCTTGGAGTTAGTTAGATACAGTAGGCTTAGGCGGCCTTCTCTGATCAGGGAATGGGAGGCTTGCAGCCCCTGCTCCTGCTGTGAGATCATCATTTGGCAGTGATTCAAATTACTTCATACTGTAGCCTGGCTCCTGCTCTGAAGGGAGGGGCTGTCTCAGACAGGATTAGGGTATGTTAGGCCCTGCTAAATATCCTTAAAAATTAGATTTTGAATGTTTTTAATTAATTAGGATATTTTCTTTTCAATAATGAAAGGCACCCGGGGTGCTTTTCAATGGAAAATTTTATTCATGCAAGATTAATGATACTTGTTTTCTTGTCCTAGGATTGCTGGGTTGTGGTGTTGGTGCGTGGGTCGGCTCCCCCCCCCACTTCCTTTATTATTTTAGTTTTTTACTTTCATGTTTTTATGTTAGTTTATTATTTTTGGAAGATGGAACCAGACCAGACCAGACCGGAAGGGTGGTGAATGGCCGCATCGGAGGAAGTGTCCGGATACCGAAGATGCTGGGTGGTGACCTACACTGATGACCCAAAATTGACATTGGACTTTTTTTTTTTTTTTTGATGAAAAATATACCAAGCAAAAGGATTTTCTTACATGATTCCTTGGCCTGCATTATTCCCATGTTTTCAATCACTACAAGCAGGCCCCACTTTTAAAGCAAAAACATGTCACCTATTATAGTTTTCCTGTTTTCTTCAAAACAGTTTTTGCCAATGAAGGACTTTTTTTTTGAATGGTGGTGCACACATGTGTTCCACAGTGTGAAGAAACTAGGTGTTATATATATACACCAGCTATCTTGAAGAAATGGGGTTGTTTTTTACTGTTATTACATTTTCACCTTAATTGATCAAAGGGTGGTTACCCTAGACTTTAGGTTGTCCTGGGAGGTGTGTCTTTTAGTATGATTATGTATTAATGTTCGCCCAGACCTTGAAAATAATTTGTCATGTCTATTTCTCAGATTTCACCAAAATGTTTCCTTAAGTTGACCATAGTAGGTAGGCCTCATTTAGGCCCATTGTTGTTTTTATTACACATTTAAGTCCCTACACCAATAGATTCCATGTGTCATCATTAGCTTACGTTGACCATAGTAGGTAGGCCTCATTTAGGCCCTTTGTTGTTTTTTCATTAGAAGTTGAAACACATTTAGTTCTTAAGTTGTCCGAAGTAGGTAGGCCCCATTTAGGCCCCTTGCTGTTTTCATTCAACACATAAGTCCCTACATCACTAGATTTCACCAGTTATCACTAGAAGTTGAGGCACATTTAGTTTGAGGATGCTTTGGTTACTTTCTGTTGTTATCAGATCCAATCTCAGATATGTTTCAGCATTCGAATCAAGGGTGCTTTGATTTGTTTTCAGTTGGTTGTTAGGTTTGTATTCCCTACAATTGAGTTTCAGGTGGAATTTCCTTAAGTTGTCATTCTTTTTAGAGAGTTTTTTAGTTTTTGATTTGTTGATAGATTGTGTTAATGTTTGTTTATATGGATGTTGTTGTTTATTGATGTTCGCAAGATAAGGATCTAAGGGTGGAATGTTATGGCAGAGTTTTTGGCTCTATTTAGCAGTGATATAGACCTTAGTCTTGCTCACATCTAGTATAGGTATTCTTAGCCTGTGTTGGCCCTTTTAAGCCCTTTTTTCCAGACCTAGAAGAGGATAGCTACTTAATATGATGATAGATCCTTTATTCTTGACTTTAACCTGTCTATTGCCTATTGGCTTTGACATATTTGACACATTGGTATGGTTTATGTAGGTATTCTGGCAGAGCTAAGGGGCATTTCATCCCTTTCAGGCCTACAGGCCTAGAGCTAGAGGGACTCCATCTTGATGAAGCTGAGGGGCTTTTCAGGGTAAAGGCAAAGTTTATAGTTAAGGCTGTTTTTCACTTGGAGAGAACCGGTCTGGGCCAGCCCTTATCGGTAGGCTGTATTATTCTCTGTGTGGAAGACACAACAAAAGGCCGGCCGGCTGGGTGTGTGTCCTTGATGCGAGGTGATGCAGAGACCTGGTGGGCGGCAGGCTGATGGCTGGAACTTTCCATGAGGAAACAGCATTCTATATCAGTGAAGTGCAGAGGCGGAGCCAGTGAGTCGTGTGGAGGTGGCGGAACCAAGCAGTCGAGTGGAGTTGGCAGAGCAGAGAGGGTTCAAGCTAGAGAGAGCTGACTTGAATTGAAGGAGCAGAGAGTGTTGGTAGAGTTGGAGGAGTGGAATTGCAAGAGGAGAAGAGACAGGACATGCTTGGAACAGAGAGAAGACAAACAGACAGTCAGTGAGCTGGAACTGAAGGAAGCAGTCAGAAGCAGTTACTTATCAGGAGGAGGTGTGAATAGCTGGAGTCTGAAGTAATGCCTTTTAGAAGAGACGGAGGAGAGATCGTGGACTAACCTGTGGGAGCAGAGGGAGTTAATTGGACATTGGCGCAGAGACAGAGTGAACAAGCTAGTGGAATGAAAAGCATCAGAGCGGCAGGAACCATTAGATTGAAGCTGGAAGGTGGAGACAGTTCGTGGGGGAGAGGAGTCCAGTGCAAAGTGATCAGCGCAGAGGTGTACCCAAGAGTGCTGGAGAGAGAGAGAGTCTGAGATGAGCCAAGGCACAGACGAGAGAGGAACCCAGATGACAGCTAGAACCAGACTTCACACTAATCAGGTGAATTCGACCCTTAATCTTGTTCTTATTCCCTAAGCTATTGTATGTTTAATCCTTTTTCTTTCAGCGGTGTGTCAAAGTTACTGCTAGTTATAGAGACCCCATAGTTTTGTATATGTGTACTTTAATATTGTTCTAATAAAACCCCCAGTTTGTAGCAAACTGGCATGTGTCTTATATTCTTGTTCAATCCAGGTAAATGTATCTCCTAGATGTTTACTAGTTATATGAATGGATGAGTAATCCCAATCAGGTAAGTGGTGATCACATAAATAGGGAGTGAGTGGACCTATGATGCCAAGAATAAGAGGTACATTATATTAATTGGCTAACTCCTAATATTGTAGTAGCAGACCCTTAGTGAAGAGACTTCCCAATATATATATATATATATCTGAAGGTGTTCATAGGAATGTGGTCGTCGTTGATATGCGGCGTTAGTGAGAACGTTGGGGAGGATGACCAGCGTGTATACCCACAGGATTGTGGCTTGTGTAAGTGAGAGCGTCAGGTGGGAGACTGGCGTGTAGGTTTGCCGGATTGCGAACCGTTTGGAAAAGAGAGCATTGGGTTCTGCAGGCCCATGTGTAGACGCACCGGATTGTGTGTCATATCTGCCCTAGGGTAGACCGGTCTGGGTCGGGGTGGCCGCGAGACCAACTGATGTGAATATAAGTGTGGTGTAGGGTATGGATATCCCTAGTAATCAGTGAGTATTCTTAGTATCCCTATAGATTTAGTGGTGTTTTTAATAATATGAGCTTGTATATTGCGAGTTCCCCATCCTCAGGTAGGTACCCAGGTGCCTGGATAGGTGGTCCTGAGGAGGGATGTGATTACGTTCTGGCTGGGTTGGAGGGGCCCCTAGGGGCTGATCCCATCTAATCAGAAAATCCAGCCATAACAGCCAGGGATAGACTAATTTGCATGTAGCCAGGTTCTGAGCTGGGATGGTGCAGTGAGCTAAAAAACGGTGATGGAGTAAGCCCTGATCTGTTGACTGGGTATGAGTGTTCTGTTTAATTCAGATACTCTGTCCATCACCATCCCCTTTTCTGAATCGTTTTGTCCACCATAAGCGTAGAAGGGTATACTCAGATGTGAGTCCCTTGCTCATTGCACCATCAGGATTCAAGCAAGCCGGGCCAAAGACGGCTGTAATGCCAGAAACCGGTCCCCGGAAGCTTGTTCCCTTCCCAGTAAAAGAATTGGCTTGGTAGTTTGGTCTGCCCTGTTTCCATGATGCACTGGGCCAGGGACAGACTAATTTGCATGTAGCCAGGTTCTGAGCTGGGATGGTGCAGTGAGCTAAAAAACTGTGATGGATTAAGCCCTGATCTGTTGACTGGGTGTGAGTGTTCTGTTTAATTCAGATACTCTGTCCATCACCACCCCCTTTTCTGTATCGTTTTGTCCACCATAAGCGTGGAAGGGTATACTCAGATGTGAGTCCCTTGCTCATTGCACCATCAGGATTCAAGCAAGCCGGGCCGAAGACGGCTGTAATGCCAGAAACCGGTCCCCGGAAGCTTGTTTCCTTCCCAGTAAAAGAATTGGCTTGGTAGTTTGGTCTGCCCTGTTCCCATGATGCACTGGGCCAGGGACAGACTAATTTGCATGTAGCCAGGTTCTGAGCTGGGATGGTGCAGTGAGCTAAAAAACGGTGATGGATTAAGCCCTGACCTGTTGACTGGGTATGAGTGTTCTGTTTAATTCAGATACTCTGTCCATCACCATCCCCTTTTCTGAATCGTTTTGTCCACCATAAGCGTGGAAGGGTATACTCAGATGTGAGTCCCTTGCTCATTGCACCATCAGGATTCAAGCAAGCCGGGCCGAAGACGGCTGTAATGCCAGAAACCGGTCCCCGGAAGCTTGTTTCCTTCCCAGTAAAAGAATTGGCTTGGTAGTTTGGTCTGCCCTGTTTCCATGATGCACTGGGGTAGGGACAGACTAATTTGCATGTAGCCAGGTTCTGAGCTGGGATGGTGCAGTGAGCTAAAAAACGGTGATGGATTAAGCCCTGATCTGTTGACTGGGTATGAGTGTTCCTTTTTAATTCAGATACTCTGTCCATCACCACCCCCTTTTCTGAATCGTTTTGTCCACCATAAGCGTGGAAGGGTATACTCAGATGTGAGTCGCTTGCTCATTGCACCATCAGGATTCAAGCAAGCCGGGCCGAAGACGGCTGTATTGCCAGAAACCGGTCCCCGGAAGCTTGTTTCCTTCCCAGTAAAAGAATTGGCTTGGTAGTTTGGTCTGCCCTGTTCCCATGATGCACTGGGCCAGGGACAGACTAATTTGTATGTAGCCAGGTTCTGAGCTGGGATGGTGCAGTGAGCTAAAAAACGGTGATGGACTAAGCCCTGATCTGTTGACTGGGTATGAGTGTTCTGTTTAATTCAGATACTCTGTCTATCACCACCCCCTTTTCTGAATCGTTTTGTCCACCATAAGCGTGGAAGGGTATACTCAGATGTGAGTCGCTTGCTCATTGCACCATCAGGATTCAAGCAAGCCGGGCCGAAGACGGCTGTAATGCCAGAAACCGGTCCCCGGAAGCTTGTTTCCTTCCCAGTAAAAGAATTAGCTTGGTAGTTTGGTCTGCCCTGTTCCCATGATGCACTGGGCCAGGGACAGACTAATTTGCATGTAGCCAGGTTCTGAGCTGGGATGGTGCAGTGAGCTAAAAAACGGTGATGGATTAAGTCCTGATCTGTTGACTGGGTATGAGTGTTCTGTTTAATTCAGATACTCTGTCCATCACTACCCCCTTTTCTGAATCACTTTGTTCGAACAGCATGTCCGTGCCAGAGTAGCATAGCAGAGGAAATCCAAATACTACAAGTTGTGATTGTTCAGAAACTCTCCCTTTCCTAAAGTAACAGTACAGTAGTTTACTTTGCAAGCACAGCATATATTGTGTATTTATTGTTTAGTTGACAATTATATCAAGTCAAGTCCCTTCCTCCGACAATTATGGTTACCACACTCACTCCCTATGTTCATAATTTACTTTCTGCTGTGTTAATCATGGGTGGACTATCGCTGTTGTTCACTCAATCTATCACAACAAAGCACCTAAAGTCATCCATTATATAAGCAAAGAGATCATGTGATCGGCTGGATACATGATCAGAAATGAATAATCTTCATTTTCCTTTTGTAGTACTGAAGGCCCAGGGGGGGCAGTGTGGAATTTAAATTACATTGAGCAGTAGCCCTTGATGTAACCGAGTATGGCCAGTGCCACCCCTATACAAAAGTAAAAGCATCCCTATCCCCACCTGCATGTACTGGTTAAAGTATTGCAAGTCTGCGTCATCATGGCTTGTGTCTCTTTTTCTTGGGTGCAAGCTGACTGAGCTGGCATTATGCCAGCTACCACAAGTTCACGTACAAGTAATTTCATTCGCAAAACTAGAGGAAAAAAGAAGAATACTGGTGTACTCTCTGACTCTCTGACTATGTATTGAGTTTATAGTGCTGCCTGGTAGTAGAATTCCTGAAACTCCCACTGTTACAGGCCTACAAAGACGGCGGAAAGATACATGCCAAAATGTTAAACTGTGCTTGCAAATTGCTAGTGTTACTGTGAGACAACTTTCTGTTGAATTATTTTGTGTTATTGTTAAAGAGTATTGGTTACATTATTTTTCTTTTTTTCTTCATATAGATGCTCCAAAAAAGCTCACTAGACAGGAGATGGCTGTCCGGGCCAGGGCCCGGAAGCTGGAGGCCATTTGTGTGGAATATCGCGGCTGTGGGCTCGGGAACAGGAGGAGGGGGTGTCAACAACCTCCTCCAGTGCCCCCGTGTCTACCAGCCAGCAGCCTCCAGCACGGTGCTGTGCTCTGACAGCCTCCCGCCGCCGCTCAGCTGCAACAACACCAGCAGCTGACCCCCCCAGAGCCTGGATGGCACGCCTGCGCCGCCTATGCCTCAGAGTGGACTACCTGGAGCGCAAGGTGGACAATCTTGAACAACAGCTCCGGGACCTCCGCAAGGAGCGGTGGGACCGCTTGTCCACACACAGCCGGAAATGACTGTGTCCCTTGCCCCTTTTTTAAAGACTGTTGGGGGGGTGGGAATCCGGAGTTGGGATTTGGGACTTTTCAGAGGACTATTTGAAATGGACAATTGTTTTGGTGAGGGAGGGGTGGGACTAGTTTATTTTTGTTAGGGTAAATATATAATTATTTATTTTACATACTTCAACATAGTGTACGCGTCTATGTTATTTTGTGGGGTGGTGGACAGGGGTTATGGCTAAGACTTAGTTACGGCACGTTTGGTTTCCTCAAACTTACCAGCATGAATTATCTAAAACATCCAAAAGTGTTCAAAAGTGCCACTAACAGAGTTAGTGAATTCAATTGGCCTACTAGTACTTTACAAGTACTACTGTCAGCCTCTCCTCCAAGTCCTAGCCCATTATTCTACCTCCCCAAAATGCCTATCTTACCTGTGATTCGTGTTTGAGAATAGAGCTAGGCACAGTGCTGTCTGCATGGCAAATGGCAATTACGCCATCCAGGACCGAAATTCCGTTGTTGTGGTGTTATTAGGAGAGGTACCACACTAGCAGTAGCAGCATATGAAAAACAAAGTAAAAAAATTAGACATTGAGTGGCCTGAGAGGAGTATTAGAAGGAACAGTAGCCTAAGTAATGCTGAAGATAAGTATGGGGAAAAAAGAATTGCATGGATGATTATGGCTACAACAAGAACAGTGACACAGCAGCGTAACAAGTCTTCTTGACATGTAGGAGGATGATGTTGACGATGGATCCAATTGAAGGTGGGCATTAAGCATGGGCGAATTTTGCGAATTCGCGATCGGCGAATTTGCGGATTTGGAAATTCGCGATCCGCAAAATTCGCGAATTTGTGCGAATTTGCGGATTTTTGGTTTTTTGCGTGTTCGCGGGGTTTTTTGCGTGTTCGCAGGGATTTTTGCGTCTTCGCGAGCCGCTTACATAGCGAAGTTACTCATGCAGTCGTTTATGGGAGAGGGAGAGAGAGATAGATAGATAGATAGATAGATAGATAGATAGATAGATAGATAGATAGATACATAGACAGATAGAGAGAAAGAGAGGGAAAGAGAGAGGGAGAGAGAGAATGAGAGAAAGAAAGAGAGGCCGGATCTCTGAATGGCCAGATTCCTGAGTTGCCCCTACAGAACATACAGCTTTTTATTTTTAGCAAAATGCATATGAAAATTGTGCTGTAAAGGTCTCTTTTAGTTTAACCCCTCCTGACAACTCAAAATGGGTGTATTTGCCATCCTCGCCCTTCTTCCTGTTTTTTATATCTGTAAGTGCTTCCTGATGAGGTTTAATTCCTTGGACAGGTGCCTCGTTGCCTACTTGTAACTATTCTCTGACCCTGCTTCAAGGGTCAGAGCAGGGTCAGAGAATAGTTGCAAGTAGGCAAGGAGGCGCCAGGAAGCAATTAGCAGCAGGTGTCCAAGTTGAAGTTAATTTGTTTGTAACCCTTTTGTAAAAGGTTACAGAGAAATTAGGTTCAACTTTTGCACCTGCTGCTGTAACCCTTGCTTGGCTGAAAATTCGTCCCCGCTGATTCGCAGATTTTACCGCGATTTCGCGAGATTCGCGGATCACGAAATCGCGAAAAATCCGCAAATTCGCCCGCGAAACGGATTTTACGCCCACCCTTAGTGGGCATGAAATTCATAATTTATTTTAAAATACTCATTGTTGTTTTTTTAACCAGAATTACAATATCCTAGGATTCATCTAGCTGCCTTAAAATTGATTTGAGGAGGTTGCTTGCACCTTATCCTTCCCAGCAAGTGTGTGGAATTATTGTTGTAATTTACTCACACCTCAATGAAAACCACACAGCCCGGGGGAAGAGGGTTAGGGTTTGAAACTTGGATGGGATTGGTTTGTGGGGAAAGTTTTGTGGAGAGAGGAAAAAAAAACACAGCATGTACAAACAACAAATGAAGATAAACAAATCTTTTAAGAGACATAAAGGAAGTGCATGCACTACTGCATGCATGAAGTTGTTTGCTAAATGGATAGGTTACTGAAAAGTAAGTATGGGCGAAATTTGCGAATTCGCGGTCCGCAAAATTCGTGCAAAATGGCAAAAAAATCCGCGAGTTCGCGAATTTTCCCGCGAACTCGCTGATTTTTGTGCCATTTGCACAAATATGTGACCACGTGTGCCTGTAACTTTACCAGCGCGCCAAAAGGCGCAGAGGTCCCTTGAGTGAGCTGGCCATTATAGTGGGGACTGGCGGGAAGATGTTTCATACCGCTAGTGTGTGGTGGACGGGGCCAAATGGGCAGGGCTTCTATGCAAGTTCACATGCATCTTGTTTATAAAGCGTCAGAGACGGAGCAGAGCAGCAGATGAGGAGAAAGCAGCAACCTGGTCACAGGAGCTACATGGGGATGGCGCTCGGAAAACTCATGGATGCAAAAATACGTTTGGCACAGAACCCCAGAATCCTTCAGATGTCCAAGATAGCTCTGCTGCGCGTGTTGGTACAAAGCCATTCTGATCCTGCTCAGTGGGTTCAGGCGCATGCAGCTGCTGCTGCTGGACAATGTCCCATCTCATACTAAACTGCCCCGTACAGGCATATGCTGGCGTTGGGCAGTAGGTTGCAGTGGCATGCAGGTGCTCCATGCCTGGTACATGCTCATACCGGTGCCAGGGGGGGACAGGTGTTTATTGGTGCTGTGCAGCAAGTTATGACTTTACATTTTGACTGAACCAGACGGTGGTACCAGCTACATGGATCAGGAGCATCCAGGCACCTGACTTCATGGTGCAAGAGCATAATGGTGCTGTGCGGTACTGGTATATTTGTACTGGGGGCAGGGGGACACTTAGCACAATGTGTGCTCACACCCAGAGGGCTCCCAGGCAACTGAGCATGAATGATTTTCACACTGAGAGGGCTCTGGGGCAGTTCAGCAGCACGGGGGCTCACACCCACTGGGCCCCGGGGCAGTTCAGTAGCGCGTGGGCTCACCACCTATGGGCAGCTCAGCAGCGTGGGGGCTCACACCCACAGGACTCCCGGGCAGTTTAGCAGCGCCACCCTCTGGTTCATCAGTGCCACCATCTGGTTCATCACAGCACCCTCTGGTTCATCACTGCCACCCTCTAGTTCGCCACTGCCACCCTCTGGATCACCACTGTCACCCTCTGGTTCATCACTGCCACCCGCTAGTTCACCACTGCCACCCTCTGGTTCATCCCAGCACCCTCTGGTTCACAACTGAACCTTCTGGTTCATCACAGCACCCTCTGGATCACCACTGTAGATTATGGGGAGAAGGCACACTTGCCCAGCCTCAACCGGGGGCTGGTTAATGTGTTATTGAATTTGAGCTTCAAGTCCGGCACCTGCTTCCTTATCTGTAAGTGCTTCCTATTGTGGTTTAATTTTTGTGACAGCCTGGAGCATTGTGCCATACTTGTAACTATTCTCTGACCCTGCTTCAAGGGTCAGAGCAGGGTCAGAGAATAGTTGCAAGTAGGCAACAACTCTGGAGGCGCCGCTCAGGAAGCACTTACAGGGTTACAGCAGGTGCCCAGGTTGAAGTTAATTTCTTTGTAACCATTTTGTAAATGGTTACAAAGAAATTAGCTTCAACTTGGGCACCTGCTGTAACCCTGTAAGTACTTCATGTACTTCAGTTTTTGAAAATCCGTCCCGCATGCGATTTCACAGATTTTTCTGCAATTTCGTGAGATTCGGGGACCACGAAATTGCAGAAAATCCGCAAATTCCACGAACGGAACGGATTTTACGCCCATGCTTACTGAAAAGTAAGTAGTACTTTCTTCAATGTACTAACTGTGAAGAAACAATGTGACAGTACAGGGCTGCAGTAATTACGCAATTTCACTTGCCTATCTGCACTCAGAGAGAAGAATCACTTAGTATATTAAATTAGTTTAAAAAATAGCAAAGAAAAAAGTATACAATGGCTGAAGGGATGAATTGAAGCGGAGAGCAAACAAATACACAGAGTCACACTCATAGAAGTTAACAGCAATAACATTATTTAAAAGATAGGTAGAAATGAAGATGGATACTGTAACTGTATGTTGTTGTAGTTGTCCTGTTGAATTTGGGAAGTTGCATGCATCCAGCCATTCCTCTTTTTCGCGGTACTCCTCCATTCCATCTGACGCTCCGTCGATCAATGTTGGGGACCAGAAGACACCTTGTCCACTGCCTGCCTGGCGGATGCTGAATTGCAGCTCGCTAATGGTAAGCCTGAGTTAATCCTTTTTCCCATTGCACAGGGTAAAAGCCGGCCTGTAAATGTTGATGGAAAAACAGGATTTGATATTAAAACACCTTGGAGAAAAAAATATAAGGTACGCTGTGTAGTGCAAAAATAACACTTTCAGTTTCAGAGTCGACAGTATTACAATACATACAAGCATCATTTCGAAAGTGCGTACTCTGAGTCTCCTTTTCAAGGATAAATAAGTGTGGGTGAATTTTGCGGATCTTTCCCCTCAAGCTAGGTGTAAACTGCGATTTTAGAACAAAATTAGACCTTCCCAGCAGTGCTCCCATACCCTCAAACCCAGTCGCAAAACTCTAGAACACCCCCAAGTAGCACCCCAAAAACATGCAATACTGCTACCTGGCACAAGCCCTAACTTAAAATCGTGTCCAAACGCTCTCTGCAACTAGGCCCAACCCCCCCTTTTCCACCATGGATTTTCTCAAAACCACTTGCAATCAAAATTAGACCTTCTCAGCACTGCTCCCAGACCCTTGAACCCAGTCGCAAAACTCTAGAACACCCCCAAGTAGCCCCCCAAAAACATGCAATACTGCTACCTGGCACTAGCCCTAACTTAAAATCGTGCCCAAACGCTCTGCAACTAGGCCCAAACCCCCCTTTCCAGCATGGATTTTCTCCAAACCACTTGCAATCAAAATTAGACCTTCCCAGCACTGCTCCCAAACCGTTGAACCCAGTCGCAAAACTCTAGAACACCCCCAAGTAGCCCCACAAAAACATGCGGTACTGCGACCTGGCTGAGGCCTACTTGAAAATCGTGCTAAAACGCACTCTGAAAGTAGGCCCAAAACACCCCTTTTCCACCATGGACTTTCTTCAAACCACTTGCAATCAAAATTAGACATTCCCAGGAGCGCTGCCAGACCCCTCAACCCACCCCCAGAAATATAGAACACCCCCAAACAGCCCCCCAAAAACATGCAATACTGCTATCACCAAAACATGGCAAATCGCGCCTTGACAAAAAATTGCTGTTTTCAGCACTTCCACTACTTTGATCCTCTTGAAACTTACCAGGACACTTGTTCCAGTGATTCCCAAGAATCTCAGCAAGGCAGAACAAAATCGATCTACTGGAAGGTGTACGACTAGTTCACCCAAACACACGCGCCTGCAAAACACCAAAAAAGGCCAAAATTCGGCCAATTCAGAAAAAAACGCCAAATCCACTTAAAACCTTGTCAACATCATTATGAATGAGCCTGCATCGGGCCCTGAGCCCTAGACTCCTGGAACCCTACCAAATTATTAATTAAACCCAAAAACCCTAGTAAACCGCACTGAACACTAAACCCTAAGGGCCCGATTCACAGAATGAACTTAAGACTAAATCCTAAACTTACTACTATTTGGTATTCACAGAATGCACTTACTACTTTCGGGATTCACAGAATGTACTTACTACTTTCGGGATTCACAGAATGTACTTACTACTTTCGGTATTCAAAGAATAGATTTAAGACTACTAACTTTACGTCCGCACTCGGGCTGGAAATTCCAGCGTGGAGGCAGAGTTTCTGGCCCGGAGGTGGAGCTTCCGGCTTGGGGCGGAGCTTGCGGCCTGGAGGTGGAGCTTCCGGACTGGAGGCGGAGCTTGCGGTCCAGAGGTGGAGATTTCAGCCATGGCTAAATCCCACCTCCGATCCGGAAGCTCCTCCTCCAAGCTGCAAGCTCCGCCTCCAGGCCGCAAGCTCCGCCCCAAGCCGGAAGCTCCGTCTCCGGGCCGGGATTTCCGGCCCGAGTGCGGACGTAAAGCTAGTAGTCTTAAATCTATTCTGTGAATACCGAACGTAGTAAGTACATTCTGTGAATCCCGAAAGTAGTAAGTGCATTCTGTGAATCCCGAAAGTAGTAAGTGCATTCTGTGAATATCAAATAGTAGTAAGTTTAGGATTTAGTCTTAAGTTCATTTTGTGAATCGGGCCCTAGATATGCTTTGTCTGTCTGTGTCAAAGATCCTAGGTATAAACACCAGGTTGCTTCACTCAGTGGTGCTGTTAAGCGTGCAATCACAAGATTCCAAGTATTCCGTCTTGAAGATGCTTAGTCCCAATTCCTCCTAGAACCAACTAGCGTGACAAGGAAAACTACTCTTGACACAACCAATTGGCTCCAAAAGGGAAGGGGAAGTGGAAGAGAAACAAACAAACAACACAGGATCTCTTCTTGAGATGAATGTTTTCTGTTTCTCAGGAAGTATTCTGGACTTTCTTCCAATGCTGCCTTTTGCTTGAGTAGCTGCGTTACATCAATCACAAAGAATGCACATGTAATTAACAATTCAAAAGGCACCTGGACAATTGCGTATTTCTATTAATTGTCTGACCACTCCTAAACATACCAAAGTAAGAATAGCCCATTCCAATACTTCGTAGTAGCAAGGCAGTTTGAATTTTCAGCAAACTATTTCTCCTTTAAAATAAGCACAAAAAGTGAGCACCAAGAGTTATCAAGTTCTTGGGAACAATTATTCATCAAACAGAATAATGTGTTAGTACAACTTGCAAACGTTCATGCAAACTCAGTATTCTCTCCTACCTTGCTTTTTGGAGATTCTTGTGGTAAATGGGATTCTGCAATTATAGCAAACAAGAGAAAAAAGCAGCCTACAAACATCTATTACCTCTCTAAGCACTAGGGTTAACAAGATCATAAATCTTTCATAATTCAAAAGAGAACAGTTTAAGTCACTGTTGCATAACTTTACAATAAAAAGAGAACAGTTTTAAAATCACTGTACATAGAATCCAATAGTCCAGAAAATATACTGCTTAAAGTTTTGTCAAGCGTCTTTTTTAACTCTAAATGTTTCAAACAAAGATTCCAGAGTAACAAGGCTTTTTTCCGATTGTCTTTGCCAAGGGTTGTTTGTTTATAAGTAAATCTTACTTTCCTCTTGTTCTCGTTCACAGGAAGAAGGAAAACGGGGACCGCTTTTGTTGGAGGAGGAGTCCGCTCTTGTTTAGGTTCCGACGCCGAAAACCGGAAGTTCCGATCTCGGCTTTGAAAAAGAAACTCACCCGCGTTGGAGTTCGCTGCCGATCTGCAGCCACGAAGACTCAGGTGAGTAGCGCTTAGCAGCGCGAGGCAGGGAAGGGCTGGAGACTGAAGACGGGAGGCCAGGAGGGAGGAGAAACAAGGGCACCAGGCTGCAGGAATCTCGAGAGATGCTTCGTGGAATCCTGTGATGACGCCAGGTTAGGACGAAGCGAAGCGTCTCTCTGAAAGTCGGAGAGGCTTTTATAGTCTTTCCATGCCGAAATCGCACGTGTCAACAGCCTTCAGTTAGCGCTCACTAGTGCACATGCTGCCAGTGTTTACCTGATGAATATTCATATCGAGCAGCAGTCCCGGCCATGAATAGGTAAAACAACAAGCCTTGGTACATAACTTGGTAAAGCAGCAAGCCTTGGTACATGCAAACTATACATCATCATAAATAAAGCTCGAAACATGTTTTAAAGCCACAGAAACTATCAATAAACAATTCAATGTCACAATAGCTGAGGGAAACCAATAAGCCAGGCATTAAGTACCCATGACAGGTGCCTGCCTTGACCGTCTGCGTGGCCCTGCCGTGAGCATGGGCCAAAAATCCGTTCGGCTCGCAAAATTTGCTGTTTTTCGGTGGCAAATTCGCAATCCGCAAATCTCGCTAAATTGCAGAAAATTCACAAATTCTTGAGCGTAACAGATTTTTGGCCCATGCTTGCGGCAGGGCCATGCAGACAGTCAAGGCAGACACCACTGAGTGAAGCAACCTGATGTAGCATACTTAGGCTCTTTGACACAGACAGACAAAGCATATCTAATTGTATGCAGCAAGCCACAAAGCCCCAATTTTACATGAACTGCTGTACTCTGTACTCTGCCTGGCATAACAACACTACACTGCCTTGACCACTCCATACCTCGACTAGACAGACATGTAGTTCTGCTGTAGTAGTTGTTGTAGACTGGTTTACCTGTTTGCCACTCACGAATTGGCCATAGTTCTTCCGTAAACCAACGCTGATGATCCATCTATCCCAGTGAGTGACTGTAAAGAAAAAAGATATATTATTTAATCAATCATCATGGTATATTGGAAAACAGTAAGTCCAAGGACCTTTTGCATATTGGAAAATGCAACGTAGTGGCCCCTGCAGTTGAAGTACAATTTGAATTAAATAAGGTAAAAAAAAGCAGAGTAGACTTGAGTTACATTTAGTGTGTAAAAGATTAAATAATAACAGAAGACATATGATTCATTTCGTGCACAAAAAAGAAACATCAATTGCTTTCATCAGAGCCAGACAGCCATTGTTGTCCACTGCATACCATCTTCTTCTCATTATTCATTACCTGTTCCACTTTTTGTCCGCATCTTCTTCTGAAAGTGAGGGACCACAGGACAGCCTCTCCTGTCAATTTCAGAAGTAACTGTCAGCAATCAGCAAGCATGTACTCAGTAATTCCAGTCGCACTTGAGGGGACTCGTCTACGAAGACAAAGTTTCTTTATTCTGCGTAATCCAGCCATCTGCCTTAAGGGAAATGGATAGGGGGAATCTGGAGGAGGAGGATAGAGGCATGATTGAGTTGTAAACTTGTGAACCTCAGGAATGCAGACTGCGGCACCTTCAAATCAATAAGGAAATAAGATGAAGATGGACTTGTTGTGATGATTAGGTGATTAGAGTTTTGTTGTGGTAAAAGTTGCAAAACAAAGAAAGACACACAGGAATAAAAGTGAATAAGGACGAAAAAAAAGGAAGTCATTTTCAGGCCTCGGTGTCAGGGAAGTAGAGCTCGTCCTCAAACTCTATGAATTGAGACGGGAGTAGGTCAGGTAACAGAGAAGAACTTCTGTCACCTAAGTCGGTGTCCTCTTCTTCCTGCGTGCATTCACGTACTTTGTAATCTGGTGGTATGAAGTGCTGATTCATCTTGATCAATGTTAACCTCTCCACATTTTTGGGCGAGAGGCGGGTCCTTTTTTAAGTTACAATGGCACCAGCAGCACTGAAAACACGTTCAGAAGACACACTTGCGAGTGGGGAAGACAAATAATTTAGAGCCAGGTTGGTGACCAGTGTCCATAGATGCCTTTTCCTATACCAATGCAGCAATGGGTTCTGATTAACGAAGACCTCTGTTGTGTCATCCAGATAGGCCTGCACCATCAACTCAAGGTTCCCCACGGTTGCTCCACTTTGCGTACCATCCATCTGTGACCTTTGCATCACTGGAACGAGCAAACCCTTGATGAGTTAGCCAATCCGCTTCCGACAATATTATGGTTGGGCCTGGTGCAGGTGAGGATGATGATACGGTTGCTGGTGTCATTAATGGCTGTGAGGGAAAGTGATTCCCTTCGGCCACAGATTCAGAAGTGGAACTTGACGCTGGATGGCCTGCTGATTCAGTTGTACTTCTGCCGGCTCCTTCAATTTTCTGCCGCTCTTTTTCGAACCGAGTGGCTGACACAGCTAGCCATTGTTTGTACTTTGAAACATCTGCTTCATCAAAAGGAATGAATGCTTTGCTGGCCACGGCCTTTTTATACCGTGGATCCAGAATAGTGGCACAAATGTAATGTTGTTCTGTATGTATTTTTTTAAGCCTTTCAGTGTCAACTAGGCAGCTTAATAACCTCTCCGCCAAATGATATGCGTCTTGTTTTTGAGCATCATCTCGGAACGTTGAAGACACCGCCTTCAGTTGGTGCTCTAGCATGCGCAACAATGGGATAGCTTTGCCTAAAGAACATTCCTCCGTGCTGACTTCACGCGTGAAGACCTCAAAAGGACGAAGCATATCTGTCAGTCTTGCAACTAGCTTCCATTCCTCCAACGCTAGCCACATGTCTTTCATAGTAGAACCCAGTTTATAGACATACTCATTGATTAGCCCCACTGCTCAGACAGACGCTCCTGCATGTAAAAGGTTGAGTTCCAACGTGTTGTCACCTCCTGGATGAGTCCTTTGACTGGCAGTCTACGTTCATATTGAATGCTCCTCAGCTCTTTCCGGGCCTTAAAAGAATGGCTGAAATGTGTGCAGATTCTTCGGTAGGTGGTCAGTAACTTGTTGACTGTGGTTTCTTTTTTCAAGAAATCTTGCACAACAATGTTAATACTGTGCGCCAAACACGGCACTCTGAAATAGTCACCTAGCTGTATGGCCTTAACTATATTACTGCCATTATCCGTGGACACATAACCAATAATGCAATTTCTTGGATGCAGCCATTAATAGACCTCCCTATCAAACTCCTCCAAAAGGTTAGGTGCAGTATGAGTTTTCTCTATGGTAAACATGGCTACTGTTGCATGTTTCTGAGTAGCTTGAAAAACTGTGTCCGTGTCAACACCTGCTTTTAACTTGTCTTTAAACACTGCAAAAGAGACCCAGTGTGCAGTGATGCACATGTAATCAAGGGCTTGGCAACTGGTCCACATGTCTGTTGTCAGGTGGATAGTGTGAACAGCACTCTTCTGAATAGCTGCACCAATCACCTGCAGCACATCTTGATGTAGTGCTGGAACAGCCACTCTGGCAAAATAGGACCGGCTAGGAACCTTCCATTTAGGGCAGACTGTTGCCACAAATTCTAGAAAACCCACCCCTTCCACGAAAGAAAAAGGGAGAAGGTCCAGCGCTAGCATTTTAGCTAGCTTTGCTGTATACAGACGTACCATTGGGTGGTTGCGTTCAAATGGCGCATCCGACCAAAAGTTGCCTCTAATGGTGGTCTGGACCATTTTACGTGATGATGATGATGATGCAGACTTCTTCAAACCAGTTAGGCTTATTGATGTACTTTTTCGCATTGGTGTCTCTTCCAGACTCTTAGTGTACCTCATACATATTGCAGGGGTAGAGGGTGTGCTGCTGCCAGGGGTACTGGTTGTACCAGAAAAAATGTCTGTCACTTCTTCACTTCCACCCCCCTGCACGATAAGCCCTTCGTCATCATCATCAGATGTAGTATCAATGGATACATTTGGATTTGTTGTACTTTTGGCTCCCTGGATCTTCCTTAGGTGCGCATCCCAAACGATATTGTGGTGTTTTTTCAGATTACCTCTCTGGCCTCCGGTGCCATAGTTGGTACCAAGCTTACCCCGACTAACTACTTGTCTACAAATCGAACAAATGACCATGTTTTCCGCCTTTTGGCTAACACTAAAGAAGTCCCAAACTGGGGACTGGAAATGTCTGCTGGTGGTGGAGGTGCTACTTTCAGTTTCAATGCCAGATGAAGTGGAGGATGTGCATGGCTGAATTCGACTCTGTTGTTCACTTACAGCACCACTACTTGAGGTAATGGAGGTCGAGCTGGATGGAGGTCCCTGTCGGCTCTTCTGATGTGAAAATATGGAAGCTGTAGGTCGTGTTGGTGTTGTAGTTAACTGCGTTGGTGGTGGTACCAGTGCCACGCCGCCCACATCCCGCTCAGCAGCCATTCGGGATCGGGTCAAAATGTCCGTCTGCTGCATGCCCGCTGGGGCTGGAGTGACATCTGTGATGACCGGGTCGTCATCAGATTGTTCATCAGCAGCAGAATACACCACTTCTTGTTCGTCGTCCTCACCCATAATTGAAAGCTTTGCGGGAACCTTCCTTTTAGGCTTAGCTACCTTTGTCGGCTCATGGCGGGCCTCACTCTCAGACTCAGAATGCATTGTTGTTGGTGGTGGGTTCCAATCAACATCAAGATCATCAGAAGGAAGGGGGCTTGAAGAAGAACTTGTAGTAGCCCTCCTTGATCTTTTTATTGCTGGGGATCTGGAAGACAATGAATCATCAGGAGGAGTGGCTTCCTCGGATGAAACCTCTGCTTGAATTTCGATTTTCTGATGTGTCCCTACTTCTGGAGGAACAAGCATTGTGGGCAGTTGTGCCGCTCCATGCGCCTCTAGTTGCGCCTCCCCATGCACCTCTCCATGCGCCTCTCCTTGCGCCTCTCCTTGCGCCTCTCCTTGTGCCTCTACATGCGCCTCTACTTGCACCTCTACTTGCGCCTCTACTTGCGCATGTACTTGGGCTTGTACTAGCTGCACCTGTGGTTGTTGTTACGGCTGTGGTTGTTGAACACTCGTCAGATGAGTTACACCCTGCGTTGATTGGATGCTACTTTCTTGCGATGAGCCAATATCACTGGTCGATGCGGATTGAACAAATAAAGTGGCTGCCACTGCAGCACTCATGGACTTGGACCTAACTTGGTGTGGTGGCACTGAGCCCAAAGAAGCGGAGGTTCTGCTTCCAGCTTGGTCCGCGGCAGACCCCGCTGCTGCAGGCGTAGTTTTCTTTTCTCCCCAAAAATGTGCCAGTCGGCACACCAGTCTCCTTGGTAAGTGGTGCCACTTGCTTCTTCTGCTCCTTCTTACTGGCAACTTTCTTGGTAGACGAGCTAAGACCACCTTTTTTGGGCCCATCTTCTTCAGATGTCAGAACAGCGGGCCGCAGTTGCACGAGTTGCAGAGTTGTCTGTTGCCACACGTGACGTTGTGCTGCACATACCGCAGCAGGACTTCTTCCTGGCACTGATGATGAACGATGAGGCTGATTCGTCTTTGTGCACCTAAAAGCAAACGAAGCCAGAGGAACATCAGTTAAATAAATGTTGCATAAGTCGTGCTTCAATTAATAGTTTGCAACAAGGCATTTATTATTATTACAACACACCCCAAAATGGAAAGACCAAAAATAAAAATTGCAAATTGATTTCCAGTAAAAAATAGATGTTTACATTAATAGAAGAGAGACCACACAGAGAGGGTTGTTTCATGTACCACTGAGTTCCCCTGGGCATAATCTGGGCATAATGGATGAAAGCAAGGCATACTGGGATCAGCAGGCCTATGGCACAAAGCACACTGCCTGGCTTCAAATTGGACCCTTGACCCCCAGCCACATGGCCAGGCCCTGCCTGGACCAGGCCTCAAAATGGCCCCCACCCACATGGCCAGGCCCCAACAACACCCCAAAATGTAAACAAACACACAAAAATTACCACAATCCAATGCCATCCATGCCCTCAATGATGTTTAAATTTAAGAGGCCCCACAGAAAGCCTTGGTCCATGCACCACTCACTACCCCTGGGCATAATGGGTATAAGATGGGCAGGCTGGGTGCAGGCCTATGACTCAAAGCACACTGCCTGGATTCAAAATGCCCCCTTGTCCCCCAGACACATGGCCAGGCCCTGCCTGGACCAAGCCTCAAAATGGCCCACACCCACATGGCCAGGCTTCAACAGCACCTCAAAAAGTCGAAAAACACACAAAAATCACCGCAATCCAATGCCATCCATGCCCTCAATGATGTTTAAATTCAAGAGGCCCCACAGAAAGCCTTGGTCCATGCACCACTCACTACCCCTGGGCATACTGGCTAGTGTGGCTTTACAGGCACCCCAATATTTTAAAAAAAATCCACATATAGTGAGCTAAAATTCAATGACATAAATGAGATTTAAGTTCAACAAAACTCACCAAAACAGTTGTATCATGCACCCATGACTACCCCTGGGCCTACTGGATACTGTGGCTACCCACAAAATATATTTTTTAAAGTTGCGAAAGCGTTTTAAAATTGTAGTTGCAGCAACTGCAATGCCCCAAACAAACAACACCAACTTACTTGTAAAATCTCAAATCCAAAAGTGATCCAAAGTCCAAAAAGTCCTCAAATACAAATATCCAGCAGCAGCCACAAAGAGTAATCCTTCCAGCTCCAGATCCAAATGAAAAGTGACCCGGACTTGAACAAAGCACTGGGTGGAGCCTGCTGGACAGGAACAGGGAGTTGGAGATTCTGGGCTACTTCCTTCCTCCCACCCCCCCAAAAAATGGACTCCTTGCACCAAAAAGTGCAGCCAAATGTCAATCTGAGGAGTTAATCTGATCGAAATCATCATTTTCATAAGGTTTATGCTGCCTGCGGTGGATTTCTTGTGCAGAATTGCAATTTTTGCAAGTTCATAAAGCGAGCTGTTCAAATCTCCCGCCGGAAGTCAGCTGCACGCCGTATCTACGTGTTCGCAATTGTTCACTCCCGCGATGCGTGATCGCAGGCCCTCATGACGTACTCTTTCTGTCAAACTCTCGCTGTGCAAGATGGTGGGCCGCGATGACGTACTCGCGGTCAAAAAACTCTTGCGCGATCACGCAGCAAGATCCAAAATGGCGCAGCACACGCAAACAGGGAGGAAAACAACTCTTCGAACTCAGAATCACGGTAAGTCAGCGCAGCGCACGCGATATTGTATTTTTGAAGCGCGACCAAGCAAACTAATACGCCAGCTTGCGATTGTGCGGATTTTTGGGCAAATTGACGCGATTCGCGGACCGCAAATTTGCCAAAAATCTGCAAATTCCGCAAACGGAACACATTTTCAGCCCACACTTAGTTTATGGGTCACATGTTTCACACTTTTTCCCCATCAGTGCTAGTATATATTATAACACTAGTGATAAAACCCCTGTTATTTAATCATGCCAGAGGTTTAGTTGTACATTGACTTAATGTGTGAATTTCTTCATTATTTTACGAGCGTCCTCACGCATTTACACAAGTTAAATCACACCGTGCACCACACATGAAGTACAGGCTCAGTTAGTGCTATCCCCACTCAATTAAAAGCATGAAGTGACTTTCACGCCACACACATCTCTCTGTCAAAGCGGTGTGTGCACCGTAGCATGGAAGAATATCGGTAAGTTTTTAGGCGTCTTACTTGAAGACTGTAATGGATTCAAGTCATGGGAGCCACGTTGTTTTTTTTTTGCCATGTAATTTCTTAAAATAAAGGGAGACAAAAAGTGCCTCTTCTGTAAGTTTTGCTGCTTAAACGGCAAAAACATAGAAGTTTAAGGCACTTCACAAACACTCATACGTCAATGCACACTTACTTATTTTTAGGGGGAAACCGTTACGGGACCTACTGCGTACTCGTCCGCGGCCCGAATGTTGTTGACAGGGCGCTGACGGTAACAGAAGTATGATGCTGTGGTCACGTGGGTATCACGTTGCAAGATGTGCGGGGTGACGTGTGGTTTAATTTTAAAGAGCCAGGATGCTTTTATAAGCTGGAATCTTTATTGAGGCATTGCTCTTAACACGAAAGTTCACGTGCTATAACACCTAAATGATATGGTGCTTCAGAAATACAGTTAATGTGCGTATCTGCATTTATTAGGTTAAGATTACAAAGACATGGGGGATCTTTTTGTAGAAAACACCACTGTTCCAGAAAGTGGAAGAGGCAAAGTGATCTTATGTTTGTGTCCCAAATGATATGGCTTTTACAGAAATACCATTAAAGTGCATATGTGAGTAATCACATTTCAGTATATACTTAAAAACCTCAGGAGGCGATCTTTAGTAGAAAACCAGAAATGCCCTAAATTGGAAAAGGCAAGAGGGTCTTACATTAGTATCAGTGAAAACATCATGGTGGTGCAACGGTGTGCAGATCTGATTAGAGTTGCATTACAGTGCCCCATGGTATATTATCATTCAGCCCAGATTGGTGGGTGGACAAACGGTATATCCACCGTTGCTCTTCTCAAAGAGTACATGTTGTGACCCTGTATTTGGCTGAAGTTGCTCAATGATAGTCTACCTGATGTCATTGGGGGTGTGATTAAATTGCAAAAAATGTTCATTTAGTTTTGTGGTATTTTTGCGGCATCTTATGTTGCTGCGATGTTCGCAAATGCGTTGTTTTACTCTCCTTGTGGTCATGCCCACATACCTGAGTCCCTAGGGCAGTTGACCAAATAAACAACGTTGCTCAAATTACAATTCGTGTGTCTACGTTGTGTCCATTGTTTGCCAGGTTCTAAACTCAGGGATTTCGTGGCGGTGGTCAAATGATACACACTGCAACCCCCACAGGGGGAAATGTCCAGTAACAGGGGGAGTCCCCAAGCATTGAGTACAGTCTGTTCCTCTTCCCTCATTTGGTTTCTGGGGCATGTATGAACTAGAGAGTCTTTTAAACTTCTTGCCCGTTTATAAGAGAACAATGGTTTTTCCCAGTCATTTTTATTGCTTTCCAGAATCTTCCAATGTTTAATGATGGAACGACTCATGGCATTAGAGATTGAATTACACACGTCGGTGGAGCATTATCAGAAGATTCTTTGGGATTGTTTGTTTGGGATTGTGAAGTAGTGTGGCTCACTGGTTAGAGGCGGCAGACCCGAGAGCAGAGGATGGCCCGGGACCAGGGTTCGATTCCCGGCGCGGCAGGTTTCTGGACCAGGGTCAGCGGACTCGATAATTCTCTCGCCTCGGTGCCCACTCTGATCAGCGATCACACTCGGTAACTCTGGGCATTAGCTTGCCTCATCTTCACTAACGGCCCCACCAGACCGCCGGGGATGCCTGGTCTCACCCTGGAGATACCCAATAAGGGACCATCTCTCAGGGAAGCCCGGAAGGGTTTCGCAGCGGTCGAAGCGCCTTGGGACCCTACGGGTAAGTAGTGCGCTATATATATATATAAATATATATATAAATGCCTATACATACATTTTCCAAAAGGGCATCTCTGTGTTGGTTCTTGGGAAGAGGAACAGACTGTACTCCCCCCTGTTACTGGACAATGTCCCTGTGGGGTTGCAGTGTGTGTCATTGAGGGTTAGACTACAGGCAATTGCGTGGACTCCTTCTGCTTCTGCAGAGTCTGGATATTTAGGTGAGGAGAACTTGGCAATACCCAAACTAAAAGTACTTTATTTGAAAGCAAATTTTGTTTAAAAACTGACAAGCTGATGTATGGGAGAGAACATTATTGAATTTCCATAACAATCAAAGGCAAATGGGTTTGCTACTATTTAACCGCACATCACAGAGTTACACCAATTGTAAAGTAGATAGAAGTGGTTTGGAGAAAGCAACTATGGCTAGGGTGCTCCTAAGGTGTATGACAACTACCCACCAAGGTGTCAATCCGTCCTAGTATCCAATTGAATCTAGGTCAAACATATACATGTAACACACCCAAGCACACCATATTATTGTAACACATCAAGTGATGTAAATGTTTTATCTCAAGAACAGTCCATAGAGTCTCAGCATCCAATGATTTTCAAGAGCCCAAAAAGAACTTCTCAAAAAAATATCCACACAAATCTTCTTAAGTTGAGATCTGGTGTTTTATTTCCAAAGTTCATTTGAGGAAAGACAGCAGCCGACGCGCGTTTCACCCACAGGGCTTTTTCAAGGCTGCAACCAAAACATTTATACATGTCCATCAGATGAAGATAGTATTCTATCTGATCACAACATTACACTTGTCAGACTGACATGCAAGATCCCTCATGGATCAATCAACCCAATTATATATATGATGATTTTTATATTAACCAAAATAAAACCAAATCATGTAAGATAGTGTGGAAAACACCCTGGTGGATCAAGTCTCCCAGAGACCATATGATCGTGCCGGTAGAACAATGGTCAAGGATATCAACCATGTGCATATTATAAGAGTCAGAGGACAGACATAGCATTTGCAGAAACAGATGAGTGTTTGATAATATTGGCATTGAGTGTATCATGCCAATAGAGAACCTTGCCCACCACCAGGTGCAAACCAGCACGCACCTGTGAATATGTGGAAAATTCTCACCTATTTAATCACTCTTCTTGTAGGTAATGCTATAGTGCGGTTAAATAGTAGCAAACCCATTTGCCTTTGATTGTTATGTACAATTTTGCTTAACCAGCACTCTATCAAAAGCCATAACTATAACGATACTAATGCTTGAAGCTTACTACTGATCAGTCTAGTGGAAACATTATTATATTTGTGGAAGGAAAAATAATAGTCTCTGACTGATGAACCACATTGTGACTTACTGCTCTAATTAATACAGGAAATTCGTAAATACAGAGACTGCTTCGGATCAAGTCCAAATTCCAATATGGCTTCTTTTGATGACAATAGGAATGCCCTTATGGATGACCTATTCAGTGCTAATCCTAGCTCTACGTCTAACATCACTAGATCCACTGGCAATGAGGGACTTAAACAAAAATTCCTACGTCTGGAGAGACTAAAAAAGCAGGAACTCTCCCGATGGTGGGATGCGAGTGTCCTTCGCAAATATATAGCCAATGAACAAGTACCAAGAGGACTCCGCATATTAATTTTTCCCTCCTTTGAAGACCTTGATCGGGGTCATCTCAAAGAATGGGAAAGACTACTGGCCAATTCTTCTGCAGGTATGATTGATATCCTAATTAGGGATGCAGAACTTAAGAGAGAGAAACTTCTAGTGGAAATTGCTGCGCTAGAAAAAGAAATTGACAATATGAACCTTCCAGAGGTAGTACAGAAAAATCTGGCGATACTTAAGGAAGAGATACAAAAACATCAACTCTACTTAAAAGAGAAGAAATTACAAAAGATAAGAAGGGATGAGAGGGACTATCACAGCGGTAGAGTTTATACATTTGCCAAGAAATTCGATAATATCAAAACATCAGGACATGCTAATACAAATGACAGGTCAGCTACTACTGAAACCCCAAGTATGTCTGCGGCTTCAAGCACTAGCAGCATCACAAGTGCAGAATCATCCAGTTTATCTGAGCCAATTCCTAGTACTAGTTCAGAACCATTTTTTTTAGAGTTACAGAGGTTCCGCAAAGGGAACAAACAAGCCCTTCAGAAAGAGCGATTTACAAGAAAACAAGGAGCGGCAAATGTAGAAAAAGATCCAGGCACAAAAGTAGGGATGACGACAAGATCGGCAGCGCGCAATCAACAGAGATAGATTGTGCTCCTGTTGACAATGAAAGAGATACTGTGAATGTGATAAATCTGTCAGATTTTGATTTGTCAAAAACTGAAATAAATCTTCTAAGCAGAGGCCTTGGTTTTTGTCCTTATGTTTATCCTAATTTTACCTCGTTTCATCTAAGTTGTTTTAAGTTCACTAGAAAATTAAAGTTACATACATTTTTTAAGGAACAAAAGCAAACACACATGAATTTAACTGAATTGGATATAACAGGACAAACTCAATCAATCAAAGATATAAAGGCAATACATTTGTTAATGACAATGGGTGACCAAGAGTCAGCTTTATCACTTGAGAGTCTGGCAGCTGAACTAAATCTAGACATTTACGAAGGGTCAGACAGTGGACTTAGACCAAATTCTAAGTTCACACCTCACTTGCCACTAAACAACTGTATAGATATCGTTCAGGAACTGGTCTATGAGGATTTATATAAGTTGGAGGACAAATTCAAATTCTCATCCACTAAAGACAAATTTAATCTTTCCAGTGAAGAAAGTGATGCCCTTAGGAAACTGGCTGGTATTTCCTCCCTTGTCATCCGAGAGGCTGACAAGGGAGGGAACATTGTTGTCATGAACAAGGTGGATTACATCAACGAGATAGATAGGCAGCTAGCTGATGAAACCACATACACACCATTATCAGGCAATCCTATAAGATCAACTGTCACACTCATTGAGACTTGTCTGAAACACTGGAGAAGTAAGGGACTCATCTCAGATACAGAATTCAGATATCTTTTTAATGACACTCCAACATACCCATGCATATATGAGCTTCCAAAAGTACATAAGCAATGCACATTTCCACCAGGCAGGCCAATCATCTCTGGAATCAATTCACCAACAGAAAGAATATCAGAGTATATAGATATGTACCTACAACCCCATGTGATTAACCTGCCATCGTACATAAAAGACACCCGGGATGTATTGAGTAAGATATCCGATGTAGAATGGACAGAAGGACATCTATTGGTTACAATGAATGTTTGTTCATTGTATACATGCATACCTGGAGAGATGGGTAAGAATGCAATAGAACATTATCTGGACTGTCGCCCAATACAATGTTATGAACATACACAAATGTTATTGGACCTCATTAACTTAGTTCTAAACAATAACATCTTTCTACACAATGGTCAGTGGTTTCGCCAAAAAAGAGGTGTGGCTATGGGGGCAAAATTTTCACCCTAATATGCAAATCTCTTTATGGGACTATTCGAACTAACACACATTAGGCGCAATTGCCCTGAACATCTGTCGCAACATATTCTCTACTATGGCCGGTATATTGATGATGTCCTGCTCTTCTGGGCAGGATCCAAACAAGATCTGGACACATTTTGTACATTTGTCAATGCTAATGACTTCAACTTAACATTCACTATGGAGTCTAGCACTAGACAAATTAACTTTTTGGACATTACAATTATTGCTGACAATAATAAACTTATGACTGTACCATACAGAACGGCAACGGCTTGTAATGCCACTCTGCACGCAAAGAGTGCACACCCACCTTCACAGATCAATGCAATACCGTTTGGTGAGATGCTGCGCATCAAGCGGAATTGCAGTGTAGAACCTACTTTAATTAAAGAATTGGATGATGTGGAGCGGAGGTTCTTACAAAGAGGATACTCCCCTTCTGTCATCAAACAGGCAAGAACCAAAGTAAATCGAATCAAAAGGTCCACCTTGCTGACGAACAAAAGTAAAAGGAAAAAGAGTATTAGGAAGATGAATTTCATCGCACCATACTCTAGTATAAGCACCGATGTTTATAAGATTTAAAAAAAACATTGGCATTTACTAAGGCATGATATGGATTTAAAAACAGTGATAGGAAACAATCCTGTTCTTACACATGCCAGGGGCAAAACTTTGAGACAATATCTATGCCCCAGCTTTGTAACACCTACAAGTAGTAATATTTGGCTGAGTTGCAAACAAAAAGGTTTCTACTGCTGTGGAAATTGCAATGTATGTTGCTTTGGATTACATAGGAAAACAGAATTCAAGTATAACACAGAAAAAACATATAATATCAACAGTTTTATTAACTGTAATACTAAGTTTGTAGTGTATTGCATCATATGTGTATGTGGTAAAATATATATAGGGAGTACCATCAGAGCCCTAAAGGAGAGAATACAAGAACACATACGTGCGATAAAGAGTAATAATGCTCAATATCCGTTAGCAGTACACTTTAACACCGGCCACACTGCAAATGATCTGCACAAACTTGGCTTTCTGGGTATTGAGAATGTCAATTTGGGCCCGAGAGGCGGTGATAAACTGTCCTGTTTGCGAAAAACAGAAAGTTTGTGGATCATTAAATTACGTGCTGTGGAATGTGGAATCAATATACTCAAGGATCTTCATGAATTTCTCTAAAAGAATTAATAACTGACACGTGAACAATGCAGTCATAGTGATATGGCAAACCATATATACAATGAATTGTACATTGTTGACCTCCGTTTATATGTATGTCTAAAAACAATAGGGGACATTTTGATCATGATGTGATTAGATAGATAAAAAATGCTGAAAATATGTCCCTACCATAACATATGTATTACCTATGCAGTTGTAAGTAGGCTATGAGGTGGTTGACAATATGTAAATCTGAATAGTTTGTCACTAGCGCTCTGAGTGTTCTTTTATAATTTCCTTCTCAAACCCTTATTATCAATGTAAAGTCTTCTGCTGTTAGGAAATAGACATTATTACCAACATGCTTAGATTGTAATGGTGGAAATGAGTCTACTAGTGCCCTAGATCCATACTGGTGGAACAATTTGTCGTAATACAAACGCTATTCAAGGTTCTAAATGAACCCCTTATTATTTGCGGTGATAATAAATATAAAAAAGAAGGTATTTCTTTTCTTTTCTCCTCTAAAATAATTCATGCCGTCATAAATATTTTTTCATAAATAGTTGGACTTAGAAGCATAACAATCTCGGAAGTTACAACTCGGAATTAGTTATGAACATAACAGGCACGCAAACAGAAGAATTATAGAGAATGATGCACTAAAACAAATAATTCTAACATCTTTAATAATGGCAGCCACTGACTCAAGGACGCCAATATAGTTCGAGTGGTGAAGTCTGTTTTCTATTTCTATTACAATTAAGGCGGTTCTCCACAATATATCCATGGCGGAATCGCGGAGCAAGTAGGATAGGAAACACCACTCGGCTCGTCGATACTCGCACCGAAAGTTAGAACGAGGTAAGAACTATCACGTTAGAATGGCAATACATGCATTGGGTACGAGTTTAGACGGAATCAAAATACCGGCATCCATGATGCTTTTTTAAACGCGGTTGCATTTCATGAAAGTGATTGTACAAACATAGATTAACAACGAGCTTGTCTGGAGGGGAGAGGTTAACTGAGCTTGCCCCGTATTTATTGTGCAGCGTCCACAATTTGTGAATGGACGTCCTGTGTGGACGATTCATTTAAATATTAAGGCATATGAATGGATGGTTAGCAGCCATCTATTAATGAGGGCATGAATTTAAAACTACAGATATATGGCTTTGAACCATATAGTAACATTAAAGAGCAAATTACGTAATTTAAAAATTAGGATACGAACATAATATGTTTGGAACAACAGTTTAATGTCAGCAGGTACAGATTGGCTGACTGTTTCTTCTTTCTTCTTTTTTCTGCCAACTTGGTTCGGTTACACAAGGGTAACCTTGGATGTATCAAGATTCAAGAACCAATATGACTCACGAAATGGATTAGAATAATCACTTCACGTGGTGACATTGGAAGAGGACAGGCATGAAAACTGTTGGGGCCACATTTATCATATGAATGGTAAGGCAGCAATGTCAAAATACTTCTGGCATTTTACCTGTTTTTATAGATTAATAAATAAATTTAATATGGCAAATATATATTTTTCTAACTTTGCACCCATATTAATGGGCAATTTTATGTTTGACCTATTTTAGTACTTATTTTATAGCTGCTCTACCGGTTTTGCCTCAAACACGAAATTGTGATATATTTGATTACGGGTGCAGACATTCTAAACCCATGAGCGACACCGTGTGTGTCCCACAACTGAATAGTATAAACATTTAAGAAGTGATGATCTACAAACAACAAATGTACAACTGAACCGTGATGCTGACTTGCCCAATAATGATTATTAGTAATATGGCTGTTCCTCCCACAGAGCAAAAATACAATTTTTATACATCCTCACCACAAGTGTCATTTCTCGTCGAATTTCTGTTGGGGGACTATAGCATTACCTACAAGAAGAGTGATTAAATAGGTGAGAATTTTCCACATATTCACAGGTGCGTGTTGGTTTGCACCTGGTGGTGGGCAAGGTTCTCTATTGGCATGATACACTAAATGCCAATATTATCAAACACTCATCTGTTTCTGCAAATGCTATGTCTGTCCTCTGACTCTTATAATATGCACATGGTTGATATCCTTGACCATTGTTCTACCGGCACGATCATATGGTCTCTGGGAGACTTGATCCACCAGGGTGTTTTCCACACTATCTTACATGATTTGGTTTTATTTTGGTTAATATAAAAATCATCATATATATAATTGGGTTGATTGATCCATGAGGGATCTTGCATGTCAGTCTGACAAGTGTAATGTTGTGATCAGATAGAATACTATCTTCATCTGATGGACATGTATAAATGTTTTGGTTGCAGCCTTGAAAAAGCCCTGTGGGCGAAACGCGCGTCGGCTGCTGTCTTTCCTCACATGAACTTTGGAAATAAAACACCAGATCTCAACTTAAGAAGATTTGTGTGGATATTCTTTTGAGAAGTTCTTTTTGGGCTCTTGAAAATCATTGGATGCTGAGACTCTATGGACTGTTCTTGAGATAAAACATTTACATCACTTGATGTGTTACAATAATATGGTGTGCTTGGGTGTGTTACATATATTATTGAATTTCCAAGCTGATATGTGAGTCGCAGTTTTTGATATGCTGATGTTACTTCCTTGGTGTCAGAGGTCATTCACTGTGATGCTGGTATTTTATGAATGTACAGAAGCATTTAAGCATTGATTATGATGATACCTTTTACACCATTATCACTACTGTTGTCTGAACCCAGAGACTGTAGTATTGGTGTAATCTGCCCTGTGCTTGAACATGCAGGATTTTGTAAACTGGTTGGTAGCAATGTGTCTAAGCCTGATCGCGGTCTCGCTCTGATGTCTATAACCTAGAATTAGTAGATCTGTCCAAATCTGGACTTGGGAATGGCACACTAATGTCACCTTTACGTTGTTGCAATGGAAAATATTATTTTATATATGTGTTTTATATTTTTGCCTTATGTATAAAGTCGTGATGACAGTCATGTCAAAAACAGAAAATACCAATAAAGATATTTTTTTTAAAAATTGTAGATCTGTGCAACGTTTTGTTATCCTATCCTGTCATTTCCAAACATATTTTCAGTTGTAACATAGAACTGAGAATCTACTTGGAAGGAACAGGATGCAAAACTAAAAGGAAGTGAATGCAGAGTTCACAAAATGCTTTATGGATTTTAAGAAATGGTAGGCCTTGTACAAATGGATTCCTTTATTATACACATTCCCTCTTTGTATGGGCTTTGTGGGACTAGCAGTGTGGTTAATAGGGAAGAGAGAGGCCTTTTAACCTATTTTCTTCTTTTCTTTCCAGTATCAGAGGTTCTACCAATCACCCTTAACTGCTATTAATAACCTATTTGGAGCGCAGCTTCCTTTTTCACTGTTTAACTGGATCTTACACTTCTACATATGGGATATGTTTGGACACTGTACGTGGAATTTTAAGTGTGTAGTGGGTTGAGTATTATAATTGTGTGTTCATGTTGGTAGGAATGCATGGTGGAATCCATTTTTGATTTCACATGAGTAAGGAAAGCTAAAATGGTGAAAGGATTCCAAAGTCACTGGTGACCTGGCATCCTGTTGTTTGAGCATTCTCCACCCTATCCCCGCTGATTGTGCAGTAAAAGGTTGAAATATTGTGATAGATGAAGGAGCACCCCCTCTTTCTTTCTGATCTTCATCTACAAGAAATGTTACTTCCTGTCTGGTCTGAACACTCACGTCTTCCTAGACTGTGAAAGAGCCCAAGAGAGGTTCATTTTGGTAATGGCCTTGGCATGAGCTGATCTTGCAGTAGTCTTGCAGGATTTGATTGGAACAGCTCCTCCTTTTTTAAAATTTCCAAGAGATCTGCATTTTCAAATCTCAGGAAAAATACTGGCCAGCTTGACCAGTACTTTCTTCCAGAATCCCTCATGATCAAGAGCAGAGCTTGTCGCAGGTGCACCTGAGGAGGACTGAGTTTCATGGACCGAATCTGCCTGAGGTCTGGGACACAAATTCTGCTGGACTGCCTTTCAAAGAAAATCACCCTGACTGCTGTGAGAGGTGTTGCTGGAATGCATTAAAAAAGGAGCGTCTGTCCTGAAGAATGGTTTCATCAGCCTTGTTGCCAGAGGACCTTTTGGAGTCACTGTCGTGTCTGTGTTACCTCAAGAAATGAAGGCTCCTATTTGTTGTGTAGGAAGAGGGAACCACAATTTATAGTTGCATTGAAGGGGTACAAAGAATGAGTTGTCATCTTCATCATAGTTTGTTGAGGTTGCTTTGTCTGTAACTCCCTGTCAGTGCCAAAGGGAAAACTGCGAAAGCCTCAAGGATCTGTTTGGTTATTTCATCTGACCTGTAGAAGCAAAGGTGGTCACTAAGCGAGATGAAGCTGATTCTTGAACCATTCACCATGTGCAAATCCAGCAAGCAGTTCCAGAGATAGAAGTCCTTTTACCCTGATCAACAGACTTCATCCTTTAACATAACTGTTGCGTGTCACCATTGAAGGCTGCTGCATAGTAGCAAGAAAAGAACTGAGATTGCCATTAACTCAATTCAATTAAAAAGGTTTCTGGACTATTTTTCAGGACCACAAATTTTGTGCACTGCAAACTCTGTCCTAAAAACAGTAAAACTATTTTTTCTGAGCATTGGCCCTTAATTGCTATAGGGCAGATATACTATTTGCTGCTCGCAAAATACACAAAGCAATTTGTGACCAGTAATAATTTTCTGAACTGACATTTATATTAATAGGCCGGATCAGAAATTCAGATTCGGACTTGGTTCGCAATCCTACCTATCTCATTAGTATTCACGGGGTAGGTCGCATATTGAAACTCACTCCGTTTAAATGTCACTACATTAATGGAGGTCTGCTAAGGTTAAAGAACCACAGTGAATGTGATTGCCTTTCAATAAAGTAAACTTTTAAAAAATACATCCCATTTTCCTTAAAAGAAGCGGGTCTGCATTTACAAAGAAAGGCTAACTTTTTATTTTGTTTGTTTGAGGTCCTGTGACTTCTGCCTACTCCCCAACAGATTTTTTTTTTTATTCATAAAGGGGTAGGGGTTTAAATGGGATGCCTTCACTTTTGCGTACGGCTTGGGGCCCCAACTTGGAAGTGGGTACGATTTCAAGTTTTGCGACCAGATTTTGGGCACAAAGAACTGTTCTATATAACACCAATACTGTATTTGGAAGGGACATGTACAACAAGCTTCTTCTGTAGTGAGAGCTAGGCCTTACTTGCACACATTGCTATGTTAGCATAGGCTTATTACAAGTTTAAATGCCATTTTACCTTTTTTCTGCTTTTGCACACAACACTATATGTAACTGTTGTTGTAAGTTAAGCTGCGTGAATTGCTTCAAATGAGAATGGCTTGTTTTCAACGTCCCTAGACTTACAGCTCGACCTTAGTTTGCACAGTGAGTGCTAAAGCCTCCAAGGTTATCAAAACAATGTTCGGTGTTGTTCGGGCTGATCGTCTCATGCACTAGACATAACATACACGCAGCTGCAGCTAGCTGAAATCCTGGTGTCTTAAATATCACACTGCATGCATGATTTAGACACTCTGAAAGGAAGCTCGCTTCCAGAGAGACAGAGAGCTATGTCAGATCCTGATGTGATTCACTTCTGCTGATCTTGGAGGTATGGGGTCCCCTATTCAAGACTAAGAGACTGTCTATATTTTATAAAACATAGTTCCTAGCTAGAGAGGGTGGCATACTAGGTGCTTTATATACTTATTGCCACCATCATTATAATATGATTTCTCCTTTTGTGTTTTATGGAGTTGTAACAATGCTGATGGTATTATTTTTAATCATATGTCTGCTTATGCTCTCAAATATACTGCATCTTGGTGGGCGTGGCTTGGCGGGCGAAGATGGCGGTCGCAGCCTTGTAGAGCTCCCGCCGGCCCGGACATAATCTGCTCATTTATCCTGGCCCCCGAGCCCGCAGTTGGTACCTCGTGAGTGGCATCGGTTCCGGGGAGTGTCTTGCCTTCTCCGGTGTCTTGATCCCGCGATTCCATCTCTTCTGGGAACCGGAGGCGCCGGCGGCGACGTGCGGCCTAGTGACTGGCTGTGGACCGGGGACCTCGATTTTCAGGACGCCGGGTGGCGGTCGCAGGCACGCTGCTGGAGGTGGCATCGGCGGCGCGGATTCCGGCCCGGCCTTGCAGCCTCAGTTGCCCAGATCGCAGAGGTGCCCTGTACTCCAGTGCTGTGCCTTGGGAGGACATTTGCAGGCGACACGGCGTGGTGGAGGCCTGCCCCGCCCTTGTGAAGCCGGGGCCTCGAGTTTCGCGACACCGGGACTACCCTGGCCTGGAGGCAACTCCTGTCACTCCTTCCTTTGAGGACACCGGTGCTGACGTCCCAGCCCGGGGCCTGAGGCTTCCTGCGCCCATCGCTGTGGATTTGCTCCCGAGGGTCCACTGAGAATTGTCGCGTGAGGTGTCCGCCCCGCCCAAGGAGAGAACCCGCTGAGCCTGAGAGCGGCCATGACCAGGGGTGGTGGAGGAGGCCCGCCTAAGCAAGGCCCCATTGATAAATTTACGGGGCCCAGTGGTGGCTCCGGGACACCCGGCGGCAGCGGGTCAGGGCCGGACATCGCAACGATCCTTGCTGCCATCACCCAATCTCGGGACATGCTTGATGCTAAAATCGGGGCAGTGGGAGCGGACGTTACACTGCTCCGCCAAGACCTCCGCAATGTGGTGGAGCGGATCACCGAGACCGAATCTCGAATCACGGTGACCGAAACGGACATTGGTGCACTGAAGAAGAGACTGGCAGAGGTGGAGTGTACCCAGAAGACTCTAGCGGCCAGGGTGGAGGATGCCGAAGGGCGCGCACGGAGGAACAACCTCCGCTTCATCGGCTTTCCGGAGCGGTGCGAGAAGGATGGCATGGAGCGGTTTCTGACCCAGTGGCTGGAGAGCTGGCTCCCCGAAGGGACACTGTCCACATGCTTTGTGATTGAGAGAGCGCACAGGGCCCTGACTCAGAGGCCGCCGGAGGGTGAGCGTCCTCGGCCTGTTATCGCCCGGCTATTGAACTACCACGACCGCGACGTCATACTGCGGGAGGCGAGGAACAAGGGCTCGCTCACCTATGAAAATCATACCATCATGATCTTCCCGGATTATACGAAGATGGTGCAGCAGCAGAGACAATCCTTTGTGGCCGCCAAAGCTAAGTTGCGGGGCCTGAAGCTCCAATACTCCCTCGTGTACCCGGCCCGCCTGCGAGTGGTGTACCAGTCCCAGACGCATTTCTTTGATACGCCCGAGGAGGTATTTCGTTGGACCGATGAAGCAGTGAGACTCAGACCGCATGCCCAACCGGGGCTGGGCCCAGGCGGGTCCCAGGGATCGTCGCCGGAGCGGACGAACCACCCAAACCGAAAAGGACGACACCGGAGGTCTAGATCGCGGATGCGGTCCGCCTCCACTAGTGCAATGCAGACCGATAGCGCGAGGGATTCGGAACACTCCGATGCTGGCAGCTGAACTCTGATGGGGACTAGACCTTATTTCTGTCGAGTAATGTGCTGCCCTACATCGCGATGGATCGGCTGGTGAGACTGTTCCATTGAGACTTTATTCATGCCAGTCACTATGCGTCTGAGACACTCTGAGACTACGGGTGGGAACGCTGTGGGGCTCGGGAGGCGGCTTCTATGGGCCTCAGACCCTCACAAGTTGTGGGTGTTGTTGGGGGGGTGGTGAGTGTATGATGAACGGGGTGTTGGGATCCATTGGCATGGCGGGCCCTGGGTCCTCTGTTCTGGACCCGGGTCTCTCCATGCCGCGACAGATACTTCAATGTTCTATGAGGTATTGGGGTGGGGGGAGTGGGGCGAGGGGGGGCGTTGTTCTGTTGTTGGTGTTTGGGGGGGCTTGGGCCTGGGAGGGGCTGCTGGGCGTTAGGACTGGGGGGGTGGGACCGCACGTGTACATTGCTGCTGGATCACTTGGATGGTGGGGTGCACCGGTGGGCGCGGAGGGCCCGGTGGAGGGAACTGCTTTGATGGTGGCTGATCATACAACTGTGTCTCCTCATAAGGCCATTCGCGTTGTGTCGTGGAATGTAAGGGGGATCCTTGATAAAATCAAACGTGGGGCTGTGTTACGCTGGGGGAAAAGGGAGGCTGTGGATGTGCTGTTGCTTCAGGAGACCCATATGTTGGGCTCTAAGGTCCTAAGCCTCCAGAGATTCGGCTTCCAGCAAGTGTACCATGCAGGCTTCGTGAGGGGCTCACGAGGGGTAGCTATCTTGGTCCATCGTAGGGTGGCGTATGTGCATGAAAAGCAATGGATTGACCCTCAAGGCCGATATGTCTTCATCAAAGGCCTGCTGGGTACCGAGCAGGTAGTGTTTGGTAGCGTGTATGCCCCCCCTCCCATGCAGTGGGCCCTGTCTGAAAGACTGTTTGCTTTATGGGACGAAATTCCGGATGTGCTGACTGTGGTCGGGGTGATTGGAACGAGGTTATGGATGTGGGCTTGGACCGCCAGAGACGGGTGCCTGTAGCTGTGGATCCCCCCCATGCAACCGCCCACACCAGATTGCGTGCAACAGTGGATAGCTTGGGCTGGGTTGATGTTTGGCGCCACTTTCATCCTGCTGCGCGTGAATTCACATATGTGTCGGCGGTGCATGGTTCCTTCTCGAGACTTGACTATCTGTTTGTGCCTAGTGCCTGTCTGAGCTGTGTCAGGGACGCTGCGATACTCCCCAGAGGTCTGTCTGATCACTCCCCAGTTGTAGCTACTATAGGCCTCCCCTCGAAGAGACAGCCGTTCCGGTGGCGGATGTCGTCGTGGCATTTGCAGCAGCCCGAGTATGTGCATTACTTGCGTGAGGCGATTGATAATTATTGGAGAGATAACCTAGTGGGGGATGTGGATGCAATGATGGTTTGGGAGGCGCTGAAGCCCACGATACGGGGTGTTGATATTGCTTGGTGTGTGGCTGCCCAGCGGAAGCATCGGGAGGCCATTGTGGCTGCCGCCACCCGCGTGGAGGAGTTGGAACAGCGTGGCTGAGATGGGGGCGACGAGGACGTGATACGGCAGCTCCTGCAGGCCCAGCAATCGTACGCCTCGGTCCTATATGACGAAGCCAGACAGGCGTGGCACGCCACGCGTAGCAGGGTTTATCAGTGGGGTGACAAGTCCTGTACAATGCTTCACAGGTTGTGCCAGGCGACCTTCCAGCCTCTCGCGTTGCCGGGTCTTACAGCGGAAGACGGCTCGGTTATGACAGACCCAGACATGCTCGCAGCTAGCTTTGCCCATTATTATGAGACGCAGTACGCCTCCCGGGACCACCTGGAGACTGAGGAGATCTCCGCCTATCTTGACGACCTGCTGCCACAGGCCGTCTCAGATGAGACCAGAGCTACTCTGGACGCCCCGCTCACGGCTGAGGAACTCGGGGAGGCCCTGGGACAACTAAATACAGGGAAGGCGCCGGGCCCGAGCGGCTACCCATGCGAATTCTATAAAAAGTTCCACCTCCAGCTGGGGCCTCAATATAGGCGCGCGCTGGAGGCGGCGCGGGCCCAAGGGGAACTGCCGCCCAACTGGCGCCATGCCGAAATCGTGGTTTTCTTGAAGCCGGGCAGGGCGCCGGACAGACACGACTCGTACCGGCCCATTTCTCTTTTAAATATTGAGGCCAAAATTCTGGCTAAGGCCTTGGCGAACCGACTGCTGCCCCTTATTACTGACCTGGTCCATCCTGACCAGGCCGGATTCATGCCCGTAGGGCCACTCGTCATAATATTCGGCGGGCGCAGGCGGCGGTTGACGCCATGGGCGCTCGAGATGAGCAGGCGGCACTCTTACTGGCAGATATGGACAGGGCCTTTGACTCTGTGAGCTGGGCATACCTGTTTACTCTGTTGACCCGCCTTAACCTGGGTCCAGTGTTCTTGTCGTACCTACGCTTGCTCTACACCAACGTCACGGCCTCGGTCCGAGTGGCCGGGGCCACATCCGGGCGTTTTCGCATTGGTCAGGGCACCCGGCAGGGTTGCCCTCTGTCCCCGTACCTGTTCGCCCTTGCTATGGAGCCCCTGGCGTCCCGGGTACGGGCGGATGCTCAGCTGTGCGGATTTGTCTGGAATGACGACCTGGTGGATAGGATTGCACTGTATGCGGACGATGTCCTCTTCTTTCTCACCGACTTACAACGCTCGGGTCCCCGGGTTCTGGAGGTCATGCGCGTCTTTGGCGAGATCGCTGGTCTTCGACTCAACCTTCATAAATCGACCCTGTGGGTGCTGGGCGGCGGAGTTGTGACTGACCCCTGGCCTGAGGGACTGCGGGTGGCGACAGATGGTCTGAAGTATCTGGGCATCTTCCTATCAGAGTCACGCGTCGTGGCTTGGGCTCGTGGTGTCCTGCCAGTGTGGGAGCGGGTCCAGGCTGATGTCAAGATTTGGTCCAGGATGCCGCTTACCATCTTTGGAAGATCGGCCATCTTCAAAATGGTGGCGCTTCCGCGTCTCCTGTATCAACTTCAGAATTTCCCGTACCCTATCGGCCCACAGTGGTTTCGTCAAGTTAACTCTGTGCTGGGTCGATTCCTATGGGCTGGCGGTGCGGCCAGGGTGGCGTTGAAGACATGCTTCTTGTCTACATATTGTGGTGGCCTGGCCACCTCGGACCTCCTCTCCTACTACCAGGCTTCCCAACTGCTTATTCTTAATGAATGGTGGTACAGTGATAGGGGGGATCCGGCGTATGCCTTGGAACGGTTGCTCATGGGTGATCATACACTCCACACCATACTATATTCAGCTCGCCTGCGCCGCGTATTGCCATCGGTTACCAGAGTGGTCTTTGCTGTGTGGAGGCAGGCCCTACGCCGCATGGCTGGTGGGGCAAGTTAACGGCCGAGACGCCGTTTTGGCACAATGGTTTGCTCCCGGAGCTGGCGGCCCTGACCGGCTTTGAGGGCTGGGAAGCCATAGGTATTACGCTACTGGGCCAGGTCATGTCCGGCGCCACCCTTAAATCATTTGAGGAACTCCGTACAGAGTTCCAAATGCCTCTGTCCCAGTTCTTCCGTTACTTGCAGCTGCGCCATGCCCTCACCCCGAGCATCGCCGGCCTGGACTCCCTACCGGAGTTCAGCCCGGTTGAGGCAAAAGTGTTTATGGGGGATCTGGGGGACAGAAAGGTTTCCCGATATATCAGATGCTGGTCATTCATTGCTCCTCTACCCTACACTCTCTTTGGGCGGCATGGGAGGTGGACATTGGCCCTCTCGATGAGGACGATTGGAGGGAGGTGCTAGAATCCCCACGTGGAACCGCCATAGCGGTCCGGCTCCGACTCATCCAATTTAAATACTTGCATCGAGCTTATTATACTCGTGAACGGCTGTGGAGAGCTGGGTTGATTGCATCCCCGGAATGCTTGCGCTGTGGGGCGGTGCCTGGGTCTCTGATACATACTGTGTGGTCGTGTGGTCGGTTGTCTGGGTTCTGGAGGGGTGTGTGGTGTTGTCTGTCCGAGGTCCTGGGCTGGGACCTTCCCCGTACACATCGGCTGGGATTGTTGCACATCATGGATGGGATTGGGGGAAACATATATAAGCACCATTTGTTGCTTTTGGGGCTTGTTGTTGCCAAGCGGGATCTGGCCCGGGCGTGGAAAGCGGTGAGGGCCCCCCCTGTCTGCGTGGAAAGCTGGGCTGGATTATTTCATGGGCCTGGAAAGGCCGATCTTTGAGGCGAGGGGCTGCCTGCGCAAACACTACAAGATTTGGAAGCGGTGGGCCGACTACCGGGGTCTGTCCCTGGATCCCCCAGCGGAGCGAGAGGAGGACATTTGAAGGCAGTGACATTGTTGGCCCGAAGCAGTAACACTCCGGTTGCGCTGCCCCTGCACATTTTTCTTCTATTGCTATATGTACACGTGTGGTTGGGGGTTGGGGGGGAGTTTTGGGGTTAGGGGGGTCGGGGTTAAGGGGTAGGGTGGGTTAGTGGGGGTTTTTCATACTGAGCCTATTCTTAAGACCTGCTTAAACATTTGCTGCCTATGTGATTTACTGTACTGATATTGTTGTGGTGTTCTTCGGTCTTGGGGATGCCACGTTTTTTATTGCTCGTTTGCTCAATAAAATTGGTTGTGAAAAAAATACTGCATCTTAGAGCACGGTGTTAAAATAAATATTTTTAACTTTATTGTGTCTCTTTCTTTACCCATGCTGTGGACTGGTATGAGAATATAACGAAAGAGTGTTCTTGATTTCCACCATTCCTGAGAGTAACCTAAGTAGCATGTTCTCGGTTGTCTAATCATTGGTATCTTTGCTATAGGGCGAAGAGCTAATGTGACACAGATGCTAGTCGGTTAGGGGTTCTAGGTACTGAGGTGAGTTTTTTGGTCCATCACAATTCACTGATGTCCTGGGTCTCTGTGCGCAGTTCTGTGTGTGAGCAGAATCCCTGCAACATGGCACACCCAACTCAGTGGTCTTATTTTTGAGACACTCGAGTAGTGTCCACGACACCCTGGCTGTTGTTTCTGGTTGACAGTGTTGATGTTTAAACTACCTATAGTTAAATAGGTTCTTTCAAGTTTGATCATTTAAAAAGGTTCTGAAGTGACCACTCTGAGGCATGCAGGTAAGGTGACATCAAGTTTATTGACCGTTAGCCTCCACAGCTCCCAGGATACTGGACTGTGGTACAGTGAACATTCAAACATCCAACATTCAAACATTCCATTGTCATAGAGATATCATTATAGAAACTGTGTTGATAGAAATACTACTAAGATTACTACAACATATCTCTTCTTCCCCAAAAATAAATAAATAAATAAAAAATAAAAAAGTAGAGGTGATACTAAAAGGGAAATTTAACAAAAGCAAAAGAATACAATATCATTACAAATCTAAGTGATTAGGAGTAACATGAATCCTACCACTTCTTCGTGGTGAAACATATCTCAAATATGTATCATTAGAATTCAAATTCAACCTGCGAGAAAAAATAAGTCCATTTTCTTTCTCTCCAGAAATAAGACCAAGTTGAGAAATAACTTTTCCAGGTAGCTTGTAAACTCCTGAGAGATTCCACCAGTTTTTCATATTGACTCTAACAGCATAGTGAGACACAGCATCAACTTTGACTGGAGAGCCAAATTTAGATAAACCTTTTGGTACATTGTGGGGAGACTTGATTTTGACCCAATCCTCTACTGAAATATTGGATTTAAAATCAATTAGTTTATTCGAAACAGATTTACTAGATGATTCAGACAAATCATGTGACACACAACTTTTGATATTAGAGCCCCATTTTTTCATCCAAGCAGGAGGACACAGATGAAAAGAAGCTTCTCTACCCCTAGGGAGTTTAAAAGGACTCAAGCCAGTAATGGCACTTGGAGTTTTACGGTGTGCCCACAACATGCTTTGAATAGCTTCCTTTATATCAATTTTGGATGATATAGAGCATTGTATACATTCTACCAAGATTCGATTAGTGCGCTCAATGAAACCATTTGCTTGCGGATGATAAAGAGCCTTCCGCATATGAACAATACCAGATTGATTTTAAAAACTCGACATTTCTTTAGAAGTAAACTGTACACCGTTATCAGAAACAATTTCGTTTGGAAATCCCTCTCTTGCAAATAGAGTCTGAAGACATTTTATGACTTCTTGTGAGTTAGGATCAGACATAAATTGAACCTCTCACCATTTACTGAAGTAATCAGCTACAACTAAAGCAAACTTATATTTTATTGGAAGAATGTTAAATGGTCCCACAAAATCTATAGCCAGTCTCAACCATGGACCATCCAGTGCTATAACCTCTTGTAAGGGCGATGAAACAATTTTTACAACCTTATCACTTGAACAACAAGTCAAACAACTTTCCACAACATCCTTAATTCGACAATCCATAGAAGGCCACCAATAAAATGCCCAAATTCTTTTTTTGATATTAGTTTGTCCAAGATGTCCCTCATGTCCAAAGTCAATAATACGACTTCTCAGTGACTCTGGAGGAACACATTTTTCGCCTCTCATAATCATACCATCTTCCTCCAAAGTGAGCTCATCAGCTATCTTAGCATAAGAGTGAAAATGACTCTCAAAGTGTTTTTCTTTGGGCAAACCAGAAACAATGTATCCCTTCACAGCTTTGAGAACCACATCAGACTCTAACGCAGTAAACCATTCATCTTCTGTAAAACATCCTATAGAACAAACATCCATAGCAGCAATTAAACATTCCTCATCATGATTTTCCCCATGATCATATTTAGAAAGAGGAAGAGGAAACCTAGAAAGAAAATCCGACCTAATGTTCTTTCCTCCAGAAATATGTGCAACATCGAACTTGTACTGCAACAATTTTGAACTAAGCCTGGCAATCCTTGGAGTATGGTCTTTTACTATTTTCCCTCCAAGGATGGGAACAAGAGGTTTATGGTCTGTGAGAAGATTACAACTTTTATCCCACAAAAAACACTTAAATCTCTCAACTGCCCAACAACACGCCAAAAGCTCACGTTCAATAAATTAATAGTTTTTTTCACTCGGACGCAGAGCCCGTGAAGCGAACCCCACTATATACTCTTTCCCTTGTTTCTTATGAGAAATCATTCCTCCCAGACCATATAAGCTGGCATCAACTGAAAGAGTACATTTTACATTAGAATCAAAAGTAGTGAGGATCTTACAAGACCCCAAATCTTTCTTAATGCAAATAAATTAATTTTCACAATCCTCATTCCATTTAAAAACAGTTTTTTAAGTAATTCTCTCATGTGTACCGTTTTTGATGAAAAATGTGGGAAGAACTTTGAATAGAATTCACACATACCCAGGAATGAAGAGGCAAGTTCTTTAGAGGAAGGAGAAGGAGCATCAACAATAGCTTGAATAAGACCTTCCCTGGGTACAATTCCTTTACCCGATATGTGATATCCCAGATACTCAATAGATTGCACGCCAAAAACACATTTAAGCTTGTTTGCTACAATACCTTTAGAATTTAACCTCTCCAAAACACAAAAAAGATTTTTGTCATGAGACTCCTTACTGTTACCTGCCACTAAAATATCATCTTGGTAAACAACCGTGTTGGCAACCCCCTCCAACACCTTCTCCATAATGCGTTGAAAAACGGAGGCTGCTGAAGCCAATCCAAAGGACATCCTCCTAAACTGAAATGTACCTATGGGTGATACAAAGGCAGTTATGCGTTTAATTTCCGGGTCTAATTTAACTTGATGATAAGCTGATGCTAGATCTATTTTAGAAAAAAGTTTAGCACCAGAAAACTTGGACAGGATGTCATCAATACGAGGGAGAGGATGTGAATCAACCCAAATCTCTCTGTTTAAACTGCGTAAATCAATGCAGACCCTAAGACTGTTATTTTTTTTCCGCGTGACAACCAATGGGTAAAACCAAAGAGATGATCCTATAGGTTCAATGACCCCTGATTCGCACATTTTCCGAAGTTCAGCTGAAAGATCATCCCTAATACTAAAAGGCACATTTCGTAATTTATGTTTAACTGGAGTTGCGCCTTCTTTTACTTTAATACAATGTTGGAATCCACTGATGTGCCTAAATTATTTTCAAAAACTTTGGGAAATTTTGAAGTACTGTCAATTTATTTTCATCACAACTGTGTTCTTCAACCACCGACACTTGCTCTTTAGTACCTGGTCTGAGTGTCATACCAAATAATCCTTGGTGGTACCACCCTAAAATGTTGAGCCCTTTCTTAGCTACATAAACCTTTCCAAAAATATGTTTATTCTTGAATACCAGAGAACTTTCGAAAAATCCAGATAATTCTATTTTCCTAACCTCATAAGAAACAGGGCTTCTATCAGGTGGATTAAGTGGTTTATCACTCCAGGATTTCTCAAACAACTCATCAGTAATCATTTTCATTCATGCCCCTGAATCAACTAACAGTTGAAGAGGCCTTTCATCCACAATAATCTCAACCACTGGGTCAACACAATCTTCAGCATCATCATGAACAACAACCACTAAGTCAGATAATGAACTAACAACTTCACACTCTGCATCATTAGATTTATCATCCTCATTATATACTACACTTACACTTCCCTTGACATTACATACTTTCGCAAAGTGTCAAATTTTACCACATTTGTGACATTTAGCAGACCTAGCTGGACAAATCTTTGCGTTAGGAAAATGGGAAGGAAAACCACATTTACTACACACATTTTTAAAAGAAGTAGCCCTCTTCTCATTTTTGTTAAACACATATTTTGAACTTTTAAGATCCATTTGTGGTCTATTGGATACAATCTGTCCTTTATTATACTTGTCACCACCATCTTTTATTACTCCAACTAGGTTTGTCTCTGGTTTTAACTCTCTTGACTCCTTTTGTGACAACTCAATACTTTTAACTATAGAAATAGTTTCTTGTAAAGTAGGATTCTTTAGAGTAAGTAATTTCTGTTGTACTTTTCTGTCGTTGGTATGAACAACAATTTGATCACGGATGAGCTGTGTTGTAAAATTTTCAATCTCACATTCCGATGCAAGTATACGAAGAGCAGCTACATAAGAAACAATACTTTCATCTTTTTCCTGAGTTCTTGTGAAAAATTTGTGTCTAGCAACTACAATACTGCCTTCTTCATCAAATTGTTTTTGTAACATTCTAACAGCTTTTTGAAACTCATCTATCTCATCCTCACCCTCAATTACCTATTATAGGGTCAAAATGCTCCAAGACAGCTTGCCCTTCAAACCCTAGATTATGTTTCCAGATGAAATGTTTTCTTTGTGCGCTAAATCTACTACCACCAATTGCTCCTAAATATTTTTCAAACGCCCTGTACCAAACCTTTCATTTGACAGAAGGATCACCTGGGAGCTGTAAAAATGGAGGTGGCGCTTGCACATTCTGCATATTCGTAAAAGAATATATATATTACTCACACAAAAAACAATTCACTAATACAACCTGTAAACACTAAAAGAAACATATGTGAAGTGAAGTCATGAAATATACATTTAAATACATGTAAAGATTAATAAATAATGTCTGTTACATCACACATTAGAATAAAACTATCACTTCACATTGAGTAAAATTTTCAACAAAATAAATAAATAAATTATCTCTCACAAGAGATAAAGTGTGATTTCCTATGTTTACTGTTATATTAAAATAACCACGCTCCAAATCCATTAAAGAAGTAGATTCCTTTGCTTGAGCACTCTGGATCAGTTTTCTTATGAAGAAATTCAATTTGCTTATTTCAGGAAAAATAAATTCCACATATAGATCGTTTCATATAAGACAAAAACCCTTCTGCTGATTATCCATGGCAAAAGTTGAGAAAGAAGTACTGTTGAGCCTACTGCTTCAAAATGTCTTCGAGCCCAATAAAGTGAGAAAGAACTTCCACCGGAGAGCCACCTGCACGTTGCCCTTACGACCACCTTCAGGCTCCTGCAGCTGCGTATTAACAAATCCAATTGAACAGCATGCGCATTGCCTTTCCACCACCTTTAAGCTCCTCCAACTGCGCATACATAAATCCAGTTACACCGCATGCGAGTTGTCTTTCCACTAGTTAAAGATTCTGCAGCTGCTCATTGAAGTAATAAATGACGTAGCCTTGTAACTACAGAGAACAAACTTGCCTGGATGAGTGCGTGACAAAAGGATTAACGTCACCATCAGCTGAATCCTTTGAATAATTCTACGACGTCATCAATTGCACACTGACACTTGACTGTGCAACTTCGGTGTCCAAAAGAAAATGACCAACTGACAGGGGAACGATCCTTGTACAGAACCAAGAGTTAAGTTCCGAGTCTTTAAAAAAATACGAAAACCAATACTTACAGTGTGAATCTAATGTATATCTTCACAACTCACGTGGTTTTCAATTTTTTTTTTTACAAAGTGTTCCCAGACCGGGCATTAAAAGTAAAATCACTTCTTCTCCGCTCCGTGTTTGACAGCTTCTTCAACACAGCACCGAGATCCAGGATCCCATCGGTGTGTGTAAGGATGCAGAATACAGAGAAAACAATTCTCTTCAAATTTGAACAGAAAACTTCTGTCCTACACAGAAGAGACTGGAAGCCTGAAAACACAGTTTTGAGCACGACGAGAAGAACTGCACTAACCCTGGGCGTAGTGGGCGTAGTGGGGCTATGCGAAGCTTCGTGAAGTGGGCATGAATCTACCCCCACCCACGCGTTTCGCGTAGCCCCACTACACGCCGCCCGCCTCCCTCCCGCCCTCTTTTATACCCCTAATTTGGATTTTTAATAGGTTAAAAAGTAAAGAAAAACACCTACCTTTTATGTGGCGTCCCGGGGCTCCATCTTCTTCGTTGCGCCGACTTCTTCCAAACCAAATGAGCATGCGCATTTCTCGCCCATGCATGCACATTTGGTTGGATGAAGTCGGTGCAAAGAAGAAGATGAAGCCCCGGGACGCCCCATAAAAGGTAAGTGCTTTTCTTTACCTTTTAACCTATTAAAAATCCAAATTAGGGGTGTAGAAGAGGGCGGTAGGGAGGCGGGCGGGGGGCAACTTCGCTCTGTCCACGGGTGTGCGTAGTGTTGCCTACTATGCCTACTTTCCGAATCGCGTAGTAGGCAACACTATGTGCACTCCGTGGGCGGAGCGAAGTGCTCTGCCCAGGGTTAAACTGCACGCGTGGATGGAGGCACTAACGGTCAGTTCTCGTCGCCAAATTGAAGTGACCACGCTGAGGCATGCAGGTAAGGTGACATCAAATTTATTGACCGTTAGCCTCCACAGCTCCCAGGATACTGGACTGTGGTACAGTGATTATTCAAACATCCAACATTCCAACATTCCATTGTCATAGAGATATCCTTTTAGAAACTGTGTTGATAGAAATACTACTAAGATTACTACAGGTTCCTACTTGAGTTACTGCCCTTAGTTCTACATTTAATTTGCATTGTACTTTTTCTCTACTGTGTTGCTATGGGTGATGTTGAAATACCCCAGCACAGTCGGATGGCTGTCCGCAATCATTTGCAGACATATGCTGACCCCTTGGAGGGCATGGCAGTCGTTTTTGTGGTGAGTGCTGAGGCGGCTTACCCATTTGAGATTTTCTATTCATGGGTTACATTAACTGCGGTGAATGCAGATAGCAATACATTTCATGTTTACACTCACACTTCCATGCCTATGGAGTATGCTCCTTATAGGACACAAGAGATTCCGATTTCTGCTTGGCAGCATTGAGTTTGGTTTAATGGCGCCCTTCCCCAGTCTGTAACGGTAGTGAGATTAGGTCCTTTGTCCATCCCTGGAGCTACTTGGCCTGTTTTGGCAGGGTTCATTCGGCATCAGCGTTACTTGATGGTTCCCATTGGGGAACTTAGAGTCCTGTATACCTCTGCTGTAGGGGTTATTAGGGCTTTAGTGCAACACATATCCCGCCATGTCCAGGCAGGACCGCCTGGCGCTGCGGGGCAACCAGCTGGACCGTCCGGGATGAAAATTAATCTCGTCTTAGTTAATTCGGTTATGGGCAAGCGGCCCCAAGAAAAGGATGATTTACCTTTTTGGCTTGCTGAGAAATTTGACCAGATGGAAGAAGTATTTCCTAATACATCTCCTGTTGAGAAACACAGGATACTAATGATTAGTTTGAATAAAGACTTAATATCTGAGGTTGCTGATTGTGGGACTTGGGGTAAGATATTTGCGACAGTCTATACTAAGTGCTTCGGCACTCCATCTATGGCTGTCCTACCCTCCGTCATTAAGCGTGTCCAAGATGAACACGGGCGGAGGTGGCTGTTGAATTAGGAATGAGACTCGTTGGAGCGTTTAAGGTTGTTTCCGATCTCGTCTTTGCTAATGTCAAGGGGGATGCTGTAAGCTTCCAGGTATACGTTCAGTCCCCGAAGCCGATAAGCCCCGGCAGTTACCGAAAATCATAGCTGATGCTTATAAAACCATTAGCCGCAATAGTTTGGGTGTTAAGTCTTTTGCTAAAACAGCAGCGCAGAAGCAAACTACGGTGGCGCCTTCTGATGAAGATGAACGCCCCTCTTTTCCAAAGCAGAATTGGAGTAAGAATAAAAAACAGGGGAAAAAGCAACAGAAACAGGGGTCATGTCCTGCTTCACCAGTACCGAGTCTTCAGAGCGCACATATGATTTGCGCAACCAAGCTGGTATTAAGTCACCTGATCGTTTTCAGGTTCCTGATCACCATTCTCCTCGATCTTTGCAGGATACATTGGTCTCACCCGCCAGTGAAGGAGAACGCTGCAAAGGTCGGGGTGCCCAGCAAAGCAGAAAGCAGCCCACAAGACCGACGGTAAAGGCAAGCAAGACGACTCACCGCGTCAAAGACCCCAGTTTCAGAAGAAGAAAGTTGCCGCTTTAACAGCGAGGTATTCCACGGATAGTGAGAACACAGCTTCGGAACCAGACATGGGCGCTGACGCTGTTAGATAGTGCGGCATAAATGACAGTAGTGCGGGAAGCATTGCGTCTATTTTTGAAGGTGATGGTAACTGACACTTTCGTTACTGTTGAGACAGCTGACACTAGAGTGGCTCCCCCTGAAAGACTTTATGAAATAGTACTCTTAATTGAAGGTGACATACAACGTACTATAAAAGGGGTATTTTGGGAAAATCTGACTACTACCTATAACATTTTGTTAGCAGAGGCTGATTGGCCCCCACCCTTTGTTCTGTCTGCTTCGCAAGTGGAGGAGGTAATCCTCCCTGCTTTTGCGCACACAGTGCGAAGGAGCAGGCCCTGAATTTTGCAGAAGAGTGGGCTAAGGTGCTTTTGACTGCAGTGCAGATGGCGATTCTTAAAGAACGGGCACTGTCACAGGGGAAACGCATTTTGGTTGTTACACCGCATCCTGCCTTGGAGGCAGTGACGAAAGCCAGTGTACCGAATTCGAAAGCTTTGCACCCGAGGTGGATACAATGGGCCACTTCCTTGACGTCTCTGGATGTCACATTTATCTTTGACTCCTCTTTGCAAACACAAGAGTATTTGCAGTATGAATTCGTTTATTTCGCTCCTCTGACCATGCGCCCGCTGGAGGACTTCCATTGTATAATTTACACTGACGGATCAGCGCAACCAGCGACGGGTTCAAAACATGCTTATTTTGCGGCCTGCGCAATAGTGGTTGGTGCTATGGTGAATGAAATGTTCAAGTCTGATGTCGTGCATACACAGACATTAGGGGACTGTACCGCCCAATTGGTAGAGCTACATGCGCTGGTGCTTGCACTGGAATACGCAGACCCTTGTGTGACTACTCTTATTGTGAATGACTCTTACTAATGTGTTCAGTCTTACAATGGCAATCTATTCCTTTGGACTCAGAATGACTATCGCGATTCCAAAGGTAGTATGATTAAACACAAAATGCTTTGTGTTTGAGTGGCTGAGCTTAAAGAAAAGCTCCCACTCGTGTTTGTAATTCATACTCTTGGTCACCAACGCGTGGGGGTACAAGCTGTTGGTAACTGTCTTGCTGATGAAGCAGCGAAGACCGCAGTTGCAATATACTTAGTAGCAGCAGTTACATGCTCCAAAAGTAAGATTGATGATGACATCTTGGCAGCTATTGCCGCAACAGAGAAGGGAGGTAATTACCCCAGAGTTTTCCCTTCTAAATACTTTAATCTTTTAAGTACTGATAAAGTTCCCTATGTGAGAATTAACGACGTTGGTGAGAGGTTGATTCCCAACGAGGACCGCAGACAAGCCTTGATAACAGCAGCGCACGAGGTTATGGCCTGTCAGCTACTGTATCTCTCCTTCAACAGCGTTACTGGTGGCTTGGATTGTACAAACAGACGCGTGATTATGTCCTTCATTGTGACGTATGTCAGCAGATTAAAAGTTCAACTGCTGCGCGCCCACCCCAGACACAGTTGTGCATATTTAATAAACCGCTTGGGTGTGTTTATTTAGATCACTGCGGTCCTTTTTCCTCTGATACTGCGTATAAGTACATCTTAGTTGCAGTTGATTCGTGCACATGCTTTGTTTGGGTGTGGCCACAAAGGAGTACTGATACCTGCACTGTCATCAGGGATTTGCGTGTCTTTGTGGGAATTTTTGCATGTGGTACCTTCCATTCGGACCAGGGTCCAGCGTTTGCCTCTAAGGCGTTCAAGGATGCCATGTGTTCATTGGGGGTCCAAGTCAAATGTTTGTCTCCATATTAGCCTGAGGCCAATAGTGTTGTGGAGCGAATGAACCGTGACTTAAAGCAATCCTGGACAGCTAAGGTTTTAGGTACAGGCCGGAACTAGCTAGCCCATCTCTATAGCGTGAAGCGTGCAATTAATAATCTCCCTAGAAGGTCTCTGGGTGGGTGGACCCCATACAAAATTCTCTTTGGCATCAAAATGTTTGTTACGGACCTTGAGGGTCTAGACATGGCGGTGTCTGCCGCATCCTTTTACATAGATGATCATTGTACTGTGTTACAGGACCTACAAAAGAGCAGAGACAGTCTTGCAAAGGAACATTTGCCCTCCACATCTGATGCTGCTCTTCAGATTCCGGTAGTTGGCTGGCTACCCCAAGTTGGTGATCTGGTCCGAGACAAGGTGGAGAACAAGAAGGAGTTTTGCCCCTCATATTGTGCACCAGTTCCTGTGCTTGGCGTGCAGGGTACAAGAACGGTCATTTTACCTCCACTTCCTGGTCGCAAAGAAAAAAGGTACATCTCCATTGACCAAATCAAATTACAGCGAGTGGCCGATTCTTCTTAGTATGACTCTAGTGGTCTCTTGTCCAGCAATGCTGAGAAATTCTGTTTTGGCTCTGGTGAGTTCCACTAGGCCTGACGTGGCCATCGTGATGCCTATAGTTACTGATCCTTTATTGAATACACCGGCTGGTGATCCCCTTGATGAGACTGAGTATACCTACCCTACAGACTTGTTGTTGCCTGATTTGCAAACATCTGCAGATAAGCAGTCATGCATTTCATTTGACACTGACTCTGTTGCATCAGAGTCCCCATCGAAAATTTAGATTTTTGTTGTTTAGTTTAAGAAACACTTTTTAATACCCCCTTGGACTTACATTTGGCTGATGCTTTTTTCAATTTTTTTTTGTTCATGTCGATTGGATTTGTGGTGTATTTTTTCCATTTGGTGAATGGACATTATGTTAAAGAAAGAACTTCAATTCAGTTAATTGATGGAACTTTGGCACCCCACTCCTCATCTCACATCAAGAAGAGGGACTAGACTTTTGTTAATATCACTGCTTGGCCCATTTTAAATGGGATTGTATGGGATGCTGTTAGATTTCAAATCCATGGCCCCACATAGGCTATTAATGTTCCCAATGTACTATGTGTTTCAATGGGGGATGTGGTCAAACAAAATATACACTCTGATGATTGGGATGTCCAGGCCATAGAGGCTCTGTTTTCTGATTTGAAGTATTATGCTGCTTTTGATGCTGAAGATTTATATTTGGACTCAGCAACCATTTTCTGCACAGAGCTAAACCATTTAGGAATGTGGTTAATTATACACAATGGGAGCATTGTCCAGCTACCGTTGAGGGCAGCTCAAAATCTCTTTTGAAAAAATGTACATATTTTACTGATTTTAATCAATCCAATCCTGACACATTTTATTTTAAGATGACTGGCCAGTCCTCTTCCAAAGTTAGACTGACCCACACTAAATTATTATATTCTAAGTCCTTTTGTGACCAATTAGCAGTTGGGGGCTATGAACTGTTGAAAGCTACTATCAATCTTAAATCTGTTTGGGGTTCTAAAGACTGGCAGGTAAAAGGCACTGAGGCTTTGCATCGTGCATGTCTCATCCCGAACCATATGTTGTTTTTTAATTCGACCATTTCACAGACCATCTTCTTTGGGTTGGCTACCTCTAAAAAATTAAGTGCTCCCTCTTTTCCTGATTTAGGAGAATACCCAACATGGTACAATCATACAGATTTGTCCGTTAGTGAATTACCGTCTCTGTTGCTGAATTCTTCTTTTAACATTTCTAGTTTTGATTCCCGAGGTTGGTTATTATGGCAAAAAAGCTCCGATTTATGCCAACATCTTTTTCTGGGTCTGACCCCTGGCTAAACACAGGTGAGAGTAAATCTCCGTTTTCAAAGTGATCATTCTGTTACTACCTATTCAGTAGGCAAATTATGTCATAACTGGCTCAGACATTCCACCTTAGCGACAGTCAAACTCCATTTATCCAAATTAACTGAAGATGTTGATGTGAATGACTTTGATAAGGGCCCTGTGGGAGACAGAACGAAATGATGGGTATATGTTTACAATGAGGTTTGTCTCAAATTGAAGTGGCTTCTAGATTGCGTGAACTAGCCCAAGCAAATTTAGAAAAAGTGCTTGCAGTTGTTGGTAACAGCATTAACACCCTTTCTTCCCGAATTTACACATTGGACAATATCGTTTCTTCTGTTGTTGATATCTTCCAGGATGAAGTGTCTGTTTTGTATCATGGTCAAAAACAATTACGTTCCATTATGTAATTTGCTTGAACATTACAAACTTTGAAGGCCGGTAAAGTGCCTTGGGACTACATGAATACTTCTTCTTTATTTTTACAGTTTAATTTGACTGTAAAACCGGATACTTGATTACTAAGGAGCACTCCCGTTGGCTACATTAAGGGGTCCATTAGGATGTCGGGCGGTGGCGGGGCGGAAAAACAGCTTGTGTCCACCACATTAGGATAGGTAAACATAGGTAATTTCCCGTCCCCCGCGGAGCGACGCGCACCGCCATCAAAGTGTGCCCGCCACCGCAGCGGCGGGAGGCAATCGAGACTCTCCGCCGTGCCGAATGACGTCCGCCCCGCTCGACAAATTAGGATGGCCCAAACAAGCAGACCCACAGCAGCGGAAACACCGCCCAGCCTGAGCAGGCGGAAACTCGACAGGAAGTGATGGGTAGGCACACACACATGGAAACCAAGGGGAAAGCTGACATCTAAGTCAAACAGCCTGCATGTCAGTAGCAGACATGTAAGGGGTGCACCACACCCAAATAGAGGGACGTAACACCCACGATGGGCAGGCACAAGTGGCACATATAGGGGATGGCCTAAAACCACACACACCATGCCATACAGGAGTGCCAAAACCACCATGTGCCTGCAATGCATGACAAACACAAACACAATGCCAGTGTGGAGCAGCAGGGCCACACAGTTCACACAAAAACACCCAAGACACATTGAGGATCAATCAAACACAACACTGATGTGCAACTCACACACGTTGTACACTCCAAACTGACAAACACAACAAGGAGGAGACACACACAACACCATGGACACACCAACACACAGCACAGTGCACTACAAACAGCTCACATAAATACATACAATCCTCTACCCAGGGCAAGACAAAACAAACAGGCATACAACTCCTGGGTGACACATGTGTGTCTCACACAACATAGGGGCACACACACATCCACTACAAACTCACACCCTTCACACTGCACACCTCTGCTACACGCAACACCACGCATCTCATGTAGGCCATGGCACCAGGACCAAGGCCCAACACAAGATGACCATACACATACAAGGCTGGGCACACAGAAAGCAATCCACACACATACTTCATTACATATCCCAGCCAGCTTCGATACATTTGCACAGCATCACACCCTGTGCTGGCAGTGTCCCCCAACCAGACATGTGAACAGTGTAGGCAACAACTGCAAATCACTAACAAGATGACTGCATGCCAGGTAAAATACCAATCACAGATCACACAATTTGCAGGCTCAGAATGGACTTAAGACCCTGTCACCCCTGCCCAAAATTATGATGGCTGCAAAGAGCCTTGCAATGTTGAAGTGATACATGGAGCATGGTGCACAGGCAATCAAATGCGAACAGAAACAGAACTGAAATCAGCAAGGACACCGACAAAACACACACCAGTAGTAACTGTATTTATTCACATATTGCACAGATGCAGCGGTACAACAATAGTAGACAACAGCAAGGCTCAAAATGATGCAAAAATGCTATATACCATGCACAGGTGAAACACAAACAGGAAGGCCAGTGTCCATAGCACAGGGGAGAGGCCAGCACAGCATAGCAACAGGGCAAGTGTCCATGGCAGGGGAGAGGCCAGCACAGCAGAGCAACAGGGCCAGTGTCCAAGGCACAGGTGAGAGCACGACACAGCAGAGCAACAGGGCCAGTGTCCATGGCAGGGGAGAGGCCAGCACAGCTGAGCAACAGGGCCAGTGTCCAAGGCACAGGTGAGAGCATGACACAGCAGAGCAACAGGGCCAGTGTCCATGGTAGGGGAGAGGCCAGCACAGCAGAGCAACAGGGCCAGTGTCCAAGGCAAAGGTGAGAGCACAAACGGACTCTAGTATGTTTCGTTAGGGGGTAGGAACACCTGGTAAGTGTGCTCATGAAGCCCTCACCCACCAACCTAGTTGGTGGCATGCTTCATCATCGGGCCCACCCAGTGGCACCTAGCGTGTCCCGGGTGTGCTTCGACGCCTGATTACAGCGGAGCAGGTATGTCGCTGAGTGTGCAGTGAAGAGTGTTATGAAAGTGATTTTAAAGCGGCTTGGCGCCCCGCACATGCGCACTCCTCACCATGGGCTCCGCGCATGCGCACCTACCTCTTGTAGCGCAACAGCAAAGCCCCGGCGCACGATTAGGCACTATGACTCGGCAGTCCGAGTCTTTCTACTCTTATCTCTACTATGCAGGTGCACATGTTTATCCAATCAAACACAGTATATAATACTCAGCAGAACCTGCCATTATTCACCGGTATGCGAAGGAGGCACTACAGGTCCAGAGCAGGCTCTGCTCAGAAAAGCTGTGAGTATGAGAAACAACCATCACTACAACTGGTAAGCGCTACCTTTTCTTCCCTACAGGTCTGCTAATGCGAGTGGCCAAATCCTTTCTTTCCCACAGGGTCAACCCCTCGCCACTTCCCAACCTTGGAGCAAAGAACTGCTAAAACTAGCGTAAGAACCATCTCTTGCGCCTCTTCTCACATATGCATCATGTATGTGAAAACCGTGTTTTAGCCACTCCACTCCCGAACTATAAGTGCGAACTTCACCCTAATGGTACCACCAATACCATTACACTATAGCCGTCCATAGCCAGCACCCCTCTCGCTATAGTGTCGGCAATTAGATGTATATAATGCCATACAGTTTAGTGACTCTCTTTTTTCCTTGTATGTTTTGGCCTTGTCCATATATGTTAAATGTACAGGTGTTTTGAGAAGGGAATCCCCCTCTCACACATAGAAAAACAGTTTAGGGCGTGTATACACATAGTCTGAATTACACACCCACTAGTTTAATCACATACACATTTTTATATAGGTTCTGAAGAAAGCCAGCATATTTATAAGGCACTGGCTGAAACATGTTGACCCACCACTGGATGTAGGAGGTCGTAACTCGCCTCTAACATCCAACAGCCTTATTTTTAACTGCTGACGGTGGCCCAGGTATTAAAGTCTAATTCACCCTCGGGTACTGGGACCCCGCCAAGCCGTTTTAAAATCACTTTCATAACACTCTTCACTGCACACTCAGCGACATACCTGCTCCGCTGTAATCAGGCGTCGAAGCACACCCGGGTCACGCTAGGTGTCACTGGGTGGGCCCGATGATGAAGCATGCCACCAACTAGGTTGGTGGGTGAGGGCTTCATGAGCACACTTACCAGGTGTTCCTACCCCCTGATGAAACATACTAGAGTCCTTTTGTCAAATTTTGTAATACATGAGCTAGTCTCCTTTTGATTAAATCACATATAAACCCCGGGGATAAGGACTAGCTTTCTGGTCCTCTCTCTCTCTCTTGATACGCAGTCACAGGTGAGAGCACGACACAGCAGAGCAACAGGCCAGTGTCCAAAGCACAGGTGAGAGCACGACACAGCAGAGCAACAGGGCCAGTGTCCATGGCGGGGGAGAGGCCAACACAGCAGAGCAACAGGGCCAGTGTCCATGGCAGGGGAGAGGCCAGCACAGCAGAGCAACAGGGCCAGTGTCCAAGGCACAGGTGAGAGCACGACACAGCAGAGCAACAGGGCCAGTGTCCAAGGCACAGGTGAGAGCACAACACAGCAGAGCAACAGGGCCAGTGTCCAAGGCACAGGTGAGAGCACGACACAGCAGAGCAACAGGGCCAGTGCCCATGGCAGGGGAGAGGCCAACACAGCAGAGCAACAGGGCCAGTGTCCATGGCAGGGGAGAGGCCAGCACAGCAGAGCAACAGGGCCAGTGTCCAAGGCACAGGTGAGAGCACGACACATCAGAGCAACAGGGCCAGTGTCCAAGGCACAGGTGATAGCATGACACAGCAGAGCAACAGGGCCAGTGTCCATGGCAGGAGAGAGGCCAGCACAGCAGAGCAACAGGGCCAGTGTCCATGGCAGGGGAGAGGCCAGCACAGCAGAGCAACAGGGCCAGTGTCCATGGCAGGGGAGAGGCCAGCACAGCAGAGCAACAGGGCCAGTGTCCATGGCAGGGGAGAGGCCAGCACAGCAGAGCAACAGGGCCAGTGTCCAAGGCACAGGTGAGAGCACGACACAGCAGAGCCACAGGGCCAGTGTCCATGCTAGTAAACAATGGTCAGGACTAGCACACCTGTATGAGGCACAGGCGCATGTGAGGGATGTCAACTCACTCCTGGAAGTCATGCAGACTTGGACCTGTCTGTGTGTCGGTGACAGCAGGCCCACTTAACTGGGGTGACAGAGCCCCAGGTGATGTGGGGCTAAGAGTGGATTGGCAAGCTGGAGGGCTGTGTGGACCAGGTGGCAAAGCGGCACGCGGAGGTGGAGTCATGCAGACTTCTGACACAGTGTGGGTGGGAGAGGTTGGAGGGGTGCCCTTCCACTTTTTGGGAATATGAATTGGCTTCCCTGTCTTGGAGTTGATGGAAAGTGTTGATGACCCAACAGGCACACACACCAATTGTCCCACATCAGGTGCAGACACTGGCACTACCTCTGGTGATGTGCTGGATCCTGCGGAACGCTTGGTCTGGCTACGCCTCAGGACCTCCTTCCCCTCTTTGCCTGGTGTACCCACTACAGTGCCCTGCTTTGCCTTTGTGCCAGGGGTGGTGTCTACAGTGCCCTGCTTTGCCTTTGTGCCAGGGGTGGTGTCTACAGTGCCCTGCTTTGACTTTGTGCCAGGGTTGGTGTCTACAGTGCCCTGCTTTGCCTTTGTGCCAGGGGTGGTGTCTACAGTGCCCTGCTTTGCCTTTTTGCCAGGGGTGGTGTCTACAGTGCCCTGCTTTGCCTTTGTGCCAGGTGTGGTGTCTACAGTGCCCTGCTTTGCCTTTTTGCCAGGGGTGGTGTCTACAGTGCCCTGCTTTGCCTTTTTGCCAGGGGTGGTGTCTACAGTGCCCTCTTCCACCTGCTTCAATGGACTCTGAATTGGGGTAGATGTGGTGGGTGGATGTGTCCCTGTGCTCTTCCTAGGTGTACCCCTGATATGCAACATCTCCTCAATGGACACAGACACTGCATGTGTAGGTCTTTGTGAAGTTTCAGTGACAGGAGAGTCTTTTGCCGGTGATGCCTCTGGGGCATGTGAGCCTGATGCCTGCCTCATTGATCGCCTGGCCTTGATCTTCCCTGGCTGGCTCTTGTCTGTGCATTGTGGGGTGGCCCTGCTCTTCAGTGGGGATGGTGTCTGTGGGCGGGAGTGCCTGGGTTGTGTCTGTTGTGTGCTCCTTGTGCTGTATCTTTTTGGTGACGCAGGCAAACCGTGGTCACTGTCACCTGATGTGGCCACTGGCTGGGGGGAGGACAAAGGCACCTGAGCTGCAATGGGTGCATGTGCCTGTTGAAGGGCTGACGTCACTGTGGATTAAAATGCCTGGACTGTATGCTGTAGCCCACCCACGTCAGAGTGTATGCCCTCCATGTATGCAACCACCTGGCCTAATTTCTTGTCATGGTCACTGAAGGCATTGAACAGGGCGGTCTGGCCCACACATAGCTGGTGCAGGAGCTCTGCACACTCTGCAGTGAGGGCAGCAGGGGGGACGGGTGCAGGGGCAGCGGTGCCAGGTGTGAATGTGACCCGTTCCCTCTTAGTGACACGGATATGGGCAGCACCAGAAGAAGTGAATGGGAGGCTGGGCACTGGCCGCTGGGTGGTAGATGATGATGCAGACTCCACATCCCCTGTGCCTGCCAGCATGAATGCATCCCCGCTGGCATCAGATGAAGTGCTACTCTGTGTCTCAGCCACGGATTCCTCCTGCATACTTCTGTCTCCCTCAATTGCGCTGGTGGGCTCTGTATCACTGGCCTCCGCTACAGCTGTAGTGCTACTCTCGGCACCACTGGGTTCGGGCTCATGTTCCTCCGTGGTCTCTTGCGAATCTGCATGAGAGAGAGATACAGGGTTGTGTAAGTGTCATCATCTGGTCACACAAATTCAAGACAATGCACTACAGTAGAGGCCCAAATCTACATGGTAACCACCACCCCCTGCAATCACTGTGCAGCAACACACAACATAGACCACAACAGTGCCTGCAACGCTGAATATCTGCCATGAGTGAGCCATGTTGATGCCACACAGCACTACACCCTGCCCCATAGATGAAGTGTACCACACACACAACTTGCCCTGCCCACACTTTGGGACATGATGAGGGTACAACACTTGTTACCACTTACAGACCTTCAGGGAACAGGAGGGGACAACACACACACCTATTAGGACATCACAGTCCCCAATGCCACGTAGGCCATAGCAAGCACCATATGGTAATCTGGGGCACATGATTTGCAGATGTTGGGGCACCAACAATCATGGTGCAGGCAAAGTCGGCATACATAAATTCACACTCAGCAAGTGGACACTGCTGTTCACCCCTTAATAGATCACCCACACCATCCGAACGCTGAATGACCATGTGGATCCCAACGCATCTAGCAATGGGAAAGTACAGCAGGGAGGATCTGTTCAGTAAGGCTAGGGTGGCACAGTACCTGATACAAACACACATCACAGCAGCCACTCACATTACACAGCACAGCACAGCAACACACGCACATCGCATGGCTCAACGCTGCCACAGGCCCTGTACACATGCATCCACTCCAAGCAAAAGTCACGCTCCCCAGATACTCACAAGCCCTGCCTTGCTTGCCATGCTCCTTCAGACGTGCATCCAGGTCTGATGAGTCACTGCCAAGATGCGTGCCGTCACTGGAGTCATGCTGCCCGTGCCAAACGCCCTGTGCATGGCAGCATCCCCAATGTCATCTCCGCCACGGTTTTTGCAAGCCGACTGATGTCGTCCCACCTTTTGTGGCAGTGTGTGAGACGGCGGTTGGATACTCCCAGGGCTCGCACCTTTGCCGCATTGGCCCTCCACACGGCCTTACGCTGGTTTACCTTGAGCTCCATGTATGAGAGAAAAGAAGTGTTAATGACCACTTCCACAATGTCAGGTACAAACATCAATCAATACAGTAGCAAGACTCAGACTCAGGACCTATTGTAACCTCCCTCCCTCCCAAACTGGGGGACTCCTCACAAGGGCACTTAGCATGGGCCACACAGATGTGATTGCATGCACACATTGGGGCGTAGAGAGTCCAGGATAATCTCACAAATGCAAGATGCATTAACATGATATTCATCGACAGAAGTGTGTAAGTCTGCAATTACACAGGGCACAGATGTGGCATAGGTAAGATTCAATGGGAAGGAACTGGTGCAAGGAACATGTAAGTCTGGTGGTGTTTTACTTATGTATGGGCAGCCACTGGTCCGACTCTCTGGGTCACACTGAGTCAGACAACAGAGGCACACAGAAATACTCACACAAGAGATTACTGTCCTGGCACCTAGATGGCAAACATTCGGTGGCTCTGTATAGCTGACAATGTGACACTCCCAACTCACACATACAGAAGCAGGCATGGCAAAGAGTGACATTGTGACACACACACTCCCTCGCCCTGGAGAAAGCTTGTCTGTCAGCGTTTGACACAACCCCACACCCTCAGGCATATACTGCAGCAGCACAACTACACGTCTGACACCCCCCTGCCCGACAGCTACCTTCATGGTGACTTACCACGACATTGGGACCACCAAACAGCCTTGGGTACTGTGCCAGCACCTCCTCCACAAGGACCTCTAGCTCCTCGCTGGTGAATGGTCTGGCACGGATCTTCTCTGTCCTTGCCATCCCTGTGGACATGGAACACCTGTGGCGGAAGTGAGTGGTGAGGGGTCCCAGGCAGCAGGCTCTGGAGGCAGCAGAAGGAGAGGGTCCCAGGCAGCAGGCTCAGGAGGCAGCAGCAGGAGAGGGTCCCAGGCAACAGGCTCTGGAGGCAGCAACAGGAGAGGGTCCCAGGCAGCAGGCTCAGGAGGCAGCAGCAGGAGAGGGTCCCAGGCACCAGGCTCTGGAGGCAGCAGCAGGAGAGACAGTCCCAGGCAGCAGGCTCAGGAGGCAGCAGCAGGAGAGGGTCGCAGGCAGCAGGCTCTGTGAGCAGTGGAAATGCGAGGCTCACTCACACACACTTATAGCCCCCCTGCGGTCATCTGTAAGCTGCAAAGCAGCACCAATTGGTTGTCCAGGTCTGTCTCTTTCAAAAACATCCAATGACCGCCTATGCGCTGGCGGAGCACACCTTCTGCGTTTTTCAAATGTGCATCATGCCACCGTGATCATCGCTCCCATTGGCTGTAGGCAATGCTCCATGGCGGTGATGCACCGCGGGTGCCCGGGGTGCGCTACTGCGATGGTGCCTCTTTCAAAATCATCCAATGACCGCCTACGCACTGGCGGAGCACACCTTTCGCGTTTTCCGAATGTGCATCATGCTACCGCGATCATCGCTCCCATTGGCTGTGGGCAATGCTTCATGGCGGTGATGCACCGCGGGTGCCCGGGGTGCGGTACCGCAATGGTGCATCATTCAAAATCATCCAATGACCGCCTTCGCGCTGGCGGAGCACACCTTCCGCTTTTTTCAAATGTACATCATGCCACCGCGATCATCGCTCCCATTGTCTGTGGGCAATGCTCCATGGTGGTGATGCACAGCGGGTGCCCGGGGTGCGCTACCCCGATGGTGCATCATTCAAAATCATCCAATGACTGCCTACGCGCTGGCAGAGCATGTCCACCACCATGTACACATTTCCATATGCCAATGGCTTCCGCACTTGTGAAGGGGTGGTGCTGGTGTCACACCGCCGGGGACAGGCGGTATGTACCGCGATTCATGCGGCGGAGCATGCCCACCGCCATGTACACATGTCCACATGCCAATGGCTTCCGCACTTGTGAAAGGGGTGGTGCTGGTGTCACACTGCCGGGGACAGGCGGTAGGTACCGCAATTCATGCGGCGGACCATGCCCACCGCCATGTCCATATGCCAATGGCTTCCGCACTTGTGAAGGGGGTGGTGCTGGTGTCACACCGCAGGGGACAGGCGGTACCATTAATGGCTATGTCAATCCTGAACACTGTATCAGTACACAGCAGCAACATGGTGAAGGGCACATCATTGTACACACAATGCCATACTTCCATGTCATCCACAGGTGGACGCACGTTCAGTGTGACACACTTTGGTCTGCGTCTGTGGTCCCTGCCATGTTACTTATGCATTTCATGGTTGATGATGCTTGACACTCTTGAGGTGGTGTTCATGATGCGGTACAAATCCATTTGTTGTGGGTCAGTGATGACCTTGACGAGGCTTATGGCACTGCATTGTATCGTATCAGACTGGTGCATTCACAACAGCTCATGCACACAAGTGAACGTTTTCCTGATACCGTGATAATTGTCTTGATGGATGTGTGCAGAGTTTGGATGATGCATTGAGGTGTGACAGGTACAGCAGATGGGTGTGATACAGACATGGTAATTTCCAAAACATTGGCCGATGTTGCTACATCTTGCCTGCACATGTGAATTGTGATCTCCAGTATGTGCGCTTTCACATTCTCCGATGTGTTTGTGGCACTTGTGTATTGACAGTGGAGAGGTGTGCCCTCTGTGTGTATCAAAAGGCCAGCCATGTAACCTGGTGTGCCATGCATCTCTCAGGCAGTAAATGTTTTTCCATTACATCATTGATGGTATGTGCTGTGGCCATCTCATGATGGTTGTCACTGACATTTTCATTTTTACTTCTGAACTAGGAGGAGGCCAAATCTCCTACGTCACCTGACAGTGCTGGAGGACATGGAGAATATTGCATTAATTAGGAAATTCCGCCTGGACAGACCAACACTGAAGATCCTGTGTGATCTATTGGAGCCCCACCTGCAGCCTCGCCGTCACTATCCTACGGCATTCACACCCACATACAAGGTGATGGCAGCACTCCACTTTTTTGTGACAGGTTCCTTCCTGGAGACCATGGCTAGCACTGGAGGGATGTCACAGCCCATGTTCAGCATGGTGCTGAAGGATGTTCTTGCTGCCATGATGCTGTATCGGAATCGCTACATCCATTTCCCTAGGGGAGGAGAATTGGCTGCCGTGAAGGGTGACTTCTAGCCACTTGGGCGCATCCCACATGTTGGTGCCATCGATTGCACCCATGTAGGTCTGGTGGCACCACAGGCGATGGAGCACATATATAGGAACCACAAACATTATCATTCCATCAATGTGCAGGTGGTGTGCCTTGCGGACATGACCATTTCTCATGTGTGTGCGAAGTATCCTGGCTCAGTGCATGATTCGTACATCATGGGGAATAGCATGGTGCCCCAGGTAATGGAGAATCTGCATCCCGAGCGTGCGTGGATTGTGGGTGAGTATGCCTACTGATATGGTGTGCTGTGTGTTACCTGCTGCACTCTGGCTGTGCAACATTGCAATGGGTGTTTGTCATTCACAGGTGACTCTGCATATCCCAGTCGGCCATGGCTGTTGAGCCCCCTCAGGAATCCCATGACCCGAGCTGACATCCGCCTTGACAGGACAGGAGGTGCACTGGCATACTCGCCTGGGAAGGTATGCAAGATAGTTTTGGCATGCTGCCTGCTGCACAACCTGGCCATCCACAAGAGGATCCCCCTGCTCCTGGGCGATGGTGAGGAACCAAGGCCACCACCTGCTCAAGGACCTGAGTCTAGTGATGAGGGCAGTAGAGAGGATGATGGAGTAGACCTGCGCCAGCAGCTCTTTGAACGCTACTTCACTTGAAGGTGGGTGACGAGGTACAAAGTGTACATTGTGTGGTGTGGCTGCTGTTGTTGTAAAGGGCTAGGTGCAGATGTAACAGACAGGCACACATTCAGTCACCTGTGTGTGGTAAAAGTGACATTGACGTTTCATATGTGAACGTATGCTGGACCCTATTTGTTCACACCTGCAGCCCATTGTCTAGTATGCCTGTAGTGTCTTGTGTATGTTTTGTGTAGTGTTCTGCTTGTGATGGCACAATGAGACCAGTGACTGTTGTTCTGTTGTGTCTCCCTAGGTGCTACAGATGAATGCTGCACTACATACTGTACATCATTTGGACACATCATGGACATTGTCTACATTGTAAATATTGCACTAAAAACGATACAGCACAAAATCTGGTGCATCAGGTATTTTATTTTGACAGTGGACGTGTGATTTGTGTGGGAATATTTACATGACAGTGGGGAATGAGTAGTGAGTTGACAGTCCTGTTCGCTGAGTTGCAAGAGTAGAGTCCACAAGGATGTGGTGACCCAGTCCAACAGACAGGTGACATTGCCAAGGAAATGTGGGTAAAGACAGTCCAAACAGTCAATGCAGTAGGGAAGAGGGTTGTCATCACGGCTGGCTCTGTGACTGGCGTGTGGCAGGTGTTTTGCCTCCGGAGATTCCCAGGCTCTTCTTTGGACGCCCCCTGGGTCTTTTTGGCGGTGGAGGGCCTGCTGAATGGCCAGCAGCGTTAGGGGACTCGTCGCTCTCTGTTGGCGCCGGGGAGAATGGCGCTCTGTTATCCTGCGGCACAACAGGAGGGGACGGAGGTGGTGGTTGGGACACAGGCCTGTCCCTCTGCAATGCCATTTGCTGGCCCATGAGGTCCACCATCTGTCCAAGGCGGTTGTCGATGGACCTCATCAGCAGGATGAGCTCCCTTAAAAGTTCATCCGACCGGCCACTTTGTCCCTGGACCTCTTGGTATGCCTCCACTTCTCTGGTGAAGTGGTCCCCGGATGGTGTCCACTCCTCCCGAGGTCTGGTGGTGACCCTGGCCCTCCCACCTGCTCTTCTACCACGGACCTCTTGCCTCACCACTGTCGGTCCACGCACTCTCTCCCTGCCCTCCACAGTAGTTGCTGTGGGCTGGTCGTCCCCTGGTACAGGGAGGGTGCTGCAGGTGGTACTGGTGGTACTAGTGGTAGTGGCGGTGGCGGTGGTGACGGTGGTGGCTGCGGTGGAGGCAGAGGCCGTGACAGTAAGCATGGGCGAATTTTGCGAATCTCGCGTTCGCGAATTTTGCGGATTTGCGAACTCGCAATCCGCAAAATCCGCGAATTCTCGCGAATTTGCGGATTTTTTTTTGTGTTTGCGCGGGTTTCTGCCAGTTCGCGAGGGTTTTGTACAATTTCGCAAATTGCGAACTTACCTGTCGGGTCGCAAGTTTCGCGAACTTGTTGTTTCTACGTGTCCAGCCTGTTTGGGACACTCTTCTTCATCACTGCCACTCTCTGTCACCACTGCCACTCTCTGACTACTCATGCCACCCTCTGGCCCACCCATGCCACCCTCTGTTTCATCACAGCACCCTCTTGTTGTCCAGTCAGTGTACATTATTGTGGCAACGCAAGCACACCTTCCCTGCCTCAAGTGACCTGAATTAATTTGGGGCTGATTAATGTGTCACAGAATATTTTTTTAGCTGGCACCTGCTTCCTTAGTGCTTCCTGATTAGTGATCTTTTGCACTTGCTAAGTGCTTTCATTGTTGCAAAATTAGTTACAACACCTGCCCTGCCCCAACTGACAATAATGAATTAGGGGCTGATTAATGGATTTGAACTTCCAGCCTGGCTCCTGCTTGTCTCCCTTAGCTGTAATTCAGGACCTTTGTGGCATATGTGTAACTATTCTGAGGTTCAGAGCAGGGTCACATAATAGTTGCAACTGGCAACTGAACTCTGGAGGGGCCCCTCAGGAAGCACTACAGGAAATGGCTACTAAAGATGAGCCTGAACTTTTGAACCTGGTAAGTAGTTTCAGTTTTGCTAAGATCGTATTTCTGCAATTTTGCACTTATTCGCGGGGCGCGAAGTTGTACTGGAAAGCCGCGAACTCACGCGAACAGTGCGAGCAGTGCGAGCAAAATCCGCTGGTGACAGAGAGTGGCAGTGATGAAGAAGAGTGTCCCAAACAGGCTGGACACGTAGAAACAACAAGTTCGCGAAACTTGCGACCCGACAGGTAAGTTTGCAATTTGCGAAAGTGTACAAAACCCTCGCGAACTGGCAGAAACCCGCGCAAACACAAAAAAAAAATCCGCAAATTCGCGAGAATTCGCGGATTTTGCGGATTGCGAGTTCGCAAATCCGCAAAATTCGCGAACGTGAGATTCGCAAAATTCGCCCATGCTTACTGGAGAGCGGCCGCGACTCGCTGGAGAGTTGCAGCGGGGCACGTGAGTACATTGTTACCTTAATCCGTGTCCCTCTGTAGATATATGTAAATACCTGTATAGAAGTAAAGCACACGGATAGATCACCATTGCACTGTATAGATACTTAGTAGCGTCACTGCACCTCTATCTTGTACCATAGCCCCTATATCCCCCCCCCTCACTCACTTGGGCACGCTTCTTCTCCCCGTTCCCACATCTCTTCCCTTTCCTCTGAACCTCCCTTTTCCATCTTGTCCTCACGTTCGTCTTCGTCCCCTCACGACCCGGGTGCTGGTGCTAGTGCTCCAAAAGTCCGAGCTAAAAAGGACTAACCCGATTGCTAACCAATCAATAAAAACAGCTACAATAGCCAAGTATATATGGCCTCCACGCCTGTTATTCCGGTCCGCACCAACCCCCAGTCCACACTTGGTGTCAGAAGTGGGATCCGGAAGCATGGAGGCTGCGGTAAAACAACTAGCAGAAAGCCAGGAGCTCCTAGGGAAGATGATGGAGCGCTTCCTCAAAACGGCCGAAGACGATCCAGGCCAGCTCCACGACGTCCTAAAGGACCAGGGCACCGTGCAAGACCGAGCTCTTGGGAAACTAGCCGACGTCATGGGTCAGCAGAGACCAGCGTCCTCCTTGCCCTCTGTGGTTCTGCAAAAATATGTCCCGGGAGAAGACCCGGATTTCTTCTTTACGAACTTCGAGCGTCTGGCTCAAGCAGCAGCACGGACGGTTGATCGCTGGGGTCACTACTTGGGGCCTCTGCTAATGGGGGAACTGCAGGCGGCCTACCAACAGGCCAACGTACAGGGACAGACACCTTATCAGGACATCAAAACCTGTATCCTGGAGAGGCTAGGGATCGACGACGAGACCTACAGAGTACGACTGCGACAAGCCCATGACGGACCCCAAGAAACGCGCCGAGCGTTGTCATTCCGCATCCAAGATCTGACCAACCGCTGGCTGAAGCCTGCCACGGCCTCTAAAGAAGAGATCCTTTCCAAGATCTACTTGGAACAATTCCTAGCCTCACTCCACCCCCCCACCCAGAAATGGGTACGTCAGCACGCCCGTCTAACTCTAGACACTGCTGTGGAGATCGCAAGTGCCTTCAGCCGAGCACAAGATTTCCAGAAAAAAGACGAACACCCTACCCGGATGCCCCATGGAAGTTATCCTCAAGCCCAGAGGCCTGCCGTTCCCTGAAAACCAGAACCCGTCCCCTTGTTTCCGTTCCCGGTGTCACCAAGACCCAGTCTCCCTGGTCCCCAATGCTACCACTGTGGAGGGCATGGACATATTGCCCGGTTCTGTCCCCAGAAGGAAGAACCTATGGAGTTTGGACTGGCAAGGAATTATGTATGTCTTACCACGGATGCCAGCCCTCCTCCTTTCCGGTGTCCGGTGAGGATTGACGGTCACCCTATGATGGCCCTCGTCGATTCCGGGTGCAGACAAAGTGTACTAAGGCCACAGGAAATGCCCAGACCCGTTGGGCCTGTGACCGGCATAGTGAACATTCAATGTGTACACGGCGATACAAAGAGGTATCCCACCACCTGTGTCCAAGTACAGCACACCTCGGGTGAAGGAAGCCCCCTTACTGTAGGCCTGGTGCCAAACCTGCTGGAACAGGTGATCCTGGGTAGCGACTATAATGGTCTGCCCCGTATGCTACAGGACGCTACGGACTCCTTGGAAAGGTGGTGGTCCGAGGCTCCCTTTACCCGGAACCCTCCTCCCTTAGAACCAACAACCAAAATCCTGAAGACAAGAGGGCAAAAGAAGAAAGAAAAAAGGACACACACCACAGCCTATCCTGTCTAGGTGGACAACCATCCATGGGAATCCGATCGTGAATTTCGTGCTGCACAACAAGAGGACCCGGTACTACAGGACGCCTGGGGACGTGCCCTGGAAAACGAAGACCCCTTACACGTATGTCCTAATTTCTTCAAAAGGAAAGGTCTGTTGTACAGGAAAGGCGGACCCCAACAAGACCCTCAGCTACTCGTTCCTGGTCCCTTTCGCGATAAAGTACTGTTCCTGGCTCATAGCCATTTGTTAGGGGGTCATTTTGGAGACGATAAAACAGGACAGACCATTCTGGACAAGTTCTACTGGCCTGGGGTGTACAAACAAGTGAGCCAATACTGCAGAGAGTGTCCAGTATGTCTGAAGAACAGTCGGTACCGGCCCCCAAAAGTACCCCTCCAACCACTCCCTCTCATTGATGTCCCTTTCAGTAGGGTCGGGATGGACCTGATAGGCCCCATGTTACCCTCAAGGAGCGGGTGTAGGTATGCTCTCGTCCTTGTGGATTATGCCACCCGTTTTCCTGAGGCCATTCCGTTACGCCACCCAACCACTCAGAACATAGCGAAAGCCCTCGTAACCATCTTCACTCGGGTGGGTTTTCCCCGGGCGATATTGACAGACCAAGGCACCCCGTTTGTCTCTTCCCTTATGCGTCAGGTGTGTTCCCAATTGGGCATTAAACAGATAAGGACCTCTGCCTACCACCCCGAGACCGACGGGCTGGTGGAGCGGTATAACGCCACCCTGAAAACCACCCTCAAGAAGCTGTTGGGACTAGAGAGCCGTCGCTGGGAGGAAATGTTGCCTTTAGCTCTATTTGCTATACGATGCAAGGTCCAGAGCAGTACCGGATATTCCCCCTACGAACTCCTATACGGGAGGGCCCCCAGGACCCTCTTAGATATGGCCCCGCGAGGCCTGGGAGGCCGAGCCTGATCGTACCCGACCTCTGCCTGAATATGTTGCCAATCTTAAGACCCACCTGGGTCAAATCCGGGAATTAGTGAGGCAAAACATGCTGACCGCCCAGGCTACACAAAAACGCCAGTACGACCGAGGAGCCAAGGCAAGAACCTTCGTTCCCGGTGACCTAGTACTGCTCCTCATGCCCTCTTCCGATCACAAGTTGCTAGGCCAGTGGCAAGGGCCGTATCCAGTAACAAAACAAGTGACTCCTGTCACCTACAAAATCGAATTGGACCACACTCGCAACCAGACACAAATATACCACGTAAACCTTCTAAAGAGGTGGTAGGGCCCCCAACCGGTACTATCCAGTGTACCTTGCCCAGGAACCCTGCAGTTCGAGGGTTGTGTGGACCCAGAACTACCCAAAAACAAGCGACAAGATCTACGGACCACCCTATTACAGTTGCAAACGATATTTTCCTCCCTACCTGGGCACACCACGGTCATAGAGCATGCAATACACACAGATCCCGGAAAGATCGTGAGACAATGCCCCTATCGGATCCCAGAAGCACGCCGAAAAGTTATTCAGGAGGAGACCAAACAAATGTTGCAGATGGGTATCATAGAGCCATTGATCAGTTGCTGGAACTCGCCCATCGTTCGCGTCCCCAAACCCGATGGCTCCATGAGATTTTGCATCGACTTTCGCGAAGTCAATAAAGTCTCGAGTTTTGACACTTATCCGTTGCCAAGAGTAGACGAGATGATAGAACGCATAGGCCGAGCCACCTACATTAGCATGCTGGATCTCTGCAAGGCATACTGGCAGATCCCCCTGAAAAGCTAAGATAAGAAGAAAACAGCGTTCTCCACACCAGACGGCCTGTTCCAATTCAGAGTCATGCCCTTTGGGCTTCATGGGGCCCCGGCGACATTCCAGCGGGCCATGAACATTGTCCTACTACCCCATGCCCAATACGCAGGAGCCTACCTGGACGACATCGTCATTTACAGCAACGATTGGCAAGCGCACCTGTCCCACCTGAAGCGAGTTATCACCTCCCTGAGGGAATACGGGTTCACTATCAATCCCGCTAAGACCACTCTAGCTGCGCAGTCCGTAAAATACCTAGGGTACCTACTTGGGGAGGGTGTTATCCGACCTCAGGACAACAAAATAAAGGCCATCCAGTCCATCCCCTTCCCCCAAACCAAAAAGGTTCATGCCCAACTTTTCCCAAACCCCAGTCCCCTTGACAGACCTCCTGAAGAAAAACAACAGAACCGAGGCCATGTTACAACACCCCTCTCCGCAGATGTGGCAGGCCTTTCACGACCTCAAGCAATCCCTGGTGTCAGAGCCAGTCCTGATCAGACCCGACTACACCCAACCCTTTATCCTGCAAACAGATGCCTCTGATCAGGGACTGGGAGCCGTTCTTTCCCAAAAAGACCAGGCAGGGGTCGAGAGGCCTATCCTCTACCTCAGCTGAAAGCTCTTCCCTCGGGAAATGAATTACGCGGTAGTAGAAAAAGAAGCACAGGCCATAAAGTGGGCCAGAGAGCCTTTGTTATTATCTAGAGGGGCGTGAGTTTCTTCTATACACAGATCACGCCCCCCTTGAGTGGATGGCTCGGAACGGGGGACATAATGACCGGGTGCTTCGTGGTTCCTGTCCCTGCAACCATACCGATTCAAGACATTACACCGGAAGGGGGTTGAACAGGGCAATGCTGACTATCTGTCTCGATATCCCCCACCTGCCTCCCCCACAAGAAAGACAGCTAGGGAAAGGGGATGTGGAAGGGGAGCGCCACTCACCTCGACCGGGCGGCGCCCGAGCAGGGATTACATGAACGCTAACCCTCCTGTGTCCCTGACGACCAGGACTCCTCCTTTCTTTCTCTCCCTCCAGAAACTAGACCGACCGGCAGGACAGAGCTCTAACCTGGATGCGGCTTCCCACGAACCCCGAGACCCCGGAAGTACCGACCCGGAAGCGACCTACCGTGAACCCGGAAGTCCCGCCCCCAACAACAGCCCGAGAAGCAGAAAAGACGGCGACGAAGAGAGGAGAGCGTTCCAGGTAGCCGACTCGTGGCAGGAGACAGCGCGTAGTGGACCAGTGAAGGAGATCGGAAGGAGTGAGAGGAGTGACGACGAGGAAGTGGAGGACGTCTGGACCGAGGAGTGGTGGAGTCCTCAGGAGGTGGCTGGAGAGCGGCTGCGACTCGCTGGAGAGTTGCGGCGGGGCACGTGAGTACATTGTTACCTTTCTCCGTGTCCCTCTGTAGATATATGTAAATACCTGTATAGAAGTAAAGCACACGGATAGATCACCATTGCACTGTATAGATAATTAGTAGCGCCACTGCACCTCTATCTTGTACCATAGCCCCTATATCCCCCCCTCACTCACTTGGGCAAGCTTCTTCTCCCCGTTCCCACATCTCTTCCCTTTCCTCTGAACCTCCCTTTTCCATCCCGTCCTCACGTTCGTCTTCGTCCCCTCACGACCCGGGTGCTGGTGCTAGTGCTCCAAAAGTTCGAGCTAAAAAGGACTAACCGCCCTGTCTCTCTGTTTCCCTCCGAGGTTACACCGGAGCTCCCCAAAAATACCAGAAGACGCCCCAAAGATCCATTGGCCGGCTGACGCAAGGGAACAGACTCTACGGCTTCCGGTCTCCTAACCCTTTCACTATCCCGATTGCTAACCAATCAATAAAAACAGCTACAATAGCCAAGTATATACGGCCTCCACGCCTGTTATTCCGGTCCGCACCAACCCCCAGTCCACACTGACACATGCTTCTGGGTGAGGAGGCCTCTATCCTGCTCAGCTGTGGGACAGGGGACATGGTGGGAGTGGTAGTGCAGGCCTCCCTCCAACAGACAGACATCACAAGAAAGATAGCTACCTACCTGTTAGGTGAAGGGAACAGTGCAATGACCTACACATGCTTCTGGGTGGGGAGGCCTCTATCCTGCTCAGCTGTGGGACATGGGGCATGGTGGGAGTGGTAGTGCAGGCCTCCCTCCCCCATACAGGCCTCCTAAGCAAGATGGCTAGCTACCCGTTGTGTGAGGGTGGACAGTGTAATGGTGTTTAGGTATTGCAAGGAAGTACTTCTCAGTGTGTTGTTTGGCATTTGTTTGTACTTACCAGCCTCCGCTCCCCGGCTACTCCTGTGAGACTCCCAGGAAGCAGAATGGCAAGCACCTTCTCCTCCCATGGTGTGAATGTTTTTGGTGGGATGGGAGGGCCACTGCCAGTCACGCTTGCCAGCGTCCAGTTCTTACTCCTCCGCTCCTTGACAACCTTTTTGTGATCATGCCACTGCTTCTTGATCTCCTTCTTGGATCTTGGGGTGGTCCCTACTGCATTCACCCTTTGGACTATCCTTTCCCACATTTGTGTCCTCTTGGCAAATGGTGTCTGTTGGACCAGGCTACCGAACAGTTGTGGCTCTACTCTTAGAATCTCATTGACCATGACTGTCAACTTACTCTCGGTGAATTTGGGCATTTTTTGTGTTGTCTTGGTGTGTGGTGGTTGAGGTGTTTGTGGGTGCAGGGATGTCGGTGCAGGGGTATGGTGTTGAGGTGTGTTGTGTGCTGTGGGATTATTTGTGCTGGTGTAAAGGTGGTGGTGATGGTGGTGGTGGATGTGTGTATGTGCTGTGCTCTTTTGCCTCTCCTGTTAGATGTGTGGTATGGACTTCTAATCTGGAGTGTTGCAAAGGATTGTGGTTTGTGAAGGGGTGGCTTTATACTCAGCTGTGTGGGTGTGTCCAAGTGGATTTAGGGTGTCAGGTGTGTTGTGGGAGTTGTCCATGGTTTTTATTTTTATTTTTGCTTTATTTGTTTTATTTGTATGTGTGTTATGTATTTGGGGGTCATGGCTGATTTTATTTGTGCACTGTTTGGCATCACTGCGGTGTTTTGCCATCATCCGCCATGTATTTCATGTCCCGTCCGGTGCGGTGTCTATGCTGCAGCTCTTCTGCTATTTTTCCCATTCACTCCTGTGTGCGACCGCAGCGGTCGGTAACAGCACTTCCGACCGCGACACCCTCGGGGTTATCATAATTTCCCGTGCGGTGTGTCCGCTGTCCTTATGGCGAGTTGTAGCTTTTCCGCAGCTTTTCCGACCGCCGCAGTGGATTTTTGGCAGTCACCGCCCGCGTCGGACAGCTTTGCTTGGCCAGCTACCGCCGGGGTCGGTCTTTAGTGGCGGTTGATACTAATGTGGCCCCCGGTGTATCCGCGGTGCAGGCGGGCAGTTGGTTTCCGCCTCCATGGCGGTCAGGGTGGTTTTCCACCTGTCATCCTAATGACCCCCACTGTGAGGTGTATGCATTATCTTTCCGGTCCTCGTATTTTACATGCGTGGAGCCTGTCTTCCATTGCCTGGATTGGGGTTTCGAACGGGCTCTGGATTTGTGTCTCTGCAATACAGTGTCTCCTAACCCGGATTATGATCTACTAATGAGTCTCTTAGCTGCTCATGAGTTCGACTGTTATGGTATTGGAATAATGGCCTGCGCTGCGGCACATGGAGTCCTGGGTAATTGGAACATGATTTTCTGGCACCCAGTTATCTCAAAGAGAACCCGAGTTGTCCTCTGATGGTGCTAGAGGCTCCGGATATCGAAGAACATGTATGTTCTTTACCTTTATTAAATTTAATGGCTGAAATGTTTTCGGATGAGAACAATGACTTCTTCTTGGAAGCCGTTGCAATGTACTGTGCTTATACTCTTTTGGATTGAACTGGTTTCAGCTTCAAATGCGTTTTTGTGGCTCAAGATTTTTTATCTATTTTGTTTTTTTGCTCAGTACACATTCTGCGCCTTGAACACTATACAGCCCCTGCATCGTGTAGATTGAATTTTTTTTTTAAATTATTGCTGATTCTGAATATTATTCCCAATTCTACTGTTTGGTAAAATTTGAACTTGGTTCTGTCTCACTCGAACTTGAACTCTGCGCTTCAAATTGCCCCCCGTTCTGTGCGTGTTCCGATCAAGGGACAGTGTGTGAGGGCTAGGCCTTACTTGCGCACATTGCTATGTTAGAATAGCCTTATTACAAGTTAAAACTCCATTTTACCTTTTTGCTGCTTTTGCACACAACACTATGGGCCTGATTCTGATGCGGTTAGGAAAGCATTCTCACCTGGGGCCTGATTCTGATGCAGTTAGGAAGGCCCCCTAATGGCATTTGCTCCTTCCAAATCGGATCGGGAACGTGTCTTCCAGACCCAGGACGCAATTATGATGGGGTTAGGAACATAGGCTCCCATTGAAGTCAATGAGAGTCCAACCAAATCGTATCTGGAAGCATCCGGATGCATTGTACTTGGTAGGTCGGACTCTCCCGATCCGAGTGGGTTGGAAACCATTTCCAAACAGATTTGGTCAGGAAGCTTTCCAACCCTCATTAGAATCGGGCCCAATATGTAACTGTTGTTGTAAGTTAAGGTGCGTGAATTGCTTTACATGAGAATGGCTTGATTTCAACGTCCTTAGACTTACAGCTCGACATTAGTCTGCACAGTGAGTGCTAAAGCCTCCAAGGTTATCAAAACAATGTTCGGTGTTGTTCGGGCTGATCATCTCATGCACTAGACATAACATACCTGCAGCTGCAGCTAGCTGAAATCTTGGTGTCTTTAATATAACACTGCATGCATGATTTAGACACTCTGAAAGGAAGCTAATTTCCAGCGAGACAGAGAGCTATTGCAGATCTTGAAGTGATTCACTTCTGCTGATCTTGGAGGTATGAGGTTCCATATTCAAGCCTAAGAGACCTTCTATATTTTATAAAACATAGTTCCTAGCTAGGGAGTGTGGCATACTATGCCACCCTCCATATAACATATATAACCTGTTCCCACCATCATTATAATAGGATTTCTCCTTTTGTGGTTTATGGAGTTGTAACAATGCTGATCGTATTTTTTTTAATCATATGTCTGCTTATGCTCGTAAAAATACTGCATCTTAGAGCACGCGTTAAAATAAATATTTTAAACTTTATTGTGTCTCTTCTTTACCCATGTTGTGGACTGGTATGAGAATATAACGAAAGAGTGTTCTTGATTCCCACCATTCCTGAGAGTAACCTAAGTTGCATGTTCTTTGTTGTCTAATCATTGGTATCTTTGCTATAGGGCGAAGAACTAATGTGACACTGATGCTAGTCGGTTAGGGGTTCTAGGTACTGAGGTGAGTTTTTTGGTCCACCACAATTCACTGATGTCCTGGGTCTCTGTGCACAGTTCTGTTTGTGAGCAGAATCCCTGCAACACTTCCAGCTACACAATTGCTATACATTCAGAATCACACTTTGGGAGTTGGAAACATTTTCCGACTTTTAAAATGAGATTAGTACATGGCACAAAGCATTTAGGGCCTGATTACGATGGCGGGGTGACCGCCATCGTAACCAACTTCACCGCCCGCCATATTATAATGGCGGGCAGATGTGTGGCAGGCATAAAGACCAACCACCTTCCATCCGACGGGTTCCTTGAGCCCGCCGGTGCAACGGAGGGGCTCGTAGTCCCTACAATGGTGGCAGTGCCTACCAGGCACTGCCATGGTGATAACACAATGTCACTTTCGGCCTGCTTGTTAATGGCGGTTAACCCGCCATTAACAGGCAGGTCGAAAGGGACTTTGGGGGCCTGTCGCTGGCCCCCCCTTACTTCCTGGCCCCAAGACACAGTACCTGGGAGCACACATGTTGCCCCCTACATATCCCTTCCCCATGTGGCAGGCACCACATGGTGCCTGCCATGTAGTGCAGGGATATGTGTGGGGTGTCTGTTTTGTCTTGCAGTGGGTGCTGCAGAGTGCAGCACCCACCGCAGTACAAAACATGGGCAAGGGAATGCTGCGGTGGTGGTTATATTGTAATCACCCCTGTGGGACCGCCACCTTGTAGTCAGTGGTCCTATGGTTGACGGACAGAAGTCCGTCAGCCATCGTAATTAGCCCCCTAGTTGGCTACAAATTAAAATATATGGGACAGTTAAAATGGTTAGAACTTCTGTCCCAAAGTTAGAGGAAAAGCTTACACTTAGCAGATAGGCACTATATCAAAGTTTCAGTTAAAGCCTCTGACTTAGAAAGAGCTAGAGAGTTTTGGTTCTCATTTTGCATCCTTGAGTTATGGATAACTTCAAGTATTAAAGCACTTTTCATTTTGTAAGGAAAAAAGGAAAAACTCAATATTCCGTTTTTGAAGCTACAGTGAGGGCCTACTGTGTTCTGAGTGTCTAGCACACACCACTTTCTTGACTAAATCTTAGACTGTCTGCTACCCCAAAGGAGTCAAGTGCTGGAGTTGATGTACATGTTACTTGGTTATCCAGTTTGGAGTACAATACAATCCTGGCCCCATGACACAAGATGTAAAGGACTTCAATTGAGATAGTGGGATATTTCACACACCTTCCACATTGCAGGGAAAAAAAATCTAGCTTTATGACCCATAACCTGCATACCCCATGCAATCTATTGCTAAAAAATTCAAGATCAAATATTATTCTGCACATTTCTGCTGTATGTGCACCCTACCACAAATGGATCCCCCAAGCCTAAACCCACCCAGTGCCTTCCCATCCCAAAAGGCCTCTAACCCCAATGGGAGGGGAGTTGCCCACACTACCCCTCTCATTGCAGCAGCCACGATCCAGGGGTGCCATGTTATTGGGTGGACATTCGACCCACCCTCCCCAACCTCCAATGCCCCCTTGAAACTCAACTTCAGGCACATAGGATTTCGATCTCCTATCTCAAAACATCACCTGACAACATCATCCACATCGTTGGCAGAATTCCACACTAAAGTGGCCCATTAGGATCTCGGGCAGACCCAGCCCACCACCCATTTCCCCCGCCATATGATTATGGTGGGGGGACCACGGCGGATGGAAAGACCGTCCGCTGCTTTTCCGCCCGGTCAACAAGTCGACTGAGCGTTGTCGACCGGGCGGAAAAGAGTTTAATATGGTGTCATTGCCGCCATGGAAAGGGATGGGGGAATTGCTTGCGGGGGCCCGTTGCGGGCCCCCAGGGACTTTGGGGGGTGGGTGTGCATATGGGGGTACCTATGTTACCCTCCTGCAGTTCCATGCACAACATGGCAGGCCCTGCACGGTGCCTGCCATGTTGTGCATGGAAGTGCACGACATGCCTTCCTGGCATTGTGGTGGACGGTGCTGAGTGCACCGCCCGCCACAATGTTAGGAATGCACGATGTGCCTGCCACTGTCGCGGGCGCATCCTAATGGCCCCCACGGGACCCCTGCCCTTATGGTGGGCAGTCCCATTTCACGATAGGATGGCGGGCAGACAAAGTACGCCAGTCATCCTAATGACCCCCTAAATCATTTGTGCCCAATTCCGAACGACGTTGCCTGGAAAGCGTTCGGCCTGTCCGAATTGGTACTGAAAGGCATTCATACAAGTCGAGCCTATCAAAGCCGATTTGTACAGCTCTATGGACTCTGATTCTGAGCAAGCAATTACTGTGACGGATTCGGACTGTCGTTCCAATTAGTTTTGCCCGAGACAAAACTGCTGTTGGAATCTGTCTGTGGGGGCCAGTAGCAGGCCCCTCTTCACCCAGGGCCCTTCAAATTGGGCCCATGGGGGAACCCAAGGGACCCCTTTCCTCACATGCACAGTGTGGCAGGCACCAAGGAGTACCCGCCACAGGGTGCACGATTCCCCCAAGCTATTCATTTCTTCAATGGGAACCCGTATTCTCGTTCGGAACACAGGCTCCTATTGAAGTCAATGGCAGTCCGACGGAAACGTATCCAGAAGCATCCAGATGCATCCAAATCACTCAGTCGGACTGCCTCAATCCGAATCGTCTGGAAAGCATTCCGTAACCGATTCGGACGGAATGCTTTCTGGACGAGATCGTAATCGGCTCCTCAGAATGGTAAATACTCGAGAGAACGCCTTTTATACTCTGTTTGAAATTGTTTGCAGGAGTTCCTGAGCCTCTACTAAATTAGTTAACATATGAAACTGTTCTTTGACCAAGACGGTTCACTGACAGAATATCGACCACAAGAATAGAGATTGTAAAAATTATTGAGAGAAAAATATGGAATTGAAAAATATTGACTCCTTATACTTAAAAAGCTAAGTGCAAAAATATTAAGAACAATATTGTTTACAGTAATATAGTTGTATTAAATATCAATTTTAAAATATATATTTTAAAACATTAAAATAAACATGAATTAAATACTAATTTTATTTATAACAAAATATATAATCAAATTCATATTTAGAAAAATACAACTAAACCTCCTTTTAAAAATGTAAACACGCATATATATTTATATAATTAAACATATATGAAAAAATAAACTAATATCATTTCTAAAATCTATCAAAAATATATGTAAACATATTTAAATATACAATAAAATTAAATCTAAAAAATGGGAATCAATTTATTTAAAATACAAATTAAACAACACTCATTTTACAATTTATTTACAAAAAATGTACAAACAAAAATATTGCAAATTATAATATTATTACTATAATAAATCAAACACATAATTATATAAATTACCACGTAAAATTAATTATTACAAATTAAAATAAATACATATACATTTCTCACCACATTAAAAAGAAAACATGTTTATACTAAATACATATCAAAATAAATACTCCCACCTAACACAACACAAGAGTAACAACATATTTTACACCGCACAAAATTAAGTTTTACTATTCTAACTACAAAAAATATAAAATTACATGAAATATAACATTACAAAATACTACAATCCACTATTCCCACTACATTTAACACAAAAATAAAATGTATAACTAACTAAAAAAAATCAATTTCCACTCCAGTAAGTACAACAGTAGAGAAAGTGTTGGATTCCGGAGGGGTAAAACTTACTATTCTCACTCCATTCATTGCAATTGTAGGGAAAGCATTGGTTTGCCGAGGGGTAAAATGTACTCTTCCCGCTCCAGTCAATGCAAAAGTATGGAAAGCACTGGATTGCAGAGGAGTAACATTTACTATTCCCACTCCAGTCAGTTCAACATGAAAAACAAACAAAATATCTTCAACAAAATAAAAAATATTTTAAAATCAAAGTAAATAAAGAATATATGAATATATTTAAATATATATATATATATATATATATATATATATATATATATATATATATATATATATATATATATATATATATATATATATATACACATATATATATATTTAATATTAAAAAATGTAAAAAATAAAAACATAATATAATGTTGAATTCATATCACCAACACCTACAAATATTATTATAAATAAAATACAAAAAGGATTTTCATACAAGTAAGTATTGTTATTTAGAAATTATAAATTAAAACACATTAATTATTACATAGATTTTGTTTAGTTACTTCCCACCCTATAACACCACAAAACTCACAACCTGCACCTAAATGTATTTACACTATTAATATAAATATTTATCAACAAATTAATTTAATTAATTAATTACTCACTATTAATTAAATATGCATTATTAAACAATTATAATTAATGTAATTCCCACAATATCCCCTACAAAATTCACAACAAAGGTAATTATCACATTAATAAATTTTTTTAAATTTATCAATTGCTTAAAATTGATTTACCTCCCACCACATACCCTTACAAAACCCACAACCCACATCTAAAATGTAAAAAAAAAATATTTGCAAAATTAACTAATTAATTAATTAACTAACCAATTAAACAAATATTACTAATTAAAAAGCTGATTATAACTCATTAAATTAATCAACTTCCCACATTTTACACCTATAATTCCCACAACCCGCACCTAAAATTAAACTTTACAAACATTAATTACGCAATTAAAATTAATTTTAAAATACATAACTAATAGTATTTAACAACTAATTATAAATTAAGTAAAATTAATTTACTCGCCACCCTTTACACTTATAAACCCAAAACCCACACCTAAAGAAATGTATTGAAACAATTAACATAATGAATTATCAAATAATTAGTAATTAATTATAAATAACTTACTTCCCACCCTTACCCCTATTATTCCCTTGGCTGTGGCACAAATTTCACTGCAGCACTGGGGGGGTGGGGGGTGAGCGCGGCGCCGTTGTGCTCATAACGGAACCACGCTGTCATGAGAAACAGGCGGCGTGTGCTCATGATGGCATGGTTCTCGTTCCTTCCTGGGCATTTCCACGCTCTAGGCAGCCCCGCACAGCGGATCCTATCGCTGCTGCGGGCCACTACATTGCCGCCGCCAATCCCCGGAGGCCACTGGCCATGCCCACCACTAACAGGCCACGCCCCCCCCGCAGAAGGCATTTAACGAGCTGATTGCTAGCGCGAGCCAGAGGCCAAACCATCTCCTGAGGCGGAAAGCCGGGAGATCGCTAGGACTTTTAAATTTAAAATTGTATGCTTATCTGTGTTTTTACCTACTTACTCGTTCCTTCCTGGGCATTTCCACGCTCTGGGCAGCCCCGCACAGCGGATCCTATCGCTGCTGCGGGCCACTACATTGCCGCCGCCATTCCCCGGAGGCCACTGGCCACGCCCACCACTAACAGACCACGCGCCCCGCCGAAGGCATTTAACACGCTGATTGCTAGCGCGAGCCAGAGGCCAAACCATCTACTGAGGTGGAATGCCGGGAGAACGCTAGGACTTTTAATTTTAAAATTGTATGCTTATCTGTGTTTTTACCTACTTACTCGTTCCTTCCTGGTTATTTCCACGCTCTGGGCAGCCCCGCACAGCGGATCCTATCGCTGCTGCGTGCCACTACATTGCCACCACCATTCCCCGGAGGCCACTGGCCACGCCCACCACTAACAGGCCACGCCCCCCCACCAAAGGCATTTAACGCGCTGATTGCTAGCGCGAGCCAGAGGCCAAACCATCTCCTGAGGCGGAAAGCCGGAAGATCGCTAGAACTTTTAAATTTAAAATTGTATGCTTATCTGTGTTTTTACCTACTTACTCGTTCCTTCCTGGGCATTTCCACGCTCTGGGCAGCCCCGCACAGCGGATCCTATCGCTGCTGCGGGCCACTACATTGCCGCCCCCATTCCCCGGAGGCCACTGGCCACGCCCACCACTAACAGGCCACGCCCCTTCCGTTTCCCTCCCTATATACAAAGTGCTTCCCCCGGTCGCGTAGCGGGCGGGCGCAGCGTGCGCGCCAAAGGCGCGCCAAGGGCAAGCCCGTCTGCGCCCGTCTGCGACCGACCGGGGTAAGGGGTACACCACTATGCGCGATTCTTAACATATACTCCGGAACAATTGTGCTCCCTCAATACAAATTAGCCACTGAACGCTGCAACATTATCTTATGTTCAAGACCTTGGCATTGCCTCGCCTAAGTCTATCACAACCGTACCCCCCTCCCCATTGCTGCCCTCCTTCTGAACACGAGGTCAGCTGTCAAGCACCAGACCGAAATATTTGATCTTTTAGATTCCAACTCCCCGGACCTATTGTTTTTAACCGAAACATGGTATAGGTCTGACTCCCTACCGAGCATCCTGGCGGCCCTCCCGCCCCACTACTCCATGCTCCGCGCAGATCGATCGGACTATTTCGCCCTGTCCATGGTCTGATCACTCCATGCTCGCTTTTTCCTTGGATTTGAGCCAAAAAACAACACCTTCCTGTCCTAAAAACACCTGGGCAAAGAATTGGAATCGAGTCGACATTCCATCTTTGTGCAACTCGTTAGCTGCCACTTGCCCGGATCTATCGGGCCTGACCCCACACTCCCAGGCTACTATCCTAGATCGCTGGCTTACCAAAGCCTGCAACCTAGTGGCCCCTCTGAAGCGGATTACCATCAACTGCACCCACAATGCCAACAAGTGGTTCAGCCCTGGCCTTAAAGCCAAGAAACTGGAGTTACGTCAGGCTGAACGAGCTTGGAGAAGAGCATATTGCCCGACCCGGAGACAATACTATACTACTACACTTAGCGAATATAAACAAGCCATCCTGGCAAGCTAAGACAGAATATTTCTTGGGCGTATTTTAGCTGCAGAAAGCCAGCAGCGTGAGATCAATGCCACCGTCCACGAGCTGGCATCATCAGACAGAACTCTGCCCAAGATCCCCCCTCTCAGGTCCTATGCGACTCGCTTAACGAGTTTTTCATTGATAAAATAGCTTGTATTAAAGCCAACATTCCCTCCCCTTCACCTACTTTCTCCTACTCCCAACCACCTGGTAATAATTTGTCCCTTACCTCCATTCCCGCACTTACTAGAGAATCCCTGCCCCACTTACTTAGGCGTGTCAAGTCGGGCTCTCCAGCTGACATCTGCCCGGCACGCATTCTCCGGCAGATCTTTGTCGAATGCCCATCCCCTGTCCTTACCCTCCTCAATGACTGCCTCATGCATGGCTTCGTCCCTGCCCCTTTCAAGACTGCTATAATCCTCCCTACATTAAAAAAAACGGGGGCGGACCCTTCCTCCCCGGCAAACTATCGCCCTATATCCCTTCTCCCTTATCTGGGAAAGGTAGCTGAGTCCCATGTCACCCAGGCACTCAGCGCCTTCATAGAGGACAGTAACTACCTTGCACCCTGCCAGGCGGGCTTTCGTCCCCGCCACTCTACTGAGAAGGTGGTCATTTCGGTCATGGACCAACTCAGAGAGGGGCTCGATACCAACACCCTTCAGGCCCTGGTCCTCCTGGATTTGTCCGCCGCTTTTGACATGGTGGACCACTCCATCCTCTTGTCCCGTGTCGAGGCGGCGGGCATAGGGAGACAAGTATTGGCCTGGATAGGTTCCTTCCTGGTCGACCGCACCCAGGCCGTCCACCTGGCCGAATTCTCTGCCCCGGCTCGCAGGGTGCAATGCGGCGTCCCTCAGGGCTCTTCTCTCTCTCCCCTTCTATTTACCCTTTATATTTTCCCTCTTATTTTTGCATTGCAACAAATGGAGGTCACAGTTTACAACTATGCTGATGACCTCCAACTTATTTTTTATTTCTCCTCCCCCTCATTAGGTATCACTGCCTTCCAGTCTATCATGCTGTTTATCCGGGATTGGATGAATGCGAACTACCTTAAACTCAACCCGGATAAAACAGAGCTGATTTTGACTGGTGGCAGTGGTAACCCTTGGTCTCCTTAATTTTGGCCCCCCTCTCTTGGTCCACCTCCCACTCCCTCCCATTCAGTTAAGACCCTCGGTATCACACTCAATCATCATTTGACACTTCACTCCCACATTAGTTCTGTTGTTTCTTCCTGTTTCGTTACCCTGCGTATTATCAGGAAAGTATCCCGGTTTTTCTCTCCCTCTGCACTCAAACTGATTGTAATGGCCATGGTCTTATCCAAGATCAACTATGGGAACATTATTTATAATGGTGCTCCCGCCTATGCACTTCAACGCCTTCAGGTGGTGCAGAACCAGGCAGTCCGCCTGGTACATGGCCTATCTAAATTTCACCACTCGTCACCCCTCCTCATTGCTCTTCATTTGCTCCCCATCAAACAACGGGCCCTTTTCAAACTTGGTTGCCTTACTTTTCAAGCCCGAGCGGGCACGGCTCCTGCTTTTATCAACTCTGCCATTACCAACTACTGCCCTTCTAGGGATCTACATTCATCCAATAAATCCCTAATAGTCATTCCCCGCTTCAAGAAACAAAGATCGGGAGGCCAGACATTCTCGGTCCTTGCGCCCACCGTCTGGAACACTCTCCCGTCCCCTATCAGACTCTCCCCCTCCTATATGGAGTTCCGTAGGGCCCTTAAGACTTTCTTGTTCCAGCAGGCTTTTGTCTATAGTCCTCTGTATTCTCCCTTGCCCAGGAATCCCTCTAGTGCCATGAAACTGCATAGTGAACGTGCGCTCTATAAATCTTTAAAAATTCAAATTCAGTCACAGCCCCGCCCCGCCCGCTCATTAATTCGCCCGCACTGGCGGGGAATTAAGGCCGCGTGGGCGGAGCGGCAGCTGCATGATGGAACCACGCCGTCATGAGCACAAGCCACCCGTGACTCATGACGCCGTGGTTCCGTCATGAGCAGGCAAGGGGTTAGTCGCACAACCCCCACTTTGAGAAAAAAAATACACAATGACCATAATGAATGATCAATTTATTGTTTTAGTGTTTTAAAGAGCATGAACATGATCCATAACAAATGAGTTACAAGATTCGGAACAGGCGATCATGAGAACACTTTGCAGGGATTTTTTTTTTAACATACTTTATTGATGACTGTAACATCACATTTAATGGAACGAATATTATGAGTACTTTTGTACTTGTAATGGGTATATATATATATTGCATGAATCTACCATGCGCTTTTCGCACTATTCGACAGGAAATGAAGAACAAATGATTACTGACAACAACGTGAGTACCAGGTCATTGCAGCTATGTCAAACACTTTGCAGGGAAAACAAGCTAATTACAAAGAGTAGAAATAGGTGATCACGAGGGCACTTGAGGGAGATAAACAAACGCTAGCAGGAACAGAGGAAGACTGCACAGCAACCATCCTCTGCCCGTTAAAGTGACAATGAGGTACGAATAATTAATTAAAAACTAAATAACTTCTCACCCTTGACTCCTATGAACCCCAAAACCTGCACCTAAAACAATTCACAATTACCATAATTATTTATCAATTATTATTATTAATTAAGAACTAATTAATAATTATTAAAAAACAAATTACTTCCCACCGTTTACCCCTATAGCCCCCCAGCCCACACCTAAACGAATTACACAATTACTCAATTAATTATCAATTAATTGTTTAATCTTAATTAACAACTAATTATTAATTATTTAAAATTAAAATACTTCCCACCCTTTACCCCTATAAACCCCACAACCCACACCTAAAATAATTACACAATTGCCATAATCAATTATCAATTAACTAGTTGATATTAAAAACAATTAATTATTAATTAATTAAAAATAAATAACTTCCCATCTTTTACCACTATAAACCCCACAACCCACATATAAAATTTACCACAAAAGATTTAAAAGCACAATTAACACAATTAAATATCAATTAAATAAATACAATTAAATAAAAAAAACATTCATTTATTATAGTTAAATTACTTCCCACCCTATTCCGCTATAAACCCACAACCCCCTAAGGAACTAAAAAATGCAAAATTTTATGAAATTTAATTTAATAACTACAAAAAATATGAATGACATATAAAAACACAAACATACTTATACAAAAAGTTACATCACATACATTTAAAATATACACTAAAATACAAAACATTAACTAAAAACTCGATATTTAAAATAATTATTATTTAGCAAACAATAGTGATGACATCCATATTTTAAAAATCGATATTACTAACCTTATTTATTTAGCATTTGTATTGCGCAACAAATCATCCCCACAGGGATCTCTCGGCGCTTATGGCTACACAGTGCTGAGGCTAGGGCATAATTACAGAATTAAAACAGCCAGGTTTTTAACTGCTTTTTGAACTGCCCCAAACTAGTGCAGGTGCGTAGGTCATCCGGCAAGTGATTCTAACCTTAAAATCAATATTCTTGTCCATGATATCCTTGCTCATCCAAGCATATATATATACAAAAACGTATTAAATGAAAATAAATACACAATGTGCCCAAAGAATAGCGGGGGAAGAGGTGGGGTAGGTAAGTGGTTTGTGAGGATTGGGGTTAAGTGAATAGTTTCAAAGGTTCAATGTGGTCACAGAAATGAATAGTTGACATCACATAGGTATGTTTTTAAGCCACATAAGTAACATTAGCAGACCTATCCCTTATACAAAAACACAGTAACAATAATCTGTTGTTCATGGGTAGGAGAAGATATAAAAGTCGACGTTTCGACCTCCGAATGGCATAGGTTGAGTTCCCCTTACTATGGGGACTTTCTCAGTACTAGAGCGTGAAGTGGGGGGTTGGGGCACCTAGGGTTAATGAAGAGGTAAAGTCAACTAGCGAAGATACATCCAATTAAGAAAAGGCATAAATGGAATGTATAATTACCAGAAAGCCACCATAAGTGTGGGGCTGGGTCAGTAAAGGAAGGTTAGGCCCGAAGGCTCCTATTGTCAGAGAGCGTGCTAGCACCTGAAAATTAAGGTATGCACATGAGTGGCCTTATACTGAATAATCCACATAAATCAATGCCACATGCAGACATGCTGAATAGTTATGTTGAGAACTGATCACTAGTCACCATGATTAGGAACACAATGTTTATAATATACTAATGCCAATAAGGCATACATTATTCACACACATCAAAAAGTAACAAAAATAAAAATAATAATAAAAATAACCAATGGTACATTAATCAGTGAATAGGCGAAGATAGCCTCAGAGCAGCGCGTTAGACACACCTACCTAGTTACAAATAAATAAAAACCTGATCCAAGGTATCAAATAATTGCCAAAGTAGAGAACACAGGCTTTCTGAAACTTGAACCGATTCGACATGTTTATCACAAAAACATCGAAAGTAACCAAGAGTATATTAATCCGTGGATGTACTAAGGGAAACAAAGCGCACAGCGCTAGAAACACAAACACAGTTGAAATAAATACCTGATCAACGGTATGCACAATTTCTTAGACAAAGTTAAGAAAAACGCTCCTAAGTGGTACAGATGATCCAGGAAATAACAGCCCGTGCCTCAATCTGAAAAGATAGCACATTCACTACTTAGAGGACGCACCTCGATAACTAGCATCTAGGGACAGAGCCAAGAAAACTAACAAAAAGCTCACCGCAGGACCAGACGTCAGCCCTCCAGAACCAATCACGAAGAGTGCAGACGGGCCAGCAAGGACAGCTTAAATGCACGTGTACGTGCAGCGCGTGTCCCTGCAGCCTCTAGATGCTGACAGGGCATGGCATCACCGCGTACAGGTTGTAAGGAAAAGTGAAAAGAGACTGCAACCAGGGGTATACAAGCGATGACTTGCTTGAGGAGTCTAAAATTAAATGAGCGGTGTATTATGGGCACTAGTTGATCGGAAAAAACCTTGGCTAAGAATGCACTAACCAGCCTGGCTCCTGGGGTATAAAGGCAATGCTTAACGTTAAGAGTATTGAAATAAGCTGGGCACTGCTAAATCTTATTGGCTAAATAGAGGTATTAAGCCCCTAATGTGGGGAACATCTATGACAACGCGGTCAAAACACCGCGCTACCATTAACACGCGTCTTTTACAATGCAAGTCGTTACCACAACTTGCGCTGGAGGGCACTCTAGACTAAGGAATAGTAGATTTACTATTCCAACACCTTCCCTACTGTATGTAGGCTGGAGTTGGAATAGTAAATTTTACTCTTCCTAAGTCCAGCACCCTATAGAGCAAGTCGTGGTAACCACTTGCGTTGTAAAAGATGCGTTGTGATGTACCGCGATCTAAAAGATCATGCTGTAACATCATACAACCCCTAATGTGGATATTAACCCCTTCCATGCGGCCGTGATTCTGCGCCTGTGCGGCAAAATCACGAGTGGGTGGATTTATGACGGCCCCCAGCCATCATCAGCACACGAGCGCTGTAGTGCATGACGGCTGGGGGCCGTCATCAGCATGCAAGGGGTTAGATTACGGGTATAATAATGAATTGAATTGGGCAGTCTAGTTTGGCCAGCAGGTCCTGGGTCTGTCGTAGGCTGGTAGGGAGAGCGTTCCAGGTCTTGGCGGCGAGGTAGGAGAAGGATGGTTTCCCGGATACGAGGAACTGAGTTGAGGGCGAAGCTGGCCCAGCGGAGGCTGCGGGTGGGGGGGTGGAAGCTGAGTCGGTCATTGAGGTATGTAGGTCCGGTGTTGTGAAGCTCTTTGTGTGCTTGGATGAGGAGTTTGAAGGTGATCCTCTTGTTGACGGGGAGCCAGTGTAGGCCTCTCAGATGGGGTGTGATGTGGCTGCGTCGGGAAACATCGAGGATCAGTCGTGCCGAGGCGTTCTGGATTCGTTGTAGTCATCTCAGGAGCTTGGTTGTTGTTCCTGAGTAGAGGGCGTTCCCGTAGTAGAGTCTGCTAGTGATGAGGGCCTGGGGGACAGTTTTTCTCGTGTCGGGGATCCATTTGAAGATCCTGCGGAGCATTCGGAGGGTGTTGAAGCACGACGCGGAGACGGCGTTGACTTGTTTGGTCATGGAGAGGGAGGAGCGATGTGGCCACCAGGAGTCATCCCAGGCTGATGGGGTGGGTCCGAGGATGAGGACCTCCGTTTTGTCTGAATTCAGCTTCAGTCTGCTGTCCTTCATCCAATCGGCGACGGCCTTAATTTCTCTGTGGAGATTGGCTTTGGCGGTGTGGGGGTCTTTAGTGAGGGAGATGATCAGTTGGGTGTAGTCGGCGTAGGAGATGATGTTGAGGCTGTGCTGTCGTGCAACGTGGGTGAGTGGTGCCATGTAGATATTGAAAACTGGTACTGCAGTTTAGAGCTGCAATTGCAAACTTGCCTCAGAAGTAGTATTCAAGCTTACACACTGATAATCAATGGCTTTCAACTGAGATGGATATGAGGAGGAGGCTGTCACTAGGACCTGTGAATCTGCTGGTGCATGAATATTAGAGGGCTGAGATAACCCTAAATGGTCAGATGATTCTAGCTTTACTTTTACATCAAAGGATACTCTTTTGTTTCAACTTGCTGTATGTTAGCATCTATGTTATACTATGGTATTTGGATTTATAAAGCACATTACTGGCCTGAGGCGTGTAAGTGCTATAAAAGATTATGGCAGCGAGTGTCAAGAAGGGGTAACAGGATGTGCTAAGTCCTTAATAAACAGGTTTTTATTGCTTTTCTAAAAGCAAGGTGGCTGGGCTTTGTTTTATACAGAAAGGATATAAGTTCCATGTTTGAGTGGTTTCAAGCACAATGCTTTTTCCTCCCCATCGTGTTTGTCTGAATCTAGGCACTACTAATTATTGTGCCTTTGCTGACCAAAGATTTCTACCCTGCAAACCATTGCTGTATAATTTTTCTCCTTATTCTCATTATTCTTATTTATCTTATTTGTCTCATTATCATGGTTCCCAACTTCCAGCCATGTGGGAGAGTTTACCGTTGGCACAGCTCCTTCTACCACCCCGAGGGACATCTACAGCTCCGGCTTCTCCTTCTTTACAGGCAGTGGTCTCTCCTCCTTGTAGGCAGTGGTCTCTCCTTCCTTGTAGGCAGTGGTCTGATGCTCTTCTGAGCAGAAAGGGCCTGTTGCCATCCCTTGCCCCTGGTGAAACTGAAGGCTCTGGTCTGCTCTCACTGATGAAGATTAGGCTTGTGCAGCGCGTTATTTTGTTCTCAGGGCCAAGGTTGAGGCAGAGTCCACATTTCCAATTAGCTTGGCAGCTTTAAAGTGTTTTCCCATATTTATAACAGCCTTCGTTCACTTCCTTCAAATGAGTAGTCAGTAAGCAGCCCCCGGTAGGATACTATCGTTAGTTAAAGAAGACTTGGGCCTGATGCCTTTTGGGGAAAACCATGGACAGCGACTCACCAACGTGTGACTTGCACATGCCTACTAGAACAGTCAAAGCGGTTGTCGCCGGTGTGAAATCTGGCAGCTCTCCCCATACTGCTAACTCCTTTATAAAGGTCCCTGCTGCTGTCAGCAAGCCTCTTCATGTCACAGTGCAGCGCTTAATTTAATCTGGATATGACAAATTCTAGCTATTTCTCCAGTATAATTTCAGCTGAGCAGCCCATGTAACGATCCTTGCTGTTGTCAAATTTGGGCCTGATGCTTTTCGGAAAAACCCTCCCAGTGACCCTCAGACGGGTAAATTGCAAGTGCCTAATGGAATACCTACCCCCGGCGTGAAGCCAAGCTGCTTTTCCCATGTGGTGCACATCTTTATAAAGATCCTTGCTGTGTTCAGAAAACCACTTCATGCCGCTGTGCAGCACTTCACTTAATCTTGACCTGATGAATTCTGGATATTTTTCAGCTTGCAATTCAGTTGTGCGGCCAGCAGCACTTTGCTGCCACAGCACCGTCATGGGGCGTTTTGGAAATGGATGCGACGTAGAGAGAAGAGAAGGGGCGCTGATGCATAGCAGCGGATCATGTGGGACCTGCCCACTGCCTCTCAACCACCACTCAAATAAACAGAAGTATGGGGGTCTAATTGGGTGTTTGACCTATTTTTCCGCAGAGGTCATGTTTCCACTGGAGACTCATCCTAAAATCAATTCCCTGAAACTTTTTATTCCCGAAGTATTACTCAAGGATGTATTTTGCCTCAGCTGGATTTGCTGTAAGAGGAGTCGCAGTGTACTTCACTAGAAGAGTGGAATGGTTGGTCTCTCGAGTCATTAGAGATCCTCAGGGAAGTTGGATTAGGCTGGAAGTCAGGGTTAATGGTAATTTTTAAAGTGTGGTCAACTGTAATGCCCCAGAATTTGATGAACCAGATTCAATAAATCAGATTTACAATATTGCTATCGGAACGTTGGGTCCAATAATTTTAGGGGGTGATTTTAATTTTATTCAGGATTAAGTATGGCATACAACTAATAAAACTAAAAAGAAATTAAAGCCCAAAACTAAAAAGGTGGTCGATGCGCAGAAGCAAGATTTTCAACTAATAGATCTGTGGCGTAGGGATCATTTGGAAAATGTCACAGTACACTTGCTTCTTGCACCCCTTTCATACAGCTTCAGTATGGATTGTTTCTCATTCACTTAATTGGGTAAGCTCAGATATCTGGGCTAACTCATTTTCTGATATCTTTGGCCACCATTACCATATGGCTGGAAGTAATTAGAGAAAAAAGCTCCAAGGGGTAGCTGCTTACCTTCTTACCAACTAAGGGCCTCAATACGATCGCAGACAGAATTAAGTCCGTCCGCCATTGTCCCAGAATGGGGACCAGCTGCCCACGAGGCGGCCTACCCACACTCCGAATTACAATGCAACCGTCACCATGGCAGACACATACCCTATATTTTGTTATGCAGCAGGGATGCGGTCAGCCGCCCACGCCGCAATACAAAAAAATAGGGTGTTTACAAATCCCTGCACTACGTGTTACAGGGATATGTAGGGTGGCACTATAAGTACCAGCTTCATGGGATAAGGGCGCCCCACTACAGGTCTCCAAATCTGTTTCCACCAGCCATTTCATGGTGGTTTGACCGCCGCAGAACGACTGGCGGAAAGGGATATTGGAATCCCCACGCATGTGCCTGACAGGCACCGCTGGCATTCTGGGGATGGAGGGAGGTTCGCCAGGTGGTCAGAATGCTTCCGACCATTGGGACCATGTCAGTCAGTCTTTCCGACCACCAGCTCACCGCTCACCTTATAATGTAGCCGCAGTGATTCAGTAACCGATGGCGGGGAGACCGCCACTGACAGCCTGTTGGTGATGGTCTCCCTGCCATCGTAATCAGGCCCTAAGATTGGTTAAAAGATATGAAAACGTTCATTTGAGGTTTTCTTTGTCAGAATAGGGGTACAGCATCACTGTTTTCAGTGTGGGGAGCCTTTAAGGCTACTGTTCGGGTGCAGCTTATTGCTTACATGCCCCAGCAGTCTAAAATTCATGTGAAGCAGATAGCTGAGCTTCAATCTCCAGTAGATACATCCCTTCAGGCAAGAAACAGTTCACAAGGTCACCAATCCCCCGTATAGAAACAACTGGGTAAAGCCAAGCGTGATTACAGAGATTGTATCCTGGAGAAAATTCATAGCTTGAGGGATTTTCAACAGCAGGTATATGACGAAAGTCAGATGATTGGAAAATTGCTTGCATGATCATCGTTAGTGAGATACAGAAGTCATTTCTGATATGGCCAAAGTGTCCCAGGTTTTCTGCAGCATTATAAGATCTTGTATGAAAGTAAATAAACAATTCCACATGCTAGTATACACCAATATTCTAAGTCTATCAGGCTGCTGCAGTTGGCAAACTCAGAAGAAGTGAGAATGGTCTCTACTATACCAGCATTAGAGATTTAGAAAGCTTTTGCCACAATGCCCAATGGAAAGGCTTGTGGTAACGATGGTTTTCCGTCAGAGTTTTTTTTAAAGCTTTTGCATGTGATCCTACACCCTTTTTGACTGAGTAGTTTAACTTTGTTAGGGAGCATGGGGAGGTTACCCCATCCTTTAAGGAGTCTATGACCGGTAGTATTTAAAAAATGGATAAGAACCCAAGCGATGTTAACTCTTATCAACTTATTAGCTTTATGAATGTGGATTATAAACTTTGAATGAAAGTATGGGATAGTCGCTTTACTCCAGCAAACCAGGCAGTATACATAATGATCAGAAAGTGTTTGTGGCTGGCCGGGTGCTGTTGGCGAATACAAGTTTTTAAATACATGTGCAGGAGTACTTTACGGGTAGCCAGACTCCTACAGCTGTAGTAGTGGTCGATGCGGAGAAAGCATTTGACCTGGTTAACTGGGATGTGAATTTCTACTGCCTGGCAAGGTTTGGCTTTCCTGCCCAATTTATCACAATGCTGCAGAATCAGTATCAAGGGGCACAAGCAAAGGTGTTCGTGAATTCTAATCTTGCAGGAGAACCTGCCATGGGTGCCCTCTGTCTCCAATCTTATTTTCGTTCTTTATAGAGCTCCTGGCAGTGTGGATTCACAAGAAGAATAGGATTGAGGCCCATGTTATAGGGATGGCCAAATTAAAAATGTTTGCGTTTGATATAATTCTATATCTTAAACCACAGACTCAGATCAGGCAAACGGTGCTAGATGAGTTTGAGCAGTTTGAAATGGTTGAGGGATATACAATTAATCAGAATAAAACTGAACTGCTTCTTTTTAACATAGCAGTTAGCACTCTCCCTCCGTCTCTTCAGCAGCAGGTCCGCTCTCAATGTCTGATTCACAATGTGGGGATTTTTGTAACAAATAGTTACTCCCAGGATGTTCAATTGAAGGCTATGATGAAAACGATTAAGGAATTGTTGGCTAGATGGACACTCCTTTCCTCTGCATTAGGATGCTTGATTCCGGTCCAGGAAAGGCATGGCTTGGCAGTTCGGGCTGGACTCTTCCCATGAGTCACAGGGTCAGACTGATTTGCATATGGCCATGTCTGAACTGGGGTGGCGTGGTGAGCAAAATAGCCCAGATCCGTGACTGGGGGTGAATGTTTTGCCAATGTGCAACATTCCGTCCATCATCTTATGTGTTTTGCTGTTCAACCTATGTGGGAAGGGTGTGCCGGGAATGGTTTGCCCAGAGGCAAAGTGCTGTATTTACATTGTGGAATCTTCGCTGACTCTGCCAGGCTTAACCTGTGAATTGGTGTCCCATATGATAAGAGTCCAGCCATACTGAAAGTGAGACAATGCTCACTCTGGGGCCGATTCACAGAACTAATCTGAGACAAAATCCTAAACTTCCTACTTTTGGTATTTACAGAAGGCATTTAGTAGTAGTAAAGTTAGAATTCCTAACTTTACTACTACTAAACTGAGACAAAATCCTAACTTTACGACTTTCAGTATTCACAAAAGGGATTTAGTAGTAGTCCTAACTTTACTACTACTATATCCCTTTTTTGAATACTGAAAGTAGTAAGTTTAGGATTTTGTCTCAGATTACTTTTGTGAATCGGGCCCTCTGTTTCCATGTTTGGGTCCACTATGCAAAGCATGTGGACATGAGCCTGGAAAATACAGAATGGCTCCCACATGGAGGAAGGAAACAGTGGTGAACCCAATGAGGCAAGAAGGGATCAGCACTTTTTTTGCGCTATTTTGTTTAGCCAAAATGCATCTGGAGCAGCGTAATGAAGTCTTCCGACTTACATGTTACAGAAATGCGATTAAATGCATGCACCTGATATTATATTCACTGTATACTTTAATCTTATTATGTGTGTATAGCATTTAAACACATTACTGAAATGTTTTCACTGTAGAACTTAAAGATTTAGTTAGCCTGATTACAGGACTCAGTCGAAATGTATTTTCTTGGGTGCATGATTTTTCCTTTTTTGGCAGGTTTATTATTTCATTTAGTTAGTGAAAGACTCATTGTCTGTATCAGATGACTGAGGGAGAGGCCTGAGAGAGACTAGGCATTGAATGTTGAGAAACAAAGGTCGCAAGAAGTTTGCTGTTCACCATGTACCAAGATGGCAAGATGTTCAGCGCTGAGAACAGTAGCCTTAGGTCGATATGTTGGCAACTTAGAGCACCGTTACAGAAGCACACAAACAGTGTTCTGATTGGATGCTGGCGGTGCGAACAGAGAAAACAAACATTTTAATCTTATGTTTATTTCATATTGGTGCTTTCATAGCTTTGAGTTAGTTCTGCTGAAGTTAGGCTTTAGGAGAGATCACCTTTAGACTTGGAGTGGTACAGACCTCTCTGCTTTCTTTATTCTTCTGAGCGTGAGGATTCATGCTCAACACTTGCTTACATTTCTTTTGGACTTCTACTGGAGTCTGATCATGCTGAAACCTTCTGCTTATAGGCTCCCAAATTAGAAACCTTAATAGATGATCTTATCTTTAACCCACATAAGAGTAGAGAACCGTAGTTTCATTATGGAACGCCTGTTTGCTTTACTTGCTATTATATAACTGTGGTTGTTGCAATTCTGTATATTGCTCTATGGCATCTCAATCAGCTAAGACATTTTACTTTGCCTATTGTACTAATTTACTTATTGCATTTGTATATACTTTGAGTATTGACTGGATTGATTGGTAATCCAAATAAAATCCTTTAATAATATCCATTGATTCCTGGTCCTCTTTGTGGGGTCATGTGGGCGGTACAGGTGAAACTGATTGTTGATGTTTTCTCCTGTTCAATGATTCATGTCAGCTAGAAAGATCCATAAAATCTGTGATCGTCAACGACTTGGCTAAGAGAGACCGCATTTGTAAGGACCACAACACACTAGCAAGATGGTAGCATGTCAGATGGTTAGCTACTGAAGCAAATGGCGTTAAGACATGTCTTGTAGAAATTTTAGACTTACCCAAACCCAGCCCTAACCTTTAGAGCCCATGTCCCAATTTTAAGGATTGGCGGAGTACCAGCGGTTCAGAACAGAGTTGTAACAGCGGGAGAGTGAGTATTAATAGGGTTGCGCATTGTGGTTCCGAGTGATATATTGGCAGAATGTAAAGTAGCTGTACAGTGGCCAGAGAAGGAGTCACAGAGAAATCTCATATCACATGCCGGTCGCTTTTGTTGGTGAAAAAGTATCGAAGGTAAATACCTTTTTGAAAGAAAAGGTACCAGCTAAAGACATTGATTGGGTTAAGATTGACAGACCAACCTAAGAAGCTAAGGAACCTGTGCATTCTTTTTAGGAGAGATTGTTGCAGGCGTTCAAGCAACACAGTGGAATTGAGAGTCTTGAATCCAAAGTGTTGTGTCCAGGTTTGTGACAGGATTGAGACCTGAGGTTAGCCTGAGGAGTCAACTACATTTGATTTGTTGGCAGAACAAGACGTTAAAGAAAACAAGTCCATGGCATTATTCTAACAAGTTAGGGCATTGGAAGAGGGAAAGTTGTCTTAATCCGAACTGAAGAATAAATGAGAATCAAGTTCAAGATTAAAGACTTGAAAAAACATAGGTTAATAGCCCTATTCACCAACATAATTTACCAAAGCAGAGTATGCAAAGTCCCAATGTGCAACAACAAGTCCCTATAATGCAAGCTCCTCACTCCCCTTTTCCACAGCAAAATGTAAACTTTCTAAGATTTCATTCTAACCAGATCCCAAATTTTAATCAATATACCTTCCTGAACCAAAACCAATGTCAGCAGTTTCCTATGTTTGACACACTTGAGGGTTATGGGCCATGATCAGTCACTATGATGGTACTTGAGAGGGGAGGAAGCTTGCGTTCTTGGTGCAGTCTTAGAGCTAGACCAGAGTGGTCTATTTGTAGAAGTTGAAGTGAATGGCAGCCTGTATCATTCTTGATTGATATTGAGGTTACCGGTTCCACTGTTAGAACTGCAGAAATTCCACACCCACCCCTCTCTGGAAAAAGAATCTAAGTTGTAGGATTTGCAAATAAATACATGACAAACCCAGTAACATGAGAAGTACCTGTTAAAATAGGGCCTTTTAAAGATAAAAACACCAGTACGTGGAGTGTGATTCTAGCCCAGTAAATCTTTTGGGATGTGATTTATTGTGCAAGTTTCATTGCATTAAAGGGAGAAGAGTCTCAAAGTCATGATGAAGCTTTTGCCTTTAAATTTGCGAGTCAAGAGCATTGAATTGTATCCTTTGATGACAAGTGATGATTTAACACTGGATCTCATAGACGCAGTGAAGCTTGAAGTCTGGGACTTCTCACAAAAAGATATAAGCCTCATTAAAGGAGTTGAGCCTATCGGAATAACTGTCAAACCTAACAATGAGTACCCAAGAATACCTCAGTACAATTTGACTCCTGAAACGATTGCTGGAATTCCACCGGTGATTAAGTCAATGATACACCAAGGCATTTTGAAGACGCTAATGGGAAGTCCATGTAAGTCACCCATTATTGGCTTGCATAAGCCTAGCGGTAAGTACCACATAGTGCAGGACCTGAGACAAATTACCAGTATTGTTGCTCCCTGTTGTCCCATGGTATCGAAGCTAGCTGTGATTTTATTTCAAACTCCAGGTGAAACTGAGTGGTTCACTGTGATTGATTTGCATTAGGCCTTTTTCTCATTTTCTTTTCATGAGGACAATCAGTACCTTTTTGCCTTCCAATTCCAGAAACGTGTTTTGGCATGGTACTGAGTCCCACAGGGGTGTACAGAAAGCCTGTCAATATTTAATTAGATCCTTAAAAAGAGTCTTGAACTCTTAATAATGCCCTGTAATTCAGTGTTAATTTAGTATATTGATGACCTATTGGTTGCATCAGAAACACAAGAAGCATGTAAACAAGACACAATTGCATTGATGAACCAGATGGCTGAGAATGGACTTAAAGTGTCCCCAGGTGAGTTGCAGTATTGTCAAAAAGAAGTTCTATATCTTTGACATCACATTGATAAGGGAGCAAGGAAAGTCTCACAAAAAAGAATCTCAGCAATTAAGAAAATGAATCCACCAACCTCTCAGAGAGAAGTCAGCATGTTTTTGTGAATGGTGGGCTACTGTCGTCCGTGGATACCTAATTTTTCCCAAGTGGTCAAGCCTTTATAGAGGCTGACACACAAAGATGTGTCAGATCCGGTACCATTGGATAACAATTGCTTGATTGCCTACCTAAAGCTGAGAGAAAGTATCTCTGGAGCCCTGGCTCTGGGAATGCTTGATTACATTAAACCGTTTTCTCTTTTCTGCAGTCAACGGCAGGGCTGCACTCTCTCAGTGCTTTCACAAATGCATGGTAATGCCCAAAGACCAGTTGCCTACTTTTATGCTACCCTTGACCCCGTAGTTGCAAGGCTGCCTGGATGCCTTAAAGCATGGGTACTCACAAATATTTGCCCAGGAGCCACAAACAACAGTTTGTGGTGTGACCGGGGGCCACACTGATGCCAGCAGGGTGGCGGGAGGGGGTCTGGGTAGGTCAGGGATTGTTTAAGGCAGTTCAAAACATGTTAAGTAAACGGGCAAGCATTTATCTGCAAGTTAAAAAATGCATGCTCATTTATTTAGCGTTGTTTTCTGAATATTTGTGCTCAGCAAATAAACAGCAGCTGGTAGTGCTGTTCACCAAGGGGGCCGCATTTAAAGGCCATGAGGGCCGCAAAGGGACCCAAGGCCATACTTTGAGTATCACCGCCTTAAAGCCATGCGTGGTGTCAGCATCAACTGTTGTGAAAGCATTGTCATGAGTCATCCCCTTACTGTATTTGTGCCCCATTTAGTAGAGATTGTGTTGCCACGTACATGCACTCAACACCTGACCAATAGTTGAATGACTAAGTATGAACAGATCATTCTCGCAGCTGAGAATGTGTCCCTTAAAAGGTGTGCCACAACTCTTTTGCTATACCAGAAATTGAAGGTGATGTCATGGTTATAGAGCATAACTGTCTTGAAGTCACTGAACTATGCACAGAGCCAAGACCAGATATACAAGATGAGCTGTTAACTGAATCTGATCTTATATTGTTTGTTGTGGTCCTGCCTGAAAGATGATGGAGGAACCCTAAGAGCTGTATATGCTATCTGTGCAGTCATAGGAGTAATCAAAGCTTCCTGGCTTCAAGGAGTAACATCCGTAGGAGTGGCTGAATTGATCACTCTTACTAGGGCGTTTCTGAACAGCTGAATGTGATGATTTTCGCTGATAGTCAGTATTACTTTGCTGTCATTCATGACTCTGACAGCTATGGTTACAAGGGGAATTTATGGCCTTGTCAGAATCCCCCATATGCAATGGTGCATGTCATGAGACCATTGGAGGAATTACAACTACCTGCCAAAATTGTGGTTGTGAAATGTTCCACCCCCTGCAGCAGAGTTGATTATGTGACAGTTGGCAACCATTACTCTGATGAAGTCGAAGAGCTTGTACAATTAATGGTGAATATGTTAACGAATCTGAAAATGAGGCCAATTGCAACCTTTTGTTAACAAATTCTGATACTTGGATGCAAGTTAAGAGGTTACAGGAGGAAGTACCACAAGCAGTACAGCAAAGTTGAGTCAGAGCAGACTGTGTCAAAAGAGATGATGACATCTGGGTTTCAACAGATGGAAGACCTGAGTTTCCAGATAAGTTGTTTTCTCCAATGGCTAGAAATGTTCATGGTCCTGTTCATGTAGGGAGAGATACCATGGTCAGATTGTTTCAACAAACTTGGTTCAACCCCCAATTTAGGTTGTTGGCCGAAGGATTGTGTCACAGATGTGTTATTTGCCAACAGATGAGCGTAGTGAAAAGAACCGCAGTGTCACTGAGCCGCATAGGAAGATCAGATGGGCCATTCAACTGGATAGGATGCAGTTGGACTTTATTGAGATACATGAGTGGGCAACGTGCTGAGATATGCTCTGGTGATTGGCTGTATCTTTTCACGTCGGGTTAAGCTAACCAGAGCAGACGAAATGACAGCCTCACAGTAGCTAAATTGTTGTTGAGGGAACTGTTCCCCAGGTTCAGTTTTCCAACTTACCGCAGTCAGACTGAGGGACTCATTTCAATAAGGAGATCCTAAAATTGTTATGTGCATCATTACAAGTGGAGAAAAGACTATATTGCAGCTATCGACCTGAGGCTTCTAGTATGGAGGAGCAGGTCAACAGGACTGAAATTACGACTGGCTAAAGTGTGCGCCTCAACATCTCCGAAGTGACTGTATGCTTTGCCTCTTGTGTTAATGAGTCTTCACAGCATTCCTGATCAAGGAAAGGACTGTCACCCCATGAGATCATCATGGGTAGAACAATGGGCCTGCCAGCTACGACTGCAAATGTGCTTGTGAACATTACAGATGATAGAACTAGCTGATGAGGTGCATTCCATGTCTCACCATGTTGGAGCTTCTACCCCCCCCCCCCCAGTGCATCAGGAGCAGTGCCAGGATCTCAGTCCCGGCGACTGGGTCTTGGTGAAGAAATAAGTCTAGGAAACATATTTGGAACCTTAATGGCGTAGACAATACTAGGTTATCCGCATTATGAACACTGCTGTTAAGTTGGAGGTCTCCTCAACTGGATTCACGCTGCCCACACTCAAAGAGTAGACTGTCCCCTTCATAATGTGACAGTACCTCTCCCAAAAGTGCAATCTGCAACTGAAGAGCAGTGGGAGGAGGCTGAGCAAGTCACAGAGATTCCGAATAATCATGAAAGAGTACATGCATGTCCCGAGGGGTGCCTTGGTGAGTCGACATTTGAGGTTCAGACAGGAGACTCTCTGCCTGTGGCACTGACTGAACCAGATTTAGACCCTGATGATTGACCTAGTGCTGTTGTAAGCCAAGTGGCTCCTGGAGACTGTTGGCTGAGAAGGCAGGCGAGAGATGAGACTGCCTACAGAACGTGTGTCCAACACTTTCCCATAGGATACTAAGGATTCTGGTCTAGGTGATATTGAAGACAAAAGATCTGGGCTAAGGAGATCAAAGAGAGCTAAAGTACCCTGTTGGAGGTGCTCATCCCCTGAACAGACAATTCCAATTGAACCTCCATGAATTTAGACTTGTGGCTGAACTGTGTTTCAACTTTACTTTGCCACAGAACAGCTTGACATGATTTATCATTAGTTTGATTTCCAGAATGAACTTTGTGATATGTTTTTGAACAAAAGAGACTTTGGTAAAAAAAAATTGAAGAAGATTATCTAAGCCGGAGGCTGGTGAAGGAGGTTAAGAGTGTAATTTTATAAGAAGACGGAGTAGGGTTAGGGAGGCCTCATGAAGACTGTGTAAATATTTGCACTACATAATTTATTGACTTTGTTTGACATCTGCATAAGTAAAAGCATAATGAAGAAATCTGCCGGCGGCAAAGTCTCTGCTTAACAGTCTGATTCCAGAGAAGGCATGGAAACTGATAAACACAACAGGCGTTGGTTCATATTAGCAGATGTTCTAATAGCTGTGGTTGTAGTACTAATTGTTTTGCTTGTAGGATTATACTCAGCCATGAGTCCCAACTCAGTTGAAATTAGATCTAGAACTACCCGTAGAACCCCACTTTCTGCTGACAATAGTTTAATGCAATTGATTATAAAGTACTGAATGTAGATTCATCAACAGGAGATTTTTCTTCGAATGCTTATTTTAAACTTCTTTATGAGTACATTAACACTATGGATGCAAAGGATTGCTATGTGTGTATGCAGTTACCAACATAAGCGGCAGAGGGCATCACGTACCATCATATATTCCTCTTACATATATTGTTACTTGTAGCCTTTTATTGACTCTTTTGTATGGAAAGGGTCACTTTCAGTATCACTACTTGAATTATGATTTAGTTTTCTCAGAAGTTCCCATGTTTAAACATTTAAATTGTCACCCCAAAGCCAAAAAGACGGAGACAGATTATCGTTTTTTCAAACCCACAATGACATTAGATACTGCTTGTGGACTCAGGAACAACAAGAATTGCTCTTTGACACATGTTGAAAATTCATTTTTAGATTTAGTGGAAGTCAAGCAAAGAACAATGGATGCTAGATCGAAATCAGGCAAAGACCAAGAGTGTAGAAATAAATGAGCTAAAGAAGAAGAAGAGCATTAAGAGTCAGGAAACATGGTTGCACTGACATTAGATTAGAAACATAAAGGAAAATGATGTGTGCTTAGAGGCAAATCAGTAGGTCACACTACATTTATGGGGAAAAGTGACTGTGATCACAGTTTTTAATATGGAGGAAATTGGTTATTATTCATGGGAGGCTAGGATTCTGTTATTCCTGGATTTTATTATGTTTGTAGAGATCATGCTTATTTTACATTACCCCAAGGCTGGTATGGTTCATGTTATTTAGAATTAATTTTCCCAAAGATTTATCATGTGGAGAATGTAGATGATCCTGTGTGGAGGTCACACACTAGAAGTAAAAGAAGCAGTAGTGTTACAGAAATAGTTGGAAAGATATTTAGAGCATTCATTGCAGCTGTAGGACTTGGTTTGAATGATTTCAAGATTAGGAAGTTGTCCACTATAGTTGATACTTTTTCCACTAATACTGCATGTTCAGCGTTAGCTGTGGACACTGAAATGATAGCTGTAAGTTCTATGGTGTTGCTAAATCATCTTGCTTTAGACATCCTTCTTGTGAAGGAGGGTGTAGTCTGCAAGATGTTGAAGGTTCAGCAATGCTACACCTATATAACGGACAAGAGTCAGAAATTGAAGAAGTACATTAAGAACATTACAGACTTAAAGGGAGATTTGAAGTAATTGGAAGCTATAGGTGCTTGGGAAGCTATTGACAATGGATTTGCTGCAGTAGGCAAATGGTTTGGAAACCTTGTAAGTAGAAAATGTGGTTCCATCTTGAGACACCTTGTGATAGTTGCCCTTTGTGCAATATATCTGTTTGTAACCTTTAAGGGGTATAAGAACGTGAAAGCAAAAAGAGAAGTACAGGACAGAAGGTGATTAAAAAGAAAGAAAAAGGCTGTAGAACTGGAGGAGAATCAGTGTAGATACCATGATGACACAAAATAATTGGAAGATCACCTGATAAGATTCTATGTTGATTGTGATTGCTAACAACGCTATCGGAGGGGGGATTGGAGCACATTAATGTAGTCTCCATTCTTACACGTAACAGAAGTGCAATTAGATATGGGCACCTGACATTATATTCACTGTGTAATTTAATCTTATTAATTAATGTGAAGCATTTAAATGCATTACTTGCATTTTTTTCACTATAGAGCTTAGAGATTTACAAACCTGTGCACTAATATTCAATGTAAACATCAATTATGTATAATTTATTCACGTTTTATACTTACACTGCAAGTTAGATTGCATATGTAAACATGTAGACTTTTGCTCACATTTTGCAGTAAATGTGTCAGGCTGTTAAATCCTTGGGATCGGTTTGATGCTCATAATGGTCCACCCCTTGATAGTCCCAAGTCTGAATTGTTGTAAAAGCACAGAACAGTGAGATGATCAAGTGAGGGAAGGATAGGAAGGGAACTGCAGCAAGGGAGACCTGAAATGACACAAGGGAAAAATCATAAACACTATTGTTCCTTCCTTTTCGTAAATTGGTACTATACCGGTGAACACAGATATGGCATGCTAAGAATTAATTTATACCTGTAAAGAAAAAATAATGGAGAAGCCATTGTCTCCTCATTCAATCTGTGATTCCAATGTTGCACACATAGAGAAACATCTTTAGCAAACCTCTGTGTTGAGAAACAAAAGGCACATACCATATTACCTAACTTTCCTTTCTAGTAGCATAGTTATAGAATGTTTGATCAACATCTAGAACCAACCCTATTTTCCTTCAACTTAACTTCACAGGGGTGCCATGCAAAACAATCTCACTCCTTAATTTACCCCTGTTAAGGACTACAAAGACAGGTATAGGTACGTATGTGCAGGTGCATGCAGCACATATATACATAGTACTTTGGGTGCTGAAGAACATGACAAAAATAAATCTGATCATGTATGGGGACCTCCAATGGTCTGTGAAACCTTTAAATTAAATTATATTTTCAAGTGTCTCTGTAATTCACGCAGTAAGACTCAATCCAAATATTGCTCCCAGCAAAATACTGAATTTTTGAGTGAAATGACCATAGGTTAATTACTTTCCCTCCACATTGAGCTCGCCAACGTAGGAGAAACTGGCCTCACTTTAAGTGAGGGGAAAACAAAAGGGAGCTACGTGTTGTGTCTTTCCCTCCGCATGAGCTTACTTCTGCGAACCTCACCAACGGAGGAAAGACAATGCTCAACTCTACAACAGTCATAGAGTGAGCGGGAATTCCCTTGTATTCAGGGCACATAAAACAAGAGGTGAAACGGCACCCTTACCCGACCGGAGGAGCTTCCAACATCTGGATTGGGGCTTCCTGTGTTTATTCTGAATTCGCGACAGGGCTACTTGGGCCGACCCCCATTAAATAGTAGGCTCCGCACCTTGCACTTCAGCTCAGCTGAGGCTCATGGGATTTGTAGTCCTTCCTTTTTTTGTGCAACCGCTTCCGGGTTCATGACCTCCACAGCGACGACACCAGATTGCGTCTACGCATGTGAGAGGTGGGGAGAAGAGTGCTAATCTGACCTGTTCTTTTACCGAGCGCTCGATCGTTCCATGCTCATGACAAAATGTAAAGTTACAGAAGTGCATGTAAAAACATGTAACCGAAATGCTCATTAAATGCTCAATTAAGTTTACCTTACTACAGGACTCAGTTACAATGTATTTTCATGTTTGCATTATTTTTCCTTCTTTTGCAGGTTTTTTTATTTAGTTAGTGAAAGGCTCATTGTACTTATTAGACATCTGCTAGAGAAGCCTGTGAGAGACTTTACATTGAATGTGGAGAAACAATGGTCAAAAGAAGTTTTCTGTTCACCTTGTACGAAGATGGCATGACGTTCAAGGCTGAGAACTGTAGCCTTAGTTTGATACCACAGGAACTGTCTAGCTTTCCTTTTTTTCTATCTTTCCTTCTTTATTCTTCCTATTTTTCATTTTTTCTTTTCTACTTTCCTGCTTTCTTTTCCTCTTAGCTGTCCTATAATTTACGTGCCGAGATTCCTCACTAATAAAAACACTACTCGTAAAATATCTTTGTGAATAGCAAACAACAGTAAACTTACACAAAATTGTCTGTTTACCCTTTGAGAAACAGGCGTGATGTAGTTTCCTTCAGAGCCAATGAGCTCTATTGTAATGTGTGTTTTTTTCGACCAAAATTTTTTTTGCCTTTAGGCTATGTTAGTTTAGATTGACAATACCCTGCCGCTTCCTGAACAATAATCTTTAGCAAAAACGATGCCAAAGAAAAAACAATTGCCAAAAGGCTGGTGGGCAACACTAGAACTATTGGCTTTGCCAATGCTTGTTTTAATTTTGCATGGGTAGAAATCAATTTGGGCCATAGAAGAGCTTCCATGAATATCTCATCAAATTGGTCTTTGCGATTTCAATTATAAGATTAATGTGAAGGAAATTTCACCTGCCCAAAGTGTTCAACCAGATATTTGATATATTAGTTTTTTTTTAACTGCACTGCTTTGCACTACTTCTCTTCCACTATGGCTAATTTTAACCTGTCCACAGGCTGCCACACCAAAGTTTCAATTCTTAATAAGCATACATTAACCTTGGATTGATTGCAACAATTGCTATTACATTATGAGTATTTGCTGAGTTCAAGCCAAAATCCAGAGCAGATATCTATTATAGCCTTAGAGTCCACCATAGCAGGCTCTACCAGCCATTAAAGGCCCGCTCCAGCATTATAGGCCCATGCCAAAGTTGAGGGCCTTTAACAAGGGAGTGGGCCTTTAATGTCCAGTAGAGCCCGCTACAGAGGGCTCTAAGGCTATTAGAATATTCCGCCGGAGAGGGCAGAATGTTCTAATTTGTAAAACAAAGGCTTCACGGAACCCAGGGGGTTTAAAAACATATCGGGCTCCATGAGGTCTTTTGATAACGGTAAAAGCTGTGAACAAACATTGGAATATTAGAGCTCTGAGTTTCGACCGGGCATTAGAAGTCTGGAGCACTCCATTGTCTTCAATGGAGCTCCCAACATCACAATGCTCTAATACCTGATTCACACCACTGTAGACATTTCTTTTAAGATATCCTTTGGGAAATTTAAAAAACTTAGTTTGATTACATTATTAGGCTGGAGTGGGAATTAAAAAAGGTATATAAAACCTACTGTGACCTGTTTTTTTTCCCGGCATGAAGGGCATTCAACACTAACGAAAGATCAATAGGAGGGTCTTTAAATCTGTAAAGGAGGTCTGAAAGAACTTCACCTTCCGCATTTTGCAGCTCATTTACAAAGAACAGACGCAACGCAGCACCGCAAGCCAGCTTGCTGCTCCGCGCCATAAGGAAAGAGGAGGGATGCATCGGATGTACGCAATGTGATGGATCCCTGTCCTTTCTTTGCACTGGTGCATAATTGGCTGCCTAGCACCAATGCAGGCCCCCTTGCACCATGGTGCAAGGATATCTGTGTTGTAGGAATTATTTTTTTGTGCCGGAAGTAACACCTTCCTGTACAAAAACAATCAATGGAGGCGTTTCCTCCTTTTATTATAAAGGCAATCCTCAGCACAGATCACTGACATAACCTCGACTGACCGAATATCGACTAGACAAAATATCGGTGACAAATTATCGACCACAAAAATATCGACTCCCAATACTTAACCAAGAAAACACAAAAATATCGAAACCACAATATCGTAAATAAAAAATATCGACTACAACATTACCGACCAACAATATTATCGCATTTAAAAACCTCGATTTTCACATCTTAACGTGAAACATAACCAAAATATCGAATACAAAAATATCGTAATTTAAACATTATCGGCTTTAGAAATAACATAAGTAATACACTTTGTAATGAAATATAACTATTACATTCTTCACAAATAAACATAAACTCTTTTATAAAATATATACAACATACAATAAATATTGCTAAATGTAAAAAATAAACATTTACATCAAACAAACATTTTAAAACACATAAACAATCTTTGCTAACTATAAAACATTGCTTACCGCACATTATAAAGAATATTGCACTTTAAATAAATAAAATGGCCTTACCTATAGAAAAAAGTCCCTTGCACTTAAAAAAAATAGTAAATGGCGTCACCCATATAAGGAAACTAATTAGCATAAATTTAAAAAAAATCAAATTCACAAATCAGAATAAGCTATCAATTTAAACGACCAATAAACTTTCAGAAACAATTAAACTAATGCTATAAAAACAAGAATTAAACCTGCTAAAATTGCTGCCAATACCTCCAAACAAAAGGAAGGAGAAACTCTGCAGGATTGCTAAAAGAAAACTGATTGACTTCAACTGAAAACCAGCTAAACCTATCTAAAGTAAGTACTACTACCTTGATATTTATCCAAAACCTAACTCTAACTCCTCAAACATTTATTTAAAAAACAAATATCTTAAACATGTCTTTTATTTCTGCTCTATTTTCTATAGAAGTAAAGAAAATACAGAATAACTACACAACATCTGCACTTCATTGAAAAAAGAAAAAAAGTAAGTTTATATTTAGAAACATGACCTGTGACCTTAATAGATAGGTAGCAAAGTACAAACTAGCTAGCAGAGCACAAGCAAAGAAACATAACTGCTTTAAAAAGATTGTAACACATTTTCTCAATGTCCACAGGTACAAAAGAAATACACAGTAAAGAACAGTTTGAAGAAAAGCAACACATGAAAAGAACAGTTTAAAGAAAAGCAACACCTGAAATCAACATACAAATATACAGGTAAATAATAAATGTGCAAAATTATCTAATTAGAATACAACATGCATATTTTACATACTTTTGTAATATTTAAATTGTAATTTCTCCTAGCACCAAAAAGCAAGCATGACTGAAGGAGCTAAATGTATTTATTCTCAAAAAGGGAAAATGCTTCTTTGGTATATGGGATATGTTTACACTCAAGAGAAACAGAAAGATATGAAAGTTTTTTGGAAATGTACAAAATATTATTCTAGCAAATGTTATGGTAGAGCTATCACTCAGGAGACCATTGTTACTTATACTAAGGAACATAATCATCCACGCAATGTAACTGAAATAGAGATTAGAGAAATGCTAGATTCCCTCAAAGAAGGCAGTACTAGTACTGATAAACCATCAACTACTATTTTGAAAGAACATTTTAGAGTACTGCCCCAACATGCTTCTAGCCAACTACCATCTATAGAATCCCTTAAAAGAACTATAGCTAGACAAAAAAGAGCTACATCAACTACTCCTCCCACACCTACAACTTTTGAAGAAGTGCAAATTCCCCCTGAACTCTCTATAACGCACAATAAAGCCCATTTATACTATATGACAACAACTCTGATAAAAGAGTGATACTGTTTGCCACAGCAAACAACATGACTAAACTAAAGCTATGCAAACTTGGATGATGGATGATACTTTTTCAGTTTGCCCTAAACCTTTTCACCAATTGTACACTATCCACAGTCATTTCCAAAATGCAAATATTCCCTTCCTATATGCCCCCCTACCAAACAAACAACAAGCTACCTACCAGGAATTACTAACCCAAGTCAAACAACATACTAATGACTATTTTCCACAAAAAATAATCATTGACTTTGAAAAAGCAATGATAAACAGCATCCTTAAAACATACCCACACACAGCAATACAAGGTTGCTACTATCATTTCAATCAGTGTGTATGGCGACACTTACAAACATCAACATTAAGGGGCCCATTAGGATGTCGGGCGGATTGCCCCTGATGGAGCAAGGATTCGCACATGAAGCGACTTGCTTGTATTCATGAACCTCGAGTAACCTTAACTTTGTAATCAATCTGTTTGTCTTATTAATATTGCACATTTTACACTACACGGGGTGTCCCAGAGACGCTTGCCTATGTGTTTTCTAAAACGTAATACGCTTGCCTCTAAAATGGCCTCTGCTTTGCGGGAATTTATGCGTCGGTCATACCCATGTGATGTGACGCACTCGCAGTCCTGGTGGGAATTTGTTGCTCTTGCGCAATGCACTTAAAGATGGCTGTTTTATGTTCTCACATGCTCCGAGCTTGCATAGCCGCTTTTACAAAGCTGTTTGTTCTGCACTTATCCTAATGCAATAGTTATTATAAAGTAAGGGATATAGTATAGCAGTTTCATGGTATACAGTGTAATCTTTTATTCTGTGCTTTTAAATTGTTTTCGCTTGCTTTCCATGTATTGTATTCTTTGGGCTCGGGAGGCGCTTGTTACTCCATTTTGGAAGCCCGTATGGTACCAGTCACGTGATGGGGGAAAAGAAAGCCATGCAGCAGTGGAACCCAGCCAGCTGGCAGCCTCGCCCAAGATGCTCCTGGGAACCGACCTGTAACCCAGCAGGACGAAGCTGAACTGTACCTCAGGTTGCTACAATTGTATTAAACTGCTGTATACCCCATTGTCCTCTGTAAAACATATGCCATGGGAAACTAGAAATGTAAGGGGTGGGTACAAAAATGAATATTAAGTCTGAGAAAGTCTAAATTTTGGTGGTATGATGACTTAATCACCTCCTTTGTCCAATCAGAACTTGGGGATTCTTTCACTTGCAACATTGGGGGGTGGTACACTGACCCGAAAAACAGTATAACTAGCCAAGGTTTAGCTAGAGAAATTGTCCGACTTGTCCGAATAGCTGACCTGTCACTGACCCAACGTACTCCATAGGTGACTGATACAGAGAGCTGCGGATCACTCTGTCCGAATTTCCACAGACCCATTCGGGGTTTTGGGAACCTTAAGTGCTTGCAAAGCACTTTGCTGGGAGATTCGAGAACCCAATTGGGGTTACTGGCAGATTCCTTGCAGAGAGGGAGTAGCGCAGGCGTTGCATCCGAAGCTGCAGGTGTTGGTCGTACCCTTTGGTGAACCCGGTCCTGATTTGAATCCTGGGGTTATCCTGTCCTGACTGTCCATGAGCTGTACCTGCTCGCCTACTGGCAACCTAAATCCATGAGGGTCCTTTCCAGTCTTTCCAAACTGACCCGTGGCTAGGGTTAGACTTCAATCTATTCTAGGTAAATATAAATCTATGTGGATATTCGTTTTTCTAAATTCCCTTTCTAACGTCTTGAATAAAGCATAATTGCATACGTTCCTTTCTCCCTTGCCTTTCTAAAAATGAGATTTTTCATGCATTATTGTCTATTAGCATGTTCCACTTTCTACCTACCTTCTTTACCCACCTTTAATGAAATTGTGAAAGTCTGATAATCTAAATTAGTGTGTACCTTATTTTTCTCCTTCCCTTTAGTTTCAATGATTCTTACTCTAATTCATAGCTATACGATATTTCTAATTCTAGTTATAGACAGTTTGATCTGTGTAAATTTGTGGCTCATGGAATATGATGATGATGATGACTAGATAAAGGTTTTCAAAACTTCCTGAGTTTGTGGTTATTATAAAGAGTATAAACATTATTAAACTGTATATTTTATGGTATTGTCTACTTACTCCACAGCTAGCTCCTTGATCCATTATGATCTTAGGTACCTGTGACGAGGATTGGTAAGTCAGGTACACGGAAATAATCAGAAAGGAACTAAATTGCAGGTAGTAGAGTGTAGGTTGCCTGATTAATGTGTAATGAAAATATTCTTATGGGCCCAAGTGTGCATATTTGGTAAGAAAATTAGTCGGGTGACCGGCACGCTCTATCAGTAATTTTCTGGTAGCGGAGGAATGGTTAAGGACTAGTTAAGATAGGTAGATAGGTTAATTGTTGATAATTGTGCAAAATAAAATTGCTGCTAAAATTAATTGCTGCTAAAAGTATCGATCAATCGAATGTTAAAAATTGCTTTGAAATGTTATGAAATGTTTTTGAAATAATTTTAATGAAATGCTGCTATATTGATACATGTACTAAAACAACTCGTTAGTGATTGTTATATGTTTGTCTGGAATCCCCGGGGGCAGAATAGTGGGTGGTGAGGAGAATCCACCTCGCAGAGAGGTCACTTACTTCAAGGAAAATTAGTGCATGGTAAGGCAGGACTGGAAGCGCTAATTAGGGTTTTCTGTATGAATAGTTGAATAAATGATAGCAACGAGTTCGCTAGCGAAACTTAAATTGTGATATACCTAGTAAGGGCCACACAGAAGGAGTAGTAGGTTCGTCAGAGCTTGAGTGATAGCAAAAGATTTCACTAGTGAAACTTTAGACTTAGTATATATCCCGAAAAGAGTGGATGAGTCAAATAAGTAGCAGGTTCTCTAATGCTTGTGTGAAGGGTAGGCAGAAGGGATCTATCCGCAGTATATGAAAAGTAGACAGAAGAGGTTTACTTGCAGTGAACCAAATCTTTCCTTTCTAGACACTCGAGTACAGTGGCAAATGTTTTACGTTGTAAATGAAATAAAGCACTTGCACTTTAAGAAAAGAAATTGAGTTTCCGTTACCTTGTGAAGGAGGGAGTCAGTCGCGGAGCTGCGCTGACGTCACTCTGTGCCGCGCAGGTATTGGTCGAAACAGCGGGCGTGTAGCTGATAGCATTGTAAAGGAGGGGTGAGCGCAGGAGCGTGGGAACTTGTCTCACGGAAAGGCCGTGCATCCATTGGTCGAAACTATTTGCAACCACAGAATTGATTGGTTGTTGAAATTTAAAAAAGACGCTACCATTGGAAGAATATAGTAAACAGGAGTACGTAATTCACGCACAAACTAGGTTTACAAAGTATATGTGATATCCAGAATTTTTACCTGATCCGAAATACTTAGGTTTTTGCTAAAGAACAGATGTTAAAAAGCAGACCTTATAAAATGTACGGCAGCAAGAGAAAGATGACTTTTGTAGACAAAGTAAAGAATTATTTCAAGAAGGATAAACCCCTCAAAACTAGAGAGGGTATAATCATTCCACCACCAAATACTCCCGCATCATTTATGTTATTTGACAAAGGGTATCATACCTGTGTATGGTTGGAAAATTGGCTGGAATATACCAAAGATGACCGAATTTTAGCATTTCCTTTAGACGGTACCTTTAATGGTGGAATTCTGTTTAATTTGAGGACTCAAATGAATGATTTACATCCCAAACCCAGATTGACGCAATATGAGTCCTTAGAAGAATGGGAGATTGAGGCCTTTGAGCGAGATAGACCTAGAATTGACAAAGGAATAAGCAAATGGTATCCGAAAATGCATGGAGAAGCAAAAGAGAAAAAAATGAAGCAGTGGCAACAGAACATGATGATAGAAGGACTGTTCCCAGTATTAACTGTAGACGAACCTGTGGGAGGAAAAAGGACTGAGAAAACTAGACACTTAATGACTACTGGTGATTCTGAGGATGAATACCTGGAGGATTTATTAATGGAAAATCCACCACTATATAATGAGGAATCTAGGTCCCTGAGTACGAAAAATCCATTCTTTAGGCCTCCCTGTAATGAGGGGTCGAGTACGACCGAGCTGACTGTTCCATATTATAGGACAAACTGTGGTGAGGGACCAAGTATGACAAATCCGACTGCACCGAATCTTTACCCTCCATTGATTCCACAAGTAGTACATGAAACCACCATGGAAAAGGTCTTACAGGATCGAGAAAGAGAAGCTCTAGCTAAACAGAGAACTGAACTTATCCAGAAAATATCCCAGTTAAATACAAGTCCTGAGGCTTTGACAATTCCAGTAATTATTGGCCCAGTTGTTCCTCTTTACGGGGATAAACAGGCTAGTCCAAAGACTCCAGTTATTACTCCAGCTGTGATGCAGCCAAGAAGGGAGCCCTTAATAGTTGATGATCAGGCAAGTGAATGCGAGTCTGTAATTTCCCTAATGGATTTGCCCATAAGGGAACCAGAAGGTAATTCACAGAGAAAGAACTCTCAGATTGGTGCAAGAGAAGTCCAGATCGAGTCATCTTCAGTTACTAGAAGTGCCACAGTAGTGACTCCGGAAGAAATAGATCGATGGACCCGAGAATTAGAGAAAATAAATCCCAGCCAAAACCATTAGATATTTACAAATTAAGAATATAATTGGAAGAACTAATGGCTGGGAACGTAGAACTGGACAGGTTGAACACCCTTAGTGAGGAAGAGTTACTATTCATTTGCAAAAGTATTACCAGAAACACCAGAGTGTTCCATGAGAGACTGATGGACACAGCAGCTAGCATGGGAATAGACGTCAGCAGGTCCAAAGTATTACAAAAGCCCTACAGAGCAGAATTTTCTGACAAAGATTTAGAAAACATGAACGTGTCAGGGAAAAAGGTTCAGATAAGAGAATTATTGAATCTGTTACAGAAATGGGGAGACCTAGACACATGGAAAGCCAGGTGGGCAAAGAAAAAGGAAGACAGTAGATCCAGACAAGTGACTTCTGAATATGCCCTAAAAGAAGCTGACAAGGCAGAAACATTGCATCCTATGAGGGAAGTGCCAGGTGGAGGATATGTACAGGTCCCATGGTCCAGACATGATATTGTGTCATTTACAAATGATTTCCCAAAATTACGAGAGAAACCTGTAGAATGGTACAGACCGGTCGAGAGATTTGTTAAAGTTCAAAAATGCCTCCTGAAAGATTTATATGGGTTCTTTGACATTGTAGTTCCGTAGATTTGTGGACAGAATGTAAAATTGCATTTGATTGGCCAAGTGAAGAATATGCCAGAGACCCAAAGACAGGAGCTCCTTCAGTGGAGGTGATGAGGAAGTATGACAAGGTAATATTGTACTTGAAAGGAAAGGTGCCTGCAAAAGAAACTGATTGGACATGAATAGATAGAACTACCCAGAATCGAGATGAAACTGTGCATGCATACTATGAACGACTGTTACAGGGGTTTAAGACATACAGCGGCCTGGACAATATCGAGATGAAAGACATGACCCACTTTATTTATCGATTTGTGTTAGGGTTAAGACCGGAAATTTCACAGTGGATTAAAGATAATAAAATCTGTTGGCAAGCCAAACCTATAGATGAAGTCCTGAAGTATGCCAAATATTGTGAAGATGAGCTGGAAAATAAACGAAAAGAATTAAAAGAAAAAGTTATGTGGGCACAAGTAAAATTAGCAGAACTGTTGTGTTCTATCTAGGACCCCGATCAATAATGTGACCTCATGCCCCTATACGGCTATAATCAATACATATCCCTATAATGGCATAAACGATCAGAGCCATATTTCAGTAACTCGTCTCTGCAGCTCATGACAGTCCATGACACAGCAGAAGCCGCTTCCTTAGATTCCTAGATAACCCACAGAGTTCTTTCGACATCTCAAACCCCCCAGCAACCTGGGAAAGCCCCGCTTGCTTTGTTTTGATTAGTAATAGAACTCCTGCGAGCACTGTAAGAACGACCAGTTCTTAATGACATCTTTATTGACGTCTTATGTCCAAAAACTTACGTCAAACTCGGCACCTTTCAGGTATAAATATACCAATGTTGCCTTAAGCAAGCACACGGTGGTGGTGAATACTGGAGCAGAACAGCTGTCCCTTGCAGAGCCCAGCAGATGCGAGAAGCCCACGGACGCTGCCCCTCCTCCTCCTTGACGCGCTGAGAAAGACGCTGTCTTTTCTCCTGCCAAGAAGCTTCGGCGTTTCCAGCCTACCCTTGCGGGTAACTGGGATATCAGGTCCTGAGAGGAGATACCAGACCTCCTGCATTCTATTCCAGAGGTACGGTGCTGACTAAACCCTGGGAGAGAATTCTTGAAACAATCTCTTGGCAAAACCAACTTAACTTATACTGCTACTTACTTACTCCCTCCCATGTATTAGGCTTAGGTCAGGTACACTGGGGTAGGCATAGTTAGAAGCACCAGTTGAGGCCGTTAGCTAATGTATATATGAATGTCTATATTTTATTCATTTTAACCATCTTATGGCTAAGAAACCATATCAATGCTTTTACAGTATTATTTCATAATACTCCTTTTACTGTACGCACTTTTCATAATAACAGGTTTTGCAATTGTGGCACTTAATTTCTCTTGCATGAGAAGGAAGACTGCTCAATAAATAATATCTTTTATTGAAAAACGCCCGTCTCTCTATTCTCTGCATCCCGGTGAAAGTAAAATCTGCACAACTGACTGAGTGAAATAGCTGTCTATTGTTTCACACGACTCTAGAGATTGACTCTTATTCTGAGGAGCAAAGTTGTCATGTTTATGCTGTTGTCGGAAGCTGAATCCCTTCTTGTCTGAGCCAGGGAAGCTGATCACTTCCTATTCAGTCAAGAAAGTTTCCAGTGACCTCTGAGCTAGCTGGCACAAACCTAAATTAAGTCTAACATAGTCAGTAGAGACCTAGAAGACCGCAGTCCTACGTCTACACTGCTGTTTATGTTATTCCAATGTGCAGGGCCTATAGGGAAAATAGGAACTACACTACATGGCGCCCAATGTTTGGTAAGGCGATAAAACTAACGCAAGACGTTAGAGTAACTCAGTCGTGCTTTTTCACACAGACCCTTTCTCCCGTAAATACTCCAATAGACGTCTGGAGTGGGTGAAAGGTTAAAATCCGCCGGAACTTAGTAGGAAGAGATTCCTATGTAAAGTTTCTGGTTTAGTCAACGTTGAAGGATACAGTGTTCCAAAATATTGTGCACCTAATCTTTGTTTCCTTGGAAACCTGCTCTGCAAACCTTCATTAATACAATGCCAGAAAATGGCAATAACAACGGAACCAATGAAGTCGCAGTAGTCGCGAATCAACAGGGTCCCGATGTTACAGGGATTAATGAACCGGGTGCGATTATCATCCTGGCAAACATAAGAAAATCTATAACTTCAAAACTTATAGAAAACGGACTGACATCACGAGGTGGTACAGTCATTTTCGTGATAGAGGCACACGAATATCGGCAGACAGAGGTATTCTATTCTTGGATAAACTTTCCAGCGGCAAACGCTACAACACACGAGTTTCACTATTACAAAATAGAGGAACCACCGGAAGAGTACGCTCCTTTCGAGGAGATTGAAATCCCATTCAAATACCAAGAGCATCTGCTCTGGTTTAAAGGCGCCCTAAAACATAATGATCACATCACCAGGCTCGGTCCACTAGGTAGACCAGGAGCAACGTGGCCGGTTCTAGCAAGCTACACACCACATCCAGACATTGAAAAAATGTCAAGAGAAGAACTTTTAGCACAGCTAAAATTACTGATTAAAATACATAGACAGTTAGTCCAATATGTAATGCAGACTGAAACAGTCCAAACAGCTGTTAATGTTCCACAGCTGACCCCTCATCAGGAGAACACAAATAAAATTACATCACAAAACATACAATCATGTCTTGGAAAAACTCCCGCACAACGGGAACAAATTCCTTTTTGGTTAGCACAGAAAATTACTCAAATAGAGGCAGTATTCCCGAATACTACCCCTATTGAGAAACACAGAATTCTGACTATCTGCCTTTCAATAGGGTCGCACCACATGTGGAGGACTGTGACACTTGGGGTACAGTCTTTGCTTCCATTTACACAAAAACACATGGTGTTCCGTCCATGGCGGTAATACCGGATGTGCTTAAACAAATTCAGAATGAATACGGTCCAGAACCTGCTTTAACTCTTGGTATGAAATTACTGAAAGACTTCAAGCAGGTCTCGGCTATATTACTAGCCAATATAAAAGGAGAAGCAGCATCTGTGGCGATCCACCAGAAATTGAAAGAAACAGATATAACAGATCAACCAATTGAGCTTGCCAGAATCATAGAAAAATGCTGTGAAGAATTAGGTAGAGATAGTTTGGGTGGGAAACCAGTAAAACCCCAACTACTCGAAAATCCTGAAAAATTATTTATTAAAAATAATCTAATCACTCCTAAAAAGAGCTGGGATGGAAATAAACAATCCACTCCCAAAGAAAAAGTTTTCCAGGCCAGATGAAGGTCTCCTCGACGGAGGGAAAGAACTCCGACTCGAGAACACCAGTCTCCCCAGAGGGAGCACTCTGAGAAAAGATATAACCTTAGAAATAGGGATACCTTGAAAAAGCCTGATAGATATCAAAGTATTGATACACGTCCCTCTCGATCTTTTTCGCAGAAATCGGAAAGAAGAGGACGGTCAGACCCAAGGGAAGAGCACACCAAGTCCAAAGACAAGGAACCTGCTCAAAGTAAAAAATTACAATTCCCAAGGAAGAAGGTAGCCAGTATTAGAGTAATCAAACATGCCGAGAATACTGAGGACACAGCTGAAAAACGGAAAGTGGGCACAGACAATGCTAGACAGTGCAGCAGAAATCACCATAGCTTGCAAGATCCTGATGAGTCATCTGGAGACAGTGGACATGAATGAATACATTCATGTAGAAACTGCAGACACCAGAGTTAGCGAACCTCATAAGATATACGAAATAACACTGCGTATAGAGGGAGATAAGACTAGAAAAATAAGGGGTCTATTTTGGGATAACCTCTCAAAAGGCTATGATATCCTGTTACCCGAGAAAGATTGGCCCCCAGAGTTTGTCAGGGAGTGCCCTCATGGCGAAGAAAAGATTATGCCTGCCTTCTCAAATCACATTTCAATTCACACTAAATATATATATGCAAGGAAATGGGCAGTAGCCCAGGCACCAGCATTATACAAAAATCATGTAGGATGGGATGAGGACTCTCCTCCTCACAAAATCCATTTAAAAAGTCAACCGACTGCACAAAGGCAGTACCCAATTAAGCAAGAAGCTAAAAAACAGGTCAGGGAGATTTTAGATCAACTTGAATACCAAGGGGTAATTGAAACATGCACCTCTCAAATGAACAATCCTTTGTTTCCTGTCTCCAAACCGGACGATTCATATCGTCTAGTCAAGGACTACAGACACCTTAACTCATGTTGCAAAACATTTGCGGTACAAAATTCGCACAGTGCGGCACTAATGAATAACATAGTTCGGAAAAAATACAAAACGACATTAGACATATCTAATAGGTTCTTTTGCCAAAATATTGCACCAGAAAGCAGGTACTTGACCGCTTTCTCAATAATGGCGTCACAGAAAAAATTCTGTCGGCTCCCACAGGGATTCAAGAACAGCCCAGGACTATTCTCAGCCAGAGTAACAGAGTTACTACAAATCTATGATGATGAGGCATTATCTTATGTCGATGACATCTATCTCACAGACGACGACTTGGATACTCACTTGAAAAGGGTGAACACCATAATACTTGGGTTCGCAGCAAAGGGTTACAAATTCAACTTTAAAAAGTCGAGAATTGCCCATCTAACAGTCTTATTCTTAGGATACGAATTATCAAGTAAAGGAAAAAGACTAGCGGACAACTTCTTAGAGAAGTGCACTGTACTCCAAGCACCAAAAACGCTGAAGAACTTACAATCGATTCTAGGCTTCCTGAATTTCGGAAGAACTTACATTCTAAACTACGCAGAGAGGATTAAACCTCTGTACGAATTAATTAAACCTGATTTTAAACCAATCAACTGGACTCAAAAACACACGGAAATTTTGAGATCACTGCAAACAGACATGTTAGCGAAAACAAAACTAGAAACACGTGACAATACATGCAACCTTGTAATCCGAGTCATCCCAGGAAGATGCAGATTCACGTACCTGACCTCTAATGAGGGAGAAACGGTACCAATAGCTTACAAATCACATTTGTACACACAAGCAGAAAAAACATTCAGTCTCACAGAAAATGCTGTAAAGGCAGTGCAAACTGCTATAGCGAAAGAACGAGCACTAGCACAAGGCAAAAGGATCACTGTTCTCACAGCAGAATCTGCCTTCGAGGCACTATTCAGCCCAGTAAACCTGCCTACAGTGTCACTGGATCCGAAATGGATACAGTGGGAAAATTCTCTTGCTGCAGAAGACGTGAAATACTATTTCGCCGCGCACATGAAAAAACTGAATGATTTAAAATATGAAAAAGAATATCCTCCGCCAATCGAAATTCTCCCTCTAGAACAGTACTCCTGTATAATCTATACAGACAGATTTGTACAGCATTACAATGTAGAAGATAAATCCTACGATGCAGCCTGCGCGATTATTAAAGGTCACTGGATCTGCGGTAAATTCAGACCGAAAATAACAAAAACTGAATCACTGAGAAAATGTTCGGCTTAGCGAACTGAAAGCAGATCTTTAAAGATGGGGCTTGAAAATGCCGAACGTGAATTCCCGACACTAATCGTGTGCGATTCGCATTTTTGCGTCAACTCCTACAATAATGATTTGCAGAGCTGGGTTCAAAATGATTACAAGGATGACACAGGTGCCACAATCAAGCATAAGATGCTTTGTAAACAAGTAGTTCTTTTACAGAAAGAACTACAAAAGACTCACGTGATACACACTCTGAGTCATCGACGTGATGGCGTTCAAGTTGCAGGGAATTCATTGGCTAATACAGCCATAGCGGAAGCAAGTAAACCGGCTTCCGTAGCCACAAAAAAGCGTTCAGAAAAATACATAGACGGGGAAACCATGCTGGCAGTTAAAACGTCTTCAAAAGGCAACTGTGCAGCATTACCTGTGAACTATCCACTCAATTATGCATACGTAATTGATGCAAACTCCATTCCTTTTGCTCGAATCCCTGGAGTGGGGGATAGGGTAATTCCAAACACGAATCGGAGAAAGTTATTAATAGCAGACGCACACATGGGTGAAGGTCCAAGGCACAAACAGATGAAGGAATCTCTGACCGAATTACAATCAGTATACTGGTGGCCGGGGATGAGCCTGCACCATTATAAATTTGTAAAGAACTGCCCAGACTGCGACAGAGACCGCAGTAACGAGTCAAGCGGAGTAATGCCATGGCCATGTATGAAGGTAGCATAAAGCTATCTACACATACAATCCAGCATCCTATTAATTGTTTAAGACTACATTCACTTTAAAAATGTGCCCCCAGCGCTCGGCTGACGCTAAAACTGTTATAAAAGATTTGCGAGTCTTTATCGGCACATACGCAATTGCCATGCTTCATTCTGATCAGGGTCCTGCTTTTAGCTCTCGAGCTTATATGGAGGCCATGACCAGCATGGGCATTGGATTGCGATTCTCTTGTCCATTTCATTCTGAGGGAAATAGCGTAGTGGAAAGAAAAAACCGAGACATAAAGCAATCTATAACAGCAAAGGTATTAGGTTCGGGTGATGGGTGGGTCAAACATTTAATAAGTGTCCAACGTAGTCTTAACAACCTGCCAAGAAATTCTCTAAAAGGTTTCAGCCCGTACGAACTATTGTTCGGAACTAGAATGCATGTTCAGGACTTAGATAGTCTTGCTTCAGTGGTAGAAGATAAGAATAAAGACTTTGACATCAAAGATCGTTTGGCTGTTTTACAGGACTTAAACGAAACAAGAAAAGCCCTGAGCAACATAAAGTTAAAACAACAGCCAACCACCACTGAAGACACACCACCTGTCCCAGCAAGACCTGTCTGGATTCCAAAGATTGGGGATCTGGTCAGAGTGAAAATAGCGGTGAAGAAGGAATTTGTGCCTTCTTACAGAAAAGCAGTACCTGTCCTAGCAATCAACGGAACAAGATCAGTAGTACTACCGCCCCTTGCTGGTAAAAAGGAGAACAGAGTTGTATCAATCGACCTGGTAAAACCACAATCATGTGGCCTATAATCAACAGCAGGACCAGTGGACTCCCAAGAAGTAACAGAATACCCAAATTTGCAAGTATCCAAGAGGTTCAAACTGAAAGACTAATCACATTTGATAAACCTGCAGTGAATAAAAAAGGACTATGCAGAAATGCAATGGAACTTGTCCCTTTGAAACACAGATTGAAACAGTTTGTCATGAAACACCAGTCTACAATGATGTAGCATCAGAATGCGCTAATGAAAGGCAAATTGAGAAAACAATTCCAACAATTGACAGAACTGCATCTGGCTACTTCATCAATTTCGATAACTTTTCTGAAGATCAAAGCGACCCTGAAGTGAAGCCAGAAACAAAGACTTTTAAAGAAAAAGCAACAGAACTCTTTCATCAACTTAAAGAAACCTATCTTATTTCTCCATGGTTAGAATTTTGGATTGGGCTAGGTGTATTTTTCCTCCTGCTTTGGCTCATCATGGTACTTTGCTTGGGAAAATTCATTGAGGGAAAATACAGTTCAATGGACACAGCAAGTCAGAACATCAACTTAGTTCTGAAACCACACAGATCATCTCACGTGGAGAAAAGAGAACTATCATCAGTAAATGTCACAGCCATTCCAATACCCGGCGGGGTAGTTTGGGACAAGACAGACTATGAAATATATGGCCCAGCCGAGATCTTGAAATATCCTCACCAGTTCAAGGTTTCATTAAGTGACTTTGTAAAACCGAGTACATTCTCTGGTGATTGGGATTTTAAAAGTATAAATGATATGATGTCAGATTTGGTGCTGTCAGCAAAATTTACAGAACATGATTATTTACAAGGTTCATCTAATTATGAACAGGTGTACTGTTTTTCACATTACGCTGACCACTACTTACATAAATCTGCCCAACCTAGCAATGTTTTTAAATATAACCAATGGGAACATTGTGCTACTCCACCTAAAAGCAGTTCAAAAACATTCTTTGAGAAATTCCAATACTTCTCAGGGTTTAACACAAGTAATGCAGAAACATTTTATTATAAACTGTTGGATAAAACAGGGACGAAAACCATGCTGACAAATACTAAACTGATATATTCAGAAGCATTTTATGAAAAAATGATTACATTTGGTTTTGATTTCTGGAAAAATAACATTGAAACAAAAACCATCTGGGGTACAAAAGATTGGCAGGTACAAGGCCTAGAAGCATTATTTCGAGCCTGCATGATCCCAGAACAAATAATGTTCTTGAATGACACAATTAAACAAACAACCTGTCTTGGCCAAGCTAAGATTAAAGACCTTAATAAACCATCTATTCCAAAGCCAATACCTGATAATGCAACCACAGATATTGAAATAGACGTATTCCAAATTTTAAATGAAAACAGAACACATCCTGATTGGAAAAAGTGGTTAATCTGGCCTACAGACACGAATAACTGTCAAGATAGATTCCAGAACAAATCACAGGGGTTGAAAATGTCCAGACCAGACCCTAGATACTCCCAGAGACAACATCCAGGGATAGTAACAACATACAGTGTAGGGAAACTCTGCCTTGAATGGCTACAAACATCCACACTGGCACAAATTAAGCAACACTTGTCTTTACTTAAAGATGGTGCTGACTTGCGCGATTTCCTTATGGGACCACGCAAACAGCGTCAAAAACGTTTCATAGCGGCCAGCATATATGCGGCATACAACGAGGCTTGGAAAGAAACTCAAATTGAAACAGCCGAGAAAATACGAGAAATTGATCGTATTCATTTGGAAAAATCACTTTCTGTTGTGGACAATGGGTTAATGACTCTGTCCTCCAGAATATATTCACTGGACAGTATTGTATCATCTGCTATTGATATAATAGACCAGGACTTGCTAATGTTACAACATGGCCAGTCCCAATTACATTCTATTGTACAGCTAGGATGGACGTTGCAAAATCTCCGTTCGGGCTATGTGCCATGGCGTTTAATCAACACAACGTCATTGTTTTCCATCTTTAACCTTACTGATAAACAAATCAGTTTGGCACAGAAAGGAGCAGACTATACAATCCTGAGCATCGAAAAACTTGAGAGATTACCATTGACAAGGTCAGAAAGACCTGTCATTGAATGGATAATACACGGGATTATCAAAATTCCGATAACAACTTTCCAATTTAAAAATTGTCTTGAATATATACCGGCAGGCCAATATGAAAAGTTGGGTAAAGGATACATTAAGTCATCATGGAAATTACCTTATACACACACATGTTATAGTGAGAACAACAAAAATGTATTTCTTAGTGGTAATGAGTGTAAACATTCACTAAGCGGTATACTTTTGTGCCAAGGTATTAACTTACATGGGGCCTGTGAGGGTACTTCAAACAACCTTTCATGCCACCAGCATGGCACACCTGCAGCACAAATAGAGCATTTTTTAGGCAACTTTCTAACGGGAGTTACGTTCTAATAACGGATCACAGCTGTTGTGGCTTGGTGCCAGGGAAAGCCTATCTCTTAAGCGTGAGTTCCATGGTCACTTGCTGTATGCAAGCTTTGTATCCAAACAGCCCTGGAGACTCAGTGACTCCGATTTGGCCTAATTTGAAAGTCTCTTCTATACGAATTGATACTTTAAGCAGAATGAAGTCTGTACTTTTGCAGACAACAGTGCCCATCACGTCATCAAAAGAGACGTATGATCTCCAAGTTGCAAGGACGGCGGCAGAGATACATGCACTTTTATCAACAAATTGCCTGGTGCATTTCAAAGAAATGCTCAGCCAAATACAAAATATGTCGAATGCCAGTGGTATCTCGAACGTATTTAAGACAGTTTTTTCGGGACTGTTGACACCATTTGAAGCGGTCCTGGGTATCTTTCCAAATTTTGTACATTCGATTTTTGGCGGCGTACCACTACTTTTGGGACTCGTAGCAGGTATTTTATTTTTGACTCTCCTGCTCCGATATGGCAAACCAAAACGCAGACATGACTCCGGCACGGATGAAAGAAACGATCCTAGCAATACGCCACCGGGACCGCATAACTAGAGTCCTTGGGATAGCTCGGCTACGAGATCTGAATATGACCTAGTTTCTTTCATTCAGACCTATATGGCAGACCTGCATCTTACCTGTGCTTCGATGTATGCTATGCGGAGAGGAATGCGTGTTAGACACCTGTCTTGCACTACCATCAGCAATACCAATGGGTGTTGATACTTTGCTAAGTCCAGTAACGGCTCACGCATCGTGTTGTCCCCAGCGGTTACCAATCCTGATGACGGCATTCGTTGAGACTCCTGCACTACGACTAGGTGGTGGCAGTGAAGCAAGAAATGAAAGCAGCATTACCCAGGTACGGCCTTCTGTGAGCATTGCTGATCCTGAAATCGATGATAGCAATCATTCTCACAACTGCCAAGTTACAGCATTATCGAACTTGGTTGAACTGTCACCTGAATATATAGACCAATTCTTTGCGAGCCTGTCTGAAATGATGTTCTCTCCTGAACAGAAACAATAACTTTTTGGGAAAACAATCGGGCACACAGCGTTCCCATGAACTCTGAATTCGGCCTTCAGCTTTGAACAACAAAAGCTACTGAAAAACGTTTTGAACTATTTTTTCCCCGCTCACCATGAAATTAATTTTTCCAAAATATTTACCTTTTTTCCTGGCACACGTCCTTTGCTTAAAGTAGAACTATTCATAAAGAACAGAGCTTCTATTTTTAGTAGAGACAAAATTTTAACTCAGCCTCTAGCACATTTTTAATGCAATAGTATTTAATATGTGATGAAATAGTCTCGCCCTTCTTTTCTGTATTTAGAGACTTTTTCATGTGCAAATCTTCGCAGAATCGTTCAAATAATTACATATGCAATATTTTTGAATGATTACTATGCTTGATAACGTACAGTACCAATTCATTTCCATGTATTTTAAGTACACCATTTCAAATGCAAAATGTATTTTGGGGTGGGTATGAATACACGTGCTTCTTATTGCTTTAGTTTTAGTAATTTGATGGACATAAATTCGTGGAGTGGGTGTTGTGTTCTATCTAGGACCCCGATCAATATTGTGACCTCATGCCCCTATACAGCTATAATCAATACATATCCCTATAATGGCATAAACGATCAGAGCCATATTTCAGTAACTCGTCTCTGCAGCTCATGACAGTCCATGACACAGCAGAAGCCACTTCCTTAGATTCCTAGATAACACACCGAGTTCTTTCGACATCTCAAACCCCCCAGCAACCTGGGAAAGCCCCGCTTGCTTTGTTTTGATTAGTAATAGAACTCCTGCGAGCACTGTAAGAACGACCAGTTCGTAATGACATCTTTATTGACGTCTTATGTCCAAAAACTTACGTCAAACTCGGCACCTTTCAGGTATAAATATACCAACGTTGCCTTAAGCAAGCACACGGTGGTGGTGAATACTGGAGCAGAACAGCTGTCCCTTGCAGAGCCCAGCAGATGCAAGAAGCCCAAGGACCCTGCCCCTCCTCCTCCTTGACGCGCTGAGAAAGACGCTGTCTTTTCTCCTGCCGAGAAAATCCAGCTCCGGCGTTTCCAGCCTACCCTTGCGGGTAACTGGGATATCAGGTCCTGAGAGGAGATACCAGACCTCCTGCATCCTATTCCAGAGGTACGGTGCTGACTAAACCCTTGGAGAGAATTCTTGAAACAAACTCTTGGCAAAACCAACTTAACTTAAACTGCTACTTACTTACTCCCTCCCATGTATTAGGCTTAGGTCAGGTACACTGGGGTAGGCGTAGTTAGAAGCACCAGTTGAGGTCGTTAGCTAATGTATATATGAATGTATATATTTTATTCATTTTAACCATCTTATGGCTAAAAAAACCATATCAATGCTTTTACAGTATTATTTCGTAATACTCCTTTTACTGTACGCACTTTTCATAATAACAAGTTTTGCAATTGTGGCAATTCATTTCTCTTGCATGAGAAGAAAGACTGCTCAATAAATAATATATTTTATTGAAAAACGCCCGTCTCTCTATTCTCTGCATCCAAGGGAAAGTAAAATCTGCACAACTGATTGAGTGAAATAGCTGTCTATTGTTTCACACGACTCTAGAGATTGACTCTTACTCTGAGGAGCAAAGTTGTCATGTTTATGCATTTGTCGGAAGCTGAATCCCTTCTTGTCTGAGCCAGGGAAGCTGATCACTTCCTATTCAGTCAAGAAAGTTTCCAGTGACCTCTGAGCTAGATGGCGCAAACCTAAATTAAGTCTAACATAGTCAGTAGAGACCTAGAAGACCTCAGTCCTACGTCTACACTGGTGTTTATGTTATTCCAATGTGCAGGGCCTAAAGGGAAATTAGGAACTACACTACAGAACAACAGTTAAGTAAAATGAATAATACCCAGAATCAAGGCCCTGGGGGTGGAGGAAAGCCCAGAGTAAAAATGAGCCGAGAAGAGGCACGGAAAAAGTTCCCCTGTCACGGGTGCGGAAAGATGGGGCACTGGAGGGACGAGTGTAAGGCTATGCAGAACGATAATGTCCAAATTAATGATTTAAATCCGCAGGCGCAGAATGAGGGACCACGGAAGACACAGCAACAGGTAAAACAGAATCAGTTGCCTCGTGCACCTAGGCCAAACTATAGGAGCAAAGCACAACAGAGTGAGGAAGCAGAGGTTCGGGAAGGAAGGGAGGATAAAAATGCAGCAACTTTGCAATTTTTGTTGAATGACACATTCCTGATGAACCTTTATGACGGTGCCTGAGGGCGGAGGACGAGGAGTGCGTGCTTGGCGCCTCCTTGCCGGTGGACCAGTCAGGGCCATACATTGAAGGAAAGGTTGAAGGAAATGACGTCACCTTTCTGTTGGACACTGGTGCTACCCGTTCTACTGTGAGAACAGCAGACGTTCCAAACTTACCCCTCTCGGGAGAAGCGATCCAAGTAGTGGGTGTTTCTAATCAATTAATTAGTACCCCAGTTACAGATCCCATGGAGATTAAAATAGGGAATTTCAAAGAAATGCATAGATTCATTGTCTGTGACTCAAGTCCTGTGAACCTACTAGGACGAGATTTGCTGTGCAAATTGAACTGCACCATCTTTTGCACACCAAAAGGCGTTGAAATTCAGACTCCAGATGAAGACAGAATTTACAAAGTAATGTTAATAAGACCTGAATCAGAAATCAAAAGACTTACAATACAAGACTTACCTGAAGAACTCCAGCAGACAGTGAAACCAGAGGTATGGGATTTTACTGGAAAAGATGTAGGACTAATGGCAAATGTTGACCCAATTCAAATCTCCATAAAAGATGCAGTTTACCCGAATAGTAAACAGTATAAAATGAGTGCAGAAGTAAAAGCAGGGGTTGCCATTGAAATAAAAAGATTGTTAGAAGCAAACATTATTCAAGAAGTGATAAGCAGTCCTTGTAATTCGCCCATAATTGGAATAAAGAAACTGAGTGGTAAGTACAGGACCTGCGCAAGGTAAATAAAATTGTCGTTCCTTGCTATCCTATTGTGCCAAACCCTGCAGTGATCTTGTACCAAATACCATGGAATGCTGGATGGTTCACTGTCATCGACCTGTGCCATGCATTCTTTTCAATTCCATTGCATCCAGACAGCAAATTTCTTTTCTCATTTGAATTCGACAGTCATGTTTACGTCTGGAATCGTGTCCCTCTGGGGTACACGGAAAGCCCTTCGATTTTCAATCAAATTCTGAAGAAATGCCTTGAATCTTTGGTTTTACCTAGAGAATCAGTCCTGGTCCAATACATAGATGACCTCTTAGTGGCGTCTAAAAGTCGGAAAGACTGTGTCGTTGACACCATTGCCTTGCTGAACTATTTAGGTGAAGGAGGACATAAAGTATCACCAGACAAATTACAGTTCTGCACCTCCTCAGTGAAATATCTGGGACACCAGATAGAGAGAGGTATCAGGAAGGTTACCACAGAAAGGATTAGAATAATTCGAAATATGGAAATACCAAATACCCAGAAAGAAATCAGAATGTTTCTTGGAGTTGTAGGATACTGTAGACAGTGGATTGTGGGATTTGCAGTCCTAGCCAGACCATTAATAAAAATGAAAAAGAAAGGAGCAAAAGACCTAGTTGAGTGGGATGACGAAAGCATGACAGCTTTTACAAAGTTACGAGAATGTCTGTGTACAGCTCCCGCATTAGGAATGCCTGATTACTCGAAAGAGTTTGAGCTGTTTTGTGAAACACGAGACAATTGTGCACTTTCAGTCCTAACTCAAATGCATGGTTTGACTAGACGTCCAGTGGCATATTTTTCCGCTACTTTGGATCCAGTGGCTGCTGGATTACCTGGATGCCTGAAAGCAGTAGCTGCAACTTGCATGAGTCTTGAACAGAGTGAATCCATCATTATGGGACATCCTGTAATTGTGTATGTTCCACATGCAGTTGTAATCTTACTGACCAGAACTAAAACCCAGTATCTCACACCTAGTCAGCTGACTAAGTATGAGAGAATTCTAGTAGGTGCAGCAAATGTAACTATTTACCGATGTAATATTTTGAACCCAGCTACCCAATTACCAAATTCACTCATGGCAGAAGTAAAGGGAGAGGTCGAGCATGATTGCCTTGACCTGACTGAGTTTAGTACAAAACCACCCCCAAACATCAAGGAAATGCCCCTGACTGTAGAAGATTTCGAGCTGTTTGTAGATGGCTCATGTCTGAGACATGCGGATGGAGGCCTAAGCGCTGCCTATGCCGTGTGTACATTAGGAGGTTCAGTAGAAGCTTCCTATTTGTATGGAATTAAGTCTGCACAAGTAGCCGAATTGGTTGCATTGGCAAGAGCCTGTAAATTTGAAAAAGCAGCAGAATAACCATATACACTGATAGCCAGTATGGTTATGGGGTTGTGCATGACTTTGGCCAATTGTGGCTGCAAAGAGAGTTTCTGACTTCTTCAGGTACTCCTATCAGAAATGGAAATTTTGTGCAGGAACTGCTGGAAGCCATCCTGTTACCAAAAGAATTGGCAGTGGTCAAGTGTGCTGCTCACAAATCTGGTGATGACAATGTGACAGCAGGTAATCGATATGCTGACCAACTGGCCCAACATTGTGCAAAACATAAAATATCGATAAATACCAAATTGGGGGTAGGCGGAAACAGCTGCCAACTTATGGTGTTTGAAGATGTACAAACATGGGAAAAACTGAGAGATTTGCTGAATGCAGCAGGACCAAAAGAAAAGAGAAGGTGGAGAAAATGTGGTTGTCAGCAAGGGAATGAGGATGGTGTCATTGTTTACATTGATGATATGCCTGTGTTGCCAGACAGCTTGCTTGCTCCTATGGCTAGATTGATACATGGAGATACACATTTAGGAAGAGATGCAATGGTCCGTGTCTTTAGACAGACATGGTTTAATTTGAAATTCAGAAACATAGCAGAGGCACTCTGCCAGAGGTGTTTGATATGTCAACAATTCAATCCTGGAAAGAAAACAGTAGTTTTACCAGGAAAAATTGGAAAAGCAGAAGGTCCTTTTATAAGATTGCAAATTGATTTTATTCAGTTACCACCCTGTCGAGGAATCAAGTACGTCCTTGTCATTGTTTGCCTATTTTGAAAAGGGGTAGAAGCTTATCCTGCACGAAAAAACGATAGCATCACTGTAGCCAAATTGTTACTGAGGGAACTGATACCTAGGTAAGGTTTTCCAGTCACAATTGAATCAGACAGAGGTGGGTGTAGGAGAGTAGGGTCTGCAATCCTATGGTCACCCCCGATTTTTGCTTTTAGCTTCACTGGTTTACGACTTTCCCTGGCTGTGGGCCTGCTAATCAGACCCACAGCCTAGCAGTTCTCTCTCTAAATTGACAAGCATGTACCTTAGGTGCATTTACCAATTGGTACTGGGCCACCTTATCAGTCCCTGTACAGCATACCTTAGGTATCCAGGGCATAGGTGTACCCAGGGCCTACCAGGGGCTGAAGCATGTATTATGCCACCCCTGGCTGGCCATCTAAACAGACACAACTGGCTGCACGACAGCTGGGGCAAGGTGGTGTAAACACCCTTTGCTTTAGATATAGTATCCCTATATCTAACCCTAAAATGGACACACATATTCCTATCAGTCACTCCTATGGCAGGCCTTATCAATCCTGAAGGCAGAGTGCTTGGAATTATGTGAGATGGTGCTCTGGCATGAGCTGAGCCCATTTGCAGCTTGCGGAACCAAGTCCTAATAGCTGTTCCATGATAACGCTATACCATATACTCAAGTGCATTATGAACCTCGCGGTCAAATGCTAACTTTGGTATAGCATTATCAAAACATGTCGAGTAAGGTGTCATACGAATTGGAATACTACCCCCTCGCCAATTCTGGCGACGGGGGTAGCTTTCCACTCTTCTAGAGGGACACGACATGTATGTAACTGTGAACCCCGGTTAAAGTTAACTCGAGCCTCAGCATCACAAAATGGATGCTGCCACCACAGACACAAGTCTGACCTCCTGCTGCTGGGAGTCCGTCCAGCGAGGGAGGCTCGGACAAAGGGTTTCCTGCCTTGGGAGGTGCTAGCACCACCCCAGACAGGATTTTGTGTATTAGGTAGGCCAGGGCTGAAAGGAATGAGACATGCCTGGGGCACACAAGGTGTCCCTGTGCATATGCCGGTCTAAACCAGTTCCTGGGGCACTCTAGCCCCAGAGCTGGTGCAAGACCGGACAAAGGAAAGGGGGTGTAACCACCCCCTTCCTGGTCCCCCCCAGAGGAGGGACCTAGTCGTAGTGCAGCCCCCTTTAGCTGAATAAAGGTAGGAGCTGGTCCCATTCCAAATTAGATTATCCTGATCAACTTCACAAGAAGAAACTCCGGACTTCGACGTTCTGCTCCACAGAAGACGGAAGAAATCTCTCTTGTGGGCAAGGAGTGTCCACCCTGCACCAGCAGGCACCATCAGCGTCCAGCGGCTTCCCTTTGTCGTTTTCCTGCAAGGATCCAGACTTCAGAGCCCGACGAGACCCGGATTCCCAGACCTCTCCGACCTCAACCCACATCTGCAGCAGAGCTTAGACCCGTGGGTGCGACGAGACACGTGGGACCGGCCATCTTGAAAGAAGCAGCACTTCGCCCCAGCACGACTTCAGAGGCATCCTCGTCCAAGTGCTTTGGGGACTTAGAAGCCTCGACCCCGAGCAGCTTCTGCACCGAAGACCAGCCCTCCAGCATCCACGAGATCTGCGTGGGGCCCTTCTGCCTGTTTGCTGCTCGACGCGTTGTCTGGTCACTTGCCGGCTGGCTAGTGACCTCCTAGACGACGAACTCCGACAACTTTGCTGCTGGTCTGGTTGCTCCAGACTGGCCCTTGCTCCCTTCCAAAAGAGGAGCACCCCAGACGCTCCTGGTCCACCCCAGACGCCGTTTTCACTCACCGCGTGGGTTGCCTTTGCCAAGGCCTGTTGAACCCGAATCCGGAGACGACACCGCCGACAGCGAGAGCCTGCGTGGGACAGCTCGTGCCTCCATCCTGGTTGTCGAAGACACCGCCTGGTCCACGTGGCTGCAGAGACAAGCGTCCACCTTCACCTGATCGCGACAACGACATCTGGTTCCACTCCTGGTTCCACTCCAGTCACTGGCTAGTGACTTTGAACATTGTCCCCTCTGCTTTCAGGTTCTTCTCTTCACCAATCCACCCTTGGATTGCATCGGACATCTTCCTCCTGGTCGCCTGCAGCATCTTTCTTCAAGGCTCCATAGACTTCGACGCGGAAACCCGACACGACTTCGCACCTATGCACCCGCAGCCTGTGGGTGAGGTAACACGAGCATTTCGGTGCTCAAGGGTAGCTTAACTCTCCTAGTGTCCAGTTCCATTGTCGTTTTTGTCCTATCTAGTCAGGAACGTCCGTACTCACCTTTTCTTTAAACTGTACTGTCCATAGACGTTTGTACGCATCTCGCGTGTGAGTTCACACTCTGCACACGCGCTCCGTGGGCCTCCTATTACCTACCTCAAGTTAGTATAGCCTGGTCCCAGCGATCCTACAACCTCTGGACAGCTCTATTCCTTTACTTGACTTTCACATCCCACTTACTTAGTATATGGTTTGTCGTGCCCATAGGGCACCATTATAATTCGTGCAACTTAAATGTATTTTTCCTAAGAGTTTGTCATGTGCTTAGCCCTCTGACCTCATAAAGAGTTCAGAGGTGTATGTTAGTTAATAAATAACTGTTTATTTTCATAACAACCTGTGTGGTGTCCTTTTCATTTGGTATTCAAAGGTTATATGTGGTAAAACAGCTGGCTTCACATGCCATTCAGAGTTTAGCCTAAAGACTGCTTTTGTCAACGCTACTAGGATAGCTGGTCTATAAGGTTGACTTACAACCAATCACCATAAGGGTTGTTTGGACTGATACAAGGTGATCACTAGAACTAGTGAGCATCATATATCAGGCCAACTTCTCACAGTGGGCATTTTCAGAATGAAATAATAGGTCAAATCTGTGAAGCATTCAAAATTACACAAAAACTACACTGTGCATATCGCCTAGAGGCTTCTGGAGTGGTAGAACAACTGAATGGCACTTTCAAGTCAAGATTGGGAAAAATGTGTGAATCTACTGGAATGCAATGGATAGACGCTTTGCCCCTTGTCTTGATGGGACTCAGAAGTATTCCGGATCGGAAGACAGGCCTGAGCCCCCACAAGATTCTGATGGGAAGAGTAATGCGACAAGCATGGGTGCCAGGACACAAACTGATAAACATTTCTGATGATTTGGTGCTAGAGTACTGCAAGCAACTGGGTGACCAAGTGCGTTCTATCTCTCACCAGATTGGGGAAGACGCCGTCGCCAAGCCAGCAACTCCAGCCCATGACTTGAACCCTGGTGATTGGGTTGTAGTTAAGAAACACACTCGGAAGAGTTGCCTTGCACCGAAGTGGGGAAAGAAAAGACAAGTGATTCTTGTTAGCACAACAGCAGCGAAGTGTGTGGGTGTGCCTCGGTGGATCCATGCTAGCCATACGAAAAAGGTGACAGGAGACGAAGAAACTGAGGCTGAAGGTTGTGCAGCTGAGGGGTCTCCAGACGTTGGTCCTGAAGTAGCTGAAGAAGAACAACCGAGCACCAGTCAAGATGATTGGGTCCCAGTAATCGACCTGACACTCGACCCAATAAGAACAAGAAGACAACCTACTTAGATAGAGAGTGGGATAGCGAGGACGAGACAGGAATAGAAGGAGATAATCAGATCATCGAAATACATGTCAAATCTGATGATGTGGAAGGTCAGATAGGGACAAAACAGGTTATCGACACACCTCCAAAAACTCCTGAGCCTGAAGAGGAACAGATAGAAAATAGGGCAGAAGTTCAAGCGGAAAAAGACCAAAAGTTCGAAGTGCTTGAACAGGGTCAGATAGAGCTAGACGAATGCGTTCAGGAAATAGAAGTTGAAACAACCGAAAGTCAAAATCAGCATACACCTGAACAAGGCCAGTTTATTAACCAGGCAGAAGAAACAGAAATAAGACCTGGATCTAGTCAGACAGAAAGGGAAGAAGAAAACATTGAAGTAGATGTGCCACAACTAAATGAAAATAAAAGAGCCTTTGAAGAGGTCCAAAGCACAGTATCAGTTAAAAGATTCAAGAAAAAGGGCAAGGTACCTAGATATGTAAAAAGACTAAGATTAAGACTGAAAACCGATGAAGAACTTGAGCAAGAAAACCAAGACGCCAGATGTAGAAAAGAAGCGGCCCTTACCTCGACCGGGCGGCGTGCCAGCCCCACATACCTAGACCACGGACCCAGCCATGGCGCGTCCCTATCAACCCGGACTCCTCCCCTCTCTCTTCCCCTACAGGAACCGATGCCGGAGTGCGCAGGACCGAAAGCAGTTCACCTTGACCCCGGAAGTCCATTCCCGGACGAAAGAAAAGACGGAAGACAGGAAGAGAAGGCGTTCCGAGCAGCAGACCCGTGGCAGGAGGAAGCAAGCGAAGAACCCGAGACTGGGAGCGGAGGCAAGGAGAAGATTCGTGGCGAGGACGAGGAAGAACACATCTGGTCTGAAGACTGGTGGAGTCCTCAGGAGGTGGCTGGAGAGCGGCCGTAACTCACAGGAGAGTTACGGCGGGGCACGTGAGTACACAGTTACATCTTCTCCGTGTCCCTTCTGTCCATAGTTGTACCTAGCGTGTAGGTTAGAGCACCGTAGTTTGCATCTCCTCACTGTAAATAGTTACACCTTGTGCTGTAGAAAGACCCTGTCCCCCTCCTCACCATATCACCCGCTGCCCTCCCCTCCTTCTGACTCTCTCCTTCACACCCCTTCCCTCCGTCCTACCCTCACAGTCCGTTTTCCGGTCATACACATCCCCGGTCTCGGTGGCAGAGTTCAACCGTCCTAAGCGAAAGGACTAACAGCCCTGTACCTTCTCTCTTTTCATACCTCCGAGGGACTCCAGAGGACGGCATAGGACCTGAACCCCCTCATCCAGCCGGGAACACCCTCCGAAGACGTCCCTCCGGGAGGAAGACTGCAACCCAACCTACTGACCCTCACTCCCTGCAACTTGATACCCTGTGTGTACAAATCAATAAATACTGTGAACAATTGCCCACTACATCCGGCCTCCTCGCCTGATTTTCCGGTCCGCCCGAACCCCTTCCCCACACCAGTAAATCTGATCAATCTGGAACAAACCCTAAAAGAAGAAGTACCCGAATAAAAAGACTGAACAATAAGTATCAGAGTCCTGAATGGACTTATCTGGTGTTGGAAGAATTTGAAAATCTTGATATAAGTGATGAAAGTGATGAAGAACTGATTGCTGACCAGACTACCGAAGAAGAGGAACCAACCTGAACGTTGCCCTGTGTAAGCAACCTGTGCAAAGTTACAAAGAGGGGTTGAAAAAACTTCTTTTAAGCAAAAATGTCTGATTCCACAGTGAATGGAAGACCTAGACGGAATTGTTACAAAACATGCTGCCAAGTATGTGTATGTAGTATAGCTTTGCTACTTATGTTATGGATAGGACTAACAATTACTATTCCTTACATGATGATTAAAGATACTAATTTGTACCCTACTAAGATAGTGACAAAGGACACAGAAGAACTGCAAACGAAAGAAACACCACAAAGTGTAGAAAGACCTGAGAAAACACATAGCCTTAGACAAACTGGAATGGATTTAGATGCATCAGATGAGGAAGGACTACATTATCACAGAATAAAGAACAGAACTCATTTAAATGTATTTGCAAACTTATTAGTACATTACGTAGAATCAATGGAAATAGAAGACTCTTACGTCTGTATGAAGCTACCTACTTCAGTAGCTGAGGGTGTGGCCTATCATCATTTACCACTAACATATGGAATTTCCTGTAGTATTTTAGCTAGTTTGTTCTATAAAAGAGGACCGTTACAGTACTATTACTCTATCTCAGACGTAATCTTTTCTGAACTTCCTATATGTGGAAACCTGAATCCTGTACATACTAAGAGTGATGTAACACGTTATATGGGAGAATACTTTCTAACTATAGGTACAATAGATTTAGGTGAAGCACATAGAGATAACTTAACATGTTCATTACATGAACAAGAGAAAAAGTTTCTAAATATGGCAGAGAAAAGAAGAGAGAGTTTCCAAAGAAAAGCGAATGATAAAAGACAGAAAACTCCTAAGTGGGCTGAAACCATGGGGAGCACCTCAAATGGTGGAGCAAATGCTGCATTGTTACTGGATTTCGAAAAGAAAGGGAAACTTTGTCTCCACAGAGAAAAGACTAGTTATTATAATAACATATTCATTGGTTCCAGTGAATGCGAACACAATTACAAGGTAATTGGAGGTTGGGGTTTCAAAAATGGGTCAGAACCTGTGTTTCCTGCAATTTATTACATATGTGGAAACAAAGCTTATTTCAAATTGCCGGATCACTGGTATGGAAGCTGTTATTTTAGAATTGTCTTCCCAAAGATATACCATGTGAATGAAGTCGCTGGAAGCAATGAAAATACTAATGGATTAGTGCGTAGTAAAAGAGAAAGTGTAGGAGAAATAATGGGTGATATATTTAGTGCATCGATACCTACAGTGGTAGGGACTCTGAATACACACAGAATCTGCAAATTATCTACAGTAGTAGATCGGTTATCAACTGACACTGCTGCAGGTTTCCTGATGGTCAATACCGAAATGGTTGCGATCAGATCTATGGTTTTACAGAGTAGACTTGCTCTTGACACTTTATTAGCAAAAGAGGGCGGAGTCTATAGAATGTTGAAATCGCAACATTGTTGCACTTACATTCCTGACAAAAGTGTTGAAATTAAGAAATATGTGAGAAACATAACCAATTTGGGAAAAGAGCTCAAACCACTGGAGGTTGACAGTGCTGGAAGAGACTAACTGATGGTCTCTCCTCTGTAGGTAATTGGTTTTCTAACCTAGGTAAAAGTCTTGTGAGTAAAATACTGATGCCAATAGCGGGAATAGACTTATTCGTGCTTATCATAATAATTTGCTGCAAATGTCGAAAAACACAAAAAGAAGTATGCTGTGAATAAGAGAGGAATGAAACGGAATGTTGATGAACTTGAATTAGAAGAGCTGAATAGTCAGATTTATAAGAAAATGAAAAATTATCATCCAAATAAGAATGCCGAAAAAAGGCTGAACAAAAAGTTTGAAGAAATTGAATTGGGTGAAATGTGAAAAGTTGGCATCTGGTTCCATTAATAGTGATGATAGTAAATATCATCAAAGAGGGGATTGATGGAGCAAGGATTCGCACATTAAGCATCTTGCTTGCATTCATGAACCTCGAGTAACCTTAACTTTGTAATCAATCTGTTTGTCTTACTAATATTGCACATTTTACACTACACGGGGTGTCCCAGAGACGCTTGCCTATGTGTTTTCTAAAACGTAATACGCTTGCCTCTAAAATGGCCGCTGCTTTGCGGGAATTTAGTCTGCGCATGCGTCGGTCATGCCAATGTGATGTGACGCACTCGCAGTCCTGGTGGGAATTTGTTGCTCATGCGCAATGCACTTAAAGATGGCTGCTTTATGTTCTCACGTGCTCCGAGCTTGCATAGCCGCTTTTACAAAGCTGTTTGTTCTGCACTTACCCTAATACAATAGTTATTATAAAGTAAGGGATATCGTATAGCTGTTTCATAGTATACAGTGTAATCTTTTATTCTGTGTTTCTAAATTGTTTTCGCTTGCTTTCCATGTAACGTATTCTTTGGGGCTGGGAGGCACTTGTTACTCCATTTTGGAAGCCCATATGGTACCAGTCACGTGATAGGGGAAAAGAAAGCCATGCAGCAGTGGAACCCAGCCAGCTGGCAGCCTCGCCCAAGATGCTCCTGGGAACCGACCTGTAACCCAGCAGGACGAAGCTGAACTGTACCTCAGATCGCTACAATTGTATTAAACTGCTCTATACCCCATTGTCCTCTGTAAAACATATGCCATGGGAAACTAGAAATATAAGGGGTGGGTACAAAAATGAATATTAAGTCTGAGAAATTCTAAATTTTGGTGGTATGATGACTTAACCTCCTCCTTTGTCCAATCAGAACTTGGGGATTCTTTCACTTGCAACAATGGGGGGTGGTTCACTGACCCGAAAAACAGTATAACTAGCCTAGGTTTAGCTAGAGAAATTGTCCGACTTGTCCGACCCAACGCACTCTATAGGTGACTGATACAGAGAGCTGCGGAGCATTCTGTCCGAGTTTCCACAGACCCATTCGGGGTTTTGGGAATCTTAAGTGCTTGCGAAGCACTTTGCTGGGAGATTCGAGAACCCAATCGGGGTTACTGGCAGATTTCTTGCAGAGAGGGAGTAGCGCAGGCGTTGCAACCGAAGCTGCAGGTGTTGGTCGTACCCTTTAGTGAACCCGGTCCTGATCCGAATCCTGGGGTTATCCTGTCCTGACTGTCCATGAGCTGTACCTGCTCGCCTACTGGCAACCTAAATCCTTGAGGGTCCTTTCCCGTCTTTCCAAACTGACCCGTGGCTAGGGTTAGACTTCAATCTATTCTAGGTAAATATAAATCTATGTGGATGTTCGTTTTTCTAAATTCCCTTTCTAACGTCTCGAATAAAGCATAATTGCATGAGTTCCTTTCTCCCTTGTCTTTCTATAAATGATATTTTTCATGCATTATTGTCTATTAGCATGTTCCACTTTCTACCTACCTTTAGTCAAATACTAAATCGTTTGCATATATAGTTTGTTCCATTCTTACCCTCCCTATAGAGAATAAACATATCTGGATAAGTCAAATTGCATAAGTTTCATTTCCTCTGAAACCATTAGTGAATTTCGAAAGTCTTCTTTGATTAGTATGTTCCCTTTCTTTACCCGCCTTTAATGAAATTGTGAAAGTCTGATAATCTAAATTAGCGTGTTCCTTATTTTTCTCCTTCCCTTTAGTTTCAATGATTCTTACTCTCATTCATAGTTATACGATATTTCTAATTTAAGTTATAGACAGTTTGATCTGTGTAAATTTGTGGCTCATGGCATATGACGATGATGATGATTAGATAAAGGTTTTCAAAACTTCCTGAGTTTGTGGTTATTATAAAGAGAATAAACATTATTAAACTGTATATTGTATGGTATTGTCTACTTAATCCACAGCTAGCTCCTTGATCCATTATGATCTTAGGTACCTGTGACGAGGATTGGTAAGTCAGGTACACGGAAATAATCAGAAAGGAACTGAATTGCTGGTAGTAGAGTGTAGGTTCCCTGATTAATGTGTAATGAAAATATTCTTATGGGCCCAAGTGTGCATATTTGGTAAGAAAATGAGTCGTGTGACCTGCGCGCTCTATCACCCCCGCCACCGCCAGCCTGACGGGGGCAATCTGCCCACCATCCTTCCCTGTATTCCCCCCACCATATTAGAATGGCGGGGGGACCACGGCAGAGCAAAACCCCGCCCGCCACTTTTCCGCCCCGGTCGCCTTGCGGCCGGGGCGGAAAATGTTTAATATGGTGACGGTGTCTATTAGACACCGCCAGCCATATTAAAATGGGCTTAGGGAGATGTCTTTCCGTGGCGGCAATGCCGCCACGGAAACGTATGCGGTCTTCACTCTGGGGGCCCCCGCGGGCCCTCAGAGTGAAGGAGGGGTGGGTTATGCACAGGTACCCCCCTTCATTTGCATAAACAAAGCGGCAGGCACCACACGGTGCCTGTCGCTTTGCTCATGCAAATGCTGAAATGCATTTCTAGCATTGTGGCGGGCAGTGCTGAGAGCACTGCCCGCCACAATGCTAGAAATGCAGGATGTGCCCGCCACTGTGGCGGGCACATCCTGATAGCCCCCACGGGACCCCCGCCCTTCTGGCAGGCGGTCCCAAACACCGGTAGGATGATGGGCGGACAAAGTCCGCCCGTCATCCTAATGGACCCCTAAGTGTCCAATACGCCACAGACAGCACTTTTGCTTATCAAATAAAAAAACTAATTTCCCTAGCCTATGTACCTGTGACAGATGTTGCTGAAAACTATAACTTATTAATAGACAGCCCCTACTATAAAAGAAACGAAGAAAGACTAAGCCCTATGCTTGACTACTTCGAGGATACATGGGTAGGCAGGCTACACCGATCTGGCAATAGAAGACTACCAAAATATCAAATAGCCTGGTGGAATGTCTACCTTAGCACACTAAACAAAGAAGCAAAAACAAACAACGCAGTTGAAGGATTGCATAATGCCTTCCAATCAACTACAGGCAGAGGGACACCTACTCTTCACAAATTACTACAATCCTTACAAAAAGAGCAGAGTTCCCAAGAGCCCAGAATGGAGCAATCAGTAACCCTGATTGGACCGAAATTAAGAAAAGAAACCAAAAAAATGTATAACACACTCCAAAGCAAGTTACCCACTATACAACTAGCAAAGGACTGGAATATCTCTCAATGATCGCTAAAACTCTTCTATATAATATAATATAAATATACATGCAACATTAGCCACTTTGAAATATAAAAATTCCTACCTTTGTTATATGTAACAAATACTAATTAAATTATCAAATACATTGTAAAAACATATATTAAATGTATTATGATAATTTATTTACCAACTGTTACATATAACATAACAATATAACAAATAAATACAGTTTTCCCACCCAAAAACATTTTTTTTAATACTTGCATTTCCGTCGCTGTTGAGAAGAAATCCAATGTCAAACAATCCATACGAAAGAGTTCAAAATTTCCATACAATCTAAATAAGCCCCCAAAAAATGAAAAAATACAAGCAAATCCATGGCGACTCCTCTCCAATGTAATCCGCAGGATGTACCCTTCAAAACCCGAAAATAGTACTTTAAAAAAATAAACGCTCCTGGAAAACCCGAAAATAAAAGTATGTGTGTGAAATAAGAGTATATAATACTCGTCACACAACTTTAAAAAAAAAAATTACCTCCTCCTAAACCTCAAACCGCGACGATAACCTGAAAAATAGAAAAATACATACCCACCCAGACAAATACACCCATACAGATATAAAAACACATAATTATACTCTAAACATATCCATTTAAAAACATTTAAACATATTAGCATACCTCACACACCTAGAACTGAAACACTGTAAAAACCAAATATCGTACACTCTAACTAACACCTAAAACAGGATCTAGGATCGATAATACCATCTAACTAGCCTAAACACATCACACATACACTTAAAATAACTTCATTAAGTAATAAAATATAATGAAAACAAACTTACCCTCTCCAAAGAAGCAGCATCCAACCGCGAGCTGTTGAAGCACCAAATGAGCCAAAGTAACATTACGCGGTTAAAAAATAGTCCCTGTAAATATGAAAAGGCTATTTAATTTCTATTTTTCAACACTTTACATTTAAAAAAACAACCTTACATTATATGTTATTACTGATTAATATTTTTTAACATATTTATAAAATGTCCTTTGTTTCCACTATTATTTAACTAACTGTTAAAAAGAAACTATTATTTATATGTACACTTTGTGATTGATTTAAATGTAAAAATGTCTTCTATATGTAACTTTGTGTTAAACATAATGTTTATAAATATGTTAATGTTATTTTCACAATTACCTATGTATTTTAATACCTTTTGTATTATTTACCTATGTAAAAATTAATATTATTAATATTTTCAATATTAATGTTATTCATTTCTAAATTAACCTATTGCCATTTTGTAAACCAAAAAAATGTTAGTCTTGTACAATCTTTATAAAAATGTATCTATCAATATTCTATACATTAAAAACTAAAAAATATTATGTACAACAAATATAACAATTATTTGCAACATGTTTATTATTAAAATATTTCTAATTTGTATGTGATTTAAATAATTGTTATTAAATAAATTGTACACTATGTTGTTTGTTTGTTAGTAAAATTTATTTTAAAATAAATGTGAATAAACATAAACATTATTTAAATATAATTTTTAAATATATTTATAAATGTATATATTGACTTGCTATATTTTTGTGATAATAAACACTATCTACTTATTAATTCATACTGCTAATAAAATTATTTACTCTACTTCCAATTTGTTTTTCAATCTCAATAAACTGTATTTCAATTGTTCCATTTAACCCTCTGTATGTTTAATTATTTGTTCTAAAAAAATTATTATATAAATATTATAGTTAATATTTTGAGATATGTTTTTCATTTCATAATTATTAGTATTTATGTATCAATTTATCAATAAAGTAACATTAATTAGAATTTCTACTATACTTTTTATATTTTAAACAAATAAATCTTGTAGTATTCTAGCAACCAAAAATTAATTTTCTACAAATCTTTTGCTATTCCCACTCCACCAAGTATAAACTCAGGGAAGGTGCTAGACACTAAACCCATATAAATTACTATTCCCACTCCACCAATTATAAACTCTGGGAAGTTGCTGGACACTAAACCCATATAAATTACTATTCCCACTCCACCATGTATAAACTCAGCGAAGGTGCTGGACACTAAACCCATATAAATTACTATTCCCACACCACCAAGTATAAACTCAGGGAAGGTGCTGGACACTAAACCCATATAATTTACTATTCCCACTCCACCAAGTATAATCTCAGGGAAGGTGCTGGACACTAAACCCATATAAATTACTATTCCCACACCACCAAGTATAAACTCAGGGAAGGTGCTGGACACTAAACCCATATAATTTACTATTCCCACTCCACCAAGTATAAACTTAGGGAAGGTGCTGGATAATAAATCCCTATAAATTACTATTCCCACTCCACCAAGTATAAACTCTGGGAAGGTGCTGGACACTAAACCCATATAAATTACTATTCCAACTCCACCAAATATAAACTCAGGGAAGGTGCTGGACAATAAACCCATATAAATTACTTTTCCCACACCACCAAGTATAAACTCTGGGTAGGTGCTGGACACTAAACTCATATAAATTACTATTCCAACTCCACCAAGTATAAACTCAGGGAAGGTGCTGGATACTATAACAATATAAATTACTATTCCTACTCCACAAAGTATAAACTCTGGGAAGGTGCTGAACACTAAACCCATATAAATTGCTATACCCACACCACCAAGTATGAACTCAGGGAAGGTGGTGGACACTAAACCCATATAAATTACTATTCCCACTCCACCAAGTATAAACTCTGGGAAGGTGCTGGACACTAAACCCATATAAATAACTATTCCCACTGAACCAAGTATAAACTCAGGGAAGGTGCTGGACACTAAAACCTATATAAATTACTATTCCCACACCACCAAGTATAAAATCTGGGAAGGTGCTGGACACTAAACCCATATAAATTACTATTCCCACACCACCAAGTATAAACTCGGGGAAGGTGCTGGACACTAAACCCATATAAATTACTATTCCCACACCACCAAGTATAAACTCTGGGAAGTTGCTGGACACTAAACCCATATAATTTACTAATCCCACTCCACCAAGTATCAACTAATAATACATGTTACCATTTAAATCCTTTTTAGAATTTCTAAATATTTGCCAATATTAAATTAAAATTTGTAATTTTTATATTCTTTAAAATTCAATTAATTAATAAAAATTCCCCCACATATTTCTCTATAATACAAAAAAATAAATTATTACAAACAATACATACACTAATTAGAATTTATAATTAATATTTTTAATTTTAGTTTTTTAACAATAGCAAATTTGTTACCATAGCCTAATATTTTAAAGATAAATCTGTAAAATTTGAATTTAAAATTAATTTGTAAATTTTCTTTTTATTTACAATTTTTTAAAATGTATTTTTAACATTCAAATTTAAAATTATTTTTATTTATTAAATGTATATACTTTAGCAAATTTATTGCCATACCCAATATTTTTTGTTGAATTTTGATGAAATTTTAAATTGAAATTAATTTGGAAATTTATTTTTGCAAATTTATTATGATACTCAAAATTTTGTATATATTTTTTTGTAAATTTTTATTTTGAAATTAATTTGGAATTTTTTTTAATTTTATAATATTATTTCAATTTTTCAATGTAAATTTATTTAGCAAGATTTCATTCTACTATTTTTAAAACACTCCCCACCCTATTCCCCTAAAAACCCACAACCCGCTCCTAAAAATTATTATACATTTTTAGCTACATTAAATTTTTTCCGAAAATTTTTGCACACTATTCGGTAAATTTAACAACTTTTTATGTTTCACATAAAAATTTTACTATATATTTTAAAACACTTCCCACCCTATTCCCCTAAAAACCCACAACCCGCTCCTAAACATTAATATACATTTTTCAATATATTTTTTAAATATAAAAAACATAATTTACATATTTAATAACACTAAATTAACTACATTTATAAACATTTAAAACAACAAAATAACTATTACAACATTATAAACAGTCTACATTTAAAATTTCGATATTATGACAGTCGATATTCTAACATTCTATATTTTGACTTTCGATATTTTTTACCAATACAAAGACACGATATTATTTACAGTCGATATTAATTACTCGATATTTTTAACTTCGATATTTTTAACAAAACTTAACAATCGATATAAATGACAGCGATATTACTTACCTCAATATTACTGCCATCTCGATATTCTGTAGTCGATATTCTGTCCAGTCGAAATAAAAAACTCGATATTATGACTGCACACCCCTCAGCACACGTCTGCAAGGTCCCAACAATAGAAATGCATATTAGTGTGCACAAATTAGAACCACAGTGTTTGTAATCCTTTTTTCCCCTTTCTTTATTCTTTTTCTTCGATACTTCATAGAATTCTTTATCAGCCAACACGGGTTTCACTGCAACATTGGGAATTTGTCCCGCGACTTTTTCAAGGATCAAATATCTCAAGTAGAAATTTCTAATGTGGTGATAATTCCATCACACACAAAAATTGGGTGATATCCTCTGTTAGGGTCAAGTATTTCAGCTCCAAACTTGTATGGATCATAATTTGAACCAAATTAATCAAACTCGCTTAACGTAGTAATCCATCTGTAAAGCAACCAGTCGTGTCCTCAAATACGAAGTTCTATGAAGTAACGAAAAAAAGAATAACGAAAGGGAAAATAAAGGATTACAAACACTGTGTTTCTAATTTGTGCACACTATTATGTTTTACTATTGTTTTTACCTCGCAGACGTGTGCTGAGGATTGCATTTATTTGTTGTGTTGGCCTCGGCCACAGTTTTGGGGAGGTTGGTGGTTCTCCTCACCTTACAGCACCGTCCTCCGATATTGTCTATGACCGATATTTGTGTGACTTCTCCTGAGTGGCACCATTATACCTAATATTGTACCACTGATCATTGGAGTCTCCTTTTATTTGGGCTGCAGAATGCAGCAAACATAGAAAAAAAAGGAGAAATAAAGATATGTCTTCTCGTTATGCCTCCCCTGAGGAGGCGTAGACTTTTGATGCATTTCCAGGTTTACAAGTCAATCAATCAATCAATCATATAATTTGCTAAGCGCACTACCACCCGTGAGGGTCTCAAGGCGCTGGGGTGGGGAATGCTGCTAGTGCTCGAAAAGCCAGGTCTTGAGGAGTTTTCTGAAGGTCAGCAGGTCTTGGGTCTGCCGTAGGTGAATGGGGATGGTGTTCCAGATCTTGACGGCAAGGTGGGAGAACGATATGCCACCGGAGATCTCTCTTCTGAAGCGGGGGACTGTGGCGAGGGCAAGGTCGGCGGAGCAGAGCTGGCAGGTGGGGGTGTAGAGGCTGAGTCGTCTATTGAGGTACGTTGGTCCGGTGTTGTGGAGTGCCTTGTGTGCGTGGGTGAGGAGCTTGAAGGTTATCCTCTTGTTGACCGGGAGCCAGTTCAGGTCTCTCAGGTGGGGTGTGATGTGGCTGTGGCAAGGGATGTCGAGGATCAGGCGTGCAGAGGCATTCTGGATGCATTGGAGCCGTCTCAGGAGTTTGGCCGAGGCTCCTGCGTAGAGGGCGTTTCCGTAGTCCAACCTGCTGCTGACGAGGGCCTGGGTGACCGTTCTTCTCATTTCAGTGGGAATCCACTTGTAGATCCTGCGGAGCACACAGGGGGTGTTGAAGCAGGAGGAGGAGGAGAAGGCATTGACCTGTTTAGTCATGGAGAGGGTGGAGTTGAGGATGACCCCTAGGTTGCATGCGTGGTCGGTGGGTGTTGGAGCGGTTCCCAGTGCGGTCGGCCACCAGGAGTCGTCCCATGCCAATGGGGTGGATCCGAGGATGAGGACCTCCGTCTTGTCCGAGTTCAGCTTCAGCCGGCTGTTCCTCATCCATTCAGTGACTGCCTTCATTCCTTCGTGAAGGTTGGATTTGGCGGTGTGGGGGTCCTTGGTGAGGGAGAGGATCAGCTGGGTGTCATCAGCGTAGGAGATAATGTTGAGGTCGTGCTGACGGGCGACGTGGCGAGCGGTGCCATGTAGATGTTAAACAGAGTTGGGCTGAGGGATGAGTCCTGGGGTATGCCGCAGATGATCTTGGTGGCTTCGGAGCAAAAAGGGGGAAGACGGACACTCTGTGTTTTGTCAGAGAGGAAGGAGGTGGCCCAGTCCAGGGCCTTCTCTTGGATCCCGGCGTTCTGGAGTCTTGTTCGTAGTGTTTGGTGGCTGACCGTGTCGACGGCGGCTGTCAGGTCCAGTATGATGAGGGCTGCTGTTTCTCCGTTGTCCAGCAGGGACTTGATGTCATCGGTGGCGGCGATGAGGGCAGTCTCAGGGCTGTGGTTGCTGCGGAACTTGGACTCCTCGAGGTAGCGGGTCAGTTGTTCATTGACGGTCTTCTCGATGACCTTTGCCGGGAATGGGAGTAGGGAGATGGACCAGAAGTTCTTGAGGTCTTTGGGGTCTGCCTTGGGTTTCTTGAGCAAGGTGTTGATCTTGGCGTGCTTCCAGCTCTCCGGGAAGGTTGCTGTCTGGAAGGAGGGGTTGATGACTTTCCGGAGATGGGGTGCGATGGATGTGCTGGCTGTGTTGAAGATGTAGTGTGGGCATGGGTCTGACGGAGATCCAGAGTGGATGGTGTTCATGATCCTCATGGTGTCATCCTCATTGATGTTGGTCCAGGAGAGCAGGCAGTTGGTGCGGATGATGGTCGTGGGGCAGAGGTCTCAGTGGTTGTCAGGCGGACGTGCCATTGAAGCTGTCTTGGATGTCTGCGATCTTGCGGTGGAAAAAGGTGGCCAGCGAGTCGCACAAGTCTTGCGAGGGTGGGACGTTGTTGGTGTTGGAGCTGGGGTTGGAGAGTTCCTTTACGATGTTGAAGAGCTCTTTGCTGTTTGCTCAAGTCCTTGTAATTCTGGGAGTGAGTCAAAATCCATGGGTGTTGCATGGGAACATCCACTGCAACGCCGATTGAACGCCTCTTTGATGCAGAGTAAGGCAAGGCAGCAACTTGCTCTGCTTTGCTTTACTCAATATCTGTGAGGTCATAAAAAGCCACGTAAAGTGGCTTTGCATGGCCTAGTATATATGGGTTTGCACTCTGCGCAGCTGCTGCGGCAAAAAAAGTAGATGACAGTCCACTTTATACATTTATGTTTTTTTTAAAACCCTGCCACAAATAAATTGACAAGAAAGACAAATGTGAAGTCAATCTGTTATGATTTGTTTAATTGGCCCAAAGACAGCATTTTAAAATAACATAACGGTTAAGGTACTGCCTGCAGAGATCTCTGGGAACCCAGTTATTTCCATGGTATAATTATAGTAGAATAACTTCAGTAGTTAATGCACTTTCTGGAGAGAAGAACTGTGTGCAGTCTAGCAACATGTTTGGGATACTATAAAACAGCATGAAGGGTTAATGTGTTTGCTGCAAAGCACAACATGTAACATGCAGGCCACTGATTTGTATTTTAATAGACTGTTCAGTGGGATTTTTTTTCGCAGAGATCTTTGTGTTATCCACAGCAGGCCTTAACTTTCAATCCTTGTTATATAGCACCGTGAGGCGGGGCGGGTATGAAGGAGTTGTGTGCCAACTGGAAGAACTTTATAACTTTTTTCAATCTTTCAGTTTTCTGGGATTGCTAAAAAGGCATCTTTGGGTAGGGATAAAGATAGATTAGTACAAACAACCACTGCATTCTGTAGACCCCAGAAATGTTTTAAATATATATCACTTACATACAGGGCTTGGATAAATAAAAAAAAATCCTGTCTCCAAAGCATATTTTGGCTCTTAAGCCCTTGGGAAGTGTCGACAAGTTGAGTGTCTCTGTTTCCTGATAGCTTTGACATCAATTAGCTCCCACCTTGGATGTTGAACGTGAGTGCTGATGATCCTGTAAGTGAGGCATTTGTGTTGGGTAAAACTGAAACTGAAATAAGCCCTGTAGGCCGCTGCTGCTCTGAACGCAAAGCAGAGTATACATCTCTGCGGGTGTCCTGGTATCTGCAAATTACATTTGGACTAATTCACCATATTTCACAGCAAATTTCACTGGGGCTGCCCTGAATGGTTGATCCGAATCAATAATAGCTCCCAAAACCGAGATCCGTATGGATCCCTCTCATTTTCTGCACTGTATTCTTCTTTTTTTTTGTGACCTTCTAACTCAGATTTCATTCGGTTAGCCTGTTCCAGCACTGGATCGATAAAGAGTGCTTAAGTCTCACCTCGTGCTTCGGGGTACTAGTAAGTGGAGCACAGCACTTGGTAATTTCTGAACTTTACGTCATAGTATTTGTGACTTGAAGCTGCCATATTACAGAAGCCGGCATTTTGAAGAACGCTACTGTACGGCACGGCTGCCCCTAGAGGCCTGGGCTAGTATTTCCTCGCTGCAAGCGGCAAAGCATGAATCAAAGTTCACTCTTCTGTAGTTGCCTGGCACCTGCCAAATATCAAATGGTCTTTGCGCGTGCACTGCATGCTGTGCTATGACTTTATGTATGCCTTCCATCACTCAATAAGCATGTAGGCAATTAATTATAAGTTGTATACTAAAGTTGGAGTGGAGCTTAGGCCAGCACAGTCCGCTTTCGCGTCATGTGATAGCAGCGTTAAAGTGACTGCAGCTGTAGAAGTCATAGCACGACCTTGCATAACCGTTTTTCCTGCTGTGGTGAAGGGCTAGGAATGCGGTGCATCTATGCAACGACACTGAGGGCAAACTGACATATTGTTGCTTTGCCTTGCACTTGTGAGAGATGGGGACGGGAAGCGTGAGTGTCGGGTTGAGTGAAACGTATTGTGGCGCATAAGTGTCTACATGCGTCCGTGCTGGTGTTGTAGCTCACCCATGTTTTGGCGTGCAGGTGAAGCTGCTTACAGAACTGCAGCTGTTTTGTGTCAGTGGTTAATTTGTAAAATAAAAAGTGCCGGGGCTCTCCTCAGGAGGCAGCGCTAATAAGAGAAATGCGCGGGTGCAAACTGCCCCTTGACTAGAGATCCGGGGCCTCATTCATGAGGCTCCTTGCTCCTCTGGAACGTCACTTTTTGTGACATTCCGTGGCGCAGAAGCCTGCGTGATATTTGTCAGGCAGCACTAAGCCACCTTTTTGGCATAATTCTACCTGATAAATATCAACCACTTAAAGGCAGTGTTCTGCGTTAAAGGGGAGTGCAATGGGTATTGCTGGGGGCGTTCCCAGCAACATCCATGGCCTTTTAACACTGCTCCAGATTTACGGGAAATCGTAAATCTGAGGCAGTGCCAAAGGTTTGCGCCTCCCCGGTAAGGGAGGCACAACGAGGAGAAATATCTTTATTTCTCCTTGTTAATCGTTTTTCTATGTGTGCTGCAGAGCACACATAGAAAGAGGAAAAAACATCTTGTGATTATTTTTGTACAGGAAGGTTTCCCTTCCTGTACAAAAATAATCATCCCCGCAACACAGTCACCCTTGCACCATGGTGCAAAGGTACCTGCACTTGCGCCAGCAGCCCATTGTGCGCCGACACAGAGGAAAAGGACAGGAATGCACCCTATCTTATACATAAGGTACATTCCTGCCCTTTTCTTTTGCCGTAGAGAAGCGCAGCAGGAAGGCCGGCTTCGCTGCCCTACAGCAAAACCTCATAAATGAGGCCCCCAGCACTTATTATTCTGGAGAGGGCTTGGCCTAATGGCTAAAACTGCAGATTTTGGAGCTGGAGTCTCAGCATGGCTCAAAATCCTGTGATTCTGGGGAAAATCACATGGACTCCAAATGAGTGTGTCCTTAACTTGTGCTATAAGCACCGGTGCTAAGGATTAGGTACCGGTGCTGAGCACCGGAAAGCACCAGCTCAAATTAAGCACTGTGTGTGTGTCCACTTCGCCATCAGGCCATGCATGTGTGGAACGTGACACCACAGTATTTTGGCCTGCTGTGTTATTGGTGCCAACCTGTACATGTATGCGTTGTCTCTGTTGTAGCGCTAAAGGGCCAAATTGTTGAATGTTGTGCTAAATATCGACCTGCAAAATATTTTGTGGTCAAAATATTGACTACTATGGTGTTGGAATTTCCAGGATAAAAGAATATCCAATAGTCGAAGAGATAACTCCAACAGCAGTCACGTATGATAGTATTTATTAGCTTTTTCATACAAACAAAATGGAGTCCACAGCTGTGTGCCATCAGGCACACGGCAGACAGTTGAACTGACCTAACTGCCATGTGCAATACAATAAATAAACATTTAACATATTTCTAACACAAACATGCATCTGCGCACAGACAGAAAGCATACGCGCACACACATTTTCGAGCATTAACAATGGAACAACAAGCATTGGCATAGCCAATAGGTCTCGCCTTTGGACCTTATAAGTGTTTAGAAATTGCAACATATTATCCTGGGTGCTACAACATCTACTATTCTGTAACATGGAAACTTTGACACTAATAGGCACATTATAGCGCTGCATTGAGAAGTACTTATTAAAAGTGCTATTTTTGTACAACTGGTAGTCTGAACTCACATATCTATAGGTGCTTTCATAAGTGATAATGAAGAAAAAAAGAGACACCAAAATCCCCTTATGCACTCTGCTTTGAGGTGTACCAATCAATCACAAAAGTATCAACAACATTGCACTCCAGCAACAACATCACCAACAAGTGCCACTCATATCAATAATTGTCAACTTAAGACTCATGTAAAAAGCACTGATCTTTACCCACCACACTTATGTTCCAATTAATGTGGTCCCCTAGTGAGACTGGAGAAATATAAAAGAAAGAGAAGAACAGACAGAGAAGAAACAGAATAGAGAAAGAATGAGAAGATACAGAGAAAGAAAGGAGAACGAGAAAAAGTAGGAGAAAGCACGAGTGGAAGAAAAAGAAAATTAAAGAAATGAGGAAGAGGAATAGAAACAGAAGAAAATGAGAAAGAAAAAATATAGAATGAGAGAGGACAAGAAGAGAAAGAGCAAGAGAAGAGAAAGAGCAAGATCGGGGAACAGATAGAGTGCAGATGGAGATGAGAGTGAGAGAAAACTGAGAGAGTGAGACAGAAAGCAAGAAAGAGTGGAGGGAGAAGAGAGAATTAGATACTTAGAGAAGATAAAGAGAGCATGAGAGAGAGTAGAATGTGAGAGAGAAGAGGAAGAGCAACAGAGAGAGAGAAGTGACGGAATACAGCGAGAGACAGAGTGACAGCTGGAACATGTGGAGAGAGAGGGTAGAACAAGAGAGAAACCAAGCGAGAGAGAGCGACAGGGAGACAGAGGCTGGCAGAGAGAGAGAAACAGAGAGAGAGAGAGAGAGAGAGAGAGAGAGAGAGAGAGAGAGGGAGCGAGAGCAGTAGAGAATGGGGCAACCACATTTCAGGAAGTACTAGGTGGAGATTAGAATATGCGTCTTGCTGCCCAATCATGCTTCTACGCCTGAGCAAGCCCAATATTAAGTGGTGCTGTACGTGTTGAAATATTTCAAAAGTAGCATAAATGAATGCTTTTCACCTTTGAGTTGGAATGCAGTGAAATTAATTTGTATTTGTTATTCACCTCTCAGCATATTGTTCCTAGCCATCGTCATAATTGTTTGGAAACCTTAAAATGATGGTACTGAAACACGTATTTACTCAAGACTGGCATTATTCCAGTGTTGTTTTATATTCAATCTGAGCCGTCGTTTCCCAACTGCTGTATCCTCTAGTTTGCATATCAGGAAACGTTTTTGCCTGCTCTGGTAAAGCACCTGTGAAGTAGATCCAGCTAATATCTGACAAGGCTGTGAGTAATCCTTTGTGCAAACCAACAAACTGTTCTTGGAATAAAGCTGCTGTTTCTCAAGAGCTTATCTCCCCATAAATCACACAAAAAAAACTGCAAGCCAGAATCCTCGTCTGTGCTCAGATGTATTAAGTTGTAACTTGCATAGGGAACATACGACGTGGTGGGGCACAACACTGCCTGCTTCGCAACCAGCTATATGCTAGGTGAAGAGATCTCTTGATTTGTTTAGGAGGGAAATACTGCAATCACTTGGTAATCATATAACGACAATTCAGTCTCCCTTCCCCAGTCAAAACATAATGGCTCCCATATTGGCAAAACCAAAGAACATTTAGGGGCATATTATCAAGGACCGGTGCTAAAATTATCGCCGTTTTATCAGCAGTTCCTGCCGATAAAATGGCGATAATGGGCTTGATAATCCGCCCTTGTTAACTCCCATAGAAGCCCATGTTAACATCAGAACCTGGGCTTCTATGGGAATTAACAAGGGCGTATTATCAAGCCCATTACCGCCTTTTTATCGGCAGTTTCCTGCCGATAAAACGGCGATAATTTTAACACTGGTCCTTGATAATATGCCCCATAGTTATTTATACTGTGTTGATGTGGTGCCCGCACGTCACAGCAGTCTATTAAAAGCGCCGAATGTAAATATCAAAAAGGGTTAGAGTTCATCCGGGTTGAAGGGAAGTTCTAACTAGAGAGTCTTCACCAAAACCTACAGAGATTTGGAGGGAGGGCAAAGGCTTCACAATGGCGACAAGCAGTGGTGTAACGAAAGTGGAGGGCCCCCACTGCAAGGTACATGGAGGGGCCCCTGCTCCGTATTTAATCCAGAGCTCTCAAGCCTGAGTACTGTGCTGAGGGAGCCCCCTGCAGCTCGCCCCCCCCCCCCACCACAGGGGCTCCGAGGCCCTGTGTTACGCCAACTGCGACAGACATTACAGCCTTCATCTCACTGTAAGCGAGAGCAAGCACCAATCAGTTCGCCATCCATCTATCTGGTTGTTTCATTGTCCCTCTGTACCTCACTTCTGGTGTGCTTCCTGCATCTGAGTTGTGCAGGACTATGTTGTCTGCATGTTTATAGTTTGTGTGTGTGCACTTCTGTGTGTTGATCTGTACACGCGAAAACCTGGCTCTCTCAAGCATCTTTTAATATCCTGACTCTCACCAGCCTTAAATACACATGCGGTTTCCTCCCCCATCGGTTTCTACATCCTCTGAATGCCTTGTCTCTTCTTTCCACAATTTTGTCTCCTCCTTTCCTTTCTGTCGAGGATACCCATGGGGACAGATGTTGAAAGAGTTTGCGTCGGATTTGACAATCCCCAAACCTGTGAGCATTAAAGTTTTCACTAGAAAAAAACTTGTTGGGCGCTTCTGAGTGAAAGCAAAATTTCAGAAAAATGTAATTTTTTGTGGGCATCGCCACTTTGAGTAACAACCATAGCTGCCGACTTTGGAACTGGGGAACTGGGTTCAAGTCTCGACGTCGGCTCAGCATCCTGTTATTCTGGGTAAATCACTTAGGGGCACATGCATCATTGTAGGAATTTGCATTTCCTAAATAGCGAAAATTAAGCAATCGCTATTTAGGAATTGCAAAATCCTATGCATCAAGAAATCCTAATTTTTTTTAGGATTTCTTAAATTTCGGAATTTGCGATTCCTTAATTGCGAATCGCAATTAAGGAATGGCATTACATTGATTCCTATGGGCCTAGAGGCCCATAGGAATCAATGCCGTTTTGCATTTCTTTTTTTAGGAAATCGCAATTTGTTGATGCATTGCAAGGGTGCAGAGGGGGGTCCAAAGGACCCCCCCCTGCATCCCTGAAATGTATTTAAAGTGCATGTTTCACACACACATGTCCTAAGGACATGTGTGTCTGTAACATGACACTTTCCAAAATGCATTTTTGTGCTTTTTGAAACAATTTCGCAAATTAACACGAGGAAATGCAAAAAAAAACGAATTTTGAAAAAATGTTTCATGCATCCCAAAAACGTATTTAGGAAGTGCAAACGGCCGAATTTACCGATTCGCACCGTTTTCTCTTCCTAAATAGGTTGATGCATGTGCCCCTTAATCTCCCTGTGCCTACCAAAAATGAATGCGTCCTTCTGTAATGTAACTGGTGTTTATGTAAAGCTCTTCAATGCCTTCGGGTTGAATTTGCGCCTGAGCAAACTGTGTTTTCTAGGGCAAATCATTTGTCCTTTGCTGCACCTCAGACCGCTTATTCAACATAAATCATTCATTGGTTTCACAAACAGGCAAAATGCTGGCCGGCTTTAAGTGTTACATATCAGAAATATGTATTGTCTCGTTTTCCTGATATCTGTGGCTTTTTCTTCTAACAGAAATGTTTGTCTTCCATCTTTATTTCCACATTGTGACAGGCGAGCACGTTCCATTCCCACTCAATACAAACATGTTTCTTTGCATTTCTATTGTCCTGACACTGGCGCTGCACTCAGATTTGAACAGGCTAAACTCTCGCAGCCACAATGACACTTGACTCCTGTCGCTCTTCATTGGATGGTTGTTTGGACGTGCACGAGCATTTGTGGTTTTTACCCTCTTGAAGTATTATGTTTCTTTGCTTGAGAGATGTCATAGGTTCCGGCAATCTGTTATTCTGTGAAGAGGCATGTGCTAGAGGCGTGCTCTTTTAGTCCTTCGTTTCCCGTGAATAGAGACTCCACAGAGCGGGTGCGCCGGCAGGAGACGGCAAGCACTCTCCGGCTGCACTGCAGGTAGGGACTGCATGCACTTCCCTGCTCCCTCCGCGGCAATACTCCATGGGAGTGAACTTCCCAGAAAAGGTGGGACTATTTCAAAATGACACACACAAAAGCCAATCCAAAATGTGGGAGGAGTCAGACTCCACAAAGTAGAGACAACAGATCACCTAACAGCACAAGGGCTGTAGAGGCTCGACCTAAAAATAGAGGAACTGCTCTAGCACCCGTGACAAGCAAAGGTGCGAGAGCAGTGACACAATGCATAGTAGATAGAAGACCGCTCTCGTGCTTGCAGGATGCAGAGGCACAAGAGGGATGATACAATAAGGAGAAGACACAGTAAAACATCTCCCAGTGTATCATGAAGGCATATTTATATATGGAAGTAGAACCTTGGAATGTTGAGAACTACAATATGGTGACATTGGGACTAGCATGGCTAGTACCGACTTTCCGCTCCAACATTTCATTTTTTGTCTTTACGTTCCTGGAGCGGTGGCCGCTTATTGCCAACCGCTGCTCCAGGGACTGGATGATGCTGATAATAGAAACAGCTAGAGACATGATGGAAGCATTGAGTAAGGAAATTGTATCATTAGAAGAAAAATTAAACACGTCAACAGCCTTAGAAGAAGCAAAGGCCAGGCTTGATAGAATTAATACCGATATGAAGGATTTCGAGATATATCTGACCAATTTGAAAACAGAAAAGCTTAAGAAAGATATTAGGTGGTATACCCAAGAGAGGGCTTACCCGTACCTTAATTCCAATTACTATCAGGAATCTAATTACAGTCAGGGTCAGCAAGGAAATACCAACAGATATCAAAGAAGGGTCCTTAACTTCTCTGAAACTTTTTCATCAGACTCAGAAAATGATGTCGCCCAAGAGATGAATGATCCACACTATGATAGCCGTCCTTATCGTGGTAGACCAATGGGACAACCATATTTTCGAGGCCAATCCTCTCCATTTTTATCGAGGGGACAGTTCCGGGGAGGAACAAGAGATGGGCACCCGAAAGAGGAGAGCCACAACAGATGGCCCCTCAACATCAGCAGCCGTATTTGAAAACGAGAAACCATCAATACTGGCGTTAGATACTGGCGAAGGGGCAGATCAAGAAAGAAGGGATATTCTGCGAATCTTTAATTTGACATCATCAAATCTAAATTCAGAGGAGCGTGCAGTACTTAGTAGGGGTTTGTCATTTGTCCCTAGTACCCGTCCTACTCTGTTTAAGTTACATCAAGACTTGTTTTCTTTTTTCAGAAAAGTAAGGTTAAAAATCTTTTTCCAGGACAGACCTATGCCAACGGATTATGCTAATCGCTCTATGTGTAAACCTCCATCTCAGTTTACTCCAACCTTAGTAAATGGTGGGCTCGGAAGTTCATATCTTTGAACAGAATGTCTTAAGGGAAGTTGCAAGGGTAACTAAACATCTCCCTACTGTACAGAATAATCTATCGCCTTCAGAAAACAAAGAACTACAAAATATCAAATCAAATAAAGACCTGATTATAAAACCTTGCGATAAAGGAGGAGGCATAGCTGTTATGAAGAAGCTCGAATATGATGACAAAATAGACAAAATGCTGGCAGTGACCCATCATGATAAAAAATCTCACCCGAGGGAATTATCTAAGCTCAAAGACCGTATTGAGGAAACTACAGCGAGAGCATTGGAACAGGGTAATATTTGCCAGCAGGAATATGATTTCCTTAACAGATCCTGCCCCAGAACACCTGCCCTTTATGGTCTTCCTAAGACCCACAAAGATTTAGCAAATCCACCAATGCGCCCCATCATATCGACCATAGGCTCAGCACCGAGCCATTTTCGAAATACGTTGACTCATATCTTTGCCCCCTTACCCGAACGTATGCCTCGTTCAATAGCGACACTGGAGATATTATTGGGAAACTAGAGGGAATGCAATTTAATCCTGAAACTGAAATATTGGTAACGCTTGACATTGAGGTGTTGTATACCAACATTCCTCAATGTCAGGCGTTGCAGGCAGTAGCAGCCCTCCTACAAAGGACCCCAGGAGGAAGACCATATTGATTTGTGATGGAATGCCTGTAAATAGTCCTTTTAAATAATTTCTTCGAATTCAATGGATCCCTGTACCAACAGATAAAGGGCACTAGCATGGGGGCTTCCTGTGCTCCCAATGTCGCAAACATTTACATGGGAGAATGGGAGAGGAGAAATGTATTCAGTGAGGCGGCTCCATTTTTTGACAATGTCATTACATGGAGATTACTGCTAAGAGTAGTGCTCAGTGTGTGGAATTTCTAGATATTATGATTTCAGGATCCAATTTGGTGTTGGAGGTTAATCTATTTCGTAAACCTGCAAAGAACACAATCCTACAGTATCAAAGCTACCATCCAAATATTCAAAAAGATTCAATACCTTTTGGTGAATTCCTTCGTATTAGAAGGAATTGTACCAATATGACGGAAGTCCAAAGACATGGTGATGCTTTAAAATTAAGATTGCTGGCTAGAGGCTACCCTAGAAGGCTAGTACGTCATGCATACAAGAGGGCAAAATATTATAATCGGGATGCCCTCTAGGAAGGAACACACCGAACCTCGAAAGATCAGGTAGTCTGTGTTGTTAATCATTCCCCTTACAATTTTAAGCTAAAGAATATAATTCAGAAAAACTGGAAAATTCTGAATACAGGTGAGGAAGAAACTAGGCTAGACCAACCATTGGTGGCCTTTCGTAGAAACCGAAATCTATGTGACATATTGGTACATACCAGACCAAATGTGTCGGATAGGATGCGTCAGACAACCATAACAGGACTACCGATGGTGATTGGCAATCACAGGTGTGGATCATGCCATGCCTGCGATTCAGCCATTGTTATGGATTCCATTGAGTATCAAGGTAAAAGTCTTCAACTAAGAGATTTAACCAATTGTAGGAGCCAAAATATTGTGTATATTATAACTTGTCCATGCAATCTGTCCTACGTTGGAGAAACATCATGTGAGTTCAGAGTCCGTTATAGTGAACACAAATCAGCGATACGCAATGGTAGAGTGGAAGCCCCACTTGTACAGCATTTTTTAGCCAAACAGCATTCTGAAAAGGATGCGAAATGGTGTATCCTAGAAAAGGTGAAAGGTCAAACAGGGACTCCCATGGATATCATCCGCAAAAGAAGAGAGTGTTTCTGGATTTTTTCCCTGGATACTGTAAAAAATGGACTTAATGAAGAAACCAAGTGGAATATCACAAAACCTTTTTAATATCGTATCTGTAAATTGGTAATCTTGCAGAATTGAGATTTGCAGTATAAGTACGTTGAGTGATGTAGACGGCTGTCTACCCCTGGTACTTGAAAAGATTGGTTAAAAAATGTAATGTAGTACCAGCCATAAAACTTTAGATTACTGATAAGAAACATGATGTTGGTAGTTGTGATGTAACGCTTTTTATTCTGCAGATTATGTGGCCAAATAGGGATAACTAATGCAGACTTGGTAGTGACTGGAGAATTCCTATACTACTGCTCAGCTTCTATTTTTGGGCAATATGTTTTGTTTATTCATAGCATTGGGGATGCCTATACAAGGAGATAACAGCTTGACGATAATGTGGACATCACCATAAAAATGTAGTGGGTGACCTGTTAGTAATAGTCGTTCTGTGTTTTACTAAAAATATACCCTTGATCAAAAACTTTAAATAGACCATTGTACAAGGGTACCGCACATCCTAGACCATGCGGTTTTCATAAGGAACACTAATGTGTTCTAGTTTAAGAAAAATAATTTGTTCTGGCGTTACAATATAGTCTTGCTGTTAATCCTACAGGAATTCTCTCACCTAAATAAAATGTGAGGCATCGTTGTAGCAGGCAATATACTTACTATATACATACTGAAGAGTTATTGCCTAACACTCACCTTTCCAATATGGCGCTAGAGTCTCACCATGAACATTAGTTTGTCATTGGTGTCAACAACCTCTCCTTGAGTCACCGATACCAGAAAGCTTTACATGTTAGCAGATGCGTTTCTTGATGTTGGTTACATCGACGGTCAAAGGTGATAGGAGATTGGCCCAGTTTTGTGAGCACGTGATGAGGGCTGTAATGCGAAGAGCAATCTATGGCCTGCTCTTAAACTTAAACCAGGTGTTCTCAACGAAGTGATTTCGGTGCGAAAAGCTCTACATATAAAGAGCCTCCCAAGAAAGCATAGATTACTCGGGTGGGCGCGATGTTTTGTGCACGACGCTGACAGAGAAGAATGCGGCACCAAATAGGTGAGTACGCAGAGGTTCGGGTTAAGATACTGGCGAACCGCTTGGGGAGGGAGGTCATGCACTCAGTTAACTCAGGGAGATCTATAGAGGATCTGCCTGTTGGAGAGGGGGGAGTAGAGTTTAAAGCGTCTAGTAGATTAGGGACCATGAAAGAGATTGTGATCTGTGTATTAACTTTCCGTAGAGATAAACCAAGGGGCACAGTAGCGGACAGGTTAAAAGAATAATATGGTATATGTTAGGTAATGAGGTCTGATACATTGTGGAGATTTAATAAAGAAAATAGAATTTATTTCTCCAGATTCTGACAGTGATTTGATGAATGGTATATGACTCGGAGACATATATGGTTGAACATCCCTTGCAGAGAGGAAGTATCAACATAAAACAAAGAGAAATAAGTTCAAGGTACTTATAAGGGCTACAATATAATAAAGAATGTTACAAAAAAATCTTTTAAGTGTTCCCCAGGGCAGTTACATTAATTCTCTGCACTTTATATGTATAGGTTCTAATCTCTCGCAAGATAATTTGAGAGCAGCGTATATGGGCCAACTCCAGACAGAATCTAAGATGTCACAGTTTTAACAAGACACTTAAGGTAATAGGGTTTCTATCTATGATATTGTTGTTAAATAATGCTCCCCCAAGAGAAATAGGTTTTGGATCTGTTGCCCGCTTTTTTCTTACAGTGCGAATTTTGAAAAAGCCACGTTGGCCACACCAAAATAGGATTGAAATCCCCATACTACTTTTACAAAGATATCGTAAGGTAACAAGGCTGGAAGTTTGGGCTTTGAAAATAAACAACTGATCTTGATGCAGAATAGTTGATAGAATCTCCTCACTTTATTCTATAGGTAGCTAACCCGTGGACACTGCATTACTAGATATCTCAAGTGATCTGTGAAAATGCAAAATTGAAGATATAATTAAGTGTAAGTTTCTATGTGCCAACTCCCTAATATGATAAACAGGATGTAAACCATAGGATATAGGATGAGAAGTAAAATTGCAAGGTGGTAGATCTTCTAAACACCCAGATATTTCAAAGGGGATAGACAAATCTTTTTTGTCCGTAGTAAATGTAGGCAGATTGAAACCGTAGAATCTGCGCTTTTTCTGCCTTGACAAATAGAAATCACTTGTACTTTTTGGGCTATAAGGTGACACAAAAAGGGATGATGTGTGTATGACTGTTATAGTTGTTAATCGGTCCAAGCAATGTCTTTTTAATTTGTATTATGGGCATAAAATGTAATGTGGATTTTCTCATACATATTCTTTTTGGTAACTCCAGGCTATAGAGAACGTTGATTGACATATCTGGCGGGTCCTGATGAAGGTGGTTTCCATCGCTGTTAACTTCCACCGAAACGTGTTGACCAAGTCCTTGTAAAATCCCACTGACTGGAGTGGTTATATATTGGGCAATAGACAGAACATCAACAAAACGTGTTATTAAGTCCGGATATATGAAGTTGTGAATGAGTATGAGTGTGAAAGAGTGTTGTGTTTGGTACAGTTCTCAACCTGGGGATATGGTTATAAGTATGTAGATTGGCATAGAATTAATGGATTTTGTATTATGAGTTTCTGACGAGAATAATGCACTTTGTGGTGAGATAACTCTTTTTAAACGAGAAATAATGATGAAAAAGAAATGCTGAATGAAATAATAAGTTAAAATAAAAAAATGAGAAAGTAAAAAAAAATTGTTATTGTAGTATGATTAATCCCATATAATTGGAGGTTTTACCCTGAAAAATTAAGAGGTCACAAGGGAGATTTTTTCTATTGTATTTGTTGTTCTTTCCCCTCTTCTCCCTGGCCTGAAAGTAATTCCTTCAGAGGGGGTCCCAAAAACTTTACTTGTCTTTACGCTCCTACCTTTTTAATTTCGAAATTGTGCTTGAGTAGGTAGAATGTTATAAAAGCATTATAGCTTTTCTGCCTTGGGTTATACAGGTACTTAAAGGAGTTCTCCCTTGTTATAGACCTCCCCTGCCCATAACTTGGGTTTAGGACTTTGCTGAATTGGTATTCCCCTCTGCAGCGGGCTATAATGCTTTAGTATAGATGTACTATTCTTGATGCTCCTTGTAAATAAATATACTGCCAAGGTACATAGATGTGGATTTAAGAATCGTAAACTTATACTTATTGATCCTATTATCATTCCAATGCAATTGATGTAACACAGAAACAATGCCGTAAAATTGCACATGTACATTCTATTTAATCCAACCTCATATGTCTAACACAATATTTGCATCTGCTACCATGAGCTTAGACAACCTGCCATTAGTTTGGCAGAGGGGTAAGTTTGTCATGTTTACCGAGTTGAATGCCTGTCCTGGTTCTGGTGCACGTGCAATGCTTCATCTGCAGTTGCCCTTGTGTAGTTTTCCATCAGCAGCAAGGACAAGTTGTAGTTAAATGTTGACTCAGTTCAGGGGGCGCTAGTTTCACCACCCCTGGTTTTCCCATTAATACCCCTGAAACTGCTACTGCTACCCTCCTCAGAGGTCCTGAAGGCAACCTCAGGAAAAGAAAGCAGTCAGGGTTCTTATTGGCAGCTCGCAGAGGTAACGCTGTAGGGCGGTGAGGTGGGGTGGGGTGGGCGGGGTGGGGGTTTTAGTGGAGTCCGACATACAACGGCAGATATTTGTTTATTTGCGTTCACCTTTGCCGTCCTATGTCGGAGATGTGTAACGTAGGAGTTCTCAGTGAAGAAGGACGGCGAGGAGGAGGAAGGAGAGTGGCCATGGTGAGGAGGCAGCCACGGCAGGTAAGTGCCTTTTTAATTACTTTATAATCACTTTGGGAGGGTGAAGGGGCTGGCTAACTAATCTCCTCCATGGAGTTGGAGTTTTGCCTAAACTCCGCGTTCGCAACGGAACGCGGAGTAGGCAAAACTACATAAACTATGCTGGTGGAGCGTAGTTACCCGCCGGGGTTAGTCTTTTGCCCATCTCCCCAAGTTGGACTAACGATTTGCATGTCAGGACAAGTACGGACCTCTACAAGAGTTTTCTCTGGCTGAGCCTTTCTTAAGAATAGTTAATCATCTGTCGGGTCCTGTCATAGATGCTCATGTTCCAAATCCCCAACAGAGTGGGTGAGACATGCCAGTGGTGCATCCGTGCATGTCAGGATCCCACGTCAGTGGGCAAGCCCTCCCCCTTGCCTTCATTGTGCTGCACAGTTTCAATTGTCCCTTTGACTAATGCATGTGTTAGACACCTTGGTCAGTTTTTCAAGACGAGCCAGTTTGGTAACCAACATTGGTACACCCAGGCAGCAGTACTGTGGAGGCGATCCCCTTTTGGGTGACCGACCTTCCCTCTGTATTGAATCCTCAGTGCAGGCTGGATGGACCACAGCAATTTATCATCCAATAGGTAGAAGAGAATGGTACAAAGGAAAGGAACTTAATCAACACAAGCTTATGACCCACACGCACTGGGACGTCCTCTTTCATGATAAATAATTGCAATCCCCAATCGATATTAGGAAAGGGGTTCAGTGGGTTACTCACACCTGTCAGCAAAAGGTAGACATAAACTGATCTATTTACTATAGCACACATGCATCTAAGGGCATCACAGACCTATTTTTGCTCAATTTTGTACGGCCGAATTCCATTTGCCCCTCTAAGAAGTTGCTTGCCAACCATTAGGGGTCACATAACTAGTTAGAATTGAGGGGTCTCGTTCGTTATCAGAATTAGCCAAACAAATTGCTCAACCAACTAGGAACAGCCATGCACTGCCACCCACAGAATCAAGAAAGAGCTATTGTTCTGTTAATCCTTTCCATGTCCAGGTAGGGTGAAGTTTCCCATGTTGAGTCAAGATCAGTCAGTCAAGATTTCTTTATTCGATTAATTAAAATCATAAAAGAAGAACGAGCAATACACGGTAACATTTCATCATGACACATAGTAATACATATCAGAAAATTTATAACATTTGTAAAATTTGTAAAATTTATAAAAATGTATAAAAAACCCTAAAAACACACATTATACAAGAATAAAATATTACCATAATCTTACAAAATGTAGAAATCAATAAAATATAAAAGGTAATCGTTATTCAGGGACAGAGTGCCTAGTGCTAAAACGATACTTATTTATACGTGCAGCAGCAACCAAAAAACTAGCAACATGAAATGCCACTTTTAAATTAGGTAAAAGTTGTAGAAATAGCATAGCTGGTTTTACCTGTGTAAAACCCATATTGCACAGTATAGGCAGCAAGAATTTTTTCCTACTCTCTTTGTAATGGCCACAGAACAGAATAAAGTGCGTCGTGTCTTGAATAGAGAAATGGTCACAATCACACGGATCAGCATTTTCAGGTCTAGACCACTTTTTAAAGTTGCCCAGAATAAAAGGAATTAAGTCAAGACGAAATCTTGTTAGGAGGAAACGATGGTATGGTTTGTGTACCGAAAAGAGATATGGTTCCATACCTAAGACAGATATTATTGTGCAATGTTTCCTAACAGTATATTTGTTCAACTCTGTGGCTTCCTGCTCCAGGACATAACGCTCAATCAGAAGATTTTTGACTGTCTTTACGTCTTCTAGATTTATCAGATGTGGAGAGGAAAAAAGTTCCGATCGACCAACTAGAGATAACTGCGTCTTGACATATTTTAACCAAGGGATGTTATAAACATTATCCAGGGTTAAACAATCTTTAAGAATGTGATGGTTTAGAGTGAGCTCCTGATTGAGCCACACTTTCAACCAACCAATGACTGGGGCTGCCTTTAAAATATCGGTAATGTAGCCCAGGCCGAGCTCTGTGTGTGTTATGTATGTAGAAATTGACTGGGGGACAGAAAGCAGGGTTCTGAGAAATTTATTTTCTGTTTTCTGAATTTGATCATACTCATGATTTGTGTACCCCCAGATAACAGAGCCGTATTGGGCAACCGATAAGCATTTGGATTTATAGACCTTTATAATGCTTTCCATGGGGCGAGCACCAAGCTTTTTAGCGAAGCCGAGCAGCCCAGCAGCCGCTCTAGCTACTGCGTTGCTTTTGGCCAAAAGCTGGGGACCCCACTTGCCTTTTTCATCAAAGATCACGCCTAGGTAGGGAAAAGATGGAACTCTCCTGACCTCCTTCCCTGAACAAAAGAAGGTTTTAGTCTTTCTTTTCCTGCCTGCGGCTCCTGCTATCATTACGTGGGATTTTTCTACATTTGTTTTCATGTCCAGTGAGGACATGAAATCCCCAAAAGCAGAGAGTAGTTTATTCAGTGCCACTCCAGAGCGTGCTAAAAGGACGGCGTCGTCCGCGTACAGGAGGACAGGTATCTTTGTTTCTCCTGCACGCGGAATGTCCGTATGGGACGCAGCCAAAACTGCCTCAAGGCCATTTATGTAAAGTGTAAAGAGAAGGGGTGCAAGGATACATCCCTGCCTAACCCCTCTCCCTGAATCAAAGTGGCAGGTGCATCTTCCTTCCCTGGTCACTCTGACTGACGTCTTGAGGTCTCTATGTAACTCTGCCAGGTATCCCACCAGTGGGGCGTCAAAGCCCATGGCCAAAAGGACCCCCCACAGCTTAGCCCTGTTAACTAGGTCAAAAGCTGAGGAAAGGTCCATAAAGGCCATGTACAGAGAGCCCCCCTTGGCAGCCACATATTTACTTATGATCAGTTCTAAATTCAAGCACTGGTCTAGAGTTCCCCTTTTGGCTCTAAAGCCCTTTCCTTCTAAAAGCTGTGTCAGTCTTCCTAAGAGGACTCTTCCCAAAATCTTGACACTTGAATCGATTAGGGAGATTGGCCTATAACAGGCTGGGTCTGTTCTTTGTCCCTTTTTAAAGATAGGTATAATGGTAGACTTTGACCAGCTAATAGGAAAAACTAAATCTCTTGTGGCATTAAAAATGTTGGTAAGAATTTTGGCGCTTAATTCAGGGGCAGTCTTAAAAAAGTCAGCGGGAACCCCATCGGGGCCCGGAGCTTTTTTAGAATGTGTGTCGCTGATAGCTTTTTTTACCTCTTCTATACTAAAAGGGGAAATGGGAGTGGCTGCTTGTGTGGATAGTAATCCACAGCCTGAGGTATTATCAGGACAACTGTAGATATTACTGAAGTGTGTGACCCACTGGTCATCCGGTATGGTGCAATCTGCTCTCGGTTTATCCTGATCGACAAAGAAGGGGTGATTTATTATCGCCCAAAATTTAGAGCTATCTCTCTGTATGTCGGGCGACAACAGATCGTTCCAGGCCTCCTGTTTAATCTCTGATTTTCTCTTTCTGATAGCGTTGTTATAAATTTTCCTTAGCAACGCTATCTGTGCTTTGTCTCTTGGCTCAGCTTTTAGAGCCTTTATTAAGAGAGTTGAGTGGGCCTTTGAACAATCTGTGTTAAACCATTTTTTGCCTCTACATGTCCGGGCCTTATTCCTTACTGTCAGATCTAGATCAACCTGGGTACAGATAATATTAAATGCCTCTATCATAGTAGTAGGCGGATTATTATTGTCCAGGCAGATTGCAACCTCACCCTCAACGTTGGACAAAGTGTCCTGTATGAAGGTGATCGGGGTAACTTGATCCCACTTCAACCTACGGTTCTGATCTCCCAGGACTAGGTTAGTTGCACATAAGGCTGGAGCCTCTCTTTTTCCAAAAACTCCCTGTGATAAAATCTCTAAAATTACTGGGTTATGATCACTGAAGACTGAGGTTACTACCTTATAGGTTGAGACCTCAGACAAAATACTAGGTGACAAAAAGATATAATCTACTATTGTGCCAGAGTTGTTACCCACAAATGTCGGTAGCCTCGAGTCTCTATTACTGCTAGAAAATTCATAAAGGTTAAAAGTTGCTAGGAGTGATTCCAGTGCTTCCCCACGCGATGAGTGTTCAAAGTGCGGAATACAAAGATGAGGGGGGAAATCTTCATATTCCTCACGGCAATCCATGTTACATGGATGAATATTATAATCTCCCATGAGAATCACATCAAAACTGTAAGCACTATTCTCGCTATGGGTAGACAAGAAATCCTCTAAGGTTACCAAATGCTCGTTGAGCAAATGACTGACAGGAGAATTATAAAAATTAACTAACAAAATAGGGTGTGATTTAGGTGTAGTTAATTCAACCGCTAGTATGTTTACTGAGTTAGAATTAATTTGTCTTGGCTTCCCCTGAAGATTCAGGGAGATATATATAGCCAGGCCTCCTTTTGCCCTTCCAGATGTGCTAGAAACAGCAGGTACAGAGAAGTGGGAAAAGCCGTCTAGCGCAAATCCGTCGGACGTTTCCCAAGTCTCCTGGAATACAAGAATGTCATATGATCTAACCATTTCCAGCCAGTTCTCATTACTAATTTTGGAGGTAATACTAGCGACGTTCCAGCTCAAGATACTACACGCCCTGTTACTTTTAGTTTTTAGATGTGGAAGTACTGGGACAGAAGAAGCAGGGGAAAAACCCTCATTATTGGTATCTTCTATGGGAGCGAGTCAGTCATTCTGGTCCAGGAAGGACAATGGGGCATAGCGATTAAATAACTGAAGAGGTTCAACAAAAGAGTTATGCTGTGATAAAAGGGGATATTGGGCTACAGAATTATGCCTTGTGTCCTGCCCCCGTCTGGGATTAAAATCCCAGGGTCTATCCCACGGTCTATCCCACCCCAACGCTGGAGTCCTTGGGTACGTGACATTTTGTTGCTCCCCATAAAAAAACTTTAGGGTTAGAGGAACAACAGTGCCTTTTCTGCGTTGGGGGGGAATAGATTGGCCAGTATGATAGGGAGAACATCTTGATTTGAGAGGGTCACTGCCACACAGTCCCCCTTAAACTTTTTCGGCCGGTTTCCCAGCCAAGGGACCCTGGTCGCTGACTTAATGACATTTGCCAGATGATGTTTCCCCCCTGGGGCTAACCACATGTTGTTGGTTAGCCAGTGCAGAGCCTTGCTTGTAAGGGAGGTAGGGCTTTCAACTGTTCCCCCTTCCAAAGGGGGTACATTTGCAAGCACCAGGACCACAGGGGTGGCCTCAACTAAAAATTGGAGGGGGACCGTAGTATGGGTAGTTGCTGGGGGTGGTCCAGCAGAAGGAGGATCTTCTGTTGGAATGGTAACTAAAGGAGGGCCCTCAGTGGTGGAAGACAAAGGTATTAATGGCTGGGGCAATAGATTTTCAACAGGTAACTGAGTCCCTTCATTATCACGAAAGACTTCATTAATCACATCTCCCCCTCTGTTATTGGGCAGATTAGTGACTATCTTGGTGATATTTTCCACCCCATCTGCTACCTTAATACTTGAGCCACCCAAACTCTTAACCTCTGCGTGCAATTTGTCTAATTTAGATATTAAGGGTTTCACGATGGCATTGATTTTTTGTTCAAGAAAGTCAGAGATCCTTTCGAAAAAAGCATCCTCGGAGATATGACCCTGATAGTCCTCCACGACGTTTGCTTGTTCAGTCTTTGGAGTGGTGACCCTTTTCTTTCTTGTTCCTATACGCGGGCCACTCAACCTTGGAGGATTCTTAGTACATAAGCGTCTTGGTCTTGTTACGCGCCCTTTTGGTGTCATCTCCTTGGGTGTTGCTTGTGCTTGTCTCCCTTGGTCAGAGTCAGTGTCAGTATCAATACCACCCTCGACCTGTATGTTAGGGCTCTCAATGGCCATAACTGCATTATCCGGTGCGCTACTTAAGTCTGGGAGAGTAGGGCTGCCAATCACATTTTCCTGAGTAATTTCCTGCAGGATAGTGTCATCAATCATAGTGGAAACAGTAGGTGACAAACAGCGAAGGTCTGGTGTAGGAGAGTAGGGTCTGCTATCCTATGGTCACCCCAATTTTTGCTTTTTGCTTCACTGGTTTTCGACTTACTGAGGCTGTGGGCCTGCTAATCAGACCCCCAGCCTGCTGTTCTCTCTCTAAATTCTTAATACATGTGCTATAGGTACATACCACAATTGGAAATGGACTCCTTGTCAGCCCCTGTACCATGCACTATAGGTGCCCAGGGCATAGGTGCCACCAAGGCCTACCAGGGGCTGAAGCATAGCTTTTGCCACCCCTGGCTGGTTCTTAAATTGACACAACTGGCTGATCACTCAGCTGGGGCAAGTGGGTGTAATCACCCCTTGCTTAGATATAGTATACCTATATCTAAACCTATATCTGGACACATATATAGCCTGTAAGCCACTCCTATGGAAGGCCTCATCAATCCTGGAGGCAGAGTGCGTGGTTTTATGTGAGATGGTGCTCTGGCATGAGCTGAGCCTGTCTGCAGCTGTCGGGAACAACTCCCTAAGCTGATCCGGGATAATGCCATACCATATACTCTTAAGCGCATTATAATCCTCGCGGTTATATAGCAACTTTGGTTTGGCTTTATCAAAACATGTCGTGTAAGGTGTCATACGAATTGGAATACTATCCCCTCGCCAGTTCTGGCGACGGGGATAGCATTCCACCCTTCTAGAGGGAGAAGACATGTTACTTTACTGAAACGCGGTTGATTTAAAATGAGCCTCAGATCCACAAAATGGATGCCCCTGCCACAGACACGGGTCTGACCTCCTGCTGCTGACCGAAACCCGGCAGAGGAGGCCTCGACAAAGAGTTTCCTGTCACAGGGCGGTGTCAAACCACCCCAGACAGGAGATAGTGGATTGGAGTAGGGAGGTTTCAATGAAACCAGACACTGCCTGGGGAGCACAAGGCTGCCCCTTGCAGGATCCGGCCAAACCGGTTCTGGGGCCTCCCAGCCCCTGTCCCAGCGCGGCCAGGATCAAAGGAGAGGGGTGTAACCACCCCCTTCCTGGGTCCCACCCATAGGAGGGGACCTAGCAGGATGTCCAACCCCCTAGATTCGAATAAGAGGGGGAGCAGTCCCAACGGACCTCAGATCATCCTGAAGAAACATAAGAAACGAAATCTGGACCCTTCGACTTTCTACACGACGTGAGAAGACTGAAGAATCTCCCTTGTGGTCAAGGAGTGACCACCCTGTGCAAACAGGCACCATCCAGCCCTCGACCCTTGCTTTGTTGCAGTTCCCGCCGGAACTCGAGCGACAGAGATCGACGAGATCAAGCTTGCCTGCCTTCTACCTGCCCGATCCACAGTCCCTGCAGAGCTGAGACCCGTGGAGGCGACCAGAAGCGTGGGGCACGCCATCTTGAAAAGGCCACGAGACGCTGACCGTGCGGCCCACGAGTGACCCTCGAAGCTGTACACCGGGGTTTGAGAAGCCCCAGCCCCGAGCTCCACTTGCACCAAAGCTCACCCCTCCACACTCGCTGAGTGCTGCGTGGGGCCCTTCTGCTTGTGTGCGCTCGACGCGTTGGCCCGGTCACTTGCCAGCTGGCTTGTGGCCCCTGTGCCGACAAACTTTGAAATCCGACTTGCTTTTCTGGTTGCTCCAGATCTGCACCAGCTCCTGTGAAAAGGAGCACCCACTCTGACCCTCCTGGTTCGAGTGATAAGCAATCTCCCGGTTCCGCGTGGATTGCTTTTGCCAAGTGCTGTTTGCTACAATCTTCAAGCCGACGGTGCTGACGGCGAGAGCCTACGTGGGACAGATCGTGACCTGCTCCTGGACGTCGCAGATGCCCCAGAGCCCACGTGACAGCGGAGAGAAGCCTATCGACAACCGCCTGATTGCGCCCGACATTGCCTGGTTCCGTCCTGGTTCCACCCTGGTCACTGCTGAGTGACCCAGACTCTGTCCCCTCTGCTTTCAGGTACTTTTCTACATCGATCCACCCTTGGATCGCACCGGACACTTCTGCTTCACAGCGCCTGCAGCTGCAACAGCTCCAAGCACCCAGAACCTGCGTGACAGAACCCGACGCCACTTCGACCCTGTGCACCCACGGCCTGTGGGTGAGGTAACTTTGCAACGCCGGTGTATTTACACTGGTACACACCTCTAGGGTCTGTGTCTAAAGTTTTGTGTTCCTAGGTTCAGCGGAAGTATCTTTTAATTCACTTTAACTGACTTTTACGCACCATTGACAGTGCATTGGTGCGCGCCGCACTTTCCGTGTTGCACCCGTCTCCTGTGGGCTACTCCCGACTTCTTCATTGCTTGTCCTGACTGCTCCCAGCGAATCTCTAGGCCCTAGGCCTAACCATTGTTCGTAAAGTGTTACTTATACCATTTTTTTGATATATGGTCTGAGTGGCCACCCGCCCTCATCCATAAACGTGCAACTTTATATGTGTAACAGTGCTTTTGATTTAACGCTTGTGCCCCTTTCCTCATAAAGAGTACTGGGGAGTAATTTAGAAATAAATACATATATTTTTATAATATATACTTGTGTGGTGTCCTTTCATTTGATTACAGGATTGTATGTGGTAAAACAAGCTCGCTTAACACGACCTCTTAAGTTAAGCCTTTAAGGCTGCTTAGTCCATGCTACCACTAGGATAGCTTGTCTACAAGGTTGACTTACAACCTGACATCTTTGGGGTTTGTTTGGACTGATAACCAGTGGTTCCAGAATTGGAAACACTACCTATCAGGCCAACTTCTCACATTGGTGTGCAGCGGTGCGGATTTGAGCTTGCTGTTTGTTTTACCATTACAATCTTTATCAAATTGAAAGATCACATCAAGTACCTCTAGGTACATATAAATCAAAAGCTTAGCATATTAAGTTCTACTGAACTTAGTAGTTGTAGATTAAAGGGATTAGCACACCCTGACTACAACTCACTAGCAAGGTACAGTAGGAAACCACTTAGTGTAGGTAAGTGCACCACTTACACCTCACTAGCAGTCATGTCTGATACAGGTAGAGCCTCAGGCTCTGCTCCTGTAGAAGTTGATCCTATAGGGACAACATCCAGATATGACAACCTTAGCCACAAAGACCTGGGTGCCTTGTGCACAGCCAGGGGGCTAAAAAAGGGCAGAGGCCCTACCATTCCTTCCCTAATAGCTCTCCTAGAAAAGGATGACCTAGACGAGGTGAGTCAGACTCCCTTAGAAACAGAGGAAGGGATAAACTCCCCTGAGAATGAGAATCTTCCAGAAGAAGAGGAGGAGGAAGAGGAAGAGGAAGGCTCTGATGTAGAAGAGCCTGAAGATCAGGATCAGCAGGGAAACCAGGTACAGGTTGCCAGGCTTAACCAGGCCAACTTGGACCTACATGGGAATGGAGAGGGCCAGCACCACTCCAGATCTCATAACCAAATTCTCCCAGGTAATAGAAGGGAGAGATCTCTGTCAAGGGACTCTCACCTTTCTAGTGCCTCCAGAGAATCTCAAAGAGGAATGACTTCCTCCCAGAGAAAAGAGCATAGGGCCAGGATGAGGGCTGTCCAACTCCAGATAGAGAGGGAGGAGGTAGCTCTGGCTCAAGCTAAACTGACCTTAGCTCAAGCTAAACTTACCTTGGCTAGGGAACAGAAAATAAGTGGCTTAGATGCCACTGGTGGCAGCAAAGTTCCTAAAGAAAAAGACAGGGCCTATGACAATAGAAACCTGACAAAAATTGTGCCCCCCTACAAGGAAGGGGATGATATCCACAAATGGATGACTGCTCTTGAGAGGGCCTGCATGGTACAGCAGGTCCCTGAGGATCAGTGGGCAGCAATTTTATGGTACTCCTTTTCTGAGAAAGGGAGGGACAGGCTCCTCACTGTTAGACCTGAGGATGCCAAAAACTACTCTGTTCTGAAGAGTGCTCTTATTGAAGGGTTTGGCCTAACCACTGAGCAATACAGGTTGTTGTTCAGAGACACCCAAAAAGCACAGACTCAGGACTGGACTGATTTTGTAGATTGTGCCACTAAGGCTCTGGAGGGTTGGCTGCAGGGAAGTAAAGTTTCAGACTATACAGGATTGTACAATCTTATGATGAGAGAACAGATCCTTAATAACTGTCAGAACCAGCTGTTGCATCAATACCTTGTTGACTCTGATTTGACCTCTCCCCAAGAATTGGGAAAGAAGGCAGACAAATGGGTCAGAACAAGGATTAAGCAGAAAAACCAGAACCAAGGTGACCAGAAGAAAACAGACCAGAAGGGTGGGAATCAGAAAGATAAAGAAAAGGACCAGAAGTCTTCAGGCCCCCAAACTAGCAATAAGGAGGGGGGTTCCCAAAATGGAAACAAGAAAAAGAAGAACGATGGCCCAAAGAAACCTTGGTGTAATACCTGCAAATCAGTTTCACACTGGGGCAGTGAATGCACTAAGAAAAATCCAGTCCCCACCACTGCAGCTCCTAAAGCAACTGCACCCCCTAGTACAGTCAGCAGTGGTGGTACACAGCCAAAGGGTTTAGTAGGGTTGACCCTGGGTACTGAGGTGGAATCTGGCCTAGTCAGAATCCCCACACAGGCAGTTCTCCTATATGATGTGGACATATCTTTGCCCACTGCAGTAAGCCCCAGTAACCTGGGCAAATATAGGCAGACTCCCTTAATTAATGAGAAACTGGCTCAGGCCTACAGGGACACTTGTGCCAGTGTCACAATGGTGGCACCTGGCTTTGTGGACCCTGGACAAATTGTACTAGGTGAAAGTTACCTAGTGACTAATGCAAGCAACTCCACTACTTCCCATAGTGTGGCTGTTGTGAACTTCTCCTGGGGAGGGGTAGATGGCCTAAAGAAAGTTGTTGTGAGTGCAGACCTCCCAGTAGACTGTCTGTTAGGCAATGATCTTGAAAGCTCAGTTTGGTCAGAAGTGGAGTACAGGACTCATGCAGAAATGCTAGGGATTTCAGCTCATGTCCTTGCAGTGACAAGGTCTCAGGCTAAGAAGTGCCTTCCTGAACCAGTGGTGGATCTTGAAACAATAGACCAACCACAACCCAAGAGAAGGAGCAAGAGGGTTAAGGCTGTGCCTTCCCACTTGCCCCAGGTTGAGGATCAGGTTTCACAGGAAACTGATTCTGCAGTCCAAGAGGAGACTGTCTCTGAGGAGCTTGAACCTGATCAGGTTGAGTTTCTGGGGACAGGGGGACCCTCAAGGGCAGACCTGGGGCAGGCCCAATTAGATTGCCCTTCACTTGAACCCCTCAGACAGCAAGCTGCTGCTGAGGCTGCAGGGAATGCTCAAGGTACCCATAAAGTGTATTGGGATGAAGGACTCCTTTATTCAGAGGCTAGAGACCCCAAGCCTGGCACAACCAGGAGGTTGGTTATACCTTTGAAGTTTAGGGGCTTCCTTCTTACCTTGGCCCATGATATTCCCCTTGCAGGACACTTAGGCCAGAATAAGACTTGGGACAGGCTTGTTCCACACTTTCACTGGCCTCACATGTCAGAAAATGTCAAGGAGTTTTGTCGCTCCTGTGTCACTTGCCAAGCCAGTGGTAAGTCAGGTGGCACAACAAAGGCCCCCCTGATACCACTACCTGTGGTGGGGGTACCCTTTGAAAGAGTTGGAATAGACATTGTGGGTCCCATGGATCCTCAAACAGCATCTGGGCACAGATTTATACTGGTGGTAGTGGATCATGCCACCAGGTACCCAGAAGCAATTCCCCTGAGGACCACCACAGCTCCTGTGGTGGCAAAAGCCCTCATTGCAGTTTTCTCAAGAGTGGGCTTTCCAAAGGAGGTTCTTTCAGACAGAGGTACCAACTTCATGTCTGGATACTTAAAAGCAATGTGGAAAGAGTGTGGAGTAAACTATAAGTTTACCACACCCTACCATCCACAGTGCAATGGGCTTGTGGAAAGGTTCAACAAGACCCTAAAGGGAATGATAAAAGGGTTACCAGAGAAGCTTAGGCGGAAATGGGACATCCTTTTACCCTGCTTGCTCTTTGCTTACAGAGAGGTCCCACAGAAGGGGGTTGGCTACAGCCCTTTTGAACTTTTGTTTGGCCACCCTGTAAGAGGTCCACTGAGTTTGGTGAAGGAAGGATGGGAGTTACCTCTCAAAAAGCCTAAACTAGACATTGTGGATTATGTACTTGGTCTCCGCTCCAGGATGGCTGAATACATGGAGAGAGCATCCAAAAACCTTGAGGCCAGTCAGGAATTACAGAAAGCCTGGCATGACCAAAAGGCTGTTCTGGTTGAGTACCAGCCAGGGCAGAAGGTGTGGGTGTTGGACCCAGTGGGGCCAGCAGCTCTCCAGGACCAATGGACTGGACCCTACCCTATCATTGAAAAGAAGGGAGAAGTCACCTACCTGGTTGACTTTGGCACCCCTAGGAGCCCCCACAGGGTGCTCCATGTCAATCGTTTGAAAGCATTTGTTGACAGGGAGGACATGAGTCTCCTCATGGCCACAGATGGGGAACAGGAGGAAGAGAGTGACCCTCTCCCAGACCTGCTTTCCCAGAACCCTGATGATGGTTCAGTTGATGGAGTAGCCTTGGCAGGCAGCCTCACTGAGCAGCAACAGGTGGACTGCAGACAGGTGTTGCAGGCCCACAGACAATTGTTTTCACTCACACCCAGTCAGACTAACTGGTGCACCCATGAGGTGGATACTGGTGACAATCTGCCTGTGAAGAATAAGATCTACAGGCAACCTGACCATGTCAGGGATTGTATAAAGGCTGAGGTGCAAAAGATGTTGGAGCTTGGAGTGATTGAGCCATCAGAGAGCCCATGGGCTAGCCCAGTGGTCCTTGTGCCAAAACCTCATACCAAAGATGGGAAGAGAGAAATGAGGTTTTGTGTGGACTACAGAGGTCTCAATGCTGTCACTAGGACAGATGCTCATCCCATTCCAAGAGCAGATGAGCTCATTGATAAATTGGCTTCTGCCAAGTTTCTGAGCACATTTGATTTGACAGCTGGCTACTGGCAAATCAGACTAGCTGAAGAGTCAAAAGCCAAAACAGCATTCTCTACCCCTAGTGGACATTATCAGTTTGTGGTAATGCCCTTTGGTTTGAAGAATGCACCTGCCACTTTCCAAAGGTTGGTGAACCAAGTCCTTGCTGGGTTGGATGACTTTTGCGCAGCATATCTAGATGATATTGCTGTCTTTAGCTCCACCTGGGAGGATCACCTGATCCACCTGAAGAAGGTTCTGGAGGCCCTGCAAAAAGCAGGCCTGACTATCAAGGCTACTAAGTGCCAGATAGGGCAGAGCAAGGTTGTGTACTTGGGCCACCTAGTAGGTGGGGGTCAAGTTCAACCACTGGAGAGCAAGATCCAGACCATACAGGACTGGACTCCTCCCACTACCCAGACACAAGTCAGAGCCTTCTTGGGCCTGACTGGGTATTACAGAAAATTTGTAAAGAACTATGGGTCCATTGTGACACCATTGAATGACTTGACATCCAAGAAGATGCCCAAAAAGGTTCAGTGGACAGTTAGCTGTCAAAAGGCATTTGATGACCTGAAGAAGGCCATGTGCTCTGCACCTATCCTGAAGAGTCCTGACTACTCCAAACAGTTCATTGTACAGACAGATGCTTCTGAGTTGGGGGTGGGAGCTGTGCTTTCACAACTTAATCAAGATGGTCAAGACCAGCCCATTGCTTTTATTAGCAGAAGGCTGACCCCCAGGGAGAAACGTTGGTCAGCTATTGAGAGGGAGGCCTTTGCTGTGGTTTGGGCCCTGAAGAAGTTGAGGCCATACTTGTTTGGTACTCACTTCCTAATTCAGACAGACCATAAGCCCCTCTTGTGGCTAAATCAGATGAAGGGTGAAAATCCCAAACTGCTCAGGTGGTCCATTTCCCTACAGGGGATGGACTTTACAGTGGAGCACCGCCCAGGGACTGACCATGGTAATGCAGATGGTCTCTCCAGGTACTTCCACTTAGAACATGAAGACTTATCTGGTCAAGGTTAAGTTTAATGTCCCTGCGTTTGGGGGGGGGGTTATGTAGGAGAGTAGGGTCTGCTATCCTATGGTCACCCCAATTTTTGCTTTTTGCTTCACTGGTTTTCGACTTACTGAGGCTGTGGGCCTGCTAATCAGACCCCCAGCCTGCTGTTCTCTCTCTAAATTCTTAATACATGTGCTATAGGTACATACCACAATTGGAAATGGACTCCTTGTCAGCCCCTGTACCATGCACTATAGGTGCCCAGGGCATAGGTGCCACCAAGGCCTACCAGGGGCTGAAGCATAGCTTTTGCCACCCCTGGCTGGTTCTTAAATTGACACAACTGGCTGATCACTCAGCTGGGGCAAGTGGGTGTAATCACCCCTTGCTTAGATATAGTATACCTATATCTAAACCTATATCTGGACACATATATAGCCTGTAAGCCACTCCTATGGAAGGCCTCATCAATCCTGGAGGCAGAGTGCGTGGTTTTATGTGAGATGGTGCTCTGGCATGAGCTGAGCCTGTCTGCAGCTGTCGGGAACAACTCCCTAAGCTGATCCGGGATAATGCCATACCATATACTCTTAAGCGCATTATAATCCTCGCGGTTATATAGCAACTTTGGTTTGGCTTTATCAAAACATGTCGTGTAAGGTGTCATACGAATTGGAATACTATCCCCTCGCCAGTTCTGGCGACGGGGATAGCATTCCACCCTTCTAGAGGGAGAAGACATGTTACTTTACTGAAACGCGGTTGATTTAAAATGAGCCTCAGATCCACAAAATGGATGCCCCTGCCACAGACACGGGTCTGACCTCCTGCTGCTGACCGAAACCCGGCAGAGGAGGCCTGGACAAAGAGTTTCCTGTCACAGGGCGGTGTCAAACCACCCCAGACAGGAGATAGTGGATTGGAGTAGGGAGGTTTCAATGAAACCAGACACTGCCTGGGGAGCACAAGGCTGCCCCTTGCAGGATCCGGCCAAACCGGTTCTGGGGCCTCCCAGCCCCTGTCCCAGCGCGGCCAGGATCAAAGGAGAGGGGTGTAACCACCCCCTTCCTGGGTCCCACCCATAGGAGGGGACCTAGCAGGATGTCCAACCCCCTAGATTCGAATAAGAGGGGGAGCAGTCCCAACGGACCTCAGATCATCCTGAAGAAACATAAGAAACGAAATCTGGACCCTTCGACTTTCTACACGACGTGAGAAGACTGAAGAATCTCCCTTGTGGTCAAGGAGTGACCACCCTGTGCAAACAGGCACCATCCAGCCCTCGACCCTTGCTTTGTTGCAGTTCCCGCCGGAACTCGAGCGACAGAGATCGACGAGATCAAGCTTGCCTGCCTTCTACCTGCCCGATCCACAGTCCCTGCAGAGCTGAGACCCGTGGAGGCGACCGGAAGCGTGGGGCACGCCATCTTGAAAAGGCCACGAGACGCTGACCGTGCGGCCCACGAGTGACCCTCGAAGCTGTACACCGGGGTTTGAGAAGCCCCAGCCCCGAGCTCCACTTGCACCAAAGCTCACCCCTCCACACTCGCTGAGTGCTGCGTGGGGCCCTTCTGCTTGTGTGCGCTCGACGCGTTGGCCCGGTCACTTGCCAGCTGGCTTGTGGCCCCTGTGCCGACAAACTTTGAAATCCGACTTGCTTTTCTGGTTGCTCCAGATCTGCACCAGCTCCTGTGAAAAGGAGCACCCACTCTGACCCTCCTGGTTCGAGTGATAAGCAATCTCCCGGTTCCGCGTGGATTGCTTTTGCCAAGTGCTGTTTGCTACAATCTTCAAGCCGACGGTGCTGACGGCGAGAGCCTACGTGGGACAGATCGTGACCTGCTCCTGGACGTCGCAGATGCCCCAGAGCCCACGTGACAGCGGAGAGAAGCCTATCAACAACCGCCTGATTGCGCCCGACATTGCCTGGTTCCGTCCTGGTTCCACCCTGGTCACTGCTGAGTGACCCAGACTCTGTCCCCTCTGCTTTCAGGTACTTTTCTACATCGATCCACCCTTGGATCGCACCGGACACTTCTGCTTCACAGCGCCTGCAGCTGCAACAGCTCCAAGCACCCAGAACCTGCGTGACAGAACCCGACGCCACTTCGACCCTGTGCACCCACGGCCTGTGGGTGAGGTAACTTTGCAACGCCGGTGTATTTACACTGGTACACACCTCTAGGGTCTGTGTCTAAAGTTTTGTGTTCCTAGGTTCAGCGGAAGTATCTTTTAATTCACTTTAACTGACTTTTACGCACCATTGACAGTGCATTGGTGCGCGCCGCACTTTCCGTGTTGCACCCGTCTCCTGTGGGCTACTCCCGACTTCTTCATTGCTTGTCCTGACTGCTCCCAGCGAATCTCTAGGCCCTAGGCCTAACCATTGTTCGTAAAGTGTTACTTATACCATTTTTTTGATATATGGTCTGAGTGGCCACCCGCCCTCATCCATAAACGTGCAACTTTATATGTGTAACAGTGCTTTTGATTTAACGCTTGTGCCCCTTTCCTCATAAAGAGTACTGGGGAGTAATTTAGAAATAAATACATATATTTTTATAATATATACTTGTGTGGTGTCCTTTCATTTGATTACAGGATTGTATGTGGTAAAACAAGCTCGCTTAACACGACCTCTTAAGTTAAGCCTTTAAGGCTGCTTAGTCCATGCTACCACTAGGATAGCTTGTCTACAAGGTTGACTTACAACCTGACATCTTTGGGGTTTGTTTGGACTGATAACCAGTGGTTCCAGAATTGGAAACACTACCTATCAGGCCAACTTCTCACATCTGGGGATTGACTTAGCCCAAGAGAGTCTCTCCTTTGCATGTTAATTTTCCTAACTGTCTGGACAAGATAATTATCAAGTGTTTTCTGTGGGGCTTCCTTCGTTTTCGCGGGCATACTTTTCAATGTACTCACAGCCAACGTAGTTGCAACTTTAAATACTTTAAATGTTATAATCAACGATGTAGCTTACTTGGAAAGTTAGTCCTGCAGAGATTCTGGCCCTGCCCTGCCTCCTCGTGCCGATGAGGGCCGTAGAGGGCCCGCCCTTTGCCCGGGCTTCGCCCCGGGCGTCCCGCTCGCGTCCCGCGAAGCTGGTCCTGCGGCGCTTTTGTGCGCCTCCCCTGGCGCCCTCGCGGTGTCACCAACGCGCGCCGCCGCGTAGGCTGCCGGGATTCGAAGTCCCGGAGCGGCGGCGCGTCCAATCTGCAGGTAAGGTGACTCTCGGCGGTGGCGGCGTGGGCTGTAGAGCCTGGCAAGCTGTGGCGTCTTTCGGCAAGCTGCAGGTAAGTTTAGCAGTGTCCCCGGAGCTCCGCCGGTCCTGCGGCGCTTTTGTGCGCCTCCCCTGGCACCCTCGCGGTGTCACCAACGCGCGTCGCCGCGTAGGCTGCCGGGATTCGAAGTCCCGGAGCGGCGGCGCGTCCAATCTGCAGGTAAGGTGACTCTCGGCGGTGGCGGCGTGGGCTGTAGAGCCTGGCAAGCTGTGGCGTCTTTCGGCAAGCTGCAGGTAAGTTTAGCAGTGTCCATGTTAAGTCAACGTAAGCCACAGGCACCACTCCTTGTGGTGTCCTTCTGTCAATTTTTTTAAGTTTCAGCTTTGTAACCATACTCAACAAAGAACCCAAAGACTTTGGTAAATCAGAACGGAAGCTACTTAACAGGTGATGAGGCTAGCAGCAATAGTCAGCATCTTTTAATGGTTTGAACTATGACGGTATCTGGTCATCTTGAAACCTCTGACTTTCTTTCTTGATTAGTGAAAACATTCCGGGTAAATGATTTTTCTGTGGTTTGTCTTGTGCCGGTTCAAGTTTTCACCTCTAGTTACACAATTTGGTTGCCCCCCCCAGTCGCTTTTAATCATGGCCCCAGTTCCAAAAACCAACAAAATATGACCGTATTCCTATTCAATTTGTCTTAGCTGAAGTGTTCAGGTGACTGCCCTGCTTTGGACACTCTAATTGTTTTTAAAGTATTGCTTCAGAACCCAGGATACTCAGTCAAGAGCAACACATGGGCTCTCAGAGGCAGGGGCTGGGGCAAGTGGCAGCTATCCTCATGGCGGACTGCCAGCTCAATCCCAAGATCCAACTATAAGCTTTTTAACCGCAGCAGTTTTAATATAAGATATTGGAGTTAGGATTATCGCAGCTGCTGGCACCAGACTAGTTCTCCAATGTATCCTCATTAAATAATTTAGAGTGTACTCAATCCAGCTACAGAGCCTTGAAAGATTCATGTATTTTTTGTTTTTCATCACTCCCTGAGTCAGGAGTGGTTATTTCTGCACCTACCGCATTCCTTGAATGTGGTACCTGTTTCTCAGGCTCCCTCTTCACAATCTAATCCTGATTGCACGTTACCTGTGGTCACCCAGGTAGGCAAAGAAAGTAACACTTAAACTTTATAGGGCAAGTGTCCATTTGTCTCATAGCTGTCACAAAGACATGTGATTGTCCCAAGGTTTTCTAGGGTCACCAAAGTGACCAGTTGAGTTTGGATTGTTCTTGGTCTGATAAATGCATGCATCCCGGGAAGTCAGCACTTAACGGCATGTATTAACTCAAGAATTATCACAGTTATCCAAATAATAGATAGACTGATAAAAGGAACCATACCTGATTCAATGAGCCATTTGCAGCTTCACTGTACCAGTCATGTGTACTTACATGTGCATGGCTTAGTCTCTGAGACAAGCATATGCAACTGTCGGGATCAACCACATAGTTGCACCTACTGGAAGGGAGGAGAAATCATATTCCTGTCCTGAACCAACCTTCACATCTCTCTGGGGCCTGATGTGGAAGCCCCTGCTTCTCTGCATGGGCTGGGGGGGCAGGGAAGTCACACAGGCACTGGCAGGTACAGCCTTTTCCCTGATAGTGGAAGAGAGAGGTGGACAGAGGTTTGAGCCTGAGCAAGACACTGGGGTGCTGGCCTGGGCAGCAAGGACACCCCATGGAATGGTAGTTCCAAGCTGCTGTGGAAATTTGTTGGGTGGAAAAGGGCAAATGGAAATGCGGGTGAGGCCCAGGCTGCCAGGTGGGATCCAGGACTAGCATCAACTGGCCCATCTACTCTGGTCAGTCCACCAGACAAGCACAAACTACCAGGCTACTTGGCCTTTGCTCTGCTCAGCAATCTCCACAAAAGGCAATCCCTCGAGTGAGACAGTACAGGCTGGGTGGAAGCTCTGCTTGAAACAACAGCCAAGGCTGGCCAAGCAGTCCATGCCTAAATGAACCAAGTGTGCCCAATCAATCAGAGTACAGTTCTAGTTAAACCATCTTGAGTTAGCCGGTCTTCATGAGGATGTAAGTTTTGCATCCCTGCCTGCTCTCACGGAAGGCAGGCTCAGAAGAAAATGTCCATCAGACAGGGCTGAGAGGCAACAGTGGACCAGGCCCCTGGGGTCATAGAGTTGACTGGACAGGCTCCATGCAGCACCCGGGGAGAACAAATGGATGAAAATGGTGTTATTAGCATCCTGTCCTTAACAATCTGGAGGAAGGCTACCTGCCTTTCTTGTAATCTGTGCACCAATAGTGACAGAGAGAGGGCATTCGAGAAAATGTGTCCAACCTCCTGGAGCCCTTGCTGGGCTTGAAGAATCAAATGAGCCCTCATCTGGACTTCCAGGGCTGCCCATTTTTTCTATGCGGTGTGTGACCAGATGACCAGACTAACAGTGACCAAATGACCAAGTTTGAAGAACGTCCATCTGGTCTCACTGTCATCTGAATCAGTTTTCACTCAATCCTGGAGGGGTCAGTGTTTCCCAGGGTCAGGTTCTCATGGCCTGTTTCAGACCTAAGGCATGGGGCTGTCAGGGACCTCACTAAGCTCAAACCAAGGACTCGGTCAGAAGTTTTTATCCCAGCCAAGTAGGGGAATACTGTCCGGATTGCGAGGCCCTGTTCCAGGCACTCTGTGACATTGGAAGCCAGGAAAGGGAGCTCAGGGCTGGAGGATTCCCCCCAGAGCCTGCCAAAACTCTGACGTGTGACCCATTCAAAGCTTCTTAAACCGGGCAGGCAAAGGAGGCCTCCCTAGGGTGGCAAGGGCTCCATCCCAAGCACTTTGAGACATCGCAGGCCAAGGAACGGTGCCCAGTGCCAGAGGCTTTCACCCCTGGGTCCGCCAGACATCTGATCTGGAGCCAAGTCAAAGCTTCTTAATTTGAGCAGGAAGCGGAGGCTTTCAAAAGGCTGGTGGGACCCTGATTAGGACCTTTTGGAACCTGTTGACTTTGGAATTTAGCCCAGGGTCAGTTGCTTTCACCCGGCGTCTGGTCAGAGCCTCTTAACCCAGGCAAGGAAAGCTTTCCTTGGCAGGTAGGACCCTGTCCCGCGCACTTTGCATCACGGCGGCCTGGGAAATGGAGACCAGGGGCTTCCACTTCAGGGCCCCACTATAACACTGACCCAGGGCCTCATCAGTGCTTCTTAATCTGGGAAGGCATGGGAGGCATTCATGTGCCTATCGAACTCAGTCCCAGGCACTTTGGAGTTCAGTAGGCTGGGGACAGGAGCTCAGGGTTGGGCTCTTCCACACACATGCCCACCAAACCCCTGACCTGAGAAACAGTTGGAGATTCTTAATCCAGGCAGGCAGGAGAGACCTTCATGGGCCTGCAGGACATCATCCTTGCCATACCAGGACACAGTGGGCCAGGGAATGCAGCCCAGGGCCTGAGGTTTCCACTTCAGGCTGCTGAAGCTCTGACCCAAGGCCTGGTTAGAGCCTCTTATCCCAGGCAGGCAGCGAAAGCTTTCCTGGGCAGGTGGGACCCGGGGAGCAGAACTCAGGTCCAGGGACTGCCACCCCCATGGCTGCGGGGCTCTGACTCAGGCCCTGGTCAAAGCTTCTTAACCCAAGCAGGAGAGGCATTCCCAGGCCTGCAGGATCCCATCTTGGACACTTTGTGATACAGTGGGCCAGTGCATTCACTTCAGGTCCAGGGGTCCTTACCCTTCACCCAATAGCGCACAACCCTTTCTTGTAATCCGTGCACACCGAGTGAAAGAGGGAGACATTTGAGGGACCTTATCTGGACTCCTGCAGCCTTGACTGGGCTTGAAGCTTCAAATGATCTCTCATTTCGAGTTGCAGGGCAGCTTGGAATATTAAACACTGGGTCACATGAAGCCAATGATGTGTTTTGTTTATTTAGTACAAAATGTCACCAGTGCCATGGCAATGGCACATTTTACACCATATATGTAGGCAAGGTAAATGACCCCTAATGATAATTTTACATTGCTCTATCAAGTTATATGCCCCAAAGGTTTCGAATAGATGCTATGTACCTTTAGATCAAACTGCTTGGCCTTGGCCCAATGTGTTAAAAACTCAATAGGCCAGAAGTCTAAAGCTTTTTCAAAGTGAAGTCAGGCATGTACATCACAAAATGCTTAAAGACTGCATGTAAAATAGAGATGTGATTTACAAGGTCAGATTTCATGTATGCATGTGTGCATTTCACTGTAACAACTGATGTTCTGTATTTTTAAGTGATGCCCAAAAAAGTAGTCGTGGTGATTCTCAAGGGACCTTCAGAGAGGCGGAAGGAAAAGGTACAGCAAGTGAGATCAGCACCCCCACAGTCTTAATTTGAGGCTATTAACATACATCTAAATATACTTTTCCCACAATAACTTTGTGAGTGTGTCCCAAAAGGTATACAGTGCCCTGCAGGGTGCACTGGAGGAGTTGATAGCTATTCATTTAGTAAATATGCGACCACTAACTACCCAATAAACAGAGGAGGTGACTGGACTGTAAATGTGGAGCACACACAAAACAAACTTACACAACTGTATCTCTTACCCCACGCCTCTTTGGTCATCATTCTGTTGAAATTAGTTTTAAAGTTCAGTGCTGTGGTCCTAAGGCTTACAACTTACTGGTGTAATATTGGGGCTTCAATCTTTTGGAATTAAGCATGTAAACATCAAACAGCCTCTTCACCAAAAACAATAAAGATTTGCATCAAAAATGCAGAAAGTGAATTACCATCTGGGATGGCAAGTCAGCTTCACTCTGGAATTCTGGCTTAATAAAAAAAAGATTCCGATTTGTAAAGCGCAAACATATTGCCCTGTGGGCCTTCGGGGAGATTTAGGCCTAGATGTATCAAGCAGTTTGCGATTCGTTAAGGCCGAAATTCTGCGAATTTCGGCCTTAACGAATCGTAAACTGAAATTTTGCATCTTTTGAGATGTATGTGTAATTAGCAAAATAAGGAATCGCAAAAAATTGCGATTCCTTATTTTGCATAAGCATTTAAGGAATCGCAAATGTGCGATTCCTTAAATGCCATGTATGAAGCTTTTTTTTTTTGCGAATTGAGGTTAAGGACTCGCAAATTAACACGAACTTGAGGTTCGTGTTAATTTGCGAAATCCTTTAAAACAACAAAATATCACTATTTTGAAGGTGGCATGTGGCACACATACATGCCCATAGGGCATGTATGTGTGCCATATGCACACACATGTAAGTTTCAGGGGTGCAGCAGGGTGTCCATAAGACACCCCTGCACCCTTGAAATAATTCTCAAATTGCGATTAGCTAATTGCGAATTCGCAATTTGAGAATTACTGCACAATCATTCCTATGGGCCTCCTGGCCCATAGCAATGAATGGGAAAATTATTCCTTAATTGCGATTAGCAATTTGCTAATCGCAATTAAGGAATATTAAGGAATCGCTAAAATATAGCGAATTTCTACATACATACCATTTTGCACTTCTCAAATAGCGATTCCTTAACAATCGCTATTAGAGAAGTGCAAAATGATTTCTTGATACATCTACCCCTAAGTGAGCTATTGCCCAGCGTCACATGATAATGAGCTGAGCTGCCGCCGGGGATTGAACCGTGAGACCCGCGCTTTAGTCAGCCGCTCTGACCTCTGCGTCACACCTCTCCTACCCCGGCTTACACAATACGTCCGTAAATGTAGATTTACTTTAATGTTTGGAGTTAATTTACAACGTTTTGTAATTCTGTAAAAAGCTGTAACAGTCTCACATGTATGGATTTACAGATGAGTAAATGTAGCACGTTCACATTTACACGTGATTAAATACTTTAAAAAATGCATTTGTTCTTTACAACGTGCTTCTGTTGTTTTCTTCTCAAGCGAAATATTTTTGTCCATGGAGGACTAAAACCCCTCCATTTTGGGGGATGTGCAGGATGGAATTGCCCTAAGGAGGGGTACACTCCCGTCACCCTTCACAGGAGTAGATGGTATGCATCTGAGGTGGAGACCTGCCTTACAAGCTTGTGGATGTTCAGCTACTTTTCAGAACATCCACCCTGCCATAGTTACATTGTTATTTTCTATTCTGTCAAACCTGTGCAACTGCAACATTTTGCTGTGAGCCTCCATATAACATGTTTTACCAAATGCCATTCATGGTATCTCAATGTTTTCCTCATGTTTTATTAATAATTGTGATTGTTTCTCTATGTTTTATGTATATGTCTCTTTATATGTGATGCCCTCCATTACCAGTTTTTTGTAAAATAAAAATAATATGAGACCAATTAAATAGCCCCTATATCGGTGTGTATTCTGGTTCATTTTCCAACAGTTTTCCGTATTATCCTCACTACACTTCTCAAGAGCACTTTCTCGCTCACCCCATTGAGAGCCGCCACAGATGTGGCACTGTAGGAAGCTGTCTCTCTATATAGTGTACTGAAACAAAGTACACTGTGCAGAGAGTCCAGTGGATCCCTTACTGGTATACAGAGGTTAAAGTAGATAATACTAATGCTCTTTTTGTGGTAGTGTGGGCAAGCAGTTAGGCTTATCAGAGGGTACTGCTAAGCATTTGTACTCACAGAGGCAATACATGAGACACTCACTCAAGAATAAACCCAAGACCAATTTATAAAGATTATATAATTTTTTATATATTTTTTAAGACCAAGAACTTCAATCTGAAGTAAGTACTTTAGAAGTTACGATTTTTAAGAGTTCGGAAATTATATCTCTTTTGTGCTCAATTACGCACCATTGAAGTCAATAAAAAAGGGCAGAAAAATACATATAAAATCAGGCATCGTTTTCACAAAGTTCACCTTCTTGTTGTAGGTCAATAGCAGGACCAGGCCAAAAGTTCCAGCAGTCGAAGATTGGGAGAGTCCCGCATTCTGCCGGAAGCAGGGTGCTGAAAGTGTTGGTAGCTGGTGTGCTATGAAGAAAGGGGCTACCTGGGAAGACACTGCACAGAAGGAGTTAGAGGTAAGTCCAGTGGGACCCACTGGAGGGAGGAGGCCGCAAGGGTTTCAGAACCACGAGAGCATAGATGATTCGTCATTACCGGGGCCGACAGTTCGGTCGAACATTTTGCGTCGAGAAGTCCTCACGGTCAGTAGGGTATCCCTGCCCTGAAGGCTGAGACGTCATTTGAAGCTATCTAGGGGCAAAGTTTGCTATCTCTAATTGCCACTGTAACGTCTGGGATTTGCCCAGCCAGATTTTTTAAAGTATTTATTTTTATTTATTTAAGCTTGTACCGCGCACAGCTACCCACAATGGGTTTCCCGGCGCCAGGGATAGACTGTAGAAGAAAAGAGAATGTCACCTTGACTTGAGGCCTCTGCCGACTATTGGTCACGCTTAGTAAAGAGCAGGGTCTTCAAAGCCTTACGGAAGCGGAATAAGTTGGTCTCAGATTTTGGGAGGGAGGGAGTTCCAGTATTTAGGACCAAGAGTGGAAAAGGAGCGGCCTCCCATTTTTGCCAGCTTCCATCTTGGTACTGTGAAGTTGCCAATGTCCGATGACCTTAATGAGCGCAGGGGTCTATAGGGTTTTACCAGCCCCTGAACATATACTGGGGCGCTACCCTGCTTAGCCTTGAACATATAGCAGAGTGCCTTGAATTTAACGCGTTCTGGGATGCTCAACCAATGGAGGTCACGCAAAGCGGCAGTGGCTGAGGTGCGTCTGGGGACATTCTTTAGCAGGCGCGCGGCCGCATTTTGCACCACCTGCAGCACATGTATAGTAGCTTTATCTGCACCCAAATAGAGAATGTTGCCATAGTCCAGGCGTGATGTTACAAGTGCCTGGACTACAGTTCTGCGAGAGGAGAGGGGGAGCATCCACAAAATCTTGTGAAGCCATCGCAAGGTTGAAAAGCAGATGGCTGAGACCTTAGTAGCCTGTTGTCTCATAGTTAGCCTGTCGTCAATAATGACGCCCAGGTTGCGAACTGCAGTAGATGGTGTAGGCGCATTTCCCAGTTCGATGGGCCAATGGCGAGGACCCCAAAGATGTTTATTCTGTCCCAGAATGACCACCTCGGTCTTCTCCCCATTCAGCTTGAGACAATTTCTCCGCATCCAGTCGGCCACAAGAGTGAGGCCCGACTTGAGTGCGGAGATGTTGTTTACGTCTCTCCCTGACAAGGAGAAGACAATCTGGGTGTCATCTGCGTAGGAAAACAGGGTTAGCCCAGCTTGTTCGACTATGGTTGCCAAGGGTTTAACATAAATATTAAATAATAAAGGGCTAAGAATTGAGCCCTGGGGGACACCGCGGGTGGATGGACAAATGGCGGAGGCAGCTTTAGAAGAAAACACTTGGAAGCTTCGGTCACTAAGGAAAGACGCCAGCCAGGCCAAGGCCTGGCCTGCCACACCTAGAGATTTCAGGGAGTCAATGAGGATAGAATGTGACACGGTGTCGAAAGCTGCGCTCAAATCCAGCAGGATGAGCGCCATGGTGTTTCCCTGATCGACACCGTGCCTAAGACTCTCTGTCACCCCCAGGAGGGCTGTCTCGGTTGAGTGCCTAGGCCGAAAGCCCGACTGAGAAGGATGGAGAAATCCAGTGTTTTCAACCAGTTTGGAGTTTGAATTTTCGCCTGTAGCTCTGAAATTTGTAGTAGCTGTATGTAGGTGCTTGTTAGCCTCGGTAAACTTTTGAAGTTGTTTTGCTACTTTCAAACTTGGGATGTGCTTTTGTTACCCACTTCAATGAGATCAAACTTATCATGTTATGGCCTTGGTAATCAAATATAATGCAGTGACAATGCCTGTGATGCCATTTAGGCCCCAAAGGGCATCTAATCCTCCTTCTCATACATCTGTAATTTTGCTGACATAATTTCAGTGATTTCTGCAGGAAGAATCTGGACCCACTGAAGATTATTTATAGCAGAATTCACAACCTTCTGCCCCTTCCACTCATGACCTTTCCTGACCTCCTGCTAAACTTCAGCAGGGTTCTTCCTGAGCTGTTGCACAATATGCAGCTGAATTGGTTAAATCCAGTGTCCCCGTGCATTTCAATAAACCTGCAGTCAAGCCTTCTCATCGTTAGAAGTTCAGGACAATAGTAAAGACAGGGCATTGTTCAGTCTCTAAAATACTACGGGCCATATGTATCAAACTTAGGTTTTGCGATTCTCAAATAGCGATTTTTAGAGAATCGCTATTTCAGAATCGCAAAATGCTATGTATGTAGGATTTGCAAATAATTTTGTGAATCCTACATATTCCTTAATTGCGAATCGCAAATTGCAATTCGCAATTAAGGAATACCTCCCCATTCGTTCCTATGAGCCTAGAGGCCCATAGGAATGAATGGGAAGACATTCTCTATTTGTGATTTTCAATTAGAGAATTGCAAATTGAGAATGCAATTTTAAGGGTGCCACGGTGTCAAAAGGGCACACTGTTCCACCCCTGAAATGTGCATGTGTGCACATGTGGCCCACATACATGCCCAATCGGCATGTATGTGAGCCACATGGCACTTTGAAAAATGCAAAAAAGTGCATTTTTCAAAGAAATCGCAAATTACCACCAACTTGAAGTTGGTGGTAATTTGCAATTCCTTAAGGCAAATTACACTTTTTTTGTGCTTCTTCCATTGCATTTAAGGAATCGCAAAATTTGCGAGTCCTTAAATGCAATCGCAAATAAGGAATCGCAAACTTTGCGATTCCTTATTTTGCGCGCAGATTTGCCTTCATACATACCATTTAGCAAAATTGCGATCACAAGCGCTGAAATTCTGCAAATTTCGGTGTTTGAGACAGTTGTGGGGATCTATTTCATAGTGTCTGTTGATGAATGGCCCTTTCTGCAGCATCCCCACCCACTGTTTTGCCTTTATCCTCCACTTTTTGCTGAATTTGTTTTTGTTGGACTTAGAACTCTGAGCACTTTACCACTGCTAACCAGTGATAAAGTGCACATGCGCTCTCCTCTAAACATGGTAACAATGTCTCAAACCCAATTGGCATATTTAATTTACCTTTTAAATCAAAGTGGAGGGAAGAGGATTAGAGGTCCATTCATTTCCCCTGGACAGATATGCGGTAATCAAAAATAGAATGGACACTGGTATCTACAAAACATTTGGTTTGTATTCGAAAACCCTCATAGACATCCTGGTTTTATCGTTGCGGTGTATCTTTTATCCGCCCCCTCAGGAGTCATGGCGTATTCATAGGGTAGTCGATTAACGTGCTGGATGCCTGCCTCACCCGAGGCTACCTCCGGTATAGGTAGAAGTGTCCAGAGATACTGGAAAAGGATAAAAATGGGATAAAAATAGTGTCTCACCTAAAAATGTATTTATTAGAAAAAAGAGAGGGGTAGGCACTATTGCTAAATGAAGGTGCGATATGATGGTAATTGTGTTACTGGATTACTTCATGTCTTGAAAAATGTGTCAAAATGTTTCAGCTCTCTTGGCCCAGCCGGGTGTACAGAGCTTTCGTCAGGACAAAACACAAACGTAAAAAGGATAGGAAGTTATTAACTCACACCACTTGTGTAGTTTTGATAAGTATAGAGGACTTATACTTAGATTTCCTGTGCTGTGGAAACAAAAGCCAACAATATCCATTATATATGTGGCTCCAGACGTGAGGTGAGCAAGCAGACATGTTGAGAATACACGTGGAGCACAAATCTCCTGAATTAGGAGCGTACGCCATGCTAGTGGCCTTAATACCGTGTCGAGAAAGGAGAGGATTAAAAACAAGGTCTAATGCAGGAAGTACATTCAGGATTGCAACGTGTGCGATGTTATATTTATATAAAACCCACTGAAGTAGGAGGTCCTGTGTTGGTAGAACTCATTGTGGACGGGAATATAAACCCTTAGTCTAGTGATCTTATTACATAACACTACAACACGGTGCGATATAATTACCTGTATTGAGCTCAATGGTAGCTTCAACAGGGGTCGGAGAGTCGCTTGTGGTCTTTGCTGTAGTGGTACAAATGTGCCTGCTGTGTTAAAGAAACGGTTAACAGTCTTACCAGATAGTAGAGATCAGGTCCTGCTGCCATTCTTACCCACGAGGTTCAGCGCTGTGTCCCCTGTGCTGACTCTGCCCCTGGCTATGGGCGTGTCTTGTTTTCCCCTTCTTTTAAAAAAGGGATTAGACATAAAGAGTGGACTACTAGTGGACAAAGAAGCTCCATGTAAGATGGTTGCCTCCCGGTGCAAGAAAATATGCACATTCGGTGTTATACAGGATCAAATGTTAGATGTTGTGTGGGAAATGTCCACAACAGACGTAGTTAATGTACAAAGGGTAATTCCATCACAAGATTGTAAGTGTGGTTGAAATTAGTTATCACTAAGGTTGGGGCTCATAGTAAGTACACACTTGACTCAGTAGAATTGGTGCCACGGGATGTTATCGTTCATCCCCACGATGTCTGTTTTGAGACGGTCCACCCACCTTTGTTCTTTTTCAAATAGTACCTGCTCAGCGATGTTGTTTTTGTCTAGTAGCATTTCAAGAACCGTCCATCTCAAGTCGTCACATGAATGTCCTGCTTCTACGAAGTGAGTACACAGCTTGGTGGTATTTTTCTTGAGTCTCACATTGCTTCTGTGTTCTCCTTGGGCCCCAGGGGTGGCAATATTTCAACCATATTGAATGTCAGAGAACTCAAGTGGATGTTCTTCTTTAACTCCATCCAGTCGGGGTTAAACGAACATGATAGCTCATTCTCCCAGCTTGCTACCTTACCTTGAATGCTGTTGATCAATCTCTGCATCTATACTCTACTACCTTCCTAGGTTTGTCTGTCAGCTATAGAACCAATACTGCCTTTACCATCATGTGATAGGTACGCAGTTGTACTCAACAACTCCCGTGTGTATATATATGCAGGGCTGGAACGTTTAAAAACATGACTATAATTCACCTGTTTTGATATAACATGTTTCTCTGTTCATATAATTTTGTTGCCAGTACTTTTGTGCGATATCTTGCACACGCTATTATAAGTATGATGACTTTTGGACAATGGAAACTGCCTTAACCATCATGGGATAGGTTCGCAGTCAATATTGCTCCAATCTATGCCCAAAGGACTATTGCCTAGCACTCATTGGTGACTGAGTCAAATCCAACGCATGCCTGAATTTTCACACTGATTATGTTAATTACCTAGGTACAATCACACCTCTAGCCATGAATTGTAATAAGGCCGTAATTCCCCGTCTCGAGGCTGTTCCACCTTTTAATATTTTCCAAGCCTTATTCTAACAATGATGTTGGTCCGTTCTCATAATCGATGCACTTTTGCATTACCGATCCTATATCACCGAATCGGATGCATAGCGTACGCCACTCAGATAACGAATATTTTTAGAGTCTTTCTTTTCTCTCCATTACCATGTGACCTCCTGTTGCCATAACAACCGCAACAACAGGAAGCTCGGCGTTCTCCTCGAGGATGCCGAGAGAGACGCCGAGTCTATACTAAGCCGCAGTTAACCGGTAAGCCTGGCCGCCCCGCACTGCAGCCCCTGACATTATCAATCTCTCAATTTTTTAACCTTACCACGAGCCAATAATGACGCCCTTCTCGTGTCCCTTTCCTACCAGGATACGGATCCTGATTAATACGGACGTTATTCCTTTCCTGCACTGGGGACTAGACACAACTTACCAAATAATCGGTAAGCTCTACCCACCATCGCCATTTCGTGATTTCACCTTAGATATCTGTAACTTTGCCGAATCCACCCTAATGATGTTCCCTTTATTCGTATATGCAGAGTGGTTCCCTCCCCCCCAGTCCAGCACCCGGATCGCTTCGCCATACCCCTTTTGGGATATTGGACTATACTTTTCAAGTAAGTCATGAACTCTCTTGTCCCTTAACTCTTGACATGAACAAGTATATAGTTTAATATATTTTTTGATAGGCATCTTATTGATTTTTCTCCCAGGATTGAAAATTCCTTTATCTTTGATATGAGCACTATCCAACACTGATATATATCAGGTATGTTTCAATAAATTGTAGTATACCCTTATACTAATTATGATTCGGTCAGTCTTGAATACGACGCACTGACTGATTATATTTATTTAATTCAGGTTGTCCGCCCCCCTACCCCCACTTTCGTCCTGATGAAGACCCACTTGCAAGGACTTCACTAATTCCTGCTTTACCTGGGTCGAAACGTCGACTTCCTCACCTCAACACACAGCCCCGATCTACCCATATTCTTCCATTGTATGGACAATGGGGCATGTGTATTTTGAACTTTGAGTTGATTTATGTTCTTCCTATTGTCCGTTTTTTGACATGTGAATTCATATATATGTGTGAATAATACGCGTTTTTATTGTCACTATCCCTTCCTACACTACCCTCACGACTGCACGTCCCCCTTACCCCCAGGGGCACTGTTACAACTGTAATTTGTGTTATTGATTACTTTCCCCTATAATGTGAATTAAACATTATAGCTGCTATTTTTGGTTTCATTGAGTATATTTAGATTGTTTTTACTAATACGCCTTTCCCACTGGGACCCCTTCTTCTTAACGCTATACACCCAGATCCCAGTGACTTTATTGGGTTAACCCTCTCCTTTTGTACCACACGTATTGTCGTTGGCAGGGGCAGGTCACTAAATAAATTACATGTGTGGAGTTACAATTTGTATGTTGTCTCTGGGTCCACAATAAGGTGTCTGTCAGTTGTAGGACTTTAGTGGTCTTGGTGAACTTACAGACTCCACAGGTGCCACATGGGTAGTGGCCTGTAACTGGGGCCATAGTGATATCTCTGATTGTTGATTTCGCTGGTTTCTTTTTTGGCCTAGTATGTACGAGGACATCTTTGATGTTTTTGGTTCTTCTGTTGGCGAATCTTGGTTTGGGCCAGTTGAATTTGCCTGACGTAACAATCTGCCAGTTTTTCCTTATCAATTTTTGGACGTCATAGGTCGCAGGGCAGTAGGTAGTGACGCATGTGACTAGATCCATAATGGGTTCTTTACAGTTGTTTTGTAAAAGGCATTCGCGGGGCTGATGTTTTGCCTGTTTTTTACACTTAGAGATTACTGCTGGGGTATAATTTCTAGATTGTAACTTTAGGCTGAGTTCCTGCGCCTGTTTCCTGTAGTCACTCTCTTTACTGCAGTTACGTTTGTGTCTTAAAAACTGACTGTAAGGGAGATTGTCCTGCAAGGGTCGGGGTGGTAGCTTTGATACGAGAGTAGGCTGTTCTTGGCTGTGGGTTTGGTAAAGGTTTTAGTCTCCAATTTCCCATTTTCACAAAAAATCGTAAGGTCCAAGAAGTCAATGTGTTGGTTACTCGAGGTGAAGGTGAATTTTAGCCACCTATCTCTCCCATTAAGCCATTCCATGAAGGTGGTGAGATCTAGTTTGATATCCCAGATTAGTAGAATGTCGTCGATATAACGCTTCCAGTGTATTATACTGGAAGCGTAGGGGTTGGTATTGTTGAGGACAAATTCTTGTTCAAACTGGCTCACGTAGAGTCCAGCTACCGAAGGCGCAAAGGCGCTGCCCATGGAGGTACCATGACTCTGTAAAAAGAGTTGGCCGTTGTATTCAAAATAGTTCTCTTTAAGAGCTAATCGGCAACATTCGAGGATGAAATGCCGTGGAGTCTTGTGTGTCCATTCTTTCATGAAAAGCAGGTCTTCCAACATCTTTAGGGTGTCTTCTTGGGGTAGGCTGGTGTAAAGGGACTCAACATCAAGTCCCACTAGTAGCATCGTGTTGGGATTGAATTCACGATCCGCAATCTGGATCAGGAGATCTCTAGTGTCTTTTAAGTAGGTTGGCGTGCTCTGAACTAAAGGTTTTAGATACTCATCGGCAAATTTGGATAGTGGCTCTAGGAATGATCCAATACCCGAGACTATCGGGCATCCCAGAGGGGGGGACTTGTGTTTGTGAGTTTTTGGCAATGAATAGAAAAAGGGTACCTTGGGTCCTTTGGGTGTCAAGAAGTCAGCCTCTTTCTTTGAGATCCAACCATTGACCTCTGCTTCATGTGTCATGATTGCGATAGTGTTGGTTAACCTCTCGGTGGGGTCGTTGTCCAGTTTTTTATAGAAGGTTTCATCTGACAGTAGGGCCAGACATTGCTGATTGTATCCTTCTTTGGTCAGGATAACTACCCCACCGCCCTTGTCCGCTGGTTTAACGACTATGTTGTCATTGTTTCTCAGTTCTGCTAGAGCTTGTCTTTCTTTGTTGCTCAGATTTTGATAGGTCTTCTTTTTGCTGTCTTAATTTGTCAATCCCATTCATGACTGCCTGTTCAAAAGTTTGAATTTCGATGGGTACAGCAGTGGGTAGGAGGACAGAATTTGGATTTCCTTCTCAGAGTAGTGTCACCTTCTGTAGGCTGGGTAGTGGAATCATTGAAGAATGCTTTGAGTTTGAGAGTTCTACAAAATTCAGAAACTTCACATTTGAGTTTGAAACGATCTAATGGTGGGGTGGGTACAAACCCGAGTCCTTTATTTAGGACAATCAGTTGGTCAGTCGACAGGATTGTATTAGTTAGATTCACTACTAGTGAGTTTTGCTCGTGCTCGGTTGGGCTGAAGCCATGCTTCGTGTCTGTGAAAATGGGAAATTGGAGACCAAAACCTTTACCAAACCCACAGCCAAGAACAGCCTACTCTCGTATCAAAGCTACCACCCCGACCCTTGCGGGACAATCTCCCTTACAGTCAGTTTTTAAGACACAAACGTAACTGCAGTAAAGAGAGTGACTACAGGAAACAGGCGCAGGAACTCAGCCTAAAGTTACAATCTAGAGATTATACCCCAGCAGTAATCTCTAAGTGTAAAAAATGGGCAAAACATCAGCCCCGCGAATGCCTTTTACAAAACAACTGTAAAGAACCCATTATGGATCTAGTCACATGCATCACTGCCTACTGCCCTGCGACCTATGACGTCCAAACATTGATAAGGAAAAACTGGCAGATTGTTACGTCAGGCAAATTCAACTGGCCCAAAACAAGATTCGCCAACAGAAGAACCAAAAACATCAAAGATGTCCTCGTACATACTAGGCCAAAAAAGAAACCAGCGAAATCAACAATCAGAGATATCACTATGGCCCCAGTTACAGGCCACTACCCATGTGGCACCTGTGGAGTCTGTAAGTTCACCAAGACCACTAAAGTCCTACAACTGACAGACACCTTATTGTGAACCCAGAGACAACATACAAATTGTAACTCCACACATGTAATTTATTTAGTGACCTGCCCCTGCCAACGACAATACGTGGGCATGACCTGCCGCAAAATCAAACTCCGCATAGGAGAACACAGAAGCAATGTGAGACTCAAGAAAAATACCACCAAGCTGTGTACTCACTTCGTAGAAGCAGGACATTCATGTGACGACTTGAGATGGACGGTTCTTGAAATGCTACTAGACAAAAACAACAACGCTGAGCAGGTACTATTTGAAAAAGAACAAAGGTGGGTGGACCGTCTCAAAACAGACATCGTTGGGATGAACGATAACATCCCGTGGCACCAATTCTACTGAGTCAAGTGTGTACTTACTATGAGCCCCAACCTTAGTGATAACTAATTTCAACCACACTTACAATCTTGTGACGGAATTACCCTTTGTACATTAACTACGTCTGTTGTGGACATTTCCCACACAACATCTAACATTTGATCCTGTATAACACCGAATGTGCATATTTTCTTGCACCGGGAGGCAACCATCTTACATGGAGCTTCTTTGTCCACTAGTAGTCCACTCTTTATGTCTAAGCCCTTTTTTAAAAGAAGGGGAAAACAAGACACGCCCATAGCCAGGGGCAGAGTCAGCACAGGGGACACAGCGCCGAACCTCGTGGGTAAGAAACGTAAGAAGCACGGTGGTTTGAGTTTCTCTGTTTTGGCCCCCTCCACTTGGAACTTCCTGCCACCTTCACTTCGTCTTTGCTCCAACTATGACTGCTTTCGTAGACTACTAAAAACCCTGCTCTTTCAATCTGCCTATGAATATCCCCCCTCACCCTTGATCACTGCACCTGTCAAAGAGCGCCATGAAACCGTTGGTGAAAGTGCGCGGTATAAATAATTTTAACGTAACGTTTAACGTAAGAATGGCAGCAGGACCTGATCTCTACTATCTGGTAAGACTGTTAACCGTTTCTTTAACACAGCGGGCACATTTGTACCACTACAGCAAAGACCACAAGCGACTCTCCGACCCCTGTTGAAGCTACCATTGAGCTCAATACAGGTAATTATATTGCACCGTGTTGTAGTGTTTTGTAATAAGATCACTAGACTAAGGGTTTATATTCCCGTCCACAATGAGTTCTACCAACACAGGACCTCCTACTTCAGTGGGTCTTATATAAATATAACATCGCACACGTTGCAATCCTGAATGTACTTCCTGTATTAGACCTTGTTTTTAATCCTCTCCTTTCTCGACACGGTATTAAGGCCACTAGCATGGCGTACGCTCCTAATTGAGGAGATTTGTGCTCCACATGTATTCTCAACATGTCTGCTTGCTCACCTCACGTCTGGAGCCACATATATAATGGATATTGTTGGCTTTTGTTTCCACAGCACAGGAAATCTAAGTATAAGTCCTCTATACTTATCAAAACTACACAAGTGGTGTGAGTTAATAACTTCCTATCCTTTTTACGTGTGTGTTTTGTCCTGACGAAAGCTCTGTAGACCCGGCTGGGCCAAGAGAGCTGAAACATGTTGACACATTTTTCAAGACATGAAGTAATCCAGTAACACGATTACCATCATATCGCACCTTCATTTAGCAATAGTGCCTACCCGTCTCTTTTTTCTAATAAATAAATTCTTAGGTGAGACACTATTTTTATCCCATTTTTATCCTTTTCCAGTATCTCTGGACACTTCTACCTATACCGGAGGTAGCCTCGGGTGAGCCAGGCATCCAGCACATTAATCGACTACCCTATGAATATGCCATGACTCCTGAGGGGGCGGATAAAAGATACACGGCAACGATAAAACCAGGATGTCTATGAGGGTTTTCGAATACAAACCAAAGGTTTTGTAGATACCAGTGTCCATTCTATTTTTGATTACCGCATATTTAATTTACCTAAATGTCTTTAGTAAAGTGCACCATGTGCCCAGGTCCTGTCAATTAAATGCTACTAGTGGGCCTGTAGAACTGATTGTGCCACCCACCTAATTAGCCCTCTTACCATGTCTTAGGCCTGCGATTGCAGCACCTGCACGTGCAGTCTAAATAAACATTTTGCCAGGTCCAAACCCTCCCTTTTTGTACATATATGTCACCCCCAAGGTAGACCCTGGAGAACCCAGAGGTCAGTTTGCAATGTCCAAAAAAGGCAGGACCTCTACTTTTTATGTTTTGCATGTCCTGTTAGTGAAAAACTCATAAATTTTTTTTTCACTACTCCAAGGTCTAGATCTCCCATAGGATAACACTGAGAATACCTTATTACATTTCATAAGCATAATTTCCAAATGGGAAGATATAACTGGTTTATATTTGGTGATTCTGGAATCCTAATTTAAAATCGTAACATATGGAGAAGTCTGAGTTTAAATTGCAATTCTCAAAAAGCCACTTTTAGACAATTACAACAGCAACTAAATATCTAGAACATTTAATTAACCTGACCTTATTTTTTTATGATTAACTAAGCTTTTGTTTCATTGAAATTAATTTTACATTTTTACAATTCAATTTCATTGGACAACATAACCCGTAATAGAATTACAAGATTAACATGGTTGATGCATCCATAAACATACCTTCAATAATTAAGAGATGCAATGTACCAGTCACTAGTTTCCAAAGGAGTTTGCTATTATATTTCAGTTGTTAAAACTCCTAAACTATTAGCATAATAAAGAGGTTGTAGAAACAAATTATTTTAACCAGAGCATAGACACCCAATGTCCCTTTCAGGTTTGCCTGAATTAAGTTGCAAAATCAACCAACTCCCTAAGGTGTACAGGTCGGGGCGTTTCAAAACACTTGATTTTGGGTTCTCCTCAAGACCAAGACTGGATACAACTCTCTTGTGGTTTTTGTTCCAACAGTTTTCAGTGCAGTTGAGGAAAAACTAGATTCCTATATGCATCCGCTTCAATTCAGGAGGTTGTATTAGCTGAAAGTTGTGACATATACTGAACTCTAAAGGTGTAGATCTCTGGGCTTTCTATTTTTTTCAGTCAACACATTGCTTATTAAATGCAATAAACTTTCCTCATGTTGGTTTTCATGTGAATTTCACTTTTAGCAGATGTTCAGTCACATATACACGATGAAACCTGGACTTGGATCCTCTACATTAATGCATCAGGACCTCACACTGCAGCCTCATCGCATCTCAGAACATACAGATCACTTCAGATGCGCAACGCATCCTCAACCCCAGACTTCACATCGCAAGCCCCGCCAACAGGATCATGGATGACTACTCATCAGGACCTCACTCTGCCATTCGGGTTGTACCTCCCTTAGTAAAACGTTGCGTTTGTTGAACAATATAAATGTCAGGATTGTGCCAGATTGATTTCCTGCACACCTTCAGGGTATGTTGGCCTATGTCCCTGCTGGCCACATTTCACCTTCTGTACCCCTAACCTTACAGGGCAACAAATGTGTGTACAACCTTATAACATGTCCACATTGATCCCTCAAGGAAATTGTGGTAACAGATTTAGAATCTTTTCGTTTGGACTCTCATGCATAGCCAAAGAAGTACAAAGAAATATTCAGCAAGGCTTTTTTATATTTATTGAAGCGTTGTGATTCTTGCATAAACAAATATGCATTGTGATAATTAGTAGAATGAAACAGAATTGTGTAATTAGCTTTACAAGAGCAGTGGTAAGGATGAATATTTCCACCATTGTACTTAGACATTGACTATATGCAGGCATAAAAGTTCTCAGTAAAGGTTTACTCCTACCTAGTATTCCCTGACCTAGTATTGCCTAGGGTTTGCGATTTGCCAAATTTGCGGCCAGAGTGGACTTATTCCTTGATACATGTGGGAAAGTGTCATCAGGCTGTCCGTCTTGGTGTAGAGCTGGACATCCCTTGTGTTGGTACGCATGAATCAGCTAAGCTGGGATTTTGACATATGGTAACCCTTCAGTGTCAGCTGAGTGTCCCTCTGCCCAAACAAGGAAATGTTTGTGTATTTCTAACAATAGAAGCTATCAGGCCATGTCGCAACCTCTTCCAGGCTGTTTTTTGTCTATTCTAGTTAGATAGATAATCACCTTTCAGACAATACATAAATATCATTTGCGCAGTGAACTTTAGCCCTTGTACTAAATGTTCAAGGTATTGTGATAGAGTTCCCATGAAATGGAAATGGAAGTACTGCGGATTCAGAGAATGTTATCCTGAATGGTCATGTATGTGAATGTATGTCAAAAGTGACTGTGTGTGAAAGAGAAGGCAACTAAAGAAATGTAGGCATGTAAAAAGGCAGCATTTCTAATTAGGCCTATCCTGACCACGTGACAGCACAACAGCCTTGTCGCTTCTCGACACATCTTCGACGCGGATCCATGCAACGCTCTCCAGCCAGGATTAAGGTACTTTGTTCAGCAGGCCTAACTAGGTCCCTGTAGCTGGCCCACACACCATCAAGGTTGGCCTGAACTTGTGACTTTGCCCTGGTCTGGCACGACCAGATATCCCCAATCGCATTTTTGCTTCTTGGCGCTGTCTAAAAACTCAATATCACCAGTTCTATAATATGGATTTTTGTCATTTTGTGCTTGATTTATTTATTAAACTAAGCTCTATAGACTAAGCTCTATTTTTCTAACCTGATATGGAATCTTTTGTGTGGTGTATTCACTGTTTTACTGTTTGAAGTGTTGTCCAAATACTGTACACATTGCCTCTAAAGTTAATCCTGGCTGCTCTGTGCTATGCTACCTAAGGGTGAGCACAAGTTATTTTAAGGTTTGCCTGCCTCTTACCCTGACTAGAATTGTGGCTGCTCTTTGACCAGGGCATATACCCCAGTCAACCAGCAACCCAATTTGTAACAGCGTCCGTGTTTATTTTAGTCTGCTAATCTCTCATATGAGAATTCCCCATCTCAGGCTTAGAGTGTAATTAACTATGAGTTATCACTTCTATGCTCAATCTCTACTGTCTAGCTTCTTCCAACGGCTTGACAAGCCATCGGACTTAATTGATGAGTAGCCTGATCTTTAAAACGTTTGGGGTATTTTTGGTTACTTTTCGTAGTGTGGTGATGTTGCCTGATATAGTGAGTGCTAGTCTAAAGTTCTTTTGCCATTTTTTAACGTGGTTTAGGGTTTTGATATTCACTTCCTACTAGACACATTAACAGGGAAGTATTTGCAGTATCTATTGCGGTTTAATCAGCCTAAAGTGGAAGTGCTATCAATGGAGAAAGTGGAACAAGGACTTCTGTCTGAGATGGAGGAGGCATAGCAGTTTGTCTTGTGCAAATCCACAGGAATTATTAAGGTAGTTGAAAATTCACCTCTTGATCTTCCCATTCACAATGGACTAAAACATATTTGTAATACAGCTCCTAAAGACTTTTCTCTTAGACTATTGCCCCTTCAAGTGTAGGGAAGCATTTGTTACGCCCCTGGACCCATGCCAGGCTCTTGCTACCCGTTTTTAACTCCAGAAATTCTCCTGGTGGGCTGGAGACATTGGAGGCCGGTTTTTAGGGAAAGGGCTACCGCTGGTGCCAACGTCACTTTCTCCAGCTTCTCCAGGTAATTTCATTATTTCAGCAGGCAAACAAGGTTCAGGATAGAGAGAGGGAGACAGAGTGGAGGAAAGAGAGAGAGAGAGAGAGTGAGAGAGAGAGAGAGAGAGAGAGACAGAGAGAGAGAGAGAGAGAGAGGGTTGGCTTGCCACGGCTTCTTTTCATTTCCAGTCTAGCACAGCCACAGCCACTGCTGATACCTGTCATGATTCTGGTCACTGTTGGGGGGCTTGTTGGCATGCCTTGCCTAGTTTCCAACCCCTAACCCACCTACACCAACGGGAGTTCCATGATTTCTTAAAATACCAGTGATTTACTGTCAAAGTGTCACACGTAACCCTGCTGCAATAACTTCGGGGGAGGGGTGCAAATTGTCAGTGTTTAATTTGTAAAATAATTAGTGCAGGTCCAAAGTTTTTCTCAGGAGCCAACAGAATGTCGCTACTGAATGTCAAAACCAAACATTGCAAGCACTCACTCCCAGTCAACTGATCTGGGCTTAATCCATCATCATTCTTTTGCTCACTCCGCCACCCCAGTTGCCTCATGGGTACAGTCCAGTCCGAACTGCCAAGCCAAGTCTTCCCTGGACCGGAAACTGGTCCTAGGATGCTTGTTTCCAGTCCAGGGAGACCTGGCTTGTCAGTTCAGGCTGGACTGTTGCCATGGGGCACAGGGTCAAGACTGATTTGCATATGGCTAGGTTCAAACTGGAATGGCATGGTGAGCAGGAAAAACGATGGATTTAGGCCCAGATCCGTGTACTGGGGTGAATGTATGACATTGTTGTGCATTCTGTCCATCAACTGTTGTTTTTGCTACTGAATGTCAGCAGGCCAAATACCAGGTTGCTTAGTTTTGATTCCAACTCTTGCCAGTTTATTCCACCAACAGACACTCCCTGCCCCTTTATCTCACTCTTGCAAGTTTCTGCTTTACCCTTTGTCACATGTTTTCCGTTTTTCTGTTACTTCTTCTTTCCCTTTGTGTGGTTTTCTCTCTTTTCCTCGGGTCAAAGTCTGAAGAGGAAACTGAAGTCAGAACCCCAAAAATAACCGCAAATATGCCCCTCCGGCAACCACTGGCTCAAATTAAGCACTGCAAGCTGGAGAGTGGCCTTAATGACTTCAGCCCAAGGCTCCACAGTGGAGTACCCTGACATCCAGAAAGACCAACCTTTCGCTGCCCATCCTATATGCTGTGATCCTAGAAATGGACTCTTTTTAATCGCAGATCTCTACTGTAAACAATCCTGAACCGGTTTGTCATGACCGACAATTTTAATAGAGAATAGTTGTAATGTGGGCTTATCCAAAATGCAAAATGGTTCACCTATTGTTTATCTCTCTACGCATTATTATATATATTTCTTTAAATTCCAAGAGCAGAGGGGCATGGCCTGGGAGGCCGAACGGGATGCCGAAATGGCGGCTTCCTAAAATAAGAGCGTCCGTCTCCTTAATCCGCCTCCTTCTCCACCATCGGGAGACCCCCAGAAAAGAATCCAACGTAGGGCTGACCGAAAACTGCTGGGCACCCAAGACTGTACGTTTTTCCCAGGGCTGAGCATCTGGGTCCTTTGCTCCTGGACAGCGGTCCACTGGGCCTAGAGGTGTTGGAACACTCTCCTCCCCGGTTGAAACAGTGGGGGGAGAACACCGCTCTGATGGGACCCTGCACCAGGGGGATGCGTCCCCCCTGTGGCAAATGATGCCTGCCATTTCCGGTGTGCACCCGCCAGCGCTGTAGCTGCACCTCCCTCTGCGGAGCCCCGGGCTGTGAGCAGAGGCAGTGGAGTGTCTTCAACTATTGCACCTGGACGGAGCGGGCTCTGTCTGAGCTCTATCTGCCTTCCTCCACACAGCCCTTGCATCCTGTGGGGAGCCTCCCCCAGGACACATCTCCCTGGACTGAGACAATGCCTTACCCTGGACCCCTCTGAGACTGGAAGAGCCAGTAGCAGCACTGGTGAGCCATCATCCTGGTGAGGCATGACCTATCAGGTGGTCTTTGGAGAGGGCTATGCCCGTCCTTCACCTCGGTGCTGTGCACCTCTATAGACCCTTTCACTTCTAGGCCCCCTTCTGCTACAGAGGATAGAAGCGGCCCTCCCTCCTGTTGAGGCCAAGCACGGTGCTGGACCTGCAGTATGTGCACCCTATCTGTGGACCCCTGTCATCTTCCATTCAGTCCCCTGTGCCTATGGGGGGACCCCACAGGGGGCATCTGCCCAGATTGCAACAACAACTCTCCCTGCCACCCATGGATATTGGGGTGGGAGGAGGTGATGGCAGCCTTGGAGACTGTTCGGTCTGGCAAGGTGTCACCTACTGGGTTCCTTGCGGAGAAAGCTGCAGCCCGATCTTTGCCCCAACTGTGGTGCTGCCCCGGGTTCTCTTGTGGGAAAGACTGCAGGGTCTTGCGATTGACCTGAAGTTTTAGGGAACCTCCATTCTGCGGGGGGATCCGACTGGGCTGCTCGTGCTGCTTTGCTCACCATGGCTAGCTCCAGGGGTGGTGGAAGCAAGCGGCCCTGGTCTACTTGACACCTCTACCTTTAGAGTACACCCCATGCACTGCAACCATAGGGAGCACCAAACAACAACAGCCTGGGACTCTGCCATCCCTACCGGAACCACTCCCCCAATCTCCCACGGGGATTGCCCAGAACCTTGTATGCTATTCTGCAGACTTTTGTGGCTTCAAGGGCTCACCTGGAGACTAAGGCAGATGCCATCTCTGTGGACATCAATCTCTTATGTAACCATCAGCACATGCTCACTGAGAGAATCACACACTCTGAGAGGGCGGTCGCGTAATTACAATACCATACCTCTGTCCTTCAAAAACAGCTCCTGGACACCAAGGAGCGAGTTGGCTTTGTTAAGGAATGGGCAGAGGATGTTGAGGGTCGAGTCTGGGGTGATATTGGAGTGGTGGGCCTGCCGGAGGGTGTATAGGGCACAAATATGGTTGTCTATCTGGAGAAATGGGTCAAAGACATGGTATCTCCTCACAATTTTCTACCTCTCTCAATTGAGCTAGCTCAGCTCGCCCGGGCTCGGCACCCTTCAATGGAAACTCCTACACCTCAAGGATTGAGATGCCATCCTTAAGCCAGCCAGAGAACATGTCTAAAAGATAACCACTGAATTTTCATATTTCCTGACTGCACTTTAGCAGTCCAAAGACAGTGTACATTGTTCCTTAGGGTGAAAGTGACACCTGCATGAGCTGGGAGTCAGGTGTTCTCAGACAAATTAAAGATCATCTCAGCCAACACAACCAGCTTCTTCACTGATCCATCGGTCACCTGAGACTTGGCGGAGGCCCGGTCTTCTTTCATGGAATGACAAAGGTGCGATGAGGGCCTAGCAACATTGGCAGTTGTCACCGGCACCACCCTTGCAGGGTCAAATATGGACCTTCCTAAGTGTAGATCACTCCTTCTCTGGACCAGGTTCTGAGCAGCCGTAGCTCGGCCTGGTTGCAGCAGCAGCTCTCCCCACCCTTCTGGGGTCTCCTCTAGCTCTCCTTCTAAAAACTCAGATAGTGAGGGCCCTGCCTGGTCCAATGGGACCAGGCCTCGTCCTCAGGGTGACTCCCTCCCTAAGCAGTCAATGGGTTATTGTAATGCCCTTCTTTGGGTGTGATGCAATTGCTGCCTGACTGGGGGGAGTGGGGCTGAGTTTTGGCAGCAGGCCTTCTGGCACCTGCCTGAGGTATTGGCTTTGTTGTTCTTCTTACTGTTTGTCCCAGTTTGTTTCCTCCCCAGTTGGCCCTTATTCCCATCCCTTTCCACACCCACTCACTGGACCCCTTACTGACGCTGCTTACCCCGGGTTTGACATCCTCCATGGGAATATCCATAAGGATGGCTCCACATGTGATGACAGGCGGTTCACCCATTTGTATTATCTCCTGGAACATATGGGCATGCAGCCCTCTTCAAGCAATATAATATACACATTTACCTTACACACAGAGGAGTCCAGATAGCCCAAGTACAAGAGGCCCACATGACATAACCAGAACTGAGGGACTCTGGCTTTAGAAGTGCAGGAGGGGTCAAATTTTCACCATGTGCTGCTCCACTTAGGCTCGGGCACACTGACTTGGGTGTGGGCCAGAGTTCACCTGAGGTAGGTGTCCCAGAAGGTAGATCCTCAGGACCACTTCATACTGTTGTAGGTGGTCATGGATGGCTCCCCAATACTGCTAGGCAGAGTTTATTCCCCCAACTCAGACAAACCACAATTATTACACCACCTCTTTTCCCATTCGGAAACCTGGACTCATCTGTCCTTGTTATTGGGGAGGGGAATTTAAATGCACCCAGGACCTCACCTTGGATCATTCCCATCCACCCTCTCCAGCACCCCAACCATCTTTAATGCCTGGAGTTTGGCAGCTTGGCTTCGCCAGTGGGTGACATCATTACCCAGGAATCCGTCTATACTCATACTACTCCCCAATACACAATGTTTATGCTCGCCTATGCTTGGCGGTTGGCTCCTTGGCACTGTGTCCCTTCATCTCCTCCCTGAACTACCTGGGTTTGAGAACTATCTGAACACAGGCCCTTGATAGCAGAGGTGCATTGGGAAAGGCTGCTTTACCCCATCCCCATGTGAAGCTTACAACCTTCCGCTCTGGAGGACCCCGCTTTCTGGAACACTGTCTCAGACAGTATAGTTGATTAGTTTGAGCATAACTAGGACTCGGCCTCTTTGCCCTCCTTTGAGTGGGAAGCCTTCAAGGTGGTGCACAGGAGCTTATGCTCCAGGGTGGTTTTGGGGTGTAAAAGACATTGCAACAAGACCTGGACACCACTGAGTAACAATGCATAGGCATGGAGCGAGACAAGGTCAAGGACCCCAACATGGCGCACCTCTTTTTCACAGCTTCAGGAGCATGAGTTCCAACTTCTGGAATGCTTGCTTTGTCTGGACTATACAGCATACATGGCACAAAATACAACTGTCGGTTAGCATGATTGCATAGCAATGATTCTTGCCTCCCAAAACTAGTGTCGGTCTGCGACCCCTCAAGCACTCTCCTCTATACCTAGAATGAGATTCATAGTGCCTTCACTGCCTGCTACTCCACCCTCAGTACCCCCACTGAGGAGCTAGCAGAGGCGTTGAGATACAGGAGTATTTGGTGATCACACACCCCCACCTCATCCTAGAGGAGGGAGGAGTCCTGGACGTTGACATTACAGAACAAGAGAAGTGTGTGGCGTTAACGGGACTGACAACAGGGAAGAACCCCAGGATGGACAGCCTCTCTGCAGACTTTTAAAAAACTTTTGCTAGCATCCTAGCCCCCAAGTTTCCCAAACGTTCGGCACAGTCACCAGGGAGGGTTTTTTTCCTATCACCCTGCGTAAGTCGTCCCAGGTGTCCCTGCCGAAGCCTGGGAAAGACCTAACCGATCTTGCCTCCAACCACCCAATAGCCAGCATAAACATGGACTACAAGATCCTTGGCAAGGTCCTGGCTGATTGACTCCTTCAAACTCTCCGTCGCCTAATTCAAGTGGGCCAGAACTGATCAGATCCTGGCAGAAACACCTCCCCTAATCTCCGCCCCCTGTACTGGTTCATGGAGGCTGCATTGCATTCCAGATCAGGGTGACTACCTTGGTCTTGGACCTCCACATTGCCTTTTATACACTACACTGGGACTTCCTTTTCGGGGTACTGGAACAGATAGGTATCAGACCCTGCTCACCCGTCTAATCTGCTTACTCTACACAGCCCCTACTATTCGGGTACCTTATGGCAAACAGCTGTCCAAGTCTGTTCCAGTGAGCAGAGGTACGAGACAGGGCTGCCCGACGACCCCTTTTCTCTTTGCCCTAGCAATGGAGCCCCTGGCGGCTCGGGCCCGGCAAGAGGGTGGGGATTGGGGCATACCCTCCTGGACACCATACACACCATCTTGTTTTATGCGAATACCATCCTCTTCTATTTCAAAGACATCAGAGTTGATTGCTCCCAGATTGCACAGCCCTTAGCCAATTTCAGAGATCTCTCAGGCCAGCTGGCATGAATCATGCCTGGGGCTGATGGCCCTAATACACCTTGACCTTGGGGAGGGCTCGATCCACTTGAAACCCACTTTCTTTTATTACCTGGGTATTCACATCTTTCAATCTTTCATACTACCATGAACCTACTAGATGCCAACCTGACAGCAGTGGTGACCGGGTTTTACTTCGTGGTGACATTCTGTTGATCACTCCCACTGTCCATGGCAGTTAGGGTCATGGCCTCTAGGATGGTAATGCTTCCCTGTCTACTTTAATATTTTACAAACCTCCCAATCACTATTCACCGCACATTTCTCCGGGGACTGCACACCTTCTTTGTGGACTTTATATGACACAACTCTTGAGGCATGTATCATTGTCAAAATCCCAATTTCCCCCTGACCAAAGCAACCTTGGTGCCCTAGGTTTTATATATTACTTCCCAGCAGCCTGGCTCCAGTTGCCTATGTATTGGCTAGTGGGCAGATACCTGAAAGATACATGCTCCTCCGACTCTCCACGGTCCATGGCGTCTTTCATCTGGCAACTGCTTCCCGGGGCCCATTCCCACAGTAATCCTCAGGAGGTGCTTCAAGAAGCTCAGTGGCCCCATATACAGTAGCCAGCCCTTTTCTGGGTCTACAGGCCTGGGGCAGCTATATTACTGTCAGCTACACCCCTGGACTCAGGTCGGTCTGAACACATTGAGGGACTTGTTACAGAGTGGCCAGCTTCTGCCCTTGGCGGGCCGGAGGAACCAATTTGGCCTCCATGAAAGCCAATTTCTGGTTTTTACTGCAGTGGTTGGCATCCTCCATGACCCTTGGGAGTTCAGGGCGATGAACCCTCCACCCACCCCTTTCTCCACATCCTTCATACCAAGGGAAGTGGCTGCCAGGTGATGAGCTAGCTCTCCGGCTCCTTTACAGAGCTATCCCAGGGCACTCTCAAGGGACCTAGGGAGACATGGGAAGACACATTTGGAAGGATTCTCCATGAGAAGGTATGGGCTCGAGCCCTGGCCTAGCTGAGGAAGGTTTTTAACAATGCCTGCTATCATTTGATCTACTTTTATGTGTTTTATCCGGCCTGCCTCTCCCCCTACACAATTCCAGGATCTTCCCAGTAGCCTCAAACATTTACACTCAAGCCACTGGCCTGAAACATACCCTGTGGGACTGCCCCTACATCTGGCCCTTCTGGAACAAGATCCTTGATCACCTTGGGGGGTGCAGGGGTCAAAGGCATAGGAGGGATACATTCCTGGGTGGTCTGTGTCTTAGGCATCATTCCCCATCCTAAAACGTGTAAGATGGTGACATGCTTTCTAGACATTCCCTTCATCTGGCCAAGCGATCGATCACAATGAAGTGGAAACATCCACTTCCCCCCACTGTCACAGCTTGAGAAAGCATCTCTATTCTGATGGACGGGGTCAGTGGGACCACTGCCTGCTCTTAAAAAATGCTTTTACAAACATTCACAAAGGGGAGGGGGTCTCTTGTGGACCCCTTACCATTTGCGAATGGGTTACCACCTACTTAAAATGTGTACGTTTTGCGACCGCATTTCGGTCACAAAACATTCCTACATACTGATGTAATTTGGTATTAGGAAGAGACAACATAAACACACCACTTCCTAATAGCAAATCGCAAACCCATTTTGCGATACGCAAAATAGGGTTTGCTGCATCTGAAAAGCATTTGTTGCATTCGCAAACAGGCGAATCGGTCTACTGGCGAAGACAAAAATGCTTGATTCATGTGCCCCTTAATCTCCTCGTGTCCACCATAGATGAATGCAGCATTAACTGGCGCTGATGTAGGTAATTATTCTGTAACAAATACCCAATCGGTAGCCGTAGCCCATAGGAATCAAGGGCAAATACTGATTCGGTAATTACCGAATCAGTAAAAATACCGATTCGCCAAGGGGGACAGGGTGTCACTTTGATACCCTGTTGCACCCCTGTTTCTGGCTTGTGTGCCATGTGACACACACACATGCCCTTAGGGCATGTCTGTGTGCCACATGGCACACGTGTACATGCACAGATGTGCATGTACACAGGAATTCGTTATTTACCATGCAATAGTATTACATGGTAAAGAACAAATTCTTAGGGGCCTGTGGCACTGTTTGAAGTGCCACCTACATATAGATTTACTGAATCGGTAAATTTACTGATCGTGTATTTTACAGAATCGGTAAATTTACCGAATCGGTAAATTTATCGATTCTGTAAATTCAGGCACCCTACATCTCAATCACCAAATACCGGCCGGTAACGGCCGAAATCGGCCGTTACCGACTGGTATTTGGTGACCTACTTCTGGCCCATAGTGCTGGTGCTGAGTACCAGAAACCACCAGCTTAAATTAAGCACTGCACTACTTTCAATAAGGAGACTGAAAAGAAGTGGAATCCACGGCAAAGGTAAGGGAATGGCTTTATTGACATCCAGCCACAGCAACTCCCAGGCAGCAACTGCCGAGACTAGAATCCTGGAAGTGTTCCACGCAGGGAACATTCAGTGTAGAATGCTAGGGCAGGGAGGAGAAGACCCAACACACCTCCCTTTCTTCATAGAGAAAGCAAAAGAACAAGAGAGGATAGGAGAAAAGGTGAAACAGAAGGAAAAGAGACGGAGAGAAAAGGAAAAGAGACGGAGAGAAAAGGAGAAAGCAATGCAAAGCAAAATACATCATTTACAATGTAAAGCAAAGATACAAAGCAAATTACATCATTACACAATACAAAGCAACAATTCCTTGCAGTGACACAACATTACCATGCACCCACCAGGTGGTCTAGAAATTACCCAGTCACATAGTTTTGAAACTTAGCAGGAACGGATCTGACTCTGGAGGGGGTTTCCCTCTGCGGAAAGTTCTGCTCTGAACGCACCGCACCACCCACCTTAGGAGTAGGAGGGGAAACGCTAACCCCAAAACGCCTACCGACAGTCTCAACCATGGGGCCAGGCACAATAGAAACCAAACTCTTGCTCCAAACTCTTCCATCCTCCAACACCACCACAAAATCCTTCACCGCAGACACCTTCTTGGGAGAATAAAACCGCGACTCCCCTTTACGGAGAAACCCAGGCTTCTTTATCCTCACCCGATCACCAACCTTCACTCTGGAAGAAGGCAACACATCCGATCTGGTACCATACTTGCTTTGGACCGAAGACCTGACATCAGCTACGCCGGCTAAACAAACAGCATCCACCATCTTTCTAGACATCCATTCTTTGTTCAACTTCGTACCAGCTACCCTACCACGCAACAATGTAAAAGGGGCAACACCAGTCGAAATATGCGGGGTGGTTCTTACAGCCCATAACATGTCGCTAACAGCTTGACGCCATTGTAACCCATTCACCAAAGCCAATTGAAGATGCTCTTTGACGACACGGTTAAAACGCTCGACTAAGCCGTTGCTGCGTGGATGATAGAGGGATGTGCAAATATGCTTGATCCAACCTCCTTGAAAAACGAAGACATTTCGGCAGAAACCAACTGCGTACCATTATCCTAAACTATCTCCTCAGGGAAACCCTCCCTAGAGAAAACATCGCGTAAAAACGAAATCACTACAGAAGAACTGATGGAATCAACAAACCTAACCTCAGGCCACTTGGTCATATAGTCAATCAACACTAGGATAAACTTTGGAGACAAACCAACGAGACCATAAGGCCCTGCAATGTCTAAAGTCAACTTAGACCAAGGAACGTTCTTGACTACCACAGGTTCGACATGCAAAGGATGGGCGACTTGCGACTTATCACTAACTATACACTCACAACATTCACGAACAAAATGTTCGACGTCCTTGTCCACAGACGGCCACCAAAAATCCTGCCTCACCCTGCGCTTCATAGAACGAATACCTGGATGTCCTTCGTGAGCAAGATCAAGGATTTTACCACACATTGAAACTGGAACAACCATTAAACCACCTCTTCTCAAAATTCCATTCACAAGGGATAACTCATTCTTGACTCTCATGTAAGGGATAATAGCGGCAGGACAAGCTTTTTCACACGGCCAAGGTTTGCGAAGAAGATCAATAACCACCTGCATGTCATCATCCGAAGCAATTCCTTCCAACCTCTCGTTCTCAGAAAGGGCACAACCAACAGAGTCGCACAAAGAGCCAACGGCACAAACCACATCCAAATCATCACTCGCAACGCTGTCATCACTATTGGGCAGGGGTAGCCTAGACAAGTAATCAGCAACCAAATTCTTTGCCCCAGCTACATACTCACGCTGATATTGGAATTCTTGCAAATTGAACTGCCACTTGGAGATTCTAGGAGTTGCTCTACCTCCACCTTTGGTGGTGAATAAGTCGACCAAGGGCTTATGGTCAGTCCTTAAGATAAACCTATTCCCCCATAAGAAATTCTTGAAATGCAAAACCCCCACCACATGGCAAGAGCCTCCTTTTCAGTGGTAGAGTAAGTTCCCTCAGCACCCCTCAAGGTTCTGGAGGCAAAGGCAATAGTTTCCTCACGCCCATCACTCCTTCTTTGCATGAGGACCGCCCCCAACCCCACATTACTTGCATCGGTGGAAAGAATACATAAGTCATTGATGTTGAACAATTTCAGAGGGCGAGCACCAATAATTTCTTGCTTAATGACATTGAAGTTGTTATCACAATCATCATCCCAAACAAACTTAACACTTTTCTTAAGAAGGCTGCGCATAGCAGCAGTTTTAGAAGAAAAGTTTTTAACAAATTTAGAGTAATACTCCACCAGACCAAGATATGAGCGTAGCTGATCCTTGTTGGTGGGAACAGGAGCATTCTGAATGGCATCAATGATTTTGACTTTAGGTTCAACACCATTCTGGGATATGTGGTGACCAAGATAGTCCACCCCGTCTTGGAGGAATTTGCATTCATCCTCCCTCAAGGTTAGCCCACTAGACCTTAAGATGCTCAGAACAAGTTTCACACGTTCATCATGTTCAAGTTCGGACTTCCCATGGACCAATATGTCATCCTGGAAAAAAACAACCCCTGGAATGTCCTTGAATAGGTTCTTCATCAACCTTTGAAAGACAGCTGAGGCTGAAGGTAAGCCAAACGGCATGCGGATGTAACAATAAGCTCCCTCCGGAGTTACAAAAGAGGTAAGGTGCTTAGAACTGGGACACAGCTCAATTTGATGGTATGCAGATGAAATATCAAGAGAAGTGAAGAATTTAGCACCCTCGAGAGTGGCTAGCATTTCGTTGATATTAGGGAGTGGTTGCCGGTCGATCCAAATGTTGCCATTGAGATCGTGGAGGTCAACACACATCCTTAAACACTTTTCAGACTTCCTCGCTAAAACTATAGGAGCAAGCCACTCAGAACCCTCAATTGGCTCAATCACACCTGCAGCACACAAACGCTCTAATTCCTTTTTTAATTCTGCACGTAGGCTTAAGGGCACTTTCCGTACCTTATGGGCAACAGGAATGGCACTCTCTTTCAAAATTATTCGGTGTTGAAAACCCTTGAGTTTACCTAACTCTCCACTAAAAACCTCAGGAAACATAGACGCCCACTTAGTGTTAGACACATGAGATACAGCAAGTAACTTAGGTGATGCAGAAATCGAAGAGTAAAACTCACATAGTTTACTGCGGGGTATCACCATGTCTGGATGATTGGGATCTAAAACGATGTTCAAATCCCCTTGTTCGTCCCACCCCAATAGATTGGTACCGTCTCTCACTATGAATACAATACAAGTAGAGTGGTCCTCATGGAACTCTACTTCTGCAGAACATTTTCCCAAAACCTCAACCCTTTTGCTATTATATGCAAAAATGTTGATACTGGAATGTTCCAAAAGTACATTAGATAATTTGCTGAAATCAGTAAAATTCAACAAGGTAAAAGGAGACCCAGAATCTGCAAGGAATTTGCAGACAACCCCATTCACAACTATTGAACAAGAGGGAGACTTACTCTTTCGAAGACCAGACAAAGCAAACAGTTCCACTACTCCAGCTTCATGTGAAGCAGCAGAGAGCATCAACAGCTCATAACACTCCTCATCAGATTCCCCAGAAATGTTTTTATAGAGGGGACGGGCTTACTCGTAGAAGTAGCCTTGCACATGCAGGAATAATGACCCTTGTTCCCACATTTATAGCAGGTTTGATTGAGAGCAAAGCAAAATTTAGCAGAACCTAGATGGGACCTGCTGCCACAACGAAAACATATCAATTCACTCTTTACAGACTTGCTTCTGGTAGAAACATTGGATGGAACTGAGCGGGTAACATAAGGCAAAGGGGTGACTTTAGGTCTGAAAGGAGGTTTGGAATTCAATAGCTTAACCTCTGAGGCAGAAGTGGACGTGGAAGAAGAAGGGGAACTCATTTCTCTGACACAAAATTGGGAATGTTCAATACTTTTGGCCAAAGTGAGGGCAGTCTCCAAATCAGGATCGCCAGAAGCAAGCAGTTTCTCTTGAATTTTCTTGTTTGAAGTACGTTCAATTAGTTGATCTCGTATGATCTCATCCCTGAATTCCCTGTAGTTACAGTTAATAGCTAGTATGCGAAGGGCTGCCACAAAGTCGTCAATTGATTCGCCAGGGGTTTGGGCACGTTGAAGAAACTTGTGGCGTTCAAGCACAACATTCCTTTTGGGAGAGAATCTTTTATCGAGAGTTTTGATCAATGTGGCATAATCATCAATCAAAAGTGATTCTCCGGCATCACCACCACTAACTGTAATACTGACCACATCGAGAGTCAAGGTTTTTAATATGTTCCTGCCTTCAGTGCCAAGATTGTAAATAAGTAGAGCTTTTTTCTTTTTGCCAGTGAAGGTATCGCCATCAATAGCTTCCAAATACACTTCAAAGGTGTCCTTCCACTGCTTCCATGGTACAGGGGGAGTACCAGCAGTTTGTAAAAAGGGAGGAGGGGCCAAAACACGATCCATTGTGTGGGTGAGTTGCTGCCCCAACGCTATATCCTAAAACAGATGTACTTTAATAAACTGAAAGGGACTGTAACGCAGCTTGTGAGGATCAGGATTGATGTGCAGAGAAATGCATTATGCCAAAACACATGTAAATGATAATGCAGTGCACACTCACAGGATTGGCAGCAACACAGGTAAAACAAGTTATTTTTGACAGTTAATTTGTGTCATACGCCAAGGAGAATAAAGTGTAGACAATCACTGTGCGCAATCCGCGTTGAGATTAAGATAAAACGCTTTGATGGAAAGCTGTGCGCATCAGCGGTGAAGTTAGAGAAACGGAGCAGCTGTGCGCGTCGTGCGGTCGTTTCTTCGGTTGCTGGGATACCAAAGTAACCTAAAATGGCCACCCGCAACGTGCAATGTCGCACTGACGTCATCAGGCAGGTCAGGCAAGATCAGCGTTGTAGCGCAAGAGCAAGCAGCAGCTCTATCGTGTAGGGAAAATTCATAAAAAGTACCTTGGAGCACACGCAGAGGAGTAGGCAGGCACAGAAAATATCGTAACAGGCAGCGGAAGTCAACAGGAAACGAAGGAGGTTTTCTTCTGACAGGACATCCGAACCACGACAACACCGATCGTCAGGAAAACCGGACCGCTTCAGAGAGGATCCACATCAAGTTGGGGAGGCTGGGAGCTGGAAACGATCGTCGCCACTGAAAAGAAGTGGGATCCACGGCAAAGGTAAGGGAATGGCTTTATTGACATCCAGCCACAGCAACTCCCCGGCAGCAACTGCTGAGACTAGAATCCTGGAAGTGTTCCACGCAGGGAACATTCAGTGTAGAATGCTTGGGCAGGGAGGAGAAGACCCAACAGAGACCCTCTCCCTCCAGCCCCCATCCCATCTCACCGGGGCACCTCCTGCTAGCTCCCTGCCCTCGCACCACATGCCAACTACATCTCCCAGTTCTGCTAATTCCTCCTTTGAGTCCAATCCACTGACACCCTTACACCAACACCGACCCCATTATCGACACACATCATAACTGGTAGCCCCACACAACTTCACTAGCGCTGCTGCTCCGTCCTATTCTGTGCGTCTTGTTATATACCATGTAATGCGAAGAGGGGCACTGAGTCTCTATTTAATGGGGTGAGATTGGACTTTCTGTAGCAACAGTTTGTACTGTTTTTTATCTGCGTTAAAACACAACAAAATTGATTTTAAAAAAAATCCAACAGCAAAAGCTGTCTTTGCCAGACCTAAACATAGTTCAGGAATAAACGCAATTACACATTTTTGAAAAACATAAACTAAAATGAAGATTTTTTAATTCCATTAAATTACTTCTGGGACTTTTGACACAAATAAAATGCACCTATTTTACAGTTTCGGGCTCAGTCAGCATTTAAATCGCCATTATCCAAAATTATTCTTAATTGTTGTTCACTTGTGTAAAGCAAAGATGCAGTTTAATCCCGCTGGAATTCCAGGAGCATTCTTTATTAAGAAGATGCCAGCGTTTTACTGGAATATAGGTGGAAGTTGAGCAACAGCTACCCTGCAGGAATTTCGGCAAGAGCATTTATTCTGAGAAGAAAACTATTTCCCTGCCAGCAATCCTTTGGTTAGAGATGTACAAGGGAAACATTCGATTATTATAGGACAGTACTTACATGCTAACTGTGCCAACGTTTCTGCAGAATAAATTTCATGAGGAGATCCTGTGCAGATATAAAGAGATATGTTGTCAAAGAAATACATTTTCAGTCTATTTACATTTTATGTCACAGTGGTCTACAGTTAGTTTATGCCATCCGGTTAAGGTCTAACATATGATGATCATCTGTCATTAAACATTAAAGTATGGCCATAATTCTTAGATCTGTCACTTGCTATTGCCTTTCAAGTCATTATATCGAATTGGAAAAATGCCAAAAATATTAATGTTTCCAGCTGGTGGAATCTTGTTTGTTCTCATCATGGACTTGATACAGCTGCAGCTACATTTACACTACAAATGATGAACAAGGAGCTTTTTTGGTCTCCGCTTACTGATTACTTTAAAAAAAAACACCATTGGTTGAGAAATTTTTGGAGAAAGTAACCCAGGAGACCCAATGTTCCGTCTCTAGTCTGGAGTGGCAGGCCTTATCCATTACAGGCAGTAAGGCCTTAAGAGCAGTCAATTTTAAAAGAATGGCGTTTCTGTCTCGCTGGTTGGCCTATTTTACCCCAAAGGTGTTGAATAAAATCTATCCCGAGGTGGAAAATTAGTGTTTTCACTGCTTGGCAGAAGGTGAAGGAGGATGGAAACATACTTTCTTCACCTGTCCAAAACTCGAGATGTTCTGAGATATGATTTTCGTAACCATAAGCCGGGCATTCCAGAAATCACTCAATCCAACAGCAGAGGCAGTCCTCTTTGGTATAACAAGCAGAGAGATTAAGGTGTCAAAATCCAAAGGGACATTTTTAGCCATTACGACGCTGGTCGCTCGCTCCTTAGTTCTACAGGACTGGAGATTGACAGAAGCACCTTCATATGAGAAATGGCTTAATAAGATGAAGCGTGCCAGGACTTTTGAAGAAGCTTTTGCAACACGTGTCGGGGCAACCAAAAAGTTTACTGCGACTTGGCAATACTTAGCTGCTATAGAAATGTGCACTTTTTGCACTTTTGTACTTTTGCACTTTGTACTGTTGCACTTTTGTACTTTTGCACTTTTCGAAATCTAAAAAGATTTTATTGTAGGGAACCACTTGGGAATTGAGGAGAGAATGGAGCTAAAACAATATTAAACTGAAGGCAAAAGTAATATGGGGCAAGAACTGTAGGTTAGTTAATGATTAGAATTGGCTCTATGAACTCGCATATGAAGTTTTTAGTTTTTTTTTCTTTCTTGTTTAAGCATCCATTTTATCACTGTAATTGAAAAAAATCTGCTCATGTACATTTAAACCTGGCTTTTATGTATTTGATGTGATTTTTAGGTTAGACTTACGGTAATCTATAAGTATTTGTTTACTTGATCTTTATCCTTTTTCATCTGTTTAATAAAAAAAAATTAAAAAGTATTACTTCTTTTGTATTAAGTCTTAGCAGTTTTTGCCTTCTGGTTAAAATGATATTTCATGGCTTGATTTCTTATTCTTTGTAATACATAATTCTGTATATTCATATTTTATCCAATAAAGCTTTGTTAACTAAAAAAAAAACAATTTTCTTAGATCCGATTTGCAAGGCTTTTTTATCGTCACAAAACATGGACAGAGAAAACCTTTATTTTCATATGAAAAGTGAAAAGGCGCAAGGCTTAGGCAACAATGGACAATGCAGACGACATCGATAAAATCAAAAAGAAATACAAAATAAAATTTGCTGGTTCACAAAACAAGAGTTAAAACAAGCACTGGCGTTGCCAATAGGTCTCGCAGTAGGAAAGTTGGAGCTATTACAATTGCAAATAACAATGCCTTTTATTTTTGTTTTCATTTTAAAAGCATAAAGGGCTTTATCATTTACAAAACCAATAGCTCCAACTTTCCTACTGCGAGACCTATTGTGCACTGCACAGTGTGGGTGAAAGTGGCACTGCGTGGGTGTGAGTGGCTTTGAGTGAGTGGCGTTCCGTGGGTGAGTGGCGTTGCATGTGTGAGTGGCGTTGCATGTGTGAGTGGCGTTGCATGTGTGAGTGGCGTTGCGTGTGTGAGTGGCGTTGCATGTGTGAGTGGCGTTGCTTTGAGTGAGTGGCGTTGCGTGGGTGAGTGGCGTTGCATGTGTGAGTGTTGTTGCGTGGGTGAGTGGAGTTGCGTGGGTGAGTGGAGTTGCGTGGGTGAGTGGAGTTGCGTGGGTGAGTGGCGTTGCGTGGGTGAGTGGCGTTGCGTGTGTGAGTGGTGTTGTGTGTGTGAGTGTGGCGTTGCGTGGGTGAGTGTTGCATTGCGTGGGTGATAGTGGGCTTGCGTGGGTGTGAGTGGCGTTGCGTGGGTGTGAGTGGCGTTGCGTGTCTGAAAGTGGTGCTGTGTGGGTGAAAGTGGCACTGCGTGTGTGTGAGTGGCTTTGCGTGAGTGAGTGTGTGAGTGGCGTTGCATGTGTGAGTAGCGTTGCATGTGTGAGTGGCGTTGCATGTGTGAGTGGCGTTGCGTGAGTGAGTGGCGTTGCGTGAGTGAGTGGCGTTGTGTGAGTGAGTGGCGTTGCGTGAGTGAGTGGCGTTGCGTGAGTGAGTGGCGTTGCGTGAGTGAGTGGCGTTGCGTGAGTGAGTGGCGTTGCGTGGGTGACTGGCGTTGCATGTGTGAGTGTTGTTGCGTGGGTGAGTTGCGTTGCGTGGGTGAGTGGTGTTGCGTGGGTGAGTGGCGTTGCATGGGTGAGTGGCGTTCTGTGGGTGAGTGGCGTTGCGTGGGTGAGTGGCGTTGCGTGGGTGAGTGGCGTTGCGTGGGTGAGTGGCGTTGTGCGGGTGAGTGGCATTGCGTGGGTGAGTGGCGTTGCGTGGGTGAGTGGCGTTGCATGTGTGAGTGTTGTTGCGTGAGTGAGTGGCGTTGCGTGGGTGAGTGGCGTTGCGTGTGTGAGTGTTGTTGCGTGGGTGAGTTGCGTTGCGTGGGTGAGTGGTGTTGCATGTGTGAGTGTTGTTGCGTGGGTGAGTTGTGTTGCGTGGGTGAGTGGTGTTGCGTGGGTGAGTGGCGTTGCGTGGGTGAGTGGCGTTGCGTGGATGAGTGGCGTTGCGTGGGTGAGTGGCGTTGCATGGGTGAGTGGCGTTGCGTGGGTGAGTGGCGTTGCTTTGGTGAGCGGCGTTGCGTGGGTGAGTGGCGTTGCATGGGTGAGTGGTGTTGCATGTGTGAGTGTTGTTGCGTGAGTGAGTGGCGTTGCGTGGGTGAGTGGCGTTGCGTGTGTGAGTGTTGTTGCGTGGGTGAGTTGCGTTGCGTGGGTGAGTGGTGTTGCGTGGGTGAGTGGCGTTGCGTGGGTGAGTGGCATTGAGTGGGTGAGTGGCGTTGCGTGGATGAGTGGCGTTGCGTTTGTGAGTGGCGTTGCATGTGTGAGTGGCGTTGCGTGTGTGAGTGGCGTTGCGTGTGTGAGTGGCGTTGCGTGTGTGAGTGGCGTTGCGCGTGTGAGTGGCGTTGCATGGGTGAGTGGCGTTGCGTGTGTGAGTGTTGTTGCGTGGGTGAGTGGCGTTGCGTGGGTGAGTGGCGTTGCGTGGGTGATAGTGGGCTTGCGTGAGTGATAGTGGGCTTGCATGGGTGTGAGTGGCGTTGCGTGTTAGTGGATGCTCTGATATTGTTGGTGTGACCTTAGAGGAAATGGCATGACATCCAGTGCTTGATTTTGCCAATGGATGAATCGTACAATCAACAGCAGCAAAGACGATGGATCCATTGCACAAAGAAGTTGCTCTGACTTACTCTTGCCGTACTTCTGGCTTGGAAGTCAGGTGTAAGCTAGGAGTACTCCAAGAGTGAGTCTCACATACAGCAACAATAATTGGAATTGGGTTGAATGTATCTGAATTTTGTAAATGTGACTGCGAAAGCCAAAATACATTGCGTCACATACTGAATGATTTTGCAAGTACTGAAAGGACACGGATTTACCCAACCAATAAATGTACAGGGTAATGGTCAATGGAAGCAGGCACTTGGGTGGTGAAGAAGCGGCTCAACTGTCAAATAATGAAAGGGGCATGGTACTCCAGTAGCAAAACTGCATTGCACAGTGCTCTGGGTAACGCACAGTAACTATTCCTGCTAGGCAAAATAAAAAACACTGTAAGGAAACGTGAAGGTGTTGTGGTGGGTAAGGTGGAGCGGGCACAGCACTAGTTGTAACGGAGAGGGGGTATAGTACTGCAGTAGCAAACATTGAAGAGAATCCAGTACTCTGCTAGGAAGGTGAAACAGGCACTGAAGAGGGTAATGTGTGAGCCCATCCCTTTGCTAGCAAAAATGAGGAGGTACAGTAGTCTGGGAGAGAAGGTGAAGCTATTGGAGCAAAAGTGAAAATGGCAGACAACGTTGGTGGCAAAGATGGTACAATCGTGATTATCCACATCACTGTATAAGCACAGGTGGTGAGGCAAGGTCCACTGGGAGTAAAGGTGAATAAGGGACAATACTGTGTAAACAAGGTGATGGGCAGAAGATTCTAGAAGCAAAGACAGGGGTGTCACTGCCAGCGGTGAAGGTGACTGTTTTTGGAAGAAGTGATGAACAGGTCACAGCGCTATGGTATCTAGTTAAACGGGGTACAGTACTAGAGTAAAGAAGGGGGGTGATGCACAGTGCTTGCCGTCATTCAGAATACATTACACAGTACCTGATGGAACATGCAAAAGCAGTTCAGCTTGACTGAGATATGATTATATTAGCTCCTTTCCTTAAGTGCTTCAAAATTGGAAATCTTTGTTAATGGCTATAAATGCTGTTTTACTATTAGGATTCTTAATTTTCGTGAACGTTCTAGAAGCAAGTAACTATAGTTTAGAATGGGGCCTTTCATGCACCTAACTCTAAACAGTTGGGGCTCCTTGTGACTCTCTTGTCAAACATTGGGATGGGATGAGATGATATATCCTGATTCTTCAGCACTCTGGTAAGCTGAACACTAAATACTCTACCTGTACACGTTGCAATATTCTGTTCTGAAGACTGCAGGGACTCCGTGCACTTTGACTAGGCCCCCCTCACCCCGCTGATACCCAGCAGGGCAGGGGTGTAACTTGATCTGCGGAGGGGAAACGAAGACCAACCTTGCGACTTCATTTCCTTTGTGAGTTTCACCAGCTTGTCCCCTGCTGACGCCTGCTGCCTCTCCAGTCTGTGGATCGGTTTCTTGGGTCCGGTTTACAGCCCCCACATTCCTCTTTTGGCGACCCTCTCTTTGTCTACTCCTGATCAGCTTGCCTTTAATTTCTCATCGAAACCTTTCCTCAACAAGTTTTTTACAATTTAGCTAAAATGCCTGTGCTTTATGTATCCCCAATGACGCCTACGGCAAAATGAGAAACAAAAGAACATTTGCATTGCCTTTTTGCAAGTATTAAGTTTTGTTGTTGTCTTGCATGGTGACCTGAAACAAAGTCGCTCCTCTCCCAGCCCAATCTCCTTTCCAGAAGAAAAAAACGTTGTCTGCATCTTTGTGATACTGCAGCAGCAACTGTATCAATGTGTGTAAAAACGCTACACGTATCAGTAAAAGGGACAGGAACACTGCTTTGGCGCAAAATGTAATATACATTTGTAGTCACTTAAAAAACAAGCACTTCCTGATGATTCACCACAGAAGTAAACAAACTAACAAGAACATCGCTGAAGGAAGCTTTTAGGGGCGGGGAAGCCTGTTAATGAGGGGAAAGAGAAGGTCTGATGCTCCGATGCGAGGCACAGCAAATGGTGGTGTGTGACATGGCTGGTAAGCAATTAGGGGGGAGAAGTGAGGCCAGCGCTGTGTGCAGCAGGGGGCGGAGGGGATCGCTTTGAAGCAGCTCACGGCCTGGCGACCGTGGAAAAAAAAAGCAATTAGGGGGGAGGAGAAGGGAGCTGTGGGAAGCTGTGGGAGGGAGGCTTACTGGGAGGTGCTGGTGTGGGAGGAGTGCTGCTACGGCAAGGCTGAAAGCAATTAGGGGGAGGAGAAGGGAGCTGGGGGAAGCTGTGGGAGGGAGGCTTACTGGGAGGTGCTGGTGTGGGAGGAGTGCTGCTACGGCAAGGCTGTGTTTGCGGGGAGAGAGAGGGGAGGTGCTGGTGTGGGAGGGGGGAGTTGATGGTGTGGGAGGAGTGCTGCTAGGGGAGGAGAAGCCCTGGCCGTGAATGCTTGTGCATGTTTGCCCCCGGGCGTTCACGTGAACTGCACGAAAACTGCGGGGCTGAAAGCCCTTAGTTTGAAGATGATTTTGCCGACTTGAATTCTCCCCATTTCCCATTCCTGCGGAATGGTAAAGATGAGACCTAAAAATGCATCAGTAAGAAGGTGAATGGTAAACTTGTTCAACTTGAAAGAAACTTCTTTCTTAAGTTTGCACTACTTTTTTTCAAAAAAATCAAATCCACCAATTTCAATCAAGTTTATATATTTATGCTCTTGGAACTCCGAAGAGATCCACATAAATTAAATGACCAACTACATATAAACGTTTTGTGTAACAAGTTTCTTATACATAAGAAGATAATTGAAATATCCTTTATGCCCTTAACACTAAAACATCAGGTTAAAACCAAAGTTAATAATTACTTCCTGCATATAATTTAATACAAATTTATTAAACACTTCAAAAAATTAAAAATCCTACTACAAAACAATGTATTTGGTGGATCATAAATAGAATCCATTAGTGCCGACGCTGAGAGGATAGATAATTGTAGACAAATAGGTCTCATCCATTTACCTCGATACAATAATAAAGCGGGGCAAATAAATAACACATGATTAACCCCTGAATAAAGTTATTACACAGATTACAGATCAAGGAAGAACCATACCATTTAGAGAACACATTAATTAAAGTGAACATACCCTGTCTCAATAATAGCCAGAAGCGGCGCACTCCATGGGGCAGCTTCCAGGAAATATAAGCCTGTGCTTTATTTATCTCACAGGAGTCTATAGACAGATGGATACCCCTCTTTTGGATGCGAGCATCAAGATGGCACTTAATTGGTATGGCAAGAGGGTGAAAATCAGGGACTCATCTAATCGAAGCAAATCAACCGCAATCCTAAAACTTTTAAGAACTAATGACTGTTCCTTCAGATTTTCTAATATTTCTTTCTGGATTAAAAATCTTAATGTGCCAGGATCACCCTTTACCAGGCTTGCTACCCATCGCACTATCTCCGCAAGACCATGTACCCCACTGCTTCTTATACCAAATTCTAACTTTAGGGCAGCCACTGGGTAAGCTGGGTTGACTGAGGCTAGGCTCCTTAAAATTTGTCCTTCTATTGTATTTAAAAAAAAAACATTTCTCTATGTCAAGCAATTCAATACCATATAACAGAGAGACAGGTATTTTTGCATGGAAAACCTCTAACAAGAATGCGAAATGTCTTTTTCCAGTAGATCTATAGAGGGAGCCCAAACTTTTCTTCTGCGTGATAGCTTTACGGATGTTACTTTCTATATGGGCTTTATCACTTAGATTGCCACACACTACTTTTCCCAGGAAAACATCATATTTTACAAATTCCAATTTTTGGCCACCCACAGACCATACAAAATTCCCATACTGCATCTTTTTTGTTCCGTGCATGCACATATTTTTACTTTTAGATATATTAATCTTTAGATAGTGGGCTTCTTTAAATTCATGTAGTGCCTGCAGATGACTATTTAATTCCCTGGGTGTTAAATCGAATATTATTATGTTGTCTGCATAAAGTAAACATGCAATCGGTTTTCCCCCCAATAACGGGGCAATACCCTCACTTTGAGACCGATTGTGAGGAAGATCAGAAATATATAGGGAGAAAAGTAAGGAAGCTAATAAACATCCTTGTTTTAGGCCATTTGCAGTATGGATGGTTTGGGAGAGACCTCTTTCCCCTACCTTTAGGACTCTGCACCAAGTATCCGTATGGAGAGCCTGAACTAACTCCAAAAGGGTAGCCGGCATACCCAGGTCTGACAGTTTTCTCCACAGCAAAAAAACAATCTACTTTATCAAATGCTGTGGAGAAATCTATGAAGGCTGTATACACTTTTCCTCCTCTAACCTTGACATATTTTTCAGTTATTACATGTAATGCAGTTAGGTTATCAATTGTTCCATGCCTTGTCTTAAACCCGGTTTTCTCCAACGGTAACAATTTTTCCGCAACCACCCAATCATTAATCTGGGACAAAAGGCATTTAGCAAAAACTTTACCCACTGCATCAAGAAGTGCAATTTTACGATAGTTCTGTGGAGCTTCTTGATCTCCTTTCTTAATTAAGTTTGCACTAGCAAAGTTCACAGCCTCCATTGTTGCTGAGACAAATATTGTAAATGCAACAGTAAATTAAATGTTTCATTCGTGTTGCATGCTGACCAAACTTCATGCTTGGGTCTTGCTACCAACCACACCTCAGGATCAGTGGTGGCTGGTGATATTTGAAAGTGGTGAGGTGTTAAAGTTTGGGATGAGTGACCTGTGACAAGCGAGCACAGAGAGCGAGGCCTACCATCATTAGCTGGGTTCAGAAGTGGGCAAGGGAGGGGGGTTCTCCCCCCACAAAACATTTTTGAAAAAAGGATGGGCTGATGGTGCAGTTCAAGCAAATTTGAGGAAGCAAGAAGGTAAATAAGGCAATTGTGAAAGTGTAGTTATAAAATCAATAAAGAGATTTCATATGATAATGATGTAGGTAGCTGCTTATTCAGTATAACCACAGAATTTCATAATGCCAAGACAAGAGATGAAATGTGTGAAACGTGCTGTTTGTGCCGCTTTGTCAGATATAGCTTGTCTTTTTTTTAAATGTCGGTACCATTGGGTGTTGTTGTGTTTTTGGACACAGTTATCTTTTTTCGGCCTGTGTTGTGTGTGGGTGGCCTACTGTCAGCCTTTAAAGTGGAAACACTGGACCTCATTTATGGGTTTATTGCCATAGGGCAGCGCAGCAACGCCTTGCTCCAGTGCTTCCCTACGGCAAAAGAAAAGGTCAGGAATGTGCCATATCTATTGGATAAGGCGCATGCCAGTCCTTTTCCCTGCGCCTGTGCACAATGGTCTGCCGTGCTGCCAGGCAGGCACCTTTGCACCATGGGGCAAGGGTGCCTGCTTTGCTGGGCTGAATATTTTTGTACAAGAAGAGAAACCTTCCTGCACAAAAACAATCACAAGGCTTTTTCCTCTTTCTATGTGTGCTGCAGAATGCAGCAGCATACATAGATAGGGGAAAAACGAGGAGAAATCGAAATATTTCTCCTTGTTGTGCCTCCCTTATGACTTCCCTGAGGCGAAGGTTGTTGGCGCTGCCTCAGACTTAGGATTTCTCGTAAGTCTGGGGCAGTGTCAAAAAGCCACGGATGTTGCTGAGAAAGTTCCCAGCAACATCCCGTTTTTAGCGTGAAAGGGGCACATATTTATATGGTCATGAAAAGTAATGTAACATGGCTTTACGTGCCATAAAATATGCCAGTGGCATATTGCACCGCTGATACGTCAAAAAAGTGACGTTACGGCGGTGCAATAGCGCAGGTAGGGGCTCATAAATGAGGCCCTCAGTTCCTATGCCAGACAAACATTGCTAAGCACACACCTAACAAGAAAAAATCAGGGGGCAAGGACGAGAACAGGACAAAATAAAATGTTATTTTAAAATTCACCCATGAGGTAGATGCAAATGTTTTGTGAATCACCACAAAATGATAATTTCGCAGTTTAGGTGTGCAAAGTACAATATTGCATGATCTTGTAACCGGGATCTTGAAATGTTTTATACTTTGCATCCAAAGCTCACGCAGTCGTTAAAAAACACCTGTCTTCCGTTTAGCACTCCTTCACCGCTGCTGGGAAGAACCACTGATGGACTGGAACCACACCCCATATTACACGTGCATAGGTTGCAGGGTTCATGATTCCTTGCTGTAGCATGAGCCAACCACGTGACATCTGACAAAAGCAATTCGTCACTGCTGCCAGGCGGGGTACTTTTTACTTCTGCTCAGAAACGTCATGTAGTGTAAGACAAGTAGGCCTGTGTATTTCAAGGATTACGTTTATTGGCGAAGGAAAACCACACAGCAAGAATTGCACATGTCTTAATGTATGCCTAAAATATAAATAAACGAATAAATATGTATTGATAGTTAACCAAATCAATATACAAAACAATTTAACAAAAGTCCGTAGCGAGTGCAACTGCATTTTACACCGTTAATTATTTACATGAATACATTAAAATAACACTTGTTGTTACTAATAGCCAACCTATAAAACCTTAGATTTCATCTTACAAATACTTCAGGCTGTTCAATTTGACATTTTTCAGTTTTGACCGCCACTTTAAGGACCCCCATCTGGGCAGTTGGAGCAAATCTTAATTAGGTCCTTTAACGTTCAGAGGTTTGACCCAAAAGACCTTTCCGTAGACCTTGCAGAAGTTTCAGGCTGTTTAATATGACATTCATCAGTTTCACAAAGCAACTTAAAAAACCTCTGTCTGAACAGGTAAAGCGAGTCCTGGTTGTATACTTGCAAGTTTAGAGGGCGAAGAGATGGCGCTAAATATTTATTGTACCTATTTAACAACAACAACAAAAAACTGGACAGCAACATATAACATGAGCTAGGCTTTTGAATTTCTAACTACAGAGGCAACTGTGAGTACTCTGTTTCCTATATTTCCAAGAGTGTGAGACCTAATCCAAATCGAAGGAGAAGAACATTCATTTTCCGATCCCTTGGTACCGCGGGTCAATGATAGATCTGGGGTTTTGTTGAGAAGTAACTTGAATTAACAAGGCCTCTATGGACAATTTTTTACAACAGTGCTGTATCTACTGATTTGAGATTAACATGTTCTTTCAAAAGATTTTTGAAACATTGGTCCGAGAGGTGTTGGTCTCCAGGAAGCTCCAAGTTAAGTTGTTGCAAAGGAAAATTCACTGTGGCCAGGTGTTTTGCTGATTTATTACCGACGAGACTAATTCTTTTCTAAAGGGTCTTGCAAATACACAGGATAGATTAATCATATGGAATAGCTGTAAGAACCAGATATAGAGCTAATAATGAGTTCAGTAGGATCCTAGGCATAGGTCCTGAAGAAATGTCATCAACCGATTATGGCAGAAAGGCGTAAAACATGTTGACCAAAAACTTGAACTAGAGAATAACATATGTTCAATTGGTCTAAATAAATTTTTAATCTTGCAATAGCTAACCCCCTAAAATAAAAGAAGTGTGTATTGATCATCTGTAGACAATTTTAGAATCACCACACCCACTACTCACTTTTTACAATGACTCACCACAATCCCATCAAGATAAGGACAAGAAAAGATCTCCACCTAAGATCCCTCTTTTTGAGGGGCCCGCTGGGTAATCCACTGACCCCCAACGTGGAACATTACACGATGATGCCATTTGCACCTCAGTAGATGAGTTTTAATGCCCCCTATAAAGGATACTCCGGGGGCATAGGTTTGCACAGAAAAAATGTTAGAATACTATTCTTTTGGTATCTTTTTCTAAATGTAGGTCAGAAACCTCATGGAACGTCCCAAGTTTCTTAGCCTTTCATCTTCTCGGGCCACGAGTTCCCACGGTCACTGTGCATTAGGATTGAGTTGAAGTCCCCTTTTCTGACAATTATTATGTTTGTTTAGTTTGAAGGGCAGTTAAGCAGTTGATCATCTTGGTGACATTTGAGCAGCTTTTATGCTGGTATCCAGGGTAAAAATAGACGTTCAAAATCATTAATTGTGAAATGTTTAATATCTTTGTTTTTAATTTCAACTTAGTGCATAGTATCCACAAGATGCCAGTGTGCATATTTTTAGTCTTTATTTATATGTTTGTTGAGCCAAAAATTCACAGACCTCCGGCTAATCTTCCTGCATCATACAACTTAGTTGCTGCATTGGAAAAGTGTGAAGAAGTACATCTCAATTGAAGGTTGAATAAAAGATTTCTTTATTCTTATCAGAGGAAGAAAGGATCTCATCCACAGCAGAGACAGGCAGGAAGCAACTGATACAGTCCTGACCAGATTTAGAATCATAACATAACTACATCAGAAGATTCTATGAATAACATTCTACAATGAGTAAGATACAGATGCAAACATAGAGAAGGATACCACACACCTTCCCCTGAAACACAAACAAAAAAAAACAATAATAAAAAAAATGCTATTTCAAAATATAATCATTTAGAGCAGTAGGAGCACGGCTTAATCACGTGCTTTTCCTGATAGGAGCATCAGACTTAACACGGACTCTTTTCTTGACCAAACTGCTGTTTGTTGCATATTTCACAGCATTACGAAACAGTTTTGTGACAACAAAAGGAGAAGAAAACTTTGGCCCTGAAGATCTAAGTGGAAGACGAACCCTCACCCGATCCCCAACACATACTCTGGTAAAAGCAACAGCATGTCTGCTATCAAAATTCTTCTTTCTCAGTTCTGACTTCACCTTTTGCTTTAATGGATCTGAGCCCTTGTTAAGATTACTTGTTTCCACCCCTAAATTTCTCATCCAAGTCTGAAATAAAGAAGTGTTTGGAGTGCGACCACGAAAAAGTACAAAAGGTATCTCACCTGTGGAGGAATGTGGCGTAATTCTATAAACCATGACTCTTTCCATAAGGTTATTTTTCCAATCTGAGCCTTGGTCTTTAGAAATCTGAATGGATTCCTTAAGTACGCGGTTGAACCTTTCCACCATTCCGTTACATTCTGGATGGTAGAGTGAACAACGCTTGTGTTTAACACCTTTACTAGCCAAAAAATCTTCCATCTCTTTTGATACCAGCTGTACCCCATTATCAGTAAGGATAGTTTCAGGACACCCCTCCCTACTAAAAACATCACATAAAAATTTTACAACATCTTTGGTCTCAATATTTTGGGTAATTTTTATTTCTGGCCAGCGTGAGAACATATCCATCATGACTAACACATACCGTTGAGAGTTTCCAGAAGAGATGGGACCTAGGATTAAGCATGGGCGAATTTTGCGAATTCACGATCCGCGAATTTGCGGATTTGCGAATTCGCGATCTGCAAAATTCGCGAATTTGTGTGAATTTGCGGATTTTTGTTTTTTTGCGTGTTCGCAGGGTTTTTTGCGTGTTCGCGGGGTTTTTTTGTGTGTTCGCGTGGCTTTTTGCGTCTTCGCGAGCCGCTTGCATAGCGAAGTTACCCATGCAGTTGTTTATGGGAGAGGGAGAGAGAGATAGATAGATAGATAGATAGATAGATAGATAGATAGATAGATAGATAGATAGATAGATAGAGAAAGAGAGGGAAAGAGAGAGGGAGAGAGAGAACAAGAGAAAGAAAGAGAGGCCGGATCTCTGAAGGGCCAGATTCCTGAGTTGCCCCTACAGAACATACAGCTTTTTATTTTTAGCAAAATGCATATGAAAATTGTGCTGTAAAGGTCTCTTTTAGTTTAACCCCTCCTGACAACTCAAAATGGGTGTATTTGCCATCCTCTCCCTTCTTCCAGTTTTTTATATCTGTAAGTGCTTCCTGATGAGGTTTAATTCCTTGCACAGGTGCCTCGTTGCCTACTTGGAACTATTCTCTGACCCTGCTTCAAGGGTCAGAGCAGGGTCAGAGAATAGTTGCAAATAGGCAACGAGGCGCCAGGAAGCAATTAGCAGCAGGTGTCCAAGTTGAATTTAATTTGTTTGTAACCCTTTTGTAAAAGGTTACAAAGAAATTAGGTTCAACTTTTGCACCTGCTGCTGTAACCCTTGCTTGGCTGAAAATTCGTCCCCGCTGATTCGCGGATCGCAAAATCGCGGAAAATCCGCAAATTCGCCCGCGAAACGGATTTTACGCCCACCCTTACCTAGGATGTCCAAAGCAACATCCTGCCAACAACGCACAGGCGTATCCCTTATAACCATTGGTTGTGTCCTTGTCTTACAAACCTTGTCAGAGGAGCTACATTCAACACAATCACGAATCATCCGTTTTACAAGAAGGTCGATACCTGGCCACCAGAAATGTAACCGTATCCTCTCCTTAGTTTTGGATATACCTTGATGTCCTTGGTGGGCCAAGAGAAGAATTTTCTCCCTAATCAAAGAAGGTGGAATAAGCCTTGTGCCTCGCCACAACAAACCATCCTTTAAGGACAACTCATCCTTCAATCAATCAATCAGTGACACTTATAAAGCGCGCTACATACCCGTAGGGTCTCAAGGCGCTGGGGGGGGGGGAGCCGCTACTGCTCGAACAGCCAGGTCTTCAGCTTCTTCCTGAAGGAGAGGTGGTCTTGGGTCAGGCGCAGGTCGGTCGGGAGGGAGTTCCAGGTCTTGGCGGCCAGGTAGGAGAAGGACCTTGACATTCCAGTACTTCTTGGCACTATCGCTCAGATTCTTAAGACATGGCCACCCATTACTTAACAAATTACAAACTTCCTGTAACTCAGAGTCTGTACACATGGCATCTCTCCAATCACACTCTTGGATAATTCCTTCAACAATCTCACACACCTTAAACTCATCAATCTCCCACGAATCATCAGATGATTCAACATTCTGGTCATTCTGTTCCACAACCAATCTAGAGAGACAATCCGCAACTTTATTATTCACACCAGGTAAGTACTTCACCTCAAATTCAAATTCTTGGAGGGCGATAACCCATTTACAAATATGTGAGGAAATGGCGTCCAATCCTTTTTTATAAAAGACCTCCTTCAACGGTTTATGATCAGTGTGAACCACAAAATAATTACCCCACAAGAACTTCTTCAGTTTCCTGATGGCCCAATAAATGCAAAGAGCCTCCTTTTCAATCACAGAATATGACAATTCTGGACCAACTAAGGACCTTGATAAGAACAAGATGGTAATCTCTTTCCCATCCCTCATTTGCTTGAGCACAGCTCCTAAACCACGAGAACTAGCATCTGTGACCAAAATTGAATCATTATTAACGTCAAAACTTTGTAACGAGGGAGCTAGACTTAAATCCTGTTTAACAAGTTCATACTCCTTTTGACAAATCTGAGACCAAGAAAACTTTATCCCTTTTTTTAACAAAGCTCTCATGTTAGAAGTCTTATTAGCAAAGTGCGGCACAAATTTATTATAATACTCCGCCATACCTAAAAAGGTAAGCAACTCCTCTCTAGACTTTGGCGTAGGCAAGCTATGTATAGTCTTCACCAACTTATCTTTTGGTTTCACACCATCAGGAGTCAAACAGTGACCTAAATAGTCAATTTCAGTCAAATTAAATCTACACTTGTTTTCCCTTAAAGTCAAACCTCTGTCTTTGAAACGTTCTAGAACAGATCTAACTCTTAGATCATGCTCACTTTGTGATGACCCAAACACAAGTACATCATCCTGATAAATTTTGACTCCAGTAATACCCTTCAATACATCCTCCATCACTCGCTGAAAAACAGAGGCTGCAGAGATTAAGCCAAAAGGTAGGCGAGTAAACTTAAATGTTCCAAAAGGTGTGATGAAGGTTGTGAAACCCATGGATGTCTCATCAATCCTCACCTGATGTTATGCCGCCCTCAAGTCAAGAGTGGAGAACAAGCAGTCATCTCCCAGCTGAGTTAACATTGTATTAATATTAGGAAGAGGATATCTATCTGCCACGACCTCTCTATTGAGACCTCTAAGGTCAACACAAAAACGAATCTCGCCTGAGGGTTTGCGAGCTAAAACGACAGGAGAAACCCATTCGCTTGCTTCAGATTTCACAACGATTCCATCACTCAAAAGTTTCTCCAACTCTAACCGCATTGATTCCTGCATAGCTAAAGGAACGTTGCACACTTTACATGCTACAGGGACTGCATTTGTCTTCAAAACAATATTATGAACATAACCAGAAAGACAACCAAGCTTGTCACTAAAGACACCTTCGAATAGTCTTCGCCAATCAGGATAAGACCCTTCACTTTTATTCAAATTAGAGGTTTTTTTAACAGTTACCACATTACAGCCAGATGTACATGGAGTAGTCACATCCTTTAAAATAGGATAATTGTCACCAGAGCGAGATACTATATCTCTTAGAACAATGCAAGGGTTTTCACCAGGAAGTAAAGCGAGATGTAAGTCTGCCTGATGAAACCAACTTAGAATGCTGTCCCCCCTGCATGAAATGTAAATTTTACCTGCAGTAAGTCGTCCCTTGTAGTCAATTTGACCATTGAAATAACCCACAAGTTTAATAGGTTTTCTCCCATAGGCCAGTGGTCTTATGTCAGGTTTAAAAACTTTTACCTTTCCAAAAAGTTTCTCATCAAAGAAAACTTCGGGTATTAAAGTAATTTTTGCCCCGGAGTCAAATAACATCTTGACTTCACAATATCAATGCGTACCACATCAACAGCACCTTTACACTTTTTTCCGTCGGATAATGATACTTCACCACAGTGTAATTCATCCGAATCAGGATCAAAGTCTTCATCAAATACAGAAATTTCACCACAATGCAAGTCATCTGAATTAGAGTCAGAGTCATCATCAATCAACACCTCTTTCACTTGTTTTTTCTTTTTGATCATTTGAGACCTGCAAGCCTTTGAGTAATGCCCTACTTTACCACAGTTATTACATTTAGAAGATAAAGCAGGGCATGACCTATCATTGGCTAAATGATCAAAGGCATTACAACGAAAACATTTTAATTTTGAATTAGTAGAGGTTCTGGGAAAATTATGAGAAGAAGAAGGAGTGGAACTGGCCACTTTCTTAGAGATTCTAGTTGTTGATCTCATGTCTGGTTTCTCTAGAGACTTACTCTTATTAACCACTAAGACTTTTTCTTCAGAGATCTCCTTTTCTTTCTTAAAAACCTTTACACATGCATCAGAGTGCTCTAGTCTTTTGGCTATGGCGATGAGTTCATCTAAGTTAGGATCATCTTTTTGCCACAATTCATCCTTAATTTTTTCTAAACAACATCCTAGCATGAATTGATCACGCAATCTTTCTTCTAAGGTACCTTCGAATTTACAAGTGGCAGCTAATTTACGTAAAGCCGTGACATAAGTCTCAATAGACTCTTCATCTTTCTGCATGCGTCTGCCAAAGTGGTACCTTTCTAAGATGGTACTCACTTTTGGCAAATAGTGTTTATCCAGTTTTTTAATGTTGACCTCAAATTCATTTAAATTATTAGCTTCTTCAGTAGTCAACTCAGGCAAATGCTCGAATACTTCTTGCCCCTCAGAGCCTAAGCAGTGCATTAGAAGTGCAGACTTCCTTTCTGCAGAAAGAGAAGTACCACATACTCTTGCATAGTTTAAAAATACTTTTTTCCATTTAGACCAGCGAATGGGAGGATCCCCTGGTTTCGAAAGGAAAAAGGGTGCAGCCGTAACGTTCTGCATAACTTAATAAATAAAATGAATTAAATATAAATAAACAAGAAACAAGTATAATCTGTAAATAAGATGACGTCAAGTATCAAAATATCAATGAATTAATATCAATGAATTAAATACTGAGTATAAGCACAACCTGTAAATAAAAAAATGAGTTAAGTATCAGGGAAACATGTTATTAGCACAGACTGTAAATAAATAATGGTTAAAAGGTTCAAGGAAAAATATATGAACACACACTAAGAGAATGAATGTGTGAAAGTAGTATGAGCCTTTAAGTCCCACGAAGAAATGCATTTTAAAGGTAAAGTTCAACTGCACACCTCAAAGGAGCTGAGTGTGTCAGCGCAGGCAAGATTTCCAAGGACTTAGATTCAGTAACACTTGTCCAGTAGAAGTCTTTGAATCCCACGAAGAAGTTGGCAAATAAAACGCTATTACCTTTATTTCCAATATGTTATTTCAGGAAGCGCCGCTGTAACAAACTGCAATTCATGAAACGAAGCGCCGCTGAAAACAGACACTTAACGAGCCGGTTGCCAAGGACAGCAAGCGTTGTCATGGAAGGAGGCTCACTGTGATGTCAGTGGAGCGCAACGTAGAAATACTGAAACACAGCGTAGTCTGAAGCGTGACTGACGTAAGGATCTAGTAGCCTAGCCTGGAGCGTCACAGAGACAAGAGCGTGGCTGAAGGGAGGAGATTGGAGCGTGACCAAGAGGAGCGTGCAGATGCCGGTGATGGAGCGTGACCAAGACGAGCGTGCAGATGCCGGTGATTATTTACTTTCAAACTGCATGTGAGTAAATATGTAGTCACGACAAATAAGCATCAAAAGACCCCAGCTGGTTATGTTTTCACACGGCAGACAGTCTTATGCTTAGCTCGGCAGGCAGGAAAACGAAGACATCCAACCTCAGATCGAGCGCTACGCACAGCAGACGCCTCAGTTTAGCCTTTCACACAGTCCAGCGCTTTAGCGTTTCACTCAGTAGATTAGCGCTTCACCTTGCAGGCAATTAAACTTAAACTGGCTATAGTCATGCATATGGTTATGCAAAAGACAAACAAAACTCCGCAAAGATTTGTCTTAAAAGACAAAGAAGTCTGCTGCTTTTAAATTAAGTGAAGAGCAGACAGACAGTATCAAGCCTCGAGGAAAATACATTAAATAAAGCCAAATAATGTATAATAAAATCAAGTCTTGTTAAGCTGCCAAGCTATAGAGTCTATACATGTACTATAAAGTACCTTGAGTTGAGGCTTGGTGTTGAGATCCTTTTGAGAAAATTCTGTCAAAAGAACATTTTCCTTGTTCTTCTTTAAAGATAATGTTGAAAGTAGTAGGGAACCTTCATCCCATCCTCGTTGGCAATGTGAAGAAGTACATCTCAATTGAAGGTTGAATAAAAGATTTCTTTATTCTTATCAGAGGAAGAAAGGATCTCATCCACAGCAGAGACAGGCAGGCAGCAACTGACACAGTCCTGACCAGATTTAGAATCATAACATAACTACATCATCAGATTCTATGAATAACATTCTACAATGAGTAAGATACAGATGCAAACATAGAGAAGGATACCACAAAAAGCTTTTGTATCCTGTGAGAAAAGGCAATTTTATACTGCAGGTTTACTAAAGAAATATAATGTCAAAAGTGGTAATTAATATGATTGGGCCATCCTGTCTCTGGAGGATTACCCAATAGGCTATAGTCAAAGAACACTTTTAAAATGCTATCTCTAATATCGTTTTGCCTTTTGAATTGAGCCTCTAAATTTAAATAGACTAGTTTCATGATAACATTAAATAAACTAAGCATTTAAAAAATATATATATTGAATGACACAGAGCATTGAGCCAGACAGCATACAGCAATATATGGACACATAATTGCATTGCATAGTACACAGATTGACAAGCAATGTAGAATATAAATCCACATCAATATCGTACATCCATGACATTCCCTATGTGGAATCATTTAGTGGTCTAATGTCATTAATGCGTCCCAAAAATAAAATATTTAATTTTTTTTTTACGAAGAAGTATCAACAGCTACTCCCATGCTAAGAATCCGGTCCAACGTGTCATGATCAAACAAATCTATCAATGTCTAATACAATCATAACATTTCTAATAAGAACTCACACCCACCCTCTCCCTCCCCCCTTGCATGCTCGGCCCTATACAACCACCAGTAGTATCTGCAGATTTCTCACATTCGCAGTTGCATGTGCCTTAGCTCCGAGGACTGACTCAGGCAGTCCGCATAGTCCTGTCAATCCACACAGCATATCCCACAAGGGTCGAGAGGAGCCCACGGGCCTCATAATTGTGGAGTAAGCCCCCATATAACAACCTGAGCCCACCTCAACAGGACAAGATTTCTATCGCAGAATATTCCTCTATCTTCACGTACCATCCCATTGAAATCAGTGTTTTTCCAAGGCCTCTATATTCCTCGTGTTTCAGTTCAGTCCCTTCCGCCCTACTCCATCTCAGCATTTCCATATGCCAGTCCTGCAGGGACGGGGCCCTAGTAGCCTTCCATCTAGCAGTTATGGCTCTCTTGGCCAGCAGGAGCGCAAGATTGGCGAAACGGCAGGCAGAGCCACCCTTCTTGACACGGGGCCCCAGACCCAGTATGCAATATGCCAACGTGTCGTTCTGGCGCAATGGTGCTATATTCGTCAGTCTTCTACAGATCGTCGCCCAATAGTGTACCAGTCTTGGGCAATCCCACAGCATATGTATCAACCCCGCATCAGGAGTGCGGCATCGCGGGCAGGCACCGTCTGCTCCCTGAAACTTAACGCTCAGTCTGTGCGGGGTCAGGTTAGCTCTATGTAGTAACATCAATTGGATACATTTAAGCTTACTATTTCGAGAAACCTTCTTGGGGTACCCCAGTATAGTGTCCCATTCCTTTTCTGTGAATGCACGGCCTACATCTCCCTCCCATTTTTCACGTAGCAGCTGTAAGGAGACCATTTTCTCAGTGCAAATTCCGTGGGGTAGCCACTTTGTCAGCCGTGCCCCATTTCCCATTAAGTATTGCATGGTAAGCAGTGCATTCGTGGCTGGTTCAATACCCTCGAGTGACCATGCGGCGCATATGTATCTGGATATATGTGCATGTAGGAGGAACTGCGCGTCGGGGCGCCATGTACACGTACAAAAGTTTAATGTGGCATTAATACACCCTCAGTAAAGAACTACCCCACTGTGGTAAATAAACTAAGCATTAACAAGTCTCGTAGGTTAGGTTTTTGGAAAGTACATCAATAAACAATTTAAAACAGAGAGGGACCCGTGCATGCAGGCCAGCAATCTTGCAAGTCCTCGGGCAAACAGACCACAGACATACAGCCACAAATACACAGACAACCCTGTTGGTAGGAAATGATCAAGAACTGTGGGGGGAACGATGGTGGCTGACTATACTGGGCAGTGCACCTTCTCCTAAGCAGGTGGTGAAAGATCTGGGTGTCTGGATCGATTCAGCCCTCAGCTTTCAGTGTCAAACCAAGAAAGTTGCAGGGACTTGCTTTGGCATGCTGTGGGGGCTCAAACCATTGCTTGGGTTTTTTGACCCATCAATCAGGCAAACGAATATTCAGGCCTCAATTTGACACCAGACTGGACTATGCCAATGCGCTGTATTTAGGGGTAAATAAGACCTAAACATTGAGACTACAGTTAGTTCAAAACGCTGCGGCTAGAACTCTTTTGGGTCTCCACCTCTAGGGCAATTCGTTGGCTACATTGGATACCTGTTGCTAGCTGAGTGGAATTTAAAGTTCTCTGCACTGCGTTTAAAATTCTGAAATCCTCCTCTCCCGGCATCCTGTCAAACCTGCTTTCACTTTATTCCCCTCCGCACCAACTTCGCTCGATGGGACAACATCTGGCAACCATGCCTCGAATACGGAGGACGTGATCGGGTGGACGTTCCTTCCATTTACTGGCTGCCAAGCTTTGGAATGCTTTGCCAGTGTCCATTCGTGCCATGGACAACTATATGACCTTTCGTAGGGCCATTAAAACTCATCTTTTCCCTTCACTTTAGTGCCTTTTCTGGTTCATTAGCCTTCATGTTCTGCACAGCGTTGGGACGCCTCTTTGCTGAGACAGCTGTGCGCTATAGAAAACATGCTAACATAGCATAACCCCACATGCAGTTACCCATCCAGAAACCTAATATACTGATGCACACACGCAACCATACAATATAAAGACGGACATACATGTATTCACAGTGCACACACGCAACCACACATCAGTGGACACACAGGAAATCATTTTGTGCTCCTGTCAGGAGAGCCACGTTTACTACCAAGAAAAGGATGACAGGGGAAGAAAGTAGAGTGACCAATCTATCAAAGAAGACCCTCAACTTTAATCCCATGGAAATCAGACAACGTTATTGACTATCAATAGTCTCACCACAGGCAAAGTTAAATACGTAAATAGTATTACATGAATAACTGAAAAGTTAACAAATCATACTGAATGCAGTCCATTAAAGTATTCCCAACATAACACGCAAACTTTATGAACTCATTCACACCCCACTTACACCTCAAAATATGAAAATAAATGTTATCATATTTAAGCAGTATTGCATGAACTGAATTGCCCTCCATGCGTGTGGATCTTTGTCGGGTGACATGTTTGATGAACTGAATATTTAAATTACTGTCTACTAGGAATTATGGGGCATATTATCAACAAATAGCGATATTTATCGCTAAGTAGGGTTAGCGGCAATTTTTTTATCGCCGCGCATCACCGGATTTTATCGCTGAGATAACGTGCTATTAGCAACGTTTATCTCAAAAGCGATAACATTTCCGGCGATAGCGGCGAAATCCGTGAATATCGCTGAGAATACAGCGATATTCACGCATTATCGCTAACAGGCTCTTAGCCATTATATCCACCTCCCATTGGATATAATGGCTAAGAACTGGTCTGAGCAGGCGTTAGTTTTTGGAGATATTCGTGCTTAGCGCAAATATTTCCATTGCTACGCCTGTGTTGGAAATAGGCGATAGCGATGTTAGCGACTGCTTTCAGTAGCTAACAGGTTAGGCACGCCCACTTTGCATGTCATTAGCGATAAATATCGCTGAAATGCAAAGCGGGCCCCAAACCGCTCGCTATCGCCTACAAGCTGTCGCTAACTGCTGTTAGCGACAGCTTGCTAATAGGGCAATAGAATTATCGTCGCTTTTTGGCTGCTAAAGCGGCGATAATTTCCTATTGCCCACCTTGATAATATGCCCCTATATGATTAGGGTTTACTACTCTTTAAATGTGTAGCTTAGGGTGTTAAGACTGTTTATTTTATTGATAGTCTATGAATAGTTGTCCTGATGCATGTACTTTCTGGTTGTAAGTACTGGTTGCAATTAGCGACAGTAATTTTGCAGCCAGTAAACCTACTATGTACGAATAGATTGGTTTGTCTAAAATGGATTCGGAGATGGTTGCAACCCAACCTAACTCATTAATATTCATGAGGTAGGTGACAAACAGAGCAGCAGCTAGAGCCAGAAATGTGCACCTTTCCTTTTCCTGTGAGAACGCTCAGTGGCCACAGTACCTAGATGACATTTAGTCATAAGAAGAGGCAATATCAGTCTTCTTGCTTGAACAGATTGTGCCATCTGGAGCAGCCTTTCTGTACTTCTTTCATGTGTGACATTCATCACAAAAGAAACAGAGACTGGAGTACATAGTGATTTCAACCAGATAAGCCAAAATGTTAAGTCCAGAAACTGAAATTACAAATCATGTGACAAATTGTGTGGAACTGGACTATTTTTATATATACATCTAAATGCAAACACTAGGTCACAGAAAGCCATGATAAGAGCGTAAGATTATTCGTCCAGAGACACAGTCTTCTAAAGTTCGGATGGTACAATTACACACGTGTCTGCTGCCTTAGGTTTTGTAATTGAACAAATTGTGTGATCTATAAACAGACTTGTAACTCCTCATCCGTATTTAATCCTAATTTAATAGTCTTTAATTTATATATCGAAGGGGCTTCCAACTTCCTCAGTTTTATTATTCCTTCTCCTCACCCTTTTCCAAAAGGTTTAATAATTCTAGAATAAATCAAATGGTTTATCTGACTTCTATCTGCCTTCTCTGGACAGTTTTTCGATTTTAATTTTTCATGTTTCATTATATTTAACACCTTAAGCGCTGCGCCCGTCCAGCGGCTGACGGCACCACTACCTCGGGAGTGCTGCCGTCGGCCGTTGGACGTTCCAACTGCACCTGCGCAATGGAACGTTCAGCACTGGAGCTGGACGTTCCAAAGTAGCTAAGGTGTTAACTACAGTGCTATACACAATGTATTTGTTTAAACTAAGAAAATTAATTGAATCATTAAGACAAAAGGAATAGTAAAATTGATTGTTCTGTGCTTCTAAATGTTGGTAATTTGACCATATGTGCTATTAAGGAAGTGATTATTGTCAAAAGACACAGGATGTGGAACTAATATTTGATGCACAATAATATCTGAGGAATCAAATTGCAATAAGTACATATAATGCATGTTAGTTCTGTAATACGATGCATTTAATGTGAACGAGTTGAGGAACACTGTGGGCCAGATGTCGGAAGCCAAATACCGCTCGGTAACAGCCGATTTCGGCCATTCCAAACCGGTATTTGGAGATTGAGATGTAGGGGGTCTAATATTTACCGATTCGGTAATTTTACCGATTCGGTAAAATACCGAATCAGTAAATTTACAGAATCAGTAAATCTAGATGTAGGTGGCACTGAAAACAGTGCCACAGGCCCTTAAGAATTCGTTATTTACCATGAAATACTATTTCATGGTAAATAACAAATTCCTGTGTACATGCACATCTGTGCATGTACATCTGTGCCATGTGGCACACATACATGCCCTAAGGGCATGTATGTGTGTCACATGACACACAAGCCAGAATCAGGGGTGCAACAGGGTGTCAAAGTGACACCCTGTCCCCCTTGGCAATTCAGTAATTTTACCGAATCGGTATTTACCGATTCGGTAATTGCCATTGATTCCTATGGGCCTCAAGGCCCATTAGGAATCAATGGCAATTACCGAATCGGTAAATACCGATTCGGGAATTACCGAATTATTCTGATTCGGTAAAAATTACTGAATTATTACCTACATCTCATTTACCGAATCTAGAATACCGAACCGGTAAAATTCGGTATTCTAGAGTCGGTAAATGAGATTTACCTACATCGGGCCCTGTGTTCTTTAGGAGATACCTGATGTAGGTGTGACGTGTGATAAAGCTATATTATCTTAAGTTAATTGAGATTGTTTTTTAACTGCTGTTTATCTACAATGACTAAATGACCTAATTAAGTTTATAATTATTTACTTGTTTAGAGCATGGGTACTCGCAACATTTTCTCCTTGGCCAAAAAGTTCATCTATGTTGTGACCAAGGACCACATTGATGTTAAGCATAGGGAAATCGTTGCATGTACATCTAGTGGTTGAATTGCATCTGGGATCTACCCAAGGTCTGTGTCGTGGGCTGACCTGTCTGGGTGTTGTGCTGCCCCTGCTTGGATCTCCGCTGGATTTGAACCCCTGACGGCCAGGACGCGGCTCTGCAGAGGGAGCTGCTGCCGCTGGTGGTAGGACCCGCCCCCACCGACCACACCGCTGCGGGACTGCGAGGCAGTCCTCACACCTGCAGCCTCTTCCCGCAGCGGCCCGCCCCCCCGCCTGGTGCTGTATAAACTTTCGCAGCACCCGCTGCGCGGGTGCTATTCAAGGTCTGTGTCGTGGGCTGACCTGTCTGGGTGTTGTGCTGCCCCTGCTTGGATCTCCTCTGGATTTGAACCCCTGACGGCCAGGACGCGGCTCTGCAGAGGGAGCTGCTGCCGCTGGTGGTAGGACCCGCCCCCACCGACCACACCGCTGCGGGACTGCGAGGCAGTCCTCACACCTGCAGCCTCTTCCCGCAGCAGCCCCGCCCCTTTACCCAGGAGTATAAAATCATCCTGACCTCGTAGGCCAGAGTAGGCTGGGCTGGGCCCACCCATTTACATCTGTTGTTCAGTGGTCCGTGCTCCGGCAGGCGATTGGCCATGCTGGCGGAAGAGGAAACCCCTGGGAAAAGAGGAAGACTACGCAATGGGTCCTTGGACAACTACTTCCCTAAGGTTCTGTGTGAGGGTGATAAGGACTCTATTTTAGCTGAGCGCAGGGCTGAGCGGCGACGTTCAGTCGAGAGTATGAAAAACAGATCCCTTACTGATAGTACTCCCCTTGCTTTGACCCGGGAGGGAGGTTTACTAGACATGAGTGGGGAAAATGCTAGCCAATAAGGTGTTTCCCTTCTGCTGTGTGATTGTACACCCACACCCTGCTTGCCCTCAGAACATATTGTAATTGTTTCCCCTATTCCCAGTCCCGGCCGTGTCACTGTTACAGCCAAACCTAGGAAGCCGAAACCCAAGCAATTAGTTGTTGCCCAGATTCACCGCCCACCAACAAGTAAAAAAAGGAGGAAATCAAGGGCGGCCCAAGGTAAAGCTAAAATCCTGCATTCTGACTTTGGTAAAGGGTTAAAAACTCCCATTTCAAATGAGAGTGTCCCAACAGAGGGGCTGGACTTTCCATCAGCTGAGGCACCACCGCCAAAAACCAGATCACCTGAAGTAGTTACGCAGGCCGTAGATTTAGATAGTAATGTTGGGGTTGTAGCACCAGATATCTCATCTCCACCCACATTAATAGGGAACTTGGAATTTTTATTGAGATCCCTCCTCTTACCTATTAATGAGACCATTAAAGAGGTTGAAATTAGACTGACAATCTTGGAGACTGCTATAAATAGCATGGTTACCTTAACCAAAGCCCAGGGGAGCGGGGTGGTGCATCCAACACCTTCAGCTAGGTTACCCGCTACCAATGTTGCTAACACCCCAACCGCCCCACCCCAACCGACTAAACAGAAGACACAGCCCCAGGGTAGGGCTGATCTCGGCTCCCAAAATCCACCCCCTTCTAAACATTTAAACACCCCAGTAACTGAAACGGGTGGTGACCCTAAAAGGCCAGTGTTAAAGGTCCCCACAAGTAACAAACGGGACGATTTTGGGGAAGGCAGATATATTAGAGACCCACGGAAAAAGGTGCCGCAAGTGGAAATTCCCTCAGAAGCAGTGCCCTTTGTGGTAGTTTTGACTGGGGTCCCACCGTTAGCAGAAAGCAAGAAGGAGGGATATGCTGAATTAAAAAATAAAATCATTCACTGGTTGAGGACATATAGGCCCATATCACATAATATAGATGGGGATATAGTCCATGTCAGGCGGATTAACTGGCTGGGTAGCAGACGTAAAGATATTGAAGGGGACCTAGTGGTGGTTAACTTTAGAGACCCTCGGGCAGTAAATTATATCTTAAACTGGCCACCTGGAAATGGGGACACGCGCATCATTCCTCGGGCCCTAACTTATTTCTATCCCAGGCCAGAGGCCTTTCCTCCTAAATACCAAAACAAGTTCCACTATTATAGACCACCCCCTCCCTTGCCATACAGCAACATTTATTCTCAGCATTGGCAGTACTCTGCCCTGGCTGCTGACCACTCTGCCTGGATTACAGTGCCCCATAGACACACAACGAACCACGACATCAGGATGGAACACCTAAGACCCTTTACCCCTCTGGACACTTATAATCGGTTTTCGCAGCTCTCTGGGCTGGAAGACTGCGATTGATGTTCACTGTCTAAGGGGGAGAGATGTGGTCAGTTAGATGTGGAGGGTCCGCGATCAGGTGGCAGTATAGATATAGGGCAGGAGGGATCCCCTGTAGTTCAAACTGCCAATACCACCGACACTAATGGGGCTCCATCGGTAGACGTGAGTATGGTCAGCACGGTTAGTTGCCCTGTATACCCTAAACCTTCCATTCGGGAGGTGGGTAGCTGCATGACCACGGTGGGTAATGATGGGGGGAGTAAGGGGGTCCATACCAAAGTACCCAAGGGTCGACGGGTAATAAACCTGTTATCTTGGAATGTAGCGGGGCTAAAAAGGAAGATGGATATACTGGAATGGCATACATTCATCTAGAAGTTCGATGTTTGTCTGTTTCAGGAAACCTGGAGCCTGCTACCCATAAACAAATCGGCCTACACCACCTATTTTTCCCCTGCAGTAAGCAAAGGGAAGGGCAGACCTGCGGGAGGCCTCACGGTCTGGATAAAAATTGATTTAGACTGGGATGTGACCCACCACGACTCGGAGTGTAGTGACATACTTCACCTCTCTTCTAGGGGTCACACCGAGGGTTGTAGGCTTGATCTATTCAACGTGTATGCCCGAGGGGCACCAGGGGATACCACCTCATCAACCTTATCATCTTTAGATTCAGCCTTAGCTAACTGCCCTCCTGCAGCGAAAATCGTCGTGGGGGGGGATTTCAACTGTACGTTTGAACCCCTCCTTGGAGACGACCCCTTGGGTATTGAAGATGAAGATTCGAAATGGTCCATCCCAACCTTGTCTTTGCCCCCTATTAGGAAATGGTCTGCTAGGGCAATCCAAATCAATGCACTAACTAGGGATCACAAGTTAAGAGCCCTTAACGGTAGGACCATGTCCGACCGGGCAGGTGCACTAACCTTTAATAGGCTCACTGGGCCGTCCCGAATTGACTACATCCTAATGGATGTTAGTTTGTGGGCTGACCTAATTGATATGGAGGTGTTGCCAAGTCAGGATAGCGACCATAACCCCTTGTGTAGTAAGTTTAAGTGGGGTATCTCTAAAGATAGGAGGGTGAGTGCCCCCACAAAGACAACTAAAGAGATTATCCCATACAACAATAACCGCAGATTGAAATGGGATAAGGCAAACCTGAAGGAGGATGATTTAGGGACCATTAAATCCCTCGTGGAGGGCCTGTACTCGGATCTGGAGGTTTGGGATTGTGTAAACCAGATCAGCATGAACCCTCCTACTTCCCTTGACTCAGTCTATAAAGCCACAATTGAGCAAGTAAGTCACTTCTTTACCTCCAAAGGGAAAAGCTATAGGAAAAACACCACACCCCCCATCTTAAGTAAACCTTGGTATTCTGACCAGTGCAAGGGGATAAGGAAAAATCTGACAGAAGCCCTACTTTCGAGGGATCCTTTACTAGTTAGAGCGGCTAGGAAGGATTATTTGAAAGCACTAGCGCTGGCTAAACGTGAATGGGAGGAACAGCATTGGCAAGACCTAACTAATGCCGTGAGTAGGAGGAACCCGAACCTTTTTTGGGATTTAATTAACAGAGCTAGACAAGGGAGATCTCAACCATTAGCAGCTCACATAACTAGCCAGCAATGGTTTAATCACTTTTTAGCCTTATATGGAGGTAATGAGGATATAAATAGTCCCGGGGTAGCCAGCTCTGGTGATGGGGATCCCACAGGGGTGGACGACCTCCCATTTACGGCCTCTGAAGTTGTAGTAGCTATTAGACACCTAACCCCCAAGAAGGCGGCCGGTCCGGATGGGATCCCTGGGGACCTCTTGATTGCGGAACCTCGGGCTTGGGCAAACCTAATCGCCACAATAATGAACTTGATTGTAAAGGGACACCCTGTGCCAGATTAATGGAAGGTGGCTGAGGTGGTAACAGTGTTTAAGAAGCGGGCAAGAGATGACCCTGCCAACTACAGACCTATCAGTCTGATAGATATAATCCAGAAAGTGGTTGGCAGGGTCATTATCTCAAGGGTTGGCGATTGGATGGAGGAGGCTAGCATCCTCTCCCACCTCCAAGAAGGATTCCGAAGGAAGGTAGGCACGATGGACCAGGTCTTTCGCTTTTTTGTTATCTATTGGAAGACAGTCACCATCAAAAAAGGCAGTTTATATATGGCCTTCATAGATCTCAAAACAGCCTTTGACCTGGTCCCTCGCGGGAAATTGTGGGAGATCCTAAGAGGGATGGGATTTCCCGGCAGACTCTTAAGTTTAATTGTAAAGCTCCACGAGGGGAATTATGCGAGGATCAGATGGGGAACCCAGGGCCAGTTAACGGATAGGGTCCCTGTGAGGAGGGGAGTACGCCAGGGCTGTGTTATGGCTCCGACTCTTTTCTCCCTGTTTGTGAACGGAGTGGTGGACCATCTGAAAGGGGAAGAGTCGGATGCCCCTTCCCTGGCGGGGGAAAGAATCCCCACCCTACTCTTCGCCGATGACACCTTATTGATCTCCAAATCTCCAGTGGGTCTGCAAAAACTCTTGAATCGATTTAGCTCCTTTTGCACTAACAGAGGCTTAATCATCAACACCTCGAAAACTAAATTGATGGCATTCTCACCTTCCAAAAGATTTAAAAATAACTTTTCGCTTAATGGGGCCCCCCTGGAGATGGTCGACTCATTCGACTATCTAGGAGTTTGGATAAATAGTCGAATGACTTGGAAGGACCATCTGGCCAAAATGTTACTCGGTCACAAAAGAGTATCTGGGGTGACTCTGAGGGAGCTTCGTGAGTCAACTAGCAAACCTGTCTCCCCGGCCATGGTGATTTATGAGGGCCAGATACTCCCGGCGGCATTATATGGCTCTGAGCTCTGGGGGTTTGAAAATGTTTTAGAACTCTCCATAGCAGAAAACAAGTTCTTGAGGGAGGTGGTGGCTCTTCCCGCCTCTACTCCGCTGAACCCCCTGCGACTAGACTTGGGTAGACAAGCCCTTAAGGACCTAGTGAGGCTACGCCCATTGCTCTTCTGGGCCCGCTTAAGAAGGACTGAGGAGCTTGCTAAATATGCTGAAGGGTTGGATGACCTTCTACTGCTCGACACTGGCAATCAAATTGGATGGTTGAACAATGTGAGAGATCTGGTTTTCAAACTTGGACTAAGAGATGCATGGGAGTCAATGCCGCCGCCCAAGCTAGTGATCAAGAAGCTATACTGGGATTGGGTACAGGGCGAGGCATTATGTGGATCGGTTGGGGGTTCACTTACCGATCGGTTTTTGGAATTTAAATGGGTGAGAAAATTGGAACCTTTCCTTGACCTGATAACCAAACCCCTAGACAGAGCGCTATATTTAAAACTAAGGTACGGGACCCTCCCGGTGCATGACTTTACCATGAGGTGGTCCAAATCTGGTGCCCCCTTGCGCTCGTGCCCCGGCTATGCAGCACCTAAGGAGACTGTGGCCCACCTATTTTTTGCCTGTCCCGCCTACAAAGTGGCCCGAAAAATCTGGCTAAAACCTGTATGTAGGGAATTGGGGTTGAGGTGTCATAGTCTGGCCTTACGTGTACTCTCTACCGATTCATCGTCCTCTGTCATGATATGCGGGGTGGCAAAATTTTTGAGTAGTGCTTGGCTGGCGCGCTCACGGTTACTGAAGTTATATTCTAGGCTACCTATCGATTGATGTATGTAAACTGATGATACCCTCACCTAATCTAGTGACTGTTGAGTATGCTTCATCTTAGGTTTATATTAACTATGCTGCTATATTTTATCATTGTTTTTAGCGGGGGAATTGTATATTTATTGTGCATATGTACTCTTTTATGGTGAACAAATTTTACCGAATAAAGATTATTACTACTGCTACTGCATCTGGGATCAATCCTAGCTTCTGCACTTCACCAAATGGTGTGATCCTAGGCAATTGTTTTATTTCACTTTGCTATTGGCATTGTTGTCAGGATGGGTGGGGAGGCACAAATATTTTTGAATTCATGTTTGAAACTGTCACTTAAAAATAAAATTTGTAATGCACTGTTTTATAGTATGATGTTCTAAGGTGAAATGCTTCTGCAGGTTAAGGAAAGAATTAGTTTTTAATTTTAAAGGAACGTTCTCATATTTTTACATGTTTGGCGCAAGACGTATTTCAAAATTAAAGTGCTCTTAAAGTTAAGTGGTGCAGTACAGTTTCTGTGCTTCTTTTTTTTTAACTTCAGTTCGATTGTAAATAAATGCTTGCTTTTTATTTATTATCTTTATGAATATGAATGCATTGTAAAGTAAACAGCAGCCTAGTGCTATTGTTCAACCAAGGGTCATATGTAAAGGTCAGGAGGGCCGCATGCGGCCCCTGGGCTGTACTTTGAGTATCACTGGTTTAGAGATGCACACATATGAATTGCAATAGGTCCCAATGAGGCAAGATGCTAGTCGCGAAATGCGCAAAAGGATAGGATAAACAAATTAGAATGAGTGGAATACAATCTGAAACTTTGAAGGCATATATTGTGTGTGTGATTAGTTGACATGGTCTACATCTACAGTGACCAAATAAGACATTTGTATCATTTGAAAATGCTAATGTTTTGGGATATTTGAAGCTTGTGCCTCAGTTGGACCCTCAGATTAAAGACAGTCTTGTTGAAGAAATGACAAAGTGTTGCATTAACTATGCCAAGTTTAAAAGACAGTTTGTAAAGTAGATTTCTCCTAGTGCAGAGGTCAGTCTTATGACAATGCTGTCAGCAAGTCAGGGCATTACAAAGGAATCCAGAAGAAGCTTTTAGAGCAGAAGCAGTACGACATATTCATACCATGTACTTCCCACTGGTTGTTGCCAGCAGTGCCGACTTGCTGTTGGATAGCAGTAGCTTTTTTTAATTAACAGTCAGCTTTATACATTGTTCCCTGTCTCATACCCAAATGAGCAGTTCTTAAAATACAGCCAATGATCTTATGTTGAAATGTATTTCTAATATTCACTGGTAGGCACATGCTGAGGCAGTATATGTGATTGTAGAATCTTACTCACAGGTTGTGGCTACATTATAAGGTATAGCTGATGACCGATCATGAAAGGAATGGAAGAAAGGAAAGGAAGAAACAATGTGAGAGGCTGGAGATATTGCAAACACAATCAAGAGCTAGAGTATGTATTCATTTTTTGCATGTGGAATGACATTTTACAAAACACTCACCACCCAATTCAAGTTCTCCAAGCAAAAAGATTTAGGGGCCGATTAGGATTGCGGATGGATTGCCCCCTCCGGGCTGACGGTAGCCACCCCCGGCCCGGCGGGGGCAATCCGTCCGCCATCCTCACAGAAATGACCCCCCGCCACATTAGGATGGCGGGGGAGTCCGCGGCGGATGGCAAGACCGTCCGCCGCTTTTCCTGTGCTTACATATGGTGGCGGTGTCTGCGTTATGGTGGCGGTGTCTGCGAGACACCGCCAACCATATTAAGATGCCGGCGGTCCTATGCATTTCCACGGCGGCATTGCCGCCGTGGAAAGGCATACGGTCTTTGCTTTGGGGGCCCGTTGCTGGCCCCTAGGGTGAAGGGGGGGTGGGGGTGCACAAGGGGGTACCTATGGTACCCCCCTGGGTTTCAAAGTACAACATGGCAGGCACCATGCGGTGCCTGTCATGTTGTGCTTTGAAACGCGCAACTTGCATTTTTAGGATTGCGGCGGACGGTGCTTTCAGCACTGCCCAAAGCAATGTTAAAAATGCGGAATGCAGCCGCCACTGTGGCGGGTGCATCCTAATTTGTTGCACGGGACCTCCGCCCATGTGGCGGACGGTCCCTTCCTATGACGAGATGGCAGACGGACAAAGTCCGTCCGCCATCCTAATCAGCCCCTAAATTTGAAAATACATGCAGATATCTTACAGACAAATTAAAATGGCACTGATATACTTTGAGGAATAATTGTGAATTTATTAGGACATCAAAAGATATCTTGCCCACTGACATCCAAAATAAAACAAGCTTGACAGTGCCTCATAAACCATATTCAATATTAAAATTTGCATATCCCATGCTATGGTACAAATTGTGCATTTGAAACTCATATGAATAGGAGATGTAAAGAGTAAAAAAGAAATATCAAGTAGATTTTCTTTTCTAAATAACATGGTCTTATCTGATCAACAATATTCACGATATTCAAAAACGCCTGTTGACTCATACCTGGTTGACTTCAAAGCAAATCTCTGTGGAGTTTCTTTCTTAGGTGCATGAAAAGATTATTCAAGCAGGAAACATTGGGCCATATGTATCAAGCCCTTTTCCCGTTCGCAAACGGGCAGATTCTCACAATCGGCCCGTTTGCGAAAGGGAAAAGGCCTTTTGGGAATTATCACATCAAATAGGCATCGCAAAGGAGTGAATCGCAAAATTTGAGATTCCCTATTTTACAATTGAATTTAAGGAATCGCAATTTGCGATTCCTTAAATGCGATGCAGGAAGCACCCAAGTTGTGCGATTTTGGCATACGAAATTACAAATTACCACCAACTTCAAGTTGGTGGTAATTTGCGATTTCTTTGAAAAATTCACTTTTTTACATATTTCAAAGTGCCATGTGGTGCACATACATGCCCTTAAGGCATGTATGTGCGCCACATGTGCACACATACATATTTCAGGGGTGCTACAGGGTGCCCTTTTAACACCTTTGCACCCTTGAAATTGCATACACAATTTGCGAGTACCTAATGAGTACTCGCAAATTGCGAATTTCTTCCCATTCATTCCTATGGGCCTCTGGGCCCATAGGAATGAACGGGAAGCTATTCCTTAATTGCAATCACAATGAAGGAATATTAAGGAATCGCAATTAATATTGTAATTCCTGCATACATTCCATTTTGCGAGTCCTTAATAGCAATTGGCAAAGATCGCTATTAAGGACTCTCAAAATGGGTTTTTAATACATATGCCCCATTGGATTTAGCTATTTTGATCTTCATGCCACAATTTCACTAGTGTTTGGGGGTTTATATACAGCATGTGTTGGTCTCATCCAGCATTGGGATTTTTCTGGATATGGGTATTTAGTACAATACGCAATATCTACGATTTAACAATAAACTTGGATAGATGAAAGGACATTTTGAAGCATTGGAGGAATAGTCATTTAACCGATTGGCCATACAGAACCTTACAAAATAGTTTTCAGTTCGCTGCTTGGAAGGTCATTGTCAGTCAGTCAAAACTAGTTTATTTAGGAAATAATCCATACTATCATTACAAATACAAGCAAACAATAAATAACTCAACATAAAGCACATAAAAAGACAGAGTTAGAGATACAAAAACTACTCACACGCCAGTATACACATAATGGCCCACATGCATCAAGCACTTTTTCATTCGCAAATGGTGCGATTCCTTAAAATCGGCCGTTTGCGAATGCAAAAGTGCTTTTTGGGATGCATGAAGCAATTTTAGAATTCGCAACATTGTTGCGAGTTCTAAAATTGCGGGTGCTTTTAAGAAGTCGCAGATGTGCGACTTCTTAAAAGCAATGCATCATTACTTTGACAAGTGGAAATTCGCAATTAGGGTTCCAAATTTACCGAGTGGTTGAACCACTCGGTAAATTTGGAAAAAGTGTTTAAAATGCTTTAAATGTTTTTTTTTCAACATTCATGTTTCACACACACATGTCCTTAGGACATGTGTGTGTGAAACATGATGCGAAAAATACATTTCAGGGGTGCATGGGGGGGTCCTTTGGAACCCCCCTGCACCCATGAAATTTTCTAAGTGCCACTCGCAATTCCCATTGACTCCTATGGGCCTTTTGGCCCATAGGAATCAATGGGAATTGCGAAAATTAACTTAAGAATTCGGTATTCATTTGGGATTCGGTAAAAATTGCGATTTTTACCGAATCACAAATGAATACCGAAAATAATGATGCATAGCATTTTGCACTTCTTAATTTGCGATTCCTTATTTTTCGCAAATTAGGAAGTGCAAAATGTCACAATGATGCATGTGGGCCTATGTCACATATACGTTTCTGTGTCGAACAGCAGCTCATAAAAAACGACTCATGGCATTGATCAGCGGCAATCTCTTTGTGAAAACCAAACCCTTATATATCTGATGAGCTCGGTAACTCCTATTGCAGGGGCGATGGGAAAGCAAAATGCAGTGAACCCCCATGAGCTCGTGAACTTTCATTTACATTTTGTATGTCACATCCCACCCCGAAACACATAATTCTGGTGTTTTCCCTTAAAGGTGTCAAGAGTAGTATCTCCAAAGACAATAATACATTCCCCGGGGGCGTAAAAGTTAAATAAAAGCATAAAAATTGCACGTTTCCCCCAGAAATGGTTCAATCGATTGTCTACAGCAGGCATTGAGGATCATTTACTGTAGATTTGCCTGCATGCTTCAAGAGAGCTCTGTGAACCCAAGTTGTAAACTTACTTACTCTATATTGCACTGATTTTTTAATAATGTTCCTGAACTGACAGACATTCGTTTTGTTTATCCTTGAACTTTTAAAGGAAATTAATCCCGTTTCATTTTACCATTTGATTTCAGCACAAATTAACCCCAGGTTAAAATGTGCAACAGTTTGAAATTAGGAAACAATATTTGCGATTGATTAAAAAAATAAGTCATCACATTCCTTGGTTGAAGTAATCCTTTATGTGTATTAAGGAAATATTACTCCCTCGGTTGTACAAATACAAGTGGCTTAGATGATTCATGAGTTCGTAGGTCATGCTGAACCTTGTTAATTTCTTTTTGTCATTAACCAGACATGATTAAAGAGATAAGAACGTTTAATTGCACCATTATTGCATAAATTGGGAATACATTGTGATCATACTTGGGAAGAAATGTTTCTGAGATGATCTACTTTTGACTATGGTGGTGATGGTGTTGCAATTCTAAAATATTTTGTTAGACCTGGCATCCTTGGCGTTGTCTCCCTTGCCTTTTTTCCTCTAACTCCTGTATTTTTGACTGCAAGCTAGACTTCGTTTTTGCTGTTTTGTATACTCTGGGCACATTACCACTACTGATCAGTGCTGAAGAGCAAGTGCTCACCGTGTAAAGTGTGATTATGATTGGTTATCCATAATTGGCATACTTGATTTACCAGTAAATCCCCCGTAAAGTGAACTGTGTGTGCCCAGGGCTTGTAAATGAAATGTTACTAGTTAGGGGGCCCTCAGCACTTGTTGTGCCACCCACATGAGAGGACTTGTAAACCTGTCTCTTACCTGCAATTGCAGTGTCCGTGAGTGGAGTTTTAAACTGCCATGTCGACCTGGCAAGTGCTTTCACTTGCCAAGCCCAAACCACCCCTTTTATTACATGTGCGTCACCCGTAAGGTAGGCCCAAGGTACCCCATGGGCAGGGTGCAGTGTATGTGAAAGGTAGGACATGTACTGGTGTGTTTTACCTGTCCTGATAGTAAAATACAGCCAATTTTGTTTTTCACTCTTACAAGAGCTATCTCTTCCATAGATTATCATTGGAGCTGCCTTGTATCATCTTACAAGAGTAATTTGTAATTAGGAAGAAATAGAGATTGGAGTTTGGGTTCCCTGATCTCAAGATTTAAAAATACATATTTTAGTGAAGTTGCATTACAAATTGTGTATTTGAAAATGTCACTTTTAGAAAGTGAAAAATTTCATGTAATGGACTCCTTCCCTTTCAAAACTTCCAATGTTTGTATTTATTTGAATGATGCTCCAGGCAAAGTCTTAGCGTGCACACTCAAAAATGTGCCTTGTCCCAACGGCACAAATTGAATATCAATGAAATGTCTGGTGCATTGTCATGAACCAGTTTCAGGGAGCACTGCTAGTCAACTGTCTCAGTAAACCATTGTTTAGTCATACCGATATACCAAATGTATCCATAGTTGTCAGTTCACTTTGTAATTCAAATGGAGGCGATGTGATATCAAAAACCATTTATTTCTCCAGGAATGCCCATCCAGGCTTTTTCCAACAGCTCGTGAATCACTTTCAGTTGCAAATCACCAAATTGGGAATCCACTCAATGCATTTCGGGTTACTAGCCCTTCGTCAGGCGTAACTAGATTTTAAAGTTAAATACAGCCCATCAGAAACCACGTGTAATATGTCTCTCACTTTGTTACAAATCATATTGTGCACAATACATATAGTGCTCAAACCACTATTAACCAAAAGATATACATTCCTTTTATCAAATAATACTCAAATACAGTATAAAAATGTGACTGTTCACCAGTGATCACAAAAGCGAAAAACAAAATAAGTCAAACAAAAAATGAATGTGGGCCTGTGCTTGTTTACAACCACACAACATACGCCACATGCACCAACCACCCACCCAAATAGCACTCCAAGCGCCTTTAGTAATTTACCTCAATCTCAACCTTTCCATCCTCTGTGTGCCCCAAATTTCATGGAAAAACCAACAGCGACCTCCTTAATGCCAAGCTTTTAGACTAGTGTGAAGGTCTCCTTTTCAAGCACCACAGGTGGAAACATTAAAAGCTGCTGTGCAGCAGTATTCAAACGTGAACTACCATGTGATCTGGAGCATTGATTCCAAACGTCATAACGAAAGCTCAGCCTACTAAACAAATGAATGTGAAAAGAATTCTGTGCAAACACAAAACTAATTTTAAACAGAAAAAAGAATGTGCCCCTATGTTTGAATAATTAAACGAAACCATGTGGCATATTAACAAGGGCTTTATCTCCGCTTTTTTGGCTTTAAAAGCCAAAGAAGCGGAGATAAAAATATTGCCCTATCAACAATCCAAATTCTGGATCAAATGCAACACTTCTCCAGCGTACAGCAGAACTGACGCATCGCTTCACTGAGGACTCATAAACCAACACATCCCTATGTTTTCCGATGCTTCCCTCCCTTGCGGCTGTTTTTCAACTTGTATTTTGAATCATTAAAGGTACATTATGTCAAATCACAACATCCATAGAGTTCTATGGACAGAATTGCTTAAACTTTTAAAAAGTGATATTTTGAGTTCTGCATGTTGGATTTTTGTCGTTTTGACCATTTTGGTAATTTAGTTAAAGATTGTTTATTTTTCGAAACTGGTGCGGTGTCCATTTGTAGAGGAAAATCTGGTGGAATATGTAGGTGGAAAACAGCTTGATATGGGAATTTCAGACATAAAGTGGGGCAGAAACATTGAATTCCGTAGTGCATCCACATTCCATAGGGGACATCCAGTAATGCTGCAGTAGCTCAGCGGTGTCAATATGTGCAGTATTAATGCATCAGGAAGGCTGTAATGACAGTCCAACTGTCTAATTAATTAATTAATTAATTGTGGGTTTATATAGCGCTAGGATAGACTCCCGGAGGAGTATCTCCGCGCTTCGACCGCTGCGAAACCCTTCCTGGCTTCCCTGAGAGAAGGTCCCTTAATGGGTATCTCCAGGGTGAGACCAGGCATCCCCGGCGGTCTGGTGGGGCCGTTAGTGCAGATGAGGCAAGCTTATGCCCAGAGTTGCCGAGTGTGATCGCTGATCAGAGTGGGCACCGAGGCGAGAGAATTATCGAGTCCGCTGACCCTGGTCCAGAAACCTGCCGCGTCGGGAATCAAACCCTGGTCCCGGGCCGTCCTCTGCTCTCAGGTCTGCCGCCTCTAACCGGTGAGCCACACTACTGCACTAAGTATCCATGTGGCAGTATATGCCACATGGATACTTCGGACTTATTCATCAAACTTCTACACAATGCAACGCAGCAAGCCACCTACCTGCATTAACCTCTGGCGGCCCGAATAAAACATGCAGTATTCCCAGTCCGCCAGTGTTCCTCGGACAGTACAACGAAGAGAGCATCTTGATTGGTTCCTGCGCATTATATAGGCGCGCTTCCTCCTTCCTGTCGGTACCTCCCCTTCGGCTTAGGATTCGCCTTGGGTACCGACAGAGAGGTGAGACGACGCACTAACGCCATTTACAGACGAGGGATTTTGAACAGCGGTTACCTTTTTGTTTCGCTGTTTATCGTTACTACATCGATACTGGGGAATTCAAGAACTACCTCTCTAGTATTTCAAGCTGCACTATTAGAGGCACCTTCTTTTACAGCATACTGTCATTTTCCGCTATATTCCTTATGCCATGGTGGCATCAGGCATTTTAGTTTTTAGGTCTCGCCTCTCAATGCGCATGCGCATTGAGCAGAGCGAGACTATAGGCACTTAAACAGACTTTACCCAACTGGCGATTTGGTGCTGTGCCCGTGCGCTTTTAGGTCAATGCGCAAGCGCATTGACCTAAAATGCGCATGCACAGCATCAAATGCCAGCCATCTGTTCCCCAGCAGCTCTTCCCGCTCTGCCCCACAAGCTTCCCCCAGCGTGCGCTCTGCCTCAGCCGCATTTTTTTACAACTCCTCACACCTCCCACACCTTTGAAGTGAAGCTTAGCTTCACTTCAAAGGCCCCTGCTGCATCATGTCTCTCCCTCATCGCCGCTCTCCCCGCTCCGCCCCCTAAGCTGCAGAAACCTAGATGCTTGTTACTGCATGGCGACGTTTCACAATACTTTTTTCTGGGAGAAACTTATGCCTGGGAAAATGGATCACATGCAAAATGATTTGTTGCACGGTATTCAGTAAAGTGGGGTCTGCTGGGTAATATTGTGCTGTGCTCACATTGCATGCATTCAAACACTGATGCACATGTGAGAAGTTTATTGGAACAAAAATGACCATGAACATGCAAAGCACATTCTGTTTATCCATGCACAGTGCTAACTTTTCAAGCATTTGCTAGTAGGTACTCCTGCATTTCCCACAAAATTTACATTCGAAAGATCTAACTTGGTATTAAATACACGGGACAACATACCAGTCAGCCTATTTTTTTACCCATTTGTATTAGTGTGACATTTATTTACTCTATAGAAAAAACGTAGCTAATTTACTACAATTCTCCAGTTTTCCCTAAACTATTCTTCCACAATGGATTAATAGTGTGCCTTTAATCCAAATACGTCTTTGGGGTGTGAACGTTACAACGTGGGGTATACACATGACCATGAATAGGAAAGACCGCACACCGCCCTCAGATATTTTGAATATCCACGTTCAACTCCTCATTATCAGGAGCTGAGAGAATGTGGGGTAGTGTGGAAGCTTTAACCTATAGTGTTAAAGGAAATCTCGGCGTTCTCAAACCTCGTGAGGTAAAAGCATTTTCTGTGGCGTTGCTCAGGCTATTCGTCCATGTTGCTTCGGGTTTCTCTCCTGAGGCTGGCTGTCCTTGCTATTCCTTCGCTTGCTCTGCTTCACGCAGGGCTTTGAGAGCTTGTTGGGGTCAGCACGCATTAGCAGCCTGCCATGTTTACATGTGATTGTACCTTTGAGGCGGCGCTGCACGCGCGTGTGCACACACAGCTGCGGAGTGTTTACTACTGCTTTGCATTTGCATTGTGACGTTGGCGAAAGCTGCTCGACCCGGTGACTCAGCTTCCGGCTGACCCGCCATCAAAGCCTCTCGCGCACTCCATCGCACCACTAGTTTGGAGCTGCAGTTCTTTTACGACTCTCGAAATGGGGTGGTTTCTGGGGATGCAAAGAATCCGTCTCTCTGGCATTTTTTTTTAATAGCTGCAAGCTGTGAATGAGATGTTGTGGGAGACCGATGTATAAGTTCACACATACATCAAACAGGCCAAGAAAGAAAAAGAACAGCAACTTCATACACAAATAAAATTTAAAAAAAACAACAAAAAAGTCTATCTTTGGCCTTGCCAGCTCATACAACCCAAACTACGTATGGTACATCAAAAAGGTTACTGGAATGCTCAGATTGGGTCTTTTTGCATTTTATTTTATAGATTTTTTTATTTTTTAATATTTTTTACCAATTTTCCCCTCCTCCCCCTCTGCAATTTATTTTTTCCTTGTGTAGAACTCACGACCTGGTCACACCACGAATAATAGTTACACCTAGAACAGGGACACGAGGGGCGGAGGGAAAGGCCCCTCCCCTATCCCTAGCCCACCCTGCCGCCCCCCAACACAGACACTTCAAAGCTTTCTTTTTAAAAGCGAAAAGCAGGTTTCAGGCAAGGCATTGCTATGAAGTTCAAAGGATAAGGTATCTACTTTGACACCTCGGTTCTTAGTTAGGATGGAGTTTAACGTTTCTGAACGAATACATTTCAACATTTCAGTTCTTAGCATACCTATATTCACTATATTTTACCAGAAACCTTTTTTGTCTCCTTGCAGTTTATAGTCCTATTTTTCGACGCGAATCTTTAATGCCAATCTGTCGAGTTGTTAAAAAACTTAACCACTACCAATACATTGATTGGGATGTGCATGGAGTTGCAAATAGTGTTTTGTGAAGAAAAAATAAATTATGAAACTGAAATGAAGAACTGTTGGGGAAAGAACCAAACCCAATTTGATAACTGGGGAGAGACGTTTTAAGGCATAGGCTAAGTGGGCAATTGCGCAAGGCCCCCTCCTTCCAAGAGGCCACTGGGAAAATGTTTTTTAGGTCTTGCCTGTCAATGCGCATGCGCATTGAGCTTGCAAGACTATAGGGGCTTAAACGAAGTTTAACTAGACTGGCGATTTGATGCTGTGCCCGTGCGTTTTTAGGTCAATGCGCAAGCACATTGAGCTAAAATGCATGTGCACATCATCATATCGCCAGCCATCTGTTCCCCAGCTTGGCGCCTCCACTCCTGCTCTCTCCTGGCTGCTCCTCCCCTAAATATTTACGGCCGTACTTTCACTTTCACGGCTGGCAGGCCGTGTCTCGTTTTATTTTTTTTTGCTTGTTTTTTTCACTCTCCGCCTACCCTTCTCCCTCGTTCGTTTCTCATGCCTCAGTCTTTCCCTCCCTCTATTTGCCTACCTCCCCCTCCATTCACAGTCCCTCCTTTCCACATATTTCCGTCTCTGCTCTTTGCAGCATTTGTTGTCTCTGTTTCTATCACATATCAGCTCTCGCCCTCCTCCACAGTCCGTGCCCCCATTCCTAAACACTTATCTGCCTTTCTGTGTTCTGTGCCCCGCCCCACCACAGAGACCGCTGCCCCACACCAGAAGACGCTGCCCCACCCCCTTTGCACGCTTCTCTCCTCCTCCCGTTCTTGATGGACATTGTTGTCGTTTGTGAGCTTCTCTCACCGCCTCACCAAACATACATGCACACAAGCTCTCTTGACAAAAACAAACATCCACAGAGACACACAAGCACCCTTGCTTACAGACCAAAAAACACACATGCGTACAAATTCACAAGCTACCTTGCACACGGACCAATAAACATACATGCGCACAGACATACAAGCACCCTTGCACACGTACTAAAAAAACATACATGCGCACAGACACACAAGCTCCTTTGCACACGGACCAACAAACATACCTGCGCACAGACACAACGGACATACAAGCACCCTTGCACATGGACCAACATACATACATGCGCACAGACAAACAAGCACCCTTGCACACGGACCAACAAACATGCATGGGCACAGACACACAAGCTCCCTTTCACACCGACTAACAACCATACATGCACACAGACACAGCAGACACACAGGCACCCTTGCACACAAACCAATAAACATACAGGCACACATGGCAGGGCACCCATTTGCTATTTGGTGCCACATTTAAAATAACTTTTGTGCCCACATAGGTGTCCATTTCCTCCAGAAAAGGTGTTGAATTCCTTGGTTAATCATCTCCCATTTGTCGTGTCAGTAACTTCCTTTTCTGCTTCTAGGCATGAAATCATCGACTTGCAAAACTCTTTTATAAATAATGTGACAAGGGCCCATTACCCTAACTAACTGCACGCCATGAGTCTATATAATTTCACACCGAGATGCCAAGCGAGAATGGTTCCATTCACTTTATGTACTGCACAGTAATCTGGCTCATTTAAGAAATGAACAGGCCACGTGTGCTTACTTCGGCTTTGTTTAAAAACCTCGCTATACCCATTTCGATCCTTAAAAAGCATTAAAACGTTCCCTTCATGGCAGGCCTGGCTCTAGAACACGGTACCGGTGCCCATCCCCACTCTCCGGTACCAGTGTTTTATTTCTGCCATTACTTACTCCTTCCGCTGCCTCCCCTCTCGCCGCCCATTATTTCGTCCTGTGACTCTGGGTCGGGTTATTTTCCACAGTATCAGTGACCCTGAGCACGCGCGTGTGTGTCATAAAGATGGCGATCTCCTGCTCTTCACACCTACTTGTTTCGCGCCTCTCCGGGGCTCAAACCTCTCTAATAACAATGGTGCTAACACCAAGCGTTTTAAGACAGCTAGCGTTCCACACCCAACCCTTGCATTTACAAAGAAGCACAGTGAGCCGTAGAAGAGGAAATAATTCAGTGCAACTCTTACTGCTCCGTTGAAACAATGCATTGTCATTAAGTGAGATTAATCCAACGCCCTTTCCTCCGAATCTATCCCAACCGCCCTAGACAATTTGCTTCATGCGTTTTTATTGCTATCCAGCCGTTTACCCTCACTTTAGTATTTATTTACATGTTAATATAAGCCGCACTCCTACAGTACTTTGCAAAAAAATACAAGTAAATAGTTACATGCAAAAAACTTTATAGTTGCACAATGCGTGACTGCAATCCAAACAGGAACTTTGCACCAACAAAAAGGGCTTGCACAGATTGAATGGAGCACCATTTAGAAAAAAAACATATGGTAAACCTCATCGACTTTGGGCTGCAATGAAAACTATCCAACTATTCACGTATGTTATATATAAAGATCATATCCTGAATTGAATTCCCTTTACACTTCACTTTACTCGACACTCATCCTCCTTCCCCCCATGAGATTTGTTCATTCATTGACGAATGTTTATGATTCAAACTGTTTATACTCGATGATATTTCCTTGCCCCAGCCATGACCATATCTTTCTTAGGCATCATGGCTCCCACTATGTCGTCCATTCCACCTCACCTGCTGCATTTCTTTGATTCCTACATCTTGAGGGTGATTGGATTTTATTTCACAACAGCGCAAACACAGCACCACTCAGCGCAACCACAGCACCACTCAGCGGAACCACAGCACCACTCAGCGCAACAACAGCACCACTCAGCGCAACCACAGCATCACTCAGCGCAACCACAGCATCACTCAGCTCAACCACAGCATCACTGGTTCAAATATGTTCTCTCAATGTTTCAAGCTTTATTACAAATGTCACAAAAAGATGTTAATAATTCACTTCTGTTCTTGGATTTTCGTCCCAATAAAATACACTGAACATATTCTTCACAAAAGTTATTTACAAAAGTTTAAGCTATTGCCATTATAAATTAAATAAATTATTTAAGTATTAATTATTTAAAAAAATTAAAAGCCATTGTTATTTGTAGTATCAATACATCTAAGTCATGTGAATACAAAACATGTTGCATTACAAATGCTATAGGTGTCACATTTGCAAAAGTTATAACTATTGGCATTGTAAATGACAAAGCTAATAATTTAGCTATTTTCAAAAACAACACATAAATAAAAAAAAAATCATTTACAAGACCAATAGCTCCAACTTTTCTAATGCGAGACCTATTGCATTTCCAATGCTTGTTCATTTTAAGGTAGAAATAGACAGCATTTCCAGCAACTATATACCACACATAGAATTCCTAGTTTCACCAATAAGGCTGTCATTTGAAATTGTCGCGCTCCTTGAGACCATGTTGAAATGCCTCCACCAAGCACTTTTTTGTACTACTGTTTTTTTAGGTTTGGAAATAGGTGGAGGGTTATTGTAATAGTCCTCTCTCTCCCCCTCCTTTTTCCATATTTAGAGCGGGGCCTCATCACCTGAGCAGTTGCCAGGCGAGGTGAGTCATACTCCTACAAGAGTCTGGGTGAGTTACAACTTAATATTTGATTTTGTGCAACATAATAGTCTAAATGAATAAGTCAATCATTTGCACATATGATAAAAGCATATTATGCGTCTGTGGTTTATTGCATAGGTCTATCTGTTTTGTGTATTATTTCAGGAAAGAATCCTTTATTGAGAACATACACCCTTCACATCGGATATTCATGAATGGTAGGATGTATTGTATCCAGTAATATATATACTTATCATTTAATTCGAGTTTTTTGCAGTAATGTAGTTGTGGTCCTGATGAAAGCCAGTGTGCTATTATCTCCCACTAGGGCTGAAACATGTAGACCCCATTTTCCAACTGATAACAGTTATTCTTTCAAACTGTTCACACTTGCTTTTAACCTTTGAAACCATGATATCTCTTAAATAAACTTTTTTCTAATATCCTGGTAGTCAATTTTAAATCACACTTTCTTTTTCTCACATTTGTTTTTCACTGCAAAATCAGAAGCTCACCACAATTTCTATACTAAATGGTATGATCTGTCACTGATGGTTTATGACCAAGGCAACACACGATTACATGACGTGGGTTGCCGGAGTGTAGGCCATTCTCTACATAAATCCCAGATGATGAAGCTCTGCAATTGGGTGGGCTGATGGGATTAATTTTTCTCCTGACACATACAGATTCACCATAGACGTTTTTCTGCTCATATGGTATTGCACTGATAGGCCACTAGTATCTTGTTTGTTGTGATATATTGCAAGTGGGGGGTTTGATACTACAAGGTCTTTAAAAATTATTTTCCCCTAAGAACCTTGTTTAATCGTTGTTTTTGTTTATTCATATGCCCCAGGTGTTTCATATTTAACTACACACCCTTTCAGTTTCACATTCGAAATTGTGTTTAATTAACTCTTCTCTTACATCAGGAAAGGCTAAACGTAAAGGATACATACATATAAAGGCCAAATAAAGAAATTCAACTCTAAGATCAATATTTATTGGATTAGAAAGGAACAAAACCAACCACAAAAACAAATGTAAGGAATAGTTTATACTCTAAAAATATTTAAAATAACACTACATAAACTGCAAGGTAGCTACAATACAGACACTCAAGTATATTTATTCTTTGTTGTGTTAACATGACTAAACTATATTAAGAATCATCATCATCATAATATCTTTATTCAGTCATTTGTAGAAGAACCATAAGGTATACAAGGAATAAAACATAAATATATCTACTATTAAAATAGTATTAAACCATTGCAATTGCAAATACAGATGACATCTTGAATCATTTTAAGAACATAAATACATGTACCAACAATCTAATCATGCTAGGAGAGGGGCACAATGTAGTCACCAAGCATATGAAAACTAAACCATGTAAGTCAGCTAATGACATAAAATACATATAAATCATGAGAGGATAGGTAAAACAAGATTTAAAATGATGTCATGATTGACAAAAACATTTTTTATGAATCAACCAAAAAGATAACAGAAAATGACTAAGAGAAAACACAATTGGTCCAGAAGTATCTGTTTTTAGAATTCTAAATGCAATCTGGTACTACCTAATACTTATGATGAGGCATATATGTCTAATCCATCTCCTGCGTGCCTGTCTACACTTGGGGCAGACAAACAGAATATGTTCTTCAGTTTCGGCAGCTGCACAGCATGCCGGGCAGGTTTTTATAGATAGGCCCCTCGCCTCTTTCCAGGGAAATTTCAACAACAGATTACCATACCTAAACCTGATGTACAAGCTTTTAGCAAGAGAGGGCGAAATCTGGTCAAATAGGGAGCAAGATTTTATGAATAGGAAGTTTGTAGTTAGCTGGTTGTTAGTTGAATTGTTCATATAGTGCTCACCCACCATCTTCCAGTAAGTAGCTTTGAGAGACAAGATGACACGACTGATCGCCCTCTCTAGATGCTCCCATAGACCCATTAGGTGCAATAGCTTGCACCATTTAGCGATGTGCTGGAAACAGGGGAGTTGTTTTGCCCCGTTAAGCGCCTGTCTCTCCCGTAAAGAGTTACGATATTCAGTTAGTTGGGGAGTAGTCCATAGACGCAACCAATAGATTAAGGGTTTAACCTCGTCCGTGCTCAAGACGAGCTCAGCTCATCATGAGGTACAGTGCTCGTGTGCTCATGACGAGCTGGGCTCGTCATGACCACACCCATTTCCATTATGGTGAGGCACAGCAGGGGAATAATTCAAGCAGCCAAGGTGCTAATAGCTGTCAGATCACCAATTCTTTTTAACCCAAGATCACAAAAAAGTGGAATAAGTGGTGTAGTGACAGGTAGTGCAATCAAAGCCCTGGCAAAGTTGTTCTAACAAATCGCTAACTGATTTACAGGAGTAAACCCCCAGATCTCCGCTCCATACAGTGCTCCATTTTGGACCGTTGCACTTTATATTTCAAGGGCCGGGGAGAGAGGTTGAGTGCAGGATTAAAAAAAACTTAAATATTAAGAATCAAATTCAAGTGCTATATTGAGGAAAATACTTAAACCTTTTAGGGCCAGATGTAGAAAGGCTATTACCGGTCGGTAACGGCCGGAATCGGCTGTTACCGACCGGTAATATCCTTTTCAGATGTAGGTGGTATATTTACCGATTTGGTAAATAACTAATTGGTATTTACCGATCCGGTATTTACCGAATCATCATTTACCGATTTGGTATTTACCGAATCGGTAAATGAGATGTAGGAAGCACTTTAAAGAGTGCTTTTGTGCTTTAAGGATTCGTTATTTACCACCAACTATTAGTTGGTGGTAAATAATGAATACATGTGTAAATGCAAATCTGTGCATTTACACCTCTGCCATGTGACAGACATACATGCCCTTAGGGCATGTATGTGTGCCACATGTGCACACCAGCACTATTCAGGGGTGCAACAGGGTGTCAAAGTTACACCCTGCCACCCTTGACTCTTTCCCAATTTTACCGAATCGGTATTTACCGATTCGGTAATTGACATTCATTCCTATAGGCCTCCAGGCCCAGAGGAATGAATGGCAAATACCGATTCAGTATTTTTTACCGACTTTTTAATTTACATTGCATTTACCAATTGGAAAAAACTGAATCAGTAAAATTCAGTATTTTCGAATCGGTAAATTACAATTACCTACATCTAGCCCTTAATGACTAGATGGCATAAATTAGTATAAGAGAAAGTGGGGAACCCAATTTACCCTTGGAGGCTTGGGTGATCAATATATTAGCAGGTGAGTGTGCCTACAAGGGATTTTCAAATGAGTACATAGTTTTAGCATTCAATATACAAATAATGATAACAAGCTCTATCCAGTCGCTTGTATTAAATTATTTAAAAATTCAATTTGACTCATTTGTACTTGAACCAATCGGTTAGAAAAAGATCTTACACAGGTGTAAATGTTTTCAAAGAATTGAATTTATAATGAAGAACCTTTCAAAGAGTACAAAAAACTAATACAAATGTCTAAGTAAAACAACACATAGCAATTGAGGTTTCCAGATGATTTGATGTTACAAACACCTCTTTGTCACTATTGTGGATACCTCTTTACAAAAAAATTATACAACAGGAAAATGTGACTGATTCAACAGAAAACAAATCATTGAAAACAACAGCTCAACGTGAAAGTAGGTGTAATTGTCGACATTTCGGTCTATATTGTAGACATCAGCTAGACCATCTTCAGGACATAAAATTCGAGCTTTGGTTGACCTCAGGCAAATGCGATAAATGTTTGGCCTGCCGGTTTCCTTGTTGGGGTCCAGTGTGCCCAAATCTAGCTTGTGTCTGGAGACTGAATGGGTCGGGCTTCAAAGAATGTACCGTTGTCTCAGCAAGACACCTAGGGTAGAAAAATAGAGCTTAATTTATTAAACAAAACAAGACCAAAATGACAACATTCCAATAAGCAGAGCTGGAGATATGATTTAAAAAAAAATGTTATGCAATATAGTGCTTAAAAGAAATAAGTCCCAACCGGCGTTTTTTGGTCCCACTGGATCGGGTCAAGTCTGAAAAGTCAGGCTGACTGTGATGTCGTGTGGGATGGATATAGGAGCCAGGCAGAACCCACTGCAAACAGTACCTTCTCTGAGGATGCACTGAAAACAAGAAGCAAGATGCAAGGAGCAGACGGAGGCAATGCATCAGTGTTTATCCTTCAGATTGTAGGGGATGTGTTGGTTCCGAGTTGCACAGTGAAGATGCACCATTTTCCAAATCCCTTGTGATGAAAGTGCTGTGTCATTGTCGTCAAGCTGCGCAGCCTGTGCTGTGCTGTACTCGAAGCAGCGATGCTTGCGCGCCAAAGGACATGCATCGGTTCCGACCGGTGCGGTGCATAGATTTGATGCTGCAGCACCGGAAACCCGCTTCCAAGGGCTCATGACTGGATGGCAGCACTTAGCAGGGTAGGACTCACAGATGGCAGAGTGCAGGTTAACAACTCTGGGCTCAAATGATTCAGGTCACATCCTTCTCACTTAGGCAAGGAGGGCAGCAGGCAGGTGAGCACAGCAAAAAAGCAATTTTTCCAGAGCAGCAGCCCAGCAGAGTGGAAGTCCTTTAGCAGCAGAGCAGTCCTTCTTCCTGGCAGAATCTCCACTAAGCATGGGCGAATTTTGCGAATCTGGCGTTCGCGAATTTTGCGAATTTGCGAACTCGCAATCCGCAAAATCCGCGAATTCTCGCAAATTTGTGGATTTTTTTTGTGTTCGCAAGGATTTCTGCCAGTTCGCAAGGATTTCTGCCAGTTCGCGAGGGTTTTGTACCAGTTCGCAATTGCGAACTTACATGTCGGCTCGCAACAGTCACGATTATGTTGTTTCTACGTCTGGTTCATCATCACAGGTTCCCAGCACCATCTGTTTCATCCCTGCCACCCTCTGTTTCACCCATGCCACCCTCTGGTACATCAATGCCACCCTCTGGTTCATCATCACTATAGATTATGGGGGGAAAAAGCAAGCACACCTGCCTGCTTCAACTGACATGAATTAATTTGGGGTTGATTTATTAATGTGTCACTGTTTTAAAATTCCAGTCTGGCACCTGCTTCCTTATCTGTAATTTGCTTTCTGTTGCAGTGCAATTTTTTTTCCAGGACCTTTGTGGCCTACTTGTAGCTATTCTATGAGCCTGCTGTGAGGGTCAGAGCAGGGTCATACAATTGTTGCAACTAGCAACTGAACTCTGGAGGGGCCCTTGTCATGAAGCACTACAGGGAATGGTTACTAATGATGAGTTTGAACTTTTGAACCTGCTTTCACTTTTGCAAAACTCGTTTTTCTGCAGAACAGCATTACAGCAACTCTAATGTCCCAAACAAGCTTATATGAGAAAGTTGATTTCTAATCCAAAAGTTATCCAAAGAAAATCAAAAGGCCTCAAATCCAAAAAAGTGCAGGCAAATGTCAACCTGAGGAGTTATTCTGATAAAAATCATCATGTTCAGAAGGTCTATGCTGCTTGCTAGTAGATTTCTTGTGCAGAATTGCAATTTTTGTAATTTCGCGAGTGCGAGATTGTTGCTGCCCGCCGCACCTACATGTTCGCAATTGCGAACTTACACCGCACGCAGCAAAATTGTATCACCAAGAAAAAAAAATCCGCTGCGTGCGAATTTGCGGATTTTTGGTAAATTCGCGAGCGTTCGCGGATTGCGAATTTACCAAAAATCCGCAAAATCCGCGAGCGGAAACGGATTTTCCGCCCATGCTTAATCTCCACAGGTCCCGAAGCGTACTAAGTTGGTGGGGTCAGAGGCCCAGTTCTTATACACAGTGGGGCCTTTGAAGTGGGGTGACTTTAAAGAGTGGTTTTGAAGAGCACAGAGGTCCTACCATCATGCCCTGACTCCAGCCACCCTCTAGGGGGTTAAGAAGTCTTTTGTATGAGAGAAAGACATCGCCCATTCAGGTGTAAGTGTCAGCGCCTCCCTCCCATCCGGCACCCAGGATGACTCATCAGGATGTGAATGGCCCATCAGGCACACCTAGGCTTCCTTTGTGTGTGACTGTCTACATTGAATGCACAAGGCCCAGCTGTCACCCACCCCAGACGTTCATTGTAGACAGGCAGCAGGCACACAGGGCTCAACATCACAAAATTGGCAACTTTCTAAAAGGGGCATTTTTGAAGTAAGGTGTAATCATAAATCCAACTTTAGCATTACAGGGGATTTATTATTATAAGTCCATTGTTACCAAACATGTCAGTTCTATTATTTATCGATCAGAAATTACACTCATTACATTCCTGATGTTAATCTGTGAGAGGGGTAGGCCTCACGGTAGTGAAAAATACATTTAGGAGTTTTTTTACTACCAGGACATGTAAAACTAAAAATTATCTGCCCTGCCTTTTACAGCACCTGGCCCCATGGTATACCTAGGGCCTACCATAAAGGTTACTTTTATGTAATAAAAGGAGAGGTTAAGGCTTGGCAAGAGGTTTTAAATGCAAAATCGACATTTCAGTGAAACCGCATATACAGGCTCTGCAGAAGGGCTATTTAAGTGGATGGAACAATCAGTGCTGCATGCACACTTGTAGCATCTAATTTACAGGCCCTGGACACATATATTGCACTTTACTAGGTACTTATAAGTAAATTTAATATGCCAATTGTGAATACACCAATGTTACCTTCTTTAAGGAAAGGGTGCACATGCACTTTAGCATTGGTTAGCAGTGGTAAAATGCCAAGAATCCTTGGGGCCAATGAAAACAGACTAGCAAAAAGTGAGGCAAACAGGCAAAAAGTTTGGGGGAAGACCACCATAAGGATGACAGGTCTAAAAGATGGTTTCATGCAATACATTTATGATTAAAACCGGCGGCATTTCAAGAAGTTCATCATATTCTTAGACATACATTAGCATTCCATTATTCATTAAGCTTGAAGCAGCCAATTCCTCTCTCCGAAATATACCATCTAAAAACTCAATTAGATACTTGTCCTCCTTGCTTACCTGCTTCAATTCACTCAATTGTTGAAACAAATTCGCTAAAATAATGATGTACTTACTTGACCTATCTTCCCACACAATGGGACCCACTATGTGCAGTGCAAAATCCTCCAATGGCAATTTAAGACATTCAAGAGGAGCCAATGAATGCTTCAACGTTTGTTAAGAATTGTCAGCTTTTTCACAATCAGTGCAACTTCTTGCAGCCCTTTCCATTGTCAGATCAATTCTTAGTCACCAATCTGAATCTTACGTCTGGCATTAACCAAAACCTTTTTATTTTACTGAAATTATGGGGCTTATTTACAAGCCCATTGCGCGACCGGTACGTCACTTTTTCCCATGTTAAAAGTGACACACCAGTGGCGCAAGGAGCTTGTAAATAAGTCCCTATATGTATAATATAATTAGATATAGGGACTTGCACCCACTTCTTTTCATCCAGTGTTCTGTTCTTCTGTCATTTATGGTTTTCTTTCACCAGTTACAGCATACAGGATGGGACCAGTGGGTCAGCCTACTTAAGCAACTGCCTAACTTGACTCTGAGTGACTGTAGTAAGCCCTTTCACAAGAAGCACATCCTCAAACAAAGTGGTTTGTGTCAGTACCAGTGTGTTTGTTTTACTTTATTACTACTTCAGTACTTTAGTGTTACCTTTGTTTGTTGAGCTTGATATAATAGCAGTCTGGCTTCTACCAGATGAGAGCCAAGGGCATGTTCCAAATTTATGAATTCCTGTTCCTGCCTAGCTTGCTGTTAATTTCTTTTGAATTTGCCTTTTTTTATCTGGCTGCTGCTTATTCACACCATACCAGCAGCTCACATGAACTCAGCATTTATGCTCAAGAGGGTGCTCTGTCTTCTTTCTTTCTTTTTTCTTTTTCGTTATTTCTTGCTTCTTTCTCTATTTCTTTATTTATTTGTTTCTTTGTTTCTTTCTTACTTTGTTTTTTATTTATTTCTTCGTTTATATCTTTCCTCCTTCCTTCCTTCTTTATTTCTTGCCATGCTCTTTCTTTATTTCCTTCCTTTTTTCCTTTATGTCTTTCCTTTTTACTTCGATCTTGACTTCCACTTTCATTCCCTCCTTCCATTCTTTCTTTCTTTTTTCCTTTTCGTTATTTCTTGCTTCTTTCTCTCTTTCTTTGTTTATTTGTTTATTTGTTTCTTTCTTACTTTGTTCACTTATTTATTTCTTCCTTTATATCTTTCCTCCTTCCTTCCTTCTTTATTTCTTACCATGCTCTTTCTTTATTTCCTTCCTTTTTTCCTTTGTCTTTTCTTTTTACTTCGATCTTGACTTCCACTTTCATTCCCTCCTTCCCTCCTTCCATTCTTCTTTCTTTCTTTCTCTCTTTTTTTCTTTCTTTCTTTCTTTTTTCCTTCCTTTTTTCTTTCTCTCATGTTTCCTTCTTCCTTCTAGACTTCCTCTTTATGCTTGTGTTCTTCCTTCCTCCCTCCCTCCATCCCTTCCCCTTCTTTCTTTCTTTCTTTCTTTCTTACTTTCTTTCTTTCTTTCTTTTCTTTCTTTCCTTCTTTCTTACTTTCTTTCTTTCTTTCTTGTTAGAATAATCCTTTTGGTTGTACTAAAATTATGTGAATAACATAGTACATACATGGGTTTTCAATAAGACTTTGTTCGTTAGTCTGTAGTTCTGTCACTCACATTTTGTTTCTACCCATTTTGGCATGCATTGGTGGATTTCACTATGAGTTACGGCTTGCTTCCCTTTCACAAGGAGCAAATCAACACACAAAGTGGTTCCTTTCAGTGCCAGAGAATGCTTCGGCAATGTATGCTTATTAGAGACAAAAACAATATTTTTACCTTTAGCCAATGCTTTTTTGGGTTAAAGGTGGCCTGGCAGCTTCCCGAACAATAAAGTTTTGCAAAAACCATGAAAAAACTAGAATTGCCAAAAGACTGGCAGCCAGGACCTGACCTATTACCTTCGTCAATGCTTGTTTTGTTCTTGCAATCCCAATGTGCCTTCATGGCACAATGCAAAAATTATTTTCCTCAATGCCTTCAGTGGAATCACTTTATGATCTCTTAACAAGAAGTGACCATTGTCATATATTTCATCCCTCACTTCCCAAGAGACTCTCATATCCATATCAAAAGAGTATCTGTCCCACCACCCTTCAATCGTCTTCTTCACCTTCTTAAGAACTATATCTGCTTATATGCAATAATCCAGTCATTTTTTGTAACAGCCTTGCCAAGTTCATCATCATTATCTGAAACGCAAGCAATACTCAATTCATTGAATTTATGTAATTTATGTCCTTCATGGCATGGCCATTCTATTAAGAAAATCTGCTGTAACATTTTTTCAGTCTAGTAACATACTGTACATCACTCAAAGGCATGGACCATCTTGCAATTCTCACCAACAGTCTGAGCAAACTCTCTGTAGTCAATAACTTTGTCAATGGCTCGTGGTAATTTCTTGGAAGGAATTTCCTTTCCCAAACACTCTTGCAAAAATTCAAGGGCATGCATGCAGGCCAGTGTAAGATAGTGTGAGCATTAAGTGTGTAAGACAGGGAATTTGGTCAGAATAGTGTAAAGAAAGCTTTTCCTTCTATTTTTTGTTGAAAGAAGAAGCAAAGTCACAAATGCCTTAAAGTCCTTCCTTGTAGTAAATACAGTTAAAGTATTTCCTCTGCAGGAGCAGGAGATTAATCATGCAGATTTTCATTTCTTCCCAGCAGACTAAGAGCAGACAAAGAGCTATTCTGATGCAATCACTGCCGAGGTCTGTAGTAAGCATGTACACATGGGGCCCAATTCACAAATGTAAACTGAGACAATATTTCAAGTTTATGACTTTTGGTATTGATGAAGTTAAATGTACTCCTTGCCTTCCCTACTGAACTCAATACCGATGGTCTTTTATTTTCCTGCTAAAAGTGGCAGAGGGGAGCAAAACAACTCAAGATTATACTTACAAATTAGTCATGCTTTAAAGGACCACGGACACTGGACTTCGATTTGATGGATTTATCATAAGGCCAAAAATAATTGAATATAAACACACATCAATATTAGAGTATATAGGTACATACACATCAATACAGAGCTGAGTCTATGGATATAATTCATTCAGCACAAAAGGCATAATGTGATGAACTCTAAAATCAAAATGCAACTCAAAATAGAAGCTGAGTCCAATTCTCTTTTCATTGAGAAGTAAACAAAAAATATCTTCCTTACACTGCTTTAAATGAGGGTCCTGCCTATCTCTCCTATTTCATACCTCAAAGGTGTCAGCACCTATTGACTTGCTAAGAAGTATTCACGTCAAATGGGTTTGCTAGCTTAAGGCTATGGAGCTCGCTCTAAGATGCTCCTTCCCCTAATAAAAAGCAGAAGTCTCTCGAATCTGTCCCTGCGCATTATACAAAAAGACAATGTTCAACCCACAATACGTGACATTTTCCGTAAGTGTCCACAGGAGCCTTAACTGTTCAGCTCCTCTCCAGTGGCCTTGGTTCCCGGATAGGCCAGACACGAAAGGCAACCTCCCTTTTTACCTTCCAGTCTTCTTCAAAGGCATTCCGGGTATCGTCGTAAATCTAAGAATAACGAGGTCGAATTCCTGCACCTGCAGTAGGATGAGAACATACTGTCTTCGAATACAAAAAGGATTCATCTCATTATTTCTTGAACAAGAAACGAAGCTGAAAACAACCTGCAGTTTGGGCCTACAATGCAGGCAACTTAAACTACACACAATTACATTGTATGAGTATAATTTCATTCTGCTCATTATACCTACAGGAATAATCAAGTTTTCTAATACATACAGAGTCCTACTTAAATGTGCATACTACATTACAAATGCTTATGTGACTTGAATAAATAAATTGTAATAAGTATGAAACACTGCAAACGACAAAAATATATGTAAGTGCAGTTGAACCATGAGTATAATGAACCCATACCCTTTATAGTGCTGTAAGTGCTCTATCTGTATTTACAAAGGCCATCTACCACTCGTAAATGCCCTTTGTGAATACCAAAAGATGAAGTTTATGACTTTCAGTATTCACAAAAGGGCATTTACAAGTAGTAAAGGACCTTTGTGAATACCGAAAGCTTTAAAGGTAGACTTTCGTCTCATTTTACCTTTGTGAATCGGGCCCTCTGTCATTAACCTGAATAGACTAGGTCAGAGGAGAGCATTGATTCCGACTGCTCTACTTTCTTTGCCCACATGCATCTCCAGTGTGCATCAACACATTCCAGGAGAACATACATCATTCACTTAGAAACAAGGGCATAAACAATTCCATAAAAGTAATAGAAAATTGAAGATGCTGCTAGATCTGTTTTTTTTTTTACAGATATTGGTGTGCACTCCCTTGCTATATCGAAATTCACTTTGCATATCAAGTATGAAATTCTCATGGAAACTCCCAATATCATTTAAATCTCCATTTAATGTTTCAAACAATTAAATGATGCCCTTGAAACATTTATTTGAATCTGTTCCATTTTAAGTCATTTTAGGGACTATTCTTTTTTCATCTTTGACAAAAGGCATTTAGCAACAAAAAATGTCAATGGATTTAAGCTCTGATGTAAATCGCATATTTCTCTCTGCATTTCACATTTCTATTAGAACTTCATCAGGAGCTAATTTTCGGTGAAATTCCAGTTCAGGGCCACATGAAAAGCCTGTCTGATCACAAACTTCAAAGTGGGATTACATATTATGCTACAAAAATAAGCTGTTTAGGATCACCAATGGATAACAGACATTATTACTTCACATGACACGCAATTTACCCATTCATGCAAAACATGAAAAACTGGAGAGTGAGGAAGGGAAAGAGCACTAGCTGCCATCTACAAACAGGGGTGGGCTGAATGTTTCCACCCACAGGAACCAAACTATAATGTCATTTCAACCCTCGTTTTTTTCTGTGAATTTCTAGGGTTTTTGTAAAGCAAAGTATGATCTTACCCCCACACCTAAGTAGAATATCACTGGCCTTTTGCGGACAGGTCCTGATTCCAACCCCACCGGGCTGGCCACCTCTCCCAGGCATTGCCAGCTAATCGTTCCATAATATCCCCCTCGGCAAATCAGAAGGCTTATATTTTTTTATTTCAGCCCGACTGCCAATATATCTATGAATTTTTAATGGTAACTTTTTATTAAAACTACTGAATTAATTTACACTAAATCACAAAAAAATGCACGCTTTCTGGGTAAAGATCTAACTTTCTTCCAGATGTTGTGTAATTCTGTTTAGTTCTGTAGTGCTTTTGGAAATCCCCTATGGAAATTGCATGGGGAATAAGCGTTTTGGGACACCCCCCTTTTATTTTCACCCTCCACTTTCTGGATCACCCCAAAACCTTTCAGGAAGGAGCTGAAGTGTATGAACCTTTATTTTGAAACGTTTCATGAAAGTTTTGTGAAGATTAGTCAAACGGCGCAAAAGTTATTAGTGAAACATAAAATGTTCTTCTTATAGAAACTCTGACCTAACTATAACTTCACACTGACGACCACCACTGTGTAACATATATTTCTGCCTTCCTATTGAATGTTTGTCAATAGTTTCAAAGCTCATATTGCAAACAAAATAAATGTTTCATCATTTCCAGCAGTTCACAGTGCTGAAATAACTTGCAGGATATTAAGCTTCCCTAAGCAAATAAAACAAGCATCGGTAAATACATTAGGTTTCTCCTATGAGATTAATAAGTTGAGGGGTGTGAAAGCAGTGTATGAGTGCAGGGAGAATGGCATGAGTGCCTTCTGTGCAGGGTGAGTGGTGCATGAATGAAGGTTGATAAGTGTCTGAGTGCAGAGTGAAAGGGCCTCAATGTCTGGTGATTGGTGTGTGTTCAGTGCAGAATAAGAATTATGTGAGCCTACAGGGTGAAATATATTACCCCTTGGAAGGTTAGAGGTGTGCGAGTATAAGGTGAGCGGTATGTCAAAAGGATAAGTGCAGGATGAGCAGTTTGAGTTCAGGGTGAGAAGTGTGGGTGGATGGTAAGAGGAATATGAGTGTTGGGTGAGAGGTATGTCAATGGTGTGTGAGTGTAGATTCAGCACTCTGTGAGTGGTGGGTGAGCAGTTTCTGACTGCCAGTGCAAAGTCAGGGTGGCTGTGCAGAGTAAATGGTGGGGGAGTGAGCAGGGTGAGCGATGTCTGAAAGTAGGTGAAAGACATGTAAGTGTTGCGCAAAGTTACCAAGTGAGGCAAAGCTGTGCTCTGACCTAAAATGCCGGAGACAGCTGCCTGGACAATCCTCACCTCACCCATCTCCTTGCAAAGCACAGCTTGTCTGTTGCACTAGACCTGGAATGTGAGCAGTGACCATCTGGCGGAGCCGAAAACAAACCTTGATCGCAAAGAAGTTTGTGTTATTACCAGCATACATTAGGGCTGCTACAAAAACTGACAGCGCATGTGCACACAAGATTCGCGGCCCGTGTCACATGTACCAAAGGACTACACATGTACACACAATATAGTGTTCAACAAATTCCGATTTTCTTACATGGGGTGACACATAAACAGTGTAAGTGTAACTTCAAGGCGGTGTCCTTCAAGAGGCTCTATCCTGGCCGGTCTGTGCAGTGCCCCACACCAATCCAAGACATTGTCTTACTTGGAAAAAACTGGACACATTTATTTTGCCCACTGTGCATCCAGAGAAATGAGCCCTGATGTTTCCAATCTTCTCACGAAGCTGCAAGCAATATATTCAAATTCAGGATGGGATTGGATGGCTCTGTTCTTGAATGGTTTAGGTCCTTCCTCCACAACCGCTCTTAGAGATTCCTAATTATCGGCAACCTGTCTGCTCCCTCTCCCACAAGGATCAACCCTGTCCCCTTCCCTCTTCAACCTTTACCTCGAACCGCTTGCCGAAGTACTACACACCGCAAATATCTCCTACCACATATATGCTGACGACACACAGATCTACATCAAAATCTACTCTCTCAAGGATATTCTATACCTGAATGAAGCACTGAAATTGACTGTCCAATGGCTCTCCTCCAAAGAACTCAATAGCCATAGTCCCAGCAGGGTATGACAGGTTCTTACTAACAAGATTTCGACTCTGTATATTACACAGACTCACCAGCTTTCCTAATATGAATAATTGGAGTCGTACTCTGATACCCTGTCCTTGTGATGATTGCTTGTGTTAATCCACCATCCATGTTCTCTTTTTTTGTGGTTTTTACTCCGAAATAAGGAAAGTGTGCATCCGACCAATGTTAAAAACTATGGGATTTAGGACTTATCGTCCTGCATATATTGCACTGCAAACCCTGGATAATGCAAACATGATCTGGAAAGTTGCGATGTTTTTCAAAAGGGCGGTCGCTTACAGGAAGAGCTTAGTGTTTTAATTACCTTTTGGATTTGAACTCTGTTATTCCTGACTATATATGTCTTTTACCTTTCATGTATGACTGACATCAAGGAGTTATATTACTTTTATATTGTCACTTTGATTACACTTATGTATGTACTGCATTTTTGATTGCAAAATTTTACAATCGAATAAAGCTTAATTTGAACTTGAACTCAAACTCAAAGAAAAGAAGACAGAATTTCTACTAATTTCCCCTCCTAAAACCAATCCTGAGACTCAGGTATGGATTAAGGCCATCACAGCCTTAAACTGTCCTCCGACCATCGTGGACTCGGCCAAATCCCTCAGAATAATCCTTGAATGTAACTTGACCATATGGGACCACATCATCATGATGACCAAATCAGCCAGATTCCAACTGAACTACCTAAGGAAACTCAAACCATTCCTTAATACACCTGACCTAAAAATGGCAGTCCAATCACTTGTCTTCTCTAGACTCGAATAAGGATGCTCTACCCTCTCTGGTCTACCCAAAATCTCCCTTGCACCTCTAAAAGCCTGCCTCAACGTGGCCGCTAGACTACTAAAAGGTTCAAGGAAATTTGACCACATCTCACCACATCTGAAAGCTCTAAACTGGCTTCCGCTACAGGCCAGAATCCAGCGCAAAATGGCATGTATCTCGTACAAAGCACTATGCTCAAACTCCCCTGCATATCTTGCCCAGACACTTGTGATATCCGGAGGAATCAGAAACTCCTGGTCCGCCAGAGACCTCTTGTTCCAACCTGCACATTTTCGGAAAAAGAAAACTTACAATCGGGTCTTCTCCGGGGCCGCACCAAGAATATGGAACTCAGTCCCACCTGCCATTAGAAGAATCCCTTCTCTAGCTCGCTTCAAAAAAGATGCCAAAACCCTCTTAATGGGTAAATTCCTTGCCTAAAACTTTGCCTTCTAATCATCCAGTGACCTTGCTCCACTTCCGTCTAATACATTCCCCTGGAGTACCTAGACACCATCCACCCGGCACCTCCGGGCATCCCACCACGGACCTTGGGACCTTGCTTCTCCTATATTGTAAATGTAAAATGTAATTGCCCTTTTATCCCCATTTGTATCCAGCAACCCCACCCCATCCCAAGTTTTTGTCTACTACTGCGGATTCCTGTAAAGTGCTCTGATACACTAACGGGTCAAGTTGGCGCTCAATAAAAACTCTAAAATAACTAAATAAATAAATAAATATTTAATGTGAAATGTTTACAAGTAGGGTCGTCCAATTCCTGGTCAGCTGCATGCAGCGGCAGCAGTAAACATATGGCAGCAAACAATGCGACAAAAAGCAACTTTACAAACTCCTTGGTTGTTTCCCAACTTTCATCTATGCCTTCAGTATAAGTGCCATTTGCCAATAATACATACCAGATTGACAATCAATATCTTGCCCTTATTTAGTTTGTCTCACAAGTATCTGGAAGTGATTGCGACTGAATTGAAAAAAGAGAATCCCCTGCAAATTAAAGAAGAGCATGTAAGCACATCTGTCAGAGAAATTGTTATACAGAATGCGTGGGACATTTTTAAAAAATGCTACATGATTTCAGAGGCCATAAATATGCTTCTAGGAGTACCTCAAATGACTTTTCCAAATGTGTGCGAATGATTACACTGCTTCAAAAACATGAAGTGTGCAGTTGATCGCAGCATGGTGAGTGTTCGAGGAGAGGCAGTAGTCCAGGCTACTAACTTGGCGTGGTGACCCGAGGGTCGCACTACTGTGAATCTGTTCTGCGATATGAAGACAGATTTTTGGTTATTGACCTTAAAGCAACCTCCTCGCAAAATGTAACAACAGGCAAAAAAGTTCCTAAAAGTTCAGCAAAATCAGATGAAACCAGTAATTGGTCCTTGGGACACTGATAAGAGCAAATATACGAGGAGCAACAGGAAATAGTGTGCTGCAGCCAATAGAAATGGAGGGAAAGTAAGTAGCAAGTACAGTTAATAAGGAACAGCAAGGGGGGGGGGGTTGTAAGCCCCTTTTAAGATTTAGATAGATTACAATAGATTTCAGAAAGCACAGCGCAAGCGTCTTGCAGGCAAAACCTAATTAACACAGCATTTCTTTTTTCTATCAGTACTAACAAAATAAAACCCTCCTACAATGACTGCTGCTCTCAGAGCATTAATCAGCTCACCTGGCAGGCTCTATGGTATCAATGTTCTATAAAAGAGTGGCATATTTTAGAATAAATATTTTAAATTTCCAGAATATGTGGTGTGATTTTTAAATTATGGCATATAATAATACATTTTGTGGCATAAATCACATTTTAAATATTACCATATCATACCCCCCAAAAATACAAATGTATCAATACGTTGGCAGACATATCTGCGGTGTCAGGCAAACTTAAATGCTCCATAGCTTTCCAAAGAGTGCTAAAATCAATAAATAACTCATGTACTGTAATAAATACAGAACAAATTACATGTATAATATGGTCCTACATTATGAACTCAGGGGGCAGGTGACAGTTCTAAACCACTTGCACTTTGACCTCGCAGGTTTTTAAATATAACCAGAGCCCCTTGCTACCATGGAGGGTGGGAGCAGGGTCTAGCCAACCTCCACTGTCACTGCCAAAGTTCTTGGACTGCATAGTTTGCCACATGCATAGAGTTTGACGCAGGACCTGTACGCAGCATGAGTTGGTTATTTAGTACATCATGAAAAAAAAGAGAAATTCACTGAAAAAATACAGTTAGAAACTTAGTTATAGTTCTTACTCTCAACCCACTAAAGGTCACTAGTTATGGTCCGGAACCTAACTCATAACTTGTGGCAGCCCCTGCCCTGTGTATGACATTACACATTACATTAATGATACTAACACAAGTGACATCATTTGTGACATCACTTATGACATCACCACTGACACTACAGATGGCATTAATGAACCTAACAAAGAACATTATGGAACAAAAACACAGAGAGATAGATACAGATTGTGTTAGGCTCAGGTCCTGACTGCAGCACAGGACATTTCACCAACCATTCTGCAGACGCCAAAGCTCGTGTACCATAAATGTTGGCCACCTGGTGCGGGTGGGTACAAGGCCAGGTCAGAGGCCAAACTCTGAAAGTAACCCTTTTTGCGCACGGTCAAATGATGTACACAGCAGGGGTTGGCCACCCGCATATGGTTGGACAAGGGGTCTGGACACAGGCCAAGTCCTTCTCCCAAACACCGCTGTTCAAGGCCAAAGGTCGTCTGCAGCAGGGGATGGTCATTTGCCTCAGTTTGCATGCAGGGCCTGGCTGGCTCCTGAAAAGCATCTCCACTGTACTTTGGGAGTTGAAAAGACCCTGTGGATAAAAAAATTGATGCTGTGGCAAAGCCAAACCATCAACCTAGGTGGAACAAAACCTTTTCCCATGAACCTGAACTAGGTTCATGGGAAAAGCGATGTGCCCCTCTACAACTTAAAACTATAGACTGGCATCTTACGAACCACTCCGGAATGTCTGAAATCTTTTGGAGTTCACAAAAACAAGTTCCTGAGCTCCAGAGACCAGTACACAATGTCACGAATACCTGAAAAAAATACCACTAGCTTCATTTTATTTCAGTTTTTTCATGAAGTTTGAGGCTAAAGAGAAACTTCTCATGAGATGTATCTGACCTTTCTGCAGGTTTGTCAACAAGTGCTTTGAGCCCTACCCTCTTAAAGATGTAGAACATCTTGAAAAGTTTCTTCGTCCTGAAGTAGCATCTTTGATTTGGATGAACCATTGCAGTTTATCTTCAGTGGGTAGTTAGAACCTGGTCTACTATACTCAGTAAGCTAAATCTACTTTGGTTTTTTTCTTGCTAACCACACTTTTTTAAAAACAGGCCATGACAGGAAAAAAAGGACAGTTCACAACCCTATTTGAACATTAAGACTTGAACAATGGTATGAAAATGTACACAGACAGGGAGATTAAAAAACAAAAACAACAGGCAGGTATGTACTTGACAAAACATTATTTATTACATTATTAACACCACCATGTGCTTTGTGCTACAATTACAGTACTGAAATCATGCACACTAATAAGTTTGGGGAAGAAGGAAGTTTGCAAATCATGAAACCCATAAAAAATAATTAGGTTCAGTAAAATGTCATCTTAGTAAAAATTGTACTTTGCCATTAAATGTAATGTTACAGTGTGAGAAAACATCCAAAATAATGATTTTATCTTGCAATCTGTGATGCTCCCTGGTATCCTCAAAGCAGGATTGGCTTCTATTTCTACACAGGTTTCTGGTCCATTTATGTATTTTTCAAATGCATTTACTTGGTATTGTCAATTGCATTTGCTAGTACAGTAGACAATTAATTTCAATCTTCAAACGATGCTTTCCAGTAACTATGTACACTGGTTTTGCTTTTGTGGCTAGTGACTGCCATTATCTGACAACATTGGATTGGTAGTGGCAGCTTCTGGAGTTTAGAACACTCATTTAAGAGTTCCTTTACCAGTCAATACAGATGTCTGGAGCTGCATTGCATTCAGTGGAGCTCTCAACAGTACAATGCTCTAATATAACCTTATAGTCTGCCATAGCAGGCTATACCGGCCATTAAAGAGTTCGGCAAGGGCCTTTAACAAGATAGCGGGACTTTAATGCCGGTATAGGGCAGCTGCGGAAGGCTATATGGCATCAGACCTTTCTGCCACTAGAGGCCAGAATGATCCCCTCAGGCTCCATAAAACATTTGTTCACAGCAACAGCTGTGAACAACAACATTGGAATGTTGGAGGTCCGGGCTTCTACCCGCCATTAGAAGCTTGGAACACTCCATTGTTTTCAATAAGCTCCCAACATTACATTGTTCTAATTGTTAATGATCCATGAGTTAAACTTTGAATAATATGTGCATTGGATACGTCTCCCTATGTACTTGCCTTCTAGTCTCTTTCTTTGTGCTGCATTCTAACTGGAGACAGCTACTGCCTAAGGTCCAGATCGATCCCTTGGAGGATGGAATACTGTCCTCCAGGGAGGTTGAGGTATTAACTTCTGCTACCCTGAGAAAAGGTAGCAATCCTGTTTAGAAGTAACTGCCAGTCCAAGTAACTGCCAGTACGGTGAAAGGAATTGTCTTCATGTCTGTTTCCTTCAAGATTCAAAGGTTTGCTGAACAGCCGCATTAGTTTTGACGGCCATCCACCAAACGTTTAATGTTTTTTTTCCAGAAACAAATTCCCAAAGTGAGAGTGTTTTTGAAAAACAAAAAAACTAATGACCAACAGACCCTGGGAGTTTTCTTCCATATTGTTTGGGTAATTATTTATTTTTTCTGTCCCTCACTGCTAGCTTGTTCCTGGTGGTGACTGGCAGAATAAAACCATCAAACCGCCCATTCTTAGTAGAGTGAATGGTGTCATGGCATTACCCAGATGGCCCCTAATCTGTTTGGTGCTTGAAGGTACATTTCTTCCTGGTTTCCATCTCTTTTTTATCTTTTCCTTTGTAGTCCTTTTATCTTTTCTCCTGCTCGTCTGTAGCCTTTTCTTTCCTCCTTTATGTGCCCATAACCCCCTCTGACTGCTCTCTGACCTTTCCCCTGACATGCCCTTACCTGTTTTCCCGCAGTTCACTCCTGCCTCTCCGGCAAATCGAAGGAGCATCAACGGCAAGTCTGCCCGTGTCTGTCCATGCCTGTCCACCACCCCTGCAAGTAGCACAAGGAACCCTAGTCCTTCCCCCACCCACCATAGCCCCAGACACTACTCGGCCACCGACTTACACACACTGAACACTGGACAGATCTTCTCATTGCTTCCGCACCTCTCTCTCCAACAAAAGTGCGCTCTCCTGTGCCATCTGCTGCTTCTCCTTTGCACGATCCTACCTGCTCCCCAAACACCGCTCCTCAACCAACTCTTAATTGAACACCGCACAACAAACACACATGCAAAATACATCCTACACACACCCTACCCTGACTTGCCTACTCCTTAACACCCACTCATTTGTCGACATGTTATAAAAGTCAGGGACCTCCTGTATGACCTGTCATCAGACCGTCTCTTCTTGGCCGAATCCTAGATCACCACGACATCAGCCTCCATTATTGCTGCAACTATCCGCCCCAGTTTTAAGATTGCAAGACATGGCAGAACATGTAAGCACGGAGGAGCACAAGTTACCATCTATAATGAAAGCCTCCACTGCTCCATCTCATCTGCAAATTCAAGAAACCACCTGGAACACCTGGCCTTCATGCTACACATCTACAGCAACACTACCCTGTGGGGGCCCTACTCCCTTGACCTCCTGGACCATGATCACATTTTGGAAGCACAGTTGCAGACCTTATTGCCCTATTGGTGGTCGACTCCATCTTCTTCATCCTCCTTTGGGATCATAATTTCACACACACCCGAACACCAGCAACCTCCTGGACGACCTGAACACACTTGGATGCACCCAACGAATGAAGGACCGCACCCATATCATCGGACATCTCCTCAAACCTATTTTCACCCATTTTGCTGACATCACTATGGGCAAGCCCACCCCTCCCACCTGGCCCAACTACCCACTAGTCTGCTTCGACCTGCTCATACCCCACCGATGCTGGGCCACAACTCCTAAGGCCACCCGATGCAACATGAACAGGAAAAATACCCAAAGCACCCAGCAAACCGCAATGACTTGCTGGCCCACCATCACAGTGACAGAAACCACTTTGAGCATGCACTCCATTCACTCAGGATTGCTATTGGAGCATTGCCCACATTGCATCTTCACCAAATGACTTGACTCCATCTGTGCCACACTCACTCTAATACTCAAAGACTCCCTCATCACAGCCACCTTCCCAGACACCTGGTAACATGCTACCATCCTACCCCTTCTGAAGAAACCCTCAGCAGACCCGAAGACTCTGACAAAATACTGACTGATCCCCTTCTTTCCTACCCAGCTACAGTCCTGGAAAAACTCATCAACAAGTGACTATCTGACCACCTACCAACAACTACTTCCGCAACATCTCTCAATGCAGTTTGAGACCCAACCACAGCACCAAAACTGCCCTTGTTTCCGCCACCAACGACATCTGCCTGAGCATGGATGGGGAAAGATACCTCAGCATGTAGTAAAGACAGGGTTCTGCTTGCACACATTGCTATGTTAGCATAAGAGTATTAGAAGTTTAAACACCATTTTGCCACTTTCCCGCTTTTGCACACAACACTACATGTAACTGTTGTTGTAAGTTAAATTGATTGTTTTTCTTCACATGAGAAAGGTCTGTTTTTCACATAACTAGACTTACACCGCGACCTTAGTCGGTACACTGTGTGCAGAAGTCTTCAAGGACATAATAACAATGTATGCCATTGATTCAGGTTGATCGGCCCCCACTCTGCCCTTTAGGCGGCGACGAGAGCCAGTGTACCAAATTCTAAAGCTTTGCATTCACGTTGGATACAATGGACCACTTCCTTGACGTCTCCGGATGTCACGTTTATCTTTGATTCCTCATTGCAGACTCAGGAGTTCTTAATAGTATGAATTTGTTCATCCTGTGCCTTTGCTTCTTGCGCCCACTTGAGGATTACCATTGTATCATTTACACTGACGGTTCGGCGCAACCAGCGACGGAATCTAAGCATGCTTATTCAGCGGCCTGCTCAATAGTGGTGGGTACCATAGTGAATGGCAAATTTAAGTCCGATGTAGTGCCCACGCAGACATTAGGGGACTGTACCTCCCAGTTGGCAGAGCTACGTGCTCTGGTGCTTGCACTAGAGTTTGCTGATCCCCGTGGGACTACTCTTATTGTAAGTGACTCTTACTACTGTGTTCAGTGTTTCAATGACAATGTATTCTTTTGAACTCAGAACGAATATTGTGATTCCAAAGGTAGCACAATTTAACACAAAATGCTTTGGGTCCGAGTGCAGAACTTAAAGAAAGTCTGCCTCTCGTGAATGTAATTCATACTCTTGGTCTCCAGCGCGTAGCAGTACACGCTGTTGGTAACAGCTTTAGTGGCGAGGCAGCAAAGACAGCAGTGGCAACATATTTAGTAGCAGCAGTTACAAGGTCCAAAAGCAATATTGATGATTACATCTTGGCAGCCATTGCTGCTACAGAGGAGGGAGGTAATTACCCTAGAGGTTTCCCTTCTAAATACTCTTATCATTTCAGTCCTGATAAAGTCCCCTATGTGAGAATTAACAACGTTGGTGACAGATTGATTCCCAACGCGGACTGCAGGCTCTACTTGATAACAGCCGCTCATGAAGGCATGGCCTCGGCCAATGCAGGCGTTTCTGCGACTGTCACTATCTTGCAACAACGTTACTGGTGGTGCGGATTGTACAAACAGACATGTGATTATGTCCTTAATTGTGACATTTGCCAGCAGATTAAACCTTCAACTGCTGCGCGTCCACCGCAAACACAGTTCTACATATCTAATAAACCACTTGGGTGTGTTTATTTAGACCACTGTGGTCCTTTCTCTTCTGATACTGTGTATAAGTTCATCTTAGTTGCAGTGAATTTGTGCACACACTTTTAATGGGTCTGGACACAACGCAGCGCTGATGCTTGAACTGTCAGCAGGGATTTGCGTGTCTTTGTGGGAATTTTTGCATGTGGCACCCTCCATACTGATTAAGGTCCGGCGTTCGGCTTCAAGGTGTTCAAAGAAGCCATGCGGTCTTTGGGGGGTGCAGGTCAAATTTTCATCTCATACCGGCCTGAGGGCATTTCTGTTGTTGAATGGATGAACAGTGACTTATCGTCCTCCATTATCAGTCTACCACTCGCATAACCTTTAATAAAATTTAGTCACGCTTCTCTTTTTTGCTGTGCTCACCTGATTCGCCAAAGCTTATTTCTCCGCCGCGCACTACGGTCCACCACGGTTTTTACCGATTGTGTGGAGGGTGCATACGCGGCGTCATTTGCTCCTCGGCCGGCTGGTCGAGAGGAGGAGACTGGGTGGTTAGCGCTCTAGTGTTTTGCCACCTCCCCCTATTTCAACAGTATGCCTCGGGCTCCGCGCAGCGGACGCACGCAGCGGGCGCGCCGCGCCAAAGGCAAGCCCGTCTTCCCCCGTCCACGCCAAGTCCGCGCCCAGGGCCGCTATACAAATGGGCCAACAGGTTTCTGCCAGAACCAAACCCGAGCTGTCAAGGATTGCTTTAATTCAAGAATGAATGAATGAATGAATGAATGAATATTTGTAAAGCGGAACTAAGCCCAAGGCATCAAGGCGCTCTGGAAAGACAGGCCTGCAGGCACAGCCAGCATGCATACTCAGTTTTGCTTTACAGGAAACAACCAGGTCTTAAAGGGTCTTATGAAAAATAGAGTAGGCTTGTTGACCCGAGAGGTAGATGGGGAGAGCATTCCACATCTTTGCCGCCGCATGTGAGAAAGCTCTTCCCCCCATCTTGTCTTTTAAGTCTAGGGTTCACAAGCAAGTTTTTATTAGCTGACCTGAGATTCCTAGCAGGGGCATACCTGTGGAAAATATTCTTTATGCCCACCGGGCCCTGTCCATAGTATGCATTGTGGGTGAGGCAAAGAGTCTTAAACAGGACTCTACGGTCCACTAGAAGCCAATGCAATGAACTGAGGGTGGAAGAGGCCGAGGAGCGCTTGGGAAGATCCAAAACAAGCCTAGCAGCAGCATTTTGTACCAGCTGTAAGCGACACAGCTGGCCCTTGTCTATTCCCAAATAAAGAGCATTGCAATAGTCCAGTCTGGCCAAAATTAAGGCCACAACGACCTTTTTCCGGGCTTCAGTGGACAAAAAAAGGGAGATCTTTCGTATCACACAGATAAGTCCAGAACAGGTAGCAACTGTTCTGGATACCTGACGAGACATACCAAGGCCATCTTCAAACACCACTCCCAGATTTTTTCCTTGAGAGACCGGAGTGGGACCGGAGCCCAAGGAGATGGGCCACCATATGCTGGACCAGATGTTAGAGCTATACCGAAGATCAAAACCTCCGTCTTCTCAGCGTTGAGTTTGAGGTAATTTTGAACCATCCATGAGGAGACAGCAGTCATACAATTCTTAAAATTAGGCGCAGCATTCCTGGAATCTTGTGTGATAGAGACCATGATCTGCGCCTCATCCGCATAAGACAACACCTCGAGCCAAAGGATTGCACCACCCTGGCCAGGGGGTTGAGTACGTGCGGCATAGCCAACTGGGACGAACAGCTGAATATTTAGTTTGCAACTAAGTATACCTAAAAAACGCCAAGACTGCCATAAGAAAATACAGGGACAAGAAAATATTTCTTTTCCTTTTTCCATTTTCCCTTTTTTCCCCATCTGCAGCTGGACCCTCAAATACGCTTTGTCTAGTGTTGGCTCATGGGGCACTGACTCCTAGCTCCCTAAGTATGTATTTACAAACAATTACATACCTTCTCAGGCTAACCTACTATACTGTGTTTGTAATATGTGTGTTTTACTGTGTTTGGTTGATCACTTCACTGTTCCACAACTGAGTACTTCTCAAATCTTACAGGATTCCAAGCACTACATTCTTTGTGTATGTGTTCGTTTTTCCTCCTTTTTCCTTACAGGTGACTAAGATTAAAGCGCAATGGGATCCGCGCATTAATAACCTCGTGCTCTTTTCTTGCAGGCATACTACATCAGAATTTCTGTATTAGCTAGGAAATTGTATAAATATAAAGTATATATCTATACACATTGATAAGAATATTATCTTTACACTCTTTTGTACATACACTTTTATACATCTTTTTATTGTGGAAAGACATTAGTGAGTGACAGGGGGATCTGACCCCGGTCCTGACGAAGGGGCATGGCGCTCCGAAACATGTTGTCCCACACAGGAAAGTAAGCTCATTAACCCTCTTTATCTTTCCGAATCACATTTTTTAACAATACCAGCCAGTGTTTATTAAATAGTTTTTTCTATCACCAGGCCAGGTATTTTTAACACCACTTATTCATATCACCCCTGACCCTACTGACACTCACTCCAATTCACTCACATAGCACTTACAAAAAAAGGTGCTCCAGCGTAGTCGCTTGTCGCAGCACTGCCCGCCCCGCAGCGGGGCAGGAAGACCCCGATGATGAAGCATGACACCAAGGGCCCTTTTGGTGTGTGAGGGGTATTTTAACACACTTTGTGTATTCCATCAACATCAGGATACACACTGACCCTACGTGAGGTGGACCTTGTTGATTAACAGTACTTTTGGAAGAGGAGGACGTGCCCACCTTGGTGTCACCCAGCACCACCTCTTCACTCCCCCCTTTGATTTTCCAGAAACTGGTTGGCCCATTTGTATAGCGGTCAACTTGCACTTAATAATCTCCCTAGAAGGTCTCTTGGTGGGTGGACCCCATACAAAATACGAAATGCTCTATGGCATAAAAATGTTTGTCCCGGACCTTGAGGGTCTAGACATCACGGCGGTGGCCACAACCTTTGACGTAGGTGATCATTCTGCTGTATTACAGAACCTACAAGAGGCTCAAGACAGTCTTGCAAAGGAACACTTGCCCTCCACAACTGATGCTGCACTTCAGATTCCGGTAGTTGGCTGGCTACCTCGAACCTGTGACCTGGTCCGTGAGAAGGTGGAGAACAAGAATGATTTTGGCCCCTCTTATCGTGCACCTGTTCCAGTGCTTGGCGTGCAGGGTACAAGAACAGTCATTTTACCTCCACTTCCTGGTCACAAGGATAACAGGTATATCTCAGTTGACAATGTCAAATTACAACGAGTGGTCGATACGCCTTAGTATGACTCCAGCGGTCTCTTGTCCAGCAGTGCTGAAAAATTCTGGTTTTGCCTCGGCAAACACCAACAGGCCTGACATTGCCATCGAGATGCATACAGTTACCAATCCATTATTAAATCCACCAGCTGGTGATCCCCATGAAGATACAGAGTATACCTATCCCACAGATGTGTCATTGCCTGGTGTGCGAACGAGTGCTGTTTGGTTTAAGAGACATTTTTTGATACCCCCTTGGACTTACATTTGGCTTCTGCTCTTCTCTTTTTTTTTGTTCATGTCGATTGGATTAGTAGTTGTATTTTTTCGTCTAGTGAATGGACATTATCTTAAAGAAAAATCTACAGTTAGATCAATTGATGGAACTTTGGCACCCCATTTCTCATCACACATCATGAAGAGGAACCAGACTATTGTTAATAACACTTTCTTAAAGGGGGTAATGAGTGTGTTAAGTATCAAATCTTAATGTCCCTAGGCTCAATCCTTGCTTATATAGTCAGAGTCAGAAGTCCATATTGTGTAGAAAAGTTGCTCTTTATTTGTTTAGATAAAAACATGAACAGCCGACACGTGTTTCGCCCCTATGGCGATTTGCGCCAGGGCTTTTTCAAGGCTGTAAAAAATCACAATTACATGTATGAGTGCAATTGGTTTGAAAGAGATAGCCTTTGACCCCAATACACGTGAGAAGAATTGAAACGCGAATGGTGCTAGATAGAAAGACGCTAGTATAGTTTCTGATTTGTGATCAGTGGAGAGGTAAACACTGGTGGTAAGATTAAGAGCATAAAAGAAAGTGGATGCATGAGAGCAAGAGACATTAACCACTGTGATTTTGATACGTGAGTGTTTTGATAATTTTGTATAAAATTCACAAGAGTGATAATTCAGGTTATTGACAGAAGAAGGAATTCAGGAAGATCAGACTTAAGCAGATTTAAACCAAATGGTGTAGTTCCAAAAGTGATCAAAATAACATGCCAGAAGGATAAAGAGCGAGAGAAAAGACTTTACAGTTACTACTGCATACCTATTTACAATATATTTTGTTCTTTACAGTTCTTCATAATTTGTGCTAATTTCCAAAACAGAGTCCGGTTTTTCAATCTGTTAATACAACATTTACATTTTTAGAAAAAAAATTTCACGCTATATTCATAAGGTTGCATCTAAGCATATTTCTTTAACTCATGATAATTCAGTTTTAAGGTACGATATATTACCGCAACCATCTCATTGCATTATCTCCACAGTGCTGGTCATGCAAGCCATTATCTGTATTCTCGGGTATTAACATATGTAACGCAGGTTTAATTCAGTCACAGTGCATAGCGATGTATTGAGTTAAGTCAGAGCGGTGGATTTAAGTGAGATGGGTCATCTTTTGTTAATGTATTCTGAAGTTTATAGATTGTTAATATCACTGCCTGCCTGTATTGGATGGGATTGTTTGGAATGCTGTAAAATTTCAAATTCATGGCACAACAGAGGTGATAAACGTCCCCAATATACTGCGTGTTTCAATGGGCGATGTGGTTAAACAAAATATACGCTCTGATGATTGGGATGTCCAGGCCGTAGAGGCTCTATTTTCTGATTTGAAATATTATGCTGCGTTTGATGCTGAAGATTTGTACTTATACTCCACAAATTTTGCAGACTTATTCTGTTATCAGCACTATGCCAATCATTTCCTGCATAAAGCAAATACATTTAGAAATGTGGTTAATTATACACAATGGGAACATTGCCCAACTCCCATTGAAGACAGTTCGAAAACTCTATTGAAAAAATTTACATACTTTACTGATTTTAATCTATCCAATCCTGAAGACTTTTATTTGAAAATGCCTGCAAAGTCCTCTTCCAAAGTTAGACTCACCCACACTAAATTACTGTATTCGAAGTCCTTCATGGATCAGTTAGCTATAGGGGGCTATGAGCTGTGGAAAGATACAATTGATCTTAAATCTGTATGGGTTTCTAAAAGCTGGCTGGTGCAAGGCCCTGCAGCTTTGCATTGTGCATGTCTTATCCCTGACCACATGTTGCTTTTTAACTCTACGATTTCACAAACTACTTGCTTTGGATTGGCTACTTCTAAAAAATTCCTGATCTGGGTGCTTACCCTACATGGAACAATCACACAGATAAGTCACTTGATGTATTGCAATCCCTAATTATTAATACATCCTTCAATGCTTCCAGTTCGGATCCTCAGGGTTGGTTACTATGGCAAAAAAGTTTGGACTCTTGCCAACATCGTTTTCTGGGTCTAGCCCCAGGCTATACACAGGTTAGGGTGGACCCCCGATTTGAAAGCGCCCATTCTGTTACTACCTATTCAGTAGGTAAATTATGTCAAAACTAGCTTAAACATTCCACTTTAGCATCAGTTAAACTTCATTTGTCCCAATTGACTGACGATGTTGATTTGAATGACTTTGTTAAAGGCCCTGTAGGAGGCAGATCCAAAAGATGGGTATATGCTATTTACAACGAAGTTTGGAAATTGTGTCAAATTGAAGCTGCTTCTAGATTAAGGGCTATTGAGCAAGCTAATTTAGAAAAAGTGCTTGCTGTCGTTGATAATAGCATTAATAAAATTTCATCTAGAATTTACACATTAGATAATATTGTCTCCCTCTATCCATCTTGGGACGAGTGGCTTTGATTAAAATGTCTATTTTGCTTCTGTTTAACTTTTTGTTTTCGACAATCCCTTGTAGCTTATCAGGGTCCTTCTTCACCCAAGTAGAGTCTATGTTTACAACCTTTCTTTGGGCAAACAAATCAGCACGTATTGCACTTAGCAATTTATATGAAGAATTAGATAAGGGAGGCTTAGCTCTTCCGATTCTCAGGGACTACTATTATGCTTATTTTGCACAAGGTTTAACTAGATTCATGTGTCATTTACAATCACATCTCTTTATTAATAGTTTTATAAATTTAATGTGTAAGGAAAGTCAGATCCACTCCCCCATGACAATCTTTAAATCCCCAAACTGGTTTGCTATAAGTGCCTTCTATGTTTTTTCTTTAAAACAACAGGCCTTTTTTAAACGGTACTCTATCCCTGTAATTAATTCAGCCACTGTATTATCTGGTATTTTACCATTGGCAGGGATTGTACAATCCTCAGAACTTATAGAAAAATGGGCCTCGGCTGGTTTTCATAAGGTTTCAGATTTTTTGAGGAATGGAAGAAGGTTGACTAAGACCGAAATGTTGCAATTGATTCTTAATGATTTTATTCTTTTGGGGTCATATAACATCTTCCATAAATTCCTTGCTGAACTAGATGTATCTCAAATTGCCGTACACCAGCAGGTAGTCCATGCTCTTTTAGAGGACGCGCCAGCCAGAAAAGCGGGGGCTTGGAAAAAGTATTTAGCCTTAGTTAGGGGCCTGGATCTTGGACAGAAAGCAATTTAAAAAGTGGTCTGATCATGAAGATTTAGAAAGCTCTGCCAACATGTGGTCAGTTATTAATAAATGTAATTTTAGTTCATTAAGAGGTGCGAATTGGCATAGGATGCTGTTTTTTAGTAAATGGCAACTTTACTGAACCCCTCTTGCCCTCTCGAAAATGTATGCTTATCAATCTGCACATTGTTTTCGCTGTATTAACCACCCCACAGCTAATTGGTCACATATTATGTTGCAATGTCCAAAGATTCAGAGGTTTTGGGAGGATATTTTTTTGTTATCTGGAAACTGTTTGTAGTATCCGATTAGTAGTGAATGATTTGTTAATTATTTTTGGTTTTGATCTAGATCTTTCCCTTCCTGTTCAATTGGCTTAAGTTTTGTAAATTGCAATGGCCGTAGCTAGATCACTTCTGTTGCAAAGGTGGTGTATCGATTTGACTCCCTCCGCTCTGTAGTAGATTCATAAGATGAAAGCGGTCAAGAGAAGTGAACGCACTTATGCACTTCGTGTTGGGGGGGGCTTAAGAAGTTCAAAAAAATGGGGGCACATATTTTGATTAATTTTATGAGGGATCACTGCCTTACGCATGTTTAAAAGTTAATATTATCTTTTCTGCCTTTTTTATTTGTCCCTGATTTTTTACTACTTTGTATAGTACTTATTTATTCATGCAAGTCTAGTTTTATGCCTAAAAATAATCTTTTTTATTGGATGTTTTATGCTATTTGTATCGTGATTGTTGGACTTCAATAAAAAAAAGATTAAAAAAAAAAAGATAATATTGTTTCATCTGTTGTGGATATTGTACAGGCTGAAGTATCTGTTTTGTACCATGATCAAAATCAATTGCGTTCTGTAATGCAGTTTGCTTGGGCTTTACAAACTTGTAAATCTGGGAAAGTGCCTTGGGACTATATGAATACCTCATCTCTGTTTTTACCGTTTAATCTGACTGAGAAACAACAGTTCATGTCCATGAAGGATACAACATATTCACTTTTGCATTTTGAAAAATTGAAACCTTTACCTTTTTCTGTTGCAGAATCTAATTCTGTTGTTTGGATCATTCATGGGTTAATAATACTGCATTTTCCTTTGTTTAAATTCAGCCCATGTATGAAACACTATGCCCTAGGCAGATATGAACCATTAAGCAGCCCCTTTCTCCATGAAGTTTGGTTTCTGCCATTCACATATAGGTGCCTAAGAGAGGGTAAAGAAGTTTATTTGAAGGGCGAGGAGTGCACTTCTACACCTTATCACTCACTGGTGTGCAAGAACATACAATTGCACAGCTCATGTAATAGGGAAGCCCCAAATTTAGGTTGCATTTTAAAGGGTAATCCAGTACCAGCTATAACACCAACTTTCACGCTACTAGCTAACGGTAGGTATCAGCTTTTAAATAATGAAGTTTACTGCAGTATGCTGGCAGGGATTCTGACATTGTAACCGTTTCCCAATGTGTAGTTTGCTGTCAAATTTGATTTTCCCGCCCCGCATGGGAGACTTGACATATACATCTGGCCTTCCATTCAGAACTTGAAAGCAGAGTTCAACAAGATGAGTAGAATAAGGGCTCTATTGTCCCAAAGAGAAGTCGCCCTTACTACTTCCCGTGAAACATTTGTCCTTCACGTAGCAAACACCTGTACCGAGGTGCATGCGCTTTTACATACTGATCTTCCACAATATTTGGTGTGATACCGGCATTTTTTCATTCTATATTTTCCGGCATCTTTGGCGGGTTACCTTAATTCTCGCCTTGGCTGCCAGTGTGTTGCTGTTGATTTGTCTGCTCAGAAATGGCTGCACAATCTGTGTCCCAAGACAGCCTGCCCCGGCTGTTCCAGCTACGCAACCAGATGCTTGAATACTATGGAACACTACCTCTGGCCACTTTGATGGTTGCATATGGATTATACTTCCGGTTCTCATACTTTACTTACGTGCAACCCGTTTTCTATTTCCTGGATTACTGTTTTGAATGGGCTTTGGATTTGTGTCTCTATAATACGGTGTCTCCTGTCCCGGATTATGATCGCTGATGAGTCCCTTAGTGGCTCATGAGTTGAACTGTTCTGGTAACAGGATTATGGCCTGTGCAGCTGCACATGGAGCTCTAGGAAATTGGGATATATGCGCAGCTGCACATGACTACCTGGCACAAAGTTACCTTGAAGAACACGCTAGCTAGTTGCCATTGATGGTGCTAGAGGCTCTAGCTATTGATGAACATGTATATTCATTTGCTTTATTACATTGGATGGCTGAATCGTTTGCTGATGATAACAATGACTTTCTTTTGGAAGCTGTTGCAACATACTGTGCCTATATGCTGAAGGATTAAATTGGGACTTGTCCATCTTCAACGCGTACTGTACTTGAAAAAGAAATGTGCTATGTGCTACATTTTTTTTCTTCTCCATGATGGGCAGCATACCGTCCATTCTTGGTCTTTTACTTTTTACCACACGACTTCGAGCTTCCCACTTCCAATTATCCAGTTTGGCAGATTATGAACTTGGTTCTGTCTCACTCGAACTTGAACTCTGAGTTCCTGAATTGCTTCCCTTTTGTTTGTGGCCCAATCAGGGGAGGGTGTAGTGAAGACAGGGTTCTGCTTGCACACATTGCTATGTTAGCACAAGCGAATTAGAAGTTTAAAAGCCATTTTGCCACTCTACCGCTTTTGTACACGACACTGTTGTTGTTAGTTAAATTGATTGTTTTTCTTCACATGGGAAAGGTCTGTTTTTCACATCCCTAGACTTACACCGCAACCTTAGTCTGTACACTGTGTGCAGCAGTCTTCAAGGTCATATTAACAATGTATGCTGTTGGTTCAGGTTGATCGACTCCGCTCTAGACATAACATGCACACAGCTGCAGCTAACTGAAATCCGAGTGCCTTTAATATTGCACTGCATGCATGATTAAGACACTTGGAGAAAAAACCTTTCCAGTGGCAGGGAGCTTTGCTGATCCTGAGATGTGATTCATTTAAGCCTAAGAGACCTTCTATTATTATAAAACCTAGTTCCTAGCAGGGGAGGGTGGTTCACAAGGTACTATACGACCTGTTTCACTCTCATTGTAACATGATTTCTCCCTTTGAGTTTTATGGAATTGTAAAAATGTTGATTGTTCTATTTCTAATCATATGCCTGCTTATGTTAGCCAAAATACTGCATCTTAGAGCACGTAGTTAAAAATAAACATTTTCAACGTTTCCGTGTCTCTTATTACTCACGTTGTAGACTGGTATGAGAATAAAAACGAAAGAGTGTTCTTGATTCCCACCATTCCTGAGAGTACCCTAAGTCGCTTGTTCTTGGCTGTCTAATCATTGGTAGCTTCGCTGTAGTACTGAGAGCTAATGAGACACTGATGCTAGTCGGATAGGGGTTTTGGGTACTGAGGTGAGTTTTTTGGTACACCACTATTCACTTAGGTCCTGGTTTCCTGTGCATAGTCCTGTCATGAGCAGAATCTCCACAACAAGCACTCAACTGGCTTGCCCTCTCAGCCACGTTCAACTACTTCTGCCACCCCATCCTCATCCAATGCCTCCATTGCATATACAGACCCACTCTCCAATGGATAAGCTCCTTCCTCAGTGGAAGAACCCAGCTAGCTGAACTGACATCATACACCTCTGCTGCTAGTACCAACATGATCTGTAGAGTCCACCAGTGATCCTCATTCAGCCCCATGCTATTGATTACCTACATGGCACCTCTTGCCAACATAATCCGAACCTATGAAATCAGCATCATCTCATATGCCAATGACCAACTCATCCTTTGCTCACCACCTGTATGTCCTAAGTGGCCAGTTGGCTGAAGACCAATTGTCTGAACCTCAACTCAGACAAGACAGAGGTGGTAAACTTTGGAACAAAACACCTCACTGTGGACCTCAGCCTGGTAGCCAGCCAGACTCAGACCAGTATCCATTCTGCCCAATCAAGCTAGCAACCTGGGTATAGTGGTGGACAACCAACTCTTGATGACCAGCTAAATCAACATGGTTGCCCCCTGGTGCTTGCACATCAATCGAGATTCTCAGAAAAATCTTCAAATGGTTCCTGCTCAACACAAACACACTGCACTATGGTAATGCACTGTATGTCTGGCATAATCGCTCCACTCTCCAAGAGGCTTCAGGTCATTCAAAGCACAGCAGCCAGACTAATGCTCAAACTTCCACCATGCATGCTTCTCGACACGTCTCAAAGACCTCCACAATTCACTCATCAAGCTCCTTGCATTAATGTACAACGCCCTACACTATCTGGTCCCCACATATCTTAACAATCACATCATTTTCCACACCTGAACAGAAACCTCTGTTAAGCTTCTCATCCACGTCCTCCACATCTGAAGACCCAAAACCAGTGGTTGCTCTTTCTCATACTTGGCTCCTAAAACCTGGATCGACATCCCCTTGCAAATGAGAGGTGCCGGGTCAGTCCATAAGTTTTACAAGAAACTGAAAACCTGGCTCTTCCATTAGACCCCCTGTCAGAGCTGGCACAACCCCTTCTTTCAAGTGCCTGAGTGAGATGTGCGCTTTACAAATACACATCACATAACATAACAGCTATGGGCCATGCACTAACCTCCAGTGGTTGGCTATGTCTCTTTTGGCCAATACAATCCCTTCAGCCACTCACATGTGCTTTATTTTGAGTCCTGTTTCTTTCAGGAGCAACCACTTATACATATTGCTACTGTGTGAATTGTGGGACGCCGAGGACATTGATTCCAGGACCCTCGGACCTCCGGGAGACCCGCAAGCAAGCTTACCTTGCCCCCAGCAAGACTGCCGAGAATCCGGGTGCCTGCCTGTTTGCTCAGAACCACATCTCTCGCCAGGCTGTGCGGCGGGAGACGCCCACCACATCGCGCCAGGCGGCGCATAAGACCAGCGTCACCCCCGCGTCGCGGGAGCGCCCGAGGCTAAGCCCGGGCAAAGGGCGGGCCCTCTGAGGCCCTCAGAGGCAAGAAGAGGCTAGGCTAGGCCACCCCTATAACATCTATAAAGGAGTATCACGTATTAATACCTGCGATACAAGATAACAGTGTATGTGCTGTTGACCTCTAGTGACCATCTCCCAAGTCCTGGTTACCAGACGGGGGTCGGTAGGCAGCTAGTTAGAGCTGCCACCGAATCGCCCAGGAGCCTGGAAAGAGGAGGGGATTTGCTTCGAGAAGTCCTCAACAGCCCTTTCACCACCACTAAACAAGAAGAGGTAATCGCAGGAAAATATACCAATTGCATCTGTCGTTGAAGTAAGATCATCTTTTATTCTTTTTTCTCTCCTCCTTTTCATCAACTTGTGGGTACAAAACTAACTCTAACTGTAGCACAAACATGTCTAAAAGAAATATTCCTGTGGCACCTGAAACACCAATTAACACCATGGACAACTATCTCGTTCAGGTGGTCAACAAGATAAACAGTGAACGAAGACAGTCGTTGGGTCTGAGTCAGTCACCTATCCTCCCCTCTACGAGTCCTCCTCCTAATCCACAAACAACCGATGCAACACTACAAGATCCTAGCTGCGTTGCCCCTGAAAATAACTCCCTAGTCAATGTCACTATGGATATAAGTGGACTAAATGCGGCTGACATGGAGATACGTATGGATACTGATCCGGACACACATATTGACATTGTGGTAGAAGAAGTATCGCCTGCAATGCGGGCGACTAGGGCAGTTAGAGCGTGTCGCAAGATGCAAAATAAACAAGGGGGGACACGGTCAGGTAAGAATAAAGCTACTCCACCGCCAAAAACTAAAGGCAAATGTCGGGAGTATGAGGAGGAAAATACTAGGGAGTTATTGGATGAAGTTTTATTGTCTAAAATATCTGACTTGTTAGAGTTAAAAATTCAGACATTTATCAAACCACTCATTAGTAAAATTGATAAACTCTCTGCGGTCATAAAGAAACTGGGATGTACTCAAGACATATTAGTTGATGCGATAGGCACTGTTTCAAATAGTGTTACTAAGCAGCTTGAATGCCAGAAGATACCTAGTGTGGGTGGGACAGCTTCAGATGCGATTCCACTAGAGGTCACTGCACCGGATAACCCACAAACTGGCCCAATCACCCATGAATTACCAAAAGAGGTCCCAATAGACCCACCGCCTGTACCAGCACCCTATAGCTTCGAGAAAGATTCGTCACAATTTGCAGCAGAAGCTTCACCGTTGGTTTTAGTATTAGCAAATGTACCTACCCTACCACCTGGCCAAACAGAGTCAACATCATCACTAACAAGTAAGGCATTATACTGGCTGTCAAATAACATGAGGATGGCGCAGTGGGGAGAACAGCAGTTAGCTGATGAAATTAAAATGGCAAGGAGGGTTACATGGATTGGGAATAAGCCAAAAAAATGGAAGGGTGACTGTGTTGTGTTAAATCTCTTAAACCCAGTCACACTTCCGAATATTTTGTCTAACATTCTTACCCCGCAACGAAGAAGTGGCACCATAATCCCCCTTACATTGGAATTTTTTTATAACGAGTTGCAAAAAGAACCCAAACAAAATGCCTTGAAGTCAGCCTGGATGGTAAGAAATAACAGATGGGGTGGGGGACCTATGGCAACTGACACTAATATTGTCCCAGGTAATAGGGTTGGGGCATGGGTAGGTGACCACCAAAATGTGCCTTGTTTTACTACCCCTGGGCCAAATTGGAATTTAGTGAGCAGACGGGGGCCGTGCAATTATGTCAATGAGTATGGGGCGACACGTAATGGCAATTACATTGGAGGATGGTTAGGTGACCAGCAGAACTTGCCATACCCTAACACCCCAGTGCCTAGATGGAATACAGCTATAAACGGATGGGGTTTTGGGGCTCCGTCCTGTAACTGGGGAATTAGCACTTCCAATAGGTTTGGGGCTTTGGCCGGTCTTAATGACTGTGATTGACTCAAGGGGGGGGGGGGTCTTCCAATGAAGTAAGGGATGTTACTCCCAGGGTTAACCCCGATGTTGAGTTCAATCAAAATGTACTGGACTATAGGTTAGAACCGCCACACTCCCATTCCACTAGACAAAATACAGTGGCTCAAACACTGAATACAGATGTCTCCGAGACTATTAGACAACCCCAGGTACAGGTAAATCAAGAAATGTTAGAAATAGATAAAATATTTTGCTGGAATATTGCAGGGTTGAGAAAAAATGTATCTGATCCAGCTTGGCAACAATATCTTGCCAGTGGGGACCTTATCCTCTTCCAGGAAACCTGGGGGTTGGAGAACTATTTTAAGGTTGATTACAGATCATTTTTTATTCCCGCAATCAACGCAAATGGGGGTAGACCTTCTGGTGGTTTAACAATATGGGTCAAAATTACAGGGGGGGTAAGCTTAAAACAAATAGATACAAATAATCCTGACCTTCTGATGATTGAACTAAAAAAAACCAAGGGACAGACCATTTATGTGACCAATGTCTATAACAGACCACATCAAGCGTGCAAAGAGTCGCCTGTCATAACCCACTTAGGTAATATTATGGCAGGGTTAGATCAGAATGCAACGGTAATTATAGGTGGCGACTTTAATAGAAGTTTTGAGCCCATACTGGGTCTTGAAGATATCTATAAAGACGAGGATAGTGTCAACAATATACCCCTGGTTGACACGACCTACAAAGTAGCCTGTACTGCGAGTGCCTTACAATTACTGAGCTTAACGTTTGAGTGTTGGCTACGTGCATGTAATGGGCGTTTGCCTTCAGATTGTCCCAGTAAGCCAACATTCATTAGAGGAGTTTGCTCTAGCCATCTAGATTATTTTATAGTTTCCTCACAGTTATGGCCTATAGTAGTGGATTTAAAAGTGGATGACCGCATGGAGAGCGATCATTATCCTCTGATCCTATCTATCCAAAATCTGATCTCTAATCCTATTAATAAGAGTGGCAGACAAAATATTTACCAACTACAAGACCCCTTAGAAGCAAACAATCGTAGGTCCTTAAAGTGGCCAGCAGTCTTAGGAAATACAAACACTATTAGCCAGATCTACCACGTCTTTGTTAGACATATGTCCCCCTTAGCTGAGAATAGTACTGCTAACCATAGCCCTTGTCTGACAGAATCCCATGACCATTTAATTGGCCAGCTTAGTGAGATCTTGACTATAGTGGTAAAAAGATCAAATGCCGCTCACAAGTGTAAAAAAATGGGTAACTCTTGGTACAATCAGGAATGCCGGAGAGCCAAATCAGATTTAATTATTGCAGTCCGGGAAAACTCATCAGACAATGTTAAAATCAAAAGATCTCGGTACAAAAGAAGTTTACTTTCGGCCACAAAAGAATGGGACGAGAGGGTATGGTCTGACCTGTTAGATGCTTGTAAGCACAAAGACCAGACTTCCTTTTGGAGCCTTATTGCTAGAGGCACCACAGGGGTCACTGAAACTAAGGATAGATTTCTTGAGGAAAGGACTTGGGTCAGGCATTTTTCTTTACTATATGTTTGTGCCGACCCAGGTGAAAATGAAGACCAGGCTAATATGTATCTTGACTTGGCATTGCATGAAACCCCTCTTGTATTTACCTTGAATGAAATAATTCTAGCAATTAAAGCTGTTAAGCCAGGAAAAGCCCCAGGCCCGGACAAAATACCTGGGGACCTCTGGAAACACGCAAATTACATTTGGGCTCCCTACATTAACTTAATATCTAATGAAATTGCTAGTGGAGCCCCTGTCCCCGAAACTTGGAAGGGGGCGGAGATTGTAACATTATTCAAAAAAGGTGATAGGTCGAATCCCTCGCACTATCGCCCTATCAGTTTGATTGACGTGTTACAAAAAAATTTTGCCCGCCAACTTCTCAGTCGTCTTGCCTTATGGATCGAAGATCATTCTATTTTTACCAAGTACCAGGCTGGTTTTAGACCAAAAATAAGCACAGTGGACCAGGTTTTTAGATTTTTATGTTTAGTCTGGAAATACACTATCATAAGGAGCTCCCATATATACGTGGCTTTCGTCGACTTGAAAGCAGCTTTTGATATGGTTCCCCGGGCAGACCTATGGAAGACACTAAATAATATGGGCGTGCCCGGAAACATTCTACAGTTATTAATCAGACTCCATGAGAATAATTATGCACGAGTCAGATGGGGACCAAATGGGGAACTAAGTGAGAAAATAAAAATAGCTAAAGGGGTTAGGCAAGGGTGTGTAATGGCACCTACCCTATTCTCCCTTTATGTTAATGATATTCCCGACACCCTTTTGGGCTGCGAGCATGACTCTCCCAAATTGTGTGGTGAAGCCGTTCCGGCATTGTTATTTGCAGATGACACCATTTTAATCTCTCAGACACCTAGAGGACTTCAGAACCTTTTAAATAAATTTAGTTTGTATTGTCATGACAGGAAATTGGAAATTAATTCCTCAAAAACAAAGGTCATGACCATCAACCCTCATAAAGGTTTTAACAAGGTTTTTAAAATAAATGATGAAATTATTGAAGAAGTCCCTAATTTTAAATACCTTGGTATCATTTTAGATAGCAAAATAAAATTTAAAACTCAATTAGAAAATGCAAAACTGAGGTTGACTCAAAACCAGTTCCCGATTTAAAAAAAGCACAAGAATAGTCATTTTAAATCAGTTTCACCGGCCATTGAATTATTTAAATGTAAAGCAAAATCATCCTCCCTCTATGGAGCAGATCTTTGGGGTTATGCATTGAAGGACACCTTTCTAGTTCGAGAGAATACCTTCATTAGACAGCTCCTAGGTGTACCTGGTTCCACGCCATTGACCCCTGTACTGTGGGACCTCAATTTTCGACGCACAGATGATTATGCTTCTCTTCGCCCGTTGCTTTACTGGGTCCGCCTGTGGTCTACAGAGGAGTTGGTAGACTACAGAGAAGCACTGAAAGAGATAATGGCTATAAAAAATATCACTTATCTGCCATGGTTAGTGTACGTCGAAAAATGGTTTGGAAAACTGGGCCTGAGTAACTTCTGGTCAGACCCAGATTCTCTCACTAATAGCTCAAAAAAGCTTCTGAAACAAAAGTACTGGGAGTTTATTAGTGACTCAGTGTTAGCCAACCCCAATATAGGGACTCTGACTTCAAAATTCTTTGAAGTAAAAATGAATATGCAACTAGAGCCCCTTATGGATGAAATCTACCCCCGTTGGCTAAAAGTCTATATCTAAAATTCCGGTACAGCATTTTGCAAACGAGGGACAGGACAATCAAATGGCACTGTAATAAGTGTGCAGACAGGAATACTGTTTCAGTTTTATGTGAGCTCTGTGAAATGGGGTTGAAAGAGGATGAGTCTCATGTTTTATTTATATGTCCTGCATATCTTAACGCAAGGAAAAAATGGTTAAAGCCCATATGCAAAATGTTAGGCATTCGCCACATCGGGGTTGGGCTTAGAATTTTTAAGGGAGACACCTCTCAACCGATAGTGTTCAGTCTGAGCCGTTTCCTCTTATGTGTAGCTTTGATCAGAAAGAGGAAAGGTTTTAAAATCCAACTTTATCTACTATTGTATTCCACTATCGCTGGCTAGAATTGAACGTATAAGTTAGGTGCAGAAGTATAAAGAACTGGCTAGCATAACATTGTTGTTTTTAGTGATCCTGGTACTGTTTTATATAGAAAATATTTTATTGTTTTATTCTGTATATTTATTAAGTGATCTCGTTAGATGAGGCAAGCTGACTACGATGAACTGCCTTGCAACCAAAAAAAAAAAAACCCTCAGGGAAATGTAATTATATACTCTGTATTATTTGATACAAGAAAAAGTGCTGCTAATTGTACCCAAATTTTACTGTGACTTTGTATCCGCTTGTATTTATTAGTTGTATGTATTGTATCTTACAAGGTTTTTTTAACCGAATAAATATTGAATTGAATTGCGGGTAATCCTGGTTGTAGCCAGCTTTGACAAAATTCGGTTTCATACAAGGGTGAGTATACTTAATATGCAGGAAATCCGCATTAAATTCTTTGCATCTTGGGCAATCAGAGGATCTCCCTGGATAAATTCTCAGATTCTGTGGTGCTAAATATGTTCTGCTTAAGTAATTAAACTGAATCAGTTTAAATCTGGTGTGAGGTGTTATGGGGTTCATTTACAAGAGGCCTGCACCACAGGAGGGTCACTTTTATTGACAATATCACAAGCATCTCAATCATATCTATAAGGTGGCGTAAAGTCACCCTGAGTGGCTTTGCATGGCCTTGTTGATATGCAGTAAAGCAAGGCAGCACAAAGCGCTGTGTTGCCTTACACTGCGTCAAGGAGGTAATCCATTAGAATTGCGATGATCGTTCCCATGCAAAACCCATTGATTTTGACACTGCCGCAGATTTTCCCCTTTCTATGTGTGCTGCATTCTGCAACACACATAGAACGAGGAACATGCCTCTAATGATTGTTTTTGTGCTTGAAGGTATACCTTCCTGCACAAAAATAAAAAGAATCCTACTGCAATGGCGGCACCCTTGTACCATGGTGCAAGGGTGTCTATGTTGGTCCTCGCAGCAAAGTGTGCACCAGAGAAGGGGGAATGGACAGGAATGCACCATATTTTATACATACGGTGCATTCCTGCCCCTTCACATTGGCATGGGGCAGCACTGCAAGAAGACTTGTGGTGCTGCCCTACGCCAATTCCTCATAAATGAGGCTCTTTATTTTTAACCTGAACACAGGCTTTAGCGAATTCCTTTTCCCTTTCTCTTTCTGTGACCAGTTCAGAGCAAAAAGATGTCCATTTTTTCCAGCTACAATTGCTGCATCACTTATTTTGCTTTAGGGCTTGATGGAGGGTGGTTCCTAGTCTCCCCACATGTGGGAGGTTTAAAATCATTAAAATTGTTTGAATTAATTTTAGAGCCTTCAGGAACATCATCCATACGTCCCTAGCTATTGCGTCATGCAAAAATTGACCAGCACCAATTTCAAAACACTCCTTTGCTTCAGCACCAGATAAATTCTCTGCATCTTGGACAATCAGATGTTCCCCCTGGATAAAGCGTACTCTACGTCTGTGGTGTTAAACAAGTTCTGTACGTGAAATTAAACTGAACTAGTTTAAATCTGGCAGCACATGTTACATTTTAACCTTAGCATATGGTTTGTAGAATTCCTTTTCAATGATTGGTCCTGAGCGACCAGAAGTCCATTTGTCTCTATCTACTTCCGCTCTGCCTCAGGTATCTTTTTTTAAAGCTTGTTTTAGATTGGTCTTAGTCCCCAATCTATGTCAGACTTTACATCACTACCACTGAGTGTTTCCATAGTCTTTAAGAACATCTTGGCTGTTACCCTAGCTGTCTGCACTATGTACAAATTCATCAATATCATATCCACTCCTGTGCTTTAACACAAATGACACATCTCCAGCTTCGGTAAAGATCCTCAATTATTTCAATTCCTCTCTATCTTTATTAACATATACTATGCAATCTCCCTAATTAGGCCTTATAAACCATAACTTCATGCTCAAAGTAAAAGGGGACAGTTTAATTTCTATCTTGACTCCTTTTTCCTTTTACCTGAACTAAGTAGCTGTGAACATGTCTCTTTGCTTTTCCATGAGTTAACATAGGGTGATTTCAACAAGTAATACCTAATGGTAGTAAAGTAAATACATTTATTTTTTAAAAGCCGGGCGGCTGTCTTTATATTATTCTCGGCTTTCGCTTTAACCCCTTCCGTGTGTCGGATGGCCGGGTGCTGTCCGACGCCACAGTGGGAGTGTGTGTCGGATGACTCCCGTCTGTCCTAGCACCAAACCATAAGCGAAGTGCTGGTGCTACCCCCATGGGCCGCCAGGGATGGCAGTGGAAGCCCTCCCCCCGATGACCCCTTCCATGTCATTTATTGACGTCAGCGTGTACCGCACGCAGACGTCATTAGATACTACCGGACTCGCTGGAAGCCATTTGATTCCAGCCCATTGTGTGATCCAAAGCGGCATCCGGGGTAACAAAATGGTTTTCTTTTCCTCCAATGTCTCTTTGGAGCATTCCTGCTGCACAATTGTGCATGGGGCAGCGGACATGCGCAGGGATGCCCACTAGACACCATGTGGTAGGGCAGCTCCCCTTTGGAGGGCATTTCTGCTGGCTGATTCTGCCTATTCCCCCTTGGCACAGATCTTTTTGTATTTTTTTAGTAGCCAGTAGGCCACAGGGGATTTTTTTTTTTTAATGTTAGATTTTTGGGGGGATGTTGGGTGGGGGCCCTTGAGCAAAGGTCACTCTCCTTTATTGGGGTGAATGTTTTGGCCATGGTAGATTGGCCTTATGCTTGTAGGCATCTTTGCCACCAAGGGGGGCAGAAGCTCCTAGACACCAGTGTTTTTATTCAATGTTTTTTTGGGGGGCAAGGGTCGCCCCCCTTTTATTGGGTGATTATTTTGGCTGTTTCTGCCACCCTTGGGGGCAGATAGGCCTTATGATTTTAGGCCCACCTCCCCCCTGCTTGGCTGGTGGATTGTGTGTGGACTGGTGCATTATTTGCATATGTGATTGAAATGTTATATTTCTGCTTTTTATTCTAGGCAAAGCTTTTGTTTCCTGTTTGTGGTTTCGGCAGTGGTTGATCTGCAGCTTGAGTTTCGTACGAAAAACAGTTTTGTCGTGTTTACTGCAAATTAGTATTATTGTCTTGCATGATAATTTTTTGTAAGTGGTGTCATAACAGCAGCATATTTAGCTTATATCTTGAGTGTGGTTTGTGCCTAATGTGTATTGCATTGTCTTATGCGTATTTTTCTTTTCTTTTTCTTTCTCCCACGGACCATGCTCGCAACCTCAGAATCATCCTGGACTCCGAACTCAAAATGGACCGCCAGATCAATGCCGTCACCTCCTGCTACCACCCCATCCACCTACTCCGAAAGACCTTCAGCTGGATCCCCCCCCCCTCGAACACAGGAAAACCATCACACCCGCCCTCATCAGTAGCAGACTGGACTACGGCAACGCACTCTATGCCGGGATCAACAATAACCTCACCCGCAGGCTCCAGAACGTCCAGAACGCTGCCGGTAGACTAGTTCTCAACCTACCACCCCACTGACACATCAGCCACCACCTATGAACTCTTCACTAGCTCCCCTCCGAGAAGAGAATCACCTTCAAGCTTCTCACCCACGCTCAGAAGCCCTTTCCAAACACCGGACCCGCCAACATGAATCACCGCCTTAGCATCCACCCTCCCCAAAACGTCCACTCCGATCGACCCAGCTCTCCCTCGCGACGGTACCTAGCATCAAGAAAACCAGAGCAGGAGGATGCTCCTTCTCCCTCCTCAGTGCCAAGGCATGGAACTCCCTCTCCACCTCCGACAGACTCCTTCACTCCCCAAGTTCATTAAGGACCTCAATACCTGGCTCTTCGATGGAACTCCGTGACCTTGCCGGGATCTGCGCACAGCTCCCCCCTTCTACTCCCCCCCTCAGCACCTTGAGACCCTTTAGGGTGAGTAGCTTGGGATTTACAAACCCATGATTGATTGATTTAGTGGAATATTGTTGGTTCTTGCTATGTCTGTGCAGAGTAGGTGGGGGTAAGTCTAGCTGTCTATGGCAAGTGAGTGGTATCGTTTTGGAGTACATAGGTCTTAGTGATAAAGCTACATTTGGTTTATTACTTCTTTTACAAAGTGTTTGTTGTTGTTGACTTGTTTGTCAAGTTACCTTTATTAGTAAGGATTATGACTAGCCACAGGATTACTGCTCAGCAGGTGGTTGGTATGTTTTTTTAATCTTCCTCTGATCATGATTATGAGACTGACAGTGCGTCTGAGGCAGAGGAGGAAGTGCAAGATTCTGGCAGTGAGTTTTCTGTCCACGAGAAATCATCTGATGATAAAGCGACTCTAAGTTTCGATAAAGCTACTCTCAGTGCGAATAAAGTGCCTGTTTTAGAGGAGGGCACTGATGTGTCAATGGTACAGCAAGAGGCATCTGGATTGCAGACTTGGGCTGCAAGGCTTCCCATTGGGAGTGCTGGACTCTAGGTTGATCCAAACATGGTGAAGCAAGTGCTGTCTGCCCTTAGTGGGGATGCAGGGTGTAGAGTGAATTGTGAATTTTCTTTGCCTATAGTTTTTTCAGTTGTTTATGGATGATATATTTTTGGCTGAGATTGTTGAGCAGACTAATTTGTATACTGAACAGAATTTGAGGGACAACAGTGCCAGACTTAGGCCCCGCTCTAGAGCTACCCAGTGGACTCCCACAAATCTGGATGGGATGAAGAGGTTTTTGGGTTTAATTGATGGGCTTGATAGGTGAGCTGTCACTGTCTTCATATTGGTATACCAGTTCCTTGATGGCAGCGGTCATATTTCCTGCAAGACGTACAACGTAGGGGTCATCAGTGAAGCAGGAAAGCGAGAAGTAGGCAGGTGAGCAGCGATGTAAAGGAGGAGGCAGCCACGGGGCAGGTAAGTGCCTTTTAATTCATTTTAATTAATTTGGGAGGATGGAGGGGCTGGCTAACTACACTCTGCCACAGAGTCGTAGTTTTGCCTGAACTCTGCGCTCGTAACAGAATGGAGTAGGCAAAACTACGGCAACTCTGCTGGCAGAGTGTAGTTACCCGCCCAGCGTTAATCAAAGTAAGAAATTCCAATTCATAATTTGCGATTTTTAAGGAATCGCAATTTAGGTATGGCAATTCCTTATGCATGTGGGAATATCAAAACAAATTGCTATTCCTAAAAACACATTCCTTAAGTGCGAATCCCAAATTGTGATTCACAATTAAGGAATGGCTTCCCATTCATTCCTATGGGCGTAGAGGGCCATAGGAATGAATGGAATTGCATGCGTAGTTTGCAAGTACCAAATGGGTACTCGCAAATTGTGCATGTAATTTGAAGGGTGCAAGGGGGCGAAAAGGCTACCCTGGTGCACCCCCCCCAAAAAAGTAGGTATGCACGTGTGGTACACACATATGCCCTATGGGCACTTTGAAAAATGCATTTATTTAAATTTTTCAAAGAAATTGCAAATTACCATCTACTTGAAGTTGATGGCAATTTGCGATTCTAAATTGCAAATGTGCAATTTGCAATTGCATATTGCATAACATTTAGGGGATCACAATTCACGCTTCACTAACTGCATTCGCAAATAAGGGAATTGCAAAAAATTGTGATTTCCTTAATTGCGAATTGCAAAAAAGTTACATGCATCTCAAGAGGCCATTTTTCGATTGCAAATGGCCAAATTTTGTGATTCGCACTATTTGCGATCACAAAATGGTTTGATGCATGTGCCCCGTAGAGTCTGTGTGCGAAGAGGTCTGCCGAAGGAGACTCCTATGCAGTATGATGATTGTTCTTCGAATCCTGCGTTGTATGTGCCCACATGTTTCAGATAGTATCTCACTCAAATGAGTTTTTGGGAGCAACAGTGAGTTTAAAATGAACTACCTGGACTGTATTGTTTTATATTTGTAGTTCTGTTTCACGGTTGGCATTCAAATTATGTATTTAGTTACCACTGTTGTGTTTGTAGTTATAGTTTTGTATCTAGTTCCAAATGGTTTGTGTTTTCTTTCTTGATAAAAAAAATATTTGATGACAGTGTGTGTGAACTGGCGTTTGGCATGGCGGTGTGCATGGACTGGTGCTTGGCTGGCGGTGTGCATGGACGGGCCTTTGGCTGGTGTTGTGCGTGGACTGGTGCTTGGCTAGTGGCATGCGTGGACTGGCATTTGGCTCACAGTGTGCATTGGACTGGCCTTTGGCTGGTGGTGTGCCTGGACTGGCACCTGGCTGGCTTTGTGTGTGGACTGGCGCCTGGCTGGGGGTGTGCGTGGACTGGCGCATGGCTGGCGGTGTGTGAGTAATGACTTGCTGCTGGTCATTACACACACTGGTAGCCAAGCACTACTGCACACACTACATCAACCACCAGGCGGTGGGATTGCTGTGTCAGTCATGTGGGCATATGAAAGTGATGGGCCCTTGAATTGGGCTGTCTGTGATGTGAATATTGTAATGTGCTGGGCCCACGCCTGGCGGTGTGAATGGTCTTGTGTGTGTCAATAAATGAGAGGTGTGTGAATGGCCTGTAAAGAGGTAGGTGCTTTGATGTGGCTTTACAGCTAACGAGCTGTGAGTCACTGACTCAGGTTTTTAACCTTTTAATTATTAACAGTGCATTTCCTTTTTGTGAAATCTCTTGTTAATCACATTTTAAGCTCTGAACCACCACTCAACCTCATGCCAAATCTAATCAGAATGTGTGTGTACTTAAGGAAGTTGAGAAGCAATATTTGTCTTTTCTGTATTTTTCTGCCAGATTGTACATTGTCTCTCCTTTGTCTGTTGATGCAGTGTTGTATTGTGCTGGGCCTGCGGCTGGTGATGTGAACGTGTGTGTCAGGTATAAAAGGTGTCTGAATGGCCTGTAAAGAGGTTGGTGCCTCTGGGTGGGAAAATGTTGGGGGGCTCATGCTAGCCATACCTCTCTGTACGCCCCGGGTGTCTAGTTTTCAGAAATATCTGGTGTTGGTAGGTTTCCTTAGATAGCCGCCAAGCCTGGGGCCAAAAATCCAGGTGCCCCCTTGTGAAACCTGGTCGTTTTGTGATGGATAATTTTGATGCCTCAACAATACGTTTTGGGCCCTAACATGTTACGGGTACTTGGGCCACCCATACACGTGAGGTACCATTTCTATCGGGAGACCTAGGGGAACGCTGGGTGATAGGAAATTTGTGGCAGCCCGGTGATCCCAGGACTTTCCCACACAGAAATGTGAGAAAAATATGTTTTTTCAAATACATTTGAGGTTTGCAGGGAATTCTGGGTTGGAAAATGTTGTGGGATCCATGCAAGCCATACCTCTCTGGACTCCTCCGGGTGTCTAGTGTTCAGAAATGTCTGGATTTGATAGGTTTGCCTGGATGGCCGCTGAGGTCAGGGCCAAAAACCCAGGTGACCCCCTTGCAAACCAGGTCATTTTGTGATGGATAAGTTTGATGCCTCTACAATAAATTTTGGGTCCTTGCCTGTTGCAGGTACCTGGCCCACCCACACAAGTGAGGTACCATTTTTATCGGGAGACCGGGTGAAATTCTGGGTGGGTGGAAGTTTGTGGCTCCACCAGATTCCAGAACTTTCTATCACAGAAATGTGAGGAAAATGTGGTTTTTTTTTATACAAAGTTTGAGGTTCCCATGGGATTTGGGTAAACAGAACCTGGTGAGAGCCACACAAGTCACATCATTCTGTATTCCCCTGGATGTCTAGTTTTAAAAAATGTACAGTTTTTATAGGTTTTCCCAGGTTACGGCTGAGCTAGGGTCCAAATTCCACAGCTAGACACATTGCGAAAAAAGGGTCAGTTTTCCCTAGAAAAATGTGATGTGCCCATTTTGCGTTTTGGGCCGTTACCTGTAACGGACACTAGGCCTACCCACACAACTGAATTACCATTTTTATTAGGAGACTTGGGAGACTTCTGGGTTTGCGGCTCAACGCAGATTCCAGAACTTTCCATCACAGAAATGTGAGAAAAATATGTGTTTTTGTTTTGACAAAGTTTGAGGTTTGCAAGGAATTCAGGGTAATCAAACCCGGTGAGAGCCACACAGGTTACCCCATCATGGATTCACCTGGATGTCTAGTTTAAAAAATGTTCAGGTTTGCTGGGTTTACCCAGGTGCCGGCTGATCTGGGGTCTAAATCCACAGCTAGACACATTGTGAAACAAGGGTCAGTTTTCACTGTACAAATGTGCCGGCTGATCTGGGGTCCAAAATCCACAGCTAAACACATTGCGAAAAAAAGGGTCAGTTTTCACTGTACAAATGTGATGTGTCCATGTTGCATTTTGGGCTGTTTTCCTGCTACAGGCACTAGGCCTACCCACACAAGTGAGGAGCCATGTTTATTGGGAGACTTAGAGGAATGCTAGGTGGGTGTACGTTTGTGGCACCCCACAGATTCCATAACTTTCCTTCATAGAAATTTGAGGTAAATGTGTTTTGTTTGACAAAGTTTCAGGTTTGCAAGGTATTTTGGGTAACAGAATCTGGTGAAAGCCACACACGTCACCCATCCTGGATTCCCCTGGATGTCTAGTATTAAAAAATGTACAGATTTGCTAGGTTTCCCCAGATGCTGGCTGAGCTAGGGACCAAAATCCAGAGCTAGACACATTGCGAAAAAAGGGTATGTTTTCAGTGGAAAAATGTAATGTGCCCATGTTGCATTTTGGGACATTTACTGTTGCAGGCACTAGGCCTACCCACATAACTGCACTACCATTTTATTTTTCAGATGTGGGGGAATGCTGGGTGGGTGGATGTTTGTGACTATCTGCAGATTTCAGAACTTTCCATCATAGAAATGTGAAGAAAATGTGTTTTGTTTTACAAACTTTATGGGTTGCAAGAGATTCTCGGTAACAGCATGTGGTGAGAGCCACACACGTCACCCCATCCTCCTGGATTCCCAGGGATGTCTAGTTTTAATAAATGTACAGGTTCGCCAGGTTTCCCAAGGTATCGGCTGAGCTAGGGTCCAAAATCCACAGCTAGGCACAAAAAGGGTCAGTTTTCACTAGAAAAATGTGACATGTCCATGTTGTGTTTAGGGCCTTTTCCTGCCACATGCAGTAGGACTACTCACACAAGTGAGGTACCATTTATATTGGGAGAATTAGGGGAACACAGAATTGTAGATGAAGTGTTATTACCTATTGAATGTATATGCATTTCTCCCTTCTAAATGTAAGACAATGTGTAAGTCCTCTAATTCACATGCTAGTGTGGAAACGCACAGTTTCGGAAATGTGCAAATACCTACTGCTTCTAAACTCTATATTTTGTTCCCATTTCGCAAATTCACTTTTTATATTTTACCAAATTAATTGCTATATACCGGGTACATAATGAAACCCCATTGCAAGGTGAAGCTCAGTTACTGGCTCTGGGTACCCCGGGTTCTTGGTGAACCTACAAGTCGTATAACTCCACAACCAGAAGGGTCCAGTGGACGTAATAGTATATTCCTTTAAAAAGTGTGCCATATTTAGAAGAAGTTACAGGTGAAAAACAAATGGCTCTTTAACTTAATTTCAATATTTTTGTTAGTTTCTATAGAAAAACCTTGAAGGATCTACACAAATGACCCCTTGATAAATTCAGATTGTGTCTACTTTTCTGAAATGTATAGCTTTCTGGGATCCGTTATTGTTTTCACACCCATTTCTACCACTAACTTGAAGGATATTGAAAGCACACAAAAAATAGTAGAAGCTATGCCCCAGTAAAATGCCAAAACTGTGTGGAAAATGTTAGTTTTCTGACAAAAGTCTGCCTGTCCCTGAAAGCTGGGAAGATGGTGATTTCAGCCCACAAACCATTTGTTGATACCATTTGCACAGAAAAGAAAAGTTGCTTCCATTTGCAGCACATTTTCCCCATTTGAAAAAAAAGAAAGGTTTTTTTGCTATATTTTGCTAATCTCTGGGTCTTCTCCAGGGGAATCCACAAACCCATGGTACCATTAGAGTCCTCAGTGTGTTGGAAGAAAAGTGGAAAAAAGTTACAGTGGCCTAACTGCAAAATACCCCAAATAGCCAAAAAAAGGCTTAGCACAGAGTGTGTGGGGGGTTGGGGGGGGGGGCGGGGACCGAGGCCTAGCAGCACAGGGGTGAAATGGCAATTTGGCGCACGCCGAGCTTTAGCTTCACACAAGTGCGATGTTGCCACAATTGCTACATAATTAATAAATGTTATGTTATGTTATGTTATGTTATTTTTATACTTCTATAGCGCACAGCCACTCCACGGAGTATCCCGGCGCTTTAATAAACAGAAAAAAGTGGGCGGGCGCTGTCTTTTATATCTATGTATTTACTTTTGTAGCAATTGCAGTATACCACGCTTTAGCTTTAAGCTTGTGAACCTCAAGCAGGCTTGTCGTAAATGATAACAAAGTAAATAGATTTTTAAAAAGCTGGCTGGCCATCTTTACATCGTTGTCGGCTTTCTCTGTTATATTATTGACAATTGTGTAGCGCTCTGACTGACATTTATATTGTTCTTTGGTTTCCACCAGAGACCAGGTTCTATGTTGTCCTGAAATGCGCTGCATCTATTTCTCTTCGGATCGGTCTTTTGGTTGGGGAGCACTAATTTGTTAAAGGAGCAGTGATTGGATGCTTGAATGTTGCTTCACCAAATGGTTGCAATGATGGACATTGCTCATATATTATTTGCCATACTTAGTCACTGCTGGGCTTTGGAAGTCCCAGTTCACTGGCTTTAAACCTCTTCCTCATCAATTTGTAATGCTTTGAGTACGGACTCCGGCAGCACAATCCCCAGCTCACTGAAAATACTTTAAGGTAAGTATGGGCAAATTTTGTGGATCTGCAGTCCGCGAATTCGTGTGAAATCGCAAAAAAATCCACAAATTTGCGGATTTTCCTGCGAAATCGCGGATTGTTTTGAGATATCCACCATACTTAACTGGAGTACTTTCTACTGGCTAATCAGTAAGTGCTACCTCGCTGGGTAAATGTATAGTGCTTTTCCTACACTGCCGCTGCATAAAGGGCCAGATGATTTGTCCCCAGTGACCATGTGTGCCTGTAAGTTTGCCACCGCAACACAAGACATAATGATATCAAGTTTTCCATTGAAGCGAGTACTACCAGAAGGACCTTTCTAGATGTAGAGGTAACTTGTAGTGATGGTTTTCTGAAAACTTCATTATACAAGAAACTGACTGACAAAAACACAATTTTGCACCACAAGAGTCACCATCCCAGGATTTTAAAAGCCAATTTGCCCTATGGGCAATTACTGCGGATACGCAGAAATTGCACGGAGATAAGCGATTATGACCATCACGCACAGACATTCTGCCAAGAGATGATCCATAGAGGGTATCCAAAGAAACTTCTAAAACACTCTTACAAAAGAGCACGATTCACATCACGGGAGTGTTTGTTACAAACAAAGGAAAAGAAAGAACTTGATCGCTTGGTGTGTGTGACCACTTTTGGCCCCGACACACACAAAATGAGGCACACAATTCTAAAAAATTGGCATGTGCTAGAAGGATTGGAATGTCCATTTCCTCGCCCGATCTTTGAATACAAAAAGAACAAAAGCATTAGTCAGCAAATCATGAAAGCGAACCTGGCACAGCCTAAACCCAAACATGACATTCTGACCTGTTGGAACATGAAGCCGATCAAGGGTCATCACAGATGCGGCAATTGTGTTGCGTGCTCTAGCACAATTGAGGGAAAAGAATTTGAACATCAGGGGGTCAAGTGGAAACACTCAGGTTTTTCTAATTGTAAGACTAAGAATGTTGTATACGCAATAACATGCCCGTGCCAAAAAATCTATATTGGCAAAACAAATCAGCAAGTGAGCCTACGCATCAGTCAACATAGGTCCCGGATTAAAAAGAAGGTCCAAACTGCCCCTATGGTAGAGCATTTCATGGAGAAGTCCCATACTGAGCACGATTTCAAATGGACAGTGCTCTTCACAATGAGTACAGTACAGCGCCCAGCGGAGGTCGACAGGGTGTTGCTTCAAAAGGAAGCTTACCTCATTTTGAAATTTAATAGTACATTGACAGGCCTCAACAGCATGTCTGAATTATCAAGGCTTTGATGGTTTAGTCATTCACAATGGCAATATGAAACAAATAAATACATGAAATATATCCCCCACCCCCCCACCCCCCCCACCCCTTGTGTCTGTTCCTACATAAATAAAGGTACTCGATTATTCCTTCTTTATTGAAGTGAGATAAACACGTGTCAGTCTCCAAGTTTGAGACCGCCTGTGCTACATTCAGTGAGACAAATCCCTCTCCACGCAGCTCTAATGGTCTTCCACTTCGAAGTAATTATAAATCATCTCTTTCCTCGGGCAATAACAATATGGGTGTAAGCGGGACTGCAGGAAGAGGCAAGAGACGGGTCTTAGTTATCAAAGGAAAAGGTTTTATTGTGGACAATAGCTGGTCGGTACTTCTGAGTCTACCCTGTGGCTTCCTTGGGGAGCGGCTCCTTTCAGTCCGGCTCTTGGAGAGGACACCCTCTGCCCTCCTCTTCTTTAATGTCCTCCTTCGGTCGATCACGTCAGGCTCCGTCGTGTCGTCCCCTCAATCCGGACACATACAAATGAAAAGAAGAAAAGCGCGTTACTGTCACGGCCTTTCAGTGTACAAATCCCACACACCAGGGGGGGGGACGTGAGGTGAAGTCTAAGTAGTGCTCCCAACGTTTAAACTACTTGTCTCCCGTGTATTCGTGGAATTCTCGAGTGGTAGAAGAGAACACTCCTCCCTGTCCCCTTCCCCTTCTCTAAGAGTGAAGCGTTCTAACGCCTCACCCGTCTCCCGATCCAACCCGCTATGCGTTCACGTACCTCGCGAAGCCACGCCCCTCCGGGGGAGTGGCTGGGCGGATGGCGGGGTCGGTGGCCTCCTGGCTCCGCTATGGCCTCTGGATCCCCTCCGGTGGATGAAGGAAGACAGTCGCCGCTGCGGGGCTCCGCTCGCTGTTCCTCGATCTGGGAGACGTCCTCTCCGTGCTCGCCCTCGAGCCTCTCCTCTGCTGGGCTGATGTCCGACGAGCTTCGCTCCGACTCCGCGTTGGCTCTCTGTTGGTAGTCCGGGGGATCCTCCTGCATCCGCGGGAATCCCTCGTATGTCACTGCCTCCTCCGTAGGCTCACTTGGCAGGGTCCGTCGCTGTAATCTCCAGTCTGGTGAGTCGTCCTCCCACCACTCGACCTCTTCTTCTTCTTCCCTTCGCTCTGCGCCTCTCCTCTTGCAAACTGCTCCGCCGGTGTACAGACACACCTGGTCTGCCTCACCTGCCTCTTTTGAAGCGGAGTTGGGCCACTCCCCCTCAGAACACGGAGACCACTTAAAGGGGCCGCCGAGCAGGTCCTCTTCTTCTCCGCTGTACTGCTCCTCCACGGGATGCCAGCCTGGCGAATCCAGTCGGGGCTGCGGAAACAGAAAGGGGGGTGCACAAGTTACATCAACCCCAGGGGGCGCCTCGGGCACCCCGTCACATTCCCCTCCCCTTGAACACTTCCGTTCGGGAAGGGGATAGCGGGAAAGAAAGTCAGCCCCGACATTGTCAGCTCCACGCTTATGAACCACAGTAAAGGAGTAAGGCTGCAGGGCCAGGAACCAGCGCATTACTCTGGCGTTATTCGCTTTATTACGGGCCATCCACTGGAGGGGAGCATGGTCAGTGTACAGGGTAAACAGCCTACCCTCCAGGTAATATGACAGTTTGTCCACCGCCCACCTAACCGCCAAACATTCCTTCTCTACCGTGGCATACTTCAATTCACGGGGAAACAGTTTACGGCTAACGTAGAGTATAGGATGGTCCGTCCCTTCCTCGGATTTTTGGGAGAGCACGGCCCCTATCCCATAGTCTGACGCGTCTGTGTGCAAATAGAAAGGTTTTGAGAAATCAGGGGACGTCAGAACCGGGGTGGAAGTGATACACTTTTTCAGGGCGGAGAACGCCTCTTCCATCTCCCTTGTGGGGAGGCGTAGCGTTTTCTCGGGGATCCTGTTTCTCAGGGTGTCAGAAAGGGGGGCCGATATCTGGGAGAACCGTGGAATGAACCTCCGATAATAGCCAATCAACCCCAAAAACGCCCTCATATCTTTTCTAGTTCTGGGAAACGGGGTCTCGGCTATGGCACGTACTTTCTCAATCTGGGGTTCAATCATCCCGTGCCCTAAGACATAGCCCAGATATTTTACTTTTTGATAGGCCATTCGCGATTTCTTTGCATTTATTTTCAACCCTGCTTCTTGCAGTGTATCCAATACCTTCTGGAGATGATCCAAGTGGGTTTCCCAGTCGGGACTAAAGACAACAATGTCGTCGAGGTATGCCGAGGTGAACATGGACAACTCTCTCAATACGGTATTCATCAATCTCTGAAAGGTGGCAGGGGCACCGTGAAGACCGAAGGGGAGGACCGTAAATTCATAGTGACCGTCCTCGGTCGAGAAGGCTGTTTTGTGTCGGTCTTCCTCATGGAGGGGTACCTGCCAGTAACCCTTGGTCAGGTCAATGGTACTGATGTATTTGGCGTCTCCTAACTTCTCGATCAGCTCATCTATGCGGGGGATCGGATAAGCGTCAAAGCTCGATATGTCGTTAAGTGCGCGAAAGTCCATGCAGAATCTTCTTGATCCGTCTGGTTTCGGAATCAGCACTATTGGGCTTGACCAGTTACTCTTTGAGGTTCGGATTAGGCCCAACTTTAACATCTCCTGGATTTCCTGTTTTATTCCTTGGCGTCGGGCCTCAGGGACTCTGTATGGCCTGATTTTCACGATTTTACCAGGCTCGGTACATATCCGATGAGTGGCTAGCGTGGTCCTTCCGGGAATATCTGAGAAGACTCCTGCGTTCTTTTTCAAGGTGTTCATCAGTTCTGTTCTGTCTTTGTCTATCAGGTCTTCATTTATGACTAGTTGGTCTATTGTACTGGAGGACAGCAGGGGCAGGCGTTCTGTTAAGTGTATCCCTGTAGGAGGAGGACCAAGCCATTTTTTTAACAGGTTGATATGGAAGACTTGAGCCTTTCTCTGGGTGAGTTGTAGTTTATAGCTGGTGTTACCTATAGTACTTATGATTTTGAAAGGGCCTCCCCATTCTGCCTTAAATTTTTGTGAGGAGGATGGAAGGAGTACTAGAGCCCAATCACCTACTGACATCCTTCTCCATTTCTTTCCTTTATCGTAGAACGTTTTCTGTCGCTGTTGGTTCTTCTCAAGGTTGGCATACGCGAGTTCTCTTAACTTTCCGATTTTGGACCTGAGGTTTCGGGCGTATTCTAGGGTTTTCAATGTTTCGTCGGGGGTTTCTTTCTCCCACGCTTCTTTGGTCATTTCTAATAGGGAACGGGGTTGTCGTCCATATAACAGCTCGAACGATGAAAACCCCAAACTGCTCTGTTTTTGACCTCGTAGGACATATAAAGCAAGAGGCAGTACTTGATCCCATTCTGCTCCGTTGATTTCTAGCATCTTTCTTAGGGTTGTTTTCAGGGTCCTGTTGTAGCGCTCGACGAGGCCGTCGGTTTGGGGGTGGTACACCGCAGTCCGGATTTGATGAATTCTTAGAAGCTGGCAAACCTCCCTCATGAGCCTCGATACAAAGGGCGTTCCCTGGTCGGTGAGGATCTCTTTTGGGAATCCTACTCTTGAAAACATTTCGATCATCCGGTCGGCTATGTGTTTGGTCGTTGTGACAGTCAATGGATAGGCTTCAGGGAATCGAGTGGCATAGTCCACTATTACTAATACGTACTGATACCCTTTCCTTGTTTTGGGGAGAGGTCCTATGAGGTCCATGCCAATCCGCTCAAAAGGGGTCCCTATTATTGGCAGGGGTTGTAGGGGAACAGCCGGGGGTCGGGTCATATTCTTTTTCTGACATACCTCGCACTCCTGACAGTACTTCACCGTATCTTTGTAAATCCCTGGCCAATAAAAGTGGCGTAGCAGGTTTTGCGTGGTTTTCTCTGCCCCTATGTGTCCGGCTACCAAATGGGCATGGGAGTAGAACAACACCTGCTCTCGGAAGGATAGGGGTACTAGCAGCTGATCGGGGTCATCCTTTTGGGCCTGCCTATACAACAATTCGTTTTTTACAATAAACCGGGGGTATTGCAAGGGAAGTTGGTTCTGGTCTCTCGCTGCCGCGTCCCACGCGTTGGAGAGGGTGGCGTCATTTACCTGAGAAAACCGAAAACTACGGTCGAGTACCCATGGTTCGGCAGTTATTAAGGCAGGGACGTTTCTCTCCTTTCTTTCTGATTCTGGGGGGGGGTCTCTTGTAATTAGGCTATGCTTAAACATGTTTAGAAACTCTGGGTTATCGGTCCCTATAATGAGGTCCTCAGGTAGAGTGTCCAATACCCCCACCCTTATCGTATGTGGCCTCCTCCCTACTGGTTCTAGGGGCAGCATGGCCACAGGATAGGACTTGACGTCTCCGTGTACACATCTTATATTCACCTGGGTTTGTAAGAGGACCTGGGAGGGTAGAACCAGACGGGCGTGTACCACTGACTGACGACAGCCAGAGTCTAACAGGGCCTGGAGAGAGGTGCCGTTTACCCCAACACTTACCCTAAAAGCTTGACCCATTTCGCTGGAGAACATCACCGCTTTGGGAAGATACCCGACCTCCATAGGTTCATCCTGCGGTTTCCTCCGGGGGCAAAGGCGGGCGATGTGTCCCCAGGTGCCACATTCGAAGCATTGTGGCCCGGTAGGCAGAGGCCCCTCTGTTCTCCATGTTCGTGTCCTTGGGATATCAGGAGGTTTCACTGGTTTCCTTTCGGTTTTCATCAGAGACTTATGTTTCTCGGTCTCCCAGCCTTGAGAGATCCTAGGTTGGACTCTAGAGAAGGTCGTCGCCATGTCTACCGCTTTCTCGGTAGTGAGGTGGTGGTGTTGTCGCAGCCACCTCTGGGTGGCATAGGGCAGGGCCTCAAGGAACTGCTCTAAGTATATCCTGTCCATGATCTCTTCTCTCGTGCTTACGGTCGGGGTCAGCCACTTGTCAGCGGCCATCTTGAGCCTCACGAACAAGGTTTTAGGGGACTCTCCGGGGGCTCCCCTCTCCTTACGAAACCGGATTCTGTAGGCCTCCTGGTCTAGACCCAGGTGATCTAAGATTATTCTTTTCACGTCATCATAGGAAGTATCCCCCGTGGGGTTGGCCACTTGATAGGCCGCCTGGGCTTCTCCCACGAGGAGGGGTGCCAAGAAGAAAGGCCACTTGGGTACTGGCCACCCACAGGCACGGGCTGCCCTCTCAAAATTGAGCAGGAAGGCGTCCGGATCCTCGCCTGGTTGGTATTTTTGAAGGGAAACCCCGCTGATATGGGGGTTAGTGGCGGACGCAGTGACAGGTCCCGGGATAACGGGGTTCTCCATAGCTCTAGCGGCCACAGCATTTTTCATGGCCTCTCTGTCGGCTGCAGATGTAATAATCTGCTGTTGAATGGCCCACTCAAGCCTCTCTTGCCCCTTTACCAATGACTGCACCACTTCGTCCATCTTGGTGTCGCAGATGGTCACTCTGCCCGCATTCTCCACCACTGTAAGCGGGACTGCAGGAAGAGGCAAGAGACGGGTCTTAGTTATCAAAGGAAAAGGTTTTATTGTGGACAATAGCTGGTCGGTACTTCTGAGTCTACCCTGTGGCTTCCTTGGGGAGCGGCTCCTTTCAGTCCGGCTCTTGGAGAGGACACCCTCTGCCCTCCTCTTCTTTAATGTCCTCCTTCGGTCGACCACGTCAGGCTCCGTCGTGTCGTCCCCTCAATCCGGACACATACAAATGAAAAGAAGAAAAGCGCGTTACTGTCACGGCCTTTCAGTGTACAAATCCCACACACCAGGGGGGGGGACGTGAGGTGAAGTCTAAGTAGTGCTCCCAACGTTTAAACTACTTGTCTCCCGTGTATTCGTGGAATTCTCGAGTGGTAGAAGAGAACACTCCTCCCTGTCCCCTTCCCCTTCTCTAAGAGTGAAGCGTTCTAACGCCTCACCCGTCTCCCGATCCAACCCGCTATGCGTTCACGTACCTCGCGAAGCCACGCCCCTCCGGGGGAGTGGCTGGGCGGATGGCGGGGTCGGTGGCCTCCTGGCTCCGCTATGGCCTCTGGATCCCCTCCGGTGGATGAAGGAAGACAGTCGCCGCTGCGGGGCTCCGCTCGCTGTTCCTCGATCTGGGAGACGTCCTCTCCGTGCTCGCCCTCGAGCCTCTCCTCTGCTGGGCTGATGTCCGACGAGCTTCGCTCCGACTCCGCGTTGGCTCTCTGTTGGTAGTCCGGGGGATCCTCCTGCATCCGCGGGAATCCCTCGTATGTCACTGCCTCCTCCGTAGGCTCACTTGGCAGGGTCCATCGCTGTAATCTCCAGTCTGGTGAGTCGTCCTCCCACCACTCGACCTCTTCTTCTTCTTCCCTTCGCTCCGCGCCTCTCCTCTTGCAAACTGCTCCGCCGGTGTACAGACACACCTGGTCTGCCTCACCTGCCTCTTTTGAAGCGGAGTTGGGCCACTCCCCCTCAGAACACGGAGACCACTTAAAGGGGCCGCCGAGCAGGTCCTCTTCTTCTCCGCTGTACTGCTCCTCCACGGGATGCCAGCCTGGCGAATCCAGTCGGGGCTGCGGAAACAGAAAGGGGGGTGCACAAGTTACATCAACCCCAGGGGGCGCCTCGGGCACCCCGTCATAATGGGACTACATGTCCCACAATGCCTATAGACAAGGAACTCATGACCTTTATAATAACCAAGATGGCCATCGCATTTTGCTAAGCGTTCGAGTGAGAGCCTGATGGTGAAGACAGCTAATGAACTTCAAATGCGTGCACATTCAGGTTAGGATGCGTTGTCTCCTGTGTTAATCTGCTAGTGACACAACAGTGACCGCACACGTAATTTATCGCCCCTCACTGGCTTCTAATTTAACTTTTAGTGTGCAACGAGCTAAGAGGAACACACAGACACTCTGTGGGCTGCACGAAATTAATACCTGAATCCAGTTGGTGTTCCAGGTACATTTCAGCCCAGCACACGACTTGGGTGTTTACACCAACAGACGCGGGCTGGTCTTTCACTCTGTTTCCCGAGTGTTGATTAGTTATCATTCTTCCAAGCAGGTCGTCCCACTAAAACAGAGTGCCATTAAGAGATCGGAAATAGCTTTGAATTTGGATACAGACACAAGGTACGGGGCTCATGCAATGATGATATATAGTTCTGGTCCAACATCTAAACGGCCGCACAACAACTGTATTCTCTTCTTGATTAGGTTCCTTGTCTTAGTGACTGCAACCTCCTCCCTTCACGAAGTGCCGGACGGTGCACATTGAGGTAGGTAGAACTTAGGGATGTTCCCTAAAGTACTTTAAGTATTTTAATAAACTTAGCCAAAATCTTTGACACAACCCATGCTTCATCCACTTTAGAATTAAAGCTTGAAGCATCGTCCCCCAGGTTTATGAATGAAAATACGTTCTGCCTGAAAGATACAGGTATTTTCTCTATCATTTTCCCAAATAAGAGAGGTAATTGATTGAGGCAAATGGGTTTTCAACAAAATATTATTGTTTTTGTGTCCCACACAGACAAATAACAAAGCCCTGATGAGGGTTCGAAAACTTGCTATTCGAACCTGAAACGCGTCGGCACATATACAAGAGCCAGTTACATCATTGAGTGACTGATTGAAATACATTATATTCTGTTTCTGCTCTTGGTTTCACATTGCTTTTTTTTTCCACAAATATGAATTAATTTGCAAATATTGATGAAATGCTTTCTTTTAAAGTGTATTGCTCTGTGTAAATGTGATATTGTTTTGATTTGTTTTTTCTTGTCAAAATTGTAAAATAGTGTGTAAATGTGTATCTATTTCTGCCAAAAAACAACATTTCTTCAAAAAACTAATTTAAAAAACAAGAGTAATAGGTATAAATAAAAGTACCTTCCCAGGTTTCATAAAGTTGCACTTGGTCTTTATCTAATAAGTTCCATACTAAGATATGAGGATTCGGGCATCTTCTCTGTTTCTGATAGTTTAAATGGTCCAGCCCTTCCCTCAGTCCCGCCAGGACCTAACGCCTTTGTTATCACCGCACCAAAAGGCGCCGAGGTCCCTTGAGTGAGCTGTCCATCATAGTTGGGAAAGTGTGGGAAAAATATTTGATACTGCTAGTGTGTGGTGCGGGGCTTCTATGCGTGTGCACATGCCTCTTGTGTAAAGGGTCAGAGAGCGAGCAGGGCAGCAGGTGAGAAGAAAGCAGCCTTCTGGCCACAGGAACTACAAGGGGATCGCGCTCGAGAAACTCATGGATGCAAAGACCTCCCTCGAGTATTACAGCTAATTTTTGACGGCAGATATGGGGTTAAAGCACACTTGCCTAGCCTCGACCGTGCTCACTAATGTTTTGGGCTGATAAAAAACGTTACTGAATTTGAACTTCAACTCGGGCACCAGCTATATCTGTAAGTGATTCCTGTTGAGGTTTAATTTTTGTGACAGGAGCCTCGTGCCAGAATGAATCCTGCCCTGCATAGTTATCCACGAAGTTGCCACCGTTTTGTGCAATACCTCTACTCAACTGGAGTACTGGCTAATCAGTAAGTGCTACCTCGTTGTGTAAATGTATAATGCTTTTCCTACACTGCAGCTGCTTAAAGGGCCAGAAGATTTGTCTCCACTGACCCTGTGTGCCTGTAACTTTGCCACCGCGCCTAAAGGCGCCGAGGTCCCTTGAGTGAGCTGTCCATCATAGTTGGGTAAGGGTGGGAAAAATGTTTGATACTGCTAGTGTGTGGAGCGGGGCTTCTATACGTGTGCACATGCCTCTTGTGTAAAGGGTCAGAGAGCGAGCAGGGCAGCAGGTGAGGAGAAAGCAGCCTCCTGGCCACAGGAACTACAAGGGGATCGTGCTCGAGAAACTTATGAATGCAAAGACCTCCCTCGAGTATTACAGCTAATTTCCGATGGCAGGGATGGGTTAAAGCACACTTGCCCAGGCTCGACCGTGCTTGGGCTGATTAAAACGTTACTGAATTTGAGCTTCAATTTGGGCACCTGCTTTATTTATCTGTAAGTGCTTCCTGCTGAGGTTTAATTTTTGTGACAGGAGCCTTGTGCCATACTTGTAACTATTCTCTGACCCTGCTTCGAGGGTCAGAGCAGGGTCAGAGAATAGTTGCAAGCAGGAAACGAGGTGCAGCTCAGGATGCACTTACAGGGTTACAGCAGGTGCCCAAGTTGAAGTTAATTTCTTTGTAACCATTTTGTAAATGGTTACAAAGAAATTAGCTTCAACTTGGGCATTGGCTGTAACCCTGTAAGTGCTTCCTGGAAAAAATTTGTCCCGTGGATTCGCAGATTTTTCTGCAATTTCGCGAGTTTCGCAGATCGCGAAATTGCTCAAATTCCGCTAGCGGAACAAATTTTTGGCCAATAGTTACTTTAAGGCGTCCTCACTCATTGTTTTCCCTTTAAACTTGCAAACGCCATATTTCATCTAATAGAAGCGCACCAGCTTCTGAGGCAAAGGCTTGCATGCTTTTTTTTAGGTCGAGCCTAGACGGCGCATTCGCTGTCGCAAGACCTATAGTAAACAGAATATGGAAGGTAATCCCACCTGCTGCTTGGCATTGGTTCATTTAGGTGTTGCTCTGCTTTTGTGGATCATTATTGGGTGATGTTCCAAAACGTAACTTCCGTTTTAAGGCAAGCAGCACGGATCAACTACAGCTTAGTTACGCTGTAGGTCTGTATCTGCTTCGTATAGGGACTACTTTGTGTTTTTTTTTATTACTGTGACACACGCTTCTCAGGCTGCCAGCTCATGAGTCTAATATGCACGGCCCACGCTTTCATTACTCAATTTTCTTTTTCTCTTATCAAGAGCTGGCCTTTGCTTGGAGAGCTCTGGACAAAATTATTTTTGGCCCCCTCCCAATTGCCCTCTTTAATTGTCTATGCATTGAAAGTTTCAAGGAGCAGGGAGTAGGTGGAGGGGGCAAAATATGGTAGCGCCATTAAAGGAAAAACACACACAAACAGCAGACATGGGCGCAGACAACCTTCAGAAAAAGTGCTAAATGCACTTTTCTTATGGCCGAATTTGTGGGGAGATTCTGGCAGGGAGTCTGTAGATCGGTGCGCTGAAGGGGGCAGAGGGGGGTCCTTACAGTGGCAGTGCGTCCATTGGGGGCTTTGGGGCATTGCGCCACTAATGTCACGGTCCAATTTAGAAATCGTTCTACTTCTGACGCTAATTGCAGCAATCAGGACTCCTGATTGGAATTAGTGTCAATAATAAGAAATGAAATCCCTGCCCTGTACAGAAAACCCTGCAGTCGCATTGACTGATCTGGGAACATTTCCTGCAAAGTTGACAGACCTATTTGGCAGAAAACCTCAGCCTGTTAACACGTCTCTTCAAACAAAAACTGACTAATTTGGATTTTGGTGGGAAGGGAGGAAAGGAGAAAATGGTGCCGGCCTGATTACAGACAGCAGCAAGCAGGTCTGTGCCTGCCCCAACGCACATAATAATAGACTTATTAATTAACAAAGCAGGTGTCTTCTCAGGCATGAAACTCCTCTGCCTGCTGACGGCCCAACGGGGGAAATTGCCTTTCTTTATTAATGTCACTCAGTCTGTGGCCTAACATCCCTGCGTTCTTCATTTAGAAGAGTTGTAACTGCTATAAAAGTAGCTGGTGTCATTTTTTAGGTTAGCCATTTATATGCCATGCACTGGCTGTGGCTATGCAGAAGCAGAATATGCTTTTTTGTACTTTACTTTCTTTTTAATGTTTTAGTTTTGTGTGTATTTTGTTCATGTTAATGTGCTCTTTATTCTATCTAGTGCTTTTGAAAAAAAGCTTAATAAATACTTTTGTAAAATAAGTAAACTTTTACAGGTTTGTGGTTCCTATTGCAGACGAACAGTTGAATTGCTTTATTAACCTTCTTGCTTTGTCAAATTTGCTTGAAAATGCACCACTTGCCTGATCTTTTAAAAAAAAATTCTAGGGGGGAGAACCCCCCGAGCGCCCCGTAGGTTGTTCGAGCTCGCTGTGCACTCCATCACAAATTTGACACCACACCACTTTCAGATGTCACCAGCCGCCACTGGGTCCTTACTGTTTGGAAATCAGAAAGTGTGTCGATCTCCAAACAGCCCTAGTTAGAAGAGCCACCTATGCTACACTTGTCCTTGGGCAGCACTAGTGCGACGCATCAGAAACACCAGTGGCATGACAGTGGAGTTGAGAAAGCCACAGACTTCAGCGCAGACGCCCACACACAGACAACACCAAATCCGTGCTACGTAGAGCATCCAAGCAGCCGTCCCAAAGAAAATCCTAGGTAGAACCAGCGAAAGAACCAGTGAGAAGCTTGCGTCAGCAACGGCCCCATGATGCAGCCTTAGTAAGAGACACTCAGTACTGCACTAGAGACAGTACATGCGCGTGGACCAGAAACGGACCCTAAAAGCACCGGTGAATGAGATAATCTTGCACTAGAGGCTGCACTGATGAGACCCAACGGACAGAAAGGGACCCTACGTTTAGTGACTCGGTGGCAGTGCGGCTATCCTATGAACTCCTGCTTGCTGCCTTCGTACGGTTGTCAGTCTCTCTGTTTTCCTGCTTTCAGTTTTCTCTGCCGCTTTATGAGCTTTTATTGAAACACCACCTTATGATTACCCATCTATGTTAGTATATCCCCTAATTTCTTGTTCAATTCTTTGTCTGTCCTGAAATCTTACTCCTTTTCCTCATCTGTATCTATTCTCCGTCCGACTCTGTGTCATCAAGCACAGTTTCTCTTAAGTCTTGGACTTTCACCTGACAACCAAAGGACTGCTGCACATAGAAAAAGGTAGGTTAGGGGTGTGCCAGAGAGAAATGTTTTGTGGGCTATTAAGCAGCACGCGCACCAAAGTTAACCAGATGGCATCTGCTGCACAGCAGGGGCTACTGTTCCGGAGGGGAAGATTAGTTGTCTGGTTGTCAAACTATACCAGAAGTTATGGAGCCACTGCAATCGCTTACACATGCTGCAATCAGAGATACCCATGGAGCATGCACAGCTCCAGATGGTAAACTTGTCTTCTTCTTACCTTGCTTCCTGATGGGCATGTTTTCAGATCCCCCAGGTCCGCTGCAACAGTTTCTGCAATCCCACACACCAGGGTATCTCCCTAAACGTGCATACAGTTGCCTAGGGGCCTAATAGAGTAGGCCTGCTGTTAATTTAAGCTTGTTTCCCGATGCATGCAGCGCTAAGGACGCAGGCGGGTTGTATTATGTTTGTACCCGGGATATACTTTGTTGGTTTTCTGCACTCCATGGGCGGGACGGCAGAGTCAAGCCTTCAGTCGCATCCGGTGGTGCATTGCATAATTCTGGACTGGCCGCGTAGGGGGTGAGGGGGTAGTCTGCTGCTCTTAGGCAAAGACGATTTACAAAAGGGGGTGGTGATGAACAGAGTGTCTGAATTGAGCAGACCACTCTTACCCAGTCCAAAGATCAGGGCTTGACCCATCACCGTTATTTATCTCACTGCCCCATCCCAGCTCAGAATCTGGCTATATGCAAATCAGTCTGTCCCTGGCCCAGTGCATCATGGGAACAGGGCAGACTAAACTACCAAGCCAATTCTTTACCAGAAAGGAGACAAGCTACCGGGGACCGGTTTCTGGCATTTCAGCCTCTTCGGCCCGGCTTGCTTGAATCCTGATGGAGCAGTGAGAAAGGGACTCATGTCTGAGTATACCCTGCCACACCTATAGTGGCCAAAATCGATTTACAAAAGGGGGTGGTGATGAACAGAGTGTCTGAATTGAGCAGACCACTCTTACCCAGTCCAAAGATCAGGGCTTGACCCATCACCGTTATTTATCTCACTGCCCCATCCCAGCTCAGAATCTGGCTATATGCAAATCAGTCTGTCCCTGGCCCAGTGCATCATAGGAACAGGGCAGACTAAACTACCAAGCCAATTCTTTACCAGAAAGGAGACAAGCTACCGGGGACCGGTTTCTGGCATTTCAGCCTCTTCGGCCCGGCTTGCTTGAATCCTGATGGAGCAGTGAGAAAGGGACTCATGTCTGAGTATACCCTGCCACACCTATAGTGGCCAAAATCGATTTACAAAAGGGGGTGGTGATGAACAGAGTGTCTGAATTGAGCAGACCACTCTTACCCAGTCCAAAGATCAGGGCTTGACCCATCACCGTTATTTATCTCACTGCCCCATCCCAGCTCAGAATCTGGCTATATGCAAATCAGTCTGTCCCTGGCCCAGTGCATCATGGGAACAGGGCAGACTAAACTACCAAGCCAATTCTTTACCAGAAAGGAGACAAGCTACCGGGGACCGGTTTCTGGCATTTCAGCCTCTTCGGCCCGGCTTGCTTGAATCCTGATGGAGCAGTGAGAAAGGGACTCATGTCTGAGTATACCCTGCCACACCTATAGTGGCCAAAATCGATTTACAAAAGGGGGTGGTGATGAACAGAGTGTCTGAATTGAGCAGACCACTCTTACCCAGTCCAAAGATCAGGGCTTGACCCATCACCGTTATTTATCTCACTGCCCCATCCCAGCTCAGAATCTGGCTATATGCAAATCAGTCTGTCCCTGGCCCAGTGCATCATGGGAACAGGGCAGACTAAACTACCAAGCCAATTCTTTACCAGAAAGGAGACAAGCTACCGGGGACCGGTTTCTGGCATTTCAGCCTCTTCGGCCCGGCTTGCTTGAATCCTGATGGAGCAGTGAGAAAGGGACTCATGTCTGAGTATACCCTGCCACACCTATAGTGGCCAAAATCGATTTACAAAAGGGGGTGGTGATGAACAGAGTGTCTGAATTGAGCAGACCACTCTTACCCAGTCCAAAGATCAGGGCTTGACCCATCACCGTTATTTATCTCACTGCCCCATCCCAGCTCAGAATCTGGCTATATGCAAATCAGTCTGTCCCTGGCCCAGTGCATCATGGGAACAGGGCAGACTAAACTACCAAGCCAATTCTTTACCAGAAAGGAGACAAGCTACCGGGGACCGGTTTCTGGCATTTCAGCCTCTTCGGCCCGGCTTGCTTGAATCCTGATGGAGCAGTGAGAAAGGGACTCATGTCTGAGTATACCCTGCCACACCTATAGTGGCCAAAATCGATTTACAAAAGGGGGTGGTGATGAACAGAGTGTCTGAATTGAGCAGACCACTCTTACCCAGTCCAAAGATCAGGGCTTGACCCATCACCGTTATTTATCTCACTGCCCCATCCCAGCTCAGAATCTGGCTATATGCAAATCAGTCTGTCCCTGGCCCAGTGCATCATGGGAACAGGGCAGACTAAACTACCAAGCCAATTCTTTACCAGAAAGGAGACAAGCTACCGGGGACCGGTTTCTGGCATTTCAGCCTCTTCGGCCCGGCTTGCTTGAATCCTGATGGAGCAGTGAGAAAGGGACTCATGTCTGAGTATACCCTGCCACACCTATAGTGGCCAAAATCGATTTACAAAAGGGGGTGGTGATGAACAGAGTGTCTGAATTGAGCAGACCACTCTTACCCAGTCCAAAGATCAGGGCTTGACCCATCACCGTTATTTATCTCACTGCCCCATCCCAGCTCAGAATCTGGCTATATGCAAATCAGTCTGTCCCTGGCCCAGTGCATCATGGGAACAGGGCAGACTAAACTACCAAGCCAATTCTTTACCAGAAAGGAGACAAGCTACCGGGGACCGGTTTCTGGCATTTCAGCCTCTTCGGCCCGGCTTGCTTGAATCCTGATGGAGCAGTGAGAAAGGGACTCATGTCTGAGTATACCCTGCCACACCTATAGTGGCCAAAATCGATTTACAAAAGGGGGTGGTGATGAACAGAGTGTCTGAATTGAGCAGACCACTCTTACCCAGTCCAAAGATCAGGGCTTGACCCATCACCGTTATTTATCTCACTGCCCCATCCCAGCTCAGAATCTGGCTATATGCAAATCAGTCTGTCCCTGGCCCAGTGCATCATGGGAACAGGGCAGACTAAACTACCAAGCCAATTCTTTACCAGAAAGGAGACAAGCTACCGGGGACCGGTTTCTGGCATTTCAGCCTCTTCGGCCCGGCTTGCTTGAATCCTGATGGAGCAGTGAGAAAGGGACTCATGTCTGAGTATACCCTGCCACACCTATAGTGGCCAAAATCGATTTACAAAAGGGGGTGGTGATGAACAGAGTGTCTGAATTGAGCAGACCACTCTTACCCAGTCCAAAGATCAGGGCTTGACCCATCACCGTTATTTATCTCACTGCCCCATCCCAGCTCAGAATCTGGCTATATGCAAATCAGTCTGTCCCTGGCCCAGTGCATCATGGGAACAGGGCAGACTAAACTACCAAGCCAATTCTTTACCAGAAAGGAGACAAGCTACCGGGGACCGGTTTCTGGCATTTCAGCCTCTTCGGCCCGGCTTGCTTGAATCCTGATGGAGCAGTGAGAAAGGGACTCATGTCTGAGTATACCCTGCCACACCTATAGTGGCCAAAATCGATTTACAAAAGGGGGTGGTGATGAACAGAGTGTCTGAATTGAGCAGACCACTCTTACCCAGTCCAAAGATCAGGGCTTGACCCATCACCGTTATTTATCTCACTGCCCCATCCCAGCTCAGAATCTGGCTATATGCAAATCAGTCTGTCCCTGGCCCAGTGCATCATGGGAACAGGGCAGACTAAACTACCAAGCCAATTCTTTACCAGAAAGGAGACAAGCTACCGGGGACCGGTTTCTGGCATTTCAGCCTCTTCGGCCCGGCTTGCTTGAATCCTGATGGAGCAGTGAGAAAGGGACTCATGTCTGAGTATACCCTGCCACACCTATAGTGGCCAAAATCGATTTACAAAAGGGGGTGGTGATGAACAGAGTGTCTGAATTGAGCAGACCACTCTTACCCAGTCCAAAGATCAGGGCTTGACCCATCACCGTTATTTATCTCACTGCCCCATCCCAGCTCAGAATCTGGCTATATGCAAATCAGTCTGTCCCTGGCCCAGTGCATCATGGGAACAGGGCAGACTAAACTACCAAGCCAATTCTTTACCAGAAAGGAGACAAGCTACCGGGGACCGGTTTCTGGCATTTCAGCCTCTTCGGCCCGGCTTGCTTGAATCCTGATGGAGCAGTGAGAAAGGGACTCATGTCTGAGTATACCCTGCCACACCTATAGTGGCCAAAATCGATTTACAAAAGGGGGTGGTGATGAACAGAGTGTCTGAATTGAGCAGACCACTCTTACCCAGTCCAAAGATCAGGGCTTGACCCATCACCGTTATTTATCTCACTGCCCCATCCCAGCTCAGAATCTGGCTATATGCAAATCAGTCTGTCCCTGGCCCAGTGCATCATGGGAACAGGGCAGACTAAACTACCAAGCCAATTCTTTACCAGAAAGGAGACAAGCTACCGGGGACCGGTTTCTGGCATTTCAGCCTCTTCGGCCCGGCTTGCTTGAATCCTGATGGAGCAGTGAGAAAGGGACTCATGTCTGAGTATACCCTGCCACACCTATAGTGGCCAAAATCGATTTACAAAAGGGGGTGGTGATGAACAGAGTGTCTGAATTGAGCAGACCACTCTTACCCAGTCCAAAGATCAGGGCTTGACCCATCACCGTTATTTATCTCACTGCCCCATCCCAGCTCAGAATCTGGCTATATGCAAATCAGTCTGTCCCTGGCCCAGTGCATCATGGGAACAGGGCAGACTAAACTACCAAGCCAATTCTTTACCAGAAAGGAGACAAGCTACCGGGGACCGGTTTCTGGCATTTCAGCCTCTTCGGCCCGGCTTGCTTGAATCCTGATGGAGCAGTGAGAAAGGGACTCATGTCTGAGTATACCCTGCCACACCTATAGTGGCCAAAATCGATTTACAAAAGGGGGTGGTGATGAACAGAGTGTCTGAATTGAGCAGACCACTCTTACCCAGTCCAAAGATCAGGGCTTGACCCATCACCGTTATTTATCTCACTGCCCCATCCCAGCTCAGAATCTGGCTATATGCAAATCAGTCTGTCCCTGGCCCAGTGCATCATGGGAACAGGGCAGACTAAACTACCAAGCCAATTCTTTACCAGAAAGGAGACAAGCTACCGGGGACCGGTTTCTGGCATTTCAGCCTCTTCGGCCCGGCTTGCTTGAATCCTGATGGAGCAGTGAGAAAGGGACTCATGTCTGAGTATACCCTGCCACACCTATAGTGGCCAAAATCGATTTACAAAAGGGGGTGGTGATGAACAGAGTGTCTGAATTGAGCAGACCACTCTTACCCAGTCCAAAGATCAGGGCTTGACCCATCACCGTTATTTATCTCACTGCCCCATCCCAGCTCAGAATCTGGCTATATGCAAATCAGTCTGTCCCTGGCCCAGTGCATCATGGGAACAGGGCAGACTAAACTACCAAGCCAATTCTTTACCAGAAAGGAGACAAGCTACCGGGGACCGGTTTCTGGCATTTCAGCCTCTTCGGCCCGGCTTGCTTGAATCCTGATGGAGCAGTGAGAAAGGGACTCATGTCTGAGTATACCCTGCCACACCTATAGTGGCCAAAATCGATTTACAAAAGGGGGTGGTGATGAACAGAGTGTCTGAATTGAGCAGACCACTCTTACCCAGTCCAAAGATCAGGGCTTGACCCATCACCGTTATTTATCTCACTGCCCCATCCCAGCTCAGAATCTGGCTATATGCAAATCAGTCTGTCCCTGGCCCAGTGCATCATGGGAACAGGGCAGACTAAACTACCAAGCCAATTCTTTACCAGAAAGGAGACAAGCTACCGGGGACCGGTTTCTGGCATTTCAGCCTCTTCGGCCCGGCTTGCTTGAATCCTGATGGAGCAGTGAGAAAGGGACTCATGTCTGAGTATACCCTGCCACACCTATAGTGGCCAAAATCGATTTACAAAAGGGGGTGGTGATGAACAGAGTGTCTGAATTGAGCAGACCACTCTTACCCAGTCCAAAGATCAGGGCTTGACCCATCACCGTTATTTATCTCACTGCCCCATCCCAGCTCAGAATCTGGCTATATGCAAATCAGTCTGTCCCTGGCCCAGTGCATCATGGGAACAGGGCAGACTAAACTACCAAGCCAATTCTTTACCAGAAAGGAGACAAGCTACCGGGGACCGGTTTCTGGCATTTCAGCCTCTTCGGCCCGGCTTGCTTGAATCCTGATGGAGCAGTGAGAAAGGGACTCATGTCTGAGTATACCCTGCCACACCTATAGTGGCCAAAATCGATTTACAAAAGGGGGTGGTGATGAACAGAGTGTCTGAATTGAGCAGACCACTCTTACCCAGTCCAAAGATCAGGGCTTGACCCATCACCGTTATTTATCTCACTGCCCCATCCCAGCTCAGAATCTGGCTATATGCAAATCAGTCTGTCCCTGGCCCAGTGCATCATGGGAACAGGGCAGACTAAACTACCAAGCCAATTCTTTACCAGAAAGGAGACAAGCTACCGGGGACCGGTTTCTGGCATTTCAGCCTCTTCGGCCCGGCTTGCTTGAATCCTGATGGAGCAGTGAGAAAGGGACTCATGTCTGAGTATACCCTGCCACACCTATAGTGGCCAAAATCGATTTACAAAAGGGGGTGGTGATGAACAGAGTGTCTGAATTGAGCAGACCACTCTTACCCAGTCCAAAGATCAGGGCTTGACCCATCACCGTTATTTATCTCACTGCCCCATCCCAGCTCAGAATCTGGCTATATGCAAATCAGTCTGTCCCTGGCCCAGTGCATCATGGGAACAGGGCAGACTAAACTACCAAGCCAATTCTTTACCAGAAAGGAGACAAGCTACCGGGGACCGGTTTCTGGCATTTCAGCCTCTTCGGCCCGGCTTGCTTGAATCCTGATGGAGCAGTGAGAAAGGGACTCATGTCTGAGTATACCCTGCCACACCTATAGTGGCCAAAATCGATTTACAAAAGGGGGTGGTGATGAACAGAGTGTCTGAATTGAGCAGACCACTCTTACCCAGTCCAAAGATCAGGGCTTGACCCATCACCGTTATTTATCTCACTGCCCCATCCCAGCTCAGAATCTGGCTATATGCAAATCAGTCTGTCCCTGGCCCAGTGCATCATGGGAACAGGGCAGACTAAACTACCAAGCCAATTCTTTACCAGAAAGGAGACAAGCTACCGGGGACCGGTTTCTGGCATTTCAGCCTCTTCGGCCCGGCTTGCTTGAATCCTGATGGAGCAGTGAGAAAGGGACTCATGTCTGAGTATACCCTGCCACACCTATAGTGGCCAAAATCGATTTACAAAAGGGGGTGGTGATGAACAGAGTGTCTGAATTGAGCAGACCACTCTTACCCAGTCCAAAGATCAGGGCTTGACCCATCACCGTTATTTATCTCACTGCCCCATCCCAGCTCAGAATCTGGCTATATGCAAATCAGTCTGTCCCTGGCCCAGTGCATCATGGGAACAGGGCAGACTAAACTACCAAGCCAATTCTTTACCAGAAAGGAGAGAAGCTACCGGGGACCGGTTTCTGGCATTTCAGCCTCTTCGGCCCGGCTTGCTTGAATCCTGATGGAGCAGTGAGAAAGGGACTCATGTCTGAGTATACCCTGCCACACCTATAGTGGCCAAAATCGATTTACAAAAGGGGGTGGTGATGAACAGAGTGTCTGAATTGAGCAGACCACTCTTACCCAGTCCAAAGATCAGGGCTTGACCCATCACCGTTATTTATCTCACTGCCCCATCCCAGCTCAGAATCTGGCTATATGCAAATCAGTCTGTCCCTGGCCCAGTGCATCATGGGAACAGGGCAGACTAAACTACCAAGCCAATTCTTTACCAGAAAGGAGACAAGCTACCGGGGACCGGTTTCTGGCATTTCAGCCTCTTCGGCCCGGCTTGCTTGAATCCTGATGGAGCAGTGAGAAAGGGACTCATGTCTGAGTATACCCTGCCACACCTATAGTGGCCAAAATCGATTTACAAAAGGGGGTGGTGATGAACAGAGTGTCTGAATTGAGCAGACCACTCTTACCCAGTCCAAAGATCAGGGCTTGACCCATCACCGTTATTTATCTCACTGCCCCATCCCAGCTCAGAATCTGGCTATATGCAAATCAGTCTGTCCCTGGCCCAGTGCATCATGGGAACAGGGCAGACTAAACTACCAAGCCAATTCTTTACCAGAAAGGAGACAAGCTACCGGGGACCGGTTTCTGGCATTTCAGCCTCTTCGGCCCGGCTTGCTTGAATCCTGATGGAGCAGTGAGAAAGGGACTCATGTCTGAGTATACCCTGCCACACCTATAGTGGCCAAAATCTATTTACAAAAGGGGGTGGTGATGAACAGAGTGTCTGAATTGAGCAGACCACTCTTACCCAGTCCAAAGATCAGGGCTTGACCCATCACCGTTATTTATCTCACTGCCCCATCCCAGCTCAGAATCTGGCTATATGCAAATCAGTCTGTCCCTGGCCCAGTGCATCATGGGAACAGGGCAGACTAAACTACCAAGCCAATTCTTTACCAGAAAGGAGACAAGCTACCGGGGACCGGTTTCTGGCATTTCAGCCTCTTCGGCCCGGCTTGCTTGAATCCTGATGGAGCAGTGAGAAAGGGACTCATGTCTGAGTATACCCTGCCACACCTATAGTGGCCAAAATCGATTTACAAAAGGGGGTGGTGATGAACAGAGTGTCTGAATTGAGCAGACCACTCTTACCCAGTCCAAAGATCAGGGCTTGACCCATCACCGTTATTTATCTCACTGCCCCATCCCAGCTCAGAATCTGGCTATATGCAAATCAGTCTGTCCCTGGCCCAGTGCATCATGGGAACAGGGCAGACTAAACTACCAAGCCAATTCTTTACCAGAAAGGAGACAAGCTACCGGGGACCGGTTTCTGGCATTTCAGCCTCTTCGGCCCGGCTTGCTTGAATCCTGATGGAGCAGTGAGAAAGGGACTCATGTCTGAGTATACCCTGCCACACCTATAGTGGCCAAAATCGATTTACAAAAGGGGGTGGTGATGAACAGAGTGTCTGAATTGAGCAGACCACTCTTACCCAGTCCAAAGATCAGGGCTTGACCCATCACCGTTATTTATCTCACTGCCCCATCCCAGCTCAGAATCTGGCTATATGCAAATCAGTCTGTCCCTGGCCCAGTGCATCATGGGAACAGGGCAGACTAAACTACCAAGCCAATTCTTTACCAGAAAGGAGACAAGCTACCGGGGACCGGTTTCTGGCATTTCAGCCTCTTCGGCCCGGCTTGCTTGAATCCTGATGGAGCAGTGAGAAAGGGACTCATGTCTGAGTATACCCTGCCACACCTATAGTGGCCAAAATCGATTTACAAAAGGGGGTGGTGATGAACAGAGTGTCTGAATTGAGCAGACCACTCTTACCCAGTCCAAAGATCAGGGCTTGACCCATCACCGTTATTTATCTCACTGCCCCATCCCAGCTCAGAATCTGGCTATATGCAAATCAGTCTGTCCCTGGCCCAGTGCATCATGGGACTAATTTGCATACAGCCAGGTTCTGAAACTGGGATTGTGCAGTGAGCTAAAAAACGGTGTTGGATCTAGCCCGGATCTCTTGACTGGGTGAGAGCTTTCTGCTTAATTCAGAGACTCTGTCCCTCACCACCCCTTGTTGTAAATATTTTTGTCCACCCTAAGCGTGGAAGGGTATTCTCAGATGTGAGACCCTTGCTCATTGCACCATCAGGATTCAAGCAAACCGGGCCGAAGACGGCTGTAATGCCAGAAACCGGTCCCCGGGAGCTTGTTTCCTTCCCAGTGTAAGAATTGGCTTTTGTAGTTTGGTTTGCCCTGTTCCCATCATGCACTGGGACAGGAACAGACTAATTTGCATACAGCCAGGTTCTGAAACTGGGATGGTGCAGTGAGCTAAAAAATGGTGTTGGATCTAGCCCGGATCTCTTGACTGGGTGAGAGCTTTCTGCTTAATTCAGAGACTCTGTTCCTCACCACCCCTTGTTGTAAATATTTTTGTCCACCCTAAGTGTGGAAGGGTATTCTCAGATGTGAGACCCTTGCTCATTGCACCATCAGGATTCAAGCAAACCGGGCCGAAGACGGCTGTAATGCCAGAAACCGGTCCCCGGGAGCTTGTTTCCTTCCCAGTGTAAGAATTGGCTTTTGTAGTTTGGTTTGCCCTGTTCCCATCATGCACTGGGACAGGAACAGACTAATTTGCATACAGCCAGGTTCTGAAACTGGGATGGTGCAGTGAGCTAAAAAACGGTGTTGGATCTAGCCCGGATCTCTTGACTGGGTGAGAGCTTTCTGCTTAATTCAGAGACTCTGTCCCTCACCACCCCTTGTTGTAAATATTTTTGTCCACCCTAAGCGTGGAAGGGTATTCTCAGATGTGAGACCCTTGCTCATTGCACCATCAGGATTCAAGCAAACCGGGCCGAAGACGGCTGTAATGCCAGAAACCGGTCCCCGGGAGCTTGTTTCCTTCCCAGTGTAAGAATTGGCTTTTGTAGTTTGGTTTGCCCTGTTCCCATCATGCACTGGGACAGGAACAGACTAATTTGCATACAGCCAGGTTCTGAAACTGGGATGGTGCAGTGAGCTAAAAAACGGTGTTGGATCTAGCCCGGATCTCTTGACTGGGTGAGAGCTTTCTGCTTAATTCAGAGACTCTGTCCCTCACCACCCCTTGTTGTAAATATTTTTGTCCACCCTAAGCGTGGAAGGGTATTCTCAGATGTGAGACCCTTGCTCATTGCACCATCAGGATTCAAGCAAACCGGGCCGAAGACGGCTGTAATGCCAGAAACCGGTCCCCGGGAGCTTGTTTCCTTCCCAGTGTAAGAATTGGCTTTTGTAGTTTGGTTTGCCCTGTTCCCATCATGCACTGGGACAGGAACAGACTAATTTGCATACAGCCAGGTTCTGAAACTGGGATGGTGCAGTGAGCTAAAAAACGGTGTTGGATCTAGCCCGGATCTCTTGACTGGGTGAGAGCTTTCTGCTTAATTCAGAGACTCTGTCCCTCACCACCCCTTGTTGTAAATATGCTCTTAGGCAAAGGTCTGCTGTACATAGAAACAGACTACAGCAGTCACCCCCGGGAATTCCAGAAGTATCACTTTCCGAATGAAAACAAGCATGCGCGCGACACAGAAAGACATCTGCTTTGAATTATCATGCACGCTTCTGGGCACAATATTTCAAAACAGATGGTGCCTGTGAGGGTAACCGATAGCATTAGGCCGTGGGCAACGCAAAAGCGGGACATGCACCCGCCTTTGCCCCATTGCGTGCTGTCTTTCTTAGAAAGACGCACGCAAAGACCAATAGCCTCTGACCAAAAACAAACCACACGCACAAGCTTGTTGTCAGATTTTGAAGCCCCCTTACAAAAAGTTTCACAGAGCAGCGCATGCGCGCTGCCTAGGTGAGACCTAAAAACCGCTATAAAGCGGCCGGCACAAGCCACTTCATTGCACTCTTTTTTTGTCATCCCTTTATCCACCCTCACTTGCCCCCCACCCCTCGTTACCCACCCCCACTTGTTTCTTTCGCTGGCCTCTGTAGTTGCTTTTTACCCCATCACTCATACCCCCGCCTGCGTTGAGTTCCCCACCAGCCTCCCCACCCCACCCATTCCTGTATTGCATATTTTGCGATCAGCTTTATACTTTCCATTATCTGGCTTCGGTGTCTGATGTACAGTAAACGGTGTCCACAGTTACTGTGTCGAAGAACAGTCATAGTCTACCAAGGCGATTAGCTGTTTTTTGTAAATGCAAGAAGTAGGGTCTGGAACCTGCGCACGTGCTTTGCACTTCAATTACCGACCGGAAATCAAAAGACCTAACAATACAATCCTTGACTCTTTATTCAGTTTGTGATATAAGAAATTTTGAGTGACATAGAAAGTGTCACATGGGCATTGGCGCAGGCAAGGAAGCTAACCTCTCCTACCACTTGGATGTGTAGTCCAAAATGGTAATTTTGTGGTCGTACAGCGCCCCCCCCCCCCAAAAAAAAAACCCGGGCCACAGTGCCATTGCACCTGTTGCACTATTAATAAACATGCTCCTGAAGAATTCTTATGTGGCATTGTAGTAGAACTCCCCACTAATGAAGGACTGTGGTTGGCAAGGGAGGCTCACAGGGCAGTGTTTCCTGGTGCACTAGGCACATTCTAAGTCCTCTTGACAGTGCTGCTAGCTGCTTCTCTGGTCCAATCAGTAATTCCTCATTCTAAATCTTCTACACAGTGCTGCAGCTGCTTCTCAGGTCTCAGTGATATTTCCTCTTTCTAAGTCTTTCAGACAGACCTGCTAGCTGCTACTCTGGTCCCATCGGTAATTCCTTATTCTAAGTCCTATACACAGTACTAATAGATACTTCTCTGGTCTCATTGGTAATTCCTCATTCTAAGTCCTCTAGACAGAGCTGCAGCTGCTTCTCTGGTCCTGTTGGTAATTCTCATATTTTAATTCCTCTAGTCTAGGCAGTGCTGCAGCTCTGTCTCTGTTCCCAATGGTAAATCTTCATTCTTATTCCTCTAGGCAGTGCACCCAGCTGCTTCTCTGGTTCTGTCAGTAATTCCTCATTCCAAGTCCTCTAGAGTCTAGAAAGTGCTACTAGCTGCTTCTCTGGTCTGATTTGGAATTCCTCATTCTAACTCCTCTATACAGTGCTGCAGCTGCTTCTCGGGTCCTGTCGGTAATTCCCACATTTTAAATCCTCCATGCAGTGCTGCTAGCTGCTTCTCTGGTCCAGTCGGTAATTCCTCATTCTAATTCCTCTACACAGTGCTGCAGCTGCTTCTCTAGTCTCAGTGGTAATTCTTCATTCTGAGGACTCTGGTCCTGGCAGTAATTCCGCTTTCTAAGTCTTTCTGACAGTGCTGCTAGCTGCTACTCCAGTCCTGTCAGCAATTCCTCATTCTACGTCCTATAGACAGTGCTGCTAGCTGTTTCTCTGGTCCTGCCAGCAATTGCTCATTCTAAGTCCTCTAGACATTGCTGCTAGCTGCTTCTCTAGTCCCATCAGTATTTTCTCATTCTAACTCTCTAGACATTGCTGCTAGCTGCTTCTCTAGTCCCATCAGTATTTTCTCATTCTAACTCTCTAGACAGTGCTGCAGCTGCTTTTCTGGTGCTGTTGAGAATTCCCACAGTTTAAGTCCTCTAGGTAATGCTGCAGCTGTGTCTCTGTTCCCCATGGTAATACCTCATTCTTGGTCCTCTAGGCAGTGTTGCTAGCTGCTTCTCCGGTTCCGTAGGTAATTCCTCATTCTTAGTTCTCTAGAGAGTGTTGCTAGCTGCTTCTCTGGTCCTGTCAGTAACTACCCCATTCTAAATCCTCTAGGCAGTCCTGCAGCTGTGTTTCTGGTCCTGTCAGTAATTCCTCATTCTAAATCCTCTAGACAGTGCTGCTAGCTGCCTCTCTGGTATGATTGGTAATTCCTCATTCTGAGTCCTCTAGAGACTGCTGCAGCTGCATCTGGTCCTGTTGGTAATATTCAAATTGTAAGACATCTAGGCACTGCTGCTAGCTGCTTCTCTGGTCCAGTCTGTAATTCCTCATTCTAATTGCTCTAAACAGTGCTGCAGCTGCTTCTATAGTCCCAGTGGTAATTCCTCATTCTAAGTCTTCTAGGCAGTGCTACAGCAGTGTCTCTCATCCAAGTGGTAATTCCTCATTCTTGGTCCTCTAGATACCTCTAGTAAAAAAAAAAAAATTACAGCACCAATAACCCTTACTTTCACAATAGTGAGACTGATTGCATTGCAAATGCTTGTTTGTTTTAAAAATCACAATGGGAAAGGAGTCCTAAAGGGACATTTTCCCTTTACAAATGGATTACCACCCGACTTGGGGGGTCTGTAAAACGTGTATGTTTTAAAACACCATTTTGATAGCAAAACGTTAGAACATATGAAACTGATTCAGTATTTGGGAGAGCCCTGTACAAAATATCCTTTCTACATACTGAATCGGTTTCCATTTGGAATCCCATTTTAGGAGTTCGTAAACTTTTTAAAATAGGATTAGAACATAGCAAAAAGCATTTTAACAGTTACAAACACCTAATCTGAGCATTTACAACGACGAAGACATCTGGCCTTATGTCCTATTAAAGAATTAGGGTAGTGGCACAGTTTGGAAACTACAGAATGTAAACATGGCTCACTTTCACTTCCTTTCACTTCCTTCAGCATCTCTAAGATGTCTAAGCGTTGTCAGAGCAGTGCCAGAGGAATCAGTTGTCAACCGTTGGTTAACTGGTGCTACCCCGCATTACCCCTTTGTGGCTTCCATGTGTTTGTGCTGAACTAAGTCCCGTCTACATTACATATATCAGCAGATTCTAATTAAGTACCACGTTTTATGTGAGCTCACCTGGATTTATTTGCATCACTTTCAACTTCAGTGAGTCGAAAAGATTGTAAACAGAGGGCCAGATATGTCAAACTAAATTACGATCGCAAACGCTGAAATTCACAGAATTTCAGCGCTTACGATCGCAATTTAGCTGCGTGCAATGTAGGAAAGAAAAACCTACTTGCAAAATAAGGACTCGCAAAATGTGCAGTTCCCTATTTTGCACAAGTCAAGTCAAAAAATTTATATAGCGCGCTACATACCCAGAGGGTCTCAAGGGGCTTGAAGAAGGGCGGGGAGTTACTTGTCGAATATCCACGTTTTGAGTTGTTTTCTGAATGCTAGGTGGTTCTGAGTAAGGCGAAGGTCAGTGGGAAGTGAGTTCCAAGTTTTAGCTGCTAGGTAGGAGAAGGATCTACCTCCCATGGTGGTTTTGTTGATGCGGGGTACAGTGTCAAGGGCTTGGTTGGAGGATCGTAGCTGGCGGGAGGGGGTGTAGAAGGATAGTTGTGTGTTGAGGCATTCGGGTCCGATTTCGTAGAGTGCTTTGTGTGCGTGGGTTAGGAGCCGGAAAGTGATCCTCTTATTGACGGGGAGCCAGTGGAGGTTTTTCAGGTGATCAGAGATGTGTTCTTTACGCGGAATGTCTAATATGAGCCTGGCTGAGGCGTTCTGGATGCGTTGTAGTTTTTTCTGGAGTTTTGCGGTGGTGCCGGCGTAGAGGGTGTTTCCGTAGTCCAGTCGGCTCGTGACCAGAGCGTGGGTGACTGTTTTTCTACTTTCGGTAGGGATCCAGCGAAATGTTTTTTTGAGCATGCGAAGAATGTTGAAGCAAGATGAAGAAACGGCATTGACTTGTCTGTTCATCGCGAGTGAGGAATCCAGGATGACGCCCAGGTTCCGTGCGTGGTCCGTCGGGATGGGTGCTTTTCCAAGGGCCTCTGGCCACCAAGAGTCGTCCCAGGCGGAGGGGGAGGAACCTAAGATGAGGACTTCTGTTTTGTCTGAGTTCAGTTTCAGACGGCTGTGCTTCATCCATTCGGCTACTTCTTTCATTCCTTCGTGTAGGTTGGTTTTGGCCGTGTTAGGGTCTCTGGTGAGTGATAGGATCAGTTGAGTGTCGTCGGCGTAGGAGATGATGTTGAGGTTATGTTGGCGTGCGATGGTCGCGAGGGGGCTCATGTAAACGTTGAAGAGGGTGGGACTGAGTGAGGACCCTTGAGGTACGCCGCAGATGACTTCAGTGGCCTCTGACTTGAATGGTGGAAGGCGGACTCTCTGGGTTCTTCCGGAGAGGAACGAGGTGATCCATTCCAGTGCTTTTCCTTGGATTCCGATGTTTTTGAGGCGCTGTAGAAGGGTGCTATTGCAGACTGTGTCGAAGGCTGCGGAGAGGTCGAGGAGGATGAGGGCGACTGTGTCTCCATTGTCCAGTAGAGTTCGAATGTCGTCTGTTGCTGCGATGAGGGTGGTTTCGGTGCTGTGCTTGGCTCGGAAGCCGGACTGTGAGGAGTCGAGGGATTTGTTGGTTTCGAGGAATGCCGCGAGCTGGTTGTTGACAGCTTTCTCGATGACTTTGGCCGGGAATGGAAGGAGTGAGATAGGGCGATAGTTTTTGAGTTCGGTGGGGTCAGCTGTGGGTTTCTTCAGGAGGGCGCTGAGTTCGGCATGTTTCCAGCTTTCCGGGAAGGTTGCGGAGTTGAGGGAGCAGTTGATGACGTCTCGGAGGTGCGGGGCAATAATGGAGTCTGCTTTGTTAAAGATGTGGTGAGGGCAAGGGTCTGTGGGGGATCCTGAGTGGATAGAGTTCATCAGACAGATGGTGTCCTCAGTGGAGATTGGCTTCCAGTCATTGAGGATGTTCAGGGGGGATGGGGGTCCTGCAGGGGATTTGGTGGGTTGGTCTCCGGGTTGGTTGTCGAAGCTGTTGTGAATGTCTGCAATTTTGTTGTGGAAGAATGAGGCTAGGGAGTCGCAGAGGGCTTGAGAGGGGGTGATGTCGTTGGAGTTGGCTGAGGGGTTGGTAAATTCCTTGACGATGTTGAATAATTCCTTGCTGTTGTGGGCGTTGTTATCTAGACGGTCCTTGAAGGCTGCTTTCTTGGCATTTCGGATTAGTTGGTGGTGTATGCGGGTGGCGTTTTTGAAGGCGTCCTTGGTGCTGGTGGTTGGGTCTTTTTTCCAGGCCTTCTCGAGGGAGCGACAGAGTTTCTTGGATTTCTTAAGGTCATCGTTGAACCAGGAGGCCTTCTTGCTGCCTAGTTTGATTTGTCGTTTTTTCAGTGGTGCTAGGATGTCGGCGCTGTTGGATAACCATAGGGTGAGGTTGGTGGCTGCTTGGTCTGAGTTTGAGGAGTGGGCGGGGGGCTTTTGAAGAAGCGACGAGGAGATCTGGTCGATGGTGATTTTGTTCCAGTTTCTTTGCAGAGTGGGTTGGGGGTGGTTGTTGGATGTGGGCTTGTTGTAGGTGAAGTGAACGCAGCTGTGGTCAGTCCAAAGGAGAGCTGTGGTGTGGCTGAAGGAAACATGTTTGCTGGAGGAGAAGATAGGGTCGAGTGTGTGACCTGCGATGTGGTGGAGGTAGTGACAAGTTGTTTAAGTCCGAGGTTTGCGAGGTTGTCCAAAAGGGTGGTGGTGTTGCGGTCGTTGTTCTTTTCAAGGTGAAAGTTGAGGTCTCCCAAAAGGATGTAGTCCTCGGAGGGGAGCGCCTGTGGAGTGATGAAGTCCGTGATGTCTTCACTAAATTGTGCGCGGGGTCCTGGTGGCCTGTAAAGTAGGGTGCCTCTGAGTGTGGTCTTGGGGTTGATGTGGATCTGGAAGTGAAGGTGTTCAGAGTTGGCGAGATTGATGTCTGAGCTGGTTGAGATGCGGATGGATTTCTTGTGGACGATAGCGATGCCTCCTCCTGTTTGGTCGGTCCGGTCCTTACGGATGATTTTATAGCCTTCCGGGATGGCAATGGTGATGTCTGGGGCTGAAGAGGCATTCATCCATGTTTCTGTTAGGAAGGCGATGTCCGGAGAGATGGTGTCGAGTAGATTCCAGAGGTCAATGGCGTGTCTGTGGACCGAGCGGGTGTTGAGCAGGATGCATTGTAGGTGGTTGGGATCGGATATCTGTTGTGTGTTCGTAGATGAGGAGTTGTTCTTGGTGCCATCGAACTTGCAGGAGTTGCAAGAGAAGGGTCCATGGGTGTGTCCAGGAGCGGCTTGGACGCAGATGGGGGAGCGGCCAGGGTTAAGGGCTATGAGGGTGGTGGCATCGTAAGTAATGCTGGAGGGGTGGGCATTACGAGGACCAGGGGCTCTGGCGCTAGGCGCGGTCCAGGCGCGGACGGGCGTAGACGGGCTTACCTTTGGCGCACCTTCGGCGAGGCCGTAGCGCGTGGGACCATCTGACATAAATGGACAGTGGAGGGGGCGGAGCGTGGGAGGGTCAGCAGGGAGGCGGGATCAGAGAGGTGGGTCAGGGGAGAGCAAAACACAAAATGGAGGGATGAAAGTGAAAACAAACAGCGAAGGCACAATACAATGCTCGCCAGCAAGCTATCAAGGGCACTTAAATCCTGCACAATGTGTACACTTAAAGCGCTATCCACAGAGCAACCAACCTTGGAAGCGTTACACAACACAGATGTAAAGAGAAAATACACAGCGCTAATTCAATGAGCACAGTTGGGATTCCTAAGCGCTACACGCTAATGATATTCAAAGCGCAATAAGACTAGTGAAAGAAGCACAGAGCGTGAGGCAGATGATATAATGCAGTTTTCAAGGCTCTGCAGGAGCGAGAGCTTCAAAGCGCGACTATGCACAGAGCGCGAGGCAGATGATACAATTAGGTTTCTAAAGCGCTTCCAGAGTGGGAGCTTCAAAGCGCTACTATGCGGTCTGAGGCTACGATACCAGGTGCAGTCGGGAGGTCGAGGGTGCAAGAGGCTTCAGCTGCGGGCTGTAAGGGCTGCAGATAGATCGAGCAGGGAGCGTGGGGGAGCAACCGTTCCGGACAGAATCCAGGCGGGCACATGCATTTAGAGAATCGCAATTTCCGATTCCCTAAATTCTATTCTAGTAGTCATTCATTTTCATTTTCATTTTCCAATCTTTATTTCGGCCATTTGGCCATAAAAGATACACAATACACATATACAATCACAGATAAATCAGTTCATAAAGGGATAAAACCATTGGAATGCATGTGCTAAAAATACTATACAAACTATGCATCTAAAAAATTTTAAGAAGGACCCAACACCTTTAAAATACGGTTGCGCGTATGCCAAACATTGATAAGAAATTTTGTTAATGCAAAAACAGTTGGGCCAGAGACATCAGATTTTAAAATCCTGTACATTGGTGCGTATTCCCTGCAACCCATATTCCTTATCAACGGGAGGAGCCAGTATTTTCTTGCTACCTTATAGGCTGGGCAGAAGAAAGCCACATGCAAGTCGGTTTCCTCCGTTGCATCACAAACCGGACACTGCTTTGTGGTGGAAGCCGATGACCAGGTGCTTGTAAAGGACCGGAAGGGCAGTATGCCGTATCTCCATTGGAGAAACAGCTTTCTGGCAAGTACAGGGGAAATAGGATCCAGTACCTTCTCAAACCTATAAAGATCCTTGCTTTGCAAAAACACGGAGGATAAGGACCCTTCTGCCTGGGTAGCTTGGGCCCTGGCTAAATTGTGTTCGTGATATACATTAGCCAGGGACCTTTTAGAGATGTTTAGTGCGGCATTCGCCGGCTCAGTCCATAAATCAGGGAGCCCTAATTCCATGCAAGTGACTTGGATGTTTTTGACCCAGGGGATATTGAGCGCTTTTGGGTGATTCAGAAGTTCGAACAGTTCCGCCCTGTATTCTGCAAGATCATTGCTGCTCCACAGCCTACGCCAGAAGGCTATGGGTCTCAGGCTTATTTCATCAGCTAACGGTCGTAAACCCAAATCAAGCCTCAAGGGGAGGAGTAGTCATTGCAAATTGCGATATTGCTGTAAGGAATCGCAAATTACCACCAACTTCAAGTTGGTGGTAATTTGCAATTTCCTCGAAAAAACACGTTTTTGCATTTTTTAAAGTGCCATGTGGAACACATACATGCCCTTAGGGCATGTATTGCCGCCACATGTGCCCACACTCACATTTCAGGGGTGCAATAGTGTGTCCTTTTGGAACTCTTGCATCCTTGATATTGCATGCGCAATTTGCGAGTACCTATTGGGTACTTGCAAATTGCACATGCAATTCCCATTCCTTCCCACGGGCCTCTTGGCCCATAGGAATGAATGGGAAGGGATTACCTAATTGCGAATCGCAATTTGCGCAGTGCAATTAAGGAATATTTAGGAATCGCAAATATTATTGCGATAACTACCTACATAGCATTTTGTGAGTCCTTAATAGTGATTCTCTAAAAATCGCTATTAAGTACTCGCAAACTTCTATAATGATACATCTGCCCCAGAGTCCCTTATCCTCAAATAACATTTAGGATTAGCCATTAAAAGAATATGATGAGTAGCGTTTGCCATTGACATAGGCCCTGCTCTATCTCTATGGTTAGATTTAAGTATTTGAACCCTCTGTCAGAATTATCGATGAGGTTCTGAGAGCCTTCAATTGGACCACTTGCAGATATAAAAATCATGGCTCGCCACTCTTGATGTACATAGATCACACAGTGCTCTTGGACAGAAATTCGTGTCATCATCATAGTCAATTACAGTTGTGCATGGCATCTGGGAAAATGTCAGTGTGATCTAATTTGGGGCAGCAATGTGGATTCCCATCCCAGGGTCCTTTTGTCACTGCACCTGCTGCATTATTGACAGCTATTCCTTTGTTGGTGATTGTCAGTGATGCTGGGCCGAATAAGGAGAACTGTTTTTTCTCAACACTAGATGGCCCTTTTCCCAATCACAAACAATCAGGAAAAGTAAGGGTCACCGAATGGCTCTTTGTTTGATAACATTTGGTTGGTTGGAAAAATATTACTCACTAGATGGTCTCTTTAAGTTAAATCAAGCAATTGAAACCTAATTGGATGAACGGATCACACTGCGCCTGTAATAGACTAAAGGGCACCTGATTGTGTTACACGATTCGCAGTTGCGTTTGCTTTGGCAGTCTTCACTAAAGCATTAAATAGACTTGTTCACTGAAGTACACAATGAACATGTTTCCTGCAACAGCTGCCGCGTTTGAAATATTTATGCGATCTGCGCTGTGAGGGCGGCTCTCTTAGCATTGTTGGCAGACTTCAGCGGGACTGGCGAGATCGGATCTCCCCTCTGAAACTCAGCTGCTGCCGAGCTGTATCGACGCCAGATTTCTTCACAATAGTCAACAAATGTGTGAGCCTTGTCAGGAGCCAGGGACTAGCAGCTGAATCTGGCCGTAGTTCAATGCCCGCATGGGCTTCTCTGGCCCAAGTTCGGGGCTTATTTATGAGCCCTTGCGTCACTTTTGCTCCGCCGGTGCGTCACTTTTTGTGATGCACCTGCAGTGTAAAAAATGCGCCATGTTGCGTCCTATTTACAAAGTGATGCATCTAGGGTGATGGGTCACTTTGAAAAACCCTGCACCACATTATACCTGCGCCAGGTGTAATGTATGCAGGGTGGGCGTTCTGATGCAAGTAAGCCTTGTAGAAATCTATGAGATTTCACTGCGTCCCTTCTAGGACGCAAATGCGTTAATATCGTACGCCTGCCTCACAGCAGGCGTAAGACTGACGCTGGCACATTTGAAATGGGACTTGCTCACGTGAAATGACCCATTGAGGCAGTTGCGTGACTTTTATTGTGACACACTCCAGCAATGCATCATTTTTGCGCCTACAGATACGTCAGAAATACTGACGTATCTGTAACTCCTTGTGACATGATGCGTCATACTGTAAATATGACGCATCCAGCATGTCGCAAGGAGGGCACAATGAAAAGTGACATATCGCTGTTTTAACGCAGCAATGCGTCACTTTTCATAAATGAGGCCCTTAGTGTGTGTGTGTGTGTGTGTGTGTGTCTTTTTTTGGGTGGTGATATGTGACCGTTGATGTTTGTTCTCCTTTGGTTCTAGATCAGCTTATTTCCAAAAAAGGTTTGATTCCGGGGCCTAATCACAAAGGTCTTTTGGACTCCCCAAAACGTCTAAAAGGGGACCAAATTGGGTATGTCCATGGAACATTAGCTTACAATTAGTACAAGTAGAAAGGACCGTGTGCCCCATTTCCATTTTTACTAATAGGGAGTCGGGCGGTTTGGGGCTGATTCACAAACGCATGTATAGGTACATAAAAGAGTACTCCTGTAGTCCTAGTGCTTTTGTGAATTATCCCTTCCTCCTATACCTGAACATACTTTCATGATTCATAGAAATTCACAAATCGTTCTAGAGGTACACCCGGAAATCTGCCTCAGTTACAGATTTCATGGGCTCCTTCATGTGAAAAAGTTGTGCATTACATTAATTGTTGTAGGCAATGCATACATACACTTGTACTCTGTCCAATGGCAGCCCATTATTTTCTTCTGTGTTTTACTCTACTATGAAACTCCTCCCACTGCATCCCCAAGAAGTTTGTTACCCTTCCCGCCATGGAAAAAGATTTAATCCAGCTCTTGCAAGTTCACATTTTAGTGCCGTCCATTTTTGACCCAGGGGTGCTTTTTTGTGTTGCCATATAACCTCAGAGGGTAGTCGCCCCCTGCTGGTCATTAAACCTCCAGAGGCCTCTTTTGTGTGTACGAAGTTCAAATTTTAACCATTTCAAGGGTGAAGTATTTTTTGACAGTCACAAACTTTCTTGGTGTACCATGCCTTTAACCACCCGCTACCCACCCCAGTGTGATATTTACTCCTGCATAATATTAGTCTGTCATTGGGCTACATTAAGAGAGGCTAATATGACATACGAGTGCTTGGTATTACGTTGTGTACACCTTGATCTTGTAAATCGAGACATTTCGCTCATTACGTACATTTATGAACTCATTTGGCTTTGTGAATTGGGATAAGTGTGTAACAAACATGTATGTCCTAACTCTTATCACACTTTACCTAACTAACGCTCTGTAAACACTAGCATTGTTCATTTCTCCTCTACTTTGCAGTCCCCTGGCGGGTGAAATAAAGGTTCGCTCCGTACTTACCCCAGCTTATCAAGCATGTCGAATTCACTTGAAATCTGAAGCTACGTACAACATGGCGCAACGATAAAGAACCTTTGGGTACAATCGACCAAAGCAGCCACCATAGAAAAATAAAATAAAAAATGTCAATAAACGTGTAGACAAACAAAGTGAAATCATAGAAGGAATGCAAGGACCATAATGAGCGCAAATGAGTAAGGGTGCAAAAGATACAGTTCTTCAACCCAAATTGGAGTCTTAGGGCTGGAGAGTGAGGGAAAATACTCTGAATTTTGAAGGGGTTGCTATTTGGAGGCAATTCACTGGTGGTGTTTCCTTACCCATAGAGATTGTGGTGACAATTCCACTGATGAAGTCTGCTTAAAAGTTAGCAATTGCTCCTAAAATTGGAGGGTGCCCTGTTACTGTGGCACTTAAAACCAGAGATCAAGCATACACTTGCATGAAAGTGCTGATTTATCCTGCACTGATACAGAAACTGCCTTACCTCATATAGACTAATATAATGGCGGAAAAAAAAAATTCTTACCACCCATCCAGATACAATCACACACAAAGAGAATTTACCAAAGAAGAAAAGAAGAGGCCAGAATAATTGAAAAAAATAAGAACTTATATGTACAGAGTGCGTTCACGGTGAGGCATCAGTTGGCTCCACACCCCTCCTCTTTACAGTGACTCATCAGGCAATAGGGATTAAAAATTAAAAACAGAAGTGGACTGCAGAGGCACCTGCTTAGCACACTTGCATCATTGAAGTTTCTGCCATTGCCAACCAGATACAGGATGTGCTCAACCCCTACTGTTGACTAGACAGGTATCTTAGGCCTGGTAGAGATCCTGCTACACACTTACTTCCACCCATCCATACCTTCAAAAACAAGCATTTGCAATGCAATAGGTCTCGCATTAGGAACATTTGAGCTATTGGTATTGTAAATGACAATTTTTTTATGTATGTGTTCGTTTTGAAAATAGTGAAATGAATAATTTTGTCATTTACAATGCCAATAGTTATAACTTTCGCAAATGTGACACCTATAGCATTTGTAATGCAATATGTGTTGTATTTAAGTGACTTACATGTATTGCTATTACAAATAACAATGGCTTTTAATTTTTTTAATATTTAATACTTAAATAAAAGCTATTGTAATCTATAATGGCAATAGCTTAAACTTTTGTAAATAACTTTTGTGAAGATTATGTTCAGTGTATTTTATTGTGACGAAAATCCAAGAACAGAAGTGAAATATTAACATCTTTTTGTGACATTTGTAATAAAGCTTGAAACATTGAGTGAACATATTTAAACCAGTAAAGCTGTGGTGGTGCTGAGTGATGCTGTGGTTGCGCTGAGTGATGCTGTAGTTGCGCTGAGTGATGCTGTGGTTGCGCTAAGTGATGCTGTGGTTGCGCTGAGTGGTTGTGCTGAGTGATGCTGTAGTGACGCTGGGTGACACTGTGGTGGCGCTGAGTGATGCATTCTTGGCCCTGAGCGATGATGTGGTTTTGCTGAGTGATACTTTGGTGGTGCTGAGTCATGCTGTGGTGGTGCTGAGTGATGCTGTGGTGGTGCTGAGTGATGCTGTGGTGCTGCTGAGTGATACTGTGGTGTTGCTGAGTGATACTGTTGTGGTGCTGAGTGATACTGTGGTGGTGCTGTGTGATGCTGTGGTGTTGCTGAGTGATGCTGTAGTGGGGCTAAGTGATACTGTAGTGGCACTGGGTGATGCTGTGGTCACGCTGAGTGATGCTGTGGTGGCGCTGAGTGATGCTGTGGTGACGCTGAGTGATGCTGTGGTGGTGCTGAGTGATGTTGTGGTGGTGATGAGTGATGCTGTGGTGGTGCTGAGTGATGCTGTGGTGGTGCTGAGTGATGCTGTTGTGGTGCTGAGTGATACTGTGGTGGTGCTGTGTGATGCTGTGGTGTTGCTGAGTGATGCTGTAGTGGGGCTAAGTGATACTGTAGTGGCACTGGGTGATGCTGTGGTCACGCTGAGTGATGCTGTGGTGACGCTGAGTGATGCTGTGGTGACGCTGAGTGATGATGTGGTGGTGCTGAGTGATGTTGTGGTGGTGATGAGTGATGCTGTGGTGGTGCTGAGTGATGCTGTGGTCGTGCTGAGTGATGCTGTGGTGCTGATGAGTGATCCTGTGGTGGTGCTGAGCTATCCTGTGGTGGTGTTGAGTGATGGATTCTTGGCCCTAAGTGATGAAGTGGTGTTGCTGGGTGATACTGTGGTGGTGCTGAGTGATGCTGTGGTGGTGCTGAGTGATGCTGGTGTGGTGCTGAGTGATGCTGTGGTGTTGCTGAGTGATACTATGGTGTTGCTGAGTGATACTGTTGTGGTGCTGAGTGATACTGTGGTGGTGCTGTGAGATGCTGTGGTGTTGCTGAGTGATGCTGTGGTGGTGCTAAGTGATACTGTAGTGGCACTGGGTGATGCTGTGGTGACACTGAGTGATGCTGTGGTGGCGCTGAGTGATGCTGTGGTGACGCTGAGTGATGCTGTGGTGGTGCTGAGTGATGTTGTGGTGGTGATGAGTGATGCTGTGGTGGTGATGAGTGATCCTGTGGTGGTGCTGAGCTATCCTGTGGTGGTGTTGAGTGAGGATTCTTGGCCCTAAGTGGTGTTGCTGGGTGATACTGTGGTGGTGCTGAGTGATGCTGTGGTGGTGCTGAGTGATGCTGTTGTGGTGCTGAGTGATGCTGTGGTGTTGCTGAGTGAAGATGTGGTGTTGCTGAGTGATGCTGTGGTGGTGCTGAGTGATGCTGTGGTGGTGCTGAGTGATGCTGTAGTGGTGCTGTGATGCTGCTGAGTGATACTTTGGTGTTGCTGAGTGATCACTGAGGTGGTGCTGAGTGATGCTGTGGTGGTGCTGAGTGATGCTGTGGTGGTGCTGAGTGATGCTGTGGTGGTGCTGTGTGATGCTGTGATGCTGCTGAGTGATACTTTGGTGTTGCTGAGTGATACTGTTGTGTTGCTGAGTGATACTGCGGTGGTGCTGTGTGATGCTGTGGTGTTGCCGAGTGATGCTGTGGTGGTGCTGAGTGATGCTGTGGTGGTGCTGAGTGATGCTGTGGTGGCGCTGAGTGATGCTGTAGTGGTGCTGAGTGATGCTGTGGTGGTGCTGAGTGATGCTGTGGTGGCGCTGAGTGATGCTGTTGTGGTGCTGAGTGATGCTGTGGTGGCGCTGAGTGATGTTGTGGTGGCGCTGAGTGATACTGTGGTGGTGCTGAGTGATGCTGTGGTGGTGCTGAGTGATGCTGTGGTGGTGCTGAGGTATCCTGTGGTTGTGTTGAGTGATGCATTCTTGGCCCTTAGTGATGAAGTGGTGTTGCTGAGTGATGCTGTTGTGGTGCTGAGTGATGCTGTGGTGTTGCTGAGTGATGCTGTGGTGTTGCTGAGTGAAGATGTGATGTTGCTGAGTGATGCTGTGGTGGTGCTGAGTGATGTTGTGGTGGTGATGAGTGATGCTGTGGTGGTGCTGAGTGATGCTGTGGTGGTGCTGAGTGATGCTGTGGTGGTGATGAGTGATCCTGTGGTGGTGCTGAGCTATCCTGTGGTGGTGTTGAGTGATGATTCTTGGCCCTAAGTGATGAAGTGGTGTTGCTGGGTGATACTGTGGTGGTGCTGAGTGATGCTGTGGTGGTGCTGAGTGATGCTGTTGTGGTGCTGAGTGATGCTGTGGTGTTGCTGAGTGAAGATGTGGTGTTGCTGAGTGATGCTGTGGTGGTGCTGAGTGATGCTGTGGTGGTGCTGAGTGATGCTGTGGTGGTGCTGTGATGCTGCTGAGTGATACTTTGGTGTTGCTGAGTGATCACTGAGGTGGTGCTGAGTGATGCTGTGGTGGTGCTGAGTGATGCTGTGGTGGTGCTGAGTGATGCTGTTGTGGTGCTGTGTGATGCTGTGATGCTGCTGAGTGATACTTTGGTTTTGCTGAGTGATACTGTTGTGTTGCTGAGTGATACTGTGGTGGTGCTGTGTGATGCTGTGGTGTTGCCGAGTGATGCTGTGGTGGTGCTGAGTGATGCTGTGGTGGTGCTGAGTGATGTTGTGGTGGTGATGAGTGATGCTGTGGTGGTGATGAGTGATCCTGTGGTGGTGCTGAGCTATCCTGTGGTGGTGTTGAGTGATGATTCTTGGCCCTAAGTGGTGTTGCTGGGTGATACTGTGGTGGTGCTGAGTAATGCTGTGGTGGTGCTGAGTGATGCTGTTGTGGTGCTGAGTGATGCTGTGGTGTTGCTGAGTGAAGATGTGGTGTTGCTGAGTGATGCTGTGGTGGTGCTGAGTGATGCTGTGGTGGTGCTGAGTGATGCTGTAGTGGTGCTGTGATGCTGCTGAGTGATACTTTGGTGTTGCTGAGTGATCACTGAGGTGGTGCTGAGTGATGCTGTGGTGGTGCTGAGTGATGCTGTGGTGGTGCTGAGTGATGCTGTGGTGGTGCTGTGTGATGCTGTGATTCTGCTGAGTGATACTTTGGTGTTGCTGAGTGATACTGTTGTGTTGCTGAGTGATACTGTGGTGGTGCTGTGTGATGCTGTGGTGTTGCCGAGTGATGCTGTGGTGGTGCTGAGTGATGCTGTGGTGGTGCTGAGTGATGCTGTGGTGGCGCTGAGTGATGCTGTAGTGGTGCTGAGTGATGCTGTGGTGGTGCTGAGTGATGCTGTGGTGGCGCTGAGTGATGCTGTTGTGGTGCTGAGTGATGCTGTGGTGGCGCTGAGTGATGTTGTGGTGGCGCTGAGTGATACTGTGGTGGTGCTGAGTGATGCTGTGGTGGTGCTGAGTGATGCTGTGGTGGTGCTGAGTGATGCTGTTGTGGTGCTGAGTGATGCTGTGGTGTTGCTGAGTGAAGATGTGGTGTTGCTGAGTGATGCTGTGGTGGTGCTGAGTGATGCTGTGGTGGTGCTGAGTGATGCTGTGGTGGTGCTGTGATGCTGCTGAGTGATACTTTGGTGTTGCTGAGTGATCACTGAGATGGTGCTGAGTGATGCTGTGGTGGTGCTGAGTGATCACTGAGATAGTGCTGAGTGATGCTGTGGTGGTGCTGAGTGATGCTGTGGTGGTGCTGAGTGATGCTGTTGTGGTGCTGTGTGATGCTGTGATGCTGCTGAGTGATACTTTGGTGTTGCTGAGTGATACTGTTGTGTTGCTGAGTGATACTGTGGTGGTGCTGTGTGATGCTGTGGTGTTGCCGAGTGATGCTGTGGTGGTGCTGAGTGATGCTGTGGTGGTGCTGAGTGATGCTGTGGTGGCGCTGAGTGATGCTGTAGTGGTGCTGAGTGATGCTGTGGTGGTGCTGAGTGATGCTGTGGTGGCGCTGAGTGATGCTGTTGTGGTGCTGAGTGATGCTGTGGTGGCGCTGAGTGATGTTGTGGTGGCGCTGAGTGATACTGTGGTGGTGCTGAGTGATGCTGTGGTGGTGCTGAGTGATGCTGTGGTGGTGCTGAGGTATTCTGTGGTTGTGTTGAGTGATGCATTCTTGGCCCTTAGTGATGAAGTGGTGTTGCTGAGTGATGCTGTTGTGGTGCTGAGTGATGTTGTGGTGGCGCTGAGTGATACTGTGGTGGTGCTGAGTGATCCTGTGGTGGTGCTGAGTGATGCTGTGGTGGTGCTGAGGTATCCTGTGGTTGTGTTGAGTGATGCATTCTTGGCCCTTAGTGATGAAGTGGTGTTGCTGAGTGAAGATGTGATGTTGCTGAGTGATGCTGTGGTGGTGCTGAGTGATGTTGTGGTGGTGATGAGTGATGCTGTGGTGGTGCTGAGTGATGCTGTGGTGGTGCTGAGTGATGCTGTGGTGGTGATGAGTGATCCTGTGGTGGTGCTGAGCTATCCTGTGGTGGTGTTGAGTGATGATTCTTGGCCCTAAGTGATGAAGTGGTGTTGCTGGGTGATACTGTGGTGGTGCTGAGTGATGCTGTGGTGGTGCTGAGTGATGCTGTTGTGGTGCTGAGTGATGCTGTGGTGTTGCTGAGTGAAGATGTGGTGTTGCTGAGTGATGCTGTGGTGGTGCTGAGTGATGCTGTGGTGGTGCTGAGTGATGCTGTGGTGGTGCTGTGATGCTGCTGAGTGATACTTTGGTGTTGCTGAGTGATCACTGAGATGGTGCTGAGTGATGCTGTGGTGGTGCTGAGTGATGCTGTGGTGGTGCTGAGTGATGCTGTTGTGGTGCTGTGTGATGCTGTGATGCTGCTGAGTGATACTTTGGTGTTGCTGAGTGATACTGTTGTGTTGCTGAGTGATACTGTGGTGGTGCTGTGTGATGCTGTGGTGTTGCCGAGTGATGCTGTGGTGGTGCTGAGTGATGCTGTGGTGGTGCTGAGTGATGCTGTGGTGGCGCTGAGTGATGCTGTAGTGGTGCTGAGTGATGCTGTGGTGGTGCTGAGTGATGCTGTGGTGGCGCTGAGTGATGCTGTTGTGGTGCTGAGTGATGCTGTGGTGGCGCTGAGTGATGTTGTGGTGGCGCTGAGTGATACTGTGGTGGTGCTGAGTGATGCTGTGGTGATGCTGAGTGATGCTGTGGTGGTGCTGAGGTATCCTGTGGTTGTGTTGAGTGATGCATTCTTGGCCCTAAGTGATGAAGTGGTGTTGCTGAGTGATGCTGTTGTGGTGCTGAGTGATGCTGTGGTGTTGCTGAGTGATGCTGTGGTGTTGCTGAGTGAAGATGTGATGTTGCTGAGTGATGCTGAGGTGGTGCTGAGTGATGCTGTGGTAAGGCTGAATGATGCTGTGGTGGTGCTGTGGTGGTGCTGAGTCATCCTGTGGTGGTGGTGATAAAGTTGACCGGCCCTTGCTGTGGAGGAAACTATCGTCTCTAGGCATGCCACCTTTACTGTTAGACTTAATAAAGGACCTCCATATGGATGCTGGGTGCAGAATAATGATGGGAGGGGAAAGAGGCCTCTCAAACACCATTCCCTCTGCCAATGGTCTTAAACAAGGATGTTTGTTGGCTCCCTTATTATTCTCCCTTTATGTTTATGATCTCCCTCAAGTTCTGTCCCTGAGTAGTGGTATCGCCCCTGTATTGGGAGATAAAGCTATCGCATGTTTAATGTATGCTGACGACATATTGTTGTTAGATCTGACACCGAAAGGTTTGAACAATCGTCTGCATGCATTACATGTCTTCGTAGAGTTGCATTTCTTACAGATAAACATCTCCAAAAGTAAGGTTATGTGTTTGACCGGAAAGAAAAGACACTCTCATGGGAATTTCGCATGGTCAATAGGTGGCCAAAAGTTAGAAATTGTGAAATCCTACATGTTTTTAGGGAAAATAATATGTGGTAATATGAGTAACAAGGCCCATATTGAGAATAACATGCGCAAGGCTCTAATGCAGGGTAAGGGCTTAAATGCACTCTATAAAGCCACAGGAAAACAGCATTTTCCCTATTTACTAGATGCTTTCCGTGCAAAAATCCCGGCTTCTTTACTCTACGGCACTGAACTTATCGATGTGAGCTGCTGGGGTTTTCTCCACACTATTGAAGGCAGACTCCTGCGACAACTAACTTCTGTTAATTCAGCCTGCTCAGTGGCCTCTCTTAGGCTTGAGTATGGCATGAGAAGTAGTTGGGTTCAAGGCTTGGCTGGGATAGTAAGATGGATTTTTTACCTAGCTAAATGTGAACCAGCCACATTAAAACACCTCATTCAAAAGGAATTACTGGGTCCTTTAAAAGAGTTTTCTCCAATTGTAAAAAATTTCAGAAAGGCGGTCTTTTTATTGCAATTGGAGGAATCTACTCTTTTTTCATTATCCCTACATCAGTTAAAAGCTTCCTTAAAAGTGGCAACGTGAAAGTTAAGCTTCTCGTTGGATAGGGACCAGATAAGGACAAAGAAAGGTGATCTGCCGGTGATTAATTCTTATGATTTTAAAACTATGCAACTCTACGTAACTTGGAATCTTCCCCACGGCATTCGTCGTTTTTGGTTTTTATTAAGGCAAGATATGTTACCACTGAATAACCTTTTATCCAAGTGGAATGGTCCCTCTAACAGGTGCACTTTGTGTAACAACTCGATCCAAGATCTCACTCATGTCTTATTCATATGTCCGGCTTTGTTAAACTCCCGACGTAAGTGGGTGAGACCAATTTGCCTAAAACTTGGTATTTTATCTGCTAGTGCCTTTTCTGAAGCTATTCTTAAATCCCCCAATGAAATATTTTGTTCACGAGTTTTTAACTTTTTCAAATGTTTTTTGGATCTGTATTAATATGTTTGCTATTTCTATTGTGTAATAATGGATTGTTATGTAGTTGCAAATTTTATGTGGACCTCTCACGAGTTCCAAAACATAAATAAAAAACTTGAAACTTGGTGGTGCTGAGTAATCCTATGGTGGTGTTGAGTGATGCATTCTTGGCCCTGAGTGATGCGGTGGTGTTGCTGAGTGTTGCTGTGGTGTTGCTGAGTGATGCTGTGGTGGCCCTGAGCGATGCTGTGGTGGCCCTCAGCGATACTGTTGTGTGCTGAGTAATGCTGTGGTGGTGTTGAGTGATGCTGTGGTGGTGCTGAGTGATGCTGTGGTAGTGCTTTTTGGGCATAGATATTGCTCAACCCCCCGTTGTTTAAGAAATATTTTGAGGTCAGACTGAATTTGTGGTAAGGGGCATATCTCATAAACTGTGTGGACAGAGTGCGGAATCAGTATAATGTAATATATATAGAAGTACTGAGCTCAGAGATAGAGAATGAAACAGCAAGGTAAGAGTGTCTGTGTAGGGGCCAGGGCTTCCAATTTTATGTTGCTGTGATGGAGTAAGGTTACCATGCACATAAATAATAAATGTATCTTCCTGTGCGCTGAACAACCATTCAAGATAAATTAATGGTAGATTTCGACAGAGGAGCCCAGACTCTCAGAAACATAGGTTGGGGAGGAAGAGCTGATGTTAGACGCAGGTCTGCTGATGCTGCATGGAGCGCAGCCAGATGGAGGAGGACGGGCACACAACTGATAAGTTGTGGGGCTTTATTTTATGTTCAGAAATGTATAACATAACACGTTTACCTCCCCCCCCGTTTTTTTAAAAAAAATAGATTAACCATGATTAAAGATTTGCTTTAAAATTAACATTGTTCTTAAAATGCACCTAATGTAGGCTGGAGAAGAAGCAATGCACACAAAAGCACGTCATTTAAAGCACCGTGTGCAAAGTATGCCCCAGGCGGAAACAAACAAAGCACTGCACTTTAACTCACACATTCCTGAAAACATTGAAGAACGGAAAGTATACATGCGTGGGGGAGCGAAGGGAAGTAAACAGAAAATAAATTTAAATCTGCAACGGCGGGTTACGCTGCTGATCAGCTGCTGTAGGGGAGGAGGGAAGGGGGGCATGTTGGAGGCCGGCACAGCGGCTCATTACTGTAGCTGTTAGAGACGCACCAAATGGGCAAGCTTTTTGCCGCGAAAGTGAAAAAAATGCGGGGCCGTGAAAGTCTGATGCATGCAACAAATGGTAGTCTGGTGCGAGGCGTGGGGGGTTGGGGGGGGCAGGGGAGCAAGCGGGAGTGGGAGGGAATGAGCAGGCCAAGCGCGTGCCTGGCGAAGCTTCACGCTTCAGCAGACAACATGCATTGGGAGGAATCCGGCTTGGAATGCTCTTGGTCAGAGAGTTTGGTTCAACTCCATTACTCTCGTCTATTTATCCCTGCGGGATAGAATAGTCGAGACCTAAAAATTCAATTGATTCTTGCAATGTATAAGTAGTCAATTTCTTCAATCAAGTCAACTCCACAGTGCCAGCCATCCTACAAGCATAAATATCCGTGAAAGTAGTCCAACGCCTTCTATGACCTCCACTGCCTCTCCAAAGCAGTGCAGTGACATATTGAAGGTGGAAGTATATATGTATAAATGTTATCTCAGGGTGGGGGTGGAGGCACTGCTGTGCAGCCCTGCTCACCTGCTGTAAAGCAACACATTCATAGAGGAGACTCACAGAGCACAAGCATTCAACTCCCCTGGCTCATCCTCTCCTCGATGATGCACCAATCTAAGAAGATCAGGAACCACAAAACTGTTGACGTCTGCGGCCTCATCAGGAAAAGATGGTGGAGAGCCCATTCCCTACCTAGAATGAGTGGCCATCTTAAGCTAGACCTAGAGGCCTTTTGAGCTGTCCCTCTCACCAGCCCAGGACTTTAAGAAGGACAATCCTCTGGAGCACCATGATGAGGTGCATTGTCCTTAGTGAGCTTGTGAAGTGTGCAGTGCTTAATTTGAGCCGGTGCTTTACGGTGCTCAGCACCGGCACCTAATCCTCAGCACCAGTGCTTATAGCACAAGTTAAGGACACACCCATTTGGAGTCCATGTGATTTCCCCCAAAATCACAGGATTTTGAGCCATGCCGAGACTCCAGCTCCGAAATCGGCAGTTCTAGCCATTAGGCCAAGTCCTCTCCAGAATAATAAGTGCTGGGGGACTCATTTATGAGGTTTTGCCGTAAGGCAGCGAAGGAGGCCTTCTTTCTGTTCTTCCCTACGGCAAAAGAAAAGGGCAGGAATGTGCCGTATCTTTAAGATACAGCGCAATCCTGTCCTTTCCCCCTGTGCCGGCACACAATGGGCTGCTGTGAGCAAGCGCAGGTACCTTTGCACCATGGTGCAAGGGTGCATTTGTTGCGGGGATGACTATTTTTGTACAGGAAGGGAAACCTTCCTGTACAAAAATAATCACAAGAGGCTTTTTCCTCTTTGCAGAAGGCGTAAACTTTAAATGCCGCCTCAGATTTACGATTTCTTGTAAATCTGGGGCAGTGTCAAAAGGCCATGGATGTTGCTGGGAACGCCCCCAGCAACACCCATTGCATGCCCCTTTAACACAGAACAACACGTTAAAAGGATTGATATTTATCAGGCAGAATTAAGCCAAAAAGGTGGCTTAGTGCTGCTTGATAAATATCATGCAGGCTTCTATGCCACGGAACGTCACAAAAAGTGACGTTCTGGAGGTGCAAGGAGTCTCATGAATGAGGCCCCGGGTCTCTAGTCAAGAGGCAGTTTGCACCAGCACATTTCACTTGTTAGCGCTGCCTCCTGAGGAAGGCCCCGGCACTTTTTATTTTACAAATCTAACCACTGGAAGTGTGCAAACTGCATTGCCAATGCATTGGTAACCAACACTCATCAAGGCCTTCAACGCCATCAAGTACAGGGGTGCAGACTGTGTCTGTGCTGATAGTGAAGGTGCAGTCAGCGTCTGTGCAAGGTCACCACTCATCTGCTTTCGAAAGGTGACCAGAGAACCCAAGCAAGGGGGGGGGAGGGGGGGGGGGGAGGGGGGGGGGGGGTCAGGCAAAATTATTTCCTTATATGTATGGGGCAACTCATCTATGCAAATGAGGCATTCCCCCTTGATACTGCATGGAATTTTAAGAAACTATATTTATGTGGACATAGCTAAACAACTTACTCCCCATTCTTGACACTGGTTATCAAAAGGAGTAAGAGTCCCTGAATCCTGCCAGATTAAATACCTGGAATAATTTCGTAAACCTTTTTTGTGCTTCCACAGCCCTTCCCTGTCTCCTGTCAGTGACCAATAGGTTCTATTAGCTATAAGCACCCTACTGCCAGGCTTCTTCAAATAAATGAAGGCATTTCTTTACTTAACAAACTTTCAAATGTATAAATGTGGGCTACAGGCTAGAGCTGCTGATTTTGAATCTGTGGAATTAGGTTCAAATCCAGCCTCGGCTCAACATCCTGTGGTTCTGAGGAAATCGCCTGCACTCTAATTCCGCAGTGCTAAGTTAATACTAAATAAAAAAATAAAAAAATGGTCTTATTAAGGGACCTTTTTCGCCAAATTTACATGTGCTGAAACTAGCATGCAAAAAAGTTTTCTCTCTTCTCGTGTCACTATGTCATCATGTGACAAATATGTCACCAAGAATGTAACAAATGTCAGCAACACATCCTGTGGCGCCCTCTTGTCCCGGAAAGTAATGACCACTGAAGAACATTGCCCTGTAGTGACAAGGCGTCGCTTAACAAAATCCAGCAAAAAGGGAGTGTGATAGCAGAGAGCCGGAAATGTTCATGAGAGTGTTTTCCTAATGGACAAAATGACCACACCACTGTGGACTAATACACTAATACTAACACTCGATGTTGCAATTCCCTCTATTGAATTAAGAAATGATGGTTGAAAATGATCAGAAGGAAAGGATTGCAAAACAAATGACTATCTTGTACCGGAATGTGAGGTATGGGAAGATAAGACATGGTAGCCTTTGGAGACAGTAAAGCAAGATAGTTAGTCCAGTAAATAATACTACAAGTGAAAAGTGTGTAGAAAGATTCTCAAATTACATTAAATTAAAATCAAAACAAGAGCCCTCGTTTATTAGCAGAAACTGGTTAGTACCAGCTGCACATTTATTTACGTTTTGTATTGAATAGGATAAGTTAGAAGAGCAAAGGGCACATCAGTGTCTCGGAAACTGTTCTGAAATACACAAATGCCTCTAAAATTCAAACTAAAGTACATCAGAATAGTGCACTTGATCAAAAAATGCCATGAAGTAATACTTAATGGTTCTAAAACTCAAAAGTAAGTCATCTTTTTTGTATTCAACCAATCCATCGGGACATATGTATAGGGTATGTTGATGTCATCCCTGTACCAGTGGAACATATGACATGGTAAAAGGCGTGTCCAGTGATGCTAGTACATGCCACACATACTCCATCACCCATAGGATAATATCCCATCTATGAATACACTTGTCCACACATGTCCAGAGAGCAAGCTCTCACTGGCACACATGGCAGCCATTTACTACTGACCTCTGCTATAGGATGTAGTCTATACTAGGGTACCAGGCTCTATGGACCGTAGCCACCAAGTCAATGAACCTGGTTGTAAAGGTGTCAGTACAATAATGCAAACATTGGTTAGCCTTCAAAAGGCCAAATTGTTTTCTCGGTTGTCATAGCATCTCACATCACAGTACATTTAAGATGGGCCTGGCCTTCCTGATGTTAGTGGGCTGCCTTAAACAGTTTGGGACCAGGTATGAGGATATTCAGAATATTGATACAAATGTGTGTATCCATGTATTAGTACTGCTCAGCATGTGAAAACTACACAAGCTGTGTGTTAACATTTGAGTAATGAGTGTGCTAGATGTATTTGCATTGTATCACATCAAAACGGATACACAAAACGTTTAATTTACAATCTGGTTTTTCCTCTTTTGTATGCATACAGGACAAAGCCCATCAGAAGCAGAACATATTGAAGGGCATCACCAGGAAAGTGCGGAGCCTGTGGTTCTACATGTGGTGCAGCTTCCATTGCTGAAAGAGGAGGGAGGACCTGAGGCGCTGGACCCAGAAGATCGTAGAGGGCCAGCTGGGGAAGTCGTCCCAACCCAGGCGTGGTGCATGATGCACCGTGACACCTATAACGGCCCACATACTGGCAATGGTCTAGCATTAGCTGGATGGGCAGTTGAGGCCCAAGAGCAGCTACAAGGGGATAAGTCCTGACCAGAATTCTGTATGTTGCATTGCTATCTTTTTTGTTAATAGCCAGAGATTTCCCCATCAACATTGATGGTGACTCATCTCCAACGCACTAGAAGAGTTGTTGTTTATGTAGGTCTGGTAGTAGGTCCATGCTGATATACTTTGTCTATTGTCTTTTGAACAAGAACAAATCAGAGTCCAGTCAACTACCAATTTTCTGACTTGAGCAGACACATGGCTAACTAAAGTAATAAATCACCTAAAGTTGTTTGATGATCCGAGTGACAGTTGTATCAAACAGCCCACTTGTCTTCATTGTGTCAGGCGTAATGCTCCCTCACTACTGTGTCTCGTGTGAAAGTGGACCTCTCACAAGTGACGAAGAATACAGTGCGCTTTGGTTCCAGTGACTGAACAATACTTTCCATTGGTAAGTTGGGAATCTACATTAACATAAGAGTGCAAACATCATTGGTGCCATCAGTATTAGTTCCTATATGTTGGCATGTGCACCTTTCCCTGTTGTAGTATCATCTGCACTACTATTTCATATATTGATGTCTGATTCCATCACATTTGTGTATGTAGGCCAATCTGTATTTTGGAATTAGATATTTGTGATAGGTGTACAGTTCATGTAAACACAGATAGGACTGTGCACACATGGTGGGTGGGTGACATACCCTGAGCCATTACTCAATATTATTGTTGGTCAGATCCAAATGATGACGCAATGAAGGACATGACAGCTAGGCTTACAGTAATTTGTCGCTATTGGAATTTAATGGCATAAATGTGGGAGTATTCAGTTATGTGATTTGCACATGTCAATTTGACAAGGTTCTTCCACTGACGGTGACATGCATCAGGGAGTAACATGCAGAAAGGCAGGGATCATATGTGAGTGTCTACACTCAGTATTACAAGGCAATTTGTGTTTGCGATACAAAAAGGTTCTTTGACCTGCCTTCCCATTAGGACAAAAGTGAGAACCACCTCTTCATGTCATGGAGATTCCCTGAGCCTCACCAGCCTTCAATGGTCTATTGGCTTTTATGTATGCAATGTAAGAATGGTGTTGTCAACAGTACCAAGCTGAATTGTGGATGTCTCTAGTCCTAGGTGAACTCTTGTAGACAAATCTCTGGACCAGATTGTCTCTAGTCTATTTTTATGTGCTACCTGTGATACATAGCAAAAAGCTTTAATCGGACTATTCTAACTGTGGACATATGCAGATGTTTCAATTTAGGAAGTGTCAACAGTGATGAAATGAACATTTGCATGTCATCTGATTTCTTCTACTGCACATATTGCTGCAAAATGGCTGTATTGCTTGGCCATCATTTCATCATGGTGTAGTTTTAGGTATATGACCTCAGTCCTGCCAAGTATCACGTATCAGGTGTGACAGTAATGCATTTCAGTGTGATGCTCCGCATCACCGCACTGAAATGCATTGTCACGCATTTGCATAGTGTCCAATCCTCATGAAGCACTGCCTTAAACCAATAGTGTGATGTGGTTACTGGTAGTGCACCGCCCTTGCCTTGCGCGAGCTGCTCCTGCAGGTTTGGTGCTTCTAGCTGAGCTAAGACTGCTGGTGGCAGGCAGCTCACTGCTACATTGTATCTAATTATTTCCTGTGGCGCCACTCTCAGATAGTTTGACTTCATTGTTATGCCAAATGGCCACTACCGTCACAGCCGGGGCTGGACAGATTGGTCAAATTAAGTTGATTTATTTTATAAAGTCTTGCGACACGACGGGGGGGGGGGAGGGAGGCGTGACGTGACGTCCTGCTGTCAAAGGCGGGGAGTTTGTTATGGGAGAATTTGCGGTGGCGCTTTAATCATGGCGCCTTCAGCTCATCCTCCTTCTGCTTCTCGCACCGTTCAGGGCTGCTGCTTGCAGTCAAAAATCTAATGTGACCGGCGCTGCACCTAATTCAGTTACAGCCGAGCTTCACGTCACAGCAGTGATCAGCGATTGCAGCGGCCGGCGGTCGGAACACAACATAAAAAAAGAAAGAGGTAACAGTGTCTTACTCTTTGCATTACTTGCAAACTGTGCCCATCCTTACTTAAATGTTGTTGCTTTTGATAGTCCTAAATGCTGCCTTTGTTGGTGCTGCTCCATTGTGGGGTTCAGCGGGCAGAGTCTTCTGGATGTATGAGGGCGTCAGGATGCCAGAAAGATGTCTCTGCACATGAAATGCATACTGTTGGTTCAACTATGGGGTGAGGGTACAGCGTGCCCTGTCACAGCTAAAGTTAGTCTCTCTGATGAGTCACGTGATGTAAAGCCCACCAACTCGTGCTGTGACGGTCGAGGTCACTGAGTCACTCTGTGACTGACTATGTGTGGTGCCACTGCCCGTCAATTACTTTTAGTGCCAGTGGTGTCACCAAAGTCAGCAGAGCCTCTGTGATAGCTGGTGGGTCATGTTGATGTGTGTTGATGCCTGCAGGGTTGGGCAGGTAGAGGCGCGCCAACAGGGGGCGGCTGTTCAGGGTTAGTGATTTGATTAGTGTTTGAGTGGAGTTAATTTAAGATATTTACAGTTTTGTTAACAAGACACTGTACTCATTTGCGTAAAGTCTTATTTATTCAGCCTATACTTATTTCTCTCATTTTAAGTGCTTGATTTTGCGCACGAGAAAGTGTCACACGCAGTCATCAAATGTCACTCATAATTAAACTAAAATTATGAAAATGTCACACATAGAAATCTGAAACCTTGGCAGCTATGAGCCAATTTGTTGATTGCAGGGCCTTGTGTGTATCCTGTTGAAATGATTTTGTTGTAGCCAACCTTTTTGATGACCTCAGGTCACTATGGTAGACTATAAGGGCCAAAGTATACAACGTGATCAAGAATCCTTGTAGATACATGAGGATTGAGTTGATACAAGTGCACTCATGCTATTAGAGCTGTCTGTGGTTATGACATCACTGTGAGCAACTGTTTACAGGTCATGTAGCATGAATGCATGGGCTCATGCTAATGTTGAAGCTACTATAGTGGACCTTTTAGCTGGAGTCTTCTGTGCACTTTTGAAATGTTCTGTGGTTAAAGCTGTTGGTCCAGTGTGTTCACGCAGATGCAATAAAACTATTTTAAATGTAATTTTAGCATCATCCTAGGCAAGCGCGGAGACAGTGTCCACATAGTTGAGGAAGTATCTGGCCACAGTGGCTCTGGGCATGACACTACAGATACTGGGGGAGCCAGTGGTCCACAGGGTAAGGGGAGTGGCACAGAAGACGCAGGCTCAACATCATCATCTGCAGAGTAACCCTCCAGTGGATACTCCCTAGTGGTGGTGGACCACGCCAGAACATTACAACAACATCCTTGTCGCCACCCGCTATTCTCTTTACACTCTCCCTGTTGATACCCACCCAGTTGGCCAGGTCCACTCCACTAAAAGGGGAGCTGCCTCCTCTGCTCTAGGCACCTCAGCCCCTGCCCCTGTCCACCCCACTGCCCTGAGTCAGGAGGCTATTGACCTCCTGAGACACATCTCTCTAGGGCAGATAGCACTATTGAATGCCATCCAGGGGCAAGGCAGCCACGTGCAACAGCTGGTGGTCTACCTGGAAGGCATCCACAGTGCTATGTCGGGTCTACAGAGATCTTTTCAGGTTCTGGCCTTCTCACTGACAGACGCCTTCCACCCATCCCAAACTTCTGCCCCACCTCCTGGTTCTTACCCATACCAATTCCCTATTCCCATGCATGTCTAATGCACACTCACACGTGCATGCACCCATTCAATAGCCCCATGCAAACAGATGCACAACAAAACACAAAAGCATGCAACCACTTGCCTGACAGTCACCCCTCTCACCACCATCCTCCAGAATACCCCCGATGCCACATCCAGTACCAGAGACACATCCACAACATTCAGCATACACCAGACACCACACCCGCAACCACATCATTCACATCCACAACACTCATCATACTCCGCACCTCCAAATCACAACCCCAAAAAACGCAAATGCCCACACTCACCCACACAACAGATACCTACAAAACACCCCATAACACATACAAGATGAATCAGACCCACAGACACCTGCACCAACAACACACACACAACTGACACTTCAACTCCCTTTTCCTCCCAACCCCTACTCCCCGAGCATGCTACCAATTTTCCCTGTGAGAGTATATTTGCCCTTGCCCTTACCCCTTTCACAGCCATCCCCACTCTCAAAGCCAATTGTGCCCCTTTCACACCCCAACCCATCCCTTCCACATCTACCCCTCACAAAACTCTTCCCCCTACTCTTGAGCCAGGGCCTACCCCTGAGCAAAAATAAACCCTTCCAAAACCAAATCAAACCCTACCAAAACTAAATCCACCCCTTTCAAATCCAAGCCCACCCCTCCCAAATGACATAATTGAGGTGCCTGCACTTGCCTCTAGATGCCCCTTCCTGGGAAGGTGCACCTGGCAGTGTTCTTAGAGGCAAGCGTGCCACAGCACAACAGTCCACAGGACTTGGACATTTGAAATGGACTGACATTTGGCCTTGCTTTTGTTCCCTTTCTTTGTGACTTATTGAGAGAGGTATCTCCATTGTGATATTAAATCACTATTTTGATTTTGACCAAGTTAGTCCTGGCATTCATTTTCCTTTGCAATTGTTTGATTTCTGGCAATGTTTCATTTAAAGATGTGTAGTGCATACTTTTCTTTAACATGAGGGCATTTATCATTTCTTACTTTTTAATGTCTACTATGTTAAGTGCATACACTGGTTAACATGGCATGTGATTGTCATTTGAATTTAGACACTCAACATAGTAGTGGACACTTGCTCCAAAAATTAGTTGTTGACAATTGCTTCCAGGATAGTTTCCTACTGGTGTGTTTGATTCAGCTAGATTACTGATAAATATGTACATATATGCATTGCACCTTGTTATATGATGTGACCTTTGAATTACTATACAATACAAAACTTGCTGTAGACAAGAGGAATAGTTACGTGGATGATGTAGTAGAGTATGGCTCATAAATTGGGGCTGCAATTGTTTTTCCAGGTAATGTATGGCTGACGGTTACTCTTTGTGTAGAGAAATTTCTACATGATTTTACATTGCACTTATTCCAATGATATGTGATAGATATTTTTTTCCTTGTGAAAATCTCAGTAAATAATTTAAACAGACCTTTAGGGTGAATTTTTGCTTTTAGATTTACTATCCCTTTTTGTGCAAGTGTGCATTTTTGTGATGGCAGCTAGCACCAAAGTTTTGGACACGATGTAGTTGTACTGGTGTGTTACATTAAATTTCATTAACATCAACATTAGAGACATATGCATTGCATATTGGTTTGCTATTGCTTGTGTGAGTGATTCAAAAAACACGATTCTGGAGCTAATGTTAACAGCCAAGTGGACAGGTGACAGGTATTAGAGTGACTTACCTTTAATTCCGGCGACGATGCGGTTGATTGGCATCGTGTTCAACCAGCAGTAACACTGGCAGGACATGCAGGATCGGCTGCATGGCGGAACAGGATGTGTGAAGGTGAGTGCAGGTGAGTTTGTGCCTTATATCCCTTCCCTTGCTCCAGCTCTGGTGTGGAATTTTGCCAGCCACAGTCATGTTGGCAGAAAGGCACTTAGTGATTGGGCCTGAGAAAAAACTGGTGGTCCTCACTGTGACAGACACTTAGGTTTTATCCACCACAGTCGAGATTTCCTAGTGGTGGTGGCGGGCCCTCTGCCTTCTTTCGTTTATGGAACTGCATACATTGTAATAAGGTGGGCGGACCGCCAACTATGCAACGGGAATCCAATGCTGTTTTCGACAACAGTACCCTTTCCACCAAACCTGTAATCGGGCTCTTAGCCACATTGGGGTAACTGCTAGATGTTTGGGAGGTCAGATTTTCTCTTCTCATTCATACTTAACTACATTGTGTAAACTGTTTGACTTTGGATCAATCAAATTTACAATTCCTACTCCAAAATTAGCATAAATGTGGAGAGTGCTGGACTTTAAGAAGGTCAGATTTACAATAATCACTTAAAACTAAGTCACATTGGGGCACTATGAGCAAATAAAAACCTAACATTTACAACACCAACTCCAAGCTAACAACATATCCTAAATTAATACACTAAAATTAAAAAGTAGATACATATCCGGCAACTAAAGGGCTCCGACGGCTGGAGCCGACGTCTGAACCTGAGCGGTGACACCCGGAGGTACTCAGGTGAAAATCTGTTCTTCCTAACGACTGCAATCGCCCTCTGCAGAGGAACGGCCTAGGTGCGACGACTGGTCCGGGAATTCTAGTTCTTCTGACGCCCAATGTAGAGGTCGCCGTGACGCGCTGCGCTGCACGGCTGTGATCTGAGCACAAACCCCACCACGCTATCAACTCTGGACGAACCTCCTCCTCCACCCAAGGACCCCTCGTCTCCGGACTCTCTTCACGGACCCTACGCCATTATTGCCTGGGGCCGTTCGACTTCACTACCGACCGGAAAGGGGTCATTTTGAGACCCGGGCCTGGCTGCGGCTGCTGCACCCTTCTCATACTATCATCTCCTACCGGCCCTCAGAGGATCCGGCTTATCCTGCACCCCCACAGCTTCGACCAGACGACTTGGAGAGGTGCGTTGATACATTCTGCTCTCCGTTTCTACCAGGGATTGGGTCCGGTAGACTTGTGGCCTGGGTGGATGCAATACCCGGTCCCCCACGTGGCCTGGTGTTGCTCCGGGGCCTCTCCAGGAGGGTCCTATTTACGCAGACTGGGGACGAAGCCCTGCAGCCATACTGCCGTCTTCAGAGTACAAGCCCTTAACCAGCTTTCGTTTCCTGAAGAGTGGCGCAGCGCCATATTGCCATACTTTTACAGGACGTTACATTCCTCCAGCCCATTTGTACCTCTTGCTACGGGCGGTCTTAGGCCCCAGGAACTACCCCGATTGACTGTGCCATGGCGGGAAGGGGTCCCAGAAACCAGACCGCGCAACCAAAATTGGACAAATTGTGCTTATGGTTAAAACTCTCCCACTGCGCCGGAAGGACGCTCTACTCAAAATAAGACGCCAGATGCAGAGGGAGCCTCAAATATCACGCTCGAGGACTTTATGTGAGCTCTTGCTCACATCCAGACTACTGTTGGCACAATATCCACCGATGTATCCCTGCTAAGTGCAGACCTCCACAAAATAGAGGACAGAGTGAAAGAGGTAGAGGTGGTGGCCAAATCGTTGGTAGTAGATACTTCAAAGCTCCAGGTTACGGTTGCCCACCTTGAAAAACAGAACAAACTCCTTGCTGGCAAGCTTGATGATCAAGAAGGATGCGCAAGACGAAATAACGTTCGAATTATAGGTATTCCAGAATCGGAAGGTGCCCAGGCGATGGACTTATACGTGGAGGGGCTGATTAAAGCTAAACTACAACCCAAGGGACTATCACATTTCTTCTCGGTGGAACGTGCCCACAGGGTACCGGGAGGGAGACCAAAACCGGGGGCAACCCCGTGGCCGGTACTGGCCAGACACTTTAATTTTAGAGCATTTCACCTCCAATACCTATTTTGAACTCTGCTGTGAACTTCTTCCCTGATTACACTGCAGCTGTTTCAAGGCGTAGGCGAAGCTTCTTTGATGTTAAAAAACTTCAATGCTTTTCCCAGCAAAGCTTAGAGTGGTGGCTGGGGACCGGACCTGGTTCTTTGATAGGCCAGAGGTGGCTATGGACTGGATTGAGGGGTGGTGTCCGACGGGCCGAGCTGGGCGAGGAAATGGCTCCCATTGCCGCGGAGAGGGGGAAGAAGATTCGGAGAAACAGGCTCGCAGTGGCCGTGGATCGAGCCAGGTGACACCATTGGAGGAAGAATAGACTTTGCAGATGCACTGATGTTCCCGACGAAACTGTGTAGCGCTGTGACTTTTTTCCAGAATGTGCCATTTTTGGGTTATGGACTGAGGCTGGCCTTACAGTTTTAAGAAGGGCTGGAGCCTCACGGAACTCACTACCCCCGATACGCAAGTATTGCGATTCTGGGTGGGCTTAATCACTCTGCTGAGTTGGGGTGGTGGGCAGTTTTAGGCTTGCTAGGCAGGGAGGCAGGGAGGGGGGATGGGAGTTTGGGTAAGGGAACCCATGTTTGTTTTTTTGTTAAATGCAATGTTCTTGGGGCAGTACTCTCCTTTCACGATGGATCTATGTGTAGCATTTGTGGCTTTACATGCTTGACTCACTTTGACACGACTAATGGCGGAACAGGTTTCACAAGAGTCTAGGTCTCTCCACTCAGCTTTAACAGTAATGTCATGGAATGTCCGAGGGTTAGGAGATAAAGTGAAGAGGGTTTTGGTACTCCAGCATTTGAAATGTTGTGGGCCCGCAGTGGCGCTCCTACAAGAAACGCCCTTAATGGGCTCTGCTGTTAAAGCCATGGATAGATGGGAATACCATATGGTGGCACATGCTGAGTTTTCTTCAGGTTTTAGAGGCACAGGGATACTTATCAGGAAAACTTTCCCGCTAATAATACAGCAGAAACGAACTGACGATCAGGGCCGCTTCGCGGCACTAACATGTCAATGGGAAGGGCGTTTATTCAATCTGGTTTCTGTATATGTGCCCCCGGCCCTACATGCACTAACCCACTCTGCCCTCACAGCCTTCCTCCTAGCACTACCGGCTGCAACACTGCTCATAGGGGGCGACTTTAATGATATAATAGATGGTGAAATGGACAGATTTCCCACTAGATCAGGGAAACAGGGTGGACAACGTCTCCTAGGTTTCACGGAAGCTATGGGACTTATGGATAGTTGGCGATATAAACACCCTGATGAGCGCCAGTACACCTTTTACTCCAGGGTCCATAACTGCCACACCCGCATTGATTATTTCCTAACTTCAGTAGACGGCTTGACGGGAGTAGAAGAGGTACTCATTCGCCCAAGGGGTATATCAGACCACTCTCCCTTGCTGCTCAAGTACACACATCATCAAGCTCCCAGAAAGCGTATGTTCCCGATTTATGCAGAATTTCTACATGTGCGCCCCATTATAACGCACCTCACAGCCACCACCAAACTATTCTTTCAAGAGAATGTGGGTACAGTGCACTCCCCTAGCACGCTCTGGGAGGTAGTCCTCCGTGGGCAAGCAATAGCTTTGATCACAGGTCACAAGCGGGCAAAGAGAGCGGAGTTAGACAACCTTGAGGAAGAATTAGCTGCCGCAATGACAGAACAGGTGAAGCACCCATCCCCTGCAGCCACCCTAGAGGTACAGCTTGAACAGGCGGCGTATGTGGCGTATCAGAGGGAGACAGTGATGACTCGCCTCCAAACAACTAGGCATAGAGTGTATGAACTTGGAGATAAAGCGGGAAAGATGCTGGCCTGGCTGGATAGGAAGGAAAGGGCAAACAGGGTCATAGCACAACTGACTTCCCCCACTGGTTCCATGACCTCTGACCCGGATGGTATAGTGGACATACTGGCCGACCATTATGAGCAAATATATGCCCCTCGGGCGTCGTTCACGTCTGAGGAAGCATACGACTACATCAAAGATCTTTCCCCTGAGGCAACGCTCCTGTTAGAGGCAGATATCACCCCAGAGGAGTAACAGACTGCAACTTACTCACTAGCGTCAGGAAAGGCGCTGGGACCTAATGGATTCCCAGTGGAATTATATAAAAAGACAGCGCAGACCTCTGCTCCCTTCCTGCTCGAGATGTTTCTCGATAGTCTTGAAGCAGGAGAACTGCCGAAAGATCAGCGGCTCGCCTCGATCGTCGCCATCCATAAACCAGGCAGACCAGCGACGGACTGTTCGTCCTATTGCCCCATCTCCTTGATAAACGCGGAGCCCTAGATCCTTGCCAAACTTCTGGCACTATGGTTGACTCCCCACCTCTCCTCTTTAGTGCACCCGGACCAGTCTGGCTTTATGCCACACCGAAGCACGGCACTCAACCTGTGCAGGCTTTACGCGGTCCTGGCACGTCAGTCGTATATCCGTGAAGCTGCGGTCATTCTCTCATTGGACACCACTATGGCGTTTGACACTGTGCTGTGCTTCACCATATGGCCTTCAGTCCGAAATTCTGTGCCTGGGTTCGCCTCCTCTACAACAAGCCTTTGGCACATGTTTCGGCCAATGGGCATGTCTCCCGTGATTTTCCACTTGGCAGGGGTACGCGGCAGGGTTGCCCATTGTCTCCGCTGCTATTTGCGTTGATTCTAGAGCCTCTCGCAATTTGGATCAGATGGGAACCCTCCATCAAGGGCCTTTCTTGGACCAACATGTGGGAAGACCGCATATCCCTATATGCAGATGACATCTTGTTATATTTCACCTCCCCCAAGAAATCCATCTTAGAATTGTTGAACATATGTGAGAAGTTTGGGAGAGTGTCTGGTTACAAAATCAATCAATCAATCATAACACTTGTATAGCGCGCTACTCACCCGGAAGGGTCTCAAGGTGCTTGGGGGAAGGGGGGCCGCTACTGCTCGAACAGCCAGGTCTTGAGTTGTCTCCTGAAGGCGAGGTGGTCCTGGGTCAGCCGAAGGTGGATGGGGAGGGAGTTCCATGTCTTGGCCACCAGGTAGCAGAAGGATCTGCCTCCGGCGGTGGCTCTTCGGATGCGTGGTACGGCGGCGAGGGCGAGGCTGGCGGACCATAGCTGGCGGGTGGGCGTGTGGAAGGTCAGGCGGTCGTTGAGGTACTTGGGGCCCAGGTTGTGGAGAGACTTGTGTGCATGGGTGAGGAGCCTGAACGTGATCCTCTTGTTGACGGGGAGCCAGTGCAGGTTCCTCAGGTGGTCAGAGATGTGGCTGCGTCGAGGGATGTCCAGATTCGTGGATTGGCCGCAGCGCAAGCATACAAAACGCCACTAACCTTTGCTCAAGATGTCCGGCAGAAACGATGTCTGCAGCTAAGTTCCCCAGTCCCTACCAGCTACGAATCCCACAGCGAAAGGAACACTCACTGTGTGAAAGCGTACCCAGTCGGGAAAGGGTAAGTGGATAAAATAAAAAACAGGCAGTGATGATTCTTTGGGGTCCCTCTGGGTCTGGTCAATATGTTGCGTAGGATAGGAAAGAGCGTCCCACCTGGGTTGAGGAAGAGTAAAGAATATGGTTACAACCACCCTTTTACAGATTAACATAAATATTCCAAAAACCCCTATTCTACCACTCACCAGAATCACACACCACCCAGGCCGGTAAGAAACAGGCAAAGGAACTCTTGCAGGCCAGACAGCACTATAAATGAACACGGTTTTAGGAAGCTGGAGAATGGCTGAAATCCACTCGACACAAGAGTTCCTGGCCGTTGAGGACAGCGGTAAAAGAACAAAAACTTTGGTGGCTGTTAATACACAAGCCTAACACTACCACTGTTTGAGTAATCCTGGGTTTGGATCAAACAAGGAAGTGGAAATAAATGAGTCACTATCTCTTTCAGGTTTGCAATCCAGTCAGGGATCACAACGAAAAACAACGTATCCCAGAACGCCTCTCTGGTGAGATGCGTACGGAGTGTCTGCAACCACACGTTTTAAACAGCAGACGCGTTCGCTCACAGGTACCTTCTTTGACAAGACAAAGTCCAAAGAATGTCAATAGCAATTGTACCAATAAATCCCTATCTAACTATGGTACGAACAATGAACACACGACTTTCGCAACGGAGGCGAGCCCGCTCTCCAATTGCCACAGTACTTATCAGAAGTCGTCAGGATTCATGAGACAGGATTCAAAACGAGTTCCACACTTTCTTCCAGCTGAAATCCGGCGGGGATCACCATCCGCCATTCCAACAACCTCCGGATTGATTGACAAGCACCTTCCTTGTGGGAGGGAGGTGCTTATATGAGATACGCCCTGTGACTCCGCTAGACAGTCCCTTGGCATGCTGGTTAATGTAGTTCTTTCTGCCTGCCCTGCATAAACTCCCAGGCACACACAATCGACGGGGCTCTCTAAGATGACACGGTTCTCGCCTCCTGGACCATGAAATCGCTACAGAACCCCCTCTCGAGGACTGCCGACTCGGCGGTCGACCTGGTTTACCCGGATGTAGGGCATGGAATCGCTCGACCAACTCGGGACAGTTCAGATTACCCACAGGTTCCCATGTCCTCTCTTCAGGGCCATACCCTTTCCACTCCACCAAATATTGAATCCCACCCCTTACCATCCTGGAATCAAGAATGGATTGCACCTCATACTCCTCTTGTCCATCCACCTCAACAGGAAGGGGTTTCACAGGGAGTCTCATACTGGGAGGACAAGGGACTAGGAGGGAAACATGGAATACAGGATGAATCCCCCACCCCTCAGGGAGCAAGAGTCTGACAGCAACAGGGTTAATAACCTCCACTATACTGTAAGGGCCCACACATTTGGGCTTAAGTTTGGAAACCCCTTTGATGTGGAGATTCTTAGTGGAGAGCCAAACCTTGTCTCCCACCCCGTAGATCGGCTCCACCGCCCTCCTCTTGTCAGCGAAGCGTTTCTGCGCGGACTGAGCATCGGCCAGACTACGTCTTCCATCTATCAACACTGCTCTAAGATGCGCATGATGTTCATGGATACTAGGCACAGGGGAGCGAACAGGCCAGTCAAATGGAAGGATATTCGGGTGATGACCATGGAGACAAAAAAAAGGAGAACAACCCAGTGTTGTGTGCACAGCGTTGTTATAGGCAAACTCTGCCATCCAGAGTAACATAGCCCAGTCCATATTATTTTGCAGTGTAAAACATCGGAGAAATTGTTCCAACGTCTGGTTCAGACGTTCCGTTTTTCCATCCGTCTGAGGATGGTAACTGGAGGAAAGTCGGGCATCGATGTTCAAAGTGGTGCACAGAGCCTTCCAAAACCGAGACGTGAACTGAATTCCCCTGTCAGTTATCAACACACAAGGGAGACCGTGGGCCCGTACAATTTGTTGGAGAAACACCTTTGCTAGTTCCGCAGACGTAGGTAATTCAGCCAATGGTACGAAATGGCCCATCTTCGTCAGATGATCTACGACAACCAATATCACTGTCATCCCGTCACAGGGTGGCATCTCAACAATGAAGTCCATGGAGAGAGTATGCCATGGTTGGGGAGGTATGGGCAAAGGTCTAAGAAGTCCCACAGGTCGAGTATGTACGGCCTTTCCTTGTGCACATATTGCACAATTCCTGATGTAAGAAGGAACGTTCTACGCTCGCGATGGTTTTATACATCCCCATATGTCCTCCCAATACATAATCATGGGACCAAGCCAACACTTGCTGTCGAAGGGGTTCCGTAGGAATAAACAAAGCGGTACCATGATAGGCGAGGTCATCCTTTTCTGTGCAATGTTCCGGATTTTCCTGGATCCATTCCTGCAAGTTCATATCCGCAAGGGCAACCTTCACGTCCTCTAGAAAGTCGTTTGAAGAAAGCAGGGCTACCGATGCGATGGACCTCTCCACTTCCTTGAGAATCAAGGGGGTTTCCCTCTCCTCTGCTCCTTCCTGTTCTCCGCCTTCTAGACGTGAAAGTGCATCTGCTTTTCCATTTTGTGGTCCAGGTTTATACTTGATGATAAAATCAAAGTCAGAAAAGAACAGGGACCACCTGAACTGTCTTGGAGTAAGGGCCTTGGCGGTCTTCAAGAATAGCAGATTCCTATGATCCGTATAGATCTCTACTGTATGCACTGCACCAAGGAGATAGTGACGTCATTCCTCACAAGCTCTTTTTATAGCTAAAAGCTCCTTATCTGTGATAGTATAGTTAATCTCACAGGGCGTGAGCTTTTTGGAGAAGAAGGCAACAGGATGTATTTGGCCGGTAACTGGAAGTCTTTGGGATAACACACCTCCCACCGCATATTGAGAGGCATCAGTCTCCAGGATATAAGGTATTTGCGGATCAGGATGACGCAGGATGGGAGCCTGGGTGAACTGCTTTTTTAGAAACTGAAAGGACGCAGCAGCATCCGAACTCCATACAAAAGGAGTATTTTTTCTCAACAAACTGGAAATCGGCTGTATAATTTTGGAGAAATACTTTATAAACCTTCGATAATAGTTTGCAAAACCGAGAAAGCCTTGCACTGCCTTAACGGTCAGCGGGGTGCTCCAATTGATGATTGCTTCCACTTTACTCGAATCCATTTGAAAGCCCTGTGCGTTAATAACATATCCAAGGAAGGAAACTTCCTGTACGTGGAACAGACATTTCTCCAGCTTTGCATACAGGGAATTCTGTTGTAGTTTGCCAAGTACGGATTTCACATGAGTGACATGTTCCGAGAGGGTAGAGGAGTACACCAAAATATCGTCGATATAGACGATGCAATAGGTTTCCAGACATCCGCGTAATACTTCATCCATAAAAAACTGAAACGCGGCAGGGGCGTTGCATAGCCCAAAGGGCATCACCCTGTACTCGAACAAACCAAACTTTGTTCGAAACGCGGTTTTCCACTCATCCCCTTTTTGGACACGAACCAGATGATATGCCCCACGAAGGTTGAGTTTGGTGAAGTATCGGGCACCTTTTAGTTGGTCCATTAGCACTGGTATCAAGGGGAGAGGATATCGATTTTTGATGGTAACACGATTAATAGCTCGATAATCGATACAGGGTCTTAATTCTGCGGAATCCTTCTTAGGGATAAAAAACATAGGGGATGAAGCAGGTGATGTTGAGTGTCTGATAAATCCCGACGCTAGGTTCTCCTCGATGTACGTCTTCAGATATAGTGTTTCTTTCTCAGTCATGGCATAGACCCGACTGCATGGAATGTCTGCTCCTGGTATTAATTCAATTCGGCAGTCGTACACCCTGTGTGGTGGCAAATGGGTAGCCTGTTGCTTATCGAACACAGGAAGGTATGCCTGATATTCCACGGGAAGTACAGTAGCACAACAATATCGTTCTTGGGAACATGCGGTTGCCAAACACACAGATGGTGATATTTCAGGAATATAGGTGGTAGAGGAATCCTGAGTACAATGTTCCTGACAATAATCGGATGACAGTGTAATGGTGCGTGCAGCCCAACTGACTTTCGGATCATGGAGAGTCAACCATGGCATTCCCAAAATGAGACGAAATTGTGGGGCGTCTATTAGATCGAACTGGATATGTTCCTGATGATTTGGGCTGGTCTGCATTAACATAGGACAAGTGTGGTAAGCCACTGGACCAAATGACAAAACGGTTCCATCAACGGCTTTCACCAATTCAGGTTTTTCTTTCTACTCGCAGGATTTTCATGGCAAACTCTTGATTGATATAATTTCCGGTGGCTCCAGAATCTACCAGAGCATCAATGTTCAATGCATTTTGAGGCGTGACCTATAAGGTGACTCGAAGATTCATGTGCGCCACAGCCGGATGTAAAGTATTAGCAAGTGAAGGGGAGATTGTTAATGGCATACAACCCAAGGCAGAGACCTCCTCCTGATTTGGGTTCTTCAGTTTTCCGTTGGCTTTTCAGACTGTACTAGGGCTTGAGCCCGTGGAACGAAGGGTCTTCCTGATACTGCATTTCTTGCTCTGCATTCTTTAATAAAATGTCCTCCTTTTCCACAGTACAAACATTGTTTTAGACGGCGTCTTTTCTCTTTCTCCTCCTGTGACAGGGGACCACGAATTCCACCTATCTGCATGGGTTCGGGGCTTTCCGCTGTTTTGGCACGTTCTTCCGTAGGGCCTTTAAAGCGAGGGTAGAATGGACGATTTTCCCCTCTCGTTCTGTCCCCTCTTCTCTCAAGGAGCCGATGGTCCAACTGAACCGTTCGGTCTATAAAGTCTTCGCAAGTGTCGGGAAGCTGTACCACTTGTGCCAGGACATCTTTAAGTTCCCCTCTAAGTCCTTGATAAAACAATGTGATCCACTTAGCAGGAGGCCAGTCAGTTTCGACCACCAGCCTATTGAACATTGTAATGTATGATAACAAGTCCTGAGAACCTTGTCGTATTGTGAGCAGTTCCCTGTCAAGGGTCCACATATGGGACTTTCTATCAAAAAGCTTACGTAATTCCAAACAAAAAGCAGGAAAACTGTGCAACACTGGGTCGTTTTTTTCCAACAAAGGTATGGTCCAACTTGCGGCATTGCCGCCCATATAGGACATCATAAATGCAGTCTTAGCAGGGTCATCTTGAAAAACCCCAGGTTTACAAAGGAAATGTAACCTACACTGATTCAGAAAGGTCTCAAACTTCCTGGGCTCCCCATAAAAGCGTTCAGGTGGGGCTAACGGAATACCCACATTTTGCACAACATGAACTGTATGGACTGGATCAGTCTGAGGTGTCGTAGAAGGGGGGGTGACTGAAGGAGGAACAAAAAACCCACCCCCTTCTGCTCCCAAAGGTGTGGGTGTCGTGGTAACAGGAGGAGGCAATGTAGCGGGTTTTAGGTAAGGACTCCCCCCTGTCCCTTTCCGTGATAGTCCTGCAACCTCTCTCCTTAATGTGCCTACTTCCTTATATAGTGTCTGATTTTCTGTTCTAGACGTATTCACTTCCTGCTGCAAGGCAGCTAGGCCTTCCACCACGGAAGCCAACACAGCCTCGATATTCATCGTCTGGGCCGGCGTATATACTTAGGCTTGTCAATCTGTCGTGGATTGGCCGCAGCGCAAGCATACAAAACACCACTAACCTTTGCTCAAGATGTCCGGCAGAAACGATGTCTGAAGCTAAGTTCCCCAGTCCCTACCAGCTACGAATCCCACAGCGAAAGGAACACTCACTGTGTGAAAGCGTACCCAGTCGGGAAAGGGTAAGTGGATAAATTAAAAAACAGGCAGTGATGATTCTTTGGGGTCCCTCTGGGTCTGGTCAATATGTTGCGTAGGATAGGAAAGAGCATCCCACCTGGGTTGAGGAAGAGTAAAGAATATGGTTACAACCACCCTTTTACAGATTAACATAAATATTCCAAAAACCCCTATTCTACCACTCACCAGAATAACACACCACCCAGGCCGGTAAGAAACAGGCAAAGGAACTCTTGCAGGCCAGACAGCACTATAAATGAACACGGTTTTAGGAAGCTGGAGAATGGCTGAAATCCTCTCGACACAAGAGTTCCTGGCCGTTGAGGACAGCGGTAAAAGAACAAAAACTTTGGTGGCTTTTAATACACATGCCTAACACTACCACTGTTCGAGTAATCCTGGGTTTGGATCAAACAAGGAAGTGGAAATAAATGAGTCACTATCTCTTTCAGGTTCGCAATCCAGTCAGGGATCACAACGAAAAACAACGTATCCCAGAACGCCTCTCTGGTGAGATGCGTACGGAGTGTCTGCAACCACACGTTTTAAACAGCAGACGCGTTCGCTCACAGGTACCTTCTTTGACAAGACAAAGTCCAAAGAATGTCAATAGCAATTGTACCAATAAATCCCTATCTAACTATGGTATGAACAATGAACACACGACTTTCGGAACGGAGGCGAGCCCGCTCTCCAATTGCCACAGTACTTATCAGAAGTCGTCAGGATTCAGGAGACAGGATTCAAAACGAGTTCCACTCTTCGGCAAGCTTCTTTCTTCCAGCTGAAATCCGGAGGGGATCACCATCCGCCATTCCAACAACCTCCGGATTGATTGTCAAGCACCTTCCTAGTGGGAGGGAGGTGCTTATATGAGATACGCCCTGTGACTCCGCTAGACAGTCCCTTGGCATGCTGGTTAATGTAGTTCTTTCTGTCTGCCCTGCCGTAGTCCAGCCGGCTGGTGACGAGGGCCCGGGTGACCGTCTTCCTGGTTTCGATCGGGATCCATCGGAAGATCTTGCGGAGCATGCGGAGGGTGTGAAAGCATGAAGAGGAGACGGCGTTGACTTGTCTGGTCATCGAGAGGGAGGAGTCCAGGATGAAGTCCAGGTTGCGTGCGTGGTCTGTCGGCTTGGGGGCGGTGCCCAGGGCTGGGGACCACCAGGAGTCGTCCCAGGCGGAGGGTGATGGTCCAAGGATGAGGACTTCCGTCTTGTCTGAGTTCAGTTTCAAGCGGCTGTTCTTCATCCACTCGGCGACGTCTTTCAACCCTTCGTGGAGGCTGGTTCAGGCGATGTCGGGGTCTCTGGTGAGGGAGAGGATCAGCTGGGTGTCGTCGGCGTAGGAGATGATGTTGAGGTTGTGGTGGCGTGCGATGGCTGCGAGAGGTCTCATGTAGACGTTGAAGAGGGTGGGGCTGAGTGATGATCCTTGCGAGACGCCGCAGATGACTTCGGTGGCCTCGGAGCGAAACGGGGGGAGGCGGACTTTCTGTGTTCTTCCAGCGAGGAACGAGGTGATCCACTTCAGTGCCTTCTCTTGGATGCCGGTGTTGCTGAGGCATTGGACTAGGGTGCGGTGGCAGACAGTGTCGAACGCGGCGGAGAGGTCCAGGAGGATGAGTGCCGCTGTTTCCCCGTTGTCGAGAAGGGCTCGGATGTCGTCGGTGGCTGTGATGAGGGCGGTCTCTGTGCTGTGGTTGGCTCTGAAACCGGACTGCGAGGGGTCGAGGGATCCATCAAAATCAACTGGTCCAAGTCAGTTCTCCATGTTCTGACCGGCCCTCCTCCCATTCTACATGCGAGTTGCCCCCTTCGCACTACAACGAAGGCATTTAAATTTCCTGAGTATCTATATTACTTCAGACCCAAACGAATTTTTGGCTTTAAATCTTAATCCCCAGTTAGAGCGCTTTAAGCGAGACGTTAAGGTATGGCGGACTCTCCCTCTTACACTTCTGGGCAAGGCGAAATTATACAAAATGATGGTGCTTCCGCGCTTTCTATATGTCCTCAAAAATACACCATTTCTGCTTCCTGATTTGTCTTTTAGGGCTATCGCCTCTACTGTCTCTAATCTGTTGTGGGATGGAAGGCCGCCACGTATTGCGCAAGCTAAATTAACAAAGAGCTGGTATGATGGGGGTATAGCGCTTCCCAATGTAGAATTATATTACTCGTCGGCCCATCTTAAGCAGATAAATTATTGGTTGCTCGCCCCACAGACTGAACCGGCTTACTTAGCTGATAGACAATGCTTGGAGAGCAGAGGGTTGTTGGGTAACCTCTATAGACGCTGCATGCCCCCGGACCTAATTGGGCCCACGCGACACTCGGTACAACTATGGTATAGGGCGAATAGACGCCTCCACTGCGAAGGGACGATCACACTGATGACACCGCTATGGGATTCCTACAGGTTGGGCTCCCTCTGCAGCAGCGCGGGATTCCGCAACTGGGACAACATAGGCATTTCAGTGGTGGGTGACCTTTGGAAGAGAGGCAAGATAGTAGACTTCTCCTATCTGCAAACACAGTACGACATGACTCTGAACGAGAAATTTAGATACCTCCAAATTAGACATGTACTCCAGTCAGTTATACCGGCTAATACTGAGTTACAGGAATCCTCCCCCCTAGAAGATCGGCTTCTGACGGAACACATGCCAGACAGAGCCACTTCCCTGACTTACCGGAAATTGATAAACAACCTTCCTGAGGTGACGTCCACACTGCAGCTGCATTGGTCCGGTGACGTAGGTGAATTCGATGAGTCTGAGTGGCAGGAAGCCATGTCGTACCCCGGAGAACAGCCATCCCCTCGAGGTTACAACTGGTCCAACTCAAAATATTACACCGTACATATTATACAGGAACAACATTATTCAAGATAGGATCAACCTTACATAAATATTGCTTACGACATTGTGGGGATGAGGGGACATTTTATCACACCATATGGGACCGCAAGCACATAGCAGCATACTGGACGTCAGTCATGCGTACAATCTCCCAGGGTATGGATGTTTCCCTTTTGCCCAAGCCTCGTCGTTGTTTACTGAATGTGTGGGAGCCAAACGAATTATAACCCTCAGCAGGATTGGGTCATGTTGGGCCTGATGGTGGCAAAACGTAACATCGCCTTACTTTGGGACTCAAAGACACTGCCTACCCTCCGTAAGTGGTGCAAAGACATGGACGAAATGATGGCAGCGGAGAAGGCGGTATTTCTGCCCCGGGGGCGCCCTAAGTAGTGGGAGAAAATTTGAGGGGCTTGGAATAAGTTTTGTGGTAATATTTGTGAGCCTCCAGATACCACAGGAAATGATAGTGACTCGGACTAATAACGTATAGACATGTGGAGATTATGTTTTTTTGGTGTGTCCACTAATGTATTCTGTATAGATACTTTGTGTAACAGATAAGCCTGTTTTGCTCACATGGTCCATTCAATGCATATACTTTCATTTCTCTGTATAACTGCTCCCCCTTTTATTTTATGTTGTGTCAATAAAAACTATTAAAAAAATAAGTAAATCACTGTTGAAAATAGAAAACTTATAAAGCAATTGAACATCCTACAGTTATTAAATATAAATATATGGATGAAAACATAAAATATTAAAAGACAAATTAGTCTAAAATATTTACATTTTAACATTAAACATATAAATGTAAAATTATTTTTTCTCTCACACTATTCATAAACTCATTTACCTTTTGTAAAAATGTTATTGAAAGACTTTGGAAATTAAAAGAAACATATAAAATTGGGATTTACAAAATTACATATACATTTACAAAAATACAAATTAAAAAATATTAAAATAGAAATTAATAACTATTTCTCACAAAAAATGACAATATTTATCTTAGAAAAAAATATCATACTTTATAATGAAGTACATCAAAAAATATAAACAAAGGACTTTAGAATAAAATGTAAAAAGTCACATGTGTACTGATAAACCAGTACAAAAGCACACAAAAATATTTTAAAATAATTTTCTCAAAAACCATTTATTTTCACGATTAAGTACAAGCACTATTATAAATTATTAGACAAAATTGGAAATTAAATAATTAATTAAAATTCTACATCTTTATAAAGTGTATGTGAAGATTTAATTTCCAATTTTAAAAAGATACACACATGTTTAAATAAACAACTATAATTACTCAAATTTTTTATAAGCGACCCAAAAAAGTTACAAGTATATAAAAACAACAACATATGCAACAATGATATGGAACACAGCATTATTATAAACAGTGATATTAAATAACACTTAAACAAATTATATTCTTAACTGTATTAGCAATACCCACAAAACTTTTGACATATGCTATAACTGCAATGATATAAAAGAACCACAATGTTTTGGGGGCAATATAAAGATAAAACACCAATTAAACCCCAAAGCCACTCATTAAATCATAAATAAATAACATCATGATTCACTCAAATGTTGCACTGCAAGCAGGATAGGGCTAGTAAGTGCTGTTATTATAAATAGTTGACACGCCTATTCTCATAACTTGTGATGCCATACCTAGTGCCCGATTATGTAAAAGTGCACTTTCCCTGTTTGCGCCCAGCACACTTTAAAAGAGGTGCGCCAGGCACAAACAGGGAACATGTGCCCTTTTACATGGAATGCGCTGCGCCCAGGTCAGACAAAAACTCTGCATTCCTGTGAAAAAAGGCTGCTTAGAATCCGCTCCATGTTTTCACCTTGCAGGTGGCAAATTGCTTACACTTTTAAAGGGGATGTCTGGGGGGTCCATGGGACCCTCATTCTCCCCTCCAGAGGGCTGCCATCAGGGGGTGCACTGAAAGTGTGCCACCTTTTAGATGGCGCACTGTCGGTGAGACTCCTAAGAGCTTCCTTGCCTCTGCACTAGCATCAGTAATGCAGCTCGGGTGCAGGGGCAAACGGATTCCATCATAAGATAGCTCTGGCACTTTATGTGCACCAGCACTTTCAGCATTACAGAAGGGACCGAACAAGCATCTGTGGCCCCTTCTGTAATAAATGCAAAAGGTCGCACTACTCGAATAATGAGAAGTGTCCCCCGGGCTCCTTCAAAGTCCTTATATTAAGGTTTCACCAGTAAACATTTTAAAAGGAATGCGACAAATTTGGTGTAGAAATGCTTGTTTTTTAATCCATCTTGTTATATTCACAAGAGTATCTTTGGTGTTAACATAATCCTTCAATTGTACAATGTGCACTCAAACAATCCCAATGCATTTCGGCATATCACAAATGCCTTCTTCTGGGGGATTAGATTTCTGTCAATAAAGAAAAACAGAATGTGTATAAGAAGTAATGTGTGGAAACTGGATAGCTAGTAAATCGCAAAAAGAGTGACAAGAGGTGGAAGATGCTCGAAGACATATCTGTGATTAAAGGTGAGTGAAAAAGCAGTTGAATGTTAAAAAACGGGTGCCTAGTTTCAGTGTTCGGGCTCGTGGCTGTTTAAAAAAACGGCGGTGAAGTAATGGCGGCTAGGAGACGGAGGAACGCGTGAAAGAGTTATCAGGGTAATACTAGATGGGTAGCAAACAAGATACATGCAGGTGTATCGTAAATTAAAACTAACGGTCTACTGTTAGTAGAAGCTTACCGTGGCGTGCACGGACGGAGTAATCGAAGATGCAGCAGTCCTCTGCCGGGTCTGGGCGTGGCTTAATCCCGGAAGTATTTTAAATGTTAAAGTGTTACTACGCTACGGGTTGCTAGGGGTGGGGCTGAAAGATAATGCGGTGAAGTACGGGAGGTTCCGAAGTGGTGAGTGACAGAAAAGAACGATCGAAAATGTTACAAGGGATGCTAAATGGGTGTGAGAATAAAAATAATATAAAGAAAGTGTACGAAGAAATAAACGTGTGCAAAGAAATATAAAAGGTGTTTGGGGAAACAACAGGGTGCGGGCAGATGCAAGGGGGGCAGGTAACGAAAGCTAAGGGATGAACGATCACAAGTGTCAGGCACAGTGGCGATAAGGTATGAACAATAAAGCATATATCCAAAGGAAAATAATAATAAAGCACATATGATCATAGGAAAAATGATATGTGAAACCACATTACTTCTGTAAAAAAGAATTCTATATAAAATTAACAGGGCTAACCACTGGTCACATTCAGGAAATTACTATATCCCCAGAAAAGGGTTATAGGTAACATGAGTATTCCACTCGATCATTAAGTCCATATGGTTTCATACTGGACAGTGTAAAAATCCAATAATTCTCACGTCTCAACAGTTCATTATGATTGTCTTTGCCTGGTTCCTTTGTGATAGTTTCCAAAGCGCAATAGCCTCAAGTCCATTTCAACCAATAATGAAGTGACTTGCGTCAAAGCTCACAAGGGTGGTGCAATCGTTATTCTCAACACTTCTTACTACGATGGACAGGCATCCCTGCACCTCTTGGATACCAACACTTACCTTAAACTACCTAACGATCCAACTACAGAATATAAGGAAAGACTTGACACAATTTTAAGTATTGCACAAGAAAATGAGGTTATCACCATCAAAACTAGAAAATATCTCACAACACAACATCCCAAAAGTCCAAAATTTTTCTTGGTTCCCAAAATTCATAATAAAATTCGTACACCTCCATGCAGGCCCAAAGTTTCCACATGTGGCAGCATTCACGATCCCGTAGGCAAATTCTTGGATAAGTATTTCCAACCAATAGTCATCTCTACACCTACTTCTGAGAGACACTACCGATTTTCTTAATAAACTCAATAGTGTGGAATTAGAAGATTATAGCAACTTACTACTGTGCACAGTAGAAGTAACATCTTTATACACGTCCATTCCCCATTCAATGGGAATTGAAGCAATAGAACACAGTTTATTGAGGACTGAACTGAATCATGATCTCAAACTCTTTCTAATGGAGTTACTAGAATTCACTCTACTCCACTCCAATTCTTTTTTACAGAAGTAATGTGGTTTCACATATCATTTTTTCTATGATCATATGTGCTTTATTATCATTTTCCTTTGAATATATGCTTTATTGTTCATACCTTATCGCCACTGTGCCTGACACTTGTGATCGTTCATCACTTAGCTTTCGCTACCTGGCCCCTCTTGCATCTGCCCGCACCCTGTCGTTTCCCCAAACACCTTTTATATTTCTTTGCACACGTTTATTTCTTCGTACACTTTCTTTATATTATTTTTATTCTCACACCCATTTAGCATCCCTTGTAACATTTTCGATCGTTCTTTTCTGTCACTCACCACTTCGGAACCTCCCGTACTTCACCGCATTATCTTTCAGCCCCACCCCTAGCAACCCGTAGCGTAGTAACACTTTAACATTTAAAATACTTCCGGGATTAAGCCACGCCCAGACCCGGCAGAGGACTGCTGCATCTTCGATTACTCCGTCCGTGCACGCCACGGTAAGCTTCTACTAACAGTAGACCGTTAGTTTTAATTTATGATACACCTGCATGTATCTTGTTTGCTACCCATCTAGTAACTCTTTCACGCGTTCCTCCGTCTCCTAGCCGCCATTACTTCACCGCCGTTTTTTTAAACAGTCACGAGCCCGAGCACTGAAACTAGGCACCCGTTTTTTAACATTCAACTTCGCACTGCTTTTTCACTCACCTTTAATCACAGATATGTCTTCGAGCATCTTCCACCTCTTGTCACTCTTTTTGCGATTTACTAGCTATCCAGTTTCCACACATTACTTCTTATACACATTCAGTTTTTCTTTATTGACAGAAATCTAATCCCCCAGAAGAAGGCATTTGTGATATGCCGAAATGCATTGGGATTGTTTGAGTGCATATTGTACTTTTGAAGTATTATGTTAACACCAAAGATACTCTTGTGAATATAACAAGATGGATTTAAAAACAAGCATTTCTACACCAAATTTTCGCATTCCTTTTAAAATGTTTACTGGTGAAACCTTAATATAAGGACTTTGAAGGAGCCCGGGGGACACTTCTCATTATTCTCATTATTCGAGTAGTGCGACCTTTTGCATTTGTTACGCTCCCAGTCGGAGGGCGATACTCCGGAGCACCACACAGACTTTGATATTACCAACAATATCGCAGTGCGTCCAAAAATACCCAATTAACCCTTCTGTAATAAAACAGTGCTCCGGGGTGAGCAAAGTGGGCACAAACGCCCCATTGCACCCTCGGGCATTTATGTAATACAGCCCTTGATGATCCGTCAAAATACTATTGATATTTGCAATAATTTTCATTCTCATTGGTTATGTTGCCATCCTGGGTATGGGAATATCATAGTCAGAATATCAATGTACATAAATATCTTGTCCTAGATATCTTTTAGAAAAATATTACATCAGAGTTGATAAAAGAAACTCTTCACTCATTGAGACCGTATATGATATTAAGCCACTACATTCATATCAGACAATATTTCTGACTATAATATTCTGAAATATATCCATTGTATTGCATGCTATGCCTTTTGCATTTGTTTTTGTATTCCGTAATGGCTAGTTTAATGAGCTCATGGGTCAAACAAAAATTATATCAAGTCCACATATATTAATGTAAGTAGATGTCTTATTCTTTCATCTGTCTTACAAGTTTTTTATCAAACGTAATTCAATAATACAACATTTAATGCGTAAATAACCTTTCTTGTTGTGATATAGAAGAATCATGCTGTACAACAATATTCATTAAAATAATTCAGAAATGAATACACTTTCAAGAACTGAGAAGTAGTGGTCTAGCAACTTGGCTATTTAGGTGTGCACTTTCAAGATTACAATATTTGATAACTTTGTTAGGACTTTTTACTTATAGTAGCAGTTTCTGTACCCTTTACGAAGCTTATATATTTCATGTAGCAGGTATTACAAATACATTTTATTTTATTTTGTGCTTTTAAATTCCCTATACACCTTGTTTATGTGATGCACACATGATATACCAATTTTATAGATCTTTCACTATAGATTTATATCTATCTCAATGCTAATATCTTACACACGTTTTGTGGGGCTTTTTTGCATTCTCAAGACATAGAACACTGCTCACATTTGTTTAAGGTGATGTTTTTGTGAATAATAAGACACAAAAACCCATAGAAATTTAACAAAATGTGGACCATTTTTTAAATTAAGCATTCATCCTTGAACACAAGATTTTCTTGTGACTCTTCTTTTCAAGTAAGCAACTATGTTGGGTCAAGGGGCTGCCATATTAGGGTAAGTGTTATAAATGGGGTAGCATGGTGCAGAGTGGGCAGGCCAAACTTCAGAGGATATGTGTGATGCATCCACTCAGTACACACAGACGACACACAAGGCACCCCACAAAAAAAGACACAACACCAGTTTTGGTGAAAAAGAATAACTTTTGCATTGTACCAAACCTACACAGGTAATCACAATTATCACTATACTGCACCAACTGGCGCCAGGGCAATATTTACAATGGAGATTATTTATAGGGCAGGGCCAATCGGGCCGCTGCCAGAACCATTGGGAAAGGATAAAGGATGAATGAAAAAGATAAGTCCATCAGTTGCAATGCTGTAATAGAAAAACATAAAGCATTATCATTTGGCATGAAAACTCATTAGGCGTCAGCATTAACATCCGACAGGAACACCTGCCATACAGCCCCTTAGCTGGACATACACCCTAAGCATTACTGTGAGTAGGGAGCATTTCTCAAGCATCAGGCAATAGGACTGTAAATACCTCGCTGTCCTGTATGAGCAAGCTAGGCAACAACATATGCAAATAATAAAGGCATCAGATGGGTTGGATCAAGAGAAGGCAATACTGCCATTATTCAGGGTAACATTTTAACAGCATACATAGAGTACCAACATGTGTCACCATAATCACTACTCTGCAGGTTCACTCTTGAGGTAGGGCAATCCCTATCTGGGGTAACCTCGGGTGCAGTTCCTATGCCTAGGGCACTCCAAAGCAGTACCTAGGGCTAATTCAGACTGCAGGATGTTCACAAGTCGAGCCGGCCCAGCTCTATGTAGCGCAGTTCCCCACTTACTCTGGGTCTTGGTAGGTTGATCCGGGCCAACCAGGCCTAATGGCAGTTCCCTGAGGGAAGGGGCGGTAGCGGGCTCCCTCTCTGTGCACTCGAGGCTCCACAGCAGCCCCTGCTTGCTCCTGGGAGCAACGCCCTCCCCCAGGAGCGGTTACCTTATACTTTGGCCCTTCAAGGGACCCTTGCGGTGGATTAACCATCGAGGGGCTCTCGCCGGGGTTCCCAGCTGGCCCCGGCCTCCGGGCGGCATCTCCTGCCGGGGAGCAATCAGGGAGCATCTCGGCGGGGGCACGCCCGCAGCCGCCAATGACAGTGCGGCCTGCGGGGGCAGGGCAGCCTGATCCAATGGCTGCGCGGCTGGCGGGGGCGAGGCCTGTGACGTGGCTGACGCCCCGTCACATGACGGTGGATTGCACTGCCTTCGCAGGCCCAGACCGGGCCTTCCTAATACCGTGGCGGCCCTCCGTAGGCGTCGGGGGCCGCAGCGGGGGCTCCTTCCACTTGGAGCCGGGCCGCGGCGGTGATGACGGACCTTAGGCACACTCCGGGCAGCGCTCCCTCAGCGACTGGACCGGGCCAGCCGCGGTGATCCAACAGGCATACGCTTCTTCAGGTGGCCCCGGGCCGCGGCGGTCAGTACCTCAGCAGTGCTTCACACGCACTTACACTCAGGCATTCTAGAAGTGCGGGGTGGCCTCCCGCCTTCTGTTTCTCGGCACTCGCTCCTCCGGATAGCACGCACGTGGGGTAGGCTCCCACTAAGTCCTTGATAGGCACAGCCAGGCGGCCATACAAGGGGTGGGCACCTGGTTACGTCCAAGGCATGTAAAGTTCTGCCACTACTCGGGGTGGGCACCCTCGGCGCTTTAGAATACCCAGTTCTCCTAGGCCAGGCAGCGTTTCTGTAGCACAGGTTGTGGGACACACAGGCAGCCTCTTGCAGCTGCGATGATGGCAACAGCGCTTTTAACTAACACAGTACTTCAGGGCCACACATTGCTGTTGGGTCCACGCTTCTTCTTGGGCAGACTCAATGTAGCGCGCTGCGGAAATCAGCTCCTCACCTCTGGTGCCGGAAATATAGCGCTGCACTCACCAAGCGCTAGTCAGCAGGCAAGCTTGGGACAGGAGGTAGCTCTCTTCTTCACTAGCCCTCAGCTTATAGCGCTCCTCACCTCCTTCTCAGCGCAGTAACAGGTACTCCTTGGCAGTGAGGTAAAGCGCTCTTCTCTCCAGGCGCTTTTAGGGGTAGCGCTCGCGTGGCGCAAGGTCCCACCAGCCTCAGGGACCTAGGGTGGTGCTCCTTCTTCAGGGGCCAGGTAGCAGAGCAGCAGGCAATATTGGGCAAGGTCAGCAGTTAGTGGGTACTCATCAGGACAGGGCGGTAGGCTTTCACCATCCTCCATTGTAGCGTGGCACTCCTCCTGTACAGCAGCCTGTACTCCTGCAGTGGGGCTTCCACTAGCCCTGTGGACAGCAGAGGGGTTTTAGTTGGGTGCAGGGTCCAGCACACAGGCCTAAGTGGCGATACCCCCTGGCAGCGGGTCCCCTCAAGTTCATGTCCCTGCTCTGTCTAAGCACATGGTGACACAGCCCCCTTAACTATATGCCCCTCACCCCACCTACCAGACAGTGCCAGAAGCTTGTAGAAGCGTCTGGGGAACTGGTTCTAACTGGCTCAGGGGGGTGGAGTAGAACACCCTGGGTGCCAGGCTTTCCCTCCAAAAGCTGGGATGGCTGGGAACCGACCATCTAGACTGCTAACCCACTGCAGTCAGGTGGCACCACACACAGCCATGGCATCCATTGTAAATGCAGCATGTTACCAGGGTACATTTTTACAATGGGGGGTTAACACATGCGCACACCATTGCGGTACATTTCTTAGGGCATCTCACACCACAAATGGCCAATACAACTGTCTACCATGGGGAGACGTCCTCAAACAGGGGGGCGAAAAGCGAAACATTCTGGGAAAAAGGGCCAAGTCCAACAGTAAGATTATTATATTTTGAAGTGATTTTTATCATGCAACAGTCTTGCTTCCATAAAGGGTAATCAATAATACTTTTTGCAATTAAAAATATAAAAATAACACTCAAGTATATAATAAACAAGGGGAATACACACTAACAAATGTCAAACACACTTCATTTTGGAAGGTCCATTCAGTCTGCAAGTTTACCCCTGTTTGCTTTTGATTTAGTTCTCTGGGCTTTTCATTTCTGTGAGTTGATGTCTGCTGAACAATATGTAAAAATCGGACACTTCTATTCTCTTTGTTAGACAGTTTAATTTGCACAGAACAGCTTGTCTAACTGCTGAGAGGTCAGTTATGTAAACTGTGGGGCAGGATACATTGTCCTCACAGTTTCTCCCTCATCAGTCAGCAGGCATTCTGCACTGGGGACGCTGCCATACCCCAAGTAAATTAAAAGTAAATTAAAAGTTCCGTTGAATTTTAGGTTTGGTAAAACATAGCATTAAAAGCATATCCTAAATCTACCTCGGCTTGAAATACTTAAACCTTTCAGTATGTTTAAATTGCTTAATTTAGTTTTTTATGACTTTGAGATAGCAGATATTTGGTGCCTTGTCCACTGCAGCGGTCAAGCGATATTTGTAGCTAAGACCTTTCATCACTCCAGCTTCTTTAGCTTGACCCCCCATTTTTATCTCAGACTTCTTGCTTTCCCTGTTACAGATATCTGTGGCCTTTGCTACATATGAAATTCACACACTGGCCAGGTAGAGGTAAATGGACCTTACCTAGAAGCACTGCGTAAATGAACTTGTTCATTCTAGGTTCCTTTTAAGAGAGGGTCTCTGGCACATGATGCTTTAATCCATTCAAAGTGAACTGGACTAAACTAGTTGGTCGTGTGTCATGTTTGTATATGAGGGCGAGCCTCTAGTGTCCACAATAGTTATATGGCAACCTGTATTTTAGTTCACAGATGACTTATGCACAGAGGTGCCACTAGGCACATCAACATTTTCACAATGAAGTAACAGTGGTTGATCATTCTAGTGATTAGTTTAGGCTCACCAGTGGTATACTAGTTTGCCTTTTGAAAACGCTTTGGCTGGAAGTCCCCTGCTTCTTCAGAATGAGGTTGGACTTTATGTTCACTGCAAGAAGCTTTCCCATTCCTGCTCGGGAAAAAAAGAAGTGTTTGTGTCTTTCCTCAATCGCACAACTTTAATCTCTGGGGACAATGTAATCACAATTTATCAGCAACAGAGAATGCTTTCACAGGGTAACTCTCACAATCAAATGTCAATACAAAAAGGTCAGAAAAGGCATTGCAATGAATTACTTTTAACCATTAAGGCACTACCCTGCTCCATGGTTTCCCAGACTCCACACTGGCCTCTCTTTGAATCACCATACACATCGCAGCATGTCTCATCAAGGAACTTAAGGAATATGCTAATGTGCTCCCCACACCGATGGCATTCTACTGACTACCCTTGCTAACCTGCACCATCTTCAAAACCAGTGATATAATTTACAGAGGTATCACAACCAACTCCAGCATATCCTACTGGCATGTTCACCAAGTCCAGTTAAGTACAGACATGAGGGTACTCACAAAGGTAACTTACACTTGCAAGTAATATAACATGTTTAGGTTACTCATACTCCTTCGAGAAACTTGACTACCTTTGGCTATTCACAAAATGTGAGTGTAAATTACTCCAAAGAATAGACTTACACTTCCCAACCCCCTGAAACAGGTGTTAGAGAAAAATTGATGAGTGTAAGTCACTATTACTAAAAAACAATACTTATTATTCAACTGTAAAATATAATTAAACTGTTCTTATGAATTCTATACAGCACTTAAGGATGGATGGGTATTTTTTAAGTTAAACTTCAGGAAAATTGTTTTTTAATTAATTTGATGCATTGATATTAATTAAAGATTTAATTCAAAACTAAGTTTTAACCCTTTAGCATGTTTATTTTGTTCTACATTTAAAATAATATATTAAATTAATTTACATTAATATTTTACATAAAAATATGTTTACTGATTTATTATACATTTTAATAAACTTTTTAATGTTCCCTATACTTTACAATAGGGAGATCTCTTCCCCGACTCTGGAGTCACCCCATGGCTGCCACGGCCCGTGGAGGGAGTTCCAGTGGGGCAGAAAGGCGGGGCAGGGCTGCTAAAAACCAGAATATGGAAAATTGGAGGTAAGTAAACAATGTATTAAATAAAACGAATTTAGTAGCACGCCATGCATCACAAAATGCAATGCAGCGCGCGCTACGAAATTCGTTTTATTAATTAAATGGTTTACTTACCTCCAATTATCCATATTCCGGTTTTTAGCAACCCCACCCTGCCCCTCCCCCGCCCCGCCTTTCTGCCCTACCGGAACTCCCTCCACGGTCCGCGGCTGCCCTATGGTAAAGTACAGGGAAAAGTAAAAAAAAAAGTGTATACATTTATTTACCTTAAAAAAATAGCAAACATATTTTTACGTTAAATATGAGCTGGAGCAACTCACTGCTGAGTCCCTTTTTGGCTGCAGTAACTTTAGAAATCCAGTTTGTGACTAGCAATGGAAATACTGATTTGTGGGTGTGTGCATGTCCCTCCCTAAACCGCTATTACCTTCCTTAAACCCCTCCTTACTCCTCCCTATCCCCCTCCCACTTAGAAGTAATCATGCCCTTTTTTCCAGTCACTCTTCCTGGCCCCTTTCACATTTTCAACTAAGGGCCTGATTACGATGTTGGTCGGAAACCAAACCGCCCGACTCCTTATCAGATTCAGTTCCAACCGACTCGCTGACGGCGGTTCCGCTCACATATTTTGATACATATTATGATACTTTCGAACGCCGTTCTGAAGGACTCCCATTGTTTTCAATGGGAGCCTGTGTTCCGACCAGCAACACAGGCTCCTATGGGGAAAATGGGTGTCTGCGGAAAACCTTGCAGCCTGTCGCTGGAACCCCATGGTGCCTGCCACACTTTGCATGGTTTTAAACTAGGGTTCCTTGGGTACCCCTTTGACCCCAAACCGGAGGAATCAGAATGAAGGGGGGCCTGCTAGGGGCCCCCAACGTCACTTTCCGACAGACTTTTCCTGTAGGAAAGACCGACTCGGAAAGGCTGTTGGAATCCGACATCATAATTGGTCCATCAGAAATGCTGTCCATTGAGCTGTACGAATCAGCTCCGACCCACTCGGAGTCTCAGAATGCCATTCGGAACCGATTTGGAATGACCGAACGGTTCCCCTTCCGACCACGAGCATTGTAATCGGTCAGTCGGAGACTTTCCGACCGACTTCGTAATCAGGCCCTAAGTACGAAACGTGCATGTACGCGGCTCTCCATCACTAGCGATAGGAAACATGGAGATTTACACTAGTAGATTTGAAAATGCAATTTTTTGTGCTTCAATAGTACTACTAAAAATATTTTCAAAAGCAGTTTGTGCCGAGACCTCGATATGTTAAGTTAAAGGTTAGGACTGGTGTTTGGCTTTTTTTTTTAAATAAGGTTTACAATAAGCTTTATAATGAGAGTTAGGGAGGCGCCAAGAAACCTTCCGGCATTCTAGCACTTTATAAAACTTATTTTCATGTCATTTCATTTCATTTTCAGGGAAAGGGTAAAGGTTAAGATCAAGAGTAGACGGGGCACGGCTAGGCAGTGAACATGGCAGGCACACTCTCGGAGTGCTCTGCATTGGCTCTACCAGCATCCCAAATAATCCTGCAGGGCAGTGCCACCCTGCAATGCCACCAGACAGCTAAAGATACAGGGGTCCACTGTAACAGACGGGGAGAGCCCGACGGCGTAGGAAGATTGCAAAAGCACAGCGAGACCACAAGGTGAGGATCAACAGCTGGCACCATTACGAAAGGTGTGGTTGACCGCCCGTGGGGCCCTAGTACCAGGGCACAATCACACCAGTGCGTTGCCACCGCCCTCTACACTCTTGATCTTTCCCTCACCCACTGAGGACACAGAAGGTAAGACAGGGTAATTGAGAGAGCTAACATGTTCCACAAGAGAAAGAGGGACCGGGGTGGCCTGGGCCACAGCGTCACCCCCGCTGAGCCTGGCATGCTCTACAACCCTGATAAGAGCTAACAAGAAGACTGTGTAACCGCATGTGCCCCCGGTAGCCAGGGGTGAGCCGGGCCATGTTGAATACTGATGGCCACAGTGGACCCCATGGCAGAAGAGCAGTTACACTGGCATCAAGGAGGCTCCCTTTGCTCATATCCTTGTCAATGTCCCCATTCTGCCATCGTTAAGAAGCGGTTGGTGGGACTGGGGGAGACCGGCCCACGGTACCAGTGCTGAGAGCCCAGAGAGTTACAGAGTCCCATCTGAGTCAAGGAGAAGAACTGCATGGCCACATGTGCCTCTGACCCCGGGGCAAGTTGGGTAATGCCTGGGCACCAACTACTTACTCCAGGGCTAACCATAAACAACAAGGAGGTGGACTATGGACAGCCATGGGGAACTGGGAGCTTAGGGATGATGGAGTGGCACCACACTTAACACCTTAACTTGCAGCTGCACATGCCCCTCAGGATCCCCAGGGTGAGGCAGGCTGTCACTCAAGTGAGACATGAGAATGGCAGAGAACCCCCCACCCCGCACACACTACTCCGGACTCATAGTCCTGACAACCCTTGGACCGTGGACCTACTCAGAACAGTGTTCTTCACACTGCCAGGTGCCTGCCCCTCGACGGCATGGTGAAGGCACACCAGTGCCCTCGCAGATAGACCACTTTGTACAGTGGCGAGATGGACAACTGGTGATAGCATGAAATATACCTACACCACTGATGGCCCTACCAACTGAACCCTCGCCACACTCAGGACTACTATAAGCCAAAACAGATTCAAGATTAGCGCTGGAGGCGAGAATAGAGGAAGTCTGATCCTAGGTCATCCTGCTACGACACGACCTCCACAAAGTGGTAGAGTGAATGACTGAGGTGGAAACAACAATATCCTCGATAGAGGTTCGCCTTCCGAGCTCTTAGGTAGGGCTTCACTAGACTCTGAGAGGTGGCACTGAATTCGGAAAGGCGGCGGAGGATGTGGAGGGTTTTTCCCACCGAAACAACCTGCACCTGGTGGGAACACCAGACGAAGTTGAGAGACCCACCCGGAGACTTTCTTCCTTGATTTGTTCAGATCCTGGTTCCCCGCACCAGACCTATTGCTATTCTTCATTTTTGAAACAGCACAAAGGTCACTCATACAGAAGCCTCCCTGGGAGCACCTCCCCACCTCCTAGTCCGCAGACTACTTAACTATCTAGACAGGGATGCCATCATTTGAGCCGCCTGAACTGACCGTCCAATTGAATAGGGTCATGATTCTCCCAGACTACACAACAAGAGTCTAAAAACAGCAGAAATAATGTGTAGCAGTCAAGGCCACGGTGAAAGTAATGCATGTCACATAGATGTTCCTATACCATTTCAAATGCAGCCACCAAGGCAAGACCCACATATTTGACACAGCAGACGATGCATGTGCTGGACTTGGGGAGCAGCCACCATGCACCTGCCCCTGGAACCACAGAGGGGAGGACACAAGGGGAAAGGGGCAGACAATATTTCCTCAGCACTGGTGAAGAAGGGGGCTAAGAGAAAGAGAAGATTCAGGGCCTGGTCTGAGGGCAAAGGAAGACAGGGATGACTCCTTGGCCTCAGCGGGCCAGACTTCTGAACACCAACACCAGGGAGGGGCAATGAGATCTCCAGAACGGGTAAAGATCTCCCTCACACCACGCCAAGAAGTGGAGCTGAACCTTCATTGCACCATACACAGGTGATGACAGGATCGAGAACTGCAATTGGATGGCGGGCCCCCAATACTGATGGGCCATGTTGGACTTCCCTATAAAGAAGAATGAGGAGTCTTTGTCTGAACTGAACAAGCCACTAGGGACACTTTTATGGGTTTACTGGTTTTCTTCATGACATGTTTTGCTTATTGTGCGTGGCTGGGGGTACATTTAGTTGGTCCCTGTCAGAATGAAATAGGCATTCCTGCAATACAATCACATTTAGCTAGAACAATACACCAGGCAGACACTGACATCACGCCATAGATAGGATGTAATGTCTTGCACAGCAGACAACAGCCCCCGTAAAAGGGCTACACTACTCTGCTACCTGACCTAGAATGTGAACAGCCTCCTCAACGAAATAAAACATGGACCAGCCTATGCTGGGAGAAAATTACAGGGATAGACCTCCTCCTAAAGTAGAAACACCTTGAGGGAAAAAATTGCAGATGTAGCCTGCCGTACAGCATTACACTAAGGCTTCCACTGCCGATCATGATGAGTAGTCATCCTGATCCTGGCCAGACTTCCACTTGAGGTGAACTGGATATACCATGACACACAATGGGTTACTTCTTCTGGATGGTGGGCACCGTGTGAGAATCTCCTCTCATTCTATGCTCAGTGTATGCCCCACCATCCCTCGGACAAATATTCCTCACACAAATAAGTGGAGTGCTACTTTTACCTCCTGTGGACCTCACGATAATTGGCTGATTGACCCTAGTTTTGATCAAAGTGCCCACAGCACTTCTCACTTCACACCTTTAGCCTCAATTTCTGACTTGTTGGAACTCAATGATGTATGGCAAAGTTACTACAGAGAAGTGGACAGCTGCACATTCCTTTCTTGAGTGTAAGGTAACCTATTCGTATAGGATTATTTCTTGATACCCATGGAACACATTTTTGAGAAGTGGTAAGTGTGATCTCCACATAGAATTACATCAGTTTTCCAAGATTAATATCCATTCTTTCCAGATCGTGAAATGGAGGACATAGACATTTTTGTTTGCAGTGAAGTTGCTTTATTTTTTATTCATAGAACAAGGAGGATCTGCGGTTCGAGTCCCAGCCAGCCGGCAGACTGATGGTTTACAAAAATGTTTTACCTTTGAAGAATTATATTTCCGTATTTGGGACACTGTAAATATTTGAAAACGACAACTGTCTACGTGATTTAACCTACTTAGCCTTGAGAAAGCCCCGGCGCCAATCGCCAAGAGGGGGCGAAACACGTGTCGGCTGTCCTTGTTCTATGAATAAAAATAAAAATAAAAATAAAGCAACTTCACTGCAAACAAAAATGTCTCTGTCTCCTTATTTTGAAGCCTAAGAGGTCCAGAGCTTCGAGTGTGTCTCCACCCACTTATCAATACTACTTAATCAAGTGCTGTTCAAAGCCTTAAAATCCCTGGACCTTTGCTACCCCATCCACACCCATGGAACACATGCCCTCCTTCTTAGCCATACGGATACATGCGTGTGGTCTCTTTGACCATGCCCCCTGGAATTAGAAGTATAATGTGGTGGCTCCCAGATGCTCCCATCACGGCACCGTAGAGCTTGGTGGTTGAAGCAACAACCATTCCGTGAGACTATAAGAGAGAGATTGACAGATTTTTTTGAATCCAATGAAAGGACAGTGGACAACATGGGGACACTGTGGGGGCATTCGGGGCAGTGAAACAAGGGACATCTGGAGGATAACAAAAGTATACCCCATTGGAACTCAGAACAGACAGAAGGGTGGGCCAGGGAAGCAGGGTTAACAATTGCGACTATGCCTTTCGATACTTAAGGGTACAAATACAGGCCACAAGATCTTAGATTAAAGCAGACAACCTCACATCCCTGCTGGTGACCACACAGTGAGATCTCGCTAGATGGGCCCCACTGCCACTCTCACTTATGGCCCCAGGTTCTTAAAATTATGACCCTCAACATATTGCTATATAAGATTAAAAAACTACCCATCCTGCATCCCAAAAATGACTATAATGGTATAGGCCCTAAACTCCTTTGTCTGGGGAGGTGGAACACAATTGGTAGCATTTAACAAATGCTGCAAATCCACCTTTGACTGAGGACTGTTGCGGGTTGACCTTCTCTGCTACTATTGGGCCTCACACTTGCTCATAAAAAATGACTGGATCTTTAATTCACAAGATGACCAAGCATACCACAACGACCACTGGCATGTAGGTATCTACAACCACTGCACTACATTTACAGAGGATGGCTCCTGGTACAGGGCCTCCGCTGACAAAAGTGACAGTATGATTTTGGAGGGCTGCTCTAAAAGATATGGGATGGGAAGGGAAACAAGTGGGAAACCCCCTATTGGCATGGCACACGTCTACCAGTGGCCATGTCCCTACAGGGTTTTCACAGGTGAGGCACACTTGGTGTTACTGACTTGGGTCATGTAGTATACTGCACTGACATCAAACCCTCCAGCGACCTCCAAGAGTAATTCGCACGTAAATCTTTCCATACGTACAACTCTGTCAGGCCCTCAGAATCTACCTCATCCCACTCAAAGACATCCCAGGGTCCAGCCCATTAGAGGCAAACATCAAAAATCATGATGGGTCAACTCCTCATCAAGAGCCGAATATCCATACTTTACAAATCTCTAGTACTAAACACACCTAGCTCATTCCCGCGGCTTGAGGACAATGGGAAACAGATCTGGGCGCTCTGGAAGACACAAAATGAGCAGCGGTCCTGATGGGGTCTACAAAGGTGGCAGTGATGCCATGCTTTGGCCTTCTAAAACTCAAATACCTACAGTGAATTTACCTGACCCCTGCAGTGCATTCAAAGACCCCCCCCCCCCCACCTCCACTGCCTCCGATGCCAGAATGCAGTGGGCGCCTTCATTCACAAGATATGGGACTGTTCAGTCCTACAGCTGTTCTGAAAAGTGGTGGGAGACACACTACTGTCCTGGAATACCCAATCACCCTAACCCCCAAAGTAGCTCTTCTCAAAATAGTAGGTGATCCTGGATACACCCATGCTGAGAGAGTGCCCCTCAAATTGGGACTGGTAATTGCGAAAAGCGACAACGTATGCCTCCGGTATCAGGCGAGAGACCCGTGGGTGGGAGCTTGGAGAACAGAAATGTATCTATGTTTCATATGTGAGAAACCTGTATATGAGTCTTGGAGATGCCAGAGGACTCACCAAAGAATATTGGAGGTGTGGAAAAGATACAGAGAAGGGGAGGACTAACTCCTACAGAAGCAAGGGACACATACCCCGAATCAGGGGCCAAACTGACCTGGGGATTCAGATGAATTAGAGACCAACATGACAGGACCCACTGTTGTCTAAGTGATATGTGTACACGCTGGAAGGTGATCAAGATAGTGCTGTATTTATATATAAACTTAATTAAAAGTTGACTTAAAAATAAATCGGGAGATAGAAAAACGTACCAATGTAAGTTGAGAATGGGACTAGGCTAATGTTTAGTAAGACACTAATGGTTGCTGTTGGGGGCTGTAAAAAGAGTTATAATAGGGGTAAGAGACAGGTTGATTAGGGTGATGTAAGAAACAGGGTTTGATTTAGTGACAGACAAGGAGAAAAGAAAGGGATGCAATACCCCATTTTCCTTGTGAAACCTAATTGTAGCATCAATGCTGTGGTAATCAATGAAGTGTTAAATTGAAATATTACTGCGATGAATGGTTCTCTGGTATGTTAATATATTAGCAGTATATTTTTGTTATAGAATTAGCCCAGTATTTTTGCCAATGACTTTGTTTCATAACTAGGAAGATATTTCATGGTCTTGTTCACAGGGATATATGAACCTGCTTAATTGGAAAACCCATCTGCTGTAAGGAACCTCCGTCAAGGAGTTTTGTACTGAGAAGTAGAAAAAGTCTTCCCAGTGAAAGGTGATGACAACAGAGTACCCAGTACCATGATGCTGAAAAAAAGCCCTGGAGCAATGCAGCAAGATTTGGTTTAGTTAAACAGCTATTACAATTTTTGCAAATTTGGAGCAAAATCTTTATGAGTGGACAGGTACCTCAGCATCTAAGCTGCCAAGTATGCTTTGAATCTTGGCTACAGGGTGAGATTTTTCAAAAGTCCACCAACCAAGTTTAGCTGTATGTTAAAGTGAGAGTATCTTACTTAGAAGTCACCTTATAAGTTACCCAGTTCTAGTAAAGTAACTCAGGGCCTCATTACAATGGCTATGTTCAGTGACAGTCTCATCACTTGACCACACGACACATTACAATGGTGGGCGGAAGGTGGAGGTCGGAGAGACCGACCGTCACAGATCCGACACCAGTGGCGGTGCCTGCTCAGGCACCACCACAGGGATTACAATGCCCCTTCCCACCGGCCATTTCATGGCGGTTAATCCGCCATGAAAAGGCAGGCAGAAAGGGACTTAGAGGCCCCCCTCCCCCCAATGCTCTCGGCATTGGGTTCTCGGGGGCACCTTTGGTGCCCCCTACATATACCTGCACCATGTGGCAGGCACTGCATAGGGCCTGTCACATGGTGCAGGGATATTCAAAATGTGTATTTGTTACACTGCAGCGTGTGCTTGCAGCCCACATAACACACGCCACAATACAAAACATACACATTGCGACTACCTTGAAGGCGGTCGCATTGTAATCCCTCCGGGTAAGTAGTGCGCTCTACAAATGTCTCTGATTGATTGATTGATTGACGGGAAAGCCGACAGCTTGTCAGGTGGTCCCATCCCCGATAGGATGCCAGTCAGACAAAAGTCTGACCGCCATCATAATGAGGCCCTAACTCCTAAACTTCCAAAACAGGTATCTGACTACTTTGATGTCTTCCTTTAAAAGATTCCCTACAGTGGTCCTACTGGACATATTTTTGTCCCATAACTATTACTCAATGCTTAAATAAAACCATTGACTGGGACACAACCCCTCATGTATTTAACATTTGTCAAAACCCTTCATCAGCCACGGTCTGCTCATTTGAGAGGGAGTGGGAAGTTTGAAACTTTTTCAATATTGTAACCTTTCCCAACGATTTTAATGTAACATTTTCCTATGTTTATTTTATTTATCTCCCATAACTGTTAAACAATGTAATAATTTTTCTTAATTTTAATGTCAGTTCAGTTCAATAGTCTTTATTCAGCCATAACAATGGCCATAAAAACACAAAATTAAAGTACATTATACATCATTGAGTTTTTCGGACTCATAGATTATTAAAGAGTTTTGCACATTTGGTTAAAACAGATTTAAAACCTCATTAAATATGATTCTTTTTATGTCATTGATTATAGTCAATGGTTGTTCTTCAATTATACATAGTATTGACCAATAAGGGCCCACTTTAGGGATTGGCAGAGAAGGGTAGGTATTTCTAATGGCGATTAAGTACTCTCCCCGCCAAATTAAAGGTCCGCTTGCCTCATTTAGAGGTGGGCAAAGCTGCAGTATGTCAACAGTGGAGACTACTTAGTCACTGTCTCTGACATACGCCTCAGATGATCCAACAAAGTAATGGCCATTGAAGGTTTTGCCATTTGTTGCCTGTCCTATTTAGAGTGGGCAGGCAAATGGAAAGTTTTTACTGTTCCTCACTGTCAGGTAAAACCTGACAGTAAGGGCCAGTGAAAACAGCAAAATGACACCCATACCTTAGGAGAAAACTCCCATGGCGCAGGGAACATTGCTTTTATTATTTTCAACAACAAAATTCAGCTTTGGGATTTTGATTTTGAAAATGAAAAAAAAGTTGAAAGTTATATTGACGGATCCATCTATCGAACTTCCAATGCATTTTCAGGAACCAAGGCAACCACAGTTTCTGGAAATGCTCAAAAAGTCCACTAGGCTAATAAAGTGTGGACTCTGGGCCATTGGTGCCATGGCGAGTGTATATAATTAGTCCACCAAAAGCTAAATCAGACCCTAAGCTTTTTTTTTTAACTGTATGTTGTGTGGTTGTGCTGTAACATATCTAACACCTCATGCAGTTTTTTAGAGGCCTCACTGTAGCTCTGGCTTAGCTACCAAAGATGTGCCAGAAGACCCCTAGCAAAGCATATTTAAGTATGGAGAGAGGACTGTAGTCCAGTGATCCATTGTTTTTCAGTGACTTATACATGAACCTGGAAACTATGGACAGCAAAGATCTATATGGCAAAATGTTCCAAAAACTGGACAGTGCACTACATAAGACACAGCTTCTCAGTACAGTTAAAGATACAATTACAATTTTGACAGTTGGCTCTTTAATTACTGATTGAGGTGGGCAAAACGTAATTTTCACCAACAACATTTTCAAACTTGACAGACTTAGCACTTTGCGAAATTTCTCACCCTAGCAAAACATTAACTGCAAGGGAAAATTCTGGCAACAGAAAATTTTTATTGTAGCATTTTACTGTTAGAATTTTCATAATAAACTTCTTTTACTAAAAAAGAGTTTTTATGGAGAGAGGGTTCTCTTTCAAAGCCTACATTTAGGAGAATTGTCTACTGTCAGATTTCTGTCTTAAAACTTTTCAGCCTTCAAGATCTTTGCTAAGCTTGCCTGTGAAGATCTGAAAGAAATTTGGCAAAGTTTATTGAGGCAATTCTTTTCAGCTTTGCATAAACCTAATAGAGAAGGCAAAATCTGTGCAATATTTTGTAATCAAGTATGTCGACATTGATCTGCATCCACAATATGTTATGAAGTAACTTATCACAGAAGGCTCCTTCAGCACTAGGATGCAACCCTAAAAGTTTCTCAATAAAGAGTGTTCCATTAGTAAAATGGGGCATATTAGCAAGGGCGATATCGCTGCTTTAGCAGGACTTTTTCCTGCGAAAGCGGCAATATTTTTATCGCTGTTGGACTTGGCCCATTTTCCCAAAATATTTCGCTTTTCACCCCCCTGTTTTAGGATGTCTCCCCCATGGTAAAGAAATGTATAGGCCATGTGTGGAGTGAGATGTCATGTGAAATGTAATGCAATGGTGTGCGCACCTATAATTCCCCCATTGTAAGAATGCACCCTTGTGAAATGTTGCCTTTAAAATGGATGCCTTGGCTGAGTGTGGTGCCACCTGACTACAGTGGGTTAGCAGTCTAGATGTTTGGTTCCCAGCCATCCCAGCTTTTGAAGGGAAAGCCTGACACCCAGGGTGCTCTACCCCTCCCCCTGATCCAGTTAGAACCAGTTCCCAAGAGGATTATAGAAGCTTCTGGCACTGCCTGGTAGGTTGGGTGAGGGGCGTATAGGTACGGGGGCTGTGCCACCATGTGCTCAGACAGAGCAGGGACATGAACGTGAGGGGACCTGCTGCCAAGGGGTACTACCACTTGGGCCTGTGTGCTGGACCCTGCACCCAACTGAAACCTTTCTGCTGTCCACAGGGCTATTGAAAGCCCCACTGCAGGAGTCAAGGCCGATGTACAGGAGAAGTGCCATGCTACAGTGGAGGATGGTTTTTAAAGCCTACCGCCCTGTCCGGATGAGTGCCCACTGACTGCTGACCTGACCCAGTAGGGCTTGTTCCTCTCCTGCCTAGTGCCCCATGAGCGCTACCCCGGGGCCCTGACTGCTGGCAAGAGCCTGGAAGAGAAGAGCAAGTTATCTGCCTGCTGACTAGCGCTTGGAGGGTGCAGCGCTATATTCCCAGCACCAGAGGTGAGGAAAGCTTCCACCCCGACCTGTGACGCTGTGCCGGGTAGCGCTGAATGAGTGCTGCATTTGATGTGCCAGGGGAAGAGGAGCTGAGGCCTACAGCGCTGGATTGAGGACTGAGCCCCTTGCGCTGTGCTACTAAAGCACTGTAATCCCCTATGCACTGTGGGGCCAAGGAGAACTGTTTTATTGTGAAGCGCCGCGGGAGCCTACCCCGCGTTTTGGGGCGCATTTGACTGATTAACGCTGGCGGTTGCCTACACCGTGTTGTAGCGCCCTTTTTGCGGGGGCCTACCCTGCTGTATAAATAGTTAATGAGCGGGGGCCCACCCCGCGGATTGCCGCCAAATCACCGCCGCAGCCGAGCAGCCACAAGGAGGACTGCCGCCTGAAGACATTGTGGGTGCCCACCCCGCAAGTGTTGGAAAAGCAATGGGAGCCTACCCCATACCTGCCTCTTCGCGGGTGCCTACCCCGCACTGCCGAATTGCCCCAAATCACCGCCGCGGCACGGGGAGAAGAGGCGCCGCAGAGTCTGAAGCTTTAAAGCCCGCCTAGAGGTGGGCGGGGCCTGCACGATGGAAGCCGCTGCCGGGAGGCAGGAAGAAGCCAGAAGGAGGAGTTGCAGGGCTCCCGTGGTGACGAGGAAGCCCCTTTTGCGGATCGAGATCGGAGCGGGAGCCCACCCCGCCGGTCAGTACCCCCGCGGGTCTGGAATAGGCCAGAGCGAGAAGAGCCTCGCTGCAGACAAACAAGAGAAACCCAGGGCTGCCCGGACATCGCCAAGGGGAGCTCCAGGGGAGCGAGAGCCCTCTCAGTCTGCCCCAGACCCAGATGAGGAGCCGGTGAGTGGGGCGGCATGTTGAGGGGTGTGTCGGGGCACATTGCTGGTGCCCGTCCCCGGTGTCAGGATTCTTTTCGTGGGCTCCTGGGAGCGTCGCGGGTGCTGGGAGAGGCACCAGGGGTGCCGCAGTGGTGCCCTGCACAGCTGCCCCGACTGAAGTTGGGTAGCTGCAACAAGGGGGAATTCTTGACCTTTAAGTCCCAGAGAAGGGGCTCCCCATGGGACAGTGTCAGGCCGGGACTGACTCTACACGACTGCCCCGCTGGACAGAGGGCAGTCGCCATCGTTGGGGGCATTGTTAATTTGAGGGCCTCACTGTGCATGATGCCTGTGATGTTTGAAAGTGCTCTCGGTCTTGTAAAGATACCTTAGGCTCACCTATTTAGGCCTGCATGACTGGTTTAGGCCTGTTGTAATGTCATGCTCTGCTGCTTATGTGTATGCCCTATGCTAATGGCAGTAGGCATAATGCAGGAGGTGATTTCAGCCCCCCCCCCTCTGGTTTCTGTTAACGCTGTTTAGGGTAGTGAGGTGCGCCTAATGGTACTGCCCCTATGACTCAGGTTGAGGCCCCAGGGTTGTATGCCTAATCTACTGAGACTTATGTCCACAGGCCTGTGGCGAGTGTTAATGCTTGAATGGACTGAGCCTGTCCTAACACATATATGCTGATATTGTTATGCCACCAGGCTCATACCGGATATGCCTGTTGTTGCGTATAATTAGTTTTCCATGCCGAGTGCCTTCACGGAAGTTCACGCTAATGTGCTTTACCCTTCCTGACAATAAAGGTTTTGGGCCTTGTGCTTTCCGGCTACAGAAGGACCATAGGCTAAGGCTGTTCCCTCAATGTGAATGTGGGTTATATTTATGATGTATGCCTAAGGAATCGGCACTTACGCCAAGAAGACTTGGTGCCCACTTCATGCTGGGGTGCCTTGCTGCTGATGTTCAGGCATACCAGGATGATCCCAGGATGATCCCGGGTGGTTCATGCCGAACCCAATGCTTTCATGCCCAGTTTATGCACACTGTGTTCCTGCCTCATGTTGCATCCAGGCTGGTGATTTAGACCAATGCTAATGTGCTGTTGTGCATGCTAATGTGAGCTAGGCCTGATAACATGCCTATGGCGAAAGTAATGCTATGAGGTTTTACGGCAGATGTCCCTGCCAAATGTATTATGTTACTGTGATTCGCGATTCAGGTTCCTGCCTCATGCTGTATGCTAATGCCTTATGTCTTTCTTGCAGCAAGGGAACTGATGGACTTACCTTTTTCATTTATCCTTTATCCTTTCACCATGGTTCTGGCAGCGGCCCGATTGGCCCTACCCTGTAAATAATCCCCTTGTATATATTGCCCTGGCACCAGTTGGCGCAGTCTAGAGACTACTGTGGTTACACACGTGGTTACTCTTGTATGTTTTACAGAATACAAAAGTAATTCTTTCCATCTAATCTGGTGTGGTCTCTTTTTGTGGTGTGCCTTGTGTGTCGTCTGTGGGTAATGTGTGGATGCTTCACACATATCCCCTGGAGTTTGACCTGCCCGCTCTGCGCCATGCTACCCCATTTCTAACAATCGCCCTATTAGCAAGCTGTCGCTAATAGCAGTTAGCGGCAGCTTGTAGGCGATAGCAACAGGTTTGGGGCCCGCTTTGCATGTCTGTGATATTTATCGCTAATGACATGCAAAGTGGGCCTACCCAACCTGTTAGCAACTGAAAGCAGTCGCTAACACTGCTATCGCCTATTAGCAAGGCAGGCGAAGTGATCAAAAAAATCACGCAAAGCGCGATTATCGCTACAACCTACGCCTACTCAGACCATGACTTAACCTGTATATACAATGGGAGGTGGATATTCAGGTTAAGTCCTCATTGGTGTTTATGCCTGAATATCGCTGGATTTCCAGCGATATCCATGCTTGAGCCGCTATCGCCGGATATTTTATCGCATTAGAGATAAACGTTGCTAATAGCATGTTATCTCTGCGATAATATCTGGCGATAGGTGTCGATAAAAAAAATGCGCTAAGCACATTTAGCGATAATTATCGCTATTTGTTGCTAATATGCCCCATGGTTCGATGCAAAAGTGTGGATTCAAGTTCTGTGATCTATGTCTGACTAAACAGAATGCAACCACCAGTTCATTTGAATGTTGGCTAACCTCTTTCTGATTTTAGCCTTTGTATTTGCTCATCTGTTCACATTAAAGGCACAAACCACCATTAAGCTGAGTACCTTGACTCCAGAAGGGAGTGCTATGTCAATGACTGGAGGGGGGGGGGGGGGCGGGGATGTGTCTTCACCGACTTCTTCTATATTCTAAGCAACACACTCTTATTGGCCCTCTTTTGTTGTGAGAATGTAGTTGCCATAGCACCCTCAGTCAAGTCATGAGATATTTCCAAGAGAATTGCTCCAGACTGTGCTAGAAAGGAAACAGAACCTACATATCAGCACTTTACTGATGGTACCATAATTCTGAAATCCAGATTACCTCTTATAGTCCATCATCTGAATTAACAGGCAAATGGGGATAAACAGCATGAGGACTTGTAGGCAGCATTAACAACTGGCAAAATGTGGCATATCACAGTAAACAAATGTACCAATTTCCGTATCTCTGCTCATGGTACCCATTCTCTTTATGTGATCTAGCAAGATCTTGATTTTTTTATATGCACACGCACACATATACTCACACACACATGCACAATATGTTGCAACAGGGAGAGCAGTAAGAATTTCACATCCTTTGTCTCCCCTGAATGCAGGCTGGAGAGGAAACCAGCTACCTTGCCAACTTATGCTACACATGCTAGGGTGCAATGTCCTGGCACAGGTACACAAAACAGAATGAGAAGCACCTTAAAGAGCCCCTTTAGATGGCTTATCAGATCGATGCCCACAGCCTAAGCATGCAAAGCCCAGGCTGATATGTTCTATTGTAGTGTAGTTCCTATTTTCCCTATAGGCCCTGCGCATTGGAATAACATAAACAGCAGTTTAGACGTAGAAGTGCGGTCTTCCAGGTCTCTACTGACTATGCTAAACTTAATTGGGTTTGTACCAACTAGCTCAGAGGTCACTGGAAACTTTCTTTTTTTTTTTTTGTATCTTCATATTCAGAAAATTCTATGTGTATGGAATTTCAGGTCTCTACCTCTGTACTTTGGTGCCTTCACTGCCCCTCGTTCTTTCTTGGTTGGGGAGTTTCCCTTAGTTGGATGTATCAGAGGAGCCCTTTAAACCATTTACATGTTGACATTTCTGTTGTCGGAGGGAGGGGAGCTAGCCAACCTGGCTACTCTATGAGTATTGTACTCATCAACCAAAAAATGTTTTCGCATTAATCATGGGACCGCATGTTCTGTTCTTTTATTGGAGGTCAGATAACTTTCCATGATTTCCCAGTATTTGTATCTTTTGCTAGCTTTCCCTCTTCTATCTAGTCTATTAATCTTAATAACTGAATTCAGCCACTCTTCATGTGTTGGAGGCAATTGTCCGATCCATTTAATACAAATCTCCCTCCTTGCTATCACCATTATTACGAAGAGTAAATTTGTCTCACTTACTGTTAGTTCATGCCGCAGGCGGCAGCAGCGAAGCTGGCACTCTCCCGAGAGCGAAGATCCTCTACCACCCTCGCTCTAGCCGATCTTCACTGGCTACCTGTACATCAAAGGATCTGCTTTAAATCCCTCTGCATTGTCTTTAGGGCAGTACACGGAATGGGCCCCCGACCACTTCAAAAGAAATTCAAATGGTATATACCCACACGGTCCCTCCGTTCCTCATCTTCCAACCTGATAAGCATACCCAGGATCAGGAAAGCCACTTATGGTGGCAGAGCTTTCAGCATAGCCGCAGCCCATCTGTGGAACAAATTGCCTATCGACATCAGGAAAACAGACGAACTGATGGCTTTCCGTAAAAAGGTGAAAACATGGCTCTTCCCAAAGTTTAATCTCACCAGAACTTTATACTATCCCCCTCCTCTGATGCACAGTATTTTCAGCAATATGTACACAGCGCCAGGATGCCCGTAGGGTTGCAGAAGCGCTCTACAAATGCTATAAATAAATAAAATAAAATGCCCCTCTCTTAAGTTACCAATCCCAAAAAGAATAAGACTTGTACTTACATTCAGTTGTCTTTGGAGGATCAAGCTTAGAGTCTTAGAGTCTTACCAACTTCTTTCCAAATTTTTTCCAAAGATGGACAATTCCAGAACATATGAATGTCGTCTGCTTTTTCTTCTCCACATTTAGGGCACTTTTTCACTCCTGCATTTTTAAATTTTGCTAGTCTTTTTGGCGTCCAATATGCCCTGTGTAGTGTGTAAAGATGATTTCTTTTCAAGGCAGCTGTTTTTAATGTTGACCAACACAACTGTAGAGACATTTCCCATATTCTGTCTAGGTCTAAAGTAGGCAGATCTCTTCCCCAAATTTGTTCTTCAATCTGGGTGCTTTCGTCTTCTGTCGTTATAAAGGTCCAGTACCACTTTGCAATTTCCTTATTTTTGGGTAAAGTTTTTATCATTTCTTTTTCAAGCTTAGTTCTGTCTTTATCATGTGCCGGTAATGTTTTTGCCCAGCTACTTAGTTGGTAGAACTTGAATTTTGAGACCGTTCCATTAGTAATCTTCCCAAGAGATTAGTGTTGATCCGTTTAAAAGTTGGCCCCAGTATTTAATGTCAGTTTTTTTCTGAGGATTAGCCATAGCGTCTTTTAAACAATCTGGGGTTCCTGGTGAATCCCATACCAGTGCCATTGGGCTGTAATATGAGATATTTAGAATTGTTCTGATTTGAAGCCATAATTTAGCTGCCTCCTATAATATCTTTAGTTTGATTTTTTTTAAGTACTTTTGGTGTCCGAACTTGAAAAGAAAGTGATCTTCAGCTGCTGTCATTGCCTGTAAATACTCTGGATAGTATTGATGAATGTTTAAGAGTGTTCTCATATTTTTGAAGTGAAATGCCCTATGATATTCTATCAGGTCTGGGCTTGCTATCCCCCCGTATTCTTTTTTCCTCCTAAGTTTTTTCCTTGATATTCTTACTCCTTTAGATGCCCATATAAAGCTGGTAATTTCTCCTTGCAATTTTCTTAGTGACTCTTTTTTAAATTCTAACGGAATGTTATTAAAGAGGTATGTATATTTAGGTAGTACAGTCATTTTTATGATGTTAGATTTCCCTATAAAACTTAAGGGAAGGCTAGACCATACTTTTAATAATTTCCTTACCTCATGTGTCACTCTGTTTAGATTGTTCTGTGGATTTTTTTCTAAATTTTGATTCACTAAGATACCTAAATATTTTATCTCTTGTTTAACATTTGGGCTATTGAAATTTGTGTTCCATGTCATAATTTCAGTTTTGGTATGGTTAACTAGATATCCTGAAGCTTTCCCAAAGCTGTTTAAGATTTTTTCTATGATTAACTTAGAGCTGGCGTAGTTTTCTGTAAATACCATCAGGTCATCTGCATAAAGAGCAATCTTTTTTTCCCAGCCTAGATGGTTGAAAGGAGTTATTTCCTTGTTGTTTCTGAGTTTATTTGCCAAGGGCTCAATATATAAATTAAAAAGCAAGGGAGAAAGGGGGCATCCTTGTCTGGTACCTCTTTGTATTTTAATGTCATTTGTGAGGTTTCCATTTACCAATATTTTTGATCTTGGAGTTTTATAAATTTCTTCTACAGCATGTAGGAAGGAATTACCTAGATTATTTTTGATCATTATTGTTTTCAGAAAAGCCCAGTTTACTCTGTCGAATGCCTTAGCAGCATCGACGGTCAGTATCGTTAGAGGGATCTTATTTAGTGTGGCGATGTCTATGGCACTCAAAAGTTCGTGTGATTGAGTTCATGTAGTTGCCTTCCCTTTATAAAACCTTTCTGATTTGGGTGTATGAGCTGGGGCATGAGTCTTCCCAGTCTAGCTGCCATTATCTTTGTGAATATTTTGTAATCTGCGTTAAGCAGAGATATCGGGCGGTAGGATTCACATTTAGTTGGATCTTTCCCTGGTTTTAAAATTATTGTTATTACTGTGTCGTTCTAGGAATCAGGCAGTTTATGATGTTCTTTGAAAGATTGATTTATCAACTCCGTTATGTACGGGGATAGAGTTTCCATCAGAGTCATGTAAAGCTCGTTTGGCAATGCGTCTGGGCCTGCGGCTTTACCTTTCTTCAAGGATCTTATTGCGTCTTCTACTTCAGTGATTGAGATTTCCTTGTTTAACTCGTCTTTCTCTTCTTCCGTTAAGGCTAAAAACGATATTTCTCTTAAGTACTCCTCTTTCTGTTCATCGGATGGGTTAATATCTTCAGTATATAATTCTGAGAAGAAAGTCGCAGATTCTCTTCTAATTGCCTCTTCGTCTGTGGTCAAACTTGATTGGTCTTGTTGGTGTAGGCCCTTCACTTTGTTTCTTGCAATGTCGGTTTTTAGCTTCCATGCAAGCCATTTTCCGCAGCCTTCTCCATACTCGTGATTTGCAAGCTTACTTGCTTCCCACTTCGTACGCACTCTATCCTCGAGAATATCACTTATGGAATCTATCTGTTTTTGTCTTTCCTTTAGTAGGTAGTCTTTCTTATCTGGGTCTCTTTCTGTTAATATTTGGGCGTCTAGGGTGTTTATATTCTTTTCCAGATTTATTATCTCTTGTTTCATTTTCTTAGATTTATGTGCTCCTAAGCTAAGTAGCTTGCCCCTTATTACGGCATTATATGCATCCCAGGTGACTTGTTTGGTTGTACCTAATTTATTATCTTCAAAAAAGTTTTCTGTTTCTGTTTTGAGTTCGTGTATGATTTGTTGATCTAATAATATAGCCCTCTCAACTGTATATCTCTTTTGTGTTTGAGCTATGTTAATTTGGAGGGTTAGCTGCACAGCGGAATGGTCTGATAGATGGGCTGGCATGTGGGTCAGGTTTTTTACATTTTCTATTAGGCTTCTGTCTATCAAGAAATAGTCTATTCTTGACCTATGCCCCAGTTTTTTGTTGTGTAATGTGTACGGCTGACTTTTATACTCTTGGGGGAAGAGGGCGGCCGGGTAGGACGCCCAGTCGGAGAGCTCCGTGACCTGACTGAAGCACGCAGAAAGTATGCGCCAAACTACGCCGAGATCACCGTAATACAACAAAGAAAAATGCGGTAAGGAGAGAGTGTAGCTCAATATCGACATGTTCCAGGGGAGATAGGACGGCACAATAACATATTAAAGGCACAACAACATATTAAAGGACGGTACTGCAATTGAGCAGCGTAGCGCTTTAAAAAGGAAAACATACGCGAAAAATGCTTTTTTACCTCGTACCCAGCAAGCTCCCGCCACGAGGAGAGTATGAGGAACCCTGCACACAGGTCTTGAAACGCGATACGTCTGATTACGTGGGCGTTTGGGAGACAGCGGGGAGAGCCAGAACAACACTCAGAAAGGCTTCCGGGAGGCTCGGTTTCCAGTTCCGGGGGATAAGTGGCAGAAGCAGCTCAGAGCAGGTTTTTTCCTCTTGGAGGAAACGCGAAGAAATAATTGAAACCTGGAAAGCTCCGACTCCAAATCCAAACGGCACTGGCAATATTGAAAGCACGAAGAAGAATATTGTTAACCCCTTAAATGCCAATTTCATAAACAGAGAAGAAAATTGTTCCCAGCCACAACACATGAGCCAGGCACTGAGAGAGAGAGAGGAGGAGGAGGGAGGGGAGGAAGGCGAGGAAGGTGTGGAAAAGTGGGCTGAAAAGAATAAAGAGGTAAAACAAGACAAAGAGAAAGATAAGGCTGAAGTTTCTGTTACTACCTCTGAAATTAAGAGCTTGGGTGCACAAGATACAGGAAATAAAAAAGGCGCAGAAGGAAAAAGGGGCCCCTCGAACATAGTATCCTGCTACAGTCTTAGAAACAGAAGCTTTTTAAAACGGGAGCAGTATCCAAAGAACATTACTCCAAGGCAAGTTAACAAAAGAAAACCTAGGAACATCAAGAGGAAAACTCAGGAAACCGCCAAAAATATTACTGTCAATGGGAAACAAACCGCTGAAGATAAAACCGATTCAGTCCTGAAAAATAAACCTAAGATTACCCCTTCATTAAGAACGTTTTTTAAAGTTCAAAAACAACAACAAGTGCATACGGTAAGAAACAGAGGGAGTCAACTTCATCCCTTATCGGAAAGCCTTGAACCAGCATTAACACAGTTGCAGAATAATCAATCCCTCATAACAGCAACTGCGACTGCGACTACACTTCGAACAGAGAGCTTTAAAGAACCCCACAAGACGGAAAACATCGACACTGACATAGCTGTGCAAAAAATAACCAAAGACAAAATTCATATGCACACACAGCTCATAAAGAAGCCAATAATTCTCCTCGTCTCGCAAAAAATGGCGGAGGCAGCTGCACAAAATAGTACTCAAGAAAAAGATAGCAACGAAGAAACAGAAATGAATGGAGAAAACATACGGAAGCCATAAGAGGCTGAAAAAGAAAGTCCTAAAAATCAGACGAACGAATTTCTGGAAAAAATATGGATTGAGATGAGAGACAAATTCACCATATCAGAAGCAAAACAAGACAAAATTCAAGAAGTATGTGAAAAGCTGGATGGAAAATGAAATGCACTAGGTGCGAGAGTGACAGCTGTGGAAGGAGAAGTAAATGTCTTGAATAGAAGAGTGGAAAATAATTGGAAAGAGCTGAAAGCATTAAAACAGGAGGGGAAATATTTAGGCGAGAAGGTGGAATCGCTAGAAAATCAAGCAAGGAAAAATAACATACGAATTTTAAATGTGCCCGAGAATGAAGAAGGGACTGATATTAAGAAGTTTGTGGCAGAACTGTTTGTGGAACAATTTCCCTGGATTGATGCAGAGCAATTAAAGGAAGACATGCAAAGAGTTCATAGAGACCCGTTCGGAAAAAATAAAGAAAGGAAAACACCTAGGAAGATACTCATTAACTTCAAAACTTACACATTAAAAGAAAAAATTCTCGGAGAGGCGCTGAAAAAAGGTAGCTTCAGTAAAGATACATGGTCCTTCAGGATTAGATCCGATATGTCAAAAGCATCACAAGACAGACAATGGGAGCTAGGGAAATTCATGCCAGAATTACAATCGTTAGGGGCCACAGTGCAAATGAAGTTTCCACCCTCTCTAAGAATTATGTGGCGAAACAAAATGAGGAACATTAGAGATCCTGAAGAAGTAAAGAATCTCATCGACCTAATGAAAGACAATATTCGAATTGAAAACCCCACATGTTAAAGAAAATATCAAGATGAAGTTTAAAAAAACAAACGCATACAAGTAAACACAAAATAGATCGGTGTAGGGCGCGTTAAGTAAAAAAATTCACACACATTCAATTCTAGAGTCAAGGAGCTAAAATAGGGTCAAGATGAAGGCCCAAAGAAAAGAAAATGGAGGCTTCCCCAGGGAGGGTAAAGACAAAGCACAAAAACAAAAAACACAAAAAAACACAGGAAACAAAAAATGGGTTGGAGCAAAATAGGAAAAAAAAAAAATAATCCTCAAATATTGGGAAAATGGAAAAAACGAAAAGTCGAAGTCCCTATAAGAATATTTAATCTTCATAACCAAGATGCACCAATAATAAACACGAAAGATGGGAGAAACTAGTAAAAAAATCAAAATACTCTGCTGGAATGTAAATGGTATGAGGACCAAAAGTAGGAGGAGTAAAATTCTTGAATACCTCAAGACAACAGAAAGTGAGATCATTATCTTACAAGAGACACATCTTCTAAAGGAAGAATGGGATCAGGTGATGAAAAACCTAAACTGGGTGGATATGCATGTCTGCACAAATTCAGGGTGTAACATTAAAGGAGTAGCCATTATCATCAAGAAATCATTAAGAGCAATTTTGGAATCTTCGGAAGTCGATAGCAAGGGTAGATGGGCAATAGCTAACATAAAAATGGGAAACATATCATTCCCAATAGCAGGTTATTATGGTCCTAATCTTGATGATCCCGAACCACTTAAAAAAACTATATACACACCTGTTAACTGCCACTACCCCGGTAATCCTAGGAGGAGATTTTAATCTTATACTAGACCCTAGAATAGATAGGTCCCCTCCAGGAAGACAATCTAATCTACCAAAGATGAGGGAGTGGATTGGGATATATAGAAAAGATTTAGACTTGACTGGAAACGTTCTTGACTGAATAGGAAGTGATCAGCTTCCCTGGCACAGACAAGAAGGGATTCAGTTTTCCAACAACCGCATAAACATGACAACTTTGCTCCTTAGAATAAGAGTCAATCTCTAGAGTCGTGTGAAACAATAGACAGCTATTTCCCTCAGTCAGTTGTGCAGATTACTTTCACCAAGATGCAGAGAATAGAGAGACAGGCATTTTCAATAAAAGGTATTATTTATTGAACAGTCTTTCTTCTCATGCAAGAGAAATGAATTGCCACAATTGCAAGACTTGTTATTATAAAAAGTGCGTACAGTAAAAGGAGGATTGCAAAATAATACTGAAAAAGCATTGATATGGTTTCTTAGCCATACAATAGTTAAAATGAGTAAAATATATACATTCATATATACATTAGGCTAACGTTCTCAACTGGTGCTTCTAACTACGCCTACCCCGGTGTACCTGACCTAAGCCTAATACTTGGGAGGGAGTAAGTAGCAGTTTGGTTAAGTTGGTTTTGCCAAGGGTTTGCTTCAAGAATTCTCTCTAAGGGTTTAGGCAACACCATACCACTGGAATAGAATGTTGGAGGGCTGGTATCTCCTTTCAGGACTCGATATTCCAGTTTACCCGCAAGGGTAGGCTGGAAACGCCGGGGCTGGATTTTCTCGGCAGGAGAAAAGACAGCGTCTTTCTCAGAGCGTCAAGGAGGAGGAGGGGCAGCGTCCGTGGGCTTCTCGCATCTGCTGGGCTCTGCAAGGGACAGCTGTTCTGCTCCTGTATTCACCACACCATCGCTCTTGCTTAAGGCAACGTTGGTAATATTTATACCTGAAAGGTGCCTTGTTTGACGTAAGTTTTTGGACATAAGATGTAAATAAAGATGTCAATCGGAACTGGTCGGTCTTACAGTGCTCATTAGAGTTCTATTACTAATAAAAACAAGGCAAGCGGGGCTTTCCCAGGTTGCTGGGGGTTTTATCTGTTGAAAGAACTCGGAGTGTAATCTAGGAATCTAAGATAGTGGCTTCTGCTGTGTCATGTACTGTAATGAGCTGCAGAGGCGAGTTTCTGAAATATGGCTGAAATATGGCCTGATCGTTTATGCCATTATAGGGGTATGAATTGTTTATAACCGTATAGAGGCATAAGGTCACAATATTGATCGGGGTCCTAGATAGAACACGACACCCACTCCACGAATTTATGTCCATCAAATTACTAAAAACTAAAGCAATAAGATGCGCGTGTAACATTACCCACCCCAAAATACATATTGCATTTGAAATGGTGTATTTTGAAATACATGAAAGTATAGTTACTGTACGTTATTAAGCATAGAAATCATTCAAAAATTATATCATATGTAATCAGTTGAACGATTTTGCGAAAAAAGAATTACACATGAAATATCTCTTTATACAGAAAAGAAGAGCGAGATTATTTCATCACATATAAATGCATTTGCTGTAAAATGTGCTAGAGGCTGAGGTAAAGTTATTTTGTCTCTAGATTTACTAAAAATAGAAGTTCTGTTCTTTATGAATAGTTCTACTTTAAGCAAAGGTATTCATGCCAGGAAAAAAAGGTAAATATTTTTAAAAAGTGTTCAATTCCCAAAAATATTTTTTATGGTGAACGGGGGAATAGAGTTCCAACACTTTTCAGCAGTTTTTGTTGATCAAAACTGAAGGCCGAATTCAGAGTTCGTGCGAACACTGTGTGTCGGAATGCTTTTCAAAAATCATTGTTTCTGTTCAGGGGAGAACATCATATCAGACAGGCTCTCAAAGAATTGGTCTACAAAATCAGGTGACAGTTCGACCAAGTTCGATAATGCTGTAACTTGGCAGGTGTGAGAATGATTGCTATCATCAATGTCTGGATCAGCAATGCTCACAGAAGGTCGTACCTGGGTGATTTTGCTTTTATTTCTCACTCCACTGTCGCCACCTAGTCGTAGCACAGGAGTCTCAACGAATGCTGTCATCAGGATTGGTTGCCGCTGGGGACAACACAATGCATGAGCTCACGGCGTGCAAGCAGAGGGGAGAACGACGTGGGATTCCAGCGCTTTGGAGGCGCTTTCTGAACTTTGCCAACTGACCAGGGGTTAGAGGACACGCACAGCTCCACACGCCGAGGGACTGCGAGGTCCAGCAGGCTCTGTGTTTTCCAGCTGCTGCCTCTTCCCTCGGCGTTCCCACCCCCCTACCTTTAAGCGAATAAATTTAGAACTTACTCACGCGACGCGGGACGCGCGCGGGACATAGCCCGGGGCGAAGCCCGGGCAAAGGGCGGGCCCTCTACGGCCCTCAGCGGCACGAGAAGGACGGGGACGGGCTACTCCCCTTGGCATCCCCACTAGAGAAGGTATAGTGCCTATTCTCATTTGTAGACGACTTATAGATTTTCCGTTTCACCAACATAGTCATTTTACATAAATCATAAGTCATGACATCTAAGGGGGCCTTTCCAATTTTCTCTCAAAAACGTTGCCCGGGCCCGAACATGGACACTTACACCCAGAACCATAATACCCTTATCACCATCAGCGAAACAGATACCGATGATTGTTGTCAACCCCTAGATCCAACTCAAACCCTGCCACTAATCCCCGTCAGTTCGGAAAAAATGTCCTATTGGGAGGAACTAAATGCTCTGTGCGGGACTAATTTTCTTCCTATTATAGCTCATTCCCCTGTGAAGGGCTTTACTATCGACCCTCACGCAGTTGGACCACGCGATCCATCCCGATCACCCAAGGAGGATAGCAGCCAAGCTATTGGACTGTCACAGGGCCAAGCTAGTGGTCTGTCACAAGGACAAAGTGCGAAAGGGAAGCACGACGTGGTTAATGATCACGAAACAGAAGCTAAAACACAAAAACTCTGTACTGATCCCTCATTGCTTGCCATAAATCCAATCTCACCTAAGATGCACACCAAAACTCTGGATGAAGAAGTAGCATCCACCAATTTGCAACTATTACCCCAGTTTGAATCGATGCTAAGATCTGTAATAGCACCCCTGCTCGACCACATCAACATCCTAGGGGATAGATTGACAAGACTAGAGACTATTATCAAAGCCAATTCTTGCCCTTCGGCAAAGACTGTTAGTTCTAATTGTTCTACTCTCCCTACTGTTCCCAAAGTGCCTCACATTACAAAAACTGTTCCAATTGCAAATCAATCTCTCAATTGCCTACCTCACACTGTTACCAAAATCATTCATTCACCTGTGATCAACACCACTAAAAATGTCCCTATCGTTAGACAACCTACCAAGAGACAACCGCCAACTACCACCAAAACTGCCCGTAAATCTAAATACTCTGCGATTAGAGCAGAACCTAACAGAGTAGCTTGCATAGATTTGCCTCCCGAAGCCGCCCCCTTTGTGATTGTTCTTGCTGGAGTACCTGCACCCACCCACGGGAAATTTGAAAGACATGAGGACCTATTGTCCAAGGTCCTGTTTTGGTTATCAAAGAATAGACCCCTCCCACCCAACAAAGACGGTGGCATTCTGTGCGTTAGAAGGGTGGGTTGGTTAGGGTCAAGACCTAAAGAAATTCCCGGGGACCTAGTTCTAGTAAAATTTAGGGACAGGCACACAGTCCCCTACCTACGATCCTCCCAGCCCCATGAAAATGACGGCCCCATCTCAGTTTGGGATCTGTATGACTTTTATCCGAGTACCCTACATATCCCCTCCACCAAGACTAACAGCCATACACAAACATTTGCTAGGTAGGGGTACCATCAATTTCCCTACCCCCATTAGATCAGCTCTTGTTATTAGACACTGACACTGAAACTTTATGAAATTCAGCATTTTGTAAATATGTACCGTGGATTTATTGTACTTTGTGTTTTTATATTTATGTATACTTACGCTTATGTGATATCTCTTTTTGAATATCGAATAAAGCTTATTTTGAACCTTTGAACAATGCATGAGCCGTTACAGGACTTAGCAAAGTATCGATATCCATTGGTACTGCTGATGGAAGTGCAAGACAGGTGTCCAACACGCATTCTTCTCCGCATAGCATACATCGAAGCACAGGTAAGATGCAGGTCTGCCATATAGGTCTGAATGAAAGAAACCAGGTCATGTTCAGATCTCGCAGCCTGGCCAATCCAAGGACTCTAGTTATGCGGTCCCGGTAGCATACTGTTAGGATCGTTTCTTCCTTCCTTGCCGGAGTCGTGTCTGTGTTTTGGCTTGCGATATCGGAGCAGGAGGGTCAAAAATAAAATGCCTGCTACAAGTCCCAAAGTTAGGGGTATGCCGCCAAAGACTGAATGGACAAAATTAGGAATAATTCCTAGGATTGCTTTGAATGGTGTTAACAGTCCCGAAAAAATCGTCTTAAATACGCCTGAGATACCTACGGCATCTGACATATTTAGAATTTGGCTAAGCATTTATGTGAAATGCACGGGGCAATTTGTTGATAAAAGGTCATGTATCTCCGAAGCCATCCTTGCAACTTGGAGATCATACGTCTCTTTTGATGACGTGATGGGCACTGTTGTCTGTAAAAGCACAGACTTCATTCTGCTTAAAGTATCAATTCGTATAGAAGAGACATTCAAACAAGGCCAAATGGGAGTCTCGGAGTCTCCAGGGCCGTTTGGAAACAATGCTTGCATACAGCAAGTGACCATGGAAGTTACGCTTACGAGATATGCTTTCCCTGGCACTAGGCCACAACAGCTGTGATCCGTTATTAGAATGTAACTCCTGTTAGCAAGTTGCTTAAAGAAAGGCTCTATCTGCGTTGTAGGTGTGACATGTTGGTGGCATGAAAGGTTGTTTGAAGTTCCTTCACAGGCCCCGTGTAAATTAATACCCTGGCACAAAAGTATACCGCTCAGTGAATGTTTGCAATTTTCACCACTAAGAAATACATTTTTGTTGTTGTCACTATAGCATGTGTGTGTATATGGTAATTTCCATGCTGACTTAATGTACCCTTTACCCAATCGTTCATACTGGCCAGTCGGTATATACTCAAGGCAATTTATAAATCGGAAAGTTGTTATCGGAATTGTGATAATCCCGTGTATTATCCATTCAATGACAGGTCTTTCTGACATTGTCAATGGTAATCTCTCAAGTTTTTCGATGCTCAGGATTGTATAGTCTGCTCCTTTCTGTGCCAAGCTGATTTGTTTATCAGTAAGGTTAAAGATGGAAAACAATGACGTTGTGTTGATTAAACGCCAAGGCACATAGCCTGAACGAAGATTTTGCATCGTCCAGTCTAGCTGTACAATAGAACGCAATTGCGACTGGCCATGTTGTAACATTAGCAAGTCTTTGTCTATTATATCAATGGCAGATGATATAATACTGTCCAGTGAATATATTCTGGAGGACAGAGTCATTAACCCATTGTCCACAACAGAAAGTGATTTTTCCAAATTAATACGATCAATTTCTCGTATTTTTTCAGCTGTTTCAATTTGCATTACTTTCCATGCCTCGTTGTAGGCCGCATATACACTTGCCGCTATGAAACGTTTTTGACGCTGTTTGGGTGGTCCCATAATGAAATCATGCAAGTCAGCATCGTCTTTAAGTAAAGATAAGTGTTGCTTTATTTCTGCCAGTGTGGATTATTCTAGCCATTCGAGGCAGAGTTTCCCTACACTGTATGTTGTTACTATCCCTGAATGTTGTCTCTGGGAGTATCTAGGGTCTGGTCTGGTCATTTTTAACCCCTGTGTTTTGTTCAGGAATCTATCTTGACAGTTATTCGTTTCAGTAGGCCAGATTAACCACTTTTTCCAATCAGGATGTGTTCTGTTTAGATGTAAAATTTGAGATACGTCTATTTCAACTTCTGTTGCTACATTATCAGGTATTGGCGTTGGAATAGACGGTTTGTTAAGGTCTTTAATCTTAGCTAGGCCAAGAGAGGATGTTTGGTGAATTGTGTCATTTAAGAACATTATTTGTTCTGGGATCATGCAGGCTCGAAATAATGCTTGTAGGCCTCGTACCTGCCAATCCTTTGTACCCCAGATGGTTTTTGTTTCAATGTTGTTTTTCCAAAAATCAAAACCAAATGTCATCATTTTTTCATAAAATGCCTCTGAATATATCAATTTATTATTTGTCAGCATTGTTTTTGTCCCTGTTTTATCCAACAGTTTATAATAAAACGTTTCTGCATCACTTGTGTTAAACCCTGAGAAGTATTGGAATCTCTCATAGAATGTTTTCGAACTACTTTTAGGTGGAGTAGCACAATGTTCCCATTGGTCATACTTTAAAACATTTCTAGGTTGTGCAGATTTATGTAAGTAATGGTCTCCGTAATGTGAGAAGCAGTACATCTGTTCATAATTAGACGAACCTTGTAAATAATCATGTTCTGTAAATCTTGCTGACAACCCTAAATCAGACACAATATTATTAATACTTTCAAAATCCCAATCATCAGAAAATGTACTTGGTTTTACAAAGTCACTTAAGGAAACCTTGAACTGGTGAGGATATTTCAAGATCTCGATGGGGCCATATACTTCATAGTCAGTCTTGTCCCATACTACCCCGCCGGGTATTGGAATGGCTGTGACATTTACTGTTGATAGTTCTCTTTTCTTCACGTGGGATGATCTGTGTGGTTTTAGAACTAAGTTGATGTTCTGACTTGCTGTGTCCATTGAACTGTATTTTCCCTCAATGAATTTTCCCAAACAAAGTACCATGATGAGCCAAAGCAGGAGGAAAAATACACCTAGCCCAAACCAAAACTCTAACCATGGAGAAATAAGATAAATTTCCTTTAGTTGATGAAAGTGTTCTGTTGCTTTTTCTTTAAAAGTCTTTGTTTCTGGTGTAACTTCAGGGTCGCTTTGATCTTCAGAAAAGTTATCGAAATTGATGAAGTAACCAGAGGCAGTTCTGTCAATAGTTGGAATTGTCTTCTCCATTTGTCTTTCATTAGCACATTCTGATGCCACATCATTGTAGACTGGTGTTTCATGACAAACTGTTTCAATCTGTGTTTCAAGAGGCACGAGTTCCATGGCATCATTGCATAGTCCCTCTCTGTGCACTGCAGGTTTATCAAATGTGATTAGTCTTTCAGTTTGAACCTCTTGGATTGTTGCAAATTTGGGTATTCTTTTGTTTCTTGGGAGTCCACTTGGCCTACTGTTGATTATAGGCCACATGATTGTGGTTTTACCAGGTCGATTGATACAACTCGGTTCTCCTTTTTACCAGCAAGGGGTGGTAGTACTACTGATCTTGTTCCGTTGATTGCCAAGAAAGGTACTGCTTTTCTGTAAGAAGGCCCAAATTCCTTCTTCACCGCTATTTTTTCTCTGACTAAATCCCCAATCTTAGGAATCCAGACAGGTCTTGCTGGGGCTGGTGGGGCCTCTTCAGTGGTAGTTGGCTGTTGCTTTATTTTTATGTTGCTTAAGGATTTTCTTCTTTCATTCAAGTCCTGTAAAACAGCCAAATGATCTTTGATGTCAAAGTCTTTCTTCTTATCTTTTACCACTGATGCCTGACTATCAAGGTCCTGAACATGCATTCTAGTTCCGAACAATAGTTTGTACGGGCTGAAACCTTTTAGAGAATTTCTTGGCAAAATATTTAGACTAAGTTGGACACTTATTAAATGTTTGACCCACCCATCACCCGAACCTAATACCTTCGCTGTTATAGATTGCTTTATGTCTCGGTTTTTTCTTTCCACTACACTATTCCCCTCAGGGTGTGATAGACAAGAGTATCGCAACCCAACGCCAATGCTGGCCATGGCCTCCTTATAAGCTCGAGAGCTGAAAGCAGGACCCTGGTCAGAATGGAACATGGCAATTGGGTATGTGCCGATAAAGACTCGCAGATCTTTTATAACAGTGTTGGCGTCAGCCGAGCGCTGGGGCCACATTTTTAAAGTGAATGTAGTCTTAAACAATTAATAGGATGCTGGATTGCATATAGACAGCAATACCCTTTCTATAAATGGTAACTGGGCAACAGGCAGGACCGGTTCATTACTGCGATCCCTTTCACAGTCGGGACAGTTCTTTACATATATTTGATGTTGCACGCTCATCCCCGGCCACCAGTATACTGATTGTAATTCAGTCAGAGATTCTTTGATCTTTTTGTGCCTTAGACCTTCACCCATGTGTGCGTCTGCTATTAATAACTTTCTCCGGTTCGCGTTTGGAATTACCCTATCCCCCACTCCAGGGATTCGAGCAAAAGGAACGGAGTTTGCATCAATTACGTATGCATAATTGAGTGGATAGTTCACGGGTAGTGCTGCACAATCGCCTTTTAAGGACGTCTTTACCTCCAGCATGGTTTCCCCGTCTATGTATTTTTCTGAATGCTTTTTTGTGGCTACGGAAGCCGGTTTAGTTGCTTCCACTATGGCTGTATTAGCCAATTAATTCCCTGCAACGTGAACGCCATCACGTTGATGACTCAGAGTGTGTATCACGTGAGTCTTTTGTAGTTCCTTCTGTAAAAGAACTACCTGTTTCCAAAGCATTTTATGCTTGATTGTGGCACCTGTGACATCTTTGTCATCTTTTTGAATCCAGCTCTGCAAATCATTGTTGTATGAGTTGACACAAAAATGCGAATCGCACACGATTAGTGTCGGGAATTCACGTTCTGCATTTTCAAGCGCCATCTTTAAAGATCTGATTTCAGCTCGCTGAGCCGAACATTTTCTCAGTGATTCAGTTTTTGTTATTTTCGGTCTGAATTTACCGCACAGCCAGCGACCTTTAAAAATCGCGCAGGCTGCATCGTAAGATTTATTTTCTACATTGTAATGCTGTACAAATCTGTCTGTGTAGATTATACAGGAGTATTGTTGTAGAGGCAGAATTTCGAATTGCAGAGGATATTCTTGTTCACAAGTTAAATCATTCAGTTTTTTCATGTGCGGGGCGAAATAGTATTTCACATCTTCCGCAGCAAGAGAATTTTCCCACTGTATCCATTTCGGATCCAGTGACACTGTAGGAAGGTTTACTGGGCTGAATAGCGCCTCGAAGGCGGATTCTGCTGTGAGAACAGTGATCCTTTTGCTGTGTGCTAGTTCTCATTCATTCGCTATTGCAGTTTGTACTGCTTTCACAGTATTTTCTGTGAGACTGAATGTTTTTTCTGCTTGTGTGTACAAGTGAGATTTATAAGCTATTGGTACTGTTTCTCCCTCATTAGAGGTCAGGTACGTGAATCCGCATCTTCCTGGGATGACTCGGATTACAAGGTCGATTGTATTGTCACGTGTATCTAATTTTGTTTTTGCTAACATGTCTGTTTGCAGTGATCTCAAAAATTTCTGTGTGTTTTTGAGTCCAGTTGATTGGTTTAAAATCAGGTTTAATTAATTCGTAGAGAGGTTTAACCCTCTCTGCGTAATTTAGAATGTAAGTTCTTCCGAAATTCAGGAAGCCTAGAATAGATTGTAAGTTCTTCAGCGTTTTTGGTGCTTGGAGTACAGCGCACTTCTCTAAGAAGTTGTCCGCTAGGCTTTTTCCTTCACTTGATAATTCGTATCCTAAAAATAAGACTGTCAGATGGGCATTTCGAGACTTTTTAAAGTTGAATTTGTAACCCTCTGCAGCGAACCCAAGTATTATCGTGTTCACCCTTTTCAAGTGAGCATCCAAGTCGTCATCTGTGAGATAGATATCATCTACATAAGATAATGCCTCATCATCATATATTTGTAGTAACTCTGTTACTCTGGCTGAGAATAATCCTGGGCTGTTCTTGAATCCCTGTGGGAGCCTACAGAAATTTTTCTGAGACCCCATTACTGAGAAAGCGGTCAAGTATCTGCTTTCTGGTGCAATATTTTAACAAAAGAACCCATTAGATATATCTAATGTAGTTATATATTTTTTGCGAACTATGTTATTCATTAGTGCAGCACTGTGCGAATTTTGTACTGCAAATATTTTGCAACATGAGTTAAGGTGTCTGTAGTCCAAGACTAGACGATACGAATCGTCCGGTTTGGAGACAGGAAACAAAGGATTGTTAATTTGAGAGGTGCATGTTTCAATCACCCCCTGGTATTCAAGTTGATCTAAAATCTCCCTGACTTGTTTTTTAGCTTCTTGCTTAATTGCATACTGCCTTTGTGCAGTCGGTTGACTTTTTAACTGGATTTTGTGAGGAGGAGAGTCCTCATCCCATCCTACATGATTTTTATATAATGCTGGTGCCTGGGCTACTGCCCATTTCCTTGCATATGTATATTTAGTGTGAATCGGATTGTGATCTGAGAAGGCAGGCATAATCATTTCTTCGCCACGAGGGCACTCCCTGACAAACTCCGGGGGCCAATCTTTTTCAGCTAACAGGATGTCATAGCCTTTTGAGAGTTTATCCCAGAATAGACCCCTTATTTTCCTAGTCTTATCTCCCTCTATACGCAGTGTTATTTCGTATATCTTATGAGGTTCGCTAACTCTGGTGTCGGCAGTTTCTACTTGAATGAATTCATTCGTGTCCACTGTCTCCAGATGACTCATCAGGATTTTGCGAGCTATGGTGATTTCTGCTGCACTGTCTAGCATTTTCTGTGCCCACTCCCCGTTTTTCAACTGTGTCCTCAGTATTCTCGGCATGTTCGATTACTCTAATATTGGCTACCTTCTTTCTTTGAAATTGTGATTTTTTACTTTGAGCAGGTTCTTTGTCTTTGGACTTGGTGTGCTCTCCTGGGTCTGACCGTCCTCTTCTTTCCGATTTCTGCGAAAAAGATCGAGAGGGACGTGTATCAATACTTTGATATCTATCAGGCTTCTTCAAGTTATCCCTATTTCTAAGGGTATATCTTTTCTCAGAGGGCTCCCTCTGGGGAGACTGGTGTTCTCGAGTCGGAGTTCTTTCCCTCCGTCGAGGAGACCTTCCTCTGGACTGGAAAACTTTTTCCTTGGGAGTGGATTGTTTATTTCCATCCCAGCTCTTTTTAGGAGTGTTTAAATTATTTTTAATAAATAATTTTTCAGGATTTTCGAGTAGTTGGGGTTTTACTGGTTTCCCACCCAAGCTGTCTCTACCTAATTCTTCATAACATTTTTCTTTAATTCTGGCAAGCTCAATTGGTTGATCTATTATACCTGTTTCCTTCAACTTCTGGCGGATCGCCACAGATGCTGCTTCTCCTTTTATATTGGCTAGTAATATAGCCGAGACCTGCTTGAAGTCTTTCAGTAATTTCATACCAAGAATTAAAGCAGGTTCTGGACCGTATTCATTCTGAATCTGTTTTAGCACATCTGGTATTACCGCCATTGACGGAACACCATGTGTTTTGTGTAAATGGAGCCAAAGACTGTACCCCAAGTGTCACAGTCCTCCAGGTGTGGTGCGACCCCCATTGGAAGGCAGATAGTCAGAATTCTGTGTTTCTCAATAGGGGTAGTATTCGGAAATACTGCCTCTATTTGAGTAATTTTCTGCGCTAACCAGAAAGGAATTTGTTCCCGTTTTATGGGTGTTTTACCAAGACACGATTGTATGTTCTGTGGTGTAATTTGATTTGTGTTCCCCTGATGAGGGGTCAGCTGTGGAACATTAACAGCTGTTTGGACTGTTGCAGTCCGCATTACATATTGGACTAACTGTCTATGTATTTTGATTAATGTTTTTAGCTGTGCTAAAAGTTCTTCTTTTGACATTTTTGCAATGTCCGGGTGTGGTGTGTAGCTGGCTAGAACCGGCCACGTTGCTCCTGGTCTACCTAGTGGACCGAGCTTGGTAATATGATCATTGTGTTTTAGGGCGCCTTTAAACCAGAGCAGGTGCTCTTGGTATTTTAATGGGATTTCAATCTCCTCGAAAGGAGCGTACTCTTCCGGTGGATCCTCTAGTTTGTAATAGTGGAACTCGTGTGTTGCAGCGTTTGCCGCTGGAAATTTTATCCATGAATAGAATACCTCTGTCTGCCGATATTCGTGTGCCTCTATCACGAAGACGACTGTGCCACCTTGTGTGGTCAGTCCATTTTCTATAAGTTTTAACGTTATAGTTTTTCTTATGTTGACCGGGATGTTTATCGCATCCGGTTCAGTATTCCCTGTACCATCGTGAACCCGCTGAGTCGCATTTACTGCAACATCAGTGGTTCCGTTGTTCCCGCCTTCTCCTGGCATTTTACTGTCAGGAAGGTCTTTTGTTGCAGATTAGGTTTCAAGGAAACAAAGATTGGGTGCACAATATTTTGGAACACTGTATCCTTCAACGTTGAATAAACCAGAGCTTTACATAGGAATCTCTTCCTACTAAGTTTGGGCGGATTTTAACCTTTCACCCACTCCAGACGTCTATTGGAGTATTTACGGTAGAAAGGGTCTGTGTGAAAAAGCACGACTGAGTTACTCTAACATCTTGCGTTAGTTTTATCGCCTTACCAAACGTTGGGCGCCATGTAGTGTAGTTCCTATTTTCCCTATAGGCCCTGCGCATTGGAATAACATAAACAGCAGTTTAGACGTAGAAGTGCGGTCTTCCAGGTCTCTACTGACTATGCTAAACTTAATTGGGTTTGTACCAACTAGCTCAGAGGTCACTGGAAACTTTCTTGACTGAATAGGAAGTGATCAGCTTCTCTGGCACAGACAAGAAGGGATTCAGTTTTCCAACAACCGCATAAACATGACAACTTTGCTCCTTAGAATAAGAGTCAATCTCTAGAGTCGTGTGAAAAAATAGACAGCTATTTCACTCAGTCAGTTGTGCAGATTACTTTCACCAAGATGCAGAGAATAGAGAGACAGGCGTTTTCAATAAAAGGTATTATTTATTGAACAGTCTTTCTTCTCATGCAAGAGAAATGAATTGCCACAATTGCAAGACTTGTTATTATAAAAAGTGCGTACAGTAAAAGGAGGATTGCAAAATAATACTGTAAAAGCATTGATATGGTTTCTTAGCCATACAATAGTTAAAATGAGTAAAATATATACATTCATATATACATTAGGCTAACGTTCTCAACTGGTGCTTCTAACTACGCCTACCCTGGTGTACCTGACCTAAGCCTAATACTTGGGAGGGAGTAAGTAGCAGTTTAGTTAAGTTGGTTTTGCCAAGGGTTTGCTTCAAGAATTCTCTCTAAGGGTTTAGGCAACACCATACCTCTGGAATATAATGTTGGAGGGCTGGTATCTCCTTTCAGGACTCGATATTCCAGTTTACCCGCAAGGGTAGGCTGGAAACGCCGGGGCTGGATTTTCTCGGCAGGAGAAAAGACAGCGTCTTTCTCAGCGCGTCAAGGAGGAGGAGGGGCAGCGTCCATGGGCTTCTCGCATCTGCTGGGCTCTGCAAGGGACAGCTGTTCTGTTCCTCTATTCACCACACCATCGCTCTTGCTTAAGGCAACGTTGGTAATATTTATACCTGAAAGGTGCCTTGTTTGACGTAAGTTTTTGGACATAAGATGTCAATAAAGATGTCAATCGGAACTGGTCGGTCTTACAGTGCTCATTAGAGTTCTATTACTAATAAAAACAAGGCAAGCGGGGCTTTCCCAGGTTGCTGGGGGTTTTATCTGTTGAAAGAACTCGGAGTGTAATCTAGGAATCTAAGATAGTGGCTTCTGCTGTGTCATGTACTGTAATGAGCTGCAGAGGCGAGTTTCTAAAATATGGCTGAAATATGGCCGGATCGTTTATGCCATTATAGGGGTATGAATTGTTTATAGCCGTATAGGGGCATAAGGTCACAATATTGATCGGGGTCCTAGATAGAACACAACACTATCAGACAAATCAAGTAATTTGATTCCTATCTCCCCATTGATAAGTATTTCAAGGAAGCCCACCTAAATCTCCAATTTGTGGTGAGGCAGACAGAAACAACTTCTTTGTAGACCCTCATCTATTCATTCCCTTCTACTTAAGGCTCTATGTAGGTCTTTATTGCAGCACATTGTGGAAGTTAACACTACAGAAAGCTGAGTCTTGCTTCAATTCCAGGTGGTGTTAAAAGAAGCAGATGCATCTCATCTAATGCGTTTTTGTTTCTGAAAAGCACTGACCATTTGGATAGCTTAAATTGTCCATGTTATAGTTAAGATGGGAATTATTACACAGACTATCCTGACATACCAAATATATGACCGACTCAAAGGAAAGATGCAAGGACCTTTAGGAGGCCTGAGTAAAGATGTGAGTAAGGTCACAAAAAAGTAGGATAATCCACAATCCATCATGCCACTGTCTCCAGTCTAGTTTTTTAAACAATAAGAATGTTCATGCAAGAACTGTACTAAATTCTTGAATAATCTGTTGCGATGTAGGCTGAAGTTTCAGGTTTTTGTATGAGCAGCATTTAGTAGGAGTCCTAGACCTTCTGAGAAGAATGTAATCTCTATTGTTTCTGTGACTTTACAAATAGCTTTCTACAATGATTACACTTCTTAGTCAAACTTCTTAACATCTGAAAAGAGTATCAAGAGTATCAACATGCAGTTAATCAAAACAAACCGGGTGGAACATTTCAGCTCACTGAGAATCAATCATTTTCCACTACATTTTACTGGATTCACATGAGGTGTGACATTTGTCGACATCTGCCTGAGATCTGGACTACATATGATCACCAGAGCACGTCAGGGGAATTTTACAAGTTACTTAATAAAATCATTTTGAATTCAATATAGTCCTTCAAAACACAGAGCATGATTGAAACAATGTCCAAACTGCATAAGGAATCAATTGAAAGTGAACCTGGTAATGCAACAACATTGTGATGCCATCCAAGCTGGTCTAAATTAAAGTATCAACAGACAAGACGTTGAATCGAAGACAATGCTGTTGGGGTTATCTCTCAAAGTTGTGGCCTCCTCTAACCATTCCTGAGGGAAGCAATAGTTTCCCACAATATCATATAGAGGAGACATGGTGTCCCACAACTTAGTGTAAAGTCTGCTCAATAAGAAAGCATTACCAGACAATACAAGTTTGCCTGGATATATTTTACATTGAACAATATTTTTGTGAGTTTCATTAGTGAGTCTACTGAATATAGAATACCGCCATTAGACAAACAAGGCTCTGCTTCTACAAATCAACTCAATTGAATCCATCAGGCCCGCCAGGCTACAGAGAATGAGAGAGGAATTTAAAGAAAAGGACAGCCATACAAATACAAAACAAAATCATGTCACTAGCCAGTGTCTGATCACAGCATTGCATCCAGTTAACAACTTAACATAAAGTACCAAAGATTCTTTAACTGTAAAGGTTGTTTAGAGGAAAGATAAGGGAAACATTTTCTATAGCACAGAATGGGCTGTATTACACTAGGAAGCTAAATTAGTGGGTTTCTAAACTTTATTTTACCCAGTCTAATGGGTGGCAGAACATTGGACAGGAGACTAAAATACTAAAACATGAAGATCACGAGTCAATTACATTAACAAATGCCAGATGAGAGATTTTCAAATTTCTATGTCCCTGTGTTCTCTGATTCACAATGGCCCCGTGCTTTGGCACCATGAGGAAGAAGGGCAGTGCTGCAGTGTGCACATTTGAGGTTTGCAATGGGCACAAGGGTACTGAGGCATCCTGGCAACCCTTACTTAGGTACTGAAAGAAATACTGAAAAAAAGTTTGACCCTCTGCACACCAATACGAATCTAATATTCAATATACAATAAACACACTGGGACACTTCACTGACCCTGTGGGAGAGCTGCTCCTGTTTGTTCTCCCGCTTTCCGGCCACTTTGCCACCACGCCTCGCGGCCCCCGCTTTGCGGGAGCCGCTCGTAGGCGATAGACTCTGCTGAGGATCCAGTCCTGGTTTTGCTACGTGCTTTGTGCACCAACGCCGCCTTCAGGGTCACAACAACTTCACAGCAAGCCCAGAGGCGGGACTGCGAGGACCAGCGTGCCCAGCGGCGCTGATCGGCCGCAGCTGGTCCTCTTCCCGCCCCCTCCACCGTCAAATCACTGCGGTGTGAGTGCTGCTGCCTGGGATTTACCGTCCTAATTTCTATGCATGTAAGTACTTAACAAAAATAACTCAATCGGAAAGAAAGAGGCAGAGTCCGTGGTGTTAGAGTTCTTAGGGGTTTTATTCCTTAAAAAGGAATGGTCATGGTACCAGATCGGATATCGTGTTCCTGCCACCACTGGGGTGCAGGAAGGGATAGAGCAATATTTTATTGACAATACATAGCTTATATACTTAAATCATACAATAGAAACCAATACAGTAGGCGTAACAGCTGAGAGAAACAAGATAAGAGCACACACGTGGTAATGATACGTAATTAGAAGGCGTGAACTAGGCGTGAACATAGAGGTGTGTGCTAGAAACGTCACATGTAAGTGTCACGAGTAGGTGGGTACTTAGCAGAATTTGGCAATGTCAGCAGAAATCTGAGGCCTGGATGCGCGCGCAGCTGCATGACGCGTGAATGACGTGGAACTGGAGGGTGCAGGGGACTTGACATTTACACTTGCGGAAAGAGACAGAAGTCTGGCATGTCAGATCAACTCGTACCTATATCATATCTGATATCTAATGTTTGGGAACCACATTATCTAGAGGAAAAGGTCTCTTGGGCAGAGGCTATTCTATACTGACTGTGAGTGCGTGTATAAGCGTCTAAGTGTCTGCATGAGATGCGAGGGGGCATGGGCCTACCATGGTAACAGAGGCTATGAATTACTTGCACGGAGACAGTGAGGCCGGGCCCTTTGCTCTGCAGCTGGAAGATGTTTACTTGAACTGGTAGGCAGGAATGTATGTTTGAGGAGCGGAACAGATAATTCGAAGGTTGAATACAGTGTTGGCAGGCAGCAGGCTGAGCTAAGCGCCATTAGCCGCACAGGGAGTAAGGCAGAGGTCACGGGTACAGAGGCAGCCCAGGCTGAGGCGTTCAGAATCAGAAGGCAGAAAAAAGGCTCGATGGCAGAATTCAGGGCCTACTTCGCCAGAGCTGAAAAACGTGTAAAGTACACCACAAAAAGACGTTGGCATGGCATACTTAGGAACAGAATATTCAACCCATTCAGGGTGGATCTGAAAGAGGACATGTTAACGTTGGACGCAAATGTATTTGCGTCTTCATAGCTGGCACAGGAGGGAAGTTACATGCACTTTAAGCTGGTACATGGAGACGGTGGGGTACACGTTAGGGAACATTTCTCGACCATAAAATTTATATTTCCTCACTAGGAAGCTAAATTAGTGGGTTTCTAAACTTTATTTTACCCAGTCTAATGGGTGGCAGAACATTGGACAGGAGACTAAAATACTAAAACATGAAGATCACGAGTCAATTACATTAACAAATGCCAGATGAGAGATTTTCAAATTTCTATGTCCCTGTGTTCTCTGATTCACAATGGCCCCGTGCTTTGGCACCATGAGGAAGAAGGGCAGTGCTGCAGTGTGCACATTTGAGGTTTGCAATGGGCACAAGGGTACTGAGGCATCCTGGCAACCCTTACTTAGGTACTGAAAGAAATACTGAAAAAAAGTTTGACCCTCTGCACACCAATACGAATCTAATATTCAATATACAATAAACACACTGGGACACTTCACTGACCCTGTGGGAGAGCTGCTCCTGTTTGTTCTCCCGCTTTCCGGCCACTTTGCCACCACGCCTCGCGGCCCCCGCTTTGCGGGAGCCGCTCGTAGGCGATAGACTCTGCTGAGGATCCAGTCCTGGTTTTGCTACGTGCTTTGTGCACCAACGCCGCCTTCAGGGTCACAACAACTTCACAGCAAGCCCAGAGGCGGGACTGCGAGGACCAGCGTGCCCAGCGGCGCTGATCGGCCGCAGCTGGTCCTCTTCCCGCCCCCTCCACCGGCAAATCACTGCGGTGTGAGTGCTGCTGCCTGGGACACTTCACTGACCCTGTGGGAGAGCTGCTCCTGTTTGTTCTCCCGCTTTCCGGCCACTTTGCCACCACGCCTCGCGGCCCCCGCTTCGCGGGAGCCGCTCGTAGGCGATAGACTCTGCTGAGGATCCAGTCCTGGTTTTGCTACGTGCTTTGTGCACCAACGCCGCCTTCAGGGTCACAACCACTTCACAGCAAGCTCAGAGGCGGGACTGCGAGGACCAGCGTGCCCAGCGGCGCTGATTGGCCGCAGCTGGTCCTCTTCCCGCCCCCTCCACCGTCAAATCACCGCGGTGTGAGTGCTGCTGCCTGGGACACTTCACTGACCCTGTGGGAGAGCTGCTCCTGTTTGTTCTCCCGCTTTCCGGCCACTTTGCCACCACGCCTCGCGGCCCCCGCTTCGCGGGAGCCGCTCGTAGGCGATAGACTCTGCTGAGGATCCAGTCCTGGTTTTGCTACGTGCTTTGTGCACCAACGCCGCCTTCAGGGTCACAACAACTTCACAGCAAGCCCAGAGGCGGGACTGCGAGGACCAGCGTGCCCAGCGGCGCTGATCGGCCGCAGCTGGTTTTCTTCCCGCCCCTTCCACCTCTTCTTGTCCTTGATAATCATTGACAGCAACGCGCACGCGGGACGCGCGCGGGACAAAGGCCGGGGCTAAGACCGGTCAAAGACAGGGCCGTTTTAGGCCGTTATAGACCGATTAAGACCGGACCGGGCCATCCCTCTTGGTTTTCGTATGTGAGTTATCTAGTTGGGTTCTTTGCTTTGTTGTAAATCACTTATTGCTTAAATAATGTCTGTCCGTGAAACTAGGAGTAAGTCTACTAAGACCTCGAAAAAGGCCACAGGCACCCTAGATGATTTTATCACTAGGACTAGTCTTTCAATTGATAACGAGATAACCAAACTCCAGCACAGAGTATCCCTGGAGCTGGAGTCTGCAAGGAGGCTTTCTACCGAACTAGCATTAAAGAAAAAATCCTCCCTAGGTAGTATTGCCGCCTCAAAAACTCCTGAGCGCACTACGGGTCCCACACCAAACCTCACCCTGGTCGAGGTTCACTCTATTGCTGAGAAAACACCCACCTTTATTAATCATGACCTCGCACCCACTGGGCCTTCTGTCAGTGTTGAATCCGAAAGTCTTCCACCTCCGGATCCTCTGATAGGGAATACCGAGGGCACCAAAAATGGCGAGAAGCAAAAGGCACTGGTGGAAATAGAGTCGAACAAAAGCCAGGTGCTTGCTAAGGCATCATTAAAACACAAGAGAAAACGCAAACATTTATCTGCATATGCTAGGAAAAAGGCGAAGGTAGCCCTTAGTCAAAACATTATAGGGGAAGCCCCACACACACCTAGTGTAACTATTGATAACAACATGTCTGACCAAGCGCCTTTAATTGTAGAAAGTGTTAATGATAGCATAGATGAGCAAAATTCGATTATAATGGCTGACCATTCTGTTCATGAGGGCCAGAGAAACTCCTTGAATATGATAGAACAGGAAGGGGGAAAGGAAGAGTTTCTAAAACTGGTGTGGGAGACGCTTAAGAGATTACTTAGGCCGTTAGAAGTCAGGTTAACTGGCATCGAGAATCAGCTGCTTGAGGTAGAGAAAAGTGTCATTACAATATCTAGCCTAAGTCTTAATCGCACTGATGCATCCATAGTCTCTAATCAAGCTCCAGCCACTGCTCCTGTGATACCTCCTAATAAAAACCCAACTAGTGTACAGCAGCAAAAAGAGGGTACAGTTAAAAACATAAATACAAAATCAATAACTAACACTACTGATAAATCAAATTCACTACCTTCGACCTCGTCATCTGTAAATACCACTAACAAACCCCTGCTGAAAGGTCATGTTCAAAGTAAAACATTTCAACTGCCAAATGCTGCCACCACCCACTCCCCTATCCCGAATACACTGGCTCCACAGAAACCTCCATCTAATCCTCCTGCCCACCCTTATACTATCCGCGCTAGTAGTAAACCCCTGTCTGATAGATCTTTTGCCAATACTACTAGCAAGCCAAATTATCAAACTGGCCATGCTTGTAATAACTTTAAAGGAGGGTATATAGACTTGCCACCTGACGCCAGCCCATTTGTAGCTGTTCTTACAGGGGTGCCTGAATTAGAAAACCAATATGAAGAGAATTTTCAATCTCTAAAGAATAAAGTGATATATTGGTTAAACTCAAATAAACCCATTCCGAACCACATGAAAAGCAAAATCCTTATGGTTCGTAGGGTGCCGTGGGTAGGACCCATGGCCAAATCAATTATGGGTGACTGTATAGTCATTTCTTTTGAGGAACCCCATAGTGCCGAACAGATTTGCAAATGGAAATCATATGGCGACACACCACCCATTGAAGCTAGGCCCCTGTCGTTCTTTTACCCTCCACCTAGACCTACACAATATGGGCCTAACTGGAACACTGTTAATCAGTATCACGGTTACGCACCTAATTTGGCTAGACAGGTTGATCGAAATATGTGGTCTGGTATTCCCACCTTCAATAGGTACAGTTGTCTAGATGCTGTCGATTGACTTGGGACTATGCCAGATTGTATTCCCAAGTTATATGACACCTACTGCACTCTTGGTAATGATAAGTTTTATCCCAGAGCAGACAAACGAATGACCACAGATAGTAAGGGGGTTGTAGATAGGATGTGTAATAGAATGTGGAACCACCAGAATAAGGAACTGCCTTTACCAGCTGATAAAGTATGTGACAGCCTGGACATGGGTTGTTTAGACGGGGGAACTAATACTGTAGTTAGAGATGTGGTCAACGAGGCAGAGAATCAAACTGCCGATTTACAGTTAGGTAGTGTACATCACCAGCCGATATCCATGACGGCCTTTGATGACCAAACCTGCTCTAGTAGTAGCTTAACACCACGTTTGCTTATTCTGTCATGGAACATCGCTGGTGTTGGTAAAAATTTAAAGGATCCTGAATGGGCTGATTATGTTGACACTAGTGACCTTTGTTTGCTTCAAGAAACTTGGGCGATCGATGTTCCACATAGGGTCGGATATAAAACCTATGGGACTGAGGCAGTCCAGTCTGACAGAGGGAGACCATCAGGGGGTTTGATTATATGGCTTAAAATCACCTTGGTCATGAGGGTTGAAAATATTGATACAGGTACTCCTGACATTTTGGCTTTAAAAGTTGTACCCTCAAATGGAAACGAATGTTACATCGTCAATGTCTACAATAGACCAATTGGCCATTCCAAGGTCTCACCTACTTTGGAAACACTGGATCTCTTTTTGAAAAATGTGGTTGGAGATACTCCGGTAATTTTGGGAGGTGATTTAAACTGCAATTTTGAACCTGTTTCTGGCATCAATGATGTATTTGAGGACGAGGACCAAGTGTACAAAATTCCCCAGCTTGAAACTTCAAAATGTGTTAAGTATTCTACCCTGGCCGGCCAACTGCTAAGGCTAACTGCTGATCATGGCCTTAGAGCATGTAACGGCCGCCTCCCTTCGGACTTGATAAAACAACCAACCTTTGCGAAAGCCAATAGCAATCTGGACTTCATACTTGTTTCACTTAGTATTTGGCATTATTTGATTGACCTAAAAGTGGCAAGTAGGGAGGAAAGTGATCACTATCCCTTGGAACTTTACATTGATGTGCAAATGTTTAGTGATATTCCCGCCAACTCAGCTACCTCACCAACTGAGAACACCAATGGCAAAATGTGTGAGGACGTACATATAAACAACAATAGACGTGCAGTAAAATGGCCCTATATTTTGGCGGATGGCAAGGCTCTAGCATCGGTGTACTCTCTTTTTGAGAAAACGTTTGAACACATAGCTGGACAATCCTTTTTACCTGTACACTTTGAACACTTTATCGAACTCCACAATGCCTTCTTTAGTGAACTAAAAACTTATTTGTCAAAAATGCCAAGGAAAAAACAACAAAACATAAGAGTGGGAAATCACAGAAAACTATGGTATGACCACTCATGCCGGATGGCTAAGAGAAACCTCTTGCTTGCTATTAAAAGTAAATCAAAAGAAGGAGTCAAACTCGCAAGGGAGGCATATAAATGTGCCCAAAAAACATCAAAAAAACTATGGGAGGAGTCAATTTGGGCAGAAATGCTAGCTGCAGCAAAAATTAATGACAACGTTGGCTTTTGGAGGCTGGTGGCAAATGAGGGGCACGCAGGCAGAGCTGTGAAAGACATGTTCTTGGACGAAATGACATGGGTGACTCATTTCACATCCCTTTACAAACAATATGATGGTGATAATAACACGATCACATGGTCTCCTCCTCCTATTGAACCCCTTGACTTTACACTGGAGGAAACAATAAGGGCGATTAATTAATTAAAAAAACACTAAAGCACCAGGCCCTGATAAAATACCGGGGGATCTATATAAACATGACATTGAGGTATGGGCTCCTTATGTGAATCGTTTGTTTAATGTTCTGTCTACAAATTGTCGCTTTCCAGATAGTTGGCGTGCAGCGGAAGTTGTGTTGATCTTCAAAAAGGGGAATAGACTAATACCCTCTAATTATAGACCAATTAGTCTTATGGACACCCTGCAAAAACTATATGCCAAACACTTATTGTTTCTGATTAATGACTGGCTGGAGGATTCTAAAATAATCTCCAAATTCCAAGCTGGGTTTAGGAGTAAGACCAGCACCATAGATCAAATATTTAGATACTGTTGTTTTATCTGGAAGTACGTGCACATTAGGAAAGGTCATTTGTATGTAGCTTTCGTCGACCTGAGAGCTGCATTCAACCTTGTCCCTCGCAGCTTGCTCTGGAAAACCTTAAGTGAAGTAGGCCTACCAGGGTGTCTTTTGGCACAAATAGTTGAGCTGCATGCTGGAAACTATGCAAACATTAGGTGGGGTCCAAATGGTGATCTGACGCGCAATATTCCTATTGAACGTGGGGTTCGCCAAGGGTGCGTCTTGGCCCCTACCTTGTTTTCCTTGTTTGTTAATGATGCTCCAGATTATTTGAATGGTTGTATTAATGATTCCCCGCAGCTTAATGGAGAGAGGGTGCCTGCGTTGCTCTTCGCGGACGATACTATTCTTATATCTCAGACCAAGAAGGGACTCCAGGCACTCCTAAACTCCTTTAGCCAATATTGTATGACAAAGGGTCTGGAAATAAATGCAGATAAAACGAAATGTATGGCATTAAATCCCAGCAAACCAGACAGAGGGTTTCTGACTTTGAATGGCCAGAAATTAGGAACTGTGGAAAACTTTTCTTATTTGGGTGTTGCACTTGACTCAAAACTAAGTTGGAAAGCCCAAATTGAGAAAAGTAAGATATCATATGCCCACAACGTTAAGCCAATCATATGAAGATTGAACGCTAGCACAACTAAGAGTGTTACCCCTGTTTTAGAACTTTTTAAATTCAAAATCCAATCTGCTGTGTTGTATGGAGCGGAGATATGGGGACCTTGGGCAAGAGATAGCTTTCAGGGCTTGGACAATAAATTCATGAGAGCCATTGTAAGGGTCCCAAATAGTACACCTTTAATACCCCTCCAGCTTGATTTGAACTTCAAAAGAACAGATTATTGTGCCATTTTAAGACCATTAATGTTTTGGGTTAGGTTATGGACCACCCCAGAACTGTTAGAGTACAGAAATGGTCTACAAGAATTGCTGAATCTTGACTCTTTTAATTCCATTCAGTGGCTTGTACACATTAAAAAATGGTTTACGCTCCTGGGCCTGTACTCAATGTGGGAGAATCCTGATAATCTACCGGCTTCTTCTAAATTAATAGTAAAACGAGCCTTCTGGTCTCACATGAGTGACAAGCTCGTACATGGAAGTAGAGTTGGGTCTGCAACTCAAGATTTTCTATCCTTTAAGGATGAATTTCGCTTCGAATCATTTTTGGATGAAATAGAGCCACCTATTGCAAAGTCCCTTTATTTGAAGTTTAGATATGGGATCCTCATGTTGAACTATAATACAGAACGATGGTCACAGAAAAGACTGGGAGAATTGAATGTCAAAAGCGGGTGTTGTCCCATGTGCTTAAACCCCTGTATGGAGAATGAGGTTCATATGCTGTTTATATGTAGTGCCTATATGAAAGCTAGAAAGAAATGGTTAAAACCCATGTGCACCCTTTTAGGAACCAGATCCTGCTCTATAGCATATAGGATCATAAAAAGCAATACAACCCAGTTCATTGTATTAGCATAAGTAGGTTCCTCTATTCTGTTTACATTAATCGCAGGAAACATGGTCAGGTACTCTGAGTAGGACCTCTGTATATGTTTACAAAAATTTGCAGCCAAAATGAAATATGTTTTAAATTGAGGTGGTAAAATTATCTCTTGCATTGTATTTTAAATTTATTGATTTAAAATGTTGTTGTATGTATGTTGCTATGATCTTTTACTTTTTAATGTGTATATGTGTCTTTTATGGCCAAAATTGGCCGAAATAAATAAATAAATAAATAAACACACTGGGCCTTATTTATGAAGGTCTTGCGCCGCCGGTGTGTCACTTTTAAAATGGGAAAAAGTGACGCACCAGTGGCGCAAGGCCTTCATAAATGAGGCCCACTGTTTCCTTTAATCCTAGTAATTATTGGTGCTGCCACTCAAACTGACTGGCTCGTGATGTATCTTTTGTTTAATCACCAAAACATGATGTTGAAATAATGACTTCCAGGGTGTGTGCGTTTCTTGCGGGAACTGCAATAAATGTCACCGCTGCCCTTTCGTTCATTTAATTTATTTTGTGCTTTTACTGGCGAATCCTGACAGCCTCATGATGTCTCTCCCAACGCGGTTTGTGTCGACACAAACACACACGCCCTGGAAGTCATTATTTCAACATCATATTTTGGTGATTAAACAAAAGATACATCACCCAGACAGAACTCGAGAAGAAGGGTGCCCACAGCTTGCATGCCATTAAGTAGGACAGCGCCAATTTTGGCAAAATGAAGTTTCCCATGGAAATGATTAATCCCGCCCTGAAGAGAGTCCTGTAATTGAAATACCAGGACTCGAAACGCATCGGCAACGGCATTTATTCCTACAAAGGCATTCAATTCCTTACCTAACAAGAGACATTAAACTATTGGGTTGGATCTATTCACCCTTGTATGAACTGAATAGGGATATTCAATCATTTATACACCAATGGTTTTTTATTGTAATCAAATCTGTTTGTAAATGTATTGAGTTGTTCAACATGTGATTATTTGTATAATGCATAATTTATGTTTTGTGTTTATATTGTACAATTCATGTTGTTGTTTACGTTACAGTATAGTCATTTGACACACTGTTTAGTTGACAATGTTTTCTTTCTTTACCAAATTCACGATCAAAACTTTAAAATTGAATAAAGAAAAGGCATGAGTAATTGCCAGGATAAACCTACAAAGTTGTGTTTATCTTGTTTCACACAATTAATGTGCAGAAATAACTAGAGGCCTAGGTACAATTTTCTCTATTTCTACAATTTCTGGCCCTACCTACCCTCTAACCCTCAGGGCCAAACCCCTTCCTTTTTTACAGATCTATTAAATGTGGCAGAGAAAAGGTCAAGGACCTGCAAGACTATTTTATCCTTTCTCAACAATGCCGTGGGGCCCATGAGGTGGAGTGTTGAAGACCAGCTGGACACAAATTGTTGTGGGGTCGACTCTTTTAGGGGTCAGACAGAGGCATAGCCTAACGTTGGTCTGACCGAATGCACTTCCAACCAATGTTTCACCCTCCATAGCCCTAATGTCAAGGACTTGCCCTGCACCCATTCTTTAAATCACACAAAGGGCCAGGCAAGTGCTACTTCCCCTAAACCATCTATTACCTTTCCGCGAGGTGCTAGTCACAAAAACTGAAATCTGGGGAAATTGAATAAGCTTAATGCTGGTAATAAGCCAGGAAGGGGGATAAAAAGGGGAGCCTGACACAAGACCTCATATCTGTCACTGGGTCTTGTAATCTGTATGACCTCTTTAAGCAACAGGAACTGCAAATTTCTACGGCTTTTGATGGGCTTGCCTCATGAATCTCCAAAGTATAGGAGGTAGTGGGCAAACTACAATATTCTTTGGGTTCTATTCACATGCGTATGGCGAACCTTCTGAGAATAACAACCCTCTGAACCCTCTCCACTCACAATGCTCCCAATGTACCTCCACAGGTTCATTTAAGTATGTACCACCCACATCAACCCACAGAGATCGATAAGGGGTAGCCGGTCACTGGTTCTATTGCTGACAGCAGAGCTAGAGCCATTCTGCCACCCCTTGTTACTCAGCTACAGCTCCAGGAGGCTGAGGCTGGTGGTCTCACTGGTAGGAAATCAGCCCTGACGAAATCTATTAGTATATAGGTTGAGGGCATTAAGGGAGGGAAAGGTATAACTCAACTGAGGTCATATTGAAGGATTCGCTTTGCGAGGTCTTCAACCAACTTCCTTCTGCACCTACCTCATATGCTTTGGTAATGACTAACATTTCCCCACGCCCCCAAAGGGTAAGGATTCCAAAAGTTACAAGCAGTAGCTTAAAAATAATGTCCCACACAGGCAGCGTAAACCTTGAACAATCTCTTTACAAAGAGATCATTATGCTTAAGAGAGTGGGTTGGATAGGGTATTCCAACAAATCCTGTGCCGGCGACTGTATAGTCATAAACATTTGCAATGCTTGGAGGGTGGGTTCCATCCTCAACAGAGCTATGTCCAGAACCGTACCAAGAAGTAGAATCACCTTGCTCCTCTGGACTTTTTGTATAGACCCACAAGCATGGGTTGCTCAAGGTGGTGCGGGGCAAACCTGGGCCGGGAGAGACTCTGGCCGCTCATGTCATTATGGGCAGATCTCTTGTCTACCTCTCAGCAATCACTTTGAAATACTGAGAACGCCAAAACGGTCAAGACTGACTGGCCCCTGGGGCAGGTAACTCTGCAGGTTTTAACTATGCCAGCCCCCACCAGTGCCCTTAACGTGATAAGTTGCACTATCACCGGGGTCTTTGGGAAACTAGGTGATGATGAGTGGATTAAGATGTTAAGCTCCTTTGATATTATCAGCCCACAGGAGACGTGGGACACAATGGGGTTATGCATATAGATGGCTACACTGTGTTTGCCTCCAATGCCATCCCTTTTTCATCCATGGCAGAGCCAAGGGGGTGTTAGTGATGTTCATAAAACTGACTTTAAACTGCAAACAGGAGGTGATTGCCACCAGCACGTCCTACATCCTTTGGCACTCTCCAGAATTTTGCAAAAACGTTTAGGGTGCTACACGTGAATGTGCATTTTACCCAACGCCAAATTAGGATGGCGATGAGTATCGCGGAGGATGCAAAGTCCTTCCGCTGCTTTTCCGCCTGAGGAAAACGCACCGATTACCTGGCGGACGGAAAATATGGTGGCGGTACCTAGCAGACATCGTCCACCATATTATGATGTGTCCTGGAAAAGGCCTTACCATGGTGGCGCTGGCACCATAGAAAGGCTGGCGGGGATTGAGTTTGGGGGCCTGTTGTGGGCTCCCTCGGTGTGGGGGGAGGGTGTAGGTCGCTGGGATTTCCATTCACAAGGTAGCAGGCATCACGTGGTGCCTGCCACAATGTGCATGGAAATGCACATCATGGCATTTTCTCATTACGAACGGTGCTGCAACCAGCAGCACCGTCCACAATATTAAAAGGCCAAGATGCGCCCGCCAGAATGGCGGGTACATCCTAATTGGACTGGTGGGGCCGCTGCACATCTGGTGGGCGGTCCCAGCACTGCTATGATGGCAGGCGGACGGATGTCCGCCCGCCATCATATTGACCCTCTTAATCTCAGTTAGGGAGGAGTATGATGTTGTTAGGGACCTTAGAAAGTTTTTAGATTACTTTATTTTTCTTACTACTAGTTTCAAGGTGTTTATGTGGATATTCGATTTCAATTTGCATACCAGCATGGATTGCTTCTTGTATGGGGACATTGATGTTGTTTCTCTCAGTAACGATTAAGTGCATCTCAAATATACTAAACAGGGAAAAATGTTAAATAACATGATCTAAGATTATAATCTAGTTAATTTGTTTAATAAGGGGGAAATTAATTCTGCGGAAATGACACCTACATTTAAGGGGGCAGAGCCCAGGACGCTTATTGACTTTATCTTTGTTTCGGCTTGCCTATTTTCCTCCCTTGTAAACGTCAAGGTGGTTTGAGACAAACATAGTGACCATAATCCCCCTTTGGTTACTTTGTGGTGGTGTCATGCACCTTTGGATACTGTCTGGCTATTGAAGGAATCCATCAGTCTAAAAGATCAGGGCTGAAGGTTAAAGTGGGAAAAGGTAATACCAGCTGAATTTTAATTGCAATTTGCAATCTTCCTGTCAATATGAGTTTCCAAGCTGCTCAAATTAAGAAGCCACTGATGAAAGCATTCTGGCAGCTTTTTCCAACCACTGCAGGTGCATTAAGTCTGTTCTTACCATATATGGGACTGTGTCACATCACCCTCTTATAGGTGGTTTGATAAGAAGTGCTCACTGGCCCCTAAATAGTTATTGGTGACACTGCAAAAGATGCTCTGTAATCCAGATGAGGTGAGCAAGTCCAGGGCTACATATCGAGTGAAAAGAAATGAACAGAGGAGCAATTTTAAAAAGGAGATATGGGACAACTTTTTGGTGGTTTGTGCTTCCCAGGATAGCGCGTCCTTCTTGAGGGTATTGAATCACTTATTGTTCCGTTCATAGCGGTTGTCAGACCAGGCCTTAGCCATCCCTTCTCAGGCTTGGGTGGATCACTTTGCAGCCATTTATGACATTGAGGACACTGAATAACGCTTACCTCATGTCCAGGGGTACTCAAGGATTGTTTTTGGATGGGAGGAATCGAAAAGGCTAATATGTCCTTGACTGCAGACAAGATTCCTGGACCCAGCGGGGTCCCCGGGAACTTGTTCAAGTCCCTAGTCGATCTAAGGGCACCGTTTCTGACATAACGCATTAATGCAGCCATTCGCGGACACTGCATATTGTTATGATCTGTCCTAGATATAGCTATTTACAATATTACCATGAAATTTAGACAGGAGACACCTATGCATTTGTTTTTACAAAGTTAACTAAAATCTAAGGTGTGCTTTTTTGGTAACAATTTTATCAGGACACTCTATTTGAGGTGAAAAGGCTCCTTTGGATTATATGTGGTTCCCTTTCTGTGGTTGTAATTTTATCATGTGCTTTTAAGTTTGTATATTTGTATGCTCTAGATATTCACTTTAACAATGTATTTCCTGCTGTTCCACTATCATATGTATTTAGACTCTATTTTTTTAATATTTTTATGTTTTGCTAAATGGAATGTTTACTTGTGTGTGGGTTTTTAATATTTTATTTTTTTGTTGACAAATTTTTATATGTGTATTAAGATTGTGCTTTATAATTGTTTACCCATGTCTGTAATTTTATCATTTTCATGTGGACAATCGAATAAAGTTTATACCACTACCTACTATGTACACTGTTTTTCTGTTGGACTACTTCAATTGGACTTCAACTCCTTATGGGTGAATTACTCCTTATGGGGGAATGTCAATGTTCAGAGTATAACCTTAGGGTTCTGTGAATAAGATGTTTATTTTTAGCATCCAACTATAGGTACTGGGTCCAGTTTAGGACTAGGCAATAATTGTTTGTGGATTTCAGTTATTTTATGTTATTGAACACTTAGGGGGCCATTATGATGGCAATCATTATGATAGCCTGCCCTGCAGTCCTGGGTCATGCTATGGAGGCGGTGCCTAGCAGGCACCACCCACCATATTATGATATGTGCAGACTTTGGCCTTTCCATGGCAGCGTTCACAAGGTGGCAGGCACCGCGCTTTGCCTGTCACATTGTCCATGCCAATGCACAACATGCATCTTTTGCATTGCAGCGGGTGCTGCTTACAGCACCGCCCGCCGCAATGTAAAATATGTGGGATGCGACCGCCAGGGTGCCGGTCTCATCCTAATGGGCATAGCGGTACAGCCGCACCTCTGGCAATCGGTCCTGCTTACGGTGATGGGCGGACATCATAATGGGGCTCCTAGAAAGTACACACCCCAATGCCTTGATAATAATAGAAAGTATGTTGCACTTAGTGGTTGATAAGAAATGTCGGGCTGCCTTACATTTCTTCCTTGAAGATGAATAAATGACAAAAAAGGGCATGAGAAGAGCAAAGGCTCAGAAGTCTAAACTTCTTACAAAATCTTTTGACAATATGTTTACAGTCATGTTTCAAGGATTAAGCATTATTTTAGTCTTATTGAGTCTTTCATTTATGCCTAATAAGTTAGATTTAACTCAAGTGGTTTTATTTAGGCGTAGAGGTTTATTTCTAAAGTTTAATCAGAGCCTAGGGGAAGGTGCTTTAGGCTTAAAGATTTAGGGCCTGAATTAGATCTTGGTGACACTACCGGCATTCTGCTGCAGCAGCGACCAAAAGTACTCTGTGAAGCTGATGGCGGTCCACCAGCCCTATTCAGATGTATGCTGGCTGACTCTCCGTCCATGTCGACGGAGTGTTTACCACCACTTACGAGGCTCACTGCTGCTGAAGCGAACTCCAATGCTGGCAAATAGTACTCTGTCACCATCAGGGTGGTGGTATTCTTCTGAGCCAATTTAGATTTCACAGTTGTGCTGGCTATGTTCTAGCAAAAAGAATACTTGATGGACAGAATGCAGAACAATGTCATACATTCACCCCAGTACGGAGATCTGAACCTAAATCCATGATTTTTGCTCACCATGCCATTCCAGTTTGAAGCCAGCCATATGCAAATCAGCCTTGACCCTGTGACACATGGGAACAGTCCAGCCCGAACTGCCAGGCCAGGTCCTCCCTGGACTGGAAACAAGCATCCTAGGACCAGTTTTAGGGTTTCACCCTTCATCAGCCAGGATAGCTTGACTCCAGTGGCATGGAGGCATGGACCCACATCTGGGCATACCCATCCCACTCGGGGTGACAAATGCAAAAAGAAAAATTGATGGACAGAATGCAGAACAATGTCATACATTCACCCCAGTACAGGGATCTGGGCCTATATACATAATTTTTTTGCTCACCATGCCATTCCAGTTTGAACCCAGCCATATGCAAATCAGTCTTGACCCTGTTCCTCATGGGAACAGTCCAGTCTGAACTGCCAGGCCAGGTCCTCCTTGGACTGGAAACAAGCATCCTAGGAGCAGTTTCGGGGGTTCACCCCTCATCAGCCAGGATAGCTTAACTCCAATGGCATGGAAAACACGGGACCCACGGCTGGGCATACACATCCCACTTGGGGTGACAAATGCAAAAAGAACAATTGGTGGACGGAATGCGTCTTTGGTTGTGTTCTAGCGGCAGGTTTCCAGGCAGAGTGAATCAGTCGCGGGATGCTGTCAACATTGGAATATTCTAGTCACTGTAGGCGTGATGCTTGCATCACACACCGGATGTGTTTTGGCTACTTGTTTGCTCCATTTCAGACCCTGATCCTTTGCCATTCCACAGCACCACGACATTTGAAAGGTGAATTCGGTCACTGAAGTCAGGTTATTTTGGTGCTTTTCCCTGTTTCTTGTCCCGTTTTCTTCTTTCATATATTTTCTTGTGGTTAATTAATTTGATTTCATTATATTTATTTGGAGAAAACCAGGTCACAAAAACCCTAGTTTCACTGAAGGAGAATTGTCAGTCATGGTGGATGAAATCATAAGAGTAGAGCCACAATTGTTTGTAGCCCAAGTCCAAAATACACTCCTATCTCATAAAAGTGATATATAGTCCAGAAAAGTTATCAGACTTAATGCTATAGCAAACAACCTGCACACACAGAAGGAAATTAGGAAGAGGTGGAGCGACTTCTGGGGCAGAGTGAGTCCCCTGGCCTCCAAGCATCACGTGGAGGCCCAGAGGACTGGTGGTGGTTCTCCTAGGCCCCCCATACAAATCATTCCTTGGGAGGGGAAGGTCTTGTAGATCCTACATCGTGAAGGCTTGACAGGAATCCCTGATGGAGTGGCTACAGGCAATTTACACTTTTCAATGGGTTACTAAACCTAAATGTCCTGTTTGCTCTGAAGCTAGCTGGTGGTAATGTGTTCAGCGCAATTTATTTTACATAGAAACATAAATATATCAGTAACATCTTGTTTGTGGCTTGTCTGCTTGAAAATATAGAGTTGTATTTAAGATAACAGGTTTCAATAGCCATTACATTTCACACCATGGAATGGTGCTTGTAAGTGTTTGTATTCTAAGTAACAAATAACATATATGTGTTTCACACAGTGAATGTCTGTTCTCTTTCTACTGCAGATTTACTTAAGGTATGCTCAAGTCACAATTTTGCAGGTGTTGTGATTGTGTCATTGAAATAACTACAACTACCATGATGCCTTGTTTCAGTTTTGTGATAATAATATTGCCATTTAATTTTGCTCATTCTCCCTATTTTATCATATTTTCACCTATGGCGAAGTGTCATTTATTGATCAATCTTTATTTAATGCTCTCTTTTGAAAATTGTTTATGCTGAAATTTGTATGTTGCCCTTTTCTTGTCATGTAATCGAATTGATGTCCATAGTTTCAAAAATCAACTTTTGTAAAATGGTATGCTGAATAAAAGTGTCTTATGTGAGAACTGAACTCTGCACTGTTTATTGATGACCGTTGCTAAAGATTTCTCTACGTTGTGTAAATGTCTGTATTTTAGCCCGCTAGGCTTTGGAATCGTAAATTTCACATTTGTCCTCTCTACTGTGTTGTGTTGAATTGTTGATACATTGCATGTATACTTATTAATTTATCTTTTTTCATTTCATGACATCTTCTTACCTGTGTATTTGAAGTAGTTATGTATGAAACATAAACTTTGTGTAATTAATTACATTTCCACTGAAAGGTCTAAACATGACATTCAATTCCATTTCCCTTTTTGGTTACTATAGTATATTTGCTCAAAACTAATTGGATGTGTAATCCACACTTTTACAAAATATGTTATGTTACATTCATTAGAGGTCCATCAGCCAGAGCACATGGCCAAACAGCTGTGTCTCAGGATACCTCCACTCCAACCCAGGATCAAGCCTCGAGGGAGGACTCCACTCGTGAAAGACTGGATGAAGAGTAACGTCCTGGTCCATCTGGTCTGCCTGGGCAGACTGCTCCAGTGAGTCTCCTTCAGCCCACACCTGCACCTCCCATCCGAGCTGTTACAACACCTCAGCAGATGGATACCTCCACTTCCTGTGTTCAAAGCAACTTTTCACCCATCTTGGGTCCCCCAGTCCTGGCTGGTGGTAAAACAACACCACTACCACCACCTGTAGTTTAGTCAGGACTCAGTCGGATGGGGCACACTGGCTCAAGACCACAGGTTAGTGGGGTTAGGGGCCATGGGAGGGATCCGGTGGGCCAGCATAGTAAAGCCACTGGGGTCACTGTCACCCAGGTCATAATCAACCAAGTCTTGCGAACCCTCCATCAATACTAAGACATGATGGACCAGCTCCTTACAGAGTTCCAGGACATGAAGAACTTGTAGAGGGAGCATAATGTTCATATGGATAATGGATAATCTGAACTTCAATGTGGCCTCCCGGACTGGGGTGCTGCAGGACCTTTACACACACACATATATATATATATATATAATATATATATATATATATATATATATATATATATATATATATATATATATATATATACAAACAAACTCTTCAAACAGCACACTCCCGCCGTAAAATGAAGACACGGACCACGTAGGCTGCAGTAATATATATATATATACAGAAAAAACCATGGGTTATAGACCATATATAGTTAGGAATTAGCATTTACAAAACCTTGAAAATTCACTGAAAAAACCATAGGTTATAGACCATATATAGGGGTCGATTAGGATCGCGGACGGACTTGCGTCCGTCCGCGACCCCAGAGCAGGAGGGAACCTCCACATGGCATGCGGAGTTCCCTCCTGTGCAATTAGGATGTGACCGCCACCCTGGCGGTCACATCCTCTATTTTCAACATTGCCGCGGGTGCAGCTTCAAGCTGCACCCGCGGCAATGTTAAAAATGCACGCATTGCATTTGCATGCAGAAAGAGGCAGGCACCGCGCGGTGCCTGCCGCTTTCTGCATGCAAATGCAGGGGGGTACTATAGGTACCCCCCATGTGCACCCCCCACCCCCCCTTCACCTAGGGGGCCCGCAACGGGCCCCCGCAGTGAAGTTCCGTATGCTTTTCCGCGGCGGAAAACCCGCCGCGGAAAAGCATACTTTACTGGCCATCCTAATATGGTGGACGGTGTCTGGAAGACACCGTCACCATATTAGAGCTTTTCCGCCGCGGTTGTAATCCGACCGCGGCGGAAAAGCTGCGGACGGAAACCAGGACCCACCAGCCATCCTAATCTGGCGGTGGGTCTTTGGTCAGTCCGCTGCGGATTTTCCGCATCCTTGGGGCCGGCGGTGGCTTCCGCCGGCCCCGTGGATGCGGAAAATCCGCTATCATAATGACCCCCTTAGTAAGGAATTAGCATTTACAAAACCTTATTTTACTCACACAAAACCATTGAAATTCGCATATATAGTTAGTTGCACTAACTATATATCGCGCACCCGCAATCCACTGCTGATGATGTCACATATTACATCATTCATGACATGGTCAGTGACATCACTGATGACATCACTGATGACATCTCAAATGACATCACTGATGGCATCACTGATGACATCTCAAATGACATCACTGATGACACCACTGATGACATCTCTATTGACATTACTGATCACATCACTGATGATATTTATTTATTTATTTATTTAAAATTTTATATAGCGCGCAGTTACCCTTGGGCATTCCAGCGCTTATCCAGACACCATCAGATAGTAAAAACGGCCAGATTAATGCACTCAAGCAGGAAACAGATGGGTTTTAAGACATTTGCGAAACCGCAGTGTACAAGGCTCGGCACGGAATTTTAAAGGGAGCGAGTTCCACAGCCTCGCCGTGTGAACTGAGAATCTTCTCCCGCCAGTGCGGGCTCTTTTGACTCTGGGGACTAAAAGAAGGTGTTTTTGGTCGGAGCGCAACGTTCTGCTCGCTTTATAGGGACCGCTAAATTCTTTAGTATAGGGGGCCTTTCCCCAGGAGAATTTTATGGACTATACAGAGTGCTTTAAATATGACTCTCTCCAGCACTGGAAGCCAGTGCAGCGCCTTTAAGGCAGGTCTAGCTGATTGCGTCCTAGGAATGTCCATGAGCAGCCTTGCCGCCGCATTTTGGACCTGCTGGAGTTTCTTAAGAGTGGATTCAGGAGCGCCCAAAAAAATGCAATTACTGTAATCCAATCTGGATGTGATCAGGCCCTGAATCAACTGCTTCCTAGATGTTACAGGTAAGAGAGGGAAAATTTTACGGGCGGACCGTAACAGGGCGAAGCACACTCCTGCAGTTTTCTTAGCTTGGGTCCGAAATGACAAGTCTTGCTCTAACCAGACTCCCAAGCTCTTAATCGCCTCCTTAGGGTCCGGAAGGTCTCCCATACAACTCGGCCAGCTGGTCAAAGGGAGAAGAGAGATTTTGCTTCCTAACAGCATTATTTCAGTTTTCGAGCCGTTCAGCTTAAGGGCTGATTCTTCCATCCAGGTGTGAACGTCCGACAGGCAGGAGTGCAGTATGTCAGGATTCTCAGCCAGTTGGGATAGAGAGACCACCAACTGCGTGTCGTCCGCATTACAGATGATCTTGATGTCATACGGGGCGACTATGTCCTCCAGGGGGGCCATATATACATTGAATAATGTCGGGCTGAGGGAGGAGCCTTGTGGCACTCCACACTGGAGGGAGATCGATTTAGATAGCTCACCGCCTTCCCAGACCTGGTATGTTCGTCCGGTAAGAAATGACCTCAGCCACTGCAGGGCGACCCCAGACACCCCTACCTCAGCCAGCCGCTGAATCAACACCTGATGGTTCACGGTGTCGAACGCCGCACTGAGGTCCAGGAGGATCACTGCCACTGACCCTCCTGAATCCAGAATGCGTCTGGTTTTGTCAATGACAACCAAGAGGGCAGTGTCGGTACCCTGACCTGGACGGAAACCGGTTTGCGAAGCTCGAAGCAATCCGTTGGACTCCAAAAAGCCTGACATTTGTTGGTTGACCAGCCTTTCAGCGATTTTGCTGAGTCCCGGCAACAGAGATATGGACCTAAAGTTAGCCAGGTCCGAAGAATCCAAATTAGGCTTCTTTAAAAGTGCCTTAACAACAGCTGTTTTCCAGGTTGGTGGCACCAGGCCCTGGACAAAGGAAGCGTTCATTAAGTCTGTAACAGGAGCCACGATGGAAGCTGCTACTTGTTTAAGGAACTTCATAGGGGCCGGGTCCATGGGGGAGCCACTTTTCAGGGATGCTAAAGCTTTGGAAACTTCAGCCACTGATACTGGGCCAAAAGAGTCTAGATGGATGGCTGTCTCACTAGCTTGTGTTCCTATGTTCAGTTTACCAGTATCCTGAGGCGGTAAGAGCTGGGGCAGGGTGTATAAAATCTTCTCAATTTTTGTGTGGAAGAACTCTGCTAGCTCCGTACATTTCTGTTTGTCATAAGTGACTGCAGGCTCGGGAACTTTGAGAAGTTCTTTTACCACTTTAAAACTCTCTCTAGAGGAGCTAGAGGCAGATTTTATGCGCTCTTCAAAGAATTGGGCTTTTGCCTGTCTAAGAGCAGACTTATAGCCCCTCATCACGACACGGTATTCGTCTCTCCTGGATATCTCCCATTTCTTCCTCCACAACCTCTCCAGCTTTTTACATCCCTTCCTAAGGGCACGAAGCTCTACAGAGTACCACGGAGCAGATCCTACTCTTTTCTCCCTCTTTTGAGCTCTCTTTTTCGGAATGAGGGCGTCTAAAGAGGCGGACAGCCAGTGGTTAATATTGGCATCTCCCTTAATTGGGTCTGACTCACAGGGAAGGGGCATGTCTTCCAACTTGGAGGTCCAGTCATTGATCGATAATCTGGACCAGGCTCAGTCCACCAGGAAAGCCTGCTTGGCACTTGTGGGCCGTGAGTCGACTTGCCAAAGTGCTGATACCAAGAAATGGTCAGACCACGGGAGGGGATAGGCGGGCCTAGCCGTAAGACGTGGAATATTGGAGATCATTGGGTCAAGTAGGTGTCCCTTTTCATGCGTGGCCCCGGAGTAAATTAGGACCAGCTCGCATGCTTTCAAATCGCCCTGCAGATCTTGGGCTAGTAGATCAGCAGGGTCGTCGAAGTGGAGATTGAGATTTCCCAGCACCATGAAATTAGCCATGGATGAGGCCAAGATCGTCACTGATTCCGTTAGGGAACTCACAAAGTCACCCAAACCGCCCGGGGGTCGGTAAATCAGTAAGCCTGATATCGAGACTGTAGGGGATATCCGTAAAGCGAAGTAGCAGCTCTCACAGTCCAAAATTGATCCATTCTGAGCCCTACATACAAACGAGTCCCTATATAAAATAGCGAGGCCACCTCCTCGCCCCTTCAGTTCTGTCCAAGTGATAGACAAGATAGCCCGGCGGAAGGGCTTGCACGATGTCAGCATCGGAACTAGGAGTCAACCACGTTTCCGTCAAAAACAAGATATCTAAGTCTGAATCTTGTAAAAGTAGGTTGACTTCTGCTGAGTGCCGTGGGAGAGATCTACAGTTCAATAGACCTACCGCCAAGGTGTTCTTCCCTTTGTCGGAGAGAATGGTCTCACTTAGCCTGGCAACTGTGGGAGGAGTAGGGCCTTTATAAGCTGGTTCACAGCCGACGATATTCATGTGGCGTAATGCTAAAAGCGCATCTCAGTCATATATCTGCCTCAGAGCAGAGCTTTTGAGCAGAGTACCAGGCCCTAGGCCCGTCTGGGCCCGGACGGGCACAGACGAGCTGGACTCTGGCGTGACTCCGGCGCTGAGACGGCGCTTCCGCTGCGCATCACCGCTGCGCGTCTCCATCGTAGCTTTAAGTAGGGACCTCGCCTCATGTGGATAAACACTAAAGCACTCCCGAGAATGGCACCTGCAGAGCGTTCCGAAGCTACCCCCAAGATGGCGGCGGTCGTGTAAAACTGCCTGAAGACCCGCGAAAGGCCCGGTGAGGGTCACAGTTTATTGTGCAAGTAAGAGCTGATCTAAGAAGAGCCCTTTTAAAAACAGGGTATACGAAAAGAAATAAAATGTATAACTAGTGGCAAAAACGGGATATTATGTTAAAAAGCGCGCAACAAGTCTGCACAAAATGCTAGCTGAAATAAACTGTACTCTACACCAGAGTACATAGAGCGATAGCGCAATCCGCTACACAGCGCACAAACCTTTGTCCAGGTTTGTCCATCATTCATGTGATAATACGATGAACCTCTTCAGACTCTATTATAACCTTAGATACAATCAGTGTAAACAGACACTCACAGACTGTCACTCATCCATGGAGTTACTCACACACCTAGTCAGTCATGCAAAGAATCAATCACACCTCCATTTCCTCAACTATACAGTTATACACACCTTACTTATTCAAACATATACTAACACATATTTACTCTCTTATACAATCCCTGATACAAGTTCACAATGATCCATACAGCCACTCACATATTCACTGGCTCTTATGCACAGTTATTTATATATGTCAACTCTCACATGTACTGTGTTTTACATATGTACTTACTTTGACATGTAGCACTGAGATATCCATTCACTCACCAATACACTCATGCACAAGGTCAACCGCCCATACAGCTGTTTCCACATGCACTTTTGAACCCATACATCTAGTGAATCAACTGCTCACACATCTATGCACAGAGTCATACACCTCCCAGTCACCCACACACACACTCAGTCTCCCATACAAATACTTGGGCAACCAATCAATAACCCATATAGTTACTCATATAGCTACTGATCAACACATGCAGCAGTTTACAGAACAGCAGACATAATGATGCACAAATTAAGACAGTTTAGTCACTAACCCATGCACTCAGTGAGACACATTTAATCACTCACTCATACAGTCAGTCATGCACCTACTAAATCCTTCATCCAGACACTTATACATCCACTCATTCTTCAATATGTAAGACATATTTTAACTTTACAGAAACAGTCACTGGATGTTGTCATCAGTGATGTCATCAGTGATGTCATTTGAGATGTCATCAGTGATGTCATCAGTGATGTCACTGACCATGTCATGAATGATGTAATATGTGACATCATCAGAAGTGGATTGCGGGTGCGCGATATATAGTTAGTGCAACTAACTATATATGCAAATTTCAATGGTTTTGTGTGAGTAAAATAAGGTTTTGTAAATGCTAATTCCTAACTATATATGGTCTATAACCTATGGTTTTTTCAGTGTATATATATATATCATTTCTATGGCAAAATGAAACCCCTCATTTTGTTCCTTTTCAAATTAAATATATTAAGTGTTACCACTTTATTCCAATCAAGATGACTTCAGGTGTGCCATACTTTTGTCATAAGTAAGACTGTTAGCGTTCTAGTTGTTCTTTAGAACACTCTGGGACATTCTGTCATTGGGCTATAGTTGGGCTACATCTGGCTGATATTTGGGCTCTTTTGTCTCTGGTGGCCATCTTGGGAGACTGCATATCAGAATTTTTTTAATGAAATATAAGAGGATTTGAGAAGTCACTCAAAATGTGCCCTAATTTTTCTTTCTTCAGCAATAATCATAATTTCTATGGCAAAATGAACCCCCTCATTTTGTTCCTTTGCAAATTAAATGTTTTAAGTGTCAACACTTTATTCCAATCAAAATGACTTCAGGTGTGCCATACTTTTGTCATAAGTAAGACTGTTAGCGCTCTAGTTGTTCTTTAGGACACTCTGGGACATTCTGTCATTGGGCTACAGCTGGCTAATATTTGGGCTACATTTGTTTTTTTTTGTCTCTGGTGGCCATCTTTGGGCTACATTGGACTACATTGGGCTACATTGCGCTACATTTGGGCTCTAACATATATATAGCCCAATGTAGCCCAATATATATTTTTCAAAGTTAATTTTAGGAAAAACCACTGAAGCATATATCTTGAGACATAGCAAAGGCACATCGGGGTACCAGTCCCTACAATTTTGCCAAGTTTGGTGGAAATCCATTCAGCCGTTCGGGCTAAAAGTGAGTCCAACCGCCCTATGGAAAACTCAATGTTAAAAACATGTTTTGGGACCCCCCTTTTTTCTCGGCCCCCGCTTGACAAAACCCCCCCAAAACTTTCAGGGGACGCTCAGAAACAAAATGTGCCATTTTCCTGAAAATTTCAGCCAATTCCGTCCATCAACGCCAAAGTTATTCAACATAGAATTTTCAGAAATCCCTATTAAAAAAAATCCTAACTATATATACCTACTGGCGACCGCCAGTAGGTTATATATATATATATATATATATATATATATATATATATATATATATATATATATATATATATATATATATAAATATATATATATATATATATATATATATATATATATATATATATATATATATATATATATATATATATATATATATATATATATATATATATATATATATTCCAACCAAGTTTTTGGCGCTAAGCTGTGTTGGCCCCTTGCAGCGGCGGGCTTTGGACGGGATCGCCAATCCCAAAATACTCCAACTTTTCGTTCACCTTTCAAAGAACGACGTCCAAGCCTCAGCTGTATGTCAAAACTGGATTTATTTCACATCCCACTCGACGCGTTTCGGGAAAGCCTTCCCTTTGTCACGAGTACATTGGTCAGTTACATCCATTCGTTTTAAAGAAAATCACATGACTTAATTGCATGATAAACATGGCCAACAGACTACCAACACATCATATGTCTGGAGCTACGTACTGCGCCTTATTTTAGAATACTGAGCTCTAGTATGCATACAGGCAGACCCGGGGAACCTCGATGGGAAGTTGCTTCGCCCCCAGCTTTGCGGGGTTGTACCTAGGCTGGTGGGAGGAGCAAGTGGTGAAGAACATCTCCCACTTTTCTGACCACGTGGTCCTCTGGGTCCGCTTCATCGATGATATTTTTTGTGTGTGGAAGGGTAGTTTGGAGGAGGCCGAAGAATTTGAAAACATCTTGAATGATAACTCGTTGAATCTAAAATTTACCAGCAATATGCACAAAAGTCACCTAGAATTCCTGGACGTTCACTTGGCTGTTGAGGGTGAAGTGTTAACCAGTTCTCTCTTTCGCAAGCCAACGGCTGGCAACAGCTTACTGCATGCTGAAAGTTGTCATCCACCAAACTTGAAACGCAGTATCCCTTTTGGTGAACTTATCAGGGCTAAACGAAATTGCAGCATGCAGGAGTCATATGAAACTGAGAAGAGTGTGATGTGTAAAAGATTTTGTGAAAGGGGTTACAGCAAACATGTCATTAAGCAAGCTGAAACTAAGGTTGAACTCATGGAAAGAAAAGATTTACTGGTTCCCAAGGCTCGCACGAATTCTGACCAGATCAGATTCATTACTAGCTTTGATAGTCAGTCATGGAGAGTCAGGAAAAGTCTTGAGAAATATTGGGATGTCCTAAAACTCGACGATGACATAAAAGAAGTAATCAGTGACCGTCCTGCAGTTACCTTTAGAAAGGCAAAGTCGCTTAAAGACACTCTAAGCAATGCCTTAATAAAGGAAAAAACCAAAAACTTGCAAACTGCTGGATTTTTTCCGTGCAGAAATTGCAAGGCTTGCAAACACAGCTATAAATGTAAAAGCGTAAAAATCTCCCAAGACCAAGAAGAACACAAAATCACGAAACAACTGGGGTGCAACACTGAATTCGCGGTATACGCGTTACAGTGTCCCTGTAACAAATGTTATATAGGGATGACCACAAAAAAAGCCAAATTGAGGGTGTTGGAACACATGAGGGCCATTAAAAATGTCAATCCACAGTATCCGGTGGCAAGGCATTTTGCCTCTGTACATAACCAAAATCCTGATCTGTTGAGATTCACGGTGATTGACTGTGTGGAAAAGAAAGAAAGGGGTGGTAACAGGTTGTTGGCTCTGCGAAAACTCGAGTCCCGTTACATCATACGATATAACACCACACATCCGAATGGGCATAATTTGGGGGAAGAATTGGCTGTTCATTTGCAAACTTGAAAATGTATTAATAGCTGTTCACTGTCCTCCATCATTTTCCATTCTTGAAGTCTATGAATGTTTTAAATTCACTTTGGTGCAAGGACTTTTTAAAAATTATTGCATATATTTTTGTTTTTCTTTATTTACAGATGTCATCTTGAAACGTGACTGCTTAAAAATCACCCACTTGGGTAGCACACAGTCTGATTAATGACTTTGATTTGAGAAACAACGTCAACTTGACGGAAAATTATTCTTTGGATTGACTTTGTGGCTTACTGTGAGGTATCACAAAATTGGAGCCTTTTGGCTGAAATCATTACCCACTTGGGTTTATTCACGCATACGAACTGGTGTAAAAATGCCATCAAGGACAATCTTTATTAATGGAACGTGTTTCTCTAGTATTTGTTAATTCACGTTTTGTAATTGTTACAAAGTGAAAAAAGAAAACATTGTAGCAAAGTATTTCTTTCATGTCCTTGCAAACACGTGCACGTTATTTTGTATCATGTCACTTTAAATAGAATGGCCGCTTTAAGTAATGTTACCCGTGAGCAAGAAGCTTGGCTTCGAAACGCGTTGGGTTTTGTTCGTGAGCCAAATAAATACTAACATCAAGCACCATTTGGGCCTCGGCACTGGTTTTTTGATGAAAAATCGTGGTATACCAGGAAAAGGTATAATAACAAGGAAGTGGCGATTCCGCCGGGAGCCCGCCGTTGCAAGCGGCTTAAGCCAGCCAAATTCTGTGTGGTTTATTTTTGAAAAAACGCTTTTGCCCGCCGAGAACAGCTGCTGGGGAGAAAAGATCGAGAAACATTTCCGGTGTTCTGACCCAACACACACCGTGAGCAGGGTGAGTCCGAGGACCGCTAGGCTTTTCGTGTGTGTGTGAAGGTTAAAGACATAGGAACGGTTCCACCAGAAAAATTGTTCTGGAGCGATACGGCGAAAAGCTTGATGTTTACAGCGAAGCGCTTTTATGCACGCTGAAAGGTATTTACAATGGCGGAATCACGAAAGAGTAAGAGACAGGAGGCAGCAACTAAACTGTTTGCAGGCATTAACAGCGCGAGTGACGACAAACCGTCATCTTCTAACCCAAAGGTCGATGATGTAAAAAAGTTGTGGGACACTTTGTGGAGAATTCTTAAAAAAGAACAATCCAAGTGGTGGGAGGCGGCCGCCCTCACGAAGTATGTAGAATGTAGTCGGATTCCACGGGGGCTTCGGATTTTCGTGATCCCAACTTTCCAGGACCCTGACCCGGAGTTGATAGACGAGTGGATGACTAACAATCACACGTGTTCCATGAATATGCTGAGAATGTTAATCAAACATGCGGAAAAAGAATGTATAAAATTGAATCTGGAAAGCGAGGTGCTTGTGACCAAATTGAAGGAAAAATACACAGAAGTGGATTTCTCTGCTGAAATGATGAAAATGGAAAAGAAATTAGAAAAAGTTGAAGAGGAAATAAAGGCAAAAAAACAAAGAAAATTTATCAGGGATGAAATCGACTATAAAAATGGGCAAATCCTAACTTTCGCCAAAAAATATCAAGTGATGCGTGAGGCGACTACTAAAGTGAGCAAAACAAAAGCTACCGTCAATCAAACGTCAGTTCTGGAAGCAAGTGTGAATGATGATGAAATTCCACCAGCGAGGTCTGACTATGAAAGTTCTGAATGTGATACAACGGAGGTAATTGCTCCAACTAATGTAAAAGACAAAATTTTAAACGAAATAGCCCTCATGAATCGTGGTCGTCAAACGTACACTCCACCAAAAGGTCGTGGAAGAGGCGGCAGAGGCGGATTGGCAGCAAGAGGAGGATTAACCAGTGTAACAAGATCAGTAAGCCCCGTGGGAACCAGAACAAGAGGCAAAAAAGCACAGATATGATGGGAGACGACAAAAAAACTGTGGTAAACCTTTCTAAGCATATTTTAACACCAGAACAAATTGTAGTCTTATCACGCGGTCTGTCATTTTGTCCGACGGCCAAATTTAATTTTACTGATGCCCGAATTGATTTATTTAAGTTTACGAGGAAACTTAAACTCAGGAAATGGTTTGCAACCAAGTCACGCCCCAAGTCTACCATTGATAAAACAGCTAAAAGCGCTTTGTCAGTTAATGATGCAGAGACATTGCAATTGGTGCATGAGTTAGCGGGGTGTGATGATATCTTAGATGACCCACTCCTGAACTTACTTGACAGCAATGTCGATATTGGGGCCAGTAGTGCAAGTACATTCAAGCCTAAATCAGTATTTTTGCCACAAATCAGCAACAGCTGTATTGAAAGTTTTGAGTTAGGCATGATCAAAGAGATTAGGATGATTGAGAAATGTAAAACTAAACCTAATCTAAATTTGAGTAAAGCACAATATTTGGCCATACAAGACATACAAAGTTGGACCGATGTTGTTATCAAAGGCTCTGACAAGGGGGGAAATGTTGTTATATGGCCCTTGGAAATGTATTTGGCAGAAGGTCTACTACAATTGAGCAATGTGGATAATTATGTGACCTCCAACATACAGGAGTATAATACGTCAAAACAAATGTATTATGATAAACTAATGGATTGGAGGGATAGAGGAATCATTGAAGACAGTGAGTACAATTATCTCCTGTGTAGACATCCACAAATTCCAGCATTGTATTTGCTCCCTAAGGTGCACAAGAATTTGGAGGTACCCCCCGGCAGACCCATAGTTTCCTCCAATGGGAGTCTGCTCGAGAATACCTCCATTTACATTGATCATTTCTTGCAGCCCTTAGTTCGTGCTTTACCGTCTTACATCAGGGACACTTCTGATTTCTTGAAAATCATTAATGATTTGACGTGGAATGAGAAGTATTGGCTTATAAGCTTTGATGTAACAAGCTTATACACGAGCATACCGCAAAATCTTGGTGTGGACGCGTGTAAACATTTTCTTAATGATCGGTCTATTAACCACTTACTCCATACACATATGTTGTTGGAGATGATCAGTATTTGTCTGAAGAATAATTTCTTCATTTTCAACAAAGTGATGTACAGGCAGACCCGGGGGACCTCGATGGGAAGTTGCTTCGCCCCCAGCTTTGCGGGGTTGTACCTAGGCTGGTGGGAGGAGCAAGTGGTGAAGAACATCTCCCACTTTTCTGACCACGTGGTCCTCTGGGTCCGCTTCATCGATGATATTTTTTGTGTGTGGAAGGGTAGTTTGGAGGAGGCCGAAGAATTTGAAAACATCTTGAATGATAACTCGTTGAATCTAAAATTTACCAGCAATATGCACAAAAGTCACCTAGAATTCCTGGACGTTCACTTGGCTGTTGAGGGTGAAGTGTTAACCAGTTCTCTCTTTCGCAAGCCAACGGCTGGCAACAGCTTACTGCATGCTGAAAGTTGTCATCCACCAAACTTGAAACGCAGTATCCCTTTTGGTGAACTTATCAGGGCTAAACGAAATTGCAGCATGCAGGAGTCATATGAAACTGAGAAGAGTGTGATGTGTAAAAGATTTTGTGAAAGGGGTTACAGCAAACATGTCATTAAGCAAGCTGAAACTAAGGTTGAACTCATGGAAAGAAAAGATTTACTGGTTCCCAAGGCTCGCACGAATTCTGACCAGATCAGATTCATTACTAGCTTTGATAGTCAGTCATGGAGAGTCAGGAAAAGTCTTGAGAAATATTGGGATGTCCTAAAACTCGACGATGACATAAAAGAAGTAATCAGTGACCGTCCTGCAGTTACCTTTAGAAAGGCAAAGTCGCTTAAAGACACTCTAAGCAATGCCTTAATAAAGGAAAAAACCAAAAACTTGCAAACTGCTGGATTTTTTCCGTGCAGAAATTGCAAGGCTTGCAAACACAGCTATAAATGTAAAAGCGTAAAAATCTCCCAAGACCAAGAAGAACACAAAATCACGAAACAACTGGGGTGCAACACTGAATTCGCGGTATACGCGTTACAGTGTCCCTGTAACAAATGTTATATAGGGATGACCACAAAAAAAGCCAAATTGAGGGTGTTGGAACACATGAGGGCCATTAAAAATGTCAATCCACAGTATCCGGTGGCAAGGCATTTTGCCTCTGTACATAACCAAAATCCTGATCTGTTGAGATTCACGGTGATTGACTGTGTGGAAAAGAAAGAAAGGGGTGGTAACAGGTTGTTGGCTCTGCGAAAACTCGAGTCCCGTTACATCATACGATATAACACCACACATCCGAATGGGCATAATTTGGGGGAAGAATTGGCTGTTCATTTGCAAACTTGAAAATGTATTAATAGCTGTTCACTGTTCTCCATCATTTTCCATTCTTGAAGTCTATGAATGTTTTAAATTCACTTTGGTGCAAGGACTTTTTAAAAATTATTGCATATATTTTTGTTTTTCTTTATTTACAGATGTCATCTTGAAACGTGACTGCTTAAAAATCACCCACTTGGGTAGCACACAGTCTGATTAATGACTTTGATTTGAGAAACAACGTCAACTTGACGGAAAATTATTCTTTGGATTGACTTTGTGGCTTACTGTGAGGTATCACAAAATTGGAGCCTTTTGGCTGAAATCATTACCCACTTGGGTTTATTCACGCATACGAACTGGTGTAAAAATGCCATCAAGGACAATCTTTATTAATGGAACGTGTTTCTCTAGTATTTGTTAATTCACGTTTTGTAATTGTTACAAAGTGAAAAAAGAAAACATTGTAGCAAAGTATTTCTTTCATGTCCTTGCAAACACGTGCACGTTATTTTGTATCATGTCACTTTAAATAGAATGGCCGCTTTAAGTAATGTTACCCGTGAGCAAGAAGCTTGGCTTCGAAACGCGTTGGGTTTTGTTCGTGAGCCAAATAAATACTAACATCAAGCACCATTTGGGCCTCGGCACTGGTTTTTTGATGAAAAATCGTGGTATACCAGGGAAAGGTATAATAACAAGGAAGTGGCGATTCCGCCGGGAGCCCGCCGTTGCAAGCGGCTTAAGCCAGCCAAATTCTGTGTGGTTTATATATATATATATATATATATTACCTACTGGCGATAGCCAGTAGGTATTTATAGCTAGGACCTAGTTACCATAGGAAATGGCGAACATTCTATTGGGAATAACTTTGGCGCCGATTGAGGGATCTGCCTGTAATTTTCCTTAAATTTGCCTCGCTACGTCCCGCTCCTTCCCTGAAAGTTTCGGGGGGATTTGTCAAGCGGGGGCCGAGAAAAAAGGGGGGGTCCCAAAACGTGTTTTCCCCATGTTAATTTCCATAGGGACATTCTGACAAGGCTACAGGTCGAACGGCTGAATGGAATTACACCAAACTTGGCAAAATGGTAGAGCCTGGTATGGAGCAGTGCCTTTTGTATGTTTGGTGTAAATCCCTCCAGTAGTTTTTGAGAAAATTGAATGTGAAAATGAGTCCAATGCAATTTTGCATTGGACCTTTAGACACAGCTACAGCCCGAACGGCTGAATGGAATTACTGCAAACTTGGCAAAATTGTAAAGACTGATATGAAATAATCTTTTTTGTATATTTGGTAAAAATCTCTCCAGTGATTGTTGAGAAAATCGACTTTTTTCAAATTATATATCTATAGGCTGGACACGGTGCGCGCACGGGCATGCTCCGTCCTTGCTCTTGCCTTGCACGTGCGCGGACCTTTGCGTGCGCGCGCGGAATTCTGATTGGCTGATTGGAAGTGTAATAGTTGACAAGGAGGCAGGGTAGAGATTCCTGAGCCCCCTAGGTTTTGTCATGGTGTCTGTAAAGGACCCCGAAGGTTGAAAAAAAAATTCAAAAACTTTTTTTAAAAATCGCGGGGTCCGCGCACCGTGCGCAGACTGCGGCTCAAAAAGACAAAAAAGAAATACTTTAAAATAACAAGTTTCAGTGTTTAGATGTTGGTTGGGTGTAACATTGAGTGATGACTCTTTCACCTTTGGGTTTAGGTAGGTGTTTTGTGGAGAGTTAGTATGGTAATTGGTAGAGAGTATTGGGGGTAGGTTGAAGATTATGTGAGTTTGAATGTGTTGATAACTTGAACCAATTAAAATGTTTCTTTGGTTTTGATTTTGTGTGTGATGAAATGTGATTGGCTGGGTATTTGAATATGTATGAAAATTGAGAGGGAAACACAGCCATTTTGAGATCTTAGTGTTTGAGGTATACTTCTGATGTGTGAGATGGAGACAGAATTTACTGTACAACAGTTTTCTAGAAGGTGAGTTGTTAATTTGTAAGGAGAACTCTGTTGTTCACTTTACGTTACTAGGAAAAATGTTTCCTGTTAGTTATTTAATGTTTTTCTGTTATACTTATGGGTATGAGTAGGGCAACATCAGATGCAGTGCTTTATATTTCTAATTCTTGCTTGATAACATGGCCATTTTGTGACTATAGTGTCTGAGGTACTTTTGTGTGGAATTTTTGGTGTTCAATTTCTGGTGTGTGTTTTACACAGTAGTAACTCTTCTTATATTATTTAATAGTTTTTCTCTGCCCTATGTCACTCTGACCCTGCAACATCTCACTGTCTTTCTCTTTCTTTTAATAGTACACTAACTTCAATAATGGCTGAAAATGAAGTGTCATTTGACATTGAAATCACAGCAACGTTTCTTTTTTTTTTTTTTTTAAACCTTTATTTGACATTTTTAACCAGATACAGACACGGGCCTACAACCCCCAGGGCTGGCCGCTAAGCAATTACAACACAATACTACAATCAAAACTTCAGACCCAGCCTCCGGGGGAGCGTAGTCGCTACATCCACAATGCGTACTGGTTGGAAGACATATCAAATTGGAAACAGGATACAAAAGGTTTCATTTTATAATATAAGATAGAAGGATCAGGTGCTATACAATATCTCAAGCTACGAAGTGGTGGCGAGCGAAATAGCAGTGTGTCCACAGTTAATTCGTTTTCATGTAGGTCAGTGGCGTTTAAGCAAACGGCACCCGGATAAACAAGCATACTATTACGGTTCGCACCAACATTTATGCCCGCCACGTGGCCCCGAAACATCGCGAGAGTTGAGGCACAGATGTGAAAGCAGAGATGGATCAAACAATGAACCTACTACACTGACCCGGAAAAAGAGAAAAGAAAAGGCCAAAGAGAGATAAGAAGGAAAAAAAGGCCATAGAAACAAATAAAAAACAAAACACCCATCCCCCAACCCCCCACCCTGCACCCCTGCAGATGACTACGGCCTACCCCCTAGCAGCGTGCCTGTCGCCCAAGAACCGAAACCCGAAATATAGAAGAAACAGGGAAAAAAGGAAAAGATATTAAACCCCACCGGAAGAGGGGAAATGGAGGAGGGCTTTATTCAACGCACTCCCGGTCTCTCGCCCCCGTCCTAACCAGCCCCGCCCCGGACTCCGTTAATTCAATAAAACAATCCTGTAAACCATAATGCCACAATGAACAACCCAGACAGCAATCTCAGCCTTGGCCCTGTCGATGAAATTCGCTGAGTCCGTAAGGGGAAGAAAGCCCTGTCCTCAAAATGTCAAATGGTACACAAAAGTTGGCAGAACAGGGGTCCACAGATGAAAAAAGAACGTCAGGTCCCAAATTAGTCGGCTGGTACCAGAGATGCCCCTCCCCGTCTCCGAAGCCAGGCTTTATCCCATCCGCCATCTTGATAGACCGACTGGGGAGGGGGATCGACACAGTCCAAAACAGTTCACAGTACCAATTAAAAGGAACCGAAGTGGGGACAGCATGTAAATGTCCCGACAGTTGCAAAACCAGGGATTCCAACGGATTAATTGAGTCACCAAGTACAGTACTTTCGGGTAGCTCCACTGCGATAGGGGCAAATACAGCTTCCAGCGCCGGGTCTAAGTACGCCACCGGGGCGTCAATCGAAAGGCGAGCTGGCCGCCGGGTCTCGGGCGTCAAGTCAGGATCCGGTCTCAATCCTTTGATTTCATCCACCGCCAACAACAGGCTTCAGGTCTGCGCTTTAACAGTCTCCTGCAGTGCCACAATGGCCTCCAGCACCATCCGCAATGATGGGCCACTTTGAGCCTGCTCCGTCAGCCTCCATTTTTCCTCAGGCATGGTGGTCCCCACGGAGAGGCGCCTTCTCCGGGGGAAGATTAGGGGGAGCAGGAATGAGCCATGAGGGACAGACAGTTAGCGTGCAGTAGCGCGTAGTGAGATTCCAACCCAAGGGGCACCGGCGATATGGATGCCGGATCCCCGGTCCGGGACCCCCACAACACAGCACCGTGCGTCACTCGTCACCTCACCTCCTATAGAGCACCGGGCAGCAGATGGTAGCAGAGCAATCCCAAAATTCCGAATGTTCCAGAGACCGGACCCAACCGCATTCAACAGTCCGTTGTTGTTTAACTCGGACCCGGGTAGGCCAGTACTGGAGACCCCGGCTTCTCGGCTGGGTTAGGCCTCAAATCGGTCCTCGACGTTACTCCGCTCCACGATGTCGGAGACACTCTGGGATCGCATCATCGGAGTGCAAATCGGGTCACACACATGGATCCGGGGCAGGAAATCAGGGTAAGTGGCAGGATAGTAGAGCGTAGGACGGAGGTCAGCGGAGCCGGGCCACAGCAACGTTTCTTGATTGTATAGATGAACCAAATCATGAAGAACATGAAGGAGATTTTTTGGATGAAACACTGGGCATGGAATGAATGGAGTGTGTAGACATTGTTGATTTGGATGAATCATTTCAAGACACTTTGATGGATTGAATTTCTGATGAAGAAATGCTACAAGTTCTTTTAGATTTTGAGAATTCTGATCAATAAATTTTAATTTAGTAAAGAAAAATTGTTTTGAAAATGCTACTTATTTAAAAGTAATGTATGAGGTAGTAGCAAAGTGATACAATTTTGTGTTCTTCATGTCCTGTATCCTTTCTGTCACTGACTGTCTCTGATGCACTAGTTTACAACATAAGTAAGTATATAGAACAGCAAGTGTGTTTCACCAGAGTAGGAACTCATGATCCCTACGCCAATTCTGACCACACATTGAGAAAGGAAGGAATCATGTGAACAAATCTGTTTCTGCTTTCCTGAAAGACTATAGTATGGATTCAATACACCACAATAACTTGCATTACAACATGCAAGGTATCTACAGAGGAGATGATGTCCATTTCCATGTAGTTTTTTTTTTTTTTTTAAATTGCAATAGGTCCGCACACCGTGAGTGCTCGGTGAATGCACGGTGCGCGAACCCTAACGCCGCCATTTTGTAGTTTCAGAAGAGAGTGAAAAATATAAGTTAAAAACGTGGGAAGAGGGTAGGGAAGAGTGTCCCTGACCCCTTATGCCTGCTCAGGGGGTCGTTCAAGTACTCCTAAGGTTAAAAATAAAGTTTTTTTTTTTTAAAATAACGGAAAACACGATAGGTCCACGCACGGGGAGTGCTCGGTGAGTGCTCGGTGCGCGGACCTCGGTAAAAATTAATACAAAAAATAAAGTTAAAAATTATATTTGAGTGTTTACATGTTAGTTGGCTCTAAAAAGAGCTGTTGTGTTCATTGTGTTTTTTTTGGTACCTACAAGTAAGTACCAATGCAGAGTCTGATGTTACAGAGATAGACTCTGTTCCCTTCATTAGTGAAATGTACACCATCTGTCCTATAGATGCCTTGCATGTTGTAACGCAATTGTTGTGGTATATACAACCCATTCCATAGTCTCTCATGTATGCAGAAACATATTTATTTACATGTTTCCTTGCTTTCTCAATCTGTGGACATAATTGATTGGACCAATTCCATTTTTGTCTTTGGCATATATTGGAATAGACAAAGGCAGTTTGAGGAAAAAGTGACATCAATTGTCCAAAGATGTCCTTCAATAGCATTTCCAGACCAACCCCAGTCAAAGTGCATAAGTCATTTCCACCACAGTGCACAATTATTAGGTCAGGATGTGGGAGATGCATGAAGGATTTCACCAATGGTATCAAATGGTGACATCTCAATCCTCTCTGACCAATCCATAAAATATCCACATTTGGTAAATCAAGGTTTAAAATTCCTCTGTTTGTTGCATACCTTTTAGGCCCAAAAAATTTTAATTTTTTTTCTGAAAAATCGCGGGGTCCGCGCACGGTACGCGCACCCTGCATTTTTACAATCTTGTGGGACCCCCTGAGCAGGCCTAGGCGGTCAGGGTGCTTCTACCCTGCCCCCTTTGCGTGTTTTGCACCTTTGTTTCACTGCTTTCTTGTGCCTTGGTTCTACCGAGGCACAAGGTGGCTGCCAACCCTTCCTGGTTTGGAGTGTTGACAGACAGTGGCAGCCAATCAGCGTGCCTTTCACAGGAAAGCAGCATGCTCATTGGCTGTCAACACTTCTAACCAGGAAGTGTTGGCATTCATCTTGTGCTAGGTAGACCGAGGCACAAAAGAAGCAGAAAAACAAACGTGTAGAATGCAAAAAGGGGGCAGGGTAGAAACACCCTGACCCCCTAGGGCTGCTCAGGTGGTCCCAGAAGGATATTTACATATTTAAACTTTACCCGCTAATAGAATTAGCATTTAGAAAACCTTTGAAATTTATTGAAAAAAACGATAGGTTTCACGCCTGACATAGTTAGGAATTAGCATTTAAAAAGTGGTCCCAGAAGGATATTAACATATTTAAACGTTATCCGCTAACAATTGACACATACACTGCCTTTTATTTTTCTAGTTTATCTACTGAATCAACTATTCACACATCTTTGGGCAGTCACACACCCTCCACCGAACCACACACACATTCACTCTCCCATACAAATACTCAGTTAACTAATCAATAACTAATATAGACTTTCACATAGCTAGTAACCAACTGGAGAACCAGTTTACACAACAACTGACAAAGTGATACAGATATTCACACAGTTTAGTCACTATCCACTATATTTAGTGAGACACTATAAATTGTTAAAGTCCTCCATCCAAATATTTATTTTTATATATCCACTCAATATTCAATGCAAATTGCTATATATATAATGCATATTTAAATAATGAAGCAAACCACATTCACTGGATGATGTCATCAGTGATGTCATCATTGATGTCATTTGAGATGTCATCAGTGATGTCACTGACCATGTCATGAATGATGTAATATGTGACATCATCAGCAGTGGATTGCGGGTGCGCGAAATATAGTTATACAACTAACTATATAGGAGCAATTTCAATGGTTTTTTAAATGCTAATTTCTAACTATATAAGGCCTGAAACCTATGTTTTTTTTCAGTGAATTTCAAAGGTTTTTTAAATCCTAATTCCTAACTATATAAGGCCTGAAACCTATGGTTTTTTAAATGAATATATATATATATATATATATATATATATATATATATATATATATATATATATATATATATATATATATATATATATATATATATATATATATATATACACAGCAACGCTCCCAAGAGTGCCACAGACCACAGCACCCTCTCAGAGAAAAACAGACACCAAGTCAGGTAGCGAGTGCAGCAGTGTCTTGTTTATTTTATTTTATTTTTTCATGTGTAGCAGGAGTGCCACGATCCGGACGCGTTTCGGTGACCCTGTCGCCTTGCTCACCAGATACAAAGTGTTTGCCATCACACACAATATTTAAAAAAAGGCAAACCACCAATCAAAACACTTGTTCCCATACCATGTGTCCGCAAATTATGCCTCATAGAAATAGACAACAGACTTCATCTGGGTGAGTCGTCTACCATAATTGACGAATTTGTAGCATTAATACTATCTGTACAAATACATAAATATGCTCCTAGGTATGTTCAAATGAACAATTACCCTGATCACTTATGTAAATAGACATACACAGCCTATAACAGTACAAATACATGTTGTTCTACCCATGTCACTAATACGCTTAAAATCATAAATATTACAAAATATGTCAATATAAAAAGCAATGAACAACTGGGCCTATTATTTGCATAGTGCAATGTCGTGGCTCAACACCAGTAATGTGATCATCATTGACATACCTATACATGACATCCATCATCGCCAATGTATCATGTGGGAGCATAATAATTGTCACTGGTTTAAAAAAAGGAAAAAGTGCTGTTGTGCCAATAAAGTGCAATGTGTAAAAAATTCTATATGTGCAAAAAAATGTTAAAATACAGGCTCCCCAGCCAGGGAATCCTGTTGGGGAAAGGACATTTTCAATAGGAACAGATTATTTAACAGTTTTCACATAAGAACCATTGACCAGAGTCAGGGGATAAAGTGGCTTGTGCATGATAATTCCACGATGTGCAAAATTGGGCATAGATAAATAAATTATTATTAATCATATTTCAATACAAAAAATGGCGCCAATAAATAGGATAAGACCATAAATTCGCAATAAATTCATGATAACATCCACATTCATAAAACACCACCCTTTGGAGACATAAAATATAAATACCACACACATCGTAAAAGCATTTCAATATTATGTAAACGTCACTAAGAGAAATCACGTAAAGCCACTGCTACCACTGTCTAATGTCAATTATCATAAATAGTGGTGCAAATCTTCGCAGGTGTTGAGACCTCTGGGACTCTTGGTATCTAATTCCAAGATATACTTGGTCTCCAACTGCCTAAGGGACTTATCTCTATCACCACCCCTTTTGTTTGCAGGCACACTGTCAATTACAAAGTAGGTCAAGACATTGAGGTTACCCCCATGCTCTGACTTGACGTGTCTTGCGACGGGATATGATGGATCCGAATTGACAGTGGCCCTTAGGTGTTGGAGAATGCGAGCCTACACAGGCAGTTTGGTGCTCCCTACGTAACGGAGTTCGCACTTACAGGTTAAAACATACACCGCATACTCCGTTCTGCAGTTAAAATTACCTTTGATCTTGACCTCACTTTCCCTGAATGCGCTTTGATATGTTTTCGTGTTAGCACCAAACCTGAAGGCTCTGCAACTACTGCACTTGTAAAAGCCATACTTGGAAGACAACCAACAGTCCTTGTTTAGTATCTCTGGACTATTTTTGACTAAATCAGATCTCATGGAATGAGCTTTACGGTAAGTGAAGTCAGGCTTTACGGGCAAGACTTCTCTCATCACTCCATCTGTCAATGCAATGGGCCATTGGGAATTAATCATTTTCCTGATTGCTTGTGACTGTTCACTGTACGTGGTGATGAACCTACACGAGGCTTCACCTGTGGGTTCTGCTGATGTTGTGACTATTTTGTGGGCCAGGGTTTCCTCTTCGCTGGTGGTTGGGGAACATGGTTGAAGCAGAATATTTCTATCTTGGGAGCTTTCTTCAATGCTACCTCCAAGTTGTGCTTCCTATAACCTCTGGCTAACAGTCTCTTTTTAGCAATCTCCTGTGACTCAATCCATGTCTGCTCTGTGCTACACTCTCATCTAATCCTTAAAAATTCACCATAAGGCAGGCTGTCAATAGTGTGGTGTGGATGAAAACCGGACGCGTGCAGAAGCGTGTTACCAGCTGTGGGTTTTTGATACAGACTAGTAATGATGACCCCTTCTCGTACTGTGACCTTGATGTCTAAAAAGTTCACTGTGTATACATTGATGTCGCTAGTAAAGGTTAAATGAAGCTCATTGTCATTAATGCATTGAACAAAATCCGATGCCTGCTCTGCATTACCTCTCCATATTACAAAAACGTCATCAATGTAACGCCACATGTGAGCTACATGGGCGTCATATAGGGCCTTGTGGTGGCTTCTGAGGACATGCTCCTCCCACCAGCCTACATGTAAACATGCATAACTGGGGGAGAAGCATGCCCCCATTGCCACACCTCGTTTCTGTCTGTAGATCTTAGTGTCAAATAAAAACACATTGTTATTTAGACATCTTCTGATCATCTCAACCAACATTTTGTTGTGCTGATACATACCGATATATATATACATAGATTACATTTTTATTGTTTGGAATGGTACACTTGCTGAAGCCCACACATTTGTTAATACCATCAATGACAATCATTATAATTTACAGTTTACAGCACACATTGATCAATATACAGTCAATTTCTTGGACATTACTGTTTCCATCGAGGACAACATCATCACTACATCATTGTTCCGCAAACCCACCGCAGGGAATTCCCTGCTTCATGCTTCTAGTTTCCACCCACAGCACACAATCACCAGTTTACCCTATGGTGAATTTTTAAGAATCCGCAGAGCATGCAGCACACCAACAGCTACAGTGGAGGCACAACAAGCGGCCAGGAGCAGACTACTACAACGTGGTTATAAGGCTCAGCTACTTGACTCTGCACTCGCTAAAGCCAACTCCAGGGACAGACTTGAATTGTTATCCAATTCCCGTGACAGAGAAACAGTGGAGGGGGAGACACTAGGTCAAGATAGTGGTCACCAGATAAACGAGGCAGATAAAACAGTTGCATGCAGGTTTATAACCACATTCAACAAGCAGGCAGGAGCTATTAAAAAAATCATCAACGCCCAATGGCCAATCGTTTTAACAGATACGATTATGGCCCAGGTACTTCCTCCTAGACCCAACTACACATATAGGAAAGCGCGTTCCATTCGGAATGATTTAGTAAGAACATGTGCTGAACTAGATATCAATAAAGGATGGCTAACAGCTAGCTTGGGCTTTTTTAAGTGTAGCACATGCCGTGCCTGCAAATTTGGTATCAATACCAAGACCTACACCACGGGTTTCTCTGAGGTGCTGTGTAAACTTAAGGGACACTACACTTGCCGCACTGACCATGCGGTATATGTGCTACAATGTGGCTGTGGATTGCGCTATGTAGGCAGCACGAAGTTGCCAGTCTACCAAAGGATTTTACAGCATCAACGGGCAACCGTAAACTCAGATAGTGCATATCCTGTAGCCCGCCACATCAATGAACAGCATGAAAGTAATCTAAACATGCTGAAATATTTTGTTATTGACAGTGTTCCCTTAAGCAAGCTTGGTGGAGACCGCGAAAAGAAATTGTGGCAATTGGAAACGAGTTACATTCTCAAGCTCGATACCAAGACCCCCAGAGGACTCAATATGTGTGAAGACATTCATCACTACCTCTGGAGTGGTCTGGTAGCGGGAGATTTGTTCTCTTAAGATAGTATTTGAAATGTAGTAAAGTTGTTCACTGTTACGGTTAGTCCAATCAGTACTACAGGTTTATTAGGCACTCATCTTAATATGAATTCAGTTTGTCCACTAGAACTTGAGTTGCCTTCCTACCATATTCCTATTGAATGTGTAGTGTCATCTACACAGGTTTTGTTCTGTGACATGAAAGTAACAACTTTATACATTCCCTTCTAAATATCATCACCCATATATATGCAGGAAACATTATGTCCTGGGGGCAATTAGAATTGATGGGAACTTAGAATTTTGCATGTATCAGAATGATGCCTCCTTTTGAGTTCCTTCTCTCTTTGTATTTACCATCTATATACACACACAAGCCCAGTAATACAAACACTGTATTATTAGAGATATAGTAAAAAGATTTTAACTATCACAATTTTTTATTTTCACTTCATATTTCCATACATCTGTTCATTACATTTGCACTAGTCTAGATGAACCACAACAGTTATATTTCACCTAATTTAGCAGCGGGTAGAAATAGATAGTGCAACTTTGAGATAGGGAGCCAATTTAATGAGGCATTTTGTCTTACTATAGGTGGTTGATTTGTTATAACACAAAGAGTTGGTGCACGCCATCAATTTATCGATATAGTCGCACTGTCTACCATCATTATTTTGTTAAGTGGTATGTGTATTTGTACGCTTTATATTTTCATGACTAGGGGCTAAAATTCAAAGAAACACCATTAATGAAAGAGTATCTGGTTATAATGAATTTCAGGATTTGTACCGCAATGTTGAAAGAAAAAAAGAAAATAATGTTTACTCTTTCTTCATATGTAGTCTTTACTTTTAACGCAGTATGTTTTCACTTCCAATGGTATGTGGAGTCACGTGGTTTTAGAGCACTTGTGTATTTAATGGTTTGAATTGAGCAGTACAGGTATGTGAACAAGGCTACTGCGTCAGCCGAAACGCGTCATCTGCCTGACATTATGCGCATCTGGTCATAATAAAGACACTGCGGCCAGCAGTGAGAACAGTTATTGCAGCGTTCGTGTTTCTCTTTTGGTGAGCTAGCACCGGAGCGGTAATTGTATATATATATATATATATATATATATATATATATATATATATATATATATATATATATATATATATATATACCGTAACTTGCTCCGAAAAGAGATAGCAGAGGCCTGAGGGGAAATCCTTTGGAAATGCTTTTATTGCTCTGATGCATCAATTCACAGTGGCGGCAAATGCATTTCGGCGATCTTCGTGCCTTCATCAGCGCCCATCACCGTGTGAAGCCAGACAATTTTGCCCAATAGTCCTGCCTCTCTGTTTGTAGTGTTGCTGAGGCCAATACACCCCTCCCACTGTTCAATGCAGCTCACCTGTCCGCAGTTTCGGACAAATGCCGAACTACAGTGCCCAGCATGAAACATGGCAATGCATCTGGGTCGGTGCACAGGAGGATGATTTTGCAATGCTGTCCATTTTATTGGCAGGGTGCAGGTATGGTGAAAGGATCCACAAGTTGGCACCAGAGTAACGAAACATCCCCTCGGGTCTCCTCGTTCCGCCGCAGCCATCAAACAGAGTAAGTAAGTCCACGGGGGCAGCTGAGTAGCCACACAACGCCCTGTTTGAGGCAAACGCCCCATCCGTTTAATACAGTTCCTCTTGTGATGGCGGACACCGGAGCATTCGATTCCTCGACCACAGAAAGCACTGCGAAGCAGTGCGGATGCCAGTGTTGTCCGAGTCACTTAGTGCGGCGTGGCCATCTGTACAGCGCTCTGACTGACGCTGGAAATATATTCCGTAACTTGCTCCGAAAAGAGAAAGCAGAGGCCTGAGGGGAAATCCTTTCGAAATGCTTTTATTGCTCTGATGCATCAATTCACAGTGGCGGCAAATGCATTTCGGCGATCTTCGTGCCTTCATCACGCCCATCACAGTGTGAAGCCAGACGATTTTGCCCAATAGTCCTGCCTCTCTGTTTGTAGTGTTGCTGAGGCCAATACACCCCTCCCACTGTTCAAAGCAGATCACCTGTCCGCAGTTTCGGATGAATGCCGAACTACAGTGCCCAGCATGCAACATGGCAATGCATCTGGGTCGGTGCACAGGAGGATGATTTTGCAATGCTGTCTGTTGTATTGGCAGGGTGCAGGTATGGTGAAAGGATCCACAAGTTGGCACCAGAGTAACGAAACATCCCCTCGGGTCCCCTCGTTCCGTCGCAGCCATCAAACAGAGTAAGTAAGTCCACGGGGGCAGCTGAGTAGCCACACAACGCCCTGTTTGAGGCAAATGCCCCATCCGTTTAATACAGTTCCTCTTGTGATGGCGGACACCGTGCATTCGATTCCTCGACCACAGAAAGCACTGCGAAGCAGTGCTAATGCCAGTGTTGTCCGGGTCACTTGGTGCGGCGTGGCCATCTGTACAGCGCTCTGTCTGACGCTCTGCCCGAGCCACAGAAAGGGAGAACCTACACAAGAGGCAACACTTGCACACACCTCAGTTTATGCAACTGTGGATCCACCAGCCCCTGCAGGAGCACGCGTTTATCTGGACCACCAGGAGAGGAAGGCAAGACCCCCATCAACACCAAGAGATGCCAAACTTAAATTCCTCCAGTGTGGGACTACCATTCGATCTGTAGACTATTTTCTGGTCACATTTACCTTTTTGAGACCAGTTGTATTTTGGGCATTGTACTTCAAACAATTTTGAATCAACAATTATGGTTTCATTCACCATGACTGACTTTTTCTTATTTTGTTTGTTATTTGCTTTGCATCCACTTTTACTTTTACTTCATTTGCTTTGTTTATTAAAATAAAAAAAAACAAAGTCAAAAACTCGTCTTATAGTTAATTTATGTATTCATTCAATTGTTTTGATTCCATAATAAATTTCAAAACGTACAAAACCAAAGTATTGTTTATTCATAAATGAATTAAAAGTAGGTAACGTTTCTCATTAATTTCTACCATGACAACAAAATACAAATACCAAATACCAAAAACTTAACAAATACATTTCATTACATTTGAAACAGAGTGTTCTGTCAATTTTTATTAAATATAACAGACCATACTTAACACAAATACTCAGTGCTATTTTTAAATTTCCAGTTCAACACCTGGCATCATCGATGAAATATTTTTGGATTATGTCATTAGCTGGAGACAGATCTTCAGCCTCACACTAGGAATTGCACATCAATAACACCAATAGTCCTAAATCCTGGCAATATTCAATTTTGTGGTTCAATACACTGTCGCAGTCTGGGGGAATATCACAACCAACTTTAGGTGGTGTACTACAAGAAGTTATTTCTGCAATGAAGAGACACAGCAACATATTCATACACTTAACACAAAATGTGCATTTGGACAATATGAAGGGTGATTGCTATGCTTTTGGTTGACTATCAGAAGTGGTTTAAGAAAATCAAGCACCACATATTGGCTTTTTGCCACCATTCAACAGAAAACAAGTCAAATGCAACCTTAAAAGCATCCATTGAATCACTGTGCAAGTTGTCTACACACAAGATATGTACAGACAAAGTCTATGTATATCTTCCCCAGAAGCAACCCATGGTTCCTTTGTACTTTGAAACAGCACCATTTAACTGCAAAGTTAATAACTTTGAAATGTCCAAATGAAGATGACATTGTGAAGATACCTAAATCAGATTAAAACAAAAGGATGAGTAATGAAACATAATAAAATAGGCACATTACAAAGTCATCTTTTTGAGGACAAATTTTCAAAAACAAAATAAGAGATAAACAATGAAAATAAACACATAGTCAATGTGTCAAAACGTTGCTCGACAAAGACCTGTGGTTTGGATTTCCATGAACAGGCCCTTCCTAAAAAACTGTCCAGCACATACTTGGTTCCACATTACATTAATAGTTAGTTTAACAGTTAATGTGATAGTATGTAGAGAGATACTTACACTCCTGTGAAGAGTTGCTCAATGACATTCTGAGGTAAGTCAACACCTTCCTCCTCACCACTATCATCTTCACTTGGCATTTCAGGATTCTTACCTGGTGGCTCTTCCTGGTCTCATCCTCTGCGATGTAAGGGATGTTCCGTTGTAGGGCTGTGTTGTGCAACATGCAGCAGGCCATAGTGAGTTGGCACACCTTATTGGGTGAGTAGAGAAGGGCTCCAACAGTCTTGTCCAGACAGCAAAATCTGGCTTTTAGGAGTCCAAAAGGGCCACTCCCCTGGCCTTCGTGTTCTTACATGGGCCTCACTGAAGCAGACTTCCCCCAGTGTTGTAGGATTCCTCTGCAGTGCCAACAACTATGGTCAGGTATGATAAGCTGATTCTCCTAATGGAAAAAAAGAGAAGAGGGAAAATATGTAACACCATTTCAGATGATTCACCTTGAAATTACCCAAACAATATTATGTCCGATTATACATATCAACAAGCGAAGCCCTTTCATGTCCATGCTGTGACATTTGCAGGGGTATGCTGCTGTTCCATAGTACAAAGGAATCATGGGCTAAACCAGGCAAGCGTGCACACACACTTGTGATGTGCAGATCAGCTAAGTAGACAACTTGCACATTGATTGAATGGAAGTGCTTCAGATTCTGGCAGACTTGTTCCCTGGCATGTCGTGGCACTAAGGCAATATGTGTGCCATCAATTGCTCCAACCACATGTGGTAGGCGACCCAAGCCATAGAAATCAGCCTTCACAAAAACCTCATGTCAAGGAAACTGGATGAAGCTGTCTCATAATTGACAACATAACTTTTTGCAGCACACCATTAAAGTTGGTTATGACATTCAATCAGATACTGCCACACTGTATTGGAATGATCCTGTGACCACGAAATTAAGTACTGCCATGAGTTTGACAATTAGTGTAATAGATGTGAGATTTTTTTTGTTAGGCAGAAGGTCTGGCTCCAGCTGACAACATAAATCCAGTATAGTTTACCTATTCAATCTAAACCTTTTAATAATATCCTGATCTTCCATAATGGCAAGGTTTGGAAATGGGTGATCCACTTGAGGCAGTCATCTCCTCACTTTCCCAGTGTTCAAATGTCCGCATTGAAATAATTATAAACACCTTTAAACATTTTCAACATAAATATTTTTGATCATTATAACAAATGTAATGTTTTGCCAAAAATATATAGGGTATCACAACATTTAAAGCTAGGTTCACTTTTTGCTCAGTTTTACTTCACAAATGTCATTTTGTAGCTGTAGTGTGGCTCACTGGTTAGAGGCGGCAGACCCGAGAGCAGAGGACGGCCAGGGACCAGGGTTCGATTCCCAGCGCGGCAGGTTTCTGGACCAGGGTCAGCGGACTCGATAATTCTCTCGCCTCGGTGCCCACTCTGATCAGCGATCACACTCGGCAACTCTGGGCATTAGCTTGCCTCATCTTCACTAACGGCCCCACCAGACCGCCGGGGATGCCTGGTCTCACCCTGGAGATACCCATTAAGGGACCATCTCTCAGGGAAGCCAGGAAGGGTTTCGCAGCGGTCGAAGCGGCTTGGGACCCTACGGGTAAGTAGTGCGCTATATAAATGCCTATACATACCTAGCTGTCAATATTTTCAATATATAAGAATGTGTAAATATTACATTTGCACATTCTTTTTTATGTTTCAACCTAAATACCGTCAACGGAGGTGTACATAATACCGTGTAAATATTGCATTTAACCACAGTAACACAGTACATATAAATGTTTTTTTTTTTAAAACATGAGTGTCCTTCAAGGTTGAACATGTAAATAAAGTAGCTATTATTTTGAGTGGTGGTGATGCACTTAGCATGCACAAACACACTAATTGACCTCCTAAAATGGTGGACACCTGACTTTGCCATCAGGACATTTATAAACAGACGTCCGCGGCAGAAGTTGACCACGTAGTGGGTGTTCAACTTGACGACGGACACAGCCGTAGGCCGACGTGTGTGAAAGCAACGTATGAAGATAAATTGTTGTGTCCGTCTCCACTGATGACCGCATACATATACGTGGCAGTTAGAAAAAAGTTACTTGCCTCCTAACACTGCAACCATCAATATTTCCTCCACTTTTGCTTCTGTTTGTGGCCTCTGGGAGGAACAATGTCAGGTCGAACAGCTGAGAGGACCCCTGCCTTCTAGTCAGAGGAACTGGAGTTGCTAGCATAGGAAGTCCTCTCCCTCGATGGCCAGTTCTATGGCTAACCAGATGTACAGGTGCATGTTTGAAATGTATTTGTGAATCTGTTTAACTGTTTTTTTCCATTAACACAGGCTACAATGTCCCTTCAAGTTCCTGATTGGAGTGTAGTGATTGATGTGAAGTATCATATATGTTGTTGTTTAGATAGGACAATGATGTTGGGTATTTGAAAACACTTCACACTGTTTCAAAAACAACATTAGTATGTTGTGTGTTTAAAGTCCTAAATTCTATTTGGTATGTATGCAGATATATACCTATGTACATGTTGAATTGCATGTGGAATGTAGAATTCTCACATCATGTAAATTAGAAAACACATAATATATTATCTTTACAACTGTACATATATATGTTTTCTGTACAAACAAAATGAAATGATGTTTGCTATGTGCATTGCCCCACAAATCAGTTGATGTGGAGCTACCAGCCGCTCCCAGACCCCTTCAGTGTAGAACACAGCCTTGAAGCCAGTTATTAGATGAACATTCGGTCATTTTGTTATATAAAAATTAAAGGAAGGCTGTGCTCATGATGTGACATCATGATCATTGAACTGCAGATAGGAGGGCCTGACAATGAGCAGTGCTCAGTGAGAATCATGTACCAGGCTGGTGCAGAGTCACTGGTAACTGTGTGCGGAGTTTTGTCTACTCCGCTTTTCGCGGAGAACGCAGAGTAGGCAAAACTCCACACACTCTGCAATGGAGAATAGTTGGCCTGCCACCCGCCTCCACACCCTATTATGATATACCTTAAGAGTAACTTAAAACAATTAAAAAACACTTTCTGCCCTCCTCCTCTTCTTCGCCATTAAAAATACTGCGTAAGAAAACTGCACATGCGCGCACGCCCGCGCATGCGCAATTCTTACGAGCCCAGGGATGCCACGGTTAAAAGGTAAGTGTTTTTTAATTGTTTTAAGTTAGTGTTAAGGTATATCTTAATAGCGGGTGGAGGCGGGCGGAGTAGTGGAGTTTCACGAAGTTTGTTGCTAACTCCGTGGCACTCCACGTAGCCCTGCTACGCACACTACGCCCAGGGTTAGTCACTGGGACAAACAACTGAAGCACTGAGGTATATCTGTCATAAACATATTTCCCTGTCAACTCAAATGGTGAGGTGTGCACAAAAATATGCCCTGAAGGCTTTCAAATGGACGACAATTGAAATGGAGAGTTACCTAACTTCTTGAGCTAACACTTGCTGGCCGTGAGGGTGTCAGGTAACAATGTGCAAGTTGTTTAGCCTTCAGTAGTTCACAATGTTTTGCACTGATCTGAAGTAGCTCACATCACAGAAATTTTAGGAGCCTCCGGGATAAATGATGTCACTGGCCTGGATTAGTGAGTTTAGGACATGAAAAGGGATGAGGGTAGTCAACAGGTCACCACAAAAGTGTATATTAATATATTTGTTTTGGTCAGCGTGTGGCAAATACACATGTTATATGGTAACTTATGAGTCATGCTAGTGACAGATATGGTAAAATTGTGTTAGATCAATCCAGACAAACACAAAGTTATGAAGTCATTTGTTTTTTCTTTCATTTCTTAAATACACACAGGTCAACGCCCATGCGGGATATCTGGAAAACCATAGCCAGGAAGGTGTTGACCCTGGGGTCTACAAGCGGTGCAGCCTCCATTACAGGAAGAGGTGGGAGGACCTACCACACTGGACCAGAAAGTCAGCTGAAGTCCACCTCGGGCAGTCCTCTCAGCGTGGAAAGCATGTGTGCTGCCTCTGACCCCCCCTAATGGGCTGCATGCTTGCGGTGGCCTATCCCCAGCTTAATGGGCAGTTGAGGGCCCAACAGCAGCATGAAGGGGGTAAGTTCCTATTTAAGCTTCACATGTTACATGACTAATTTTTTGATACAGCCAGGATTTTCCCCATAAAAATGAAGAGTGACCCATGTACATTGCACAAGAAGAGTTCTTAAAGGTGTAAGTTTTACGCAATGTATATGATGATGTACTTTGTTTAATAATTTGTTGGAAAGGATTCCAGTTCACTCCCAAAGGACTGTTCTGAGCAGATACATGGATGCCTAAACTACACATATACATCAGGTTGTTTGATATCATGAGGGACAGGTGTACCAAACAGGTCAATGGTCTTTATTGTCTCAAATGTGATGCCCCTTTACTATTGCGGTTGATGTAATGGTAAACCTATTACATGTGACATAGCATAATATGTGCTCATGATACAGTGAATGTAACAAACGTCACATTGCTAAGTTGGGAAACTACACAAACAAGAGTGAGCATATGAGCCTAAATTACTTGTCACATCACAATTAATGGCTTCATTTTGGATTCACAACATATCCCAATTGTGTTTTGCATCAGAAATACTGTTTCATGTATGTTAAAAGGGACAGATTTGCATGATGTCTTACTCCTTCATAAATGTGTGTGTAAGCCAGTCGTTTCTGGACAAATAATTGTGATAGGCATACAATTTTCTTGTTTAAACACAGACAGGAATGTGTACACATTGGTGACAGAGTAACACATCCCCAAAACCATTTCGAATTGTCTTTTGTCATATCCAGATGATAAATCAAATATGGAGAAATATAGCATACTGAAAGGAATTTTGGCAGATGGAATGTTCCATCGCATATATGTAGAAGTATCCCATCAGGAAAACTCCAAATTAGGCACAACTCGTGACTCATTAGACAAATGTAGAAATGCATCAAGGAGTAATGTGTTGTATATTGTGATTTACATTTGAATTGTTGATTTAAAACTGGTATATGAATAAGGGCATGTGATAATTACTTTGATGTTGTACCAATTTTTGCCTAAGTGAAGGCCAGCATATTTTGGGAAGCAATTTCACAAAGGTAAAACAAACTTCAAATGACTGGAGATGTTTAGGAGTCAAATGTGAAAATGTTTTTGAAATGTTTCAAGACCTATGTATTTAGATACGCTATGGAAGCGATTTGTCAATCCACCCAAATAATTTTTTCTTAATGTCTTCAAAAGCATAGGTATCTAGTGTGTGATTCATTTATAAGCTACTTCGGTTCAGAATACATTCAATATTATTTACATTTGACATTTTATTTAGTTACGTGAATCACGTGTTACCATTGTGAAATGCCCAAACAAAGGTAGCAGGCTTTCAATTTTATACAAATATTGATACACAATTACAGTATTTGTTAACACACATTGAAATGAAAATAATGCATTTTTTGTCCTTGTAAACACACTGTATAAAGGTATTTCTGGTTGATATCCTTTTTAGTGACATAAGTTCACTATTCTGAACGACAAACTTCAACCATTCAGAGGTGTTGAACAGTTCCTGGAGAGACATTAAAATGGATAAGAGACAAGATCATACATGTATAGAATCTATCATGGGGAATTACAAAACTATGGCTAAATGGTTTCTGAAAATGTTGCTTACATGTGTGAGGTTATGCTAATGTAGAACCAAAGTTTGAGAGGCTTGAAGCAGGTGAAATATGAAAACTTGGACTCTGTTTTGTGATTAAAGTTCATAATCAGTTCCGTTTACACAGATTCAGTAAAACTAAAACATATCTCATTTCAGTATCATCAGGAGCAGGTGGAGGAGACATTGGCCAAGCAGGGAGGGAAGCTGGCTACTGTGATTAGGGTGCTGCCACCAAGGAACCCAATGGCGCAGAGGGTGAGGAGAGTGCAACAGAGGCTGCCAGCCCCGCAATATCCTCTTAGGAGGGCCTCCACAAGTGAGAAATCCCTAGTGGGGGCGCACCCAACAGGAACTCGGCGAACTGCACGCTTGTCCGTTATTCAGAGTATTATCTCTACCCTCCCCCTTGCTCTCTCCCCAGTTGGCCAAGCCCATGCCCCTAAAAGGGGTGGCATGTCCTTTGCTGCAGGCACCTTACCACCCAACCCCCCCCAGCTGCGCTGAAAGAGGATGTTATTGACCTACTTCAGAACATCTCTGTAAGCCAGACTGCACTACTGAATGCCATCCAGGGGCTTAGCTGCCATATTCATCACATGGTAACATACCTGGAAGCAATTCATAGTGCTATGTTTGGCATATTGAGGTCTTTTCAAGGTCTAGCCTTCTCACGGACCGTAGCCTCCTAACCATCCCAACTAGGGGTAGGCAGACCTTGTAGATTTGCACTCTGTGGAATTCAGCTGAATTACTTAAAGCATGAGGTCAAGAAGTGCATATACTTCTCTGCACTAAACAATTGGGACAAGCGTGCCATTGTCTTTGACGGCCGGGTGCTAGCTCGCTCCTGAGCCTGGAAGTGTAAGCCTCTCTTTTACTTTCAGGAGTGACTTTGCTGCTGATAATAATTGCACAATCTCTGGGACTGGACAGGCTGAGCACTGACTGTGGTGAGCCTCCTCTTTTCTTCCGGATATGTACAAATTACCCCAGCATGCCCTTTATACCTGAAAACACAGAGGTCTGAAGAAACCTTATGTTGTTGCCACTTAGGTTTTACCGAGCCTGCTTTATCTACTCACTAATGACTTCCTGCTGAGAGAGGCTCTGGGGAAGTCTTGGCAGCAGAGCTAAACATAGCATTAAATCGCAGTTTAGTCCAGACAAATCCTCCCCTTTTTGCCCTCAAGTGGTGGAACAACAGAGCACGACCAGGTAAAGATTTTTAAGGTGTGTAATGATCCCCGCTCTAGTTGTTGTATACACCACCCCCACACATCCACACATCCGCAGGCCAGGCGTGGCCTGCGGGGAGGTAATAAAAGGAGGCCGTCCGCAAGTGGGCGGCACTTCCGACTCTGACCATGAGCAAGAGTGTGGTTATTGCTATGCGCCCCTAAAGGTCCGTTATCTATGGTTTCCCCACCTATATTGGCCTTCTTTGCATGCTGAGGCACGCAACAGAACACTGGCGACGAGGGTGGGATCACTATAAGCAGGTGATCAACCCGACAGCAGAACAACCGAAAAACATTACCTGGGCATGGCCGGTATTGCATGCTGAAGCGTCGCAGCTGTACCAACATCGGAAGAGGACCGCCCGTCGAAGAAGATCCCTGCCGGTAAGCAGCGTGTGCCAAGAGCTGCGAGGAGGAACCGGAAGGAGAATAAAGACCAGAAGGCGTGAATGAGGCGAGGGAGCTGGGTGCCGACCAACGCTGTCTGCCGACAAGGCCAGGCACGCATGCGCACTAGGAACTGATGCCTACGATCAACGCGCGAGCCGCGTGTGAAGCTACTAGAACGACACCGAGGCCTGAGACACGTGGGGAGGAGCGCGAACAGCGTGCATGAGGTACAGGACACGCGAGCAAAAGGGAAAAGGACATACAGCACATAAGCGGTCACCCTACCACCAAAAGGGGGCACAGAGACAAAACAAGCATTGATAGCTGCAAGCGCTGAGACGAACATTGCACACTAAACCCAATATCAGCAGCGGCAACCACAGGGAGACCCCACAAACAAGGTTATCCAAAAACTGGCACTGGCAGGCACGACCAGGACAACAACAGAGGGGCACCAAGGCAAACAAGCACTGCTAACCACAAACACCACAGCAAGCGTTGCTACCAGCCATGGGGGACAACGACGCACCCGCGGCTCAGGTACATATCCCGTTTCAACATGCTGCTTCAGGGGTACTACCGCCGTTCAGCGAACTAGAAGACCCGTCCACTACATCACCCCGGTGGAAGATATGGCTAGAGCGGCTAGAGAACTATTTCGTGGTCTCAAGAGAAATGGATACCAGAGTTAAGAGATCCTTACTACTCCACTACGCGGGGGATGAAATATTCAAGTTATTCAAACATCTACCTGACACTGGAGCTGCAGGAGATTACGATGCGGCAGTAAGGGCACTCAATGGTCATTTTGACCCGCAGTTAAACCTTGACTTTGAGGTCTTCAAGCTGGGCCAAGCACGGCAGCGAGAGGGCGAATCTATGGACCGATTCTACGCCGAGTAAGGGAACTTGCTAGTACCTGCACGGATGAAGACCAACCCAAAGCCATACGGAGACAGATCATCCAAGGATGTAGGGACAAGACACTACGAGGACTCATCCTAAGGAAACCAGGGATTACACTAGAGGATATCCTAATCCTGGCTCGATCGCATGACCTATCAGCTGTCAGGGCCACCGCGATGGACCAAGCACTAAATAAACCGCCAGGGAAAACTGACGCCGTGAAGACGGAACGAGCGGATGCGGTGAAGACACAGACATGGAGTCGCTACTCCAAGGAGACCCGGAAGGAAGGTTCCCGAACGAAGTGTGGATACTGTGGACACGAGCCACATGCCGCCAAAGACTACCCAGCCCAAGGGAAGGCATGTGCACACTGTGGGATTTCAAACCACTTTGCGTCAGTGTGTCGACGACGCAACTACACAAAGTCATCAAGAAAGCCACAGTCGGTGACCAAGGCGGTACAGCAGCTGTCTGTGAGTGACTCACCAACCCCGGTAGGAGCCCAACACAATCCTGGGAGATATCTACCAACCGTGGATGAATCATCGGATTCGGAAGATGAAAAGGTACACATCATCTCGTTTGCACGAGAACTGAAGTGACGCAGACCGCCACAGCCTACGTGTATCATCCAGTTAGGAGGAATCGAAGTCAAAGCGGTGATTGATACCGGTGCCACGGTAAATGTCATGGGCCTGCCACAATTCAGAAGGCTACGTCCCCGCCCGCCGATAGTTCCGTCAAGAACTCGCATCTTCGCCTATGGAGCAGACACTCCACTTCCCCTCAAAGGAAAAATCACAGCATCAATCAAAGCGGATGAACTGGAGGTAATGGCAACCATCCACATAATCGACCGAGAGGCAGACACACTGCTAAGTAGCCACACAGCTGAAGAGTTAAGACTGATAGCATTTGCCAATCGGATCCGAACCCATCAGGTAGATGAACTGCTGGATCAACTCCCCGAGCTCTTCAGAGGATTGGGCTGCATCAAGTGTGCGCCCGTGAGGCTGCACATTGACAAGACAGTAACACCCGTCGCACTATGACACTGCCGAATCCCATTTCACCTAAGGCCATTGGTGGAGAAAGAACTGGAAAAACTAGAGAGCCAGGGTGTTATTGAGTAAGTATCGGGGCCCACCCCGTGGGTGTCCCCAATGGTGCTAGTTGAAAAACCTCGGTAACCGGGAGCAATCCGCCTGCGCATTGACATGCGTCTCCCCAGTAAGGCCATCAGAAGGGAGCGCCATTTGACACCCACTATGGATGACATTATTGCAGACGTGAACGGCTCGAAGTGGTTCTCCAAGATTGATTTAAACGCAGGGTACCACCAACTACCCCTTGCAGAGGAGAGTTGTTTCATCACCACTTTTAGTACACATTTGGGACTGCGGCGCTACAAAAGGTTACATTTCGGCATATCATTTGCTGCGGAGGTGTTCCAAAACACCATCAGGGAACTACTCTCCGGCCTACCGGGCGTCATCAATGTCAGTGATGACATTCTCATACACTCCAAGATGGCGACGGAACACCACAAACACCTCCGAGACACCCTAAGACGACTGAGCGCCCATGGCGCGACACTTCACAGAGAGAAGTGCCAGTTTTTCCAGCCCACAATAGAATTCTTTGGCTATGTCTTCAGTCAAGAGGGCATTCAGGTGGATCCGAGAAAATCGAAAACACACCAGCACCAAAATCCCCGAAGGAAATCAGAAGTTTCCTGGGAATGGCCACTTATTGTGGCCAGTTCATACCGGGCTTGGCCACATGGAGTGAACCGCTGCGGGCACTGACCAAAGCAGAAGCGGCCTGGCGATGGGGACCAAAAGAAGACGAGGCGTTCCAAGGGATCAAAGACGCTTTGCTGGAAAAAGCCAGCCTGGCCTATTTTGATCCGGACAAACGAACGGAAGTACTGGTTGATGCCAGTCCAGTAGGCCTGGGGGCGGTACTAATACAGGAACAGGAACCAGGACAGTGGACCGCACTAGCGTTTGCCAGCAAGGCCCTCACACCTACGGAGGCCAGGTATGCACAAATCGAAAGGGAAGCCCTTGCTATCAAGTGGCCATGCAGCCACTTCCACCTGTGCTTACGAGGACATCCATTCGTCATGGTCACCGACCACCAGCCACTGGTATCCCTCTTCAAGGGGACTGCACCACACCCCCCTCCACACATTGAAAGATGGGTGATTCAACTACAACCCTACGAAATGGAAGTAGTCTACTGGCCAGGTGCCAAAAACCCAGCGGACTTTCTATCCCGCCATCCAGGAAAACCAAGTCAGATGGGGGAAGATGGAGACTGTGACGAATTTGCCCAGTGGGTGGCACTGACATCATGCCCTCAGAGCATGACGCTCAACAACATCAAAGAAGCCGCCGTCACCGACACTGTGTACACCCGGACACTAAGAGCAGTACAGGAAGGAACCTGGGCAGAATACCTTCGTCACACCAACTCCTGGACTGTGGAGGACAAAGAAGCACTCACAAAAGTGTGGCGGATCCGACATGAACTAAGCGCCACGGAGGACAACGTACTACTGCGGGGATCCCAACTAGTCATCCCACAGGCCCTGCGACATCGGGCAGTACAACTTGCCCATGGAGGACACCAGGGGATCACTAAGATGAAGACGAGAATAAGGGAAAAGATGTGGTTCCTGGACCTGGACAAAATCGTCAAGGAATACGTGCGGAGTTGCATGCTGTGCCAACTGACAAGCGATCCAGACAGGCCCCAGCCTGTCATCACTGAGGAGGCATGTATGGAGCCTTGGACCAAAGTAAGCATAGACTTTGGAAGCTTTCCAGGAGAGGGGCACACCCTAGTGATCATTGATGCCTATTCTAAGTACCCGTAGTAGAGGTTGTAGCCTCCACGGCTTTCAGCCACGTAGGACCAGCGCTCGACAAGATCTTCGCAATGTTCGGATTCCCTCAGGAGGTGCGCAGTGACAACGGGCCTCCATTCCAAGGTACTGAATTTGCCGTATTCCTTCAGAAGAGGGGAATCCACCACAGATGCATCACCCTGCAATGGCCCCAAGCCAACGGAGACGTGGAAAGGTTCATGCGCACACTGAACAAGACTATATGGCTGCCAAAACTACTCCGAGATTTGCAGCGGGATGGCAAATTAAGATCTAGTGCCTGTTCGGATTACGGTGGAAGACTGTGGGATAGATGGCCTTTAAGATATGTGTCCCCACCAGTTTTAACTGAGTCAGTTATTCTCCGTTGATTCCTTTTTGGCACTGGTCTACACGGTGGTTATGAGGACAAAAAAAAAAAAGAAAAAAAAAAAAAGACTTTCCGCATAGCCCTGGTGGAGCAAGCCGATCCAGAACACAGGCTGCATTAATTTCTGCGGGAATACAGGAGCACCCCTCACTGCACCACCCAGAAAAGTCCATGGAGCCTCATGTTTCAGGGACCCCAGAGAGATCTCCTGCCTAACAGCACGGAGTGGACACCGACCCCGGCTCTTGTGGAGGGCACCCAGGAAAGGAGAAGACGGGGCAACCAGCCAGCCAGCCGTACCCGGAGGGCAAACCTCAACCGGTTGGAACTCGGAACATCTGTTATCCTAAGAAACAGGCGGCCAGGAGGGAAATTACAAACCCGTTTCACCTCATCCAATGGGACCGTGGTGACAGCACGGAAGGGAGAAGAAGAAGTGTCCCAGAATACCTCATGGTTCAAAAGGATCACACCAGCCGAAGGTGAAGGCATCACCTCAGATCAAGGCGAGGCCGATGGGAATGTGACGACAGATAGCGGAAGCGAGACACCAGGAACTGGACAACACTTGGAAGAACAGGAAACAGGGGGGGCCGCTGGTGCCCGAGGTCATGGTGAGCAGTCCGGAACAGAGCACCAGGAGTGGAGGACTCCGCTCGCAGAGTTATGGTTTGAGACCAAATCCGCGACCCAATCAAAGACTCAGAGACTATGCCTGTTTGCTGAGACCCTGATCTTCTAATAAAACACAACAATACAAGTGATGGTCGTACTACATCTGCAACCTGTTATGCACAGTACGGTGAACTTTTGTTGCGAACTGTTTTCAAAGAAAAGGTTATAGTTGGATAGGGATGTAATGATCCCCGGTCTAGTTGTTGTATACACCACCCCCCACATCCACACATCCACAGGCCAGGTGTGGCCTGTGGGGAGGTAATAAAAGGAGGCCGTCCGCAAGTGGGCAGCACTTCCGACTCTGACCATGAGCAAGAGTGTGGTTATTGCTATGCGCCCCTAAAGGTCCGTTATTCTATGGTTTCCCCACCTATATTGGCCTTCCTTGCATGCTGAGACACGCGACAGAACAAGGTGGAAAGAACGTTGAAAACAGAAATAAAGGTTCTAAAGCAATTTAGTTCCCTGAATGCTACAGAAACCCATGGAAACACACTGCCTTTCTTAACTACAGTTCTGTGAGTTCTTGAAATGAAATGAATTGAATTGACTTGCATGCTCCACAGGGATTACTTAAGTCCTGAATCATTATTAAAACATTCTAAAAATATTTTATACATTATGTGCCAATATTTAACATTTGTGAGCAATGCATTACACACTGTTATTTTGCCCTTTCCCAGTAGATTAATACAGAGTGCTTTTTCAATCCTTAGCATTTCATTAGGCCACCTTTTGTGATTAACTTTTTCATGCAATGCCAAAACATGTGTTTCGGAAATGTACAATGAATGCTGTATTTCATCGTTCTCCTGTCAGCTACCAGTATATATACAAATAACTAATACACACACACACACATACACACAAACATACACAGAGTAATATATGCACAAACGGACTCACTCCTCACTCTTTCACTCTTTGCTATCCACATTCTCTCTAACACAAACACCCACATTTCAACTCTCACACTCTTTATCCCACCCTAACTTTCTCACTTCACTCTCTAACTTTCTCACTCACACCTGCTCGTTTTCGATTACACAATCTCTATCATACTCTGCCTCCCGCACACAATCTTTTTCTCACTCTCTCTCGCACTTTTTCTCTCCCGCTTACAACCCCAAAAGGGGCATCTGATGGAAATGAATTCAAATAATAATAATATTTTTTTTTAAACTATGAATTTCAAACAAAGCATTAGAACTAGTCGAACATTCGTGATGATGAATGATCTGAGCGGTAGGGCTCTCTGATAGCCCTATGTCAGCAGGGCGCATTCCTTCCAGTCCTGGGCTTTCCTTCATGAAGTCTTTATAATCGAAGTCCGAAAGTATCAATGCATTTCTCCAGAGACACAACATGGGTTTAACACATTTATGAATCATCCCCTTATTTATTTAGTCCAATGGGCTTCAGAGAACAAAGACTACAATCACCACAATGCACGTGCCTGTTGGCGAAAGACCCAGGACCCGAAAGAGTGGCCCTCTGGCAACCCTAATAATGGCTGTGTTTTGAGATTCTGGCAGGCTGGCGACGATCTTTTTTCAGACAAGTGAAATGCGGGTAGAGGACTGAAAGTCGCAGCCTTCAGAGTCCCGTGGTGTCATTTACTGGCAGTACGGGAACATGTCCATAGAAGAGGACTGCACAGTGCCCCACCATACTGGAAGTGGTGCTCCATTCATTAAAGCTCTTCTTGTGACTCATGTGCCAGCAGTTATTCGACTTCTGTTTTGTTTCCCTCTCTGGTACTTGTAGTTTTAGCCTGCTCAAATATACAAGCAATGTGTAGCTGAACTAACAAGCATTTACAATGCAATAGGTCTCGCAATGACATTATTTTGAGCTATTGACATTGTAAATGGCAATGCCTTTAAAAAAAATAAAAGGCATTGTTCTTTACAATGCCAAAAGCAACACCTATTTCATTGCACAGCGTGGTGTCCGTGAAGACGGCGCCGCACCTATTGAAGTAAAAAAAAAAAAGAGTGTGTTGGGGGGCAGAGAGAGAAGAAGAAATGACGAGACATGTGAGATGGGGAAATAATATGAAAAAGATGGGTTTGATGCACAGCTGGTTCTGGTAGATTTATTCAGGCTAAATGTACTTTATTCCGGTTTGTTGGTGCTCAATTAGGAGGCGTCGAGAGCCCCACGACGTCTGGAAAACTTGTAAAAGAAGTGAGACCAGATGGTATCTGGTGTCATCCCTAATTGGCACACATTTTGGTTGTGTTCCCCTGGATCAGAAAAACACTTTCATTCAATGTTCATTTAGATCTTGTTTTATTTAAAGGTTGTTCATGATTTACGTAGTATTTTCTATTATTTTGAATCAAAGTTCATCAAATTATTTCATGTTTCAACATCAGGCAAATATCAAGGCGTGTCCAATGCATTTCGGGCACTAACATAATGTGCCCTTCATCAGGGAAATGACACTACAAATGAAGATAAAACAAAATATCAATAATGCTGATCTTAACTCATTGTCTTTACATTATGTTTCATCCACATAATAAAACGTGCAAAAAACGTGTTTATCCTAAAACGTGTATATCATGCATTTAAAAAAACAGTTGGTGACATTGTGAAAGGCGGTTGGGGTTTGTGCTGGGGGTTGTAAAAAAATGGTTCTCTTAGTACTCACATGCCTGTCATGTCGGTATAGCGGTTAATCTGTAAAAGTATAGGCGTTTGTTAGGTGTTTGTCAAGTATACGAAAAAAAAAAAAAACTAAACTAAAGCACAAATGCGTGCGCGCTGTAAAGCAGCGCTATGGTTTTCCTCACTAACCTGTGTAGATGTTAGAACGCGCTACAGTCTCCCCGTTTGCCGATTTTCGATGAGCCGGTGTAAGCAGTTAGCTTCCGGCTTTCATTAGTTTTAAGGAAGTTCTCTCGGTCACATGGGAATGAGAGAAAAGAAAGACTACCATGTGTAACAAGTGTAACGGATTATGCGAATGTGGTCGCAGCGGATTAACGCTTATTGTGTTTAAATAGTAAGGTACAAAAATTAAAAAGTACAATCTAAAAAAGATGCAAGTACGTGCTGGAGAAAAATATTAAATAGAGAAATAAGTGGTCATAGCGGGGGTTCGAACTCAGCTAAAGGAAGTGTGATGCATGGTATGCTAAACGCTTGGCCAGTAGAGCTACTAGGTGGCGGTAATCGGTGTGGCCAAAAGCAACACCTATTTCATTGCACAGCGTGGTGTCCGTGAAGACGGCGCCGCACCTATTGAAGTAAAAAAAAAAAAGAGTGTGTTGGGGGGCAGAGAGAGAAGAAGAAATGACGAGACATGTGAGATGGGGAAATAAGGCACGGTAAAAACAGTATTCCGCTCAGGGTGTGGCGAGTTTGGGGAGGCACAGTTGCATATATTTTGGTTTGGGGTGTATAGTTTGGCAGGGTTGTGTGGGATGATAGGTGGTGGTGTGTGCTTGGTTTGGGTGGTGGAGAATGTACTTATGTGAGAATGCACATATCTGTGGCTGTGCCTGATGAGGGATGGCTGAGCATCACAATGGCTGAACTACCAGACTGCGGAAATGTGCTGATATTTATTTATAAAATGCAAAAGCTTGTCCAAGGCCCAAATGGACACGAAAGCTAAATACTATATAATTGGGAAAGATCTAATAAATCCAGAAGGCAAATTAATTTTATTAGAACAGTGACAAGGAAGGCAAATAAAGAAGAGTTCAGATTTACAGTTCTGCTGAGTGTCAAAGGTGTGTCGAAGAGGTAGAGAGTTCGCGGGATTCGAGACGAAGCCATGAGGTAGAGGGGTCAAGAGATAATCTCTAAGCCTCAAGGAGGCAATTCTTGTGCTGTAATTTTCTCTTTGCTGTGCCGACCCAGAGGTTGAGAGTTCGGGGAGAGTGCAAGGGGTAGGAAGAGGTTGAGCGAAGTCTGAGGTTGCCCGGTGAGAGCGCGATGTCAGGTGACTGCCTGGAGGGGGCAAGAGTGCCACGTGATTGCGTTTGGGAAGGAGAGGTTGAGGTAAAGGGTTTTTTAGGAGGCATTTGAATTTTGGAAAGGAGGGGGTGGTTCTGATGTCAACTGGGATGGCGTTCTATATTTTCGGAGCGTTTCCTGCAAAAGATCGGGCTGCAGTCTTTTGTTTCCGTGTTTTCAGGGGAATGAGTAAGAGGGAATTGGAACTTCTGAGGTATCTTGATTATCCGACTTTCTTGAGTTTGGAGGCGAGGTATTGTGGTTTCCCTGTATGCAGGGCTTTGTGTGTGAGGCAGACCGTTCTGAAGCTGGCTCGCATATCCACTGGGAGCCATTTTAGATCTCTGAGTGCAGGAGATATGTGATATGTAGACAGCAGTGTTCTGAGTCGTGGGAGTTGAAGATGTCGTCCATGATGTTGAGGATTGCAGTTTCGGTGCTGTAGCCTTTTCTAAAGCCTGATTGGTGCTGGTCTAGCAGATTGATATTGTAAATATGATTGTTCAGTTGACGGAGGACACATTTTTCTAGGATTTTGGCAAGGAAGGGGAGATTGTAGACAGGTCCGAAGTTATTCAGGTCAGTTGAGTCTAGACCAGGTTTCTTCAGAAGTGGAGTGACTTGATCGACTTTAAGGCAGTCTGGTATGATGCCAGTTTTTAGGGAACTGTTTATGATCTCGCACCACAGTGGCGTCAGGGTGAGTTTCAGCTCTTTGACCATTTGGGAGGGAATGGGGTCAAGGTTATGGGATGAAGGCTTGGAGGAGGAGATTAAGTTGAGGATCTCAGATTCTGTGATGGGGAGGAAGGAGGTCCAGGGTGTTGTTGGTCGCCTTCTCGTGGGAGTTTCAATTATTGGGGAGCAGTCTTTGTCGGGTGATGGATGTTAGTGTCCAGTGAGAGTTTGATCATGGTGATTTTTTCATTGAAGAAGTTGGCGGAGTTGTCACATAAGGCTTTAGAAGGCTGGATGAGGGATGTCGCTGGCTTTGACGTTTGTTTTTTGATGATGTCATAGAGTTCTCTTGTTCTGTTTTTGGCCTTGTCCAGGGCGGTGCAAAAAAAGTTGGATTTTTCATTGTTGATATGTTGTTTGTACTTTCTTCTTGCTGCTCTGAGATCCTTAAAACAACTGGAGGAGGGTTTCTTTCTCCAGAGACTTTCTGAGGCTCTTAGTTGCCTTCTTTGCTCATTTATGACCTTGTTAAACCAGGATCTGGAGGGTATGTTCCTGGGTTTTTTCAGTTTCAAGGGGGCAAGTTCATCTAGGATGAAGGACATGGTAGCATTGTAATAGGATGTGAGTTCTTCCGTTGAGCGGCATTCCGGGGAGATGGGTAGGAGGGAGGATATTGTCTCTTGTAACTCATCTGTGCTGATCTGCGCTAAGTGCCTCGACCATGAGGGGGGGACTAAGATGGAGGGAAGAGGCAAGATCTGTTGGGGGAGGTGGAATAAGATAAGGTGATGGTTTTACCAGTCGACTGGAAGGATGTGATCTATAGTGATTGTGTCTTCTTTGGCGATGATGGCATCAAGGATTGCTCCTTTGTTGTGGGTTTAATTTGAACAGTGCTGGATGAGGTTGTTGGAATGGAGTAGGTCATTATGGTTTTGAACTGGAACACTGTTCTTGTCATTCCAGTGAAGGTTAAGGTCGCCTAGAATGATATTATTGGTATCTCGGAGAGAGCAGTGCTCGATTAGGTCAGATAGGTGTTCCGTGAACATGACGGAGTTGCCTGGGGTTGATACAGGAGGTGGCAGTGCATTAGATTATTGTCAGAGGTTTTGATGTTGGCGGAAAGGCAATCGAAGGAATAGGAAGTGAAGATATCGTTTTCAAACACCGATAGGTTTTTGTTGTGGATAATTGCCACGCCTCCGCCTTTTTGGCCTTTTCTATCTTTATTGATGATGGAGAAGCCCGGGGGTAGGAGTTTATACAGGATAGGAGGAGAGGAGTCATCGAGCCAGGTCTCGGTGATGAAGGCTATGTCAATGTCATGGCTGAGAATAGATTCTGCCAGCTCAGTGGCATGTTTCGTGGCAGACCTGCAGTTAATGAGCAAGCAGTTCGTGCGGAGCAACTCTATTTTAGGTTCCGTAGGGATGGTGATGCGGGAGGTTGGGGGTCTGAGGGGTTTCTGGACAGAGTGATCAGGTCTGATCCCCGTGATAACCTGGATTGTGGAATGCAGTTCGTGAGGTGAAGGGATGATGTAAGAGGCGGCCAGCTCGATTGCTTCCTCCAGGGACATGGCTTTGATAGCCATCTTTGTTCTCGAGGCCTGGGAATAGAGAGGGAGAGCTGACTGACTCGGGATGGGGGAAGGGAGGCCTAAGGGGGGAGTCATGGGGAGACGGGGCTGTAGTCGGGATTGGGGCGAGGGTTGTGGAGTGACGCAAGGTTGGTTAGGATGAGATTCAGGCCCTGTAATAAAGTGGAGAATTGTCTTTCAATGCTGGTAAGTCGGCAGTCCGACTCTTCTTGACGGGGAGGGTTGCTACTGGGGGTGATCTATTCGGCGTGGGGGAGCGTTGGGGGAGTTGTGGTGGCTTTTGTTGTTGGTGGATGTGTCAGTTTGGGTGATGTAGGGGGTAAGGGAACGGGATGGGGAAGTCTCTTTTTCTTGCTAGGGGGTGGAAGACGGGGAAGGAGAGGTTTGGGGAGTGGGTTGCGGACGTCTGTGATTGCACGCGGGTGGCTCCACACCGGGGGTTGCACAGGAGGAAGAGGGAAGGTGGGGTGGTGCATCGTTGGAAGAGGTGGATGGTTGATGGTCCGAGGATGCGCTCCGGTGGTTATGATAATAGGAGGTGGGGAAGGGGGGGAGTTCGGGATGGGGGATTGGCTTCCTCGTAGGGAGGGGAGCGGTGGGTGGGGGGTAGGGTGTGGGAGATGTTAGTTAGAAGAGAGGGGAAGAGTCTGTCAAAAGCCTATAGGTTGGCATTGTTGGCTTGGATCAGGACTGTGCCGTTGGAATAGACAGTCATCAAGGTGATCCCGCAGTGTGGCAGAGGGAGGGGGTGAAAAATGAGAGCTCGCAGCTGTGGGACGCCTTGGTCGATTTGATGATTTGGTATCTATCTTTCATGGTGGAGATCCAATAGGCGGGCCTGACTGTGTGGAATATGAGGTCCATTTTTATTTGGCCTATGACGGAGGAATGATATAAGTCAGCAAAGAGGGATTCAGGGAATTGCCTGATTAGTTTATGTTTGAGGGATTTTTTAGATTTCGGAGAAAGGATGGGTGGGAGGGAGATTGCCAAGGAGTTATGGCCATTTTGTTTTATGTAGGGTGAGGAGAGAGGATTGGGGGGGTGTCGAGGAGGGAGGCATACTGATTGTGGTGATCATGAGGGATTAGTGTAGAGAGGGACTTTAGTAGGGGGCTATTCTGTAGCCGGGGAGGCGGGCAGCTAGATTCTGTGGAACGGGGCTGTTTGCGGTGATAAGGGCCAGGGCTGTTGGCGGAGGACGCTTTGTCTAAAAGTAAGAGTGGGGGATATTTGAGCTAACATGTGGGATGGGGGATAGGGAATAGGGTAGGTTTAGTCTGATTGGTTTTAGGGGAGGCGGGCAGGGTTTGGGAGGCAGTGCCCAAGGATTGTAATACGGAACCTATTTCCTGTGCCGACTTCAGGGAGCCCCTGAGGTGGAAGCAGCGTATCAAGAGCTGAAGGGCTGGATGTGTCGTCTTGTAAGCGACGCGGCAATGAACTTGGGGAGCTCGGGATTCAAGAGTAGGCTGTTAGGAGAGAGAACAGGTACAAGCGGCAGTCTCAAGGGTTTGTAGCCCTGCGTGACTCGTCTGCGCCTCCTTCGGGGGGCTCTCAAAGAGATCGAAAGTCAGGAGTTTCTGAATAGGTAATCCTGGTTATCCCGTCCTTGTGAGGTCAGGCGGCGTGGGGAGAACAAAATAGGCACTTAATGGCTGTTCATGAGTACCTGGGTGAGCTGGCAGGGACAAGGAGACAGACTCTAGGTCTCATGGTCTGACTCTGATTGCCTTTGCCTGTTTTAGTAGGCTCTCGGAGATGATTCTGGCCGACAAAGTTTGAGGGAGTTGACCTTGCTGGGCCGCCATTTTAAGCTCAGGCAGGGCGCAGGAACCGGTTTTTCTTTTTTTGGCTCCGAATTCGAGGCAGGAGCTGTTGGAGGAGTGAATTGGAGACAGGAGGTCTTGTGGTTTGTGGTGATTCGTGACTCCTCCGCGTCTGGTCCCAGGAGAGCGAGAGGTCGTTGCCTACCGGGCAAGTTGTCCAGAGTGGGCCGCCATTTTGGGGTCAAGTGGGGCTCTGCGGCCAGGAGTACATAGCTATTACACAGGAGTGACCCAGGAAGTTAAGCATAAGACGAGGAGAAGTGCAGAGACGCGGAGGGAGGGGTGTGCGCAAGGGGACAGCGGGGAGAGGGGAGACAAAACGCAAAGAGCAGTGCGCAATGGGTGTGATAGAGGGTTGAATATGAAGATGGGAGACCGCGAGGAGAGGAGATAGAGGGAGGGATATGTGTGAGGGAATACGAGGAAGAGGGAAGCGAGAGAATAAAAAGAAAATGACGAAACAGTGCGTGGAAAAGGGCGAAATACAACAGTGTGAGAAAGAGAAGAAAGGGGGCATGCTGGAAGAGAGAATGGAGTCGAAAAGACAGTAAGAGAGATGAGAAGGTGGCAATGAGCTGGGATAGTGGTATGGAGAGAGGGGGGCAAACAGGAAGAAGAGGCAAGAGAAGACAAGAGTAGACAGAGATAACATGCTTTTATTTTACAAGATCGTTTTACTGACAATCGTGAAACCCTAAACACTTCCATTTAAAAGAAGCATTGGCATAGCCAATAGGTTTCACCTTTGTGACCTTATGAGTATTTATTTATGCAGCTGAATATCCTCGGTGCAACAACATAAACTGTTGCATGGCACCTATAAGGTCCCAAACGCGAGACCTATTGGCTAAGCTAATGCTTGTTTAATCTTGAAGCATGCTCACTCAGCCCCTGGCAGGCAGTTTCATTTCTTAAGGCAATGTAATTGAAGTGTTTGGGTAGGTGCAGTTAATTCAGTGGGAGAAAAAGTAATTTTTCAAATGTATAGATTCAAGACTTTTGAGAAATTTCATTTTGTTTAATGATCCATTAAAATGCTTGGCAGTGAAAGTTATCCCTTATAGATAGGGAGCACGGAGTGAGTGGTTCGAGAACCCGCAAACTCCCACCCACTTGATTAGAAGAAGCTTGCCACCAGTTTGCAAATGATGTTACAGAGCTTTTTGTGGCCGATGCCATGCACAGACTAGACAGCGGGGAGAGCTATTAAATAGCAGATCTGTTAGATACAGGTGCGTCCAGGACTGTTTTTTTACTAACATAAGCGAGATCTTTTCATCTAGGGCGGTTCAAAGTGGGCATAATTAGTACAAGATATTTTCCCAATTTGTATTCTACGCTTAACAAATCAAGGGGCATATTTGCAAAGGCAGCGATAATTATCGCTGACCTTGCATACCTCATTATTTTCTATTGCTGGGATATTTCGCCAGGCTAGCGTTGTATTAACAACGTTCAGCACCATGGCGATGAATATTCCAGCAATAGCGCCCTTGTCCATGGAACATCAGTGGTTTTTCAGCGATTTTCCATGTAAAACGCCAATATGCTTGATAATACTACCCTGTGGTCGTTCGTATTACATGAATCCACCTCCCATGTTAAGTATGCCCTAGTCAAGAATTTAACAGACGTTAAATTCCTGCGTTAAGGCATACTTAGCGCGATTAAAATAATCGCTTCCATACGTTGTAAATATCGCAAATCTGCCTTCGCGATATTTACCCATGTTGTTTCCACAGACACGCCTACTTTGCATCTCATTAGCGATGCAAAGTTAGGCGTGTTGGAAACAGGAGCAAAATCAGCAAAACACGCAATAGCGTGTCTTTGCTGATAAGGCAATAAAATTATCGCCGCTTTTCGGCAAAAGTGGCAATAATTTTATAACACCGCCTTGTTAATATGCCCCCAAATACGTAAAAAGTTGTCAGATAGTAAAAAATGTAAGCTCTTTATAAATGATATTACAGCATAAGGGGCTGTGTTAAAGTTATACGCTAGGTAAACTTAAAAGCAGGATGGTCAGTGTTTTTTTAATAGTGAGTTCCTATTTTTTATTTGACCATTGTTTGAATTTATTTTATGTTCACGATGTGTGGCTGAGGAGTAAATGATTGAAGATTACACCCTGGAGGCTAGCAGCTAGATTCATCAAAGGCCCGTTTTGCGAGTTAGTAATAGCGATTATTAAGGAATCGCTATTACAGACTCGCAAAACGGGATTCATGTCCAAATCGCAATTTATTTAGCGATTCCTACAGCTTCCTTATTTGCGATTAGCTAATTGCTAATCGCAAATAAGGAATAACTTCCCATTCATTCCTATGGGCCTAAAGGCCCATAGGAATGAATGGAAAGACATATCAATGTGCGATTCGCTATTAGCGATTCGCATTTTGAAATTGCGATTTCAAGGGTGCAGGGGTGTCCAAAGGACACCCTGTAGCACCCCTGAAATGTAATCTACATTGGTGTTGCGCACACACATGTCCAAAGGACATGTGTGTGTGTAACATGCAACTTAGAAAAATGCATTTAAATGCATTTTTCTAAGTTTTCGCTATGTACCACGAGGTTTGACCTCGCGGTAAATAGCGGCCCAAAATTGCGATTTCGCTATTTTAAATTGGTTCATGAATTGCATTTAAGGAATCTCAAATAGAGATTCCTTAAATGCAATTCCTCGCAAATGTGCGAATTCTTTAATAGCGATTTTTGCATTTGGGATGATGAATCCCAAATGCAAAAATTGCGCTTGCAAAGGGCCAGATTCTCAGAATCTGGCCCTTTGCGAGACGATTTTCGTTTCATGAATCTAGCTGTAAGTCTTTGCATTTAAAAGTGGTTTTAAGATTTTGCGTAAAGTTATAGTTGTACTTTTCTTGTTTTTACGTGCTTTGGCTGATAAGTGGACCGGCAGAAAGTGGTTTAATGTTAGGCCCCTGCAGGCAATGACATTACGGCCCTTTTTTGGAGAGGCTGAGGGGGAGTAGGGGTCACGGACGAGGGGAGAGGCAGAGGAGTTTACAAGGGGGTGGCGGGAAAGAAAATAGGCTGAGGGCAAAGGAGGACCTGAGTTAATGTATTTGTAAAGAAAGGTAGAGGATGATGGGAAATAGGGGTCACGGGAGAGAGGAAAGGCAGAAGTAAGAGAGGAGGATGTGAGAGAAATTTATATTTTCACTTTAAAAAAATTATTTTTATTTTCTGAAAAGCGTACCTGCAGTCACCGGCTTATTTTAAGCCCCCTGCAGGCGTTGTTACATCATGGATTTCGCAACATCCAACATCTGTGCATGGTATATTCTTGCCGTGAGCGTGAGGGGTAGGTGTTCCGCCGTTCCAGTGTCTACGCCAAGGTGCATCCAACCTTATAACGCTGGCCACACGGGAGCATGCTGCGGGGCCCATTCTTAATCCCCTTAGGGTCGCCTAAATAGAGCAGGACCCCTTGGCCCTCTTGTCCTCCGACCCAGCGAGGTTGTATTTGCTTTCTTTATATAGATTGAGCATTGAGTCCACATTTGTTTCTCTGTGTAGTACTTTATTTTAGGTCCTGACGAATCGCCTTTTGGCGAGAAACATGTTGACCACACTAGGGGGTAGAGTTATTGTTCTGTATACCTTTACGGTCTCTAAACTCCCCTCCCACCCCTTTTAACTAAGGAATCAGCCACGTTATTAAAGTTGGAAGTGGACTGATTACCTTTTTTATCGCTTTCACTCACCATTGCACTGACTACACCTTCCTTCATCCTCACCCACATCCACCATCGGCAAGGAACTAAAAGAACCCCGTCAAAAGAGTACCTCTGGGGACTCCGTCAGACATTGCAGCGCCGGTCTGACGAGGGGCAGTGAGCCGATGATGACACCGGACACCCTCTAGTAAGGGTGTGTTTCACGCTTATTACTTTGGGTGTGTGAGGCTCTCTAAGTTCCGACTAGGGAACCCTTTCTTCGCAGCCACGGTATTTATAATACCAACTCCTTGCTCCACATTGTTAAACGCTCCCTGGGGAACTTTGTACTCTGCTGCTAGCATGGTATATTCTTAAACATTGTGGAAGCAGCTTAAAGGAAACGGGTGGGGTGAAGGAGAACAAGCAGAGGGGAAAGGAGGACAGCATAGAAACTGTTTGCATTAAAGAAAGGGAGAGGCTGAGGGAAAATGTGAACAGAGGGTGGTTCACAACGTAAACACAGGGAATGAATGTGTAAAAAAATATGGCTAAACATATGTGTCTACGATGTTTAGCGGAGATAAGCTGATACACGATCTAATCAATATATTTTAAAACATGTGCCCTGTGAAAATAAAGATCCACCATGCTTAGTGTTGTTTTTTTAGTTTTTTAAGTTTTTAAGCAAAGTATCAGTTATTTGTCTGCAATTATTTGTTTTCTGTCTGATTTTTCCTCAGAACGTTCCGCCAGACACCTGCGTAATTTAAGCCCCCTGCAGATGATAACATAACGCCCCTGTTTTGGGCAAAACCTAACAGTTTGGAATACTTCACCCCAAAACACACCGAAAACAGTTGTAAAATAAGGGGTTATGGAGAAAGCAGACAACTTTCTTTTTATAGTGTAGATTTACTACGTGCTCGCAAACATTTTTTATGCACTTTTCTTTTTTTAGTTGTATTTGCAAAAGTGCGTACCGGCAGACACTGGCTTATTTAACGGCCCCTGCAGGCATTGTTTACAAAGCCCCCTGCAGGGGTTTGTAATGTTGGTCTCGTGCTCCGTGAAAGTGTGTGTATTCTTTCTTTACGTTAGCCATGTTGTACTACATGGAATTACATTAACAAGGGATGTCTATGTATATGGTCATGTTAACAGGTCTGGAGTTTTTAAGAGGCTGTTTAGCATCGCCTTGATCAGATATTTGAAAGGGCATTTGTTGTTCCCTTTTCGAGACCTATCACAAGATTCCCTGGGTAGTAAGAGAGCATCTGGCATTACTGAAAGCTGGGTTAGTGATAAAACAGTGTCCGGATATTACCAGGAGATTATAGGTTAATACACAATGGGCGCATAAGGAATGAGGAATAGCGGAGGAGACATCACTTCCTCATCGGATCCTGTAAATTATTCCGCATTTGTGGACAGATTATCACACAGACACTTCGCCTGCTTTGGGCAGGTGAAATGTCAAGGTCAGTACTGCTGAGCAATGGTAGTTGCGCAAATTACAGGATTACATGCTATTACCGTACGTCCGCATCAAGATTACCGTGCCGCTCAGTTGAAAAGGGTTTTAAGCATTTATTTGGCATGCTGACGTGGAAAACAAACACATACTGCCCTCAGTGGCGAAACATTGGGGGCAGCTTGAGCTGTACCCCTGAGTGTACGTATCTGAAAATTGTATATCAGGGCTCATATGGGATACCCCAGAGCTTGGATCCCTCAAGCCAAATTGTTATTTTTACACTGCTGGCACAATGAAGGGTTTCGGAAAACATTCCACGTTCTGTACGTGCCCTAGCATGGTTTCTCCATAGGCCAGACTGGGCTGTTAGAATTATTACATTTTATAATCCTAACTGAATCAGAGAACATCGTGAAATTCGAGTTTAGTATGCCTGGACTCAAAATAATAAAATACATCTTTTAGTGAAGTTTATTTTAATATTCTGTGTTTGCAAATACCACTTTTAGAAAGTAGGTATTTGCTTGCCTAACCATTTAAGCCTGCCTCTTTGAGGTTGTGTATTCCTTCGTCTGGTTGTGTGAGTGAAGGGCTGGGGGATTCCAAGAGACAGACTGGGGCAGCCCGGTGGTGAATAGAGAGATCTGCATCTAGATGGGAGAGAGGAGTTGCACCTGGGACCTGAATAGGACTGTGCCCGCCCCCCACAGTGCTGGCTCCACTCCCTGTGGTGCGTCTGATGTCTCTGCCCTGCACACTGAAAGAAGAGAAGGAAGACTGTTAACAAAGTGCTCCAGGGCTGTACTTGCCTTCCACAATGCTGGCTCCACTTCCTGTGGGGCGTCTGATGTTCCGCTCTGGACTGTGAAAGGAAAGGAGAATTCTGGTAAACAGTGTGCTTCAGAACTGGTTTGGACTGGGCACAGGCCCTTCTCCCCTCAGAGAACAAAGGATTTTGGGGTATAAATATTGTGACCCTGATCCCAAGAAATTAGATCACTTCTGGACTTACAAGATGAAACCTCTGCTGAGGAGAAGGAACCTGAAGAAACTGAGGAGAGACTATTCCCAAGCTGAAGTGCTGCTTGGAGGATTGGCCTGCAATTGGTTGCCTGACTGCCAAAGAGAGGAGAAAGAACTTTGTGGACTTTTCTTTCAACTTGTGCAAAGATCTCCAAGGGCTTGGAAGAGAGCTTGTCCCCTGACCGAAGTCCCAGGACCAGTGGACTTCACAAGTCTTTGTGAATTGCTGCTGGAAACAAGTGGCTACAGAGGCAGGGAGCTGTGACCGACTCTCACGACCGGCCCGGTGTCCTGTAGGCACCGCACCAAACAACGTCCGCCTCGAACAACGCAAACTCTGCGCTCACCGACTCCGTCAACGAGCCATAGCCTGCACCGCGACTGCAAGGACACCGCGACGTGCAACGCCTCCCTACACCGAATCAAACTGGTCTGACCGACGCGGTCACTGCTGCTGACTTTGAGTCCTGTGACCGCTCCGGAGTTGGGCACCGCCTCGCACGCTTTGCGACGCACCACCCTGCTCGCACCGCTGTCCGGACTGACCAACGCCAGCTCCCGAACTCCGATTCGTTCGCCCCTCTGCAAGCTGCAAGCACCGCGTTGAAGAACCGTCTCGCCCTGCAACGCAAGCCTTGGATCCACCGACTCTGGCGGGCCGCTGCCTGCACCGCATCGAGGGGCAACTCGTCCTGCAACGCTTCCTTTCTACACCACGATGATCACCCGGTCAGGGTGGGCATGGCCTGTTATATGGCCTGATTTCTGCCGGCCAGAGGTTTGCTGTGTCTTTCTCCGGCCGGGGTGAGTGATTGCCTGTGCGCTGGTCGCACGGTGGGCAGTTGGGGGCTCTATCGCAGCACAATCCTGGATCCTTTGGTGCTTCTGCGGCTCCTTTGTGGGCCCACGGCCTGGGTGCATTTTACTCTTGAGCAGTGTGTGCGCTTGTTGATATGTGGCACCCCTCGGTGCCTGCTGGCGATGCTGTGGGTGGGACTGCGCAGTTTTTGCATTTCCCAGCCTGCTGGCTCCCTGTTGGGGTCTGGGGGGTGTCCGGTCCCCCTTTCTTTTCTTTATTTCTCTCTTTATGACCAGGGGTGCAGCTTTGTGTGTCCTGTGGCCCACGTGGGGGGACTGCATCTGCTCGCGGTGCGGCAGACTTGTCCTTGCCTTTGTGCTGGTTTTGGTCTCCCGGCTGGATGTCTGCTGTGCCTTTTCTCCGGTGGGGCGTTGTTGCTGGCTCTCGGCTTCCCTGTCAGTGGTGCTCTGGGGAGTGTTTCTGGCTGACCCTGGCTTGTTTCGGTCTGGGGTGCCATGGTGGGGTGCGTTTGTTTGGTGTCTAGCGGGGCCTCGTGCAGTGCTCTGGTATTTGTCCGGACAGTGGGCTGCAGTGTCTTTTATGGCCTGTGTGGGCGTTTGGGGCCTTGGCACTTTTCCCTGTGGTGCTTTTCTGTCTATTTTATTGTGAACCCTCAGGGGTGGTTCCCTGTCTCTGGCTCGTGCTTCTTGATGGGGCTGGGGTTTCGTGCTGGGTGTCCGTGTCCCACCACAAGGGTTTGTGCAGGCTTGCTCCTACAGTGGTTTGTCGACGTCTGGTATTTGGTGTCAGTTGTCTCTGGGGGTGGGTGCCAGGGCCTATGGCTGGTCTGTCCTAGGTCCTCTGCTCTTGTCTGTTCTTGAAGGTAACGCTGGGTTGGGCTTGGCTAGTGCCTGCATCGGAGTCCTCCGGGTGTATCTGGTGCTGTAGGCTGCACTCCGCTCGCATCAGTTGGGGTTGCTTTGCTGCTTTTGGCCTTGGGTTTCGCCGGGTCATCTCTCTGGTTTTCCCTGTCCACCTGGCCTTTTCTTCTGGGTTTCAACTTTTTGCTTCCTTATGGGGTTTGTCCTCTGGTGGTTGCTGTGGTGGTATCCCTTTGTCTCCTGCTGGTCCTGTCTACCCGTGTCTGGTGTTGTTCTGTTCCACATGTGGGTTTGGCTCTGTCATGAGCCCTGGGTTTTGGGGCCTTCTTCCCGTGTGGCTGTCCCTGGGCATGTCGCTGCGCTTCGGAGTGGTGCTCTGGCTGTCATGGTGTCTTGTTGGGCCCTTCGGTACGGGTGATGCTCCCTTTTTGGCTCTTCTGTTTTGGATGCTGGGCCTCTCGGCCTCTGTGGTAGGGTTCTGTTGATGGTGGGTGCAGTGCTCCTTTCCCTTTGCCCCTCCATCCATCTGGGTTGAATGTCCGTTTTTGTTTTGTGCATTGCAGTGCTATGCCTGTTGTTGTTGGGTTGTTTCCTGACAAAGTGGACTGTCCTGTTCCCATTGCTTGTTGGTTCTCCTGTGTTCTACCTTTGTGTCTGTGTTACAATGCTTGCAGGCCTGGCGCTGTTCTTGCCAGGGGTGTCCCCCCGGCTGCTGGGCTTCTGTGTTGGATGCTGGGCAGGGCTTCGAGCCGGCCTTCCCCTGCGTTTCTGTGCTTCCTCTATTTTCGGCTTCCTATGGGCTGTGGTGATGGGGGCCTTCGGGGAGGAGAGCACTCCTGCTGGGGTCCCTGTTTTTGGCTTCGGTCTCCATTTGGGCCATTGCTCGTCGCTCTGGGGGCTTCTCTGTGTGCAGTTTCTCCCCCTTCAGTACTGCTGTGGTCCTTTCTCTTTGGCTTCCCCTGTGTGCTTTTTGGTGGGGTGCTGTGGTAAATTCTTCCTGCCTGGTTGTTCCGTCTTTGTTCCGCCTGCTGGTTGTTTCTTGTACTGGACCTCTTTGCCTGCTATTCTGATGGTTTGCCGGCCTGTGGTGGCTTTTTGGTCTGTTGGCTGGCCTCTGGTTATGGCCTTGCCTGCCTTATTGTACCGGTGGGGCATGTCTACCAGTTTTGCAGGTGGTGTTGTCCCGTCCTGTGGTCTTCCAGTGTGCTGCATCTGCAGTTCTGTTTGGGGGAGTCTGTGTCCTGTGGCCTTTAGACCCTGGTGGTTCCTGCCTGCGTCTGTTCTCAAGTGTTCGGTGTCATCAGCCTTTGTTTGTTCGTGGTTGTGTGGCATTCTGGGCTTGTCGGGTTCTGTGGGCTTCGCTGCCTCCTCTTCCTGTGGCCCTGCCACCGTGGGATGCCTGTTCTCATCTGTTCCTGGGGATTGGGTTTGGGTCGGGCCTGATTTGTGCTTGGATGGGTGCCCGCCTGGGTGTGCCTGGTGCTGTTGGCTTGACTCCCCTGGCCTGAGGTCTGTGTTTTGTGGCTTTCCGTGGTCTGGTTTGGGCTTTGCCCTCTTCGGTTCCATGGTTGGGCGGTGTTCTCTGGCTCCTGCTTCACCCGTTTCTGAGTGGTTGAGGGCAGTGCTGTGGCTCTGTGCGTTCTGCATTGTTCCTTTTTGGCTCCTCTTGTGGCCACAGATTCTTTTGCTCCTTGGGGCAACGGTGGCGGCCTCCTCTGCTTTCCTTGACTGCTTGGGTCCCCTGGTTTTCAGTGGGATGTTTCACATTCCTTTTCCTTCTGTGGGCCTTTCGGCCTGGAGGGGGTTGGCGTCTGGCTTCCACTGTGCTGCTGGTTCCTCGGTCGGTGCTCTTGGCTTGGGTGGTTGTCTGGTGTGCGCCTGTCCTGTGGCTGGTTGGGTGCTGTGGCTGTTACCAGTGGCTTGTTTGCCTTTTTACTCTGGGGTGTTCTTGCCTGCTTTCTATTTGCAGGTTGCCTTCTGGCACGTCCCCATTTGGCCGCGTCTTCTGTGTTTTTTTGGGGTTCGCTGTTCTGTCTGGGCCCTTCCAGTTCCTGCCATTTGGGCTTTTGGGCTGTTTTCTGTGGGGTCTGGGCATGGGTTGCCCTGGTGTCTGTTCAGAGTTCTCCTTCCGCTGCTCCCAGGTTCGGTTTGGGAATGTTGGGGGGTGTTGTTTTGGGGTTGGTTCCCCTGCTGTTTCCTTGGACAGTGGGCCTCTTGCTGGTTTTACTCTGTTGGCCTTGTTCCGGGGTCCTGGTTCGGTGGTTTGGGGGTCTGGTTTTCTGGGGCCTCCTGCCTGTCTTCTTCCTTTGGTTCCTCTGTTGTTGGAGCTGGTGGGGTTCTGGGTTCTCAGGTTCTGTGGCCCTATGGTTATGTTTTCTCCTCTGCTTCTCTCTGGCATTTCCAGGGTTGGCATCTTCCGGTTGGGGCTTGGTGGCTGTTGATGCCTTGGTTTCTTAGCTTTGGTCTCCTCTTCTGTGCAAGTGCCTTTTGGGGGTCTGCCTTGTCTCCTTGTGCTCTGCATCGGCTGTTGGTTGGGGGCTTGGTGTGCTTGTGCGCACATGGTTCCCTTTTCTGTTTCTCTGCCTCTGGTGCCCTGGGTTGGCCTTTCTGGACTTGGCGCTCCCATGGCTGGGGTCTGTTGGTCGGTCTGGTCTCCTGTTTCTTCGTGGGATGTTCCTTCCCTTGATAGATGTGACCTTCTTGGGGCTTTCCCTCCTGTTTGGCAGGCTCTCTGGTGTTCGCCTTTTTTTCTTTTGTCTGTTGGGGGTTGCAACTTCTGCCTCTGCGGTTTAGTTTTTTTTGGTCCTGTTGTGTCAGCTGGCTGGCTTGTGGGGGGTCTGACGCTCCTTGTTTTGTGGCTCTTACTTCTTGCCTGTGTTTGGGGCTAGGCTTGCCTCAGGGATGTGGTCGGCTGTGTTGCTTCTGGCTTGTCTTTCTTATTTACTTGCCCTTTGGTGCATTTTATTCCATTGTTCTGGGCTTTTGTTTGGACAGTTGGCCTGCTTTTTTCTTTGGCTTGGTATGTCTCATTTCGTAATGGAGATAAGTGAGAGTGACATGGAGGTAATGTTTCTATTACTTACCGGTAATTCCATTACTCCTAGTCCTACTGTAGCTTATCTCTATTATGGCCCGCCCTCCCTCCCGGTGGTCGGCCAACGGTGTTTACGGTGGCATGCTATGTACAGGTGTTGTGGAGGGGGAGGTGCCTTTTTATTTTGGTAGGAGGTGTGTCTACGAGGTGCAGGAGCTTCATTTCATAATGGAGATAAGCGAGAGTCGGACTAGGAGTAATGAAATTACCAGTAAGTAATAGAAACATTACAAGAACACTTAATAAAAAAAAAGATGTCCGGTCACGGAAAGCTGTGGTTACCCTCCTGCTGGGCTTCAGTGTCTCTGAGGTGGTGACAGTGCTGGTCGTACAGTTATACTTTTGCCAGTAGTGGCTCCTCGAGGGAGTGCTGTGGGGCGGTGGGGGAATTGGGGGAGGGGCAGGGTGGGGGGTAGTAAACTCCAGAATTCCGCCGAACGGAGTTGAGTAAAGAAATAAATAAATAAAACAAATTACATTGCGCGCGCTGCAACACCAAATTGATGATGCCGCTAGCATTGTAATTCGTTTTTGTTTTTTTAAACCTTTCTTATCGTATGCACAGTACACAGCGTCTGCCTACAACCCAATCGGGCCGGCTGCTATGACAATCGACAATATTCCAGACCACATTGCGCTGTGGAAAAAGCCGGAAATAACATCACTACGGTGCATTGGCATCAAACATCAGAGGAAGGATAACGTAAGTTTCATTTTATAATTTTGATGAAATTTGAAACAAACCACACAAACACTCACATGGTGGGAACAGTGTCTAGGGCACGGGAGGGGGGAGGGGGAGATCAATCTGAAAGAATAAAGGCAACCTTCTGGGGGGCCGGGAGACGGTGAAGAGGATTATTGGAAAGGCATAGTAGTCAGTCTATAGGAATGTCAATTACGGGGACGAGGGGATGTTAGCAGTAAAATCAAGTGGTGGGGTACAAATGTCTCCACGGTATTCATTCCATTGTGACCAAATTCTACCCCATTTCCTGGGCAGGCCCCGAGCCTCATATACCGTCTTCTCCCGAAACATGCACCAGTCCATGTTTTCTTTCCAAGCACTTATCCCAGGTGGTCTGTGGGAGCCCCAGAGTTGCGCTATATCTCTCTTGGCAACCATGTTGCCCAGCGTGATCCAAAAGGTCTGAGCAGCCGTACAATCCGTAGGCTCCCACACATTAAGCAGGCAGCGCCTCGCCTCAGGGAGGAGGGAAACCCCGGTGACTCGCCCCATTACATCATGCACTCTGGACCAGAAAGCGGCGATCACCGGACATTCCCATAGAATGTGAAGAAAGGTGCCATCCATACCACATCCACGCTTACACAGCCCATCAGTCAAGAACCCCATACGAACCAGACGCGTACCAGTCATGTAGACTCGGTGGAGGATCTTTAACTGCACAAAGCGAAGGCGGGCCGGAATAGCCACCTCCCTGGGGGAGGAAATCGCCATTTGCCAGTCCTCGTCATCCAGTTCGAGGCCATCTGCCGTCCAAGAGGTCCTAAGCCTCACCAGAAGATCAGCCATGGTATTAATACGTTTTTTATAAATTAGAGAAATCGTGCTGTCCGGCACATGGCCGTCCAGAATCTGATCCTCGAGCGGGGATGATTGGGGGATTTCCGTCCCAGGGGGGAAAACAGAGAGCAAGACGTGGCGCACCTGAAGATAACGAAAATATTCCCTGTCATCCAGTTGATACTCTACCTTCAGGGCCTAGAAGGACTTAATTGTGCCTCTGGCCCAAAGATCCTCCACCTTGCTAATACCGATCATTTCCCATCTGTCAAACCCTTTCGTTCGCCACAGGCCACCCAACCGCTCTGAGTCATATAACGGAGTCATTCGCGTCAATCTATCACTCCAACCTGTGGCCACAGTCGCATCTTTCCATGCACGCACAGCGCATTTCGTAGGTCCAGTCAGAAGGCGGAGTGGTGCCTTCGAATATAAGGCCCTATTAAAGTTGCCGCCCGGCAACAGAAGTTTATCCATAGCGAAGGCGGGAGTGGGCCCCGGGGAGTACGTCGCTTGGTTAATCGCGCTGAGCTGTGAGACCCAGTAGTAACGTCTGATGTCCGGAAGGGCTATGCCACCATCGTACCACGGGAGCGCGACTTTAGATAAGGAGATGCGAGCTCGTCCGTCCCAAATTAACTGCCTCTGAAGACCTTCAACCTCGCGAAAGTAACGGGAGGGAACAGGATCAAAAAAATTCTGCAAGGCATACAAAAATCTGGGAAGGGACATCATTTTAAAAAGTGCTGCACGTCCCAATGGGGACAGAGGCAAGCCACGCCACCTCCGCACATCCTGTTTGAGGCGACGAAGAGGAGCATAGAGGTTACGGTCATACCGCACAGAGGAGTCCATGGAAATGAAAATCCCCAAATATTTGATCCCAGTCTCTGCCACCTGGATCGGGAATCTACGAGGTAGCGGAGGCAGCTCCCCCGCTATAACATACACACACAGTTTGGTCCAGTTAATAACGAGCCCTGAGTTCTTCCCAAAAGAGGTAAGAACATCAAAGAGCACGTTAAGGGATTTCTGAGGTGAGGTAAAATAGAGCAGAATATCGTCTGCGTACAGAGAGACGCGATCCTCCAGGTCCGGTGCCCACCGGATCCCCTTAATCGAGGGCTCCCATCAAAGCCACGACGCCAGTGGTTCCAATGCCAAGGCAAAGAGAAGTGGAGAGAGCGGGCATCCCTGTCGGGTGCCACACCCCAATGCGAACGGTCCAGAAACTCTGCAGTTAACTACAACTTGGGCCAACGGTTGTTCATACAGGAGCCGCACCCACGCGATAAAGTTAGGGCCAAAACCAAACTTCGAAAGGGCCGCCCACAGATATGGCACTCAATGGTATCAAAAGCCATCGTGGCATCCAGGGAGGCCACGACAGCGGGTTCAGTAAGGATCCCAGCTCTCGCGAGAACGCTGTGGAGTCTACGGAGATAAAGCGCCGTATTCCGATGAGGAATGAAACCGGACTGATCCAGATGGATCAAGTCACAGATAACTGTCAGTAAGCGATTAGCAAGGACCTTAGCCAGGATCCTAGGCTCGGCGTTTAGCAACGAGATAGGGCAATATGAGGTGCACCGATCACGAGGCTTGCCGTCCTTGTAAATGACTACTATAGTGGCCAAACGCTGGTCGAGAAAGGAGGCTGCCCGCCTCAAAAGCATCAACAAACATAGTGCGCAGATGGGTCACCATTTTGTCCGGACGCAGTTTGTATAGCTCGATAGGTAAACCGTTGAGCCCCATAGCTTTACCTGATCGCAAGGACCAAATGGCAGTGGCAATCGCATCCACCGTAATAGGCGCATCTAGAGCGGAGCTATCCTCCTCCGACACGCAGGGAAGCGCGATGTCACGCAAAAGCAAGAGGGAGTAAGCCTAGTCTCGATCACTCACAGACCGGTATACTATTTGAAAATGGTCCACAAAACATTCGACAATCTCCCCCGGATCAGTCACACACACTCCAGTCTCACGGGTTATCACGGGCACCACACGATTCAGTCGCTCAGATTTATCCAACCACGCCAACAACTTACTGGCCTTATCGCCCACATCATAGAGCCGGCCCAGCTGATTCATACGCATCACTTTAGCAGCGTCAGTCACCAGGGCCCTATAGTCTGCCTGTTTCAGCGCTAAGGAGTGCAAAATTGCAGGGGTATCCTCACCACCCAAGCCACTTTCAAGCGAAGTAATTTCTGCCTCAAGAGCTAACACATTTTCTCTCCTGGCCTTCTTATCAGCAGCAATAAAGGACAACGCAGAACCCCGTATGACGGACTTAAAAGCCTCCCACAAGATAGTAGGGGAAGAAACGGATCCCTCATTCTCGTCAAAGTAACAGTCAATGGCCTTAACCAGGTCTGAACGAAGCTGAGGATTCCTAAAATGCCAGGGATGAAGAGGGGGGACCCTACCTCCAGAACAGTCTCCCACCGAAGCCTCAAGCAACAGGGGGGAATGGTCAGAGATACCCCTGGGAAGATGTCGGATCCCACGCACCAAGGAGGTATTAGCAGTTAACATCAAAAAATAATCAATCCTCGAGAGGCTGCCGTGGGCACCTGAGTGGAAAGTGTACTGGGTTTGTGTAGGGTGCAACATCCGCCAGACATCCACTAACCCAAAAGTCTCAATCAACTCAGTCAGCCACAATTGGGACGAAGGCAAAACCCTGGGGGGCAGCCGGTCACATTTACCCGAAACCACCGAATTAAAGTCCCCACCCATTATAAGGACACCGTCCGGGAGCCCTAGGAGGGTCCTACCAAGATCAGCATATGTAGTAGCCTGGAGTCCCGGAGGAACATAAACAGCAACAATTACAATCAGCATTCCCTCCCACCTCCCCGAAACAGCAGCATATCGGCCCAGATCGTCAAGTGTGACTTCGTCTATCTCAAGGGGCAGGGAGGATTTTACCATTATGCCAACCCCCCGGGAACCGGAAGTGAAACCCGCATGTGCCACCAGTCGGTAACCTCGGCGATCCAGGGCTTTACAAGCGTTCCCTATCAAGTGGGTCTCCTGCAGCAAAACTACATCAGGGGAATGGCGTCTAATAAATTGAAGCACAATACCACGCTTAATCCTGTCTCCCAGACCATTAACGTTCCAAGACAGCACTTTCATATCACCCTCCCATCCCCGTTGAACCCCCAAACCACCCCCTCCCGGAACCCCAGTACTAAGGATACAAGCAAATGAAAAAGTACCATGTGAGAAACCATATACAAAACACAAAGAACAACCAGAACCCCCCCACCCCCAACCAAGAACCCGTTACAACACCCCCCACCCTGCACCCCTGCTGACTTAGAGGCCACCCCAAACTGCAGTGTGCTTGTCGCCCCTTAAGCAAACTCTACACAAAGAACCCCTGAGGAGGAAGGGAGAGACAATACCACCCCGCCCCACCCCCGGGCCTAACAGTGAAAGCATATAGACAATACTCTGTAGATAATACGACCCAGGATTGAACCTCAGGAAGCAAAATGTCACTCCTGTGCCGATGCACCTCCGTCCGCGCCTCCGGGGCCTCCGCTCTCGGTGTCTTCCTTGGGCAATGAGTCCAACCAATCGCTAACACTGTCCGGTTGATCAAAAAAGAAAGTACGTTCTCTATACTCGATGCGAAGGCGAGCTGGGAACAGCATCGCGTACTTAAGTCCCAAATCCCGCAATCGACGTTTCACACCCAGGAATCCCGATCGTTGCCGCTGCACCTGAGGAGTGAAGTCAGGGTAGATGGAAATGGAGCTGTTATCAAATTTCAGCGGACCATGTCTACGAGAGGCCTGAAGGATGGCGTCCCGGTCCCGAAAGTGGAATAGCCTAGCAATGATAGGCCTCGGGGGAGCCCCCGGCTTGGTCTGTCCACCCGGGAAGCGGTACGCACGCTCGACTGCAAAGAACTTACTGAGGCCTGCGGGAGCAAGTTTGGTCACAATTAATTCTTCGACCAAGAGATCGATAGAAGCAGCACCACTGTCCTCCGGCACCCCGACGAGGCGAATGTTGTTCCTTCGGGCCCTGTTATCATACTCCTCCATGCGTCTGGCCAGTAGATCGTGCGGTGACCGCAAATTACCGATCTCCGATTGTGCTTCCGCCATGTCGGTAACCAGACTGGTGGCTTTGAGGTCCAAGGCTTTGACCCTCTCATTGGTCTTAGCCAAGTCAGCTCTAATAAGGGTAACATCCACCGCCACCGTGTCTATCTTGGATACGATGGCCTCATACTGTTGTCCCATGTCCGTCCTAATCCCAGCAATGGCGGCCATGAGATCTTGAAGGGACACCTCCGATGTAGCTACCAGGTCCATCCTCGGGTCCTCAAGACTACGGCCGGCAGCATTGGGGGAGCCTTTTGGTTGTGTGTAGTGGTCCATTACGTTGGATTGGACCGATCCCCCACGGGTAGTCACCTTCGTCCTGCGTTTCTCCGTCTCGGGTTTAGTCGCCATATTGGAATCAGCACCCCGAAGGGTCTTACTGGACCTGGTGAAAATGGCAGCGATCCGCTGGTCTCCAAAGCAGGACTTAGACGAAGAATCGCATCCTGCCGGCCCAGGGCTATAGTCAGAGAGCACAGCTAGCTAGACTACCGGAGCCAGGAATGCGGATTGCTTCCTAGGTAGTCAGCTCGGAGGCAGAGGGAAACCGAAAGTGAAAGTGACAAAGTCACCGGTTGAGCAGATGCCAGGCGACCGTTGTTGTTGAATTACATCTCGGCCATCCAGAGCAGCAGAGACCCCGGTCCCATCCTGGGCTAGGCCACAAAACGTAGGACGACGTAGAGATGGTTCCCTGAGTCCGATCCCAGCCCTGAAAAGTGCAGCAGTATCAGCAAGAGTAGTACTTCAAAAGCCCATCAAAATAATCAGGATATCGAAAGGATAGATCGATGAGGGCGGCGCGGGTCCCGGGAGCTCTCTGCTCACGCGACCATCTTGGATGCCCGCGTAGCTCCTCCCCGTCGTAATTCGTTTTATTGATTTATTTCTTTAATCAACTCCGTTCAGCGGCATTTCAGGATTTACTATCCATCACCCTGCCCCTCCCCCGCCCCACCGCCCCACAGCACTCCTCGAGGAGCCGCTACTGACTTTTGCCACTCGTGGTTGCCCCCTATTCTAAAATTCAATTCAATTCAAAGCCCCTTTCTTCTGAGGAGCAGTTCTGCTCATTATCTACCCCCAGCGACTTCCTAGGAGGCTCCATCTTTGTACACAGTGTTCCTCACTCCTACGCCCGGAGATAGGAAAGCAGATGGTGCTCTACAGCCAGCGACAGGTTCCTTCCCCTTCTGCTTACTCTGATGATCAAAGACATGCACAGCAAGGGGACAGGCACTGCTGAGCATGCTGGACACGTCTCTGTAGCCTGTCTGCGCCCATCCGTGCCTGGACCGCGCCCCCAGCGCCAGCCCCCGTGAACGCCATGACACCCGACGCCACTATGACACCAGCACCCTCCACGCACTCACCGCCGGCCGATCACACAACTGCTTCCATGCCACGTCGAAGCGGACCCATGGACCCTTCTCCTGCCGGAACTGCCGCTACACCAGCCTCCAAACCACCACCACGTTGCAACTACCTCCGATGCCTTCCACTCAACACCTGCTCCACCTACAAACACACCATCGAACTCTGGGACCTACTCGACTCCACCTCCCCAGAAGTCGCCTTCCTGACGGAGACCTGGATGAATCCCTCCTCGGCACCTGACATCGCCATAGTCATCCCTGACGGCTACAAGATCACCCGCAGGGATCACACCAAAGGAATAGGAGGAAGAATCACCATTGTCCACAGAAATACCCTCAGAATCTCGACCAGCACCGATGACATGCTTATCACCGCTGAACACCTGCACTTCCAGATCCACACAGACCCCAACACCACCTCAGAGGAACCCCCATCTACAGACCACATGGCCCCTGGCCCAAGTTCAGCAACTCCATCGCCAACTTTGTCCGCACACACGCCCTTGCGTCCACGGACTACATCCTCCTCGGTGACCTGAACTTCCACCTAGAGAACACCAACAACAGCAACTCCACCACCCTGCTTGACAACCTCGCCAACCTCGGACTCAAACAGCTCATCACAACTCCCACCCACTCCGCCAGACACACGCTCGACCCCATCTTCTCAGCCAGCAACCACGTCACCTTCAGCCACACCACCGAACTCCACTGGACCGACCACCGATGCGTCCACTTTACCTTCGAGAACCCACCACGCACCACCGCACACAACGGGCCCCCCACCGCAGCTGGAGCAAAGTCACTGAAGACCAGCTAGTCACCACCCTCACCCGAAACCCACCAACGGACAGTACCGACACCGACTCTGCGCCCTCAACCTCAGGCAATGGATCAACGACTGTGCCAACTCTCTCGCCCCTGATCATGAAGCCCTCTAACAGACGCACCAACAGAAAAGCCATCTGGTTCTCCGCCGACCTCCAGGCACCCAAGCAGGCCTGCCCTAAGCTCAAGAAGAAGTGGCACCACAAACAGACGACAGACAGCAACACAGCCTACAAGAGCGCCATCCGCAGACACCATCCTGGGACTGGTTCCTGGCTAATCAGCTGTCATCAGCCAGGCTAGCTTGAATAAAGTGGCAAAGTGAGCAAGGGACCCACATCTGGGCATACCCTGCCAACTTAGGGCGAACAAAGCGATGCTTGTTTCTGGTCCAGGGAAGACATGGCTTGGCAGTTTGGGCTGGACTGTTCCCATGAGGCACAGGGTCAGACTGATTTGCATATGGCCATGTCTGAACTGGGGTGGGGGAGTGAGCTAAAGAATGATGATGGATTAAACCCAGATCAGTTGACTGAGCTCAAACGCTCCGTCCATCATTCCCTTTGGTATCATGGCAGTTCCTGTCAAGGTACCAAAGGTTTAGTGTACTGCTGTGGTCGGTTTTGGTGGATGTTCCAAAAACTGTACCAAACTAGTCATTTTTCAAAAACAAACTCCCAAAGTTGGGGTACTGAAAAATAAATAACCAATGACACTTACACACAGTGCGTTTTTTCCCCGGCTTTGGGGGTCATTATCAGTGATAGCACTTCCTCTAAGGCTGAGTAGTGTCGCCTCACTGCTCAGTGAGCGAGCAATAAAAAACAGAAAATTAAAATGATAATAACTTAATGTTATTATCTTGTTATTTAAAAGTCCTAGCTCCGTTGTTGGGGGCTGGGCTGTTTAGAGGCTGGGGTAGGAGTGGAGGCACCCTCCTAGGTGTGCATGAATGTTTAACCAGGTCTCTGGGGCCAGCCAAATATTCATGCACACTATGCATGTTCTCCCCCCAGGCTGCCTTACAGCCTGGGTAGAGAACATGCCCAGGGTCCCATTTCCTGTCTGAGTGCTGAACAACAGCACTCAGACCAATCACAATGCTTCATTGCAGGGTTGGATTGGCTGTGGGGAGCTTGGGTGCTTCCTGCTTACACAGAAGCCACTAAGAGGATGAGGAAAGGCGGTAGTCAGCCGCATCTATGTAGGTGTTTTTTTTATTTATTTTGAATTCCCTCCCTCCGCTCCCACCCTCTGCCCCCCACACCCATTCGGTAGCAGCTGATACTGGTCATTATAAGTGTTTTTCGGTCTCCCACCAACAATAAAGAACATCACACTGTCCGTCCAAAATAGGGCTCATTTGTAGGGTGACCAGGCGTACCGGATTTGATAGGACAGTCCCCGTTTGCCCGGGCAGATTTTGAGAAATTTAGCTCATGTTCTGGTTTTTAGAGAGGGTCGACTAAAAATGGGGGATGTGTTTTTTATGTTTTACAAAGCAGGAATAGTTAGCAGTTGTTCCAAGAAAGCAATTTAATTCACAGGCAAGCTACTGGTTTAACAATTACATCATATGTATATTCTTACTGCCTGTTTTGTAATTCCCTACTGACAAGCGATGTCATTCTGTGCACTCGGTTGATGTAACATTATAGTCCTTCTTCTATTTTTGTGAAATTTCCCGGTTTTTAGGTCGACCTCTGCCAATGCGCTTGCGCATTGCAGATGTCAATCTATAGTAGCTGAAACAAAGTCTCATTACATGCAGTTCATGTGCCCGTGCACGCGCTTCAGACCCGCCACAGCAATGCTGAGAGCTTCACACTTCAAAGGAATGCTCTCCCCCGCCCTCATGCCTCTTCTCTCACCCTATCGCTATCTCCCCCGCCCTCCCACCTTCAGCCTCTTCCTCTGCTGGACCTGCCCTCCCTCGCCATTGGCTTTTCCTTCTGTCCCCACTCTCTGCCTTGTTTTAGTAGCTATCATTTTCAGTAGTTAATGTTGAATACATCAGCAGCTGTTCAATTTGCCTAAATGAAGATGAGAGTTTCATGCTTGAAGTACTCAGTTTTAGACTGATATGTTCGGAATCAAAGCTTTATTGCTTACTAATTACTGTGGGTTTCTTTTTGTCACAAGTCCTGTGTTGTTATTGTCCGTTTCAAGGCCACTTTTCACCCTCTTGGTTTGTCACAGCCCAGGCCTCACGAAAATACCTGCACATGCAGCAGAACTAGAATCATTCACACGAATGAAGTGTTCATGAATGTAGCTGCTCTGAATTGAAAATGAAAGGAATGCAGGCGAATAGCAAGGCAACTCTCTGGCGACCGTGAGTGAAGAAAGCCTTGAATGCCGATGTTTGTGAATTGTACTTTTCACAATGAACATTTCAAGTAATGCTGGTATCGTGAATGTATATGTAAGCACATGACCCCCAGATAGGGAACCAAGTATTGAGACACTTACAAAGACAGTGAGACCTTAAGAAGCATATGCATATTCACTCAGGATGAGAAAATATAAATAATTCGAATTTAATCTAGGTGTTAATGACGCTTTGTTTCCTCTTGCCAAGTTCCCGCAGCGCAGCATATGACAAAAACAACACCGCCGCAGCTGCAGTGAATAGTTCACGTATTTCCGGCTATTAGAGCGTCCGCAATACTGTAAGCAGAACAAGAACATCTGGGGCCGCCGCCATTCTATCAATAATCCCCAAATTCTCCACGGACCACCCTCCGGCGTTTTTCACAAAGTAACTGCTCTTATTTCACACTCTCCAGTATCACCCGCTTTCACTTTCAAGGCCGCAAACCCATGAGCTTCACTTCAAAGGGGCCGCCAATGCTTGTTTGTGCTTTTCTGCCCTCTGCTAGACTCGGTTTTTGTGCCTTTCTGCCCAATGCAGTACATTACCGCACATCACTGCATATCTTTTAATCATAGCAGCTTCTCTTTATACCCCTTTTCTGGCAATTGCCTGCCATTTCACTTCTGTTATCAGTTTAAAGGTGGTATCACCATGCAGTCAGCAGGCTACTGCAGACCGACATGTACTACACCTTACACTCTGCCTGCACATCATAGTGCATTTCATAATCCCTGTACCTTACGCACTTCTTACATCTGCATGTGCTATCCTGTACAATCTCAGCCTTTCACACCTGGGTGCCTTTGACAATCCCGGTGTCGCACACACTGCTTACATCGTTACATGATGACACGCATTCCTCTCCCTGATCAACAGGATAACTCGACTGAAGCCGTAAGCTTGATGCCTGGTAGGCGCTACAAGGATGAATGTTAGTATTTCTGTATCTCTCTGTACCTCTGTGTTTGTGTTTTGAGTCTGTCTGCTTGTATGGAGGGGTGTCTCTTTGAGACTTAAGTGTGTGTTAGGTGTACAACACCTTAGTTGTTCCTTAATACGTAATATATTGTGAAGTGGTTACGTGACTTTGTGTGTGTGTGTGCATCATTTTGCCATCGTGCTTACAGTGCCTCAAGCGGTCACTGAGAAAGGGATTCCAGCCAGATACTTACTGCTCAATATGCATCCCTTTCTATACTCTACAGCACTGGTCTCTCCCAGGTCACGGTTCGCGTCCCTACTAAGGTCCATCTCCCACACTCTCATTGCAGGTCCCAGGGTTCAGTGGGAGGTGTAACAAAGCCAGAGGGATATGAGCACTTCTTGGCCCTTTCTGGCAGACAAAGCTGAATGTTGTCAAGTCACACAGCAGAGAATGGACTACCAGGGCTGGGCGCCCTAACCCGCCTCCCCCAGAGCCTCCAAAGTACTTGCTGTCACTTGAAGCAGGTTTGCAAGAGAGCACACACAAAAAAGACGACACTGAGCGACAACTGAGCATGTGCACAGGCCACACACCCTCTTCACACACACACTTTCTGTTCACACTCTGTGCGAATGCTTCTTACACACTAACCGGTGGATATGCATTATACTGCCCGGTCAGACAACACAGATCCACTGTACATGCAGTGTACTTAGTCTAGGGTGTTTCTGTTATCAGATTAAAGTTGGTATCACCATACATTCAGCAGGCCACTGCACCATCCGTGCAGCGGGGGTCCTGGAGAGAAGTCAGTCTATGGGAATCCTCTGAGCAAATGGGTTTTCCCAACAAAAAAAGTTGAACTGGAGTGGATGCTGCGTGTGTGCTGATAAAGGAGCACTCTAGTCAGTCCCTGCTTGTGCCCTGGGGGCACTGTAAAGAGCACGCTCCATGCAGAAGACACACTACAATCAGTCTCCACAGGCTGAGGGAACTGCTGTATGGTGCCATGATAAGCAAACAAAAGGCGCAATGGTGAAATATGAAAGTGGCCACCTGACAAGATTTAAAGACCTGTTTTCACTCGCGCTGGAAATGAAAAGGCAGGGTGAACAGCTGTGTGTAAGAACTGTGTGTGCGTCACTGCTCGTTCTTGCGGCAATACTCCAAGGTGCCGCAAGAACACTTATGCCCTCTGTTAGACTCGTTTTTTGTGCCTTTCTGCCCTCTGTTAGACTCGGTTTTTGTGCCTTTCTCCCCTCTGCATCACCACATCATCACTCAGCACCACCACATTATCACTCAGCATCACCACATTATCACTCAGCATCACCACAGCATCACTCAGCACCACCACAGCACCACCACACCACCACTCAGCGCCACTACAGCACCACTCAGCACCACTACAGCATCATTCAGCACCACCACAGCATCACTCAGCACCACCACAGCACCACTCAGCGCCACCACAGCATCACTCAGCACCACCACATTATCACTCAGCACCACCACACCACCACTCAGCACCACCACATCACCACTCAGCACCACCACAGCACCACTCAGCACCACCACAGCATCACTCAGCCCCACCACAGCATCACTCAGCACCACTCAGCACCACCACAGCACCACTCAGCACCACCACAGCATCACTCAGCGCTACCCCAGCATCACTCAGCACCACCACATTTTCACTCAGCACCACTACATTATCACTCAGCATCACCACAGCATCACTCAGCACCACCATAGCACCACAACAGCACCACTCAGCGCCACCACAGCACCACTCAGCACCACTACAGCATCACTCAGCACCACCACAGCACCACTCAGCACCACCACAGCACCACTCAGCACCACCACAGCACCACTCAGCACCACCACAGCATCACTCAGCACCTACTCCAGCATCACTCAGCACCACCACAGCACCACTCAGCACCACCCCAGCATCACTCAGCACCACCACAGCATCACTCAGCAGCACCAAGCATCACCACAGCACCACTCAGCACCACCACAGCACCACTCAGCACCACCACAGCATCACTCAGCGCCACTCCAGCATCAATCTGCGCAACCATTCAACAACTGGTTCAAATATGTTCTCACAATGTTTCAAGCTTTATTACAAATGTCACAAAAAGATGTTAATATTTCACTTCTGTTCTTGGATTTTCATCACAATAAAATACACTGAACATAATCTTCACAAAAGTTATTTACAAAAGTTTAAGCTATTGCCATTATAAATTAAAATCCCTTTTATTTAAGTATTAATTATTTTTAAAAATCTAAAGCCTTTGTAATTTGTAATATCAATACAGCTAAGTCACGTAAATACAAAACATGTTGCATTACAAAGGCTATAGGTGTCACATTTGCGAAAGTTATAACTATTGGCATTGTAAATGACAAAGCTATTAATTTAGCTATTTTCAAAACCAACATATAAATAAAAAAATTGTCATTTACAAGACCATTAGCTCAAACTTTCCTAATGCGAGACCTATTGCATTGCAAATGCTTGTTTGCTTTAAAATTCTGGTCGCCCTAAATAGGGTGGGAAAACCATTGGTTTTACAGGCAGGGCACGTTTATGACGGAGTACCTTGTGCAACCAACTCTAAATCAGCCTCATAGTCTGTTGTCAAATAACTCTTATGCATTTGCTGGATCGACTGGAAAACATTTGCAGCTGGTGATCTGGAATTTTCACTAGGAAGTGGAAACACAAAAATGCATAACGTGATTATTTTCCAGACAGGGCCTTGGTGGGGAGTATGTATCAAATTAATCTGTTTCCTCAGAGAGGGAAGTTTTCAAAATCGCGAACTTCTTACATACAAACCCTGAGCACAGTGGTAAGATTTCTTAACCCAAATCCTTCTTTTTTACATGGCCAAGGTGGGTCAGAATCGTCATCGCATGTTAGGATCTTGCCTATTTAAAAAATATATATATATTAAAAAGGTCCTCTGCACGTGTCAGTAATGTGCCAAGATGATCTCACTGGATGTGCTGGAATTCCCAGCACGCCCGGAAAAAGTGCTGGGGCCGGGGATGCACCTCAGCACACTGCCAGGAAATGTGCACCAGCCAGACTGGAATTTAGGCAAGGGTCACCTAGCAACCAAGTGACGTAGGTGCGTACAGGACTACGGCCGCACTGTACAACAATGCACGCCACTGTAATTCTTTCTGGGATGTGGGTCGGATCAAAAATATTTTATGTTGCCAGTCAAAGGAAATTAATTAATACGACGAGGAAATATCAGCAATAACACAAGGAGGAGCGAGGAAATTATAACCTCTGGCATTGGCGGGCTTGGGAATGGTTCTACAGATGAGTGGCTGTAGTACCACAAACTAGGGTTAGGAATGTCAGTCATAAATCTTTTTGCAGCCTGCGAAGATTGCAGGCACGTGGTGACGTGTGGCCAGACAGGGAAGGAAGCCAGGAGCTATTTAAGCTTTTGTCTCATGATGGCGCGTGCTCCCGCGAGACACGGCCATCTAGGGTAGAGCGATTTACTATTCGCCTGCGCAGAATGTGGGAATTTGCTCCCAGTAGAAATCTGCGCGAGCACCTTTATTACTTCACTGCACCATTCTAGCTGCTCATGCCGTTGTATTGCAAAACTCGCATCTAATTATTTTGTGAAGCTAACGGAAAAGACAACCCAAACTGCATGCAGTAATAATGCGTTGACACCACATTTGATGCAGGCATTCTCTATGGAGGCATGTTGTTTATTCACAAGGTACGCATCAAATCGTCCTTTGTGGAGAGAGCCCCTGGGCCTGATAAAGATGTGTATACTCTCTTACACTACAGTCCACAGCAACCTCTCTGGGAAGTCAGGATACAGTGGCTATGGGGATGAACATGCTATCCCTCCCCATACTCTGCAATTAAGGGGTAAACGACAATGCAACGGTCCTGCGCAAGGTTGTGGGCGTCATGCGATTCACAGGCCTGAAATGGATACCGGTATGTTTGAACATTGCATTTGGGTTCCATGACCCCCAAAAAGGCAGGACGTCTACACAACTACAAGTGGAGTAGAAAGTGAAGAGAAGTAGATATATAAACACACTGGCCATCTTATATAAAACAATGCTTGCAATTATATTCACTTACTACAGCAATAATATGCTTCTCTATGCAGTTGAGTCCTAGAGAATATGAATTATAAAATTACACATTTGTGACCTGCAAAACTGTTCCAACAATTTAATATCCATTCAGAATTTAGTAAAGCAATTCCTACAGCTGAGAATGGCAGGTTTCAAGCAAAAAACAAGATGTTACCAGAAGGTGTGGCTTGGCCTTTTGTGCAAAGATACCTATTGTGAGTGGAATTCCCAAGATTTCCATGCTGTCTTCTGCCATCTTCAACATTTACATGGAGCCACTTCGTGCTCCACTCACTGATAAGAGTATCAACTTTCAGCAATATGCCAATGATAGACTGCTTCAGACTTCCAATACCTCAAACACTGCTTCCACATCAGCAAGACCTGGATGTCCAGCACCTCCCTGAAGCTCAACCCAACCAAACAGAATTGGTGTAATTTTGCAAGAACAAGATACAGTATCAACATTGGCAGAGTTGAATCTCACCCAATGCCAAGTCACTTGGATTCACCCTGGACACCGATCACACCCTCAATGAAGACCTTGCCAAAAACAAAAAATGCCTGGTACCAACTCTCTTTTCTAATGAAAGTCAAACTATTTATTTCAGACAGTGACTTTAGAACTGCTGTGCAAGCCCAAGTACCTTTGCATCTGGAGAGTGGTAATGTCCTATCCATGGCCTCCCAGGCTCCACATTGGCCCCCCCTTCGGGGTATCCTAGATGCCACAACAAGTCTCAGCCAAAAGCCTGACAAAATATGATCATATCATCCTTATTTTCATAGAACTCCATTGTCTCAGATTCCAAGCTTCTACCATCTTCAAAACCAGCCCCAGCATTTACAAAACCAGCACTACCATCACCAGGGTTTCTCCTGCAGACAAACTCGCCATCTCTGGTGGTTCTCTTTACATCTGCAACCAGGACTCCATCAAACTGCAGACTAAGAAGTGTAAAAAAAAAATATATATATATAAACAGCAGGCATTTTCCATCTATGCACCCAGGATGTGGAATATTATCTCTGCATCCATCAGGACCATCCCAGCGCTACTGCAATTTAGGAAAGAGTTGAAGACTCACCTCTTTAAAGAACATAGATCACAATGCATCAACAGTCCGCAACCCAATTTCCTCTCCTATTACCCATTGATTTTAAGCTTGTTGTGGGTGAAGTACACTGCTCTGCCGCTACTGCCTGTTGGCTAGATTCACACTTTTGAAATAGCAAATACATACATACATACATGTATATATATACATACAAGGCAGTTTTTCTAACACTGCTTAAAATAACTAGATTTAATACTGTGAGCCCTGTACTATTGACCCAGTTACTGGTTTGGTTTTTATCCGGAGTAAGGTTTCTTTCAAACGTTTTCTTCTATTTTGTTACTTTCTGTCAATGGCCTTAGGTCTGGGACCTTAAAAACGTTAACCCCAATAGAATCACAAACCAGAGTCTATCTTAGACAGACGTACATTGTAGAATCTTAGCAGTTCTCTTTGCCTATGTGGCTTTATATCTACTTTTTCATAAATGTTTGAAAACTACTGTTGAAGTTCGTAAACCACCATGATTTTCTTTCAATGTTTTATCATCACTATTGCTATTCAATATTGTTTAATGACTGTATATTTCTATTTGCCTTCAATTATTATGTTTCTCCACTGCCTCTTTTTATATTGTATACTTGTTATCATCAATTTTTTCTTCTGCTTCTTTATGTGTATTTTAATCAGACCAGCAATTGATTGTAATCTTTGATTGTTTTTTCACTTTCTGTCTTTGCCTCTTTAATCTTTAATAAACTCAAACTTAAATGTTTGAAAACTGCATATTAGGCAGAAAGCAACATTTATTCGGACGATGCAATTGTCCTTGCTCGCCAAGTCTTCCTTTATGGCAAGGCTTTCCTTGGTGGCCCCAAAGAGAAATAAAAAAGAACATCAGGCCATTTGCTCCAAATAGGACGGACTTCTGGTGTACTTAAACCGATAGCTCCAGGGTCAACGGGCGTTGGTATAAGGTATCTACCGGCAGAGTCAGCGGGGCACCACCAGCAGAAACATGATGGACTGCCTGACTCTAAATAGAGTGGGTGGACAATCAGATTGGTGGACAGGGCAGTGGGCACTCCACCACCTTGATGCAGATACATCAGTTGCATGATTACATATTGTTAGCAAGTCTTTGCAAACTGTAGTAATTCATTCTTTAACACTTGCTTGCCCCATGTTACCTTGAGGCACAAAATATTCATGTGCTAATGCACATATAAGCATATCTCTGGTCAAAACATGTCTTTTAAGTGAAATAATTTTGTCGGTGTAAATCTGTTTTTCAGAATTAAATCCGTAAAAACTCCTGAAATTCAGTTGGTGAATTACGATTTGCATTTCAAACAGCGGCTGTATTTTAGAATATTGACCACAAAGGTGTTGTGCAATACAAAAATATTGTAGCAAAAATATAGACAAAAATATCGTGAAGGTAATTGTGTATTACTAAATGCAGATGTTTTTATTCTTAACTCAACTTCTGAGTAAATTGAAGCTTTGCATAATATAAAGGGTGCATGTATGTGAAGTTAAGTATAGTAAATGTAGAGTGAATATTCCGCAATTGAACCATAGCTTATAAGATTCATTTAATTGAAGGTATTGTTCACAAACTATGCCAGTGCTTCTTAGTGCAGGCAAATCGTGCGCACCACTGTAAAGGTGGTCAAATAGCCAACTATGGCTGTACAGAAACAGTTGTAGACAGCATGTGTTCCAGCCTCAGATAACCTGGATGCACAGTTTCTGCCAAGCATGTGCCTTTTTATAGTAGCCAGATAGGGTGTCTTCTCTTTTAGTTATAAGATACAACACAATGTAGACACACACTCGGGCTGGAACTGTTGTCAGCACACTGCTTAATCTGCATGGCAAATTGGAGCACAAGCCTCCTTCGCCTATCTAAAGATCTGGCCTTTTAGGTACTGCTGACAAAAGTTAATATAATTAGGTCAAATATGTTGCCATTGAAAAAGCAACAGTGTCTATGTGCTGTTAAAGAGTAATTTTCAGGTGAATATTCTGATTGTATACAGGTATTCTTTAATCCTCAACTTCTTTATTCCTCGTCCCAAAACTGACTTTTTTTTCCTAACATATTTCTATGCTCATTTCAATTCAACATCCGTCAACTATGTCAGTTCCCAACATTACACGGTGCAGAATTCAAGGCTTAACGTGGTTTTACAGTAGTTGCTTATTAAATGTGCAATTTGCATCTTACAATCATGTGTCATTCGGTGTGAGGAAGGGCGCACCTAGAGGAAGTGACCCAGATTATATAATTCAATATGTACATACGTATTAACTATTGTTCTGTGCCTGGTGGCACCGGAAGGAAGGAGTCAGTCAGGAGGAAAGAAAAGGGTCCTGGCAGCCAGGCAGCGCAGATGGGGAAAGGTGCCCGCAGATCTGCCCGTCAGTTTCTGTGATCTTTGATCCCACAGTTTCTTACTGGGTTGGTATACCTGTTATTTAGACGGGCCTCAGAGTGTGACCTAGTCTTGGGGCAGCGTTCAGAATATTCACGGAGATCATGTGCCTAACAAAAATGAATGTGTCCTCATATAAAGCAACTGGTCCTCATGTAAAGCACTCTGACACCCGATACCTTGGGGTCAAGTTCGCGCTATATAAAAGTCTGTAAAATAAAAAAAGAAAACATTTGTTACCAGTTCGGATGTTGTGTTGCTACTCATATCCACGTGCAGTGTATTCCAGATATCTACTCAGGCGATCAGTTCCTATTCTTTATCGGAGTGGGAGCCCGGGGAGCTGTCATCTTCTTCCACAGTCCCACTACAAGACCCATTATAAGGCCCCCCAGGGTTTTCCCGGTTCTCAAGGCCTTCTCTCCAGGGTTCTGCCATTGTGCTGTGTCTCAGTCCCCGTGCATCCTCCCTAACCAATGCGCTCCCCTCTGCACCCGCCCAGTGAGTCACTTCCCTTTTCCAGTCTCCAACTGTGGGGTCACAGCTGGATTTCCAGGTTAAGACTATTCTCCTTTTGGCTAAAACTAATACTAAGTCTATGAACATTGGGGCAGATTTATGTTGGGAGTGCGCCACGTTTGCGTCACGCAACTGCGGCGTAAACGTGCCGCATCCCTATGACCGATTTACAACGTGACGCATCTAGGAAGATGCGTCACGTTGTAAAGCCCTGCGCCGCTTGTGGGCGTTCCGGCGCAGGGTGGGCGTTCCGGGGCAGTTGCGCCTCGCAAAAGTGGCTGAGTGACATCTATAAGATTTCACTCAGTCACTTTCAGTCCAATGCTGCGTCAAAACCCTGCGCCTGCTTGAAGCAGGCGTAGGTCTTGACGCAGCATTGTAATGGTGGGGCACCCCCGAGCCTTGCTGGAGCTGCGTCGCGCTTGCGACGCAACTCCAGCAATGCGCCACCTTCATGGCACGGATGCGTCACGCATCTGTGCCGATTTTGCCCCATGGTGCGCCGCATTGTAAATGCGGCGCACCATGGGTGGCGGAGCAGCGGCGCAAAATAACTGGCGCATCCCTGGGGATGCGCCAGTTATCATAAATCTGCCCCTTTGTGCCTATTTTAAGTTTAGGTGGTCGGGAGAACAACACCAGCAGACAAAGACCCCATTGTAAATTCCAGTGTGTGCCCCATTGCAGCATCTTTCAGTTGCAGGGCTTCTGACCAGAACCTGCTTATCGTGGTACATTCCCAAGTCATGTGAATGAAATCTGTGTCGTTATAACCACATCTCTGGCAGTTACGAATGTCACCTCCGTAAGCGGCACAGAGCCTATAGGGGGTAATATACGTCACGTGAGTATAATCGAACTGTATATATTTCATCCTGGTGTTGCGGGAGATCCGTTTAGGATATGACAAAAGTTTGCCGCACTCCAGGTCTGAAATCTCCTTGTGCATATTGTTTCCTGTTAATTACGCAGATGTTGTAACGAGCCATTGAACATCACGGATAAGGAAACATAAAACCATTTCACCTACTGTCTAGATCCTCCTAGAGTGAGAATGGCATGGAATACCACATGGGTAGTGGGTTTTTCTCGTCCGTTATTCCACGACCCTTTAAACGTTCGAATCAGAGCCTCGTTCTGCAGGAATTGTCACGTCTGGAGTCCAAAGCCTTAGCCAGGTCTTCCAGCGGGGCAAGGGTAGATTGCTGATAGCAGTCTCCTACTGTCTTTAAATCCACCTCTGTTAAGACTGACAATTGGTCAAAGGTAAATTTCGTCCTGAGGTTACCATGCAGTAGGCCTATCAGGGTCACTGCCAGGGCTTACAGGGGTGCCCTCGTTTTTTTGTCTACGCAGTGTATCCAGCACTGCAAGGTGGTGGATTGTAGCAGGGATTGGTGGGTAATTATCACTACTAAGTCTAGCATTCTAACTAATAATAGTGTCGTGAGGTTGCCGGATTCCATCAAGTCTGTCCCCTCTGGTCCTGTGCCCTCCAACATTTGTGCCAGACATTGTAGTTGGGCTGCTAAAAAATAGAGTTTTAAGTTTGGAACCCCCAGCCCTCCCTCCGTCATAGGGCATTGAAACTTTGTCAGGGACACCCTCCGATGACCCCTTCCCATATAACGTCTTGCAGCCGGGAATCTATTTGCTTGAACCACCCTGCGGGCACAACAATCAGGAGATTAGCAAAGAAATATAAAAGGTGTGGGTGCATAACCATCTGTACAAGGGATACTTGTGCCATTGTTGGAAGGCGCAAGGAGTACCAGAAGGATATGCATGATCGAAGGGTTCTAACAGCTCTTCTCAGGTTCCCCTCTCTAAAGTCCTCTAAGGAGTAGAGGATATGTATTCCTAGGTTTTTGAAGGAGGAAGGGGTCCACTTAAGATCCAATGGAAGATCCAGGGAGTGTGTAAGGTCGGGGGAAGTGGGAATAAGTAGGTCTTGCTTTTATTACCCTTTAGGTCAGACACATGTTCAAATCTACTCAAGCGCCACTTCAGAACCCTGTACGGCATCACCAGGATAGATCAGGAGATAATCTGCATAAAGTGAAATGATATGAACACATCCCCCAACCGTAAGTCCCAGCCCTACTCCCACCCTGTCGGAGCAATGCTACCAATGGTACTATCACCAGGGCAAATAAAAGGGGCGACAGTGGGCTCCCCTGTCGGGTCCCACATAAGATCCGATATTGCGCAGATACCCTCTTACCTGTCCTAACTCTGGCTGTGGGATGTTCATATAGTACTTTGACCCATTTCACCCAGTCATCTCCCAGCCCCATGTGTTCCATAGTTTCTTGCAGGAAATCCCATCATACAGTGTCAAAGGCTTTCTCAAGATCTATTGACAGGAGTGCTGCCTATGGAAGAAGTTTAACCCCGGGATGCTAAAGCACTGAATATAATCTACAAAGGTCAAACGATGTGTCCTGGTTGGGGATAAAGCCATTCTGGTCTTGGTGAATTAGTGTTGACATGTATGGTAATAGGTGGGAAGAAGTCAGGCCCATTGATTTCACATCTCACAAACTTTAACTTACAATCCACTCATGGGATAAAAAAAATCAGCCGTCCCTCATGGATCGCTAAATCGACCTTCAGGAATGTCTCCACCATTGACTATATTTTCATCAATGAAGGGCAGGCCCACAAACTATGTGACTTCACTGTGTGATTGGGTCAATCGCAAGAAACTTTGGGAGCAACTGAGGGCAATTGGTGTGGACCCAGGGCTGGTTAATATCTTAAGCACTCTGCGCCAGTTTGCCTCAGCCCAGGTTAGGTACAATGACGAGGGCGACACCTCGGACTCATTCCTTTTTTCCAGGGGGGTGAGACAGGGCTGTATCTTTGCACCTTTTATATTTACCCTATACATCAACGGATTAGACAAGGCATTGGGAGCTTTAGGGGCGGATAGCCCGAGGATAGGTCACAGAGGGATCCCAGTCCTGCTTTATGCGGACGACGCAGTGCTCTTGTCACGCACTGTGCGGAGCCTGCAGCACCATTTTGATGGCTTCGTGGTTTTTATGGAGAACCTGGATCTGTCCGCTAATCTCTCTAAATCCTACATCATGGAGATGGGAAAAATACCAGGCAGGAATTTCACCTTTAGGATTGCCACCCACTGTCTACAAAAAGTGAAGGCATTCTCTTATTTGGGAATTCTATTCGATAGCCGCACCAGGTTTAATACACTGACTGATGAGAAATGTAGTTCCCTTATTAGCTCCTCTGGGGCAATCATGAATTTTGCACATAGGTTGGGTTGTTGGGCCCCTGATCAAATCCTGGACTTGTATAGGGCCATCTGCAATGCAAAAACGCGATATGGTAGCGAGGTATGGGGGTTTATTGATCCATCAAGGATCCAAATAGAAGAAAATAAAATTCCTCCGACGGCTTCCCAGAGTTCCCCAGAGTACCCCTTCTTATTCAATTCATGTAGAGCTAGGTCTCCCTTACATTAGAGATGGGATTCAGTTGAAACCTCTTACCTGTTGGTTAAAAATATGGGCCAACCCGGAAGCCACCTTGAGTAAGCAGATAATTAGTGATTGCCTCACCAGGGAGCATGGGCATAATATACCTTGGCTCAAATATGTAAAGGAGACTCTATCGGGCCTGGGCCTTGTTGATTATTTTAATAACCCGAAATCGTTGGTAGCACAGGATAGGGTTGTTGTTAAGTCCGCATTTCTAAAGAGTAAGGCCTCCATCAGAGAAGATATGGAGTTGGTAAAACCAACTGTGAGAGCCTACCTATTGGCTAAACCTAGCCCAGGAATGGAACCATACCTGTCTTACCTACACAATGCCCAGGATAGATTCCTGATGACCAGATTTAGGCTGAACCTACTTCACCATACGCTGGGGTGTCCTTCGGGGGTTTATCATCTATTGAGTTGACGGGTCCCTGCGGCTACGACTATAATTCTCAGCAGGACCCGCTCCACTTTGTTTTACTGTGCCCCTATTATGTTCACCCCAGGAAGCTGTTCTTAAAGAGCATTTTGAAAACTGCTAGGTTCAAACACACAAAGGTGGCACTGTTGTTTTTGAAACTGTCTTACGAGCCTTTTTACGTTTTTTTGCACTGTTAATTTTTAAAGGATGGCCGCAAGATTAAGAAACACCATAGACACAGGATGATGATATTGGTCGCTTATACTTACTTCTACCCTTTGGGCCTAATGTCTATGATACCCTTTACATTATTTCTTAACCACATGAATTTTATGCCCTGGGGATCACCCTTTTAATATGTTGGATTTATATTTCCCCTGTTTTGAAACTGGCCCTCGTGAATGTAATGTGCCCCTGTGTATCAGATTTTTTAAAGTGTTAGTTTACTTTTAATCTTATCATCTGCGTTGTTTTGCACTGAAACTGGCTAATTATTTGTATCAACCAACTAAGTACTTGACAATAGGTTTTATCTGGTGTGTTTTAACTGATTTGTACTGTACTTTAATGATATTGCTGTATACCGAATAAAGTAATTTGATGATGATGATGACTTCACTGTGGATGACAGAGACGAAAGAGACCACAGGCCTCTCTGCACCTCCTTTAATCTGGCGCAGGAACAGGTGGAAGCCCAAGAAACAATTGGAGCAACCACAGGCGATGAACGTCATCTAGTCCTCAAAAGAATAAAATGGAAGGCCAACCTCAGTCACAGCCTGTCGGATTATGTAGCCAAAAGGGAGGCGGAACTAAAGACACAAGATATAAAGAACAACACACATTTTTGGGAAATACTGACAATGGATTTACAGAAGAACCTGGGTAAAACCAACCAATCAAGAAGCAGCCAACACTCAAATCAATCCTGGTCAGAACGTCGAAAACCGTGGAGCTTGGCACAAAGCAAACAAGCCCTTAATAAGGCAATCAAGGCAAAAAAGAAAGGTATCTACTTGTTACAGATGCCCTCCATCCCTGCCTTGCGAGCCACTTATAAGAAGAAAGTCTGGGAGTTGAAAAGACAGCGGACAGAAAAGAACCGGCTTAAAGTGTTCTCCCTAATTAAAGAAAAAGACAAAAGCAAGCTATGGCGATACATCAATAGTCTGAGCTCTGGAAGCCAGCGCAAGGAAAATAGTGTTGCAGGCAACGTGTGGGAACAGTACGTGAAGGGTCTGTACACTTGTGCAGCAAATAAGAGGGGCTCTCTCAGCTCAGAGTGGTCGCAGGTGGCAGCTGTAACCATTAAAACTCAGAGCACGCTGAAAGATATTACAGTGCCCAGTCAGCCCGTTACTTATACAGTAGAGGAGACTGTGAGGTACATTAGGGCAACAAGAACAGATGGGGCCCCTGGCCCAAATGGTATTCCCGCCCAAGTCTTCAAAGCCGCCCCTGCCTTTTTTGTATCCATACTTACCCCGCTATACAATCATTCATTCTTTACAGCAATTTTACCAACATCCTGGAAAGACTCGGTCTTATTTCCAATACATAAGAAAGGAAACCACTCGAACCCGGCTATTTATAGGCTCATAGCCCTTCTTGACATAGAAGCCAAGGTTTATGCCCACCTATTACTAAGGGACCTAGATGCCTGGGTGGACAAGAACGATATTCTCCAGCCTTTTCAGACTGGTTTTAGGGCCAATAGTTCCACCATGGACAATATCATAGTGCTCTCTTACCTCTAGAAGCAAGCCGTATTGAGGAACAAGCTGCCCCAGTTTTAATGCTTCATAGACTACTCCACGGCCTTCGACCGAGTCAATCGAAGATGGTTATGGGCAAAACTCGAATCTTGGGGGAGCCCTCAAACCCTGCTAAAAGCTATAAAAGCCTTCTATGAGGGGACATGGGTCCAGGTCAAATTAAGTCCAACAATCGTAACACCAAGAATTGAAACTAACACCGGACTAAAGCAGGGTTGTGTTTTGGCCCCCCTACTATTCAACTTGTACACTGCAGACATGGGGCAAGCGCTGAAAGACGCCAGCCTAATACCTCCGAGATTGGGGAAGTTGGCCCTGGGAACTCTCCAGTATGCGGATGATACAGTGGTCATGGACCACACCAGGGTGGGGCTCCAAAGAGCATTAAATAGTCTTGCAATATACAACAAGGAAAATAGCCTACAGATCAATGAGAGCAAGACCAAGATAGTAATCTTTGGTAAATACCCTCACAAAAAATAAGCAGCATGGTCTTTGGGTGAACACCGAATCAGGACAGCTACATCCTACAATTATCTGGGAGTATGGGTGTCGGAGAGGGCCACTGCACCCAAACACATAAAGGAGTTAACACCGAGAATTAACAAAATAATCCTGTCTTTCAGACGTCTAAGCCATCGCCTAGTTAGTCCATCTACAGAACCTATGCTGACTGTACTTAGGGCAAAACTGATTCCTGCAATCAAGTAATGTGAACTAGCCTTCCCAGGAGCACTTGAGAAAGTCATCAATGCAGCCCAGATGAAAGCATACAAGACTGTGCTACAAGCTCCTAGACAAGCAAGGAACACCAGGCTAAGGCTGGAAATAGGTTTGAACCGCCCGGAGTTGGTACTACAGGGGGACCTAATAAAATATTACATCAGAGTACTGAGAGCCCCTGAAAACAATCTCAAATATTTTCTAACATTTATTTTCAGGGTAGCGGGCTCTCTTGGCACTCCAAGTTGGAACAAGCAATAGACCTATTGAAAATCGAGGCAAAGAGCATGCCCCTTTAGGAAATTCCTTATTCTGCCTGGGCCCAAGGTGTAAAGCGCTAAGTCCAGACCATCTCGTTTGAACTGGATCGTTCATCACTCCGGTACAACTCCCTCACATTGGCCCTGGATAAGTCATATACTCCTGCCAAAGTTCAACCATACTTGCAAGATTCGCTTTCAGCTCAAGCAAGAAAGAAAATTGTGCACTTGCACCTCTTGGCCCTCAAGATTTTGGATTTTAATCCAAAATGGGCATGTACAGACAGCATCATCTCCAGCCGGTTATGCAATTACCACAGAGAATCTTGGCTATACCTTTTATGCTTCTGTTCAAAGCTGGCCAGCGATCGTCGTCATTTGCTGCGCCCGGCCCTAAAGGACTTGGGCCTCAGAATCTGCAGAGAGGCCTCGGACTGGTGCTTTTCATAAACCACAACTTGTTTACTTGCCAGGGTTGGCAAGTTTATCCATCAAATTAGAATTGCACTTGATTTCCATCAAAAGGCCACAGAACTCAGGGGTCCTGTCATACTGCAATGGAAATGATCTGGTGCCCAAACCCTGTTAGTAGTCACCTAATTCAGGGGTTTCTTGTAAGGCCACTGGAATCAGAAATTAAACTTGGGGCCAAACAGGGGGCTCGTTAAGAACTTTTCTTAATGACAATAGTATCATGGAGAGAATGACCCTGTTGGACTCTTAAATAACCATTGATCCTTAGAGGTGCAAAAATGCGAAACGGTGCTAACCCAATATTGTAACTTTAAAAAAAAAAGAAATTATTCTTTTAATTGAAGTTTTACATGGACACAAAGTAGTTATTAAAGCCTGTGTAGCCATGGTGCTATTTTAAAGCTGAACACCGGGTTTTTACTGGGGGAAGGGTAGTTGGGAGGGGGGTGTTGTTTATGTGTTTTATACTGTAAAGATTTTAAGTAATCGCACAGTTAATAAAAATTAGGTGGAGCACTAATATTTTGCTAAGAATTTTAAAATCCATATTAAGCATGGAGAGGAGTCTGAATTCTGTAACATAGGCTCCCTGGATAGTGGTCTTGGGGAGTGGGATCACCAGGGCATCCCTCGTAGATGCAGAGAGCTTCCCAATTTATAGTGATCCTGCATACAAGGTCCCTAGGTGTTGGGCAGTTTCTGTGCGTATGCTGAATAGAAATTCCCCTGGGAGACCATCTGGGCCCGGGGTCTTGCCTGTGACCATACTCCGAATAGCTGCCCGGATTTCCTACATTTCTATCGGTCTTCTTTACTTCTCTCTTTCCTGCTGGTCCAGTCGTTTAAGAGGGAGCAATGATAAAAAAGTTTGCTGTTCCTCTTGGAAAACATGGAGGGTATTTTATACAAGTAGTCAGAATAGTCTCCAAACAGGGCGTTAATGGCCTCTGGGGCATGGACAAGATAGCTAGTGCTTGTGTGAACATATGTGATCAGGAAGCCAGGTGTCTCCGGTCTAATCAGCCTAGTTAGTAAGCATCCAGGTCTGCCTTCCTCCTCCTGTACTCTAGTGAGGTAGCCCCTGTAGTCGTGGCATCTCAATCTGTCAAGGGCGTGGTGGTACAATACTCGTGTATCCTTCAGCAGTTCCGAGTTAGCAGTGTCGGACCCTTGTATATTGTCTAATTCATTTAATTTATCTGCCAGGGTACTCAGTTCTTGGTTTAGGTCCTGCTGGACCCCCAGGCATAGCCCCCTTGTCACCACTTTAAACAGTGCCAACTCGACCAGTGCTGTGGTGCTGTGTTCGTAGTAGTGGAAAAGTAGGGGTCAGTGGTCATGCCCAGGGATTCCTGAAAGCAGGGATCCTCCAACATCACCAGTTTAAGCCACCACAATGGCATCAGTGGGCGATTCCACAGAGGCTGGAAGGACAAAAATAATGGACTGTGATCTGAGAAGGAGGGCCCCCAATATTCCGTACATGTAATGGAGTACCCTAGGCCGGAGAACACAGGAAGTCTCTATCCTAGTATGCAACTGGTGCATGGAGTCATAATATGAATAATCTCTGTTCTGTTGATGTTGTGTCCTCCATATATCTTCTAACCCCAGTGTCCTGTCTAAGCCCACAGGGCCACCACTGTGCGGTGAGCCTGGGCCACCAGCAGCGGGGGATGTGACTGATCCAATGTGGTGTCAGCTACGCAATTAAAATCACATCCTAAGATGATATCTCTCCCTGCCATTCCTGCCATGTGAGCCAAGAGATCCTGGAGGAAGAGTACCTGCTCCTGGTTAGGGGCATATGCAGTGCCCAAGGTGATCTTGCCCGAGCAATCTCCCCCAAGCAATATATATCTGCCCTCCGTATCTATCAAGGTATGAAGGAGTTCAAAATGGTACTGCAACTGTAGAGTATGTAGTCGCATAGATCTGTCCTCTCCAACATCTACACAATTTCTCCACTTCAAACTGTATAAGATGTGTCTCTTGCATTAGAGCCATGTACCTTTGTAGGTATCTATGGATGTTATGCTGTTTGGATACCAACCCCATCCCCCTGATATTCCATGTCAAGAATTTCAGCGAGCAAGATGTGGATGCCATTTGCAGGAAATCAGTCCTCTCCTTGTCCCACCGCACCCCAGCGCCAAAAAACCCTGGCTAACACCTCCCTGGCAGCAGAACAAAATGATACAAATGAAGACAAACCTCCAACAAGTCCAAACTCCCCTTCCCCAGAGCTTTCTGACAACAACCAGCCGCCCAAACCATGAGCAGTGCATCAAACCTTACAGAAGGCCCCATTCAGGGTTGGGTGTAGCCTTCTAGTTAGATGCGGGTTGATGTACACAGATTATGGTGTTCAAGCTGTCCCCGTCGGCCCATGCAACAGTAGTGTCCAGTTCGGTATCTCCCTTTGCTGACAGAGCGACTTATATTGCTTCTAGGAGCGCTCCTATCCGGTCAATCACTTTACTTATAGGTCATCAGCAGACCTAGGGGCAATTGTCGGCAGCAGAACACTACCTGCCCATGAGGAATCTGAGTCAGGGTTTCCTGATCCCTTCACTGAAGGCTACCCCCTGTTTGATGGAGAGTCTCTAGGCTTCATGATCTCGGCCACAGCCTGAAGTGTTGCCGCCCTTTCTTCTCAGTTTGGGATGAGTTTAGTTTCTTAGGTGGTTTTCGTCTGGACCCCTCCTGGACCGCTTCCCAAATCTCTGTTCTCTGCCCGAGACAGCCATTCCTGCATTCAATCCACCCCGAGGCTGCCCTTGGATCTTTGCAGAAGTAAGTCTTTCAACCCAGCTGTGTGTGGAACCTAGCAGGGAAAAGCAAAGAATACTGCAAGCCCTCTTCCCGCAATGATCTCTTAACTTCAGCGAATTATGCCCTACATTGTTGCACCTCAGGCGTGTAATCAGGGAAGATAGGTACCTTACTGTTATCAACCATGAATGGACCATCTGTTCTTGCTTTTTGTAGGAGAGTGTCCCTGTCTCAGAAGGGCAAGAATCTCGCCACCACCGGAATTAGCAGTCAGCCGGGCGCAGGTGGGTGGGCGGGGACTCGATGGGCTCTTTCGAGAGTATAGAAAGTGGATAGGTCCTCTAAGGCCACTATTGTGCTGAACCACATATCTAGAAAGGTTATCATGTCCTAGCCCTCTGTTCCTTTGAGTAGTCCGGTCAAGCAGATGTTATTTCTCCTGTTTCGTTCCTCCACCCTGTGTCCCAGGGTGCAAACTCGTTCAGAAAGTTTCTTGACTTGATGTGTCAGCGATGGAAGCTTCCGTAACTCCCACTCTCTTCGCTAATTTGTTATGTAATGTGCATAATAGACCTATCCCCATTAAACACCATACTGATAACTGGGTGAAGAGTAGATCACACTCCGAGCTGCCACTATCTTGGCTAACTGTTGCTGTACTGGGTCCGTCGGGGTCTCTTGCTGCTGATCTGGTACATCATCCCCCTGTACCACCGGCACTCTAATTGTCTTCACCCTAGTCTTCCCCATCTTTGGAACTCGCAGGGAACTGGGGACGTCTATAGGGGTGTAAAAAAGAAAAGGGGGGCAATCAGCGAGTCACATGCTCTCAGGTCCAGCCCGCCATCAATTGCTCCCAAGCCTCCCTTACACAATTTGAGTAAGCAGCCACTGGCGGTTGAAACTGCACTCACCTTCCCTCACAGCTGGACCGCACAGTCAGAAGGCTCAGACATGCATGGCCCGATCTGACCCAGAGCCATTAGGGGACCACATACAAGGCAGTCGGTGTAGGAAACATGTAGGTTATTTTGCTACAAGTCCGTGTGCAATATACCAGAGTGGTTGGTGGGCCAGGTGGGCCGGTTCATGCCCACATCAACTAGATATCGCTCTTCTTGTTCTCCCTGGGTTCATGGCGTTGCACCTCACGTGCATATCCAAGATGCCCGGGGGATAAGTAGAGTCTGGGGACTCTGTTTTCCAATGGCAGAGAGCCTCTGGACAATGACCAGTAGGGAGCACCAACGCCGGCCCCCTCAGCCCACAGAGGCCCCCACACCCCCACCGGGGTCCGATCCGAGCCTCGAGAAACCCCAACAGCCATTAGACCCCAGCTTGAATGTGCAGTTACCAAATGTGGGTTGAGGCTCTCAGGCTCCCATCAACCACAATCCCCTTCCAGGTGCAACGCAAGCGGTGGGGGGGGGGGCTACCCTTCCAGACTTAACAGCCCTCGCACAAGTCCTCTGATTAACTAGAAGTGTAGGGGGGATTAGTCGCTCCTTGTGCATGCAGCCAGGGTTCAGGGCCTCCCGCCATCTGCCCGTGGCCTCCTCAGGTCCAGGATACTTGCTGGCACTTCCCGAGCTAGGTCTATTGGCCACAAGGGGGACTTTGTCGGGTCCGGCCTGCAGCGACTCGGGCACCGTTTTTTCTACCACTGCCTGCCTGCTTTAGGCCCTAGGGCTTTCTTGTGGTTTCAATCTTGTTGTCTTCCGGGGGGTGTGGCACCTCTGCTGGTTCTCCACCACCACAGTGAACCTTCAGCTCCTTGCCATGGTCTATACGGGAGCCCACAACTTCGCAATCAGCAATGGGCCGCTTCCAGGTCTCATCGAAGACCAGTGTTTACCCCCACTCAGCTGTCTCCTGTATCATCCAGGGTGCCAGGTTTACACACGTCTTAGGCCGATGCAAATCTACAACCCGAGGCCGCCATTATGCAGGCCTCTGTCTTCTGGATTGACCGCTCCGGTGCCTCACAAAACTCACTTTATGTAGGTGCGGAATCCATGTCCGCAGTAAAGTGAGGACTGGCAAGAGTAGCTCGGAGCAAGGATTTTCATACCTACTGGCTTAATGCTAGTTTGCCATTTGGGTGCTTCTCATTTGTAACAACAAGGCCATTTTCAGTTACTTTTGGTAATCTGGCACTCACTTGTGGTGGCAGCAGCACGCAGTGGTCTACAGTGGCTGTAGTCTTGCACTGGCCCCTACACTAAAGAGGATATTAGGAGGTAATGCTTCTGTGCTTTGTAGTCATGCAAGAAAATTATTGCATCTGAAACAACTGCTGCCAAAGGCAGTGCAAAGACTTCAGATCTTTGGAAAATTTCTGTGTTGTAAGTAAACAATTAAAGCTTGATTTAGAAGGTATTATACATATAAAAATTGATGAAGGCAAATCAAACTGCCCTCTAAGGAATCCTTTCTTTTAGGGAAAAAATGTCCTGCCCACAATTCGTGACATTCTTCATCTTTGGGCTGCTTCTACACTCCATGTGTTGCCATCAACAGGGGTGGAACATGAAAAGCATTTTTTTAGTTCAAATTATTAGCACAGAATCAGTTTTTAATGGTTTAAGGTGAAAACTGCCATAGGAATACACAATAAATTCTTCCACAGACAGGATGAAAAATTTACATGTTCTCTGGGCTTTTATTACACCCCATCATCTCTCAAATTGCAGTCAACATGTTTCAGCCAACTATCATAAGCCACTAAAGGGCAATGGCATTCATCAGGACTATCAGATCCCTTTTCCTAACCATTGTTTTAGTCAGTCGCGAGTGTTATTCAAACATCATGTCAGTACCTTATTCTTGGTATGAGAAATTTGGCGAAGGAGTTTTTCTCCATTTTTCTGGTTAGCAACTCCTAACCCGGGGTGAAAGCCGAAGCATTGCCTGCAGTCATCAAAAGCCTGATGGTGCCTTGTTTACTGCTCTAGGCCGTCGGCGGAGGGTCTGGAGCAGTAAACAAGGCAGAGTTCCTTAGTGGCTTGTGATGGTTTGACAAAACAGATTGTAAGGCGCCTGCTTGCTGCTTTGTTAAAATCTCATTTGTAAGGCGCCTGCTTGCCGCTTTGTTAAAATTTCATTTGTAAGGCGCCTGCTTGCCGCTTTGTTAAAATTTCATTAGTAACGCGCCTGCTTGCCGCTTTGTTAAAATTTCATTTGTAAGGCGCCTGCTTGCCGCTTTGTTAAAATCTCATTTGTAAGGCGCCTGCTTGCCGCTTTGTTAAAATCTCATTTGTAAGGCGCCTGCTTGCCGCTTTGTAAAAATTTCACTTGTAACGCGCATTTGTCATTGTTTAAAGCATTTTCATTGCACCAGCGCATTTCGCCCCAAGCGCTCCGCTCCGCTGACCCCTCCGCTGCCATTTTAGCTGTTGTTGTCCTCCTTCGTGACCCGCCCCGCCTCCCAGCTGAGACGCCCTCGCCCCTCCCCCTTCACTATCCATATATGACAGATGTGTCCACGCGCAGCGACCGCGCCCAACCCGCGCCGAAGGTGCGCCAAAGGTAAGCCCGTCTACGCCCGTCCGCGCCTGGACCGCGCCCAGCGCCATACCCCCTGGCCCCCGTCCCTCCCAGCCCCCCCGCAATACCTACGATGCCGCCACCCTCCTATCCCTTAACCCCGGCCGCGCTCCCAACTGCGTCCAAGCCGCCCCTGGACACACGCATGGACCTTTCTCCTGCTTCTCCTGCAAATTCAGCGGCACCCTCAACATCTCCACTACGACCACACCACAGATTCCCGGCTCGAACCACCTACAATGCATCCTTCTCAACACCCGATCAGTCCACAGGCACGCCATTGACCTATGGAACCTACTAGACACCATTTCTCCGGACATCGCCTTCCTTACGGAAACATGGATGAATGCTTCCTCCGCACCAGACATCACCATTGCCATCCCTGAAGACTATAAGATCACTCGCAAAGACCGTACCAGCCACACAGGAGGAGGAATCGCTATCGTCCATAAGAAATCAATCCGCATCTCTACCAGCTCTGACGCCAACCTCGCCAACTCCGAACACCTTCACTTCCAGATCCATATCGACCCCAAGACCACACTCAGAGGCACCCTCCTCTACAGACCACCAGGACCCCGCGCTAAATTCAGTGAAGACATCACGGACTTCATCACCCCACACGCGCTCCCCTCCAGAGACTACATCCTTCTGGGAGACCTCAACTTTCACCTCGAAAAGATCAACGACCGCAACACCTCCATCCTCGTGGACAACCTCGCCAACCTCGGACTTAAACAACTGGTCACTTCCCCCACCCACATCGCAGGTCACACACTCGACCCCATCTTCACATCCAGCAACCATGTCTCCTTCAGCCACACCACTGACCTCCTCTGGACTGACCACAGCTGCGTTCACTTCACCTACAACAAACCAAAACCCAGCATCCACCTCCAACCTACCCTGCAAAGAAACTGGAACAAAATCACCACGAACCAAATCTCCGCATCGCTCCTTCAAAACACCCCAGCCCTCTCTTCTAACGCTAACGAAGCCGCAGCCAACCTCACCCTATGGTTATCCAACACCGCTGACACCTTAGCACCACTGAAAAAACGTCAAAACAAACCTGGCAGCAAGAAGGCCTCATGGTTCAACGATGATCTCAAGAAGTCCAAGAAACTCTGCCGCTCCCTTGAAAAGGCCTGGAAAAAGACCCAACCACCAGCACCAAGGACGCCTTCAAAAACGCCACCCGCATTCACCACCAACTAATCCGAAAAGCCAAGAAAACAGCATTCAAGGACCGACTTGACAACAACGCTCACAACAGCAAGGAACTTTTCAACATCGTCAAGGAATTTTCCAATCCCTCGGCCAACTCCAACGACATCACCCCCTCTCAAAGCCTCTGCGACTCCCTAGCCTCATTTTTCCACAACAAGATTGCAGACATCCACAACAGCTTTGACAACCAACCCGGAAACCAACCCACCCTACCATTTGCTGATCATCTTCCCCCCGTGAACACCCTTAACGACTGGAACCCAATCTCCACTGAGGACACCATCCGCCTGATGAATTCCATCCACTCAGGATCCCCCACAGACCCATGTCCTCACCACATCTTCAACAAAGCAGACTCCGTCATAGCACCGCACCTCCGAGACGTCATCAACTGCTCATTCAACTCCGCCACCTTCCCGGAAGACTGGAAACACGCTGAACTCACCGCCCTTCTGAAAAAACCCACAGCGGACCCCACCGAACTCAAAAATTACCGCCCCATCTCGCTTCTTCCATTCCCGGCCAAAGTCATCGAGAAAGCGGTCAACAACCAGCTCGCCGCCTTCCTCGAAGCCAACAAATCCCTCGACCCCTCACAATCTGGCTTCCGAGCAAAACACAGCACTGAGACCGCCCTCATCGCAGCAACAGACGACATTCGAACTCTACTGGACAATGGAGACACAGTCGCCCTCATCCTCCTTGACCTCTCTGCAGCATTCGACACAGTCTGCCACAAAACCCTTTTACAACGCCTCAATAACATCGGAATCCAAGGAAAAGCACTTGAATGGATCACCTCGTTCCTCACCGGAAGAACCCAGAGAGTCCGCCTTCCACCATTCAAATCTGAGGCCTCTGAAGTCATCTGCGGCGTACCACAATGATCCTCACTCAGCCCCACCCTCTTCAACGTATACATGAGCCCCCTCGCGGCCATCGCACGCCAACACAACCTCAACATCATCTCTTACGCGGATGACACTCAACTGATCCTTTCTCTCACCAATGACCCCAGCACCGCCAAAACTAACCTACACGAAGGAATGAAAGAAGTTGCCGAATGGATGAAACAAAGCCGTCTGAAACTGAACTCAGACAAAACAAAAGTCCTCATCTTAGGTACTTCCCCCTCTGCATGGGACGACTCCTGGTGGCCGGAAGCCCTCGGAAAAGCACCCATCCCGACAGACCACGCACGGAACCTAGGCGTCATCCTGGATTCTTCACTCTCAATGAACAGACAAGTCAGCGCCGTATCCTCTTCCTGCTTCAACATTCTTCGCATGCTCAGAAAAACATTTCGCTGGATCCCCTCCGACACAAGGGAAACAGTCACCCACGCTCTGGTCACAAGCCGACTGGACTACGGAAACACCCTCTACGCAGGTTCTACCGCAAAACTCCAGAAGAAACTCCAACGAATCCAAAACGCCTCAGCCAGACTCATATTAGACATCCCACGCAACGAACACATCTCTGGTCACCTTAAAGACCTCCACTGGCTACCCGTCAATAAGAGGATCACTTTCCGACTGCTTACCCACGCACACAAATCACTCTACGACATCGGTCCAGAATGCCTCAACTCACGACTGTCCTTCTACACCCCCTCCCGCCAACTACGTTCTTCCAGACAAGCCTTCGCCACTGTACCTCGCATCAACAAGACCACCATGGGAGGCAGATCCTTTTCATACCTGGCTGCTAAAACATGGAACTCACTCCCCGCTTACCTTCGCCTCACCCAGAACCACCTAGCATTCAGAAAGCAACTCAAAACGTGGATATTTGACAAGTAATCCTCCTCCCCTCCTAAGCGCCTTGAAACCCTCTGGGTATGTAGTGCGCTATACAAATTATATGACTTGACTTGACTTGACTTGACTGCAATTTGAGAGATGGTATGGTAAAATAAGAGACAGAGACCATCTATTGTGAGTTTGTAATCCTGCCGGTGGTACCCAGGAATAAAGCATCAGAACTGATTGAATGTCCCTAAGCAGCATTAACCGTAAAGCACAAAAAAATGGATTCTATGCAAATAATTTAAACACAAACAAAATACGTTTCCTGCTTCACTTTTGTTGATGGCAACACAGGGAGCCTAAATAAGATTTGTTAAAGGGTAGTTTGTTTCCCCTTCATCAACTTCTGTGTGTGATACTGAAAATAGTGAGGATGCTTGATGCCTGATTATCACTTGCTTCCTTTTGTTTTAGGTGATTTTGAATGTCCCAGTCAAAAAATCACAGAAATTGGCATATTTCCTGCCCTTGCTTCCATGGCATATTGGCCCTATTTAGGCTCTCTAATTCCTTCAACAGATTTATTATTGGCTCCATTAACTATGCTGATAACAGCACTTGATAGCTGCAGGCCAGTCACCTGATCTACAGTGGCTGATCCACCAGCTTGACAGGTAGAGTTAACTTTGTTAAAGACCAGCATAGGAAGTGTAACTCCCCCCTCTCCCCACAAACACAGAATATTATTGAGACTAAATTTGTGGGCATTGACAGTGCTGCTTCACTTTGAGGTATAATTTTCATGCCCACGTTTTCTTGTGAAAATTCAAGAACAGCACAGATAATTTTAAGTTTCTTGCCAAGGATGCCATCTTGCCCAAAGTACCTGTTCCTAAAGTGGATACAGGCTCTTGGGCAAAAACAATCTGTCTCCTTGGATAGAACTTTAAAAATTTAGAAATTCCGTCCCACTGTCTTAATGTGTCCATCACAGTTGTAGTCAGAAATTCTGCTAACCAAACTATAAATCAAGACTAAGGGGTCAAGGTGGGTGGTAACATATCTTATTTTTAGAATAAGTGGTACATCTTCAGTTGAAGTATTCTCTGCGGGTAGAAAATTCTCTGGCAGGATTTCATCTATAAAGGGGTAAGTATGGCAGGGATTGTCCACAAGCACAAACTGCTCCAGGGAAGCAGTGGACCACATCCCCCACAGAGTGGTAGGTTTTCATTTAATAAGCAATTCTAAATTTGCCCTTAAAAGCCAGATTCAAAGAAGGATAACTTATATTCATCCTAAAACAATCAGCACCATTTGCTTTTCAGAGGATCGCACTTCACCAAATCAGGTTCTTAGAAAAGTCTGCGACTCTCCGGTATAAATGGCACTGACCGGTATTAGCTCTAAGGCAATACATGCCTCCGGCAAAGGATGCTGCCAGCAGATGGCGCTGTCACAGCAAGACAAGCATATGTAGCATCCTCCCCACGCTGGGAGCATGCAAATGAATACGCCACACGTGGAGCTCTGGACTGTATATCTTTATTCATTCGCATATAATCACACACTGTTCTCTGATTACATTATGACCGTTAATAACAACACCTTAATATCTCCCAGCCAGTTATGTACTTTCTCTGTTGAGTTCGTCCAGGATCGCAAGGGTCCTAGCACACATAGTCTCACAAACACCACATCTCCCCCGTGTTAAATAAAAAGTTCAAACAATAGTTAGATTATATTTCTTAGATACGTCGTCAAGGCGCTCCCACTCGTCGGCCAGAGTGGCAAGAAGTGGTTGAGATGCACTATGTTCATGCACCGCTGGTAGAGGTTCCGACGTTTGATATGGACTGTCAGGCAGGACGGTCTCATTTGTAAGTGCAGGAGCTGACATTGGCAGAGGCAGTTGCTTAAAATGTGACGGGTCCATGTGATGGATTGTCCAGGGCGGTAGACAGTCACCATATGTCCTTTATGAGTCACAACCCTCAGAGGATCAACAGCAAATGGAGTGTCTGTTTTCCGCTTTCACTTCTGCTTGACCAGGACTAAGTCATCTTCATTCAAGCTGTGTCTTGGGCTCCTCGATGCCGAAGGGCGTACGTCTTCATTTTGAACTTTCGAGAAGTGTTGGTGACAAAAACCTCATCAAGCACTCAAGGAGTGGTCTACTGTCCATTGTGAGACTTTGTTTCCAATGGCTCTCCCAAATAGTAACCCGTTGTGGAGTGAAGAGTTGAACAATAGGCATGGAGGACTTGACACAGGGCTAGCTTTAATTTAATCCCCTCCATTGATGCTTGCTGAACTACCCTTTTAAGGCTACCTATGAATCGTTCAAAAACACCATTTGCTTGGAGCCGCAGATTTGCTATTATTTGAGTTTTGTGAGTGTTTAATTTGTAGCCAGATACATTACCAAATTTGGATGCTTCTATATTAATTGTTTTCAAAGAATCGATAACCTCAGTAGAGTAAATGGCTATGTCGTCCGCATATGCGGTTATTTTTAGGCTCTGCCTGCCTGTTCTGAATGGTGTTATTTCTGGTTCATTATCCAATGCCTTTAAAAAAGGTTCTAATGATAAGGCAAATAATAAGGGAGATAAGGGGCACCCTTGACGTGTGCCTCTCCGGATTGTAAAGTAGTTTGACGTGAGGCCGCCATAGCTGATATATGCAGACGGATTATCATAAAGTGCCTGAATCCCATTTAAAAAGTTTCCGCTGAACCCCATATGTCCCATTGTATTCCATAAATATTCCCACCCCACCCGGTCAAATGCTTTTTCAGCGTCAAGCATTATCATTGCTAAGGGGGTGGACTCTATTTCAGCTATGTCAAAAGCTGTTATTGCCGTGTTTACGTGAGCTGATGTGTCCCTCCCCATCACAAATCCGTGTTGTTGCGTACTTACTATTTTAGGCAAAAGCGGTGCTAGTCTTCTTGCTAAGCATTTTGAGAATATCTTAGCGTCGGCGTTAATTAAAGATATAGGTCTGTATGAACCCATCTCCTCTTTGGGTTTACCTTTTTTGTGGAAAAAGATAATTTTCGCCTTATTCCAAGAACTCGGAGCGGACCCTGTTCTGCTTATATGATTGGTTACTTCTACAAGAAGGGGTGTTAGCTCTTCCATACATATTTTATATAACTCCAGAGGAATAGTGTCTTCCCCAGCAGCTTTGCCTGATGGTAATGATTTTATAGCTTCTCTAAGTTCTTGTCTAGTTATATCTAGAGCCAGGTTTTCTGCTTCATAGGTTGTTATTTTATTCGTAAAGTTCTCTTTTAGATAGTTATCAATTGTTTCTCTATTAGGAGTTTTTTCCGGAGTATATAAAATTTCGTAATATTTGGCAAACTGTTGTATTATGTTGTCTGTCTGATTATATTTTTTATTGTCAACTCCTATAATTTGTGTGATCGTGGATTCTGCTCTATCCTCTGCTACCTTAAATGCTAAGATTTTGCCAATTTTGTCACCCCCTTCATATTGTGTGAATTTATATTTGTGAATCTGTGCGCTTCTTTTTTTAATCAAAGTTTCTTTGGTCTTACATTTTAACCGACTAAGATTGGCATTGATAGCCAAAGTTGGAAGGTATCCTCTTAAAGCCTCCACTAGTTTCGCCTCTTCTACAGCTATATCCGATGTCAGGGTTGAATTATATTTACGCCTTTCTTGATTTTTTTTTAAGACATATGACTGTACGAACCCTCTAATACTGGCTTTACATGTGTCCCAGACTGTTAAACAGGAGGCAGTATTTCTATTAAAAGTCAGAAATTCTATAATATGTTGCTTCAGTTGCGACGTAAAAATCGTATTCGAAATTAAATTCCTTGGAAACGTAAAGGCTCTAGGGGGATTGCTTTTTTGAAGGGTAGTTAGTTCCACCATTATGGGGTTGTGGTCAGATGTGATACGTGGGTATATGACCATTGTCGTGATGGAGCTCATCAAAGAGTCTGAAATTAAAGCCATATCTATACGTGAGCATAGCTTGTGAGGAGCAGAATAGTAAGTGTATCCTGGAGCATTAGAACCCGGGCTCGGACTCTGAACCAAACCAATCTAATGCTGAAAATAAGCAGAGTGAATCAAGGGAAGAGCCCAAGCTGGGTAATACCGACCACCCTAAGCTAGATGCAATCTTAAATCTTCTTGTGAATCAGAGGGCAGAGTCGGAGGCACACTATCAGCAGCTAAAAAATGATAACATAAGACTGCAAACATCAATAACTGATGTAGCCTCCATACTGAAGGGAGTCACACAGGAAATAACAGAGCTGCAGCAGCGTACAGTATTGGTTGAAGAGAGAACGCAAAGGGTTGATGCCACTGTGGAGCGACATGACTCAGTACTAACCCAACTTCAGGGGAAAGTGGATGACCTGGAAAATCGTTTAAGAAGATCAAATCTTAAACTGTATGGTATTCCGGAAGGGGCAGAGGGGTCCGACCCTAGGGCCTTCTTGGTGAAACTGATGCCCCGAGCTTTTCCTGAACTCTCTGATTGGGACTGGGACTCCCAAATCCAACGAGCTCATCGGCTTCCCCTGGGTCAAAAACGCCTCAATAGTAAATTTCCGCGTCCATTTCTGATCTATTTCGGGAATTTTCTGCTACGGCAAGCGGTATGGCAAAATGCTAAACCCAACACTCCAACAACTATTGATAACTTTACCATCTTTGCGCGCTCAGATTTAAGCAAAGCTACGATGGATAAAAGATGGGAAATGCGCAAATTAATTGATCCTATCAATAAACTGGGTGGCTCAGCATATTTGCAGGAACCAGCTCGCCTCAAAGTGACTTTGAAAGGACACACAAACTTCTTCTATGAAGTACAAGAAGCGCAGGCATTCTTAACCAATGCTAAGCGTCAATAAGAGCAAATAACCATAGAGCTGAAATGAAAGGAAGTAGCATATAAAAAAAATAAAAAAAAAGGGGGGAGGGGAATTAGTTCCAATACTACTAGCAGATGTAAAATCATAAATGAACACACTTCTCAAATGGTTATGTTCAAGAATTCTTAGTTGTATTAATTGTTGTTTTCACAATCATTTGTTTGTACTCAAACTTAATTTCCCAAAATGCAACATTCCTGGTTGATCAATCCAACATCATTCCGTCATCCCTATGCATTTCGCCCAGAAGCCTTCATCAGGGGAATGTCTACAAAATCAAAATTAATGTTTGTTTAGTGGTGGGGAGTCTCCACCGAAATTATATAACCACCTAACATTACTCGTGTGCCTAAGGCCTTAAATAACGTGTGCATCGTTTATATCATGCTTCAAAGTTTGTGTGAGCTCAATGCTTATGCAATCGAGGTGTCTATTTATTTCAGTTCAGTTATGTGCCTCTCGTGCCGACTATATTTACGTCCTACCATTGCTGCTTAAAATACGTGATTAACGGGACCATTGCGTGTCCTCAAGTTCTGTATGCAAGCTATCCTAAAATCGTCTGGCTTACCGGTTGTCGTAGTTAGGCGCTCCTCTCTTCAAAATACAGCCGCGTTTGTTAGTACTCTATCGTAACTTCCTGTTAAATGGTAGCCAACGCATTACGCTCTAGCGTCCTATACTAAACATTGAAAGAGGACTGAATGGTTAACTAGTGTGAACGGTTATATGGATTAATAAAGCTTTAGTCAAAAATCTATTGAACAACGCTCTTGTATGAACGTCATGTATTATTTAATCGTGGTTCCACTGCAAGTTGGTATGTTCTAAATTAAGACTTGCACTGAAATCTAGGAGTCTGATGAGAACCATTATGAAGGTGCTTGCCCCTTCTGTGCATGATCTTAAGGTAAACATGTGTTGTGTTTTTCACACGATCTTAATGTAAACAACAGTATGATTAAACATCCTCCATGCGGCCTTGGAGGTAAAGATAGGGGAAGTGGGCACAGAAGTCACGCTATTGAGGCAAGATTTCCCTAACCTATCAGAGCCAGTGGCGACAGCAGAAACAAGATTGGGTGAAGCGGAAAACACTATACATTCCCTCCAGAGAGATGGAAAGAACTCAAGGACACACACACGCAGTTGCAATGGAAGGTGGATGATGCGGAAAACCGGGCGAGACGCAGCAACCTGCGGTTTGTTGGCTTTAGGGAGGGAATTGAGGAGTCTAACATGGCGGGGTTCCTGCACGCATGGATCCTTAAAACGATGCCCCTGGCGGAGTTCTCCAATTGCTTCATCATAGAAAGGGCGCATAGGGCTCTACTTGCGAAACCGCCGGAGGGAGCACGACCCAGACCGGTCATTGCGAGGTTCCTGAACTTCGCAGACAGAGACACTATCCTATGAGAAGCCAGGAAGCTGGGGGAGATCCGGGTTGAAAACTCGCAGATAATGATTTTTCCCGATTACAACCAGGAAGTTCAGAAAATGAGATGCTCTTTTGACGCAGTAAAGGCGAAGTTACGTGAACTTAAGATCCAACATATGCTACTCTTTCCAGCCAAACTAAAAGTTATTTATTAGGAGAAAACACACTTTTTCATTCACCCAGAGGATGCATGGCAATGGCTAGATGAGAGACCGCCCCCCCGGAGGCAAGCAGAGGGTGAGCGAAACATGGGGGCGAGGGGGTCCGTGGCGGGGGATAGGTGGGAACTGGTGAAGATGCAAAGACACCGTGGAATGAAGGGAAAGAGGAGAGGGCAGATGACGCCATACCCTATGAAGAGCCAGACCCTCCGGAGACGACAAGAGGATGGCCTCACCCTTCGAGATGGTCTGACAGGGTCTAGATTCCATACCCTAGCGAACCTGGAACGTTCCGCAGGAGCAGAGGAACCAGGGGGCAGCTCGTCTGGGAGCGAGGATGGAGAGGGACAGTCTCTGCACCCCTTGGTAGAGGCAATTAATGAACTGGAGAGAGATGCCACTGTCAAAGATACACGCACACAGGACGATGGCAAAGACGCAAATGCATGAACGAGAGCCACTCTGGATGGATGAGATGCGGGCTCAAGGACTGGAAGCACGCAAATTGCTACACGCACCTATTTTACTTTTTGTATTTTTTGTGGTTATTTGTGTAGTTCTTTTTCCTCTTTCTAGACCACTGTCGTGAACTATGGACATTGAGAGAGCATTATACTTGTAGTTGTTTCCAGCAGACACGTTGAAATAGGTCTGTAGAAGACAGGGGAACAGAGGGGGGCTACAGGCCTTTGCCTGCCAATAAGTCCTTCCGTGGATTGGGGTAGAGGATGGGGCTGAAGGGGGAGGAAGGTGGGGTGGGGGGAGCGGGGGAGAAATGGGGTTGTTCAGAGGGTTCACCAGCAAGGAAATGTTCTGGTTGAAGGGGGAGGCGGGGGGAGGGTGAAGAGTTTGGGAGGAGAGGGTGGGGGGGTCACATCAAACAGGTCACACATTCCGATGCCCGAGATTCCGTATCCACACCGAGTATTAGCATCAATGCTCAGAGACCAGGACAGGATGTCAGGTGACCATACGGGAGAGGTTCCAGACCAGGAGGGATTCAGTGTTCTCACATGGAATGTGAATGGGCTAGGTAGTAAAATCAAGAGAGGGTTAGTGACTGTATACATAAAAAGGCAGAATCCCGACGTAATCCTCCTGCAGGAAACACATCTTGTGCATTCCTGGCGAGAGGGCAGAATACAGTCCTTGCACATGCGGGGTTCACTACAGGGTCCAGAGGGGTGGCGATTCTCATGAAGAAGACCCCGCCATTCCGCATAGCCCAGACATGGAATGACCCCCAGGGGACCTATGTAGGGGTGACAGGGATGTGGAAACGTAGGGAATACACAATAGTTTCGGCTTATGCGCCCCCAAAGACACAGGCTGCAACACTCCAAGGGGTGACAGACATACTAATGGATACGGCAGACACCACTCAAGTCATCGGGGGCGACTTTAATGACGTGATGGAACCCACAATGGACAGGACGAGCACTGGAAATCGGGATCAGGCACAGACCTTACTCTCCAAAACATTTACTAATATAAGGCTCACAGATGTCTGGAGATGGCTACATCCAGAACAAAGGGCCTACTCCTATTTCTCGGGCTCTCACAGCGTCTATTAGAGACTTGATTACATTTTCCTACCCAGACAGACTCTGACGAGAGGGAACATAGCGGAATACAAAGCGAGAGGGATATCGGACCATTCCCCACTTCTGGCGAGAGAAGAGGGGGGAAGGGGTGAGAAGAAAGGCACCTGGAGGTTGACGGCACGGGACCTACAAAACACTAACATAATCAAGGGAATTAGAGCAGACATCAAGATCTACATAGCAGAAAATGAGGGCACAGTTAAATCCAGGGCGGTCTTCTGGGAGGCGTTTAAGGCGGTACTAAGAGATAGGGCTCAGAACAGACTGGCGACAGAAAGGCGGAAACTAGAGACCGAAGTTGGGGCCCTTGAGACGCAAATACTGGAACTAGAGGGGGAGTACCAGGCTTCTGGGGAGACAGGGATACTTCGGAGGCTGACGGACGTGCAGCATTAATACCAAGAATTAGTTACGGGAGAAGCGAAGACCCAGGCATTGGCCACACTGCACCGATTATATGAGGTGGGGGATAAATCAGGAAAGTTAATGGCATGGCTCAGTAGGAAGGAACACGCAGCCAGGTGGGTGGAGCAAGTCAGAGGCCCAGGGGGGACTTGGTCCGATCGGATACTCTGATTGCAGAGACGTTCGCTGCCCATTATGAGAGGTTCTATAGGGCCAAAGATCTGGGGACACAGGAAGATGCGTTGAGATACATGGAAATGACTGAATTACTGGTCCTGTCTGCGGACGATCAAAGAGGGCTGGAGGCGGGCATTACCCTAAATGAAATAAAAATAGCCCTGGCTAAATTGAGAGCGGGGAAATCGCCAGGCCCGAATGGGTTCCCAGCAGAATTTTTTAAACAAACGGCGGATCTATTGGCGTGCCACCTGCTGGGGCTGTTTGAGGATGCAGTACAGGAGGGGAGGCTCCCGCCAGACTTATGCTTGGCAATGATAATCCCGATCCATAAAGAGGTTAAACCGGCAGATGACTGCACATCATACCGCCCCATCTCCCTCTTGAATATAGAGGTGAAATTGCTGGCGACTATCCTAGCTCTCTGCCTTCGGGCGGTGATATCGGAACTAGTCCACCTAGACCAGACAGGCTTTCTTCCGGATAGGGCCACCTGTCTGAACCTCAGGCGCACTCATACCTGGTTGCAAGAGGTGAGTGACAGGGAGGAGCCCCATTGGTTCCTGTCATTGGACGCCGAAAAGGCGTTTGACGCAGTACATTGGCCTTTCCTTGAGGTAGTGCTGACTAAGTTCGGCTTTGGCCCTAAATTTCAGACATGGGTACGCCTGTTATACACGGAGCCCAAAGCCAGGGTTAGGATAAACTGTACCATATCTCGTGACTTCCTTCTCCAGAGAGGGACACAACGGGGTGTCCACTGTCCACCCTCCTTTTCGCACTCACAATTGAGGTGCTGGCGGGTAGAATTCGCCAAAATGTAGACATCAGGGGCTTCAGGAAGGGAGAGGCAGACCCCACGTGGAAAACATTTCGCTTTACGCGGATGACGTCCTCCATTATATCACAAAGCCGGAAACCACGACCCCGGAGCTTTTTATGGAACTGAAACGCTATGGAGAACACGCGGGAAACCAGATAAACTGGCACAAGTCAGTCCTCTACAACCCGAGCGGGCGCGGTAGCTGGACGGAATTGCCTGATAGGCTATTGATGACAGCTGAGGGGTTTCAGTACCTCGGGGTTCATGTGATGCTGGACAACAAACATTCATACGATAAGAATGAAGAATGCGTAATACAGAACTTCATGGAGGATGTGCATAGATGGCGACAGCTCCCTCTCACCATACTAGGGCGAACAGCCATGTTTAAAATGATAACGCTTCCAAAATTCTTATATGCGCTCCAAAATGAGTATTACCCCCTGCCGCATACGGTGTTCGGGAGAATAAATGCGGAAATTAGGGCCTTCCTTTGGCTGGGCAAATAATCGAGGGTCGTGCTGAGCACTCTACAACATCATCAGTATAGCGGAGCAATATCTCTCCCAAATTTAGAAGCCTATTATTGGGCAGAACATTCAGCCCCTATTAATGACTTGTTACATGCACCGGTGGACCACCCCACATATGCCCTAGAAAGATACCGAATGGGCGCCCGGCCTTGTATTTATTATCTATATGGGGGAAAGGGTAGGACGAAACTTCTTCCGGCCACGGGGCTCACACTGGCGGTGTGGAATAAAGCGTCGGCACGCACGGGATGGAAGAAAAAACCTACCCGCCAGACCCCGATCTGGCAATGTACGTGGCTGACAGAACTGCATAAATTAAAGGGCTTCCAGCGATGGGATGATATTGGGATCTCGAATATAGGTGACATAATAGCTAAGGGGGAGTTGAAATCTTTTGCTGCGCTGCAACGGAAATTTGGCCTACACAGCACACAGATTTTTAAATACATACAACTACAACATGCGTGGCGAGCAGAAAAAATCCAATTGGCCTCAGTCCCGGAATACGCACCCTTGGAGGGCAGACTACTCCAGGAACAAATCACAGAAAAGGTAGTTTCCCTCACGTATAAAACATTGATGAATAACATGACAGATGACCTGGGCGACCTCAAGAGGAAGTGGGAGGCCGAAGTCGGTGAAATGGACACGGTCGACTGGGACACAGTCCTAATGCATTCTAGGGAAGTAGCTATAAAATCCAGACTAAGCCTTATACAATACAATGTGCTACACAGAACATACTACGATAGGGTGAGACTACACAAGATGGGTAGGATTAGTGACACAAGATTTCTGAGATGTGGCAGTGTTGAAGGAGACTTCTACCATGTCATCTGGTCATGCCCTACAATACAGAAATATTGGCAAGAAGTGTTGAAAGATTTGGGGGAGGTTCTGGAGGTCCCATTGCCACCGGATCTTAAATTGGTCCTCTAAGGAATGACAAATGATGTGGACCTTGCCCGCCCCCTGCTGATCTTTCTGGTCCTAGCACTGGTAATAGCAAAAAGGAATGTAGCTAAGTACTGGGGAACGGACACGCCGCCACAATTGGGGGAGTGGAGACGAGGGCTAGATGTCTATATGGCTGCGGAAAGGGTCACATACAAGGCGAGAGGTTGCCCCAAGAAATTTGGCAGAGTATGGGGGAAATGGAGAAAATTCCATGGGCTGGATGGGGGGTTGTAGGATGGGGCTTAAGGTGGATGGACATACAAGGGACCCCTGATCTCCCTTGCGGAGACCCGGGAACCGAGACAAGCAACCCATCCCGGATCTAACCGGACACTCTATGGGTGGTCTGAACTAGAAGGAATTTCTGCTGAGACAATGGGGGGATGGGGGGTTGAGGGGAAGGGAGTGGAGACCGAAGATGATGTGACCGTAATGTTGTACCATGTTAAAATGCAAATAAAAATGTTTAAAAAAAAAAAAGAATGATGATGGATTCAACCCAGATCTGGGACTGGGGGTGAGTGTCTGTAAAGTTTCAGCACTCTGTCCATCATCTCTTTGTGTTTTCTAATAAAACACTTAGTCAAATGTTGCGATTGTTATCAAAATTATTTATTTAAGATACTTCTATTTAGGCCTGGGTGGTGAACTTCGGTCCTTTCGTGGAATTTGCTGAGTTTTCTGCACTCAGCAGAGCTCGCAGAGTGCAGAAAACTCCGCTTTGAAATGTGCAGCAGAGCTTTCTTCCCCGCCCGCGATCATGAATGGTAAGTTTGCGATCGTGAACAGTAAGTTTGTGAGCGCGAGCTGCCGCTCGGGTAGAATTTCTACCCCAGCTGCAGTTCGCACTACACTCCGACACTTGTGGAACTTCATGGAGTTTCTTTCTAACTTCACGAAGTCCCGCGGAGCAAAACTCCACGAACAACGCCCAGGCCTATTTCTATTGATAATGCTTTATTGACAATGGTTATTGAGACGCATTGCAATGCATTTATTAATAGTGAATGCATTGCTTTCTATTGGTTTTAGTGGTGGTACTAACATGTAGTTAATAATGTGGTGCCCCCTTGATTGCAGAGTGAACTGTTTACAAAGCCCATGGCAAGGAACTCCCTGCTACTTTTCAATAGCGACCATCCACGCTCCTTAAAAGAGAATCTTCCTGTAGGACAATTCCTCAGAGTAAGGAGGAACTGCTCATCCCAGACACTTTTTAATAAACATGCTACCATCCTCTCCACCCAACTGCAGGAACGCAAGTATCCTTCACACCTTGTGAAAAAAGCGTGGAAACGAGCCTCGAACAACAATCGCGAGGCCCTGTTGGACAGACATCCACCCAAACCACCCCTTGAAAGATTAACATTTGTCAGCACCTTCAATGCACAATCCAACAGGATCCAAAAATCTGTACGTAAGCACTGGGGTATTCTAAACACCACGGATGCCAATATCCCTTTACCCCTCTTCTCATTTAAAAGAGCACCCAGCTTACGTGACACATTGGTCCACACCAGACCAAGGATACAGAATATTGACAGATCGACGACTCTATGGGACCTACCTCCGGTTACTGGTCATCATCCATGCGGATCATGTAGTGTTTGCCCCCAGACCAGCAAAACCAATTCAATTGATCTAGGGACAGGGAGGACTTGGGTTCTAAAAAAACATACAAATTGTAACACAGAAAATGTGATATACCTGATCACCTGTCCGTGTTCCCTCAGATACATTGGATACACTACTCGCAAGATTAAATTAAGAATTGGGGAACATAAGAGCACCATCAGGTGTCACAAACAGGCAACAAAACTCACGAGCCATTTCTTAAATTGTAAACATACAGCAGATGAAATGAGATGCGTTGTCCTAGAACACCCTTATATCCCCTCTCATATAAGTGATGTGTCAAAATTCCTTTTCAAAAAAGAACAGAAGTGGGTTTTCCAGCTTCAAAGTGATTCTAAGGGGCTCAATGACGATATACCATGGGCATCTTTATAACCACCCTCATGTGATCTTTAATCGCTTCTTAGGATACTGTTCATCCTTGCCTTAACTCTTGATGGACATTCTCTATGGGCACTAAACGACTTATCTGAAACTTCCAACATATAGTGCCTATATCATCAACTACACCTCAAATAGCATTTAATTTAATACACTTGGTCGTATTACTATAAACCAGACTTCTACATTCAACTAATTCATGAGCTCTTACTATCCTTAGAGCATAGTCGGGATCGAATGTATTTTGAAGACATGAGACCACTTAGAATCTCTTAAATCCAAAAGTCCCATCCGCTCCAACTTCCCAATTTCCCTACATTATTTTCGGAATTATATGACACCTATTCTGCATGATACACGTTTCCTTGACGACACCGGTACCGCTAGAATAGCGAGTACGCATGCGCGAGCTCTGCTACTTTCTCGCGCATGCGCACCACGCATAGCTACATCGCTTTTACGCATGAGCGGGCTCGACCACACTAATCTCCACCCTTACATACAACTCGCTGAATATCAGCGCAGGCGCATCAAAAATTCCACAAACTCGCGCGCGCAGGGCTCTAGACACTAGTCCCTAGCCTCGCCTGCAATAGGACAGAAAATTAGGCGCATGCGCAGTAGCCACTCGATATTTCCATATTCTTAATTAAGCGCCGTACCTACGCTAACGGCCAGCTGCCACCAATTACCCAATTAGATTGGGTATAAAACAAGAAGGCAAGCACAGTCCAAGCCACCTCCACTCCCACTCGGACGCTGGCCCTAGAGGTACCGACGGACAGGTATGGTTCCTCCAACATTTAGGACCTAATAACAAGGGACTTGCACATTGAGCTTTCTTTCTATAGAGCTTGTTTCTCTGTAGTGCTTTTAAACCTGGATACTTGTTTGGCCTTCATGAGATAAGCCATTTGGTTTAACTTACTTGCTCTTGATGAACATGTTCCTTAGTCAGATCTAGGGAATGTTTTCCACCACCATGCTTTTCTTATCAAACTTTTGTGTCAAGCTGGATTTTACATATAATCACAATCATAGCCATTCCATGCTTGGTCATTACCATGGTTTCTCTAAGGGTTGAGTCTCCTTTTCAATCAACTGGTATTTGTTAGTACATATCTTGGATTAGTTGAGTATGTACATTGTGTACCTTGAAAATACATTTTTGAGGTCCTTTTATACTTTTCCATTTCTAACAGAGCGGGGCCTCCTTCTTCCCGAGTGGGTGCCGGGTGAGGTGAGGTGTTCTCCCACAGAATGCTGGGTGATAACTTATAGTCAAATGTTTCTAAATCCTGAAATTGATGGATTGAAATCAGGAGAGATTTAGTGCTCCTGTAGAGCGAAGAAAATTTTCTTAGCGCTTTGTCTGTTTTGTTGTGTTGTGTTTTTCACCAATATACCACATGTGTTTCTCACACTTTGTTGTCCTTTTTCTTTAGGAGATTCACGAATAGTTGGATAAACACCAGAGAATATTTGGGCTCAAAGATCTGGTAGGATTAATCCATATTGTCAATGCACCTAGTCTTCACAAAATGCAGATGCTTAACATCATTAGGTCCTGAAGAAAGCTTGGACTCATTGTCCACATAAGCTGAAACATGTCGACCTCCATGCACTGCGCCGTCATATAGTCATTCTTTAAGACTATTAGGCGCTGTTTTTTAACCTTTGACCCTGGGATGATACTTAATAAACATATTTTTTGTCTCAGGAGCCAATTTTATTTACACTTTATCTTCTTGTTCACGAGCACTGCACTCCATCAGTCCTACCTTTGAAATACTGTGGTTTGGAGAAGTAATTGTCGAAATCCATCTCCGCATCATCATCAGGTGCACTGGGAGAGACTTGGGTTTACGATAAACATCCCACATGACGATACGCCACCATAATGGTGGGCTGATGGAATTTTTTTCCAACCCAGCATTATCATTGTGACGACATGTTGGTCTAGCGGTTGTTTTGTGCGATACAACACACAGGCATTTATTTAGACCAGGTAACTCTTGTTTGTTTTTTCAATTGGCATAGGGGTTTGAGCTACCGTGGTCGTAAAATATTCCCCTTTGACCCCCCCACCTGTTTTCTTCAGTATTTAGTGCAACTTCTGTTGCGGGTCTTGTTTAAATATTTAATTTTTGATACAGGGCATTTTTCCTGTTACACGCTCAACCAGTTGATATCTATTGAGACTCCCCATTCTGAACCATGGCCGACTTTGCTGGTCTGGCGTTTGATGATGACATGCTGAAATCAGTCCTAGATGATAATCCCTGTCTTCTAGACTCATTGCCTGAGACTACCAACATAACCAAAGATGAATGGCCCACTCTACTTAATTTAAAGAAAACCCATACACGCACTCTAACACATGGGACAATCATGGCACAATACCTTAGGGGGAAGTGTGCCCCTACGGGTCTTATTGTTACAAATGCACCAAGGTTGTTTTTGACCGATAAAGATTTTATGCGTGACTGGTCTCTAATTGCATGGCGCTGCACGCGAGATTGGCTAATACTGATTATCAACACAGCCAAGAGGGTAGCAGATGCTATCCTTGTAGAGATCCAGGTGTTGGAGGGTCAGATTAAGGCAACTTGCAGCACTTTGTTTAAAAAACGTATGGATGAAACCAACAAAGCTAACAAAGAATACAAAGATAACATACTAGCAAGTAAGCTGGACAAATTCAAAAAGGATCTAGAACGCTTCTCTCTAGTCAAAGTTTACCCATATACCAGTGACAATTATGAAACCCCTGGATTTAACAGTAGAGGGAAACGCTACGGGTCTAACTACTCGACCTCAGGATCTGATTCAAGTGACTCAGACACATCCAACCGCACTGGAATATCTGCTGGACTAGATGGTCAACAACAACGATCTTTTAGAAGGGGTGGCAGACAGAGAGGTGGTTTTTACAACCAATACCCAGGGAATTATCAGAATCCGGGACCTTGGTGGCATCCGGGCCCGTGGGGTTTTCAACCTCCACCACCATTTGCACAACAAATGAATCCATTTGGACAACCCCCCCAGTTTTTTCCTAACCAGTCTTTTTTAGGACGTGGCCGGGGACAAAGCCGGGGAAGGAAAAGAGGACAACAAACGGTCCAATGGGATCCAGAAATCTCAGTTCCCAACACACGGAGCAGGAAAGCAGCTCAGCAGAGCAACAGCACAGAGACGATCGGGACCTAACAGTGAACTTAAATTCCCGCAATCTGACACCTGTTGAACAGACAGTCCTGGGAAAGGGCCTAGGATTTGTTCCTACAATTAAGGGAGACCCCTTCCAGATTAGAACAGAACTTGAAAAATTCTTTCGAAAAGTGCGTCTACATTTCTTTTTTAAGAACAAAACTCAACTTTCTGACAATGGCGAAAATGAACCCACTAACACCGGGTTGCGCCCGAAGTCTACCTTCACCCCCTTGAGTCATCAAGTGCCACCGCTTGTTACTACTTTTGAACAAGCAGTCAGATACGACATTGCACAAATGCATGACACGGAGTTTCAAACATTCCAGAACTTTTCTAAAATAGAAAGACAGGCTCTCACTAGTCTCACCAAAGATCCGACCATCATAATCAAACCGGCGGACAAAGGGGGAGCGACGGTAGTTCTAGATATGGTCCAATATCGACAAGAATGTCTGAGACAACTGGATAACCATCAATTCTACCGACGTCTATCTGAAGACCCTACTCCACGTCTACTTTTAGAAATTAAGAATCTGGTGGATGAGGGACTTAATGAAGGGTGGATCACATCTCAGGAAGCAAGATTTTTGGTAATAGAGAACCCTGTCACCCCTGGTTTCTACTGTTTACCTAAGATCCACAAGGCCATCAGACCACCACCTGGGCATCCCATCATTTCTGGGATTGGCTCTCTTTTAGAGCCTCTTTCTACCTTTGTAGATGTTTTTCTTAGACCCCTCGTAAAGAAAATGCCAACATACTTGGAAGACACAGCAGATGTTCTCAGACTGTTACCTAGTTTAGAGTACAATGTAGAGACCGACCTGTTAGTCAGCTTTGACGTTGAGTCCCTCTACACTTGTATACCCCAACAAGATACCTTGGATACCATCAGACATCTCCTGTCGTCAGAAGAGCTGGATAGCATCACTCCTGTGAACTTCATTCTAGCATGTGCTGAAATAGCAATGAAAGAAAACTTTTTCAAATTCGAGGAACAATTTTTCCTTCAAATCTCTGGGACATCGATGGGGAGTGTTTTTGCCCCAAGCCTCGCCAACCTCTATGTCCATCAATTTGAACAACACCTCATTCTCAACCATAGTAAGCCATTCTTCCATCAAGTGGTACTATGGAAGAGATATATAGATGACATTTTGATGGTGTGGCGAGGCTCTGAAAGAGAGTTAGAGTCCTTTCACCAATGGCTTAATGAACGTAATCAATATCTCAACTTTACGTTGGAATACAGCCAGGACAGGCTTTCCTTTTTAGACCTGTCCATTTTCCCAGAAGCAGGCAGATTGCAGAGTGAACTGTTTACAAAGACCATGGCAAGGAACTCCCTGCTACTTTTCAATAGCCACCATCCACGCTCCTTAAAAGAAAATCTTCCTGTAGGACAATTCCTCAGAGTAAGGAGGAACTGTTCATCCCAGACACTTTTTAATAAACATGCTATCATCCTCTCCACCCAACTGCAGGAACGCAAGTATCCTTCACACCTTGTGAAAAAAGCGTGGAAACGAGCGTCGAACAACAATCGCGAGGCCCTGTTGGACAGACATCCACCCAAACCACCCCTTGAAAGATTAACATTTGTCAGCACCTTCAATGCACAATCCAACAGGATCCAAAAATCTGTACGTAAGCACTGGGGTATTCTAAACACCACGGATGCCAATATCCCTTTACCCCTCTTCTCATTTAAAAGAGCACCCAGCTTACGTGACACATTGGTCCACACCAGACCAAGGATACAGAATATTGAGAGATCGACGACTCTATGGGACCTACCTCCGGTTACTGGTCATCATCCATGCGGATCATGTAGTGTTTGCCCCCAGACCAGCAAAACCAATTCAATTGATCTAGGGACAGGGAGGACTTGGGTTCTAAAAAAACATACAAATTGTAACACAGAAAATGTGATATACATGATCACCTGTCCGTGTTCCCTCAGATACATTGGATACACTACTCGCAAGATTAAATTAAGAATTGGGGAACATAAGAGCACCATCAGGTGTCACAAACAGGCAACAAAACTCACGAGCCATTTCTTAAATTGTAAACATACAGCAGATGAAATGAGATGGGTTGTCCTAGAACACCCTTATATCCCCTCTCATATAAGTGATGTGTCAAAATTCCTTTTCAAAAAAGAACAGAAGTGGGTTTTCCAGCTTCAAAGTGATTCTAAGGGGCTCAATGACGATATACCATGGGCATCGTTATAACCACCCTCATGTGATCTTTAATCGCTTCTTAGGATACTGTTCATCCTTGCCTTAACTCTTGATGGACATTCTCTATGGGCACTAAACGACTTATCTTAAACTTCCAACATATAGTGCCTATATCATCAACTACACCTCAAATAGCATTTAATTTAATACACTTGGTCGTATTACTATAAACCAGACTTCTACATTCAACTAATTCATGAGCTCTTACTATCCTTAGAGCATAGTCGGGATCGAATGTATTTTGAAGACATGAGACCACTTAGAATCTCTTAAATCCAAAAGTCCCATCCGCTCCAACTTCCCAATTTCCCTACATTATTTTCGGAATTATATGACACCTATTCTGCATGATACACGTTTCCTTGACGACACCGGTACCGCTAGAATAGCGAGTACGCATGCGCGAGCTCTGCTACTTTCTCGCGCATGCGCACCACGCATAGCTACATCGCTTTTACGCATGAGCGGGCTCGACCACACTAATCTCCAGCCTTACATACAACGCGCTGAATATCAGCGCAGGCGCATCAAAAATTCCACAAACTCGCGCGCGCAGGGCTCTAGACACTAGTCCCTAGCCTCGCCTGCAATAGGACAGAAAATTAGGCGCATGCGCAGTAGCCACTCGATATTTCCATATTCTTAATTAAGCGCCGTACCTACGCTAACGGCCAGCTGCCACCAATTACCCAATTAGATTGGGTATAAAACAAGAAGGCAAGCACAGTCCAAGCCACCTCCACTCCCGCTCGGACGCTGGCCCTAGAGGTACCGACGGACAGGTATGGTTCCTCCAACATTTAGGACCTAATAACAAGGGACTTGCACATTGAGCTTTCTTTCTATAGAGCTTGTTTCTCTGTAGTGCTTTTAAACCTGGATACTTGTTTGGCCTTCATGAGATAAGCCATTTGGTTTAACTTACTTGCTCTTGATGAACATGTTCCTTAGTCAGATCTAGGGAATGTTGTCCACCACCATGCTTTTCTTATCAAACTTTTTTGTCAAGCTGGATTTTACATATAATCGCAATCATAGCCATTCCATGCTTGGTCATTACCATGGTTTCTCTAGGGGTTGAGTCTCCTTTTCAATCAACCGGTATTTGTTAGTACATATCTTGGATTAGTTGAGTATGTACATTGTGTCCTTTTATACTTTTCCATTTCTAACAGAGCGGGGCCTCCTTCTTCCCGAGTGGGTGCCGGGTGAGGTGAGGTGTTCTCCCACAGAATGCTGGGTGAGTGATAACTTATAGTCGAATGTTTCTAAATCCTGAAATTCATGGATTGAAATCAGGAGAGATTTAGGGCTCCTGTAGAGCGAAGAAAACTTTCTTAGCGCTTTGTCTGTTTTGTTGTGTTGTGTTTTTCACCAATATACCACATGTGTTTCTCACACTTTGTTGTCCTTTTTCTTTAGGAGATTCACGTATAGTTGGATAAACACCAGAGAATATTTGGGCTCAAAGATCTGGTAGGATTAATCCATATTGTCAATGCACCTAATCTTCACAAAATGCAGATGCTTAACATCATTAGGTCCTGAAGAAAGCTTGGACTCATTGTCCACATAAGCTGAAACATGTCGACCTCCATGCACTGCGCCGTCATATAGTCATTCTTTAAGACTATTAGGCGCTGTTTTTTAACCTTTGACCCTGGGATGATACTTAATAAACATATTTTTTGTCTCAGGAGCCAATTTTATTTACACTTTATCTTCTTTTTCACGAGCACTGCATTCCATCAGTCCTACCTTTGAAATACTGTGGTTTGGAGAAGTAATTGTCGAAATCCATCTCCGCATCATCATCAGGTGCACTGGGAGAGACTTGGGTTTACGATAAACATCCCACATGATGATACTCCACCATAATGGTGGGCTGATGGGAATTTTTTCCAACCCAGCATTATCATTGTGACGACATGTTGGTCTAGCGGTTGTTTTGTGCGATACAACACACAGGCATTTATTTAGACCAGGTAACTCTTGTTTGTTTTTTCAATTGGCATAGGGGTTTGAGCTACCGTGGTCATAAAATATTCCCCTTTGACCCCCCCACCTGTTTTCTTCAGTCCCCTTGACAAAGCCAATAGTCCTGCCACATATTGTAATATAGTAAAACCCGCTTACATTGTGATGTTGCGTCTGGTATAGGTGGCTATTGTGATTTTTGAGGTTATGACCCACTAGGGGGATAAATGTGATTTCAGAATGTCGCCAAAGTTATTTTCATACACCTAATGCACATAATTGTAAATTGAATGCACAGTATTTAGTAGTGTACATATAATAAATGTACTTTTCCTTTTTCAAATAAAAAATATTGACTTCGACAAGGATTTATTGAGTTTTGTTGTTGCATGACTAGCCCACACCAACTCCCCTGAGTAGGTCTTGGGCTGCTCTGATTCACTATCCTTAGAGAATCTAGTATACAGTGGGATACTTTGTTCTCAGTAAGGAGAAATTTGTAGGGGTTGCTCCTCGATTATGGCGGAGGAGCGTCGTCCCACTAGGTGGCAGCAGATTTAAACACATGAAAAACAAAATGATAATAAACCAATGTTATTATAATTTTTTTTCTTATTTACAGGCTGCCATTGAGCAAGTCATAGGGCGGGTTGGGGCCATGCAGTGGGGGGGAGGGGTGATGGGCACTTCTAAGAGCACATGACGGTTAGGCCAGACGTTTCAGGCCTGCCAGCGTACTTAGCATTTCTCCACCCGGCTGTGTTGTACAGCCAGGTGGAGAAAAGCTACAGGCTCCCAGGCAATATCTGAGCGGCAAACCAGGCTCATCAGACCGATCCCAGTGATTCTCTCATGCTGGGAATAGAATTCATAGCATCAGGATTGACATCTGGGAGCCTCCGCAGTGTGCACTGGCACAGGAGTCGAGGATCAGTAGAGGAGCAATGCAGGGACCACAGCAGCAGGTCAGTTTAGTTTTATTTCTTTTTTTCTCTGTGCTAATGTTTGTATTCCTCCCCCCGCCCACCCGTTGCCCCACCACTTTGGATCCTGAGCAGTAGCACTGGAAAATTGTTGGCCAATTACTTGTGCAGACCTCACATTCTGCACAACTTATAACCCCATTTCCTCCAGCTTGCAAATAATGAGAAGAAAATATGCTCATGAGCCCAAGTTTTACACCTAAATTCTAGAGATATTTCCAACATTTACACTTGCGACCTAAGCACCTAAACATTAGGTCTAGGCATGGGTTTTGGAAAACCTGCAGATTTCCAAACAAAAATCATTTCCCATCAGTGCTTCATTTGTAAAAAAAAAAAAAAAAAAAGAAAGTGGTCCATAAGTTTTCTTGGGAGCTTAACCATCTTATTACTTAATGTCAGGGGAGCAGAATGCAAGGGTGAAAGACCTTGAGTGTACCTCATGCCACTTTCTTCCACCACCATGCACTCCTTGCATCGCTGTCATTCTCTTTCTCATTGCTTTCTTACCTTTCTTTTCTTCCTACCTACTCCCAAGTCTGCCTTTCTGCAGTCTGTTAAAATCTGACGATGAAAAAGTAAGTCCTTGTCCCGACAAATAAATGCCTGTGCAGACATCCGTAGAAATTAGATGGTTGAAGCATTGCTATGATGGAAGATTACTTTCCACTGCCCTGATGGTTGAGCAAGCCACTTCAGAAGTAGCCATCTTAAGCGAGTGAGCAAAGGTGTATTGTTCCACGGTTCTTAGGGTTACTTGGTTCTATAGAAAATTGCACGCACCAACCAGTGGTTTGTGTCACAAACCAGATTCCTCACTCTTGCAACTCATTAGTCCATATATTGCTCAAAGCAGTCCTTGAAAAAATGATGGGCCTCATTTATGTGTTTTCGCCATAGGGCAAAGCAGCAGGCCTGCCTTTGGCGCTGCCCTACAGCAAAGAAAAAGGACAGGAATGCGTTGAATCTATGAGCGAAGACGGCTGATAGCCAGAAACCAGTCCTAGGATGCTTGATTCCAGTCCAGGGAAGACATGGCTTGGCAGTTCGGGCTGGACTGTTCCCATGAGGCACAGGGTCAAAACTGGTTTGCATATGGCCATGTCTGAACTGGATTGGCTTGGTGAGCAAAATAACGATGGATTAAACCCAGATCTGTGACTGGGGGTGAATATTTTGCCATTGTGCAACATTCCGTCCATCATCTTGTGTGTTTTGCTGTTCACCCTAAGTGGGAAGGGTTTGCCCAGACATGGGTCCCGTGCTCACTATGCCACTGGAGTCAAGCTATCTTGGCTGAAAACGGCTGATAGCCAGAAACCGGTCCTAGGATGCTTGATTCCGTTCCAGGGAAGACATGGCTTGGCAGTTCGGGCTGAACAGTTCCCATGAGGCACAAGGTCAAGACTGATTTGCATATGGCCATGTCTGAACTGGGGTGGCTTGGTGAGCCAAATAACAATGGATTAAACCCATATCTGTGACTGGGGGTGAATGTTTTGCCATTGTGCAACATTCCATCCTTCATCTTGTGTGTTTTACTTTTAGAAAGTTGGCATTTTCTTGCTTTAGCCATTTGATGCCTCTAGCCTGTCTCTGATCACATGACTGGGTGTAGTTGGCAGTTGGGCTTTGAATATCTATACTAGACAGCCACGCACATTGGGGGATTAGGTGTGACTTGATGGGCAATCCTAGCAGGCTTGGAGGGAGGAGCTGGACACAGCCTCACTTATACCTGAATGGGCTGTGTCCTCTCCACACACAAAAGGCCGCATACCCCCCTGCAGTGAGTCTGGAGCCAGGGCAGGAAGGGAAGACATCTATGCAATTCAAAGGCACATATTTGAAGTCTCCCCCAATTGAAAGGAACAATTGGGTATAAGTACAGAACCACAGAAACCACCACTTCAGTACACTTCTAGACCTGTGGATACTCTGCAAGAAAAAGGACTGCTGTGCTGCTGAAAAGACTCCCACTGTGAAGAAGAACTGTTACTCTTCTGGACTCCTGCTTTGCATTGCTGACTTGCTGCCCTCTTGCCTGGGTGAGAAGGACTGGACCTGCAGCTCTTGAACCTAGAGAGGCTCCAAGGGCTAGTTGGCTGAACTCCTGATCTGAAGCCTCATTGACATAACCCGACTTCCAACATCCTTTATACCCCCTGCACCTGCACCTGGACTCTGCTATCTGTATCCTGCCAAGTGGTGCCACCCAGTCCTGGACCCTTGGAAGTGGGCCTAAGGTGCTTACCAGTGGAACTAACGCACCTTCTCTGCTGAGTGGTGCATCCCGAGCCAAACCAATGCATCTCCTTTGCTGAGTGGTGCATCCTCAAGCAAAACCAATGCATCTGCACTGCTACGTGGAGTGTACCACCCTCGTAAGCTTCGGAACAGACATATCACCGAAGGCGCAGCGCATCTCCGACCCAGGTCCTCGCATCTCTCTTCACCAGCAGCCTCAATAATTGACTCTGCACTGCAGCCTTGCTGCTCCTTGGAACTGATGCATTGCAAGCTGAGTGTCAACTTCCCCAACTCTGGACTTTGCATTACAAGCTCTGTTGATGACATCATTGATAACCAAACAACAGGACCTCAACCGCATCCTGACCGCATCTCATAAGCGATGCATTGCTTTGGCTGCATGATGCTTCTTCCACCTGGATCTACACAATACTCCATAATCAGGATTTCATGTACTTTGTTAAGTGAGCCTAACTTGGTCCCTTTAACCAGCCCGTACTCCATCGCGATTGACCTGAATTTATGACTTTGTCCTGGTCCAGCACGACCAGATATCCCTAATAGGGCTTTGTACGTTTTGGCGCTATTTTTCACTATACACTTTAAAATTCAATAGCTCCATTTCTACTCATTGGAGTTTTGTTTTTTTGGTCCTATTTTATTAATTAAATTAAGAGCTATTGTGAATACTTCACACATTGCCTTCAAGTTGAGCCTGCCTTCTCTGTCCAGGCTCTCAGAGGACGAGCACAGGTTAATTTGGGGTTTGCTTGTGCCTTACCCTGACTAGGATTGTGGTTGTTGCTTGACCAGGGCCCACACTGAGTCAACCAGAAAACCAATTTCCAAAACTTAGTATTTCAGAAGACGCAATTGTAGAACTCAATTGTGTCCATAGAAATGGAACCACCTGAAAAGGAAATCACAGACGTTTTCCTGAGATACAAATAAACTTGCAACAGGAATAGCTTTCCAGGTGTATGTTGGCAATGTAACTTCCTGCCTAAGAGTGTTTATCTTCATTAACCATATTGAGGCCAGGTATTATTTTACATATACACACTGTATTCAGGAGATGGATGTCTGTCCCTTTAGTTTGGTGTGTTTTAATAATAGAAGGGGTTTGATGAACCTAAATGGAAATCTTTTAACATACCCCTGGATATATGCTTTTTGTTTTACAGTACATGTATCCCGTGTCAGGGGAATTACCTCCACACGCCAGAGCAGCTGCATGTATGAACCCTGGGTATTAACCGGAATAAGGTAACAGGGGGCTTGACTGGGACTGGTAGGAGTCCTGAAGAAGACCGGTGTGACTCGTTAATTTGGGCACATGAAATTCGGTCGAAACATGTTGACTTTTGCAGTCCTAGGAGGGTTGATGTGAGTTCTTAACATTCTCACAAATAAACCCATCCTTCTTAATTTTTATTCCTGTCCGTGGGACCCAGAAATAAATGGTTTGATAGGGTACCCACGAGGCAGTTTTAGATTAATTTCTCACTGTACTTATTTCTATCACGGTTCCCAGTCAGGGTTGGTAGCATTTTGCACTCACCCATTTATGTGTTTTTGTTTGTGTTGTTTCCCCTCCCCTATGCTCCATCCTGTGCCTGGCTACGCCAGGATGTTTTGTAAGCAGACCCGATGATGAAGCATGTCACACACAGGCTTGTGTGTGAGTGAGGGCAGTTTTCTAACTTTATTTGTGCCCCTGCAGGCTTTGTCTCGTATTGTTTTCCACTCTACCCCTCTTGGTGTGCAAAGTTTGTAATAGAAGGATCGGGGTAGTTGAGTGGTTGACCCTCTCCCCTTCTCTTTTGTGTTAAATTGCACAAAACGGATATCTTCCCTGCAAATTGTTCTTTGTCCAAAGTGGACATGCTAACCTGCATGTCTCTAATGCTCAGGGCCTCAACCACAAAATTGGAGTTACCTGGTGAGTGGTTGCCCCCATCCCTTCCATTGTCTTGTGTGGTGTTTTGATGTTTACCAAAACTGCTGTGTTGCAGCTGGCACATAGCAAGCTGAGCTCTTTGGCTGCAGAAGTCTGACTTGGATGCTCAGCCTGACTTTGACCAGTTCTGGCTGGTCAGAACTCAGACTATCTACACGCAAAGCCTTCGAAAATGTGAATAAATTAAACTGTGGACATCTCTCCCTGATAAGAGAAAGATTTAAAAATCTAGTCAAACGTCACTTGGATGACCAAGGCTTCCTAACGGTGGCTTCAAAGTGGGACAGATACCTGCCTTCTTGAGACAATTTCTTGTGCATCACGTTGTGCTTGAGGAGCTCTTTATGTCAGTGGTTACCAAACATTTGTGAGGGACATTACCTTTGTTGGTAGATATCCTCTCTCAAACGGGAGTCATACCTTTCTGCTGAAAGTAGAGTGAGAATGAATACATGAGCAGGACTGCTGTTGGTCCCTGAGTGCCTAAAAATATTCAAGACCATGCTGATTGGTGGATCTGATATGTGGATCAACCAACAGAGCCACCACCAGTGCTCTCATGATCCCTGCACCCCCACTGACTGCAATAATGACAAAGCTTAAAGACTAAATATCTCCTGGTTGGCAAAGTTACAGAGAGACTCTCCTTCTTTCATTTTATGTGAGCCTGCACCATCCAGTATCCTTCAAGTACCTACCTCCTTTTAACTCCAAGACAGCACAGAGAATTGACATTCCTCGTCTGCAATTGAAGTTGTGTTCCAATCGGGTGTGAGGATTCACCTAATTGTGGAACAGCTTGAACCAGGTTTGTGTGCTCACAGTAACAGTATAATGTTGGGGTTGGCCACCAGCCCGAAACATCAGCTCCCAGATAGGACTGATGAAATCCTTTAGTTCAGTGGGTGGCCCATAGGAAAATACCATATTTGCCCCTAAAGTTTGGTACCACCCAGGGACACCATATTAGGCACATTTACGCAAGTTTAAATATGCTGGCGTCAAGTGGTCTCAAACTAAACTCTATTACAACTGTATGGACAACTGGACACCTAAGTCCATTGTATCCGCCTGTAACTGTTCAACAAGACTCTTGGGCTCCTAACAGAATCCATTTGCTTTACAAAACTGAGAAATGTGTTATATGACAGTGGGGTTGTAGGTGAATGAATTGTTGACCCATTTTGCACACTTTTAACACAGTCAATAAATCTTAGCGATTCTACAAAATAGTATTTCTTTATCTGGCACCTCTGTCCCATTCACAGACGTTTTATTTACAAACACTATGGCAAACTTGATGAGTCCTAAAGAAAGCCAACAGCTCACAAACAGTGTACTTTGGGATAACATCCAATTCAATGTGATTAAAAACCATGGGCCACATGTATCAAAAAAGTATTTTGCAATTACCAAACAGCGATTTTTACTGAATCGCAATTTGATAATCTCAAAATGAGATGTATGTAAGGAATCACTAAAGATTTCGTAATTTCTTAATATTACCAAATAGTGATTCAGTAAATAGGTCATCCCTATTAGGTAATACTACTCCATTTTATCCTATGGGTCTAAAGGACCATAGGCGTAACTGGTTTTGCATCAGCTAATTTGTGATTAAGTATTTGGTGATTACAAATTAGGCAATGCAAAACTGAGGATGCCAGAAGGGGCCTAAGGACACCCTGAAGCACCCCAAAAAGAAAAGTGCATATGTGAAGCTCACACATGCCCTAGGGGCATGTATGCGCTACATGGCACTTTGAAAAATGCATTTTTGTGCATTTTCCAAAAATTTACATGGTTACCATCGAGTCTGTGGTTATAGCATTTCCTAGATGCTAATTTAGCATTTAGAAAATGCTTTCAGACACATGCATCAAAGGATTTTGCGATCGTAAACTGTGCGAATCGTAAAAATCGTCCGTTTGCGATCGCAAAATCTGCTTTTGGAATGCATGAAGGGTGAAGGCCCTCGCAATTTGAGAATTCGTAAATATTTGCGAATTCTCAAATTGCGATTGCATTTAAGGAATCGCATTTTGCGATTCCTTAAATGCAATGCATGAAACTTAAAAAAATTGCGATTTCGTAATTAGGGGGAGCAAATTACCATGGGGTTGAACCTCATGGTAATTTGCGAAACTTAAAAAAATGCACTTTTGTGCATTTTTCAAAGTTTCATGTTGTGCACACACATCCCCTTAGGGCATGTGTGTGCACAACATATGTGCACAGATTGATTTCAGGGGTGCAACAGGGTGTCCTTTGGATACCCCTGCACCCTTGAAATTGCATTCTCAATTTACGATTCGCTAGTTGCTAATCGCAAATTGAGAATGTCTTCCCATTCATTCCTATGGCCCTCTAGGCCCATAGGAATGAATGGGGAGGTATTCCTTAATTGCGATTTGCAATTTGCGAGTCGCAATTAAGGAATATTAAGAAATCGCAATTTATTTAGTGATTTCTTGATGCATTGCATTTTGCAATTCCTTAATTGCGATTCCTTATTTTTCGCAATTAAGGAATCGCAAAAAGCAATATTGATGCATGGGCCTGAAGGTACATGCGGTTAGAAATCGCAAATTGCGATTCCATATTTGTAGTCACAATTTTAGGTAATCACAATTTTTGAGATTACCTAAAAATGTGAATACAACGCCTTTCAAACATCTTGAAAGACTATTTTGCATTCCCAAATGGCCGAAATTAGCAATTTGCAGATTGGTTTCATACATGTGAACCCTAGTGACTAACACCTAAAGGCTACAAAAATGATTAGCGTCATATCTCAACTCCAGAAAGAGCTAGCAACTTAACAAAAATCCTATTCTTGTATGGAGATTATCGCTGCCCAAACACTGAATTTTTCATAATTGTTATGCTCTGTTTCATGTTGTATTTGAGGCTCCAACCATTACCACCTCTTGTAGTAAGCCTTGACTGCACAAATTTGCTACCCCTAGAATGTCGTGTCGTACTACAGAAGTCGCACATTGAACAAGAGAAAATAAAAACTTCTGTTTCGCAAAAGAACAAAATCACTGAAAAAGAAGCTTCTGGAAAATTAATGGAATTGTCATCGACTAAAAGCTTATCTGATTTTTGAAAGTTTATTAACAAGGAGTCAACATATTCAAGGAACAGTAGGGCACTGGATTATAACCTTTCAACTGTTTGGGTGAGTCATTTTGGCCCATATACGAAATTACCAATTACGAATCTCATATAGTGAATCTGTAGAAATCGCTATTTGGGAATCGCAAAAGAGAATGTTTGTAACCTGTGATATACTGATAGTGATTCATACGGCTTTGCATTCGCTATTAGGAAATTGCAAATTTGTGATTTCTTAATAGGAAATTGGAAATACAACATCTATTCATACCCAAGAGCCCTAGCTCTGTAAAATAGGCATTGCTGTCACACATCCTTAAGAGAGGAGATGTGCTGTTTAGTTAAACAAATTCCTTTTTTCAGGAAAGAGATAATATTTCAAATACCTGTTTTGCATTTCAAAACTGTGATATTGGACAAAACACTTTAAGTGTCTTTCTGTATTTATCAAGAAATTCTACTCAAGAACAGTACGTTCTCCTTTAGAGCCTCTCTTCTGTCGCAGGGCATTAGCATAAGGGAGAACACAGGTCAGAGTCATGGGTTCCAGACACTAAGAAAGGCATCCACTAACCGAGCTCCTACTGAAGAATAAGAGAGCCAAATGCTGGAAGATGCAAATTCTCCATGGAGGCAAAGATATCCGTCTTCCATGGGATAGGCATGAAAAATGGGCGAAAGGAAGGGTCATTCTTAATTAATCCTGTTAATAGAATGTTGAATATTATATATATCCTTCAAGGTGCAAGACTTATGTTGCGTTATCATTATCTACATTTTTCTTAGATTAATTTTGACATATTAGGGAACTTATTTGATGCATTTTGGGTGCCTTTTTTAAGTTTGCACCTCAGATCCAACTCAATGAAACAGCATATATATTAATATATGTAAATGCAATAAAAGGTAAACATTCTACAATCAAAAGGTTCTGTGTACATGTTTGAAAAGAAACAAAACACAAACTTCGATCTATCCCAAAAATACATTTAAAAGAAATGTGTAATAAAAGCTGAGATTGGCTACCAGTCCTGACACTGAAATTAACTACTTTTTAGTGGGATGTACAATAACTGAATGCCACCGCTCAGAGTGAATGCAGCCAATAGCAAAAGTTGTTCAGTGCAAATTATCCATTGCCACAAGCTGTATAAAGTGGTAGACGGAAGCAAAATGTAAAAAACAGACCAGTGCATGAGACGACAGACCGTAAGTTCCCCTCTCTCTCTATCTCTCTCTTTCGCTCTCTCTCTCTTGCTATATATATATGTTTTCAAAGTCTTTCTGCTGCTACTTTTGATAATTGTTTTTAAAACTTACTGTTTATTTATGATTTAGCACGGTTAAATCACGTCCTCTTTTTTTATACATGCATTTCTTGTTTAATTTTAGGCCATATTTTGCAACATGATTTTCTACTGCCAAACCACAACACCAACTCTTGAAAGAAAAATTGCCTTTGGACTACAATGAACTTTGAATTATAATGAAAATTGTTAATAATGGACATCCTTTAATGTGGATAAGACTTAAATATTAATTGAGTTTTTTTGTCCATTGAATGCACTTTATTATGATGTATTTTGATTAAGACACTTGTCGAGCACTCTTTTCATTAACTTTTCACATCGATTTGAGACATGAATTTGATCCATACAAATTGTACATATTAATTAATTAATTAATTAATTAATTAATTAATTGTTGTGTCTTGTAAAGCGCACTGCTACCCGGAGGCCTCGTAGCGCTATTGAAACCAGGCATCCCTGGCGTTTGTGTGGGGCCGTTGTGGAGATGAGGCAAGCTAATGCCCAGAGTTGCCGAGTGTGATCCCTGGTCGGAGTAGGCACCGATGCGAGAATTATCAGTCCGCTGATCCTGGTCCAAGACCCTGCCGCGTCGGGAATCGAACCCTGGTCCCGGGCCGTTCTCTGCACTCGGGTCTGCCGCCTCTAACCAGTGAGCCACACCTCTCCACATATTTATGCATAAATGTAATTTTGTGAGGATGGACATTTCCAACTATGGATAAGTTTTAGACACTTGTCAAAATTTAGCTCCATTCTCCGTATTTAATTCTTTGAATGTATATAGACTAAGATACTTGTCGATTATTTCTCACATTCATGTGTGATATGATTTGTTTTATTGTACATCTATACTACTATTATAAAGAGAGAACACAACCCTTTGAGCCAGGTAAACTCGTGAACCACAGTGCCAATCCACACACCCGCTACATCCTTGATTGAAATTGTCAGAGTGTGTAGAAGGACATAGGCTACATAAAATAAAAAATAAACGTAAATTTTAAAAATTAACTTTAAAAACAAAGTAGTCCCCTGAAAGAAGCGCTGGCCGTGACATCTGCGTCATGACATCGGGAGCGCGGGGAGGAGCGGCGTTCAGGAGCAACAGGAAGAGCGGAGGACATGATCGCGGGGTGGAGCTGCAGACAGGCGGGGAGGAGCGGCGAGCGGCGGACAAGTGGTAATGACCAGCGAGAAGCGGAGGAGCAGTGGAGCGGTAAAATCAGCAGCGCGAGGAGGAGCGGCGAGTAAGTGAACCATCCAAGAGCCGCGGTAAGTGAACCGTCCAAGAGCCGCGGGTGCACAACGAGGGACGGGCGGAGGGACGGGCGGGAGCCATGGGTGCACGCAAGCCTGAAATGCTGCCCCCGGTCCCCTTCTGCCCCGGGCAACGCTGCCGCAAGCCTGAAATGCTGCCCCCAGCCCCCTTCTGCCCCGGGCAACGCTGGGGCGGGCTGCTAGTATTGTATATATTGATCAAAATGCACTTTACAAAATGTCTTTCGATGTTAATCAGACTATTGTATAGCACTTTTTGAGTCCGTTACGGTGTGTTGTTTAGGCATTATGATATTTTGACTCATGCAATATGGCGCTCACTTTGGTCCTTTTTTCATTTTTACCCTTGCACTTATCTGTCTAAATCAAATCACCTGTGCACTTAATATAAATTGTGGTTACTCCCCGGGGCGCGTTATGTGAACAAGCTCCTTTTAGGAGCGAAACGCGTCATGGACAACACCATGTCTCTTTATTTCATCTGTGTGAAATAAATACTCACTTCTCACTGAAAAACATCGTTGCTGTCTCTCTTTGCCAAATTTGAAAAGGAAGTCACGCTACGAGGTCCTTACCTGGTTCATTTCACCGCGGATTGGTGAAACAGGAACATTGTTGAATCTATCTACCGGAAAAGCTGCTTCTGGTTTTTGGACCCTCCCGCTTCTTGAGGCACAGCGCCGGCGCAGCGCACTACGTCTTGGCGTATTCGGAATTGGACTGAGTCGAGTCTTGCTTTGCTGTGCCCCCGCCAGAATTCTGTCAAGTTTACAGTGCCAGAGTGGGTGAAGTCTAGCGGCGTGGTAGCTGGTTGGCCGGTCGGTCGGCTGATTGACACGGAGCACCGGCACCGATTCCGGTAAGACGCACCTGCGAGCGGCTGCTGAATAACCAACATTGTTTTCGATTTGGCGGGCTGCGGGATTGTGACTATCACTGATGTTGGCTACAAACTAAGGCAGCAACTTTTTGAGATATAATAACATTATTTGGAGTGGAAGTATATTAAGTACTAAAATATCACAAACATGATGATATCTAGCGAGGCGCTCCGGAACCGCGAAAGTGCGGCAGAGGCACGCTTTGAAAATGTACCTAATGCCACTAATGAACCGACTATAAATACTGTTACCGACACCAACAAAGATGTGTAATCACTTTTAAAAACATTGGAGAAGCTCCTGTGTACAGAACTTTCAAAGTGGTGGGAGAAAAGGTCACTTGAAAAATACTGCGATGCCAACAGGGTTCCACGAGGTCTAAGGGTTCTCATTGTACCAACATATGAAAATCCGAACCCCCAAATGTTGCAAGAATGGGCAGTTAACAACTTACAAAGCTCAAAGAATATGATCCACATATTAATTAAATACGCGGAGATCGATCGTGATGCAATTTTGGTGGAAATTGACAAAGTTAATACTCTTTTAGAAGCAACTGGCGAAACTGATCTAATCCAAAAAACGAAATTGGACATTGATGTGAGGATTAAAAAGCTGGAGGAAACCATAATAGAGCGAAGGTATTCAAATTCGCTCGTGACAGAGATGATTATGCCAGTGGCAGAATATCCACTTTTTCTAAAAAGTATGACAATTACAAACGAAAAGCCATGGCTGCCACCAGCAAACAGACCTCAAAACCATTGGGAACAGAAAGTGAAGGTGCGACTGTAACACCACAAGATCAATCTGAAACGATTTCGTTAACCTCCGTTAATTCCTTAACTTCTAATGACTCTGAGGACAATCAAACATCTGTGCCACCTGGACTATCAAGTCTGGCCAGTTTTTCCCTAATAGATTAATTGAATTTTGTCAACGAGGACCGGCGTTATTCCCTGCGCTCCCGCAATCCTCCGTCAAAACCGGCAAATCAAACAGCAAAAACCGGCGCGCAAGGAAACGGAAACACAAACAAAAATATATCGCAAGTAAAGACCAAAAGGAACTGGAGAAAATAACTGACATCACGGAAAACACAGTGGTAAATCTAACTGATGCTATTCTTACTAAAGCTGAGGAACAGTTACTATCGTTAGGTTTGAGTTTTTGTCCCAACAATAGATTTTCTTACAACCAAACACGCATTGATGTTTTTAAATTCATTAGGAAAATTAAATAATGAAATATTTCAAATTGAGTTATGAACGCAAAAAACCAACAATAGGTCCAACTAATGGGGATGGTTTAACATCAATGCAGGCTGCGGACCTGGGTGGCTTACAAAATCTCTATGACCTGGATTATGATGGTGATTCACAACCTGGCCCTACTATAAGCTAAGTTCTTGCTGTCAACTCACCTGCCACTAGCCCTTTCAAACCTAAATCAACTTTTCTTCCTCTCATGCCTAGAGATGCATTGGACGTCTTTAGTGACAGAGTGATCACTGAACTTAAAATTCTAAACCGCAAAGTTCTGAGTAAAACTAGACAAACAAATTATTTTAATAGCCAATACCATCAACTGGTAAGAAAATTGCAGAATAATCGTGAGGTCATAGTTAAAAACTCAGACAAAGGAGGAAATACTGTACTCTGGGCACAAACTGATTATCTAATTGAGGCTAACCAACATTTGTCAGACTCATCATGCTATACAATATCTACCCAGCATGTTATGTTCAATAATGAGGTTACTACTCGTAAGAGGTTACTCAATTGGTACAAGCCAGGTCTGTTGTCCAAAGATGAGTTTAGATTTTTGAATGTTGAAAATCCTATTGTTCCATTCCTGTATTTTCATCCTAAAATACATAAGTTGGTATCCCCTGTACATGGGCGCCCGATCATCTCGGCCATTGGTAGCATCAATGAAAAGATTTCCAAATATGTTGATTTTTTTCTCCAACCCCATATGATTTCTCTACCCTCGTATCTTAAAGATACTACGGATTTTCTTAATAAGGTGACAAATGTATGTTGGCAGTCTGACTACATATTTTTGGTAATGGACATTGAGTCATTGTATACCTCGATTAACCATTCCCAGGGGCTGCATGCTGTAGAGTATTATTTGAATAAGCCTGACATCATGTTTCGGGGACATAATACAATGCTGTTGGAAATGATGCAGATTTGTTTGAGTTCGAACTTTTTCAAATTTCAAGGCAATATCTATCAACAGCTGCGTGGTGTGGCAATGGGTTTGTGCTTCTCCCCCAGCTATTCATGTTTACATGTTGGCTGGTGGGAGAAGCGCGTGCTCAGAGTCACATACGCTAAGTGGTTGCCAAACATTTCCCACTACTGGCGCTACATCGATGATGTGTGTATTTTTTGGAATGGGACTGTAGCAGAGGCTAGGTCTTTTGTTAATGAAATCAATACTAATAACTTGAACTTAAAATTCACGGCATCTATCAATAATGATGTAGCAGAATTCTTGGATGTTCAATTATATGTGGAGAACGCTGAGTTGAAAACTAAACTTTTCCGCAAGTCCACCGCAGGAAATTCCATACTGCATGCTCAAAGTGCGCACCCCATCCACACTATTAATAGCATCCCCTATGGCAAATTCATTCGAATTTGAAGAATTTGTATTGATGAGACAGAGGCCAATACCTGTTTAAACTCTTCTGTAGAGAGATTTCTCAGGAGGGGTTATTCCATGGAAATACTGAAGCAGGCTCTTGTTAAAGCAAAGTCCCTTGACAGAAATACTCTGCTAGAACCTAAGCCCATCCATTCAAACCATCAAACGGATTGCTCTGTTAGACTAATTACCACCTTTAGTTCGGAAGAGAGAGCAATCCGTCGCATAATTTGTTCTGAATGGCCAATTGTCCTGACTGATAACATCTTGAGTCCGATTCTTCCAGAATTGCCATCTATTACATTTAGAAGAGCACCATCAATGCGAGATGCTCTAGATAGACCAATGCCGGAAGTTCTGCCTAAAAAATCTTGGTTACATAAAACTGTTTTTTTCAAATGCAGTTCTTGTCACGCATGTACCTTTTTTTTTTTTTTTTTTTTTTTTTTGAAAACCTTTATTGAGTCTTCACAGATTAGTACACAGCACGTCGCCTACAACCCAACCGGGCCGGCCGCTAACATAGCGTATAAGCAATAAATATGCAGTAACACAGTACATGCTGTCGTGAGGACTTGAGGATAAAGCACCAAAAGGAAATTGTGAAGGAGTTGCGAATGGTCCTTGCCAAATTATGAGGTTTTCGTTTTTTGTTTAATACCTAAAAAGGGAAAACATTCAAACTTCGGGAAATCACGTTGCCATCGACACAGGAAACTGAATGCCATTCAGGTGGAAATGTGCCTCTGAGTCCATTCAAATTGCGCTTTTCACATTTTGGTAAATACCGTAGCAATTGCCCCATTCCGTTATATCGCCCCCATCCAGTGCAGCCCCTCATGCCCTCCCTTCTCATTCACTCGTCCTCATCCGACTCCAGTGTGTCCCCTTCAGGGAGTGGCTCACAAATCTCACCCCGGTAAACATTCCATGGGGACCAAACTTTGTTCCACTTGGCCGGGCACCCCCTGGATAAATACACCGCCCGCTCCGTGACCATGGTCCTATCCATATTCACACACCATTGGGAGGCCTTCGGCAGATCTGCCACCCCCCAACGCTGTGCGATGTCCCTCTTCGCCATCATCATACCAATCGTTACCCAGAGGCGACCATGTCGGGACAGGTCAGTTGGTTCCCACACATTAAGAAGACAGCGACGTGGTTCTGGAAGCACGGAGACCTCTAGGACTTGTGAGACGGTGCGCATGACCTGACACCAATATGTTTGTATAAGGGAGCAATCCCAGAATGTATGGAGTAGTGTGCCCTCCTCCCCGCAGCCGCGCAAGCAGAAGGGGTCAGGGGCTCGCTGTATGTGGTGAAGCAATGTCCTGGTGTAGTATGTCCTGTGCAGAACCTTGAGTTGGATGAGTCTCATTCTAGAGGATATGCCCGCCTCTTTAGGGGATGCCAGTGCCTCGTTCCATTCGTGTTCATCCATCTCCCCCACGTCCTGCTCCCATTTTCCCTTAAGAGGCACTAGCGGGTCTGGGGAATTATTCAGGAGTTTCCGGTAGGTAAGGGAGGTGGCCTTCTCCACCATATAGTCAGTTAGGAGGCGATCCTCCAGCGGGGACGACTCTGGGAGAGTTGACCCCACCGGAATAACCGCCAGCAGAGCATGACGCACTTGAACATACCGATAGGTTTCATGTGGTCCCATTTCGTAGAGTTCCTTCAGGCGGTCGAACGTGATGACAGCCCCATGGTCCCACATGTCTCCCACTGTTGAGATGCCTATGTCATCCCAGCGGGAGAACCCCTTGCTGGTCCGAAGGTTGCCCAGAGCACGTGAATCCCAAAGCGGGGTGAGCTTAGTGATAGTATCTTTCCAGCCTAGCGCAGCGGTGGCTGCGTGCCAGACGGAAACTGTGATCTTAGTGGGCCCCCTCAACAACCTGAGTTTACGCTTGTCATAGAGCGGGGCCAGCAGGGTACCCGCCCCTAGCTGGGCCCGATCCGCCTGGAATGCAGGGTCCGACTGTGATGCATGCAGCCATTGATTAATCGGTCTAAGCTGAGCCGCCCAATAATAAAGTTGAAGGTTAGGGAGTGCGATGCCACCCTCGTACCAACCTTTACAGAGCTTGGCGTGAGCTATCCGTGCCGGGCGATTGTGCCATAGTAGACTAGTGACCACTGCCGCCACCCTTTTGAAGTACCTGGGGGGCACCGCAAAGGGGGTGTTGTCCAGAATATACAGAAAGCGGGGCAGGGATTTCATCTTAAAGAGGGCTGCTTTTCCCAGCATCGTTAGCGGTAATCCTGCCCAGAAGCTCGCATCTCGCCTGAGGCGGTCCAGCGGCGGCTCCAAGTTCAACTTTTCAAATTCCGCCGGGTCACTCGTAACATGAACACCAAGATATCTAAAGGACGTGCCGGCCAACCGCAGGGGGCAGTCAGAGCCAACCGCGGGTGGGCCGCCCGCCAGGGTGTATAGTTCAGATTTAGTCCAATTAATTGTGTAGCCCGACACCTCCCCGTGGGCATTGCAGATACTTAAAAGAGCCGGGATGCCATGGTCAGGGTCCGTCAGGTATACAAGCATATCATCCGCGTAGAGCGAAATGCGGTTCTCCCAGCCCCCCCTCCATTGAATCCCCTTGAGCAAGGGGGTGGTCCTAATGCGGATTGCCAAGGGCTCTAGCGACAGTGCAAATAGTAGGGGGGAAAGAGGGCAGCCCTGCCGAGTGCCGCGTTTGAGCGGAAAGGAGCGCGAAATGTGGCCATTCGCCACCACATGCGCTACCGGCATAGTGTACAGCAGTTTAATCCAGGATATGAAAACAGGGCCGAAACCCATGTACTGGAGAACCTCGAAGAGATACGCCCATTCAACCATGTCAAAGGCCATCTTGGCATCTAGGGCCAAGATGGCCGCTGGTTCGTCGAGTTCATCCGTTTTGGCCAACACCCCATGCACCCGCCGTAGATTGAGTGAGGTGTTTCTGTGGGGCATAAACCCGGACTGGTCTGGGTGGATCAGATCTGAGAGGTGGGGCAGGAGACGATTTGCCAGCAGTTTCGCCAGGATTTTACTTTCTGCGTTGAGTAAGGATATAGGGCGGTATGAGGAGCATTCCTCCGGAGGTTTGCCAGGCTTAGGGATAGCCACTATTGTGGCCGTCCGTTGGTCTAACGGGAGTACCCCCGCAGTACGGCACTCCTCATACATTCGAAGCAGGTATGGGCTAATAACAGCAGTGCGGTCCTGGAACCATTCAATTGGAATTCCGTTTGGTCCGAGCGCCTTGCCCGTACGCAGGGCCCCAATGGCGATCCGCAGTTCGTCAGCAGTGAAAGGCGTCTCAAGCTCAGCCGCCGCCTCGGGCAACAGCGCCGGGATGGGCAGATCATACAGTGCGCTTTGGGCCGCAATGGCCGTGACGTCCCGCTCCGGGGTGTAGACTTTCTCGAAGTGGGCAGCCAGCTCCTCTACTATCCGAGCTGGGTCCGTGTGAGTGTTCCCCAGGACATCCCTGACCTGTTGGATCCCCTTGGCACTCCCGCCTCTTTTGTCTAGCCAGGCCAGCATTTTCCCTGCTTTGTCCCCCAAATCATACACTCGGTTCTGTGTGTCAGTGATGTGACCTTGGGCAATGTGTCGAGCATGGTCTGTATAGAGACGCTGGGCCAGCGTGAGCGCATGCAGTGTGTCGTCAGTGGGGTCCGTTTCATGGGCCGTGGTTGCGGCACGCAGTCGTATCTCGAGCGCCGAGTGGTCCGCCGCCTGTTCTCGCCTATACGAGGTTATGGAGCTAATGGCTTGCCCCCTCAGGACAGTCTTATAGGCCTCCCATAGCACCTCAGCCGAGGCTGCGGTAGGCTCGTTCTCCATAAAGTAATGTGTTGTGGCGGTCTGCAGTGCTTTCCGGACCTTCGGCACCTTAAGATATGAGGCATGCATCGGGAAGACGCGGTGGCGTGAGCGTGTTTGTGAAGTAATGGTGAGAGTCAGTGGGGAGTGATCCGAAATGCCCCTTGGGTGAATGAGCACCTCTTCTACGCGCTGCAAACCATCCCCAAGCGCCAGAAAGTGGTCAATGCGGGACAGGCTATTGTGGACGGTGGAATGGAAGGTGTACTGTCGTAATGTAGGGTGGACGTGCCGCCATATGTCTACCAGCCCCAACGCTTCAAGGAACCTTTGGAATCTGGAGGGACCCCCGGGGAGAGCGGGTGCGGGGAACCTGTCGAGTAGTGGGTCGGCAGGGGAATTAAAGTCCCCGCCCAACAAGGTGTCACCCTCGGGGAGGGACAGTAGGAAATCGCCCAGGGCAGGCAGCATCACAGAGTGTAAGGACGGCGGGATGTACACTGATACTATTGTCAGGGGGCGCCCCTCCCATTGACCACTCACTGCCGCAAAACAACCCTGTGAGTCGGTTTTTGTGCAAATGGTGATAAAAGTTGAGGATTTTCTAAGCAGGATACCCGTGCCCCGGGACCCAGTGGAGAATTCGGAGTGGGCCAACATTGAGTACCCCCGCCTGTCCAGGGCCTTGGTGGCAGTACCCATTAGATGGGTCTCTTGAAGGAGTATGAGGTCAGGTTTATGTCGCTTGACCTCGGACAGAACAAGGCCTCGCTTCACTTTATCACCCAATCCACGCACGTTCCATGCCAGAAGCTTGAGGGAAGAGCCGCCCAATCGCGTCTCACCCGCCTGCATCACGTTATGCCGCTCACCCGCCACCATCGAAACTCAGGGGCCTGAACCCGCAGCACATGGCCCACCCTCCCAACATCGTTCCAGTAAACAGCACAGTACATTCTACATTGTTCAGACGATAGCATGAATTTCCCGTAAAACCAAACAAGTCCCCCCCCCAACACCCCCCACCCTGCCTCCCTGCCAAACGGACTCAAAACTGCCCGCCACCCCAACTTAGCAGAGCGCTTAACCCATAGCTGAAACAGAGTACTTGCACGTCGGGGGAGAGTGTCCCCCAAAGCAGGCGGTCCCTTTGCAGCCCTCGGGCGTCCGGGCCAGTGTCCATTAACGGCTCAGTAGCGAATCAGTGGGAGTAGAGTTCAGGAGTAACTCGATAGTCCCTTGTGGTATCTTCATTTGCCGCCAGCCGCTCCCAATTGGTCCTGTGGTGGTGATCCATTCTCGCTGGTCCTGGATGGGGAGCGGGAGCCCCGCCGGCTCGTCCCCCCCGATCTGTTGCGTCGACGGTTAGAGGTGCGGTCCACTGTGCGCCAGCCATCCAGCCATTCCCTGGCATTCTCTGCTGAATCGAAAAACCAGACCTTCTTATCCGCTACCACTCGTAGCCGGGCCGGAAACAGCATGGAGTACGGTAGTTCTTGGTCGCGAAGCGACTTTTTAACTTCGAGGAAAGTCCTCCTCTTGCGGGTGACCTCCGCCGTGTAGTCGGGGAAAAATGAAATCCTTGAATTCTGGACTTGGATGGGCGGTGCCACCCTAGCGGCCTGGAGGACTGCATCGCGGTCTCGAAAGTTGAAGAGTCTCGCCAGGATGGGGCGCGGAGCTGCACCCGGGGTGGGCGTCCCGCCCGGGACCCGATGGGCCCGTTCTACTGTGAAGAAGTTTGATAGTCCCTTCGGGGCCAGTTTGGTCTTTATAAGGTCTTCAACATATAGGTCCATGGCCCCCTTTGTTTCAGACTCCGGGACCCCCAAAATACGGACGTTGTTGCGTCTGGAACGCCCCTCCTGGTCGTCCAGCTTACTTTTCAAAAGTTTATTGTCCGCCTGCAGCCTCTCCATTGCCACCTGCAGGTCCGAAACGTCTTCTATCAAAGATTTGGTCACTACCTCCACCTGCTTCACCCTTTCGCTCATTTTCTGGAGGTCGGCTCTGATCAGGGTAACCTCCGCCGCGGTCGAACCCACCGTGGCCTGCACCTGCTCCAGTGTCCGTAGCACGTCGTCCAGCGTGGCCTTTTTTGCGCCGTCATTGTCAGAACCCTTCCCCAATGATTTGCGCTGCTCAGATTGTGTGGCCGACTGGCCCTCATAGGCATATTTCCCGAGCTTCGCTTGAGCAGCGTTCTGCCGCTGTCCCTTCCCCGCCATTGCTGTCCAGTGAGACAAAGTCCAAGCTGGAACGGGCCGGAGGTCCGTCGCTGTCCACGGGGGGGAAGAAGGGAATGCAGGGGGGGGTTCAGTACTGGTGGGATGCCAACGTCCGCTGGTACTATGCAAGTGTCGCCGGCCGCCGCGGAGCTTTGGCGGCCTCGGCCAGTTCAGCAAAATGGCGTCTGGTGCCGTGCAGGACCTCCGGTCCGCGTCGAGCGCAGCCAAGGGGCACAGATGCCCAGCGTCACCGTGTATTCGACAGGAGGGTTAGAGCAGCCGGCGGGGAAGGATCGCCAGCCAAAGGTGTCGGGCGATGGCGTCGTCGGCTACTTCCGGATGGTTGCGCCGGGGAGGATGAACTTCCGCCCGGCCTCAGGATTCACTTGACACCGATGCTCGCCTCGTGTCACCAGGCCCGTCTCGCCCAAGGGACGGAGATGAGGTTTCGCCCCGAATTCGGGGTCCAGGCACTCCCAAATTTTCTGCGCCGGTGCCGCTCGGTCACCGCACCCAGTACACCCTCTTCGGACTGAGTAGTGCGCGGATTGGCATGCGGATTGTTGCGGGAAGCCGCCTTGCTACGGGAGCCTCTCTAGGTTGCTGCCGCCATCATCGGCTGCTAGCCACGCCCCCCACGCATGTACCTTTGCCCGCAATTCAACACATTATACATCGGCTTTTAGCGACATCAAAATTCCTATAAAAGAACATCTGACTTGTAGATCAGAATTTGCAGTCTAGAAACTTAAATCTACCTGCAATTTGGAATATATTGGAATATATTGGGAGTACGAAACTCCCTGTGCATAGACGTATTTTACAGCACATACGTGCATTTGTGAACAGCAATAGTGATTATCCTGTCGCAAGACATTTTAAAGCTGTTCATAATAACCAGTTAAAAGACCTAGAGTATACTGTCTTATGCTCAGTACCAGTCCCCGGCCGTGGCGGTGACCGTGAGCGTTTATTAAGACAGAAAGAATCACATTTCATTCTTTTACTGGATACCAGAGCTCCCAATGGTCTGAATCTACATTCATTAGATGATTTACATGTCTTCCTATAAATCATCTAAGACTGTAATTCATGGGCATCCAATTTAAATCTGTGTATAATCATCTATCTTTAAACGGTATGAAGTTGTCTATTCATGAATCCAAAACTATCATAGACATTTGTGTGTTGCGGTCTACCAGTGGGTACTCAAATCCACTTACATTCTATAAGTTGAACTGTTTTTGACGCATTGAGCTGTACTCCCTTTCACAGTATTCAGTATCTTGCAATTTAGTGTTAAACCTACAAATTAACAACATTTAGGTTTTGTTTTCAAAGTCTTTCTGCTGCTACTTTTGATAATTGTTTTTAAAACTCACTGTTTATTTATGATTTAGCACGGTTAAATCACGTCCTCTTTTTTTATACATGCATTTCTTGTTTAATTTTAGGCCATATTTTGCAACATGATTTTCTACTGCCAAACCACAACACCAACTCTTGAAAGAAAAATTGCCTTTGGACTACAATGAACTTTGAATTATAATGAAAATTGTTAATAATGGACATCCTTTAATGTGGATAAGACTTAAATATTAATTGAGTTTTTTTGTCCATTGAATGCACTTTATTATGATTTATTTTGATTAAGACACTTGTCGATCACTCTTTTCATTAACTTTTCACATCGATTTGAGACATGAATTTGATCCATACAAATTGTACATATTTATGCATAAATGTAATTTTGTGAGGATGGACATTTCCAACTATGGATAAGTTTTAGACACTTGTCAAAATTTAGCTCCATTCTCCGTATTTGATTCTTTAAATGTATATAGACTAAGACACTTGTCGATTATTTCTCACATTCATGTGTAATATGATTTGTTTTATTGTACATATTGTATATATTGATCAAAATGCACTTTTACAAAATGTCTTTCGATGTTAATCAGACTATTGTATAGCACTTTTTGAGTCCGTTACGGTGTGTTGTTTAGGCACTATGCTATTTTGACTCATGCAATATGGCGCTCACTATGGTCCTTTTTTTATTTTTACCCTTGCACTTATCTGTCTAAATCAAATCACCTGTGCACTTAATATAAATTGTGGTTACTCCCCGAGCCGCGTTATGTGAACAAACTCCTTTTAGGAGCGAAACGCGTCATGGACGACACCATGTCTCTTTATTTCATCTGTGTGAAATAAATACTCACTTGTCACTGAAAAACATCGTTGCTGTCTCTCTTTGCCAAATTTGAAAAGGAAGTCACGCTAGGAGGTCCTTACCTGTTTCATTTCACCACTGATTGGTGAAACAGGATCATTGTTGAATATACATATATATATATATATCTTTACATATATATATAAATATATATCTATCTATATATATATATATATATATATATATATATATATATATATATATATATATATATATATATATATAGATATATATATGTATATATATATATATATATATATATATATATATATATATATATATATAGATAGATAGATATATATATATATATATATATATAGATATATATATATATATATATATATATATATCAATAAAACAACCTTTGAAGAAACTGATGGAAAAAGTTTCCCTATCACTGAAAAAATAAGCTGTTCATCGACACATGTGATATATGTCATACAATGCAAATGTGGATCCAAATACATAGGAAGCACGACCTGTGCCCTAAAAAAACGTATTTTAGAGCACATCAGAGCGGTCAAAAATAAAGACATGTCCTACGCTACTGCCAAACATATGGCTACCTGTCAAAAAAGTGACTGGAGAGCCATGTCATATTATGGCATACACATGATTGAGATGAACGAGCGTGGAGGAAACAGAAAACGTAAATTACGCCAAACTGAATCAAAGTTCATCATCAGACTGAAAACAAAAATGCCTAGAGGGATGAACTTTGACGAGGAGCTTTACGTACACCTAGAATAACATCAGTGATCAACATAGAACATTGCGATGGGAACCCAGAAGGGAAGGAAAAGAAAGGAAAAAAAACATGTACTATTGGAACGGGTACTATACCCAGCAAAAAGTCATGAACATACAATGAAAAAGTGGTAACATATAGTACTATACTATAAATACAAACAAAACATATATATATATTTTTTTGTACACTGTGAATCTCAGAAATTAGTTTAAAACTGTGACTACTATTATAACAGTGTACACACAACTTATACAATGTATTCGTACCTAATGATAAGAATTAAGTGCTGAAACTGCTAAATGTCATTATTATGGTTGAAAAAATTCCTTTTTTAATTTACATGAACTACCTGTCCCACAATGCACCTTAATAGCCAGGTGGGATAAATAGTAGACATAGTAGTATGCTCACTTACCGTGAACAAGGCCTGTCTCTAGGCTGAAACGCGTTGGTCTGAGTTTGGAGCAATAAATTACCTTTGAAACTTAAACTGGAACTGTGTTGTGCCGCATCTTTCGTGTCAAAAAAAAAAAAAAAAAAATATATATATATATATATATATATATATATATATATATATATATATATATATATATATATATATATATATATATCCACACGGGTTCTCAGCAAAGCTCGCGAAGCATTGTCCAGCAACGCCGCCTCAAGAAAACAGCAGACCCAAAGACTTTTCGTGAGTTGTTTTTTATTCCGCAACAACCGACAGCATAACGTTTCGGCCTCCCAGAGGCCTTGGTCACATGGTGTTACACAGGGAAACGGCAGAATTTAAAGTGCAAGTGCATTAAGCGGTAACCAACCACATTAGCGTAAAGTGCAACAGTGAAATAGACATAGTAAAAATACTACTCGTCAGTTTCCTCTCTGGCATTAAATATACACTTTACATTTTCATCACTTTTGTCAAATTGCCAGTATTGGGATTAATCCCTGAGAATTCCTGTTAAGCCTATATATACAAATAAAATGTACTATATCTGGTTAAATCCATTTGTAACATTCTGGTCAATAGTGTATAAAGGCACCTCTGTATCTGGTGAGCAGTGCATGTATCAGTCACTACAACAATACGGTCCGGGTATATAGTAACATACCTGTGTATGGCTAAATCCACATTTTACTCCTAGGTAATACTTATTCCACTAGTATAACCAAAATATGACCATTTGTTGATGCCCTTTCAAAGCCATTTGCGAGGATCAGTAATTTAAAAATACATTGTAATTCATAAATGAAATGAAAGATATTAACCCCTCAATGGCCTATAAACAAATGTAACAGGTTAAGCTGGCAAATAAAATTAAAAAAGACGCTACGTTGGTTGTTTACAAAAAATGTGGGCACAAAGTGCAAGGTGAATGTGATTAAAAACAAAGACAGACAATCCAATCTGATTACAAATATGACCCTGGTGTTAAGTTGATTATAATCAGGTCTGTCAAATGGAAAGATGGGATCACTGAGCATATCCTGAGACACATAGACAAAAACTGGGTCCACTAACCACACTGGCCAAGCTGGAATTACATATACATAGCCGTAATGTGGGATCATTTGAATTGACACACAGTACTGTCCTCCTGAATCAAACATACAACATGTGGAGAGAAGGTAAGTAATCTACAGACAGGTATAAAAATCCTCCGATGCGTTAAGCCCATTCGGTGACTTGCTGTCTAACATGAGGATGTATCTTGTTTCTAACCTCCTTAATGCAGCTTCCCTGTTGCCACCCCTTCTCACTGGTGCGATGGAATCTATGGCATAATACTTCAGTAACGCACTGTTGCTGTTGTGCTTTTCCCTGAAGTGCCTAGCCACGTGGTCTTTATGGCCCTTAGATGTTGTAAGACCCTTTTATGCACCTGTAGTTTGGAACTGCCCACTTATCTTAACCCACATGGGCATTCCAAAACATACACAGAGAATTCACTTTCACATGTGAGCTTCTTCTTGATCTTACATGGGGCATCGGAGAAAGGAGTGCAATACTCTGTCTTATTAACCCCTTGTATGCAGGCCTTACACGAAGCACACTTTCTGAATCCTTTACTATCTGCCAACCAATCTTGTCTAACAACCAACTCTGGACTAGATTTTACCAGTGCGTCCTGCAGTGAAAAGGCTTTCCTATATGTTATTGCCGGTTTTGCGGGCATATCATTGCCTATGATGGGATCACACTTAACTAAGCCCCAATGCTTATTAACGATCTTGCGTAAAGCACCATGTTGGCTGTTAAAAGACCAAATAAGTCTGACAGGTTGTTGCACAGGAGTCTTGATGGAATTATGCAACCTCCTATGTGCTAGGGCTTCAGACCGGGGTATGGCATTTGCTTTTCTGATTGCTGCCAAAACTATCTTTTCATCATATCCCCGAGCCAAGAATCGCTGTCTGCATGCTTCTTGTGCTATTTTATTTTGGACTTCAGTGCTGCATGCTCTTCTAATCCTCAGCATTTCCCCATAGGGAATGCTTCGGATTAGATGTGGTGGATGGTGACTATGAGCATGCAGTACTGTGTTGCCTGCAGTGGGTTTTCTGAACAATGATGTTTCAATCTCTCCATTGTTGATGTCAATTGCTACATCTAGAAAGGTGGCATGTGAATTGCTGATGTCTGAGGTGCATGACAAGTTATAGTTGTTAACATTTAACTTGGCGATAAATTCTGTTGCTTGCTCGGTGGTTCCCTTCCAGATCATACAAACATCATCGATGTATCTGAACCACCGAACGATATGATCCCTGCATATGTCAGAGTGTTCGCCACTGAGGACCTGTCTCTCCCAGTATCCCATGTGGAGACAGGCGTAACTGGGGGGGAAACAGGCCCCCATGGCTACCCCCCTGACCTGCTGGAAATGCTGTTTGTTAAACATAAAGTAGTTGTTGTTTAAACAGAAATTTATCATAGACAACAGCATCTTAATGTGTTCCACCAACCCAATCGGACGATACCCCAAATAATGTGCCACAGCCCTAAGTCCATCCGCATGGATGATGCTGGTGTATAGGGCGGTAACATCAAGTGTAATCAGCAGGTAAGATGGATCCCAATCAACAGTGCTGAGCTTCCTTAGGAAGTCACTTGAATCCTGAACGTACGAGGGTAACCCCCCAACATATTCCTGCAAAAATGAATCCACATAGATCGTAGTTTTTTCAAGTAAACCCCCACATGCAGAGATGATCGGTCTGCCTGGGGGCTTTTCCAAGTTCTTGTGAATTTTGGGGATCAAATAGAGGAAAGGCATTATGGGGAAATCATTCTTGAGGTATTTGAGTTCATCCATGCTGATGAGTCCAGATGATCTCCAGCCCATAAGCATGGAATAAAATGTACTCTGGGCTTTCTTGATGACCGCTAGATCACAATGTCTATAGCACGTGGTGCCATTCAACTGTGCAGTTGCCTCCTCTAAGTACAATTCTCTCGCCCATAATACAATATTGCCTCCCTTGTCCGATTGGCGAACAATCACATTACCATTCTTCTGAATTTTAGCCACCAAATCTGTATATTTTTTGTTGCAATTGTACTTATATTTGTTGTTCCTTAGTGTCTGTGAATATAATACCTTAATGTCTTTCACTGCAGCCTCCTGGAAAATATCGATGTTATCATGCAACATCTGAGGTGTGTAGGTTGTTTTGGGTTTGAATTTAGTGAGGCTACCCATTGTGGCAGCGGGAGAAGTATCAGTTTGTTGTGTCAAAGATTGTTCATATCTTAAACTCTCCAAGTCCTGTACCAATGGTAAGTCATGTCCAATTAGTGTCGGGCTGTTGGAGGTGTTGGAATCAGTTCTAACCTCAAGATTCCGAGACTTGTTGTTCACAAAATGCTTTTTCAGTTTCAATTTTCTTGTGAATTTAAACAGGTCAATGCGGGTGTCTGCATAATTGAAATTGCGAGATGGACAAAAGGATAAACCCATAGATAGTGTTTTCAATTCGGAATCTGAAAATGTCATATAGGTTAGATTAATAATAGAAAAATTAGACACACCTGATGGCACTACTGTTGTTTCTTCTTTTTGCTCCACTGCCTTTTGTATGGTTTGCGCTTTGGAGCGTCGTCTTGCGTTTGCTTTGCGGCGCTGTCTTCGTTTGGTGTTGGCGTTTTTGATACATTTTGACGATCCACTCTGGGGCGCAGAATATCCCTCTTGTCCTGGCTCACTATTGTATATATATATATAGATGTGTGTGTGTGTGTGTGTATATGTATATATATATATATATATATATATATATATATATATATATATATATATATAGTCACTGATAAATTCAAAGGTTACAGGGACATTATAATTAGGCTGATATTTCACTTGTACAAAATTCAGCAGTTTATAGTTAGCTGAGCAAATTATAACTCGCTCCCCCGCAATGACCTCACATATTACATCACTCATGACATGGTGTGAGGGATGGGTAGAAAATAAATCTGGGAGGCCGTATGTGTTTCTTAATCTTGGCGTTTTTATTTTGAGAAGTCAATGTAACAAGAGGAATTTGACTAAAACACACAAAAAAATATGTCTTGGTTCTGATAATTGTTCTTGGTTTGTCAGGACTCCTTCATTCCTTAGTGAAACTCTTTTCTTTTTGTCCTTTTCTCAGATCCCAGGTCCGGTCTCCAGTGGTGCGTCGTCCCCGGATACCAGGAAAGAACACAAGGAAGTCGAGGTAAGTAAAATGGTCCATTAAGTTCAATATTGACAGAGACCATCACCACACCCAGGTGTACAAAAAAATGCTTTTCTTGTGTTATTACGACTTCAGGCTTTATACCATCTAACCCTATAATAAAGGGATGGGGAAAGATGGGAAGATATAGTGCAAAAAGACAAGAAAGAGAAAATAAACACATGCGTGTATCTAAATCAGTGTTGCTTTATTCTCTTGTTTTTCTAAATCATTACATGGACTTTTCATTCAGTCTTCTTGAATACTTTCTATGATTTCCATTAACCTTCTGCCTTAATCCTTTCTTCTTATACTCTTTGTATATATGTTTGTCTTTTGCTTTTATTCCTTTAAGTCTGATTTTTCTTTTGAGTTCAATCATTAACATTGGTATTGAATCAGGGACTCTCTTTTTGATCCCTACGCTCCACTCCTCATGAGTCTCTCTAAGCTTATCTCCCTTTGCTTCCCTTCTCCACCCCATACAACCCCAAGGCAACTGTCACCCCCATTTTCACGTACCGGGTAAAGCCGCAACTCACCCCTGAGTTGCAGCGGGAACTTCAGATTTTCTAGGGCGACCACCACTCTTCGCTCCACCCTTCAGGAGCCCTGTCGTCCTCTTGAGCTGTTCTCCAGTTTTCGGCTGCTGAACATGGACATCCGTCTTCTTCCTCCACCCCGGCGTCTTCGTCCTCCTCCCCTTTAGGCCATTGAGTCCAGACTCCTCCTTCCATTCTGGAGTTTTCTGGATTCTGCCTTCCTCTGCCTTCTGCCCCAGGTCCGAGCATCAGTCCCTCCAGGTCTGTGCTTGTTGCTGATTGGTCTTCTATGTTCTTGGCTCTGCCTTCCTTCTTTGTCCACCCCTCTCCGTTGTATGCGTGGACCTTTTTTTTCTTTTCTTCATAGACACCAGGTCATGGGACAGGTGGTCGGTCTGGGGATGGAAAGGCAAGTCTGAATGGGTTATGTGTGTTGGGTTGGGGACTGGAGGATTCTTAAGAGGCGGTGGGGGTAGCTCATCCTTACACAAGGTCAGTGACATCACTGATGACGCCACTCACACCCCATGTAATCTTTCACACACCCACTCCAACTTTCACATTGCCATTCTTGAAACCATTGACACACCCATACCAGTACTTACATACCTGCTCACTGATTCATACGTCTACAGACACATCAACTCACTCACTGATAAAGCCACTGATATAGCTACTCATACAGACACACATCCACTCACACACTCTCAGTCACCCATAGAGCTACTCACATACGTACTGACTCACCCAAAGAGTCAATCACACAGCCACTTATTCGCCTATAAAGTTATACACACACCAACTCACTTATTCATACGAATACTAACACATATCTTTACTCACCTATACAGTCACTGACACAAGCACACACTCACCCATACCGCCACTCTTACAATCACTCACTCTCACATAAAGTCACTTATATGATCCAACACTCACCTATACTGACTTTTACATATGCAGTTACCCACCCATACACCACTGACAAATCCATTCACTCACTGACACAGCCTTGCACACACTCACTCACCCCCCTTTCAGACACACTAATGAACCCATACAGCCAGTGATTCACCCACTCACTCATCCATGCAGGGAGTCACACACACCCTCACTCACCTACACAGATACTCATACACCCATACAGGTACTCTAACAACCAATTAATAACCCATATAGCCACTCATGTACCTACTCACCAACCCATGCATCCACTGACACACCAACTGACAAACTGATACAGAAATACACACAAATTAGTCACTCAACCATACATTCAATGAGACAAATATATATAAACTCACTTATACAGTCAGTCACACACCCACTAAATCATCCATACAGGCACTCAAACACCCACTGATTCGTCAATACAACTTGGTGTGCATATATATTTAACACTCATAAACGTTTTAGAAACACTCACTGTCACCATATGTTGTAATTAGTGATGTCATTTGAGATGTCATCAGTGATGTCATCAGTGATGTCACTGACCTCGTCAGTAGTGATATAATATATGAATTCATAAGCAGTGCATTGCAGGGACGTGAGTTATAGTTAGCTGAGCTAACTATAACTGCTGAATTTCTCTGGTTTTGTAAGAGTGAAATATCAGCCTAACTGTCACGACCCTGTAACCATTGATTTATTCAGTGAATATCTAAGTTTTCTTAATTCTATTTCCTAACTATAACAGCCCTGTAACCTTTGTTTTTTTCTGTGAATTTTTAAGGTTTTTTAAATGCTAATTCCTAAATACAACTTACCTGTAAAACTTTGGTTTTGCAGTAATTTTCCATGTTTTTTTAAGTAGTAATGGTCTTTGCAGAATGGTGTGGAAAGGGGGCGGGGCTTCTGCCAAACTCTCAGAAATCCTGCTGAGTTGGACTTATAGAAAGTACCAGGAGGGCTTATTGGTCCCCAAGGTCCTTTAGCATCCAAGACAACTTTATTCCCCACCCAGTAGTTTGCCAGAAGACATGTTTGCAGAGTGGTGCAGAAATGGGGTGTGGCCTCTGAAGACCCCTTAGCAAACTGACTGTGTAGAACTTGCTAGAGGTAACAAGAGGGATACTTGTCCCCCAAATACCCTCAATAGCCTAGGGGATTTACCCCCAAACTAGCACCATGCTAGGAGGCACATTTGCAGAGTGATGGAGAAAGGACGTCCTTGATGATTGCCCAGGTAGTGTATGTATGATTCTATGAGCGCCATTGCCAAGGGCAGACTACAAATACCTGGTGTTTTAAAAAAGTGTAACACACATATATAGACATATTTTACATAAGGTTTCAGTGTAGGTATTTAGTAACATACTAATTAAACGTTCGCCTTTGTATTCATTTGTCAAAATAACTAACTTTAAAATGCATTTTCCTTCTTCACAGCCACACCGGAGGTCACAAAGACATCAGCAGTCACGAATACAAATGACTAAGTGAAAAACAGATATATAGACATATTTTAAACAAAGTTTAAGTCTAGCTGTTTAGTAACATATTGGTTTAACTTTATTTTACTAACACATTTATAAAAAAGAAACAGTTAAAAAATTACTCAACATCTGAATACACAAAAAGAACATAACTACTGAAAACACATTAAACTATCCATTGTTACCCAAACTCATGGGTAATTAAAAACTACTGCAAAACTAGTGCAATGCACACTCTGGAAACATCACCTGACCGGGAAAGTAAGGAATACCATACTTTTCAGTAAAATGAATAGGAAGTATACACCCACCCCTCCTTCTTCAATCTTCTTTTCCAGAGGTTTATTGTGAGCAGGTGGTAGATTTTGGCTGGAGACTTTTTGGGGACTCATGTGGGATGACGTTCATGTTGTATCATCTTAAAATCTATAATAGAAAACGTCTCCAACTGCTGATCAAGCTTAAGGAATCTGTAGGACCATCTACATCAGTGACAGCAGCAACAATTCCAAGACAGATAGTCACTTCAGAGGTACAGGCTACTACAACAGATATTTCTCCAGAGTTTTCAAGAATGGCCACGTACTGCGTGGACTGTAGTGTTGTTATAAGAGCCTGTGAGCAGTGTGTTACAGCTATTTGCAATGCTGCCAAAAATCATACATTGTAATTTTCGTCCCCCTTTTATATTTTTTTGCACATTTCATAAGACAAGTTCATAGTGAGCAGTAAGAAGGTAAAGCAAAGCTGAAGGGCCCTCGACTTCATTAGCAGCACAACACCGATGCAGAGAGTCCATTCAAAAGTCCAATATCAACTGAAAGATTTGGCTCCACAGTTTTCCCCAATGGCATCATACTGCATGGATTGTGGAGTTGTAGTGAGTGCTGGAGAGCAGTCCATAATCGCCATTCGCAATGCTGCAAAGAATAATAAATGTTGTTGTTTTCTTTATTGTTGGCCCTCCCTAGTTTTTCTACATTAGCAGGCATTTTATTGTCTAACAAAATGGGTATCTAATATCTATGTGTTGTTCATTTTATTATCTTCTAATTTCTTGTAACACTACTTACATATACCTTGCTGTATAGATAAGTCAAACCGTCCCTCTACAAATAAATACACAAATAACTTTTGCCAGTTATCATTATTTACTTTTCAACTTTTTAAATATAAGTGAACAGTCTGTGTTTAAATATTCTAGTATGTGCATAGTCAGCATATACAAATATTCTCTGTTTTTTAGACAACACTGTGTTAAATTTTGTTATCTCTTGTTTAAAACTATCAGCTGTAATATATGTGTCTTGTGCTGCATATATGCTTTTCTTCTGAGCTATGTGTGAGTGAAATCTAGGCATCACTCTTCATATATATTTGGCTCTCTAGAAACATGCATTGCTTTGTTACTGAGCATGCATATGCATCAGTAAATTTCTAAATCGGAAAACAACATTTTGAAATTTTTCAAAGCAAAAAACCTTATACGAATGGCATACCTACATCATTTCTCAAATACTTCTTCTGCTTCTAAAACATATACTCAACATATCTCAAACAAAAGTTAAATTTGAAATGAAGCAGGTACAAGAACTCTCAAGGCTTTCTGCATTATTAATCCTTCAAAATTTTAAAGCAACCCATGTTTAAAGAAAAACACTGCCCTCACAATGTACATGAAATTTTCATCAGCCTTACTGAACAGATATCACCATGTAAACATATATGCGAATTCTTAAAGGATGTACATCTTCAAGCCATCTTTCCAAAATTTATACCTCTCTTCATCTTTAAGTAAACTCAAAAGTCCCACTCTGTATATAGCTATGTGCATGAACAAAAACCATATCTCACCATCTAAGCACATGCAAAGCGGTCATATAATTAAAAAGCACATTGGCAAACACTTCCCAATGCATACCTAACAAGTATTACTTCTTTCTAATTCATGTGCAGGCGGACAACATTTTCTCATCTTTTATTAAATGACAAAGTTGTTCACATTGCATGTGAACAAGGGCTGTTCTAGCCCGAAACGCGTCTTGCCCTTCAACCCAGCTGAGAAATGCAATAAAGAAAACCTGCAATTATCCTGGTGGTCCGTCTCCTGTTACTTCGCCGTTCCGAGTTTGGGATCGGAGGTAGTGTTTGGAGTTTTGCTTATATATCTATCTATCTATATATATATATATATATATATATATATATATATATATATATATATATATATATATATATATATATATATATATATATATATATATATATATATATATATATATATATATATATATATATATATATATATTATATATATATATATATATATATATAAAACCATAGGTTTCAGGGACGTTATAGTTAGTTGGACACTTCACTTGTACAAAACCAGTGAAATTCTCCTTTATAGTTAGTTCAGCTAACTATAACTCGAGCCCGCAATGCACTGCTGATGACGTCACATATTACATCACTCATGACATGGTCAGTGACATCACTGATGACATCTCAAATAACATCACAGATGACATCACTGATTACATCATCCAGTGACTGTGTGTTTCTGTAAAGTTTAAATATGTTTCATTTATATATGGAAAGGCGTATTTAAGAATGAGTGACTGTATAAGTGTCTGAATGGATAATTTAGTGGGTGCGTGACTGAACCTATAATTGAGTGATTCAACGTATCTTAATGAATGCATGGGTTAGTTACTAAACTGTGTGAATGTCTGCATCCGTCTGTCGGTGTGTAAGCGGCTACATGGGTTTGAGAATAGCTACATGAGTGTCTATATGGGTTATTGATTGGTTGTCTGTATGGGTACCTGAGTGTTTATGTGGGTGGGGTGTGGGTGACTCTGCGCATAGATGAGTGAGTTGGTGATTCACTGGATGCATGGTTTCAAGAGTGCATCTCTGATGGACTGTATGGGTGGGTGAGAGTGTGTATGGGTGTGTTAGTGAGTGAATGTATATCTCAGTGGTACATGTGTGAGTAACTAAATATGTGAATGACTATATATATGTGTGTGGGAGTATATATATATGGCTATAAGTGAAAGTGTGTGATTGTGAGAGTGGCTGTATGGATGAATGTGTGCTTGTATCAGTGATTGTATAAGAGCGTAAGATTGTGCTAGTATTTGTATGAGTAAGTGAGCTGGTCTGCATATAACTGTATAGGTGAGTAAATAGCAGCGTGATTAATTATTTGCATGACTGACTAGGTGTGTGAGTACCTCTATGGATGAGTGGTGGTGTGTGAGTGTCTATATAGGTATCTGAGTGCATATGATAGTTCTGTACTGAGTGACCATAAGTATGGGTGACTGTACGGGTGAGTGAGTGGATGTGTATGTAAACCTAAGAATCAGTGAGTGTGTATGTAGTTATTGCTGTTGGAGTGTCTATGGTTTTAAGAATGGCAGTCTGTAATTTTGAGTGGGCGTATCAAAGGTTATATTAGGGTGTGAGAAGATGCATCAAATTATCACATGGATGAAGTCATCAGTGATGTCATTTGAGATGTCATCAGTGATGTCACTGACCATGTCATGAGTGATGTAATATGTGACGTCATCAGCAGTGCATTGCGGGAGTGCGAGTTATAGATAGCTGAACTAATTATAATGGGGAATTTCACGGGGAATTTCACTGGTTTTGTACGAGTGAAATGTCCAACTAACTATAACGCCCCTGAAACCTATGGTTTTTTCAGTGAATTCCTAAGGTTTTTTTAAATGCCAATTTCTAACTATAACATGCCTGAAACCTATGGTTTTTCAGTGAATTTCAAAGGATTTTTAAATGCTAATTTTTAACTATAACCTGCCTGAAATATATGTTTTTTTCAGTGAATTTCAAAGGTTTTTTAAATGCTAGTTTCTAACTATGCCTACAGAGGTAGGACATGTGAAGAAAGAAGAAAACTGCACAGAAAGAAACAAAAGAAATGCAGAAAGAAGCAACAGAAGTCCACCAAGACGAAGAAAATGGCAGGAAGAAGCAAGATATGTGCAGAAAGAACCAACAGAGGAGCAAAAAGAGGCCTTGTTCCAAACTCATCCTGTGCCCACAACTTTTTCAGACGGGTACTGGTGGTAACTGACTAACCAGGACTAGAGCCAGTGCTATGTTAAAAGACACTTCGAATACAGTGAAAACACCTACATACACTAGGGAACACTATACGCTGTGGTACCCTGTGATTAGCATGACCTCCTCTATGAGACCCTAGTACATAATAGGGCAGGGGGATTAAAACCACCTCTTAAAACGCGCAACGGGGCACGTTTGCACAGTGGTGAAGGGGGGGACCTGAGGTGAAATGTGTGCAATCATGCCCTGTGGCCGTTTTAAGTTGGGAGATTAAGTCCCCTTGAATCCTGACCGTCCTTGGGGTCCAACTAGCCAAACAGGTACCGCCAGTAAGCACCACAGAGCTGTGTTGCAGAGAGATGTAAATAGGGGTGTGGCCGGGCCCACCTCTCTTCAACGAAGCGCAGTGGCGCTTACTGGAGGTACCTGGTGGGGTTGTTGGCCCCCAGGGACCCTCAGGATTGAAGAAGAATTAATTCCCAAACTTAAAACACACCACAGGGCGTGTTTGCACACATGTCACTTTTGGCCCCGCCCCCTCCCTTCACCACTGTCAAAACGCGCCCGTGGTGCATTTTAAGTTGGGGATTAAGTCCCCTCAAATCCTGAGGGTCCCTGGGGTCCAACTAGTCTACCAGGTACCTCCAGTAAGGGCCACATATCTGCGTTGCAGACAGGTGTAAAAAAGGGGCATGACCTAGACCACCTCTCTGCAAAGCAGCGAAGTGGCACTTACTGGAAGCACCTGGTGGGCTAGCTGGCCCCCAGGGGCCCTTAGGAGTGAAAGGGAATTAATTACCCAACTTTAAATGCACCACAGGGTGTGTTTGCACACATGGCACCTCAGGCCCTGCCCCCTCCCGTCACCGCTATGCAAACGCGCCCTGTGGCACATTTTAAGTTGGGAGATTAAGTCCCCTTGAATCCTGAAGGTCATCAGTGATGTCATTTGAGATGTCATCAGTGATGTCATGAGTGATGTCACTGACCATGTCATGAGTGATGTTATATGTGACGTCATCAGCAGTGCATTGCTGGCGCGCAAGTTATAGTTAGCTGAGCTAACTATAACAGAGGAATTTCAAAGGTTTTGTATGAGAGAAATGTTCAGCTAACTATAACGTGTGAAAACTAGGGTTTTTTCAATGAATTTGCATGTTTTTTAAATGCTAATTCCTAACTATAACGTGTGTGAAACCTATAGTTTTTTCAATGAATTTGCAAGGTTTTTTAAATGCTAATTCCTAACTATAACGTTTGTGAAACCTACGGTTTTTTCAAAGGTTTTGTAAATGATAAGTTATAAATGTATTAATTATTATGTCTTTCTTTTTACACTAATTGCTTATATTTTTATTATAAATATTTATATGTATTTAATTTTTTTAGATTATATTTCATATTCTTATTATAAAATAATAACAAAACTAAATTGCAAAGTAATTTTTGGATTAATTATTGCTTGACTTTGGTTGCAAGTATAACACAACTCCAGCAATGCTCTGGGGCCCTATGCTCACAAAGCTGTATCAATCCTTACAACTGGTTCAAGCATGTGCAAGGTTTTGACGCAGCATAAGCTCAAAAGTGACTGAATGAAATGTTATACATTTCACTCAGTCACTTTTAGGAGGCGTTGCACAGGAAAGCCTCTTCTGGCGCAGGGCTTTACAATGTAATGCACCCTCCAGATGCGTCACAGTGACGCAACGGCTGTGTAAAAGAGGTACAAGGGGAGTGTAAATCCGCCCCTAACACATACAAATTCACCCAGGCAGTTTCACCAGCAGCGCAAATTGAAACATAGACTTCTAACATATTTATGTACATAGGTTGCATTCAAGTGCTTCGCACATACTACAGTATACTATAGGTAAACACCTTATAGATTTATGCTGTAGCACTTCCTTATAGTTCTGCACTTTCACATTCTCCATACACTAGTAATATATTCATTCATTCATTTATGAACTACACATTCATTCTGACAAACTTTTACACACTAACATAAAAATATAGGGCCAGATGTAGGAGAGAAAATACCGGTCCGACCGGTATTTAGGATTTGGCATGTAGGGGCCATCATTTTACAGAATCGGTAAATTTACCGATTCAGCAAATTTACTGATTCTGTAAAATACCGAATCGGTAATTTTACCGATTCGGTAAATCCACATATAGGTGACACTCCTAGGAGTGTCACAGGCCCTTAAGAATCGGTATTTTACACCCAATCCAATTGGGTGGTAAAATACCGAATTCAGGTGTGCATGCACATCTGTGCATGCACACCTGTGCAATGTGACACACAGACATGCCCTTAGGGCGTGTCTGTGTGCCACATGGCACACAAGTCCGCAATTGGGGTGCTAGAGGGTGTCAAAGTGACACCCCCTGCACCCTTGCAGGATTCGGTATTTACCGATTCGGTAAATTCCGAATCGGTATTGCCTATTGATTCCTATGGCCTTCATGGCCCATAGGAATCAATGGTCAATACCGATTCGGTATTTACCTAAACGGTAAATACCGCATCCTACCGATTCAGTAATTCTTAAATTTGAATTACCTACATCACCCCCCTTCATATTTACCGACTCTTAAATACCGAATCGGTAAATATGAATTACCTACAACTGGCCCATAGTTCTTTCTTTGACCAGTGAAGGTAGTTCTAAATATAACAGTTTTTTTTGTTTTGTATTTTTTTTGTGTTTTCTCAACAAATTCCAAGCGGAACAAAAGAATGAAAAAAAGAACAACTAATGTTGAGGACAGCAATGATACTGTATCCTGCGTTTTATCAGGTCGATAGACTGTTCCCCATAACATAAAAGTTTATCACAATAAATGCAGAGAAATTTAACTTTAGCAAAGTCAGAATCAATATGTGGGTGTGGACTGCTTGCTGAAAATGCTGCTGCAGTTGATGTGATTGGTGTAGCAGCAGGTGGGGTCTCATGCAACCTCCGTCTTTCAGCTCGAGCAAAGTTCTTGGGGTGCAAGTTCTTCACGTGTCGCACCATATTTGCTGTGCAAAAGGAGTATTTTGTACATGGATCACCCCTTGAAAGAGTTGTTTGGCAAATTTTACAGGTTACTTTTGCAGCATTAACCTTTTTTTGACCTTCTGGAAAAGTGAAAAACTTCCAAATTAGAGCTTCTTTCCTCTTCTTTGGAGCTTCTTCAGGATTGAAATCTCCCTCTGAAGAACTGCTGGAAGATGACTCCATCGCTCTTATTATGGTGATCTTCCTTCTATTTGAGAAGATTCTCACAACAAATGCTTCTTCTTAGAAAGTCAAAGTCGAATAATTATAATGGGACGGAACTTTCAACACTCGCAATAGGAAAAGTTACGAACCAATCAAATCTCTACTTTTAAAGTCACACGGCTTTGCCTACGCTTATGATGTGCTTGCGCAGCTCTTTCAATACGAGTACGCATGATCTTCTACCGCGATTTGTGTAATTATTTTTAAAAGTAATATAGGATTATTAAAAGTATTTTTTAAAAATCATAGTTATCCCAAATGTCTGCCCTTAGTATCTACATTAAATACATAAATAAATGTTTTAAACCAAGTAGAAACATTGCCCCCTTTCGCGTACAGAACGCCGTACAAGACGTCACACCGAAGGTTTAATGTGACGCGTAACATCAAAGCATATTCGTACAGTATGCGCGGGTACACGCTGAGTATGATCCGCAATACAAACTATGGTGCGATCACCCTCTCAGTGACAAATCAGAGCTCAAAGCACGCTAAGGACAATGATTAGAAGTGCTGACTCGTTGCAGATCCGATTCTGGGCCTGCCTCTGCGTACATTATAACACCGCCCTCATCTCTCTCTGTTGTTAATTGTTGGTGCACACACTCATAATTGCACATGCGCGGTGCATACCAATCATGCTTGCTATCATTTAGCCTGGAAACCAATACATTAGCCAATGTGATGTCCCCCAGGGCCATCATTCGTATAGACCGCGAAAACGCTACCAATGACGGCCCTGGGCTTGATTTGGTCAGCTCCCCCGGTTCCCATATAATTCGGGCACTGACGTGAGCACGCTCTCTTTTGCCTGCCTCTGCTGCGATGACTGACAGACTGTCGAAAACACCCTAGACTCAGCAAAACCACAGCCTTTCAAAACACGACAAAAGACGAAAGAAACAAAGGTAAGAGAAGACGTCACAACATCACTGTAAATTGTATATGCATAATACTATTTTTTTATCCTTCATATGGCTTTCCTACCCCTCAATGGTTTTAAATTGTACTTACATCATTGAAATATTTATTTATAAGTCATGCGGTTCTATACACCTCTAATCTTAAAAATTGTGCGTGCATAAACTTCTGTGTCATATTTCTGTACTACGCCACGTGCTTAGGCCTCTATGATTATTAATTGTACATCCATGATAGTATTTTTTTTTCTGCGTCGCAACGCCGTCCCCAGGTCTTTATTAACTTATTGAACTTCCTTTGTTTGCTGGAGCTGCAACAGTCTTAACTATGGAATATTAAGAACCCACATCAAAATTCACTTTTGATAGTAGTTACGCAGCTCAGTTTCAATGACTAATCTAAATGTTCTTTTGTTTCCTTCATCAAACATCGTTCAGAAGCAACCACGGCCTATCGAGCAACAGCAATGAAATTCTCTGCAACTTATGGAATATACTTTGAAGTATAGGAGCAGAGTTCAAATTGAGTGGTAAACTCGGGTGGCCGCACTCTTTATACAAGGTAAGCACAACAGCCTAGATCTACAAAGCCTTCATAGCAATGCATTAGAAATAATTCGGCATAACGGGCGTCAGTAACGCAGTAGCCACTTTCATATTATGGAAGCTCATGTTAGATGTGAAGGACAACTGACATGAGCTTCGATTGGAATTCCATAGAGCATATTATCAAACCCATTATTGCCACTTTAGCGACACTTTCCTGCCGATAAAGTGGCAATAATGTTTGTCGCCAAAGGCTTGATATTATGGCCCAGAGTGCGTAGTGTACAGCAGCTGCTCTGTAAAATGTATAATTACCTCCGAGCAGTGACAACAGATAGATTACAACAGTCTGACAAACAGATCATCAACCTTAATACGCCACTTTTGAGTCACTTTTAACAGTAAAAAATAGTAAATCTCTGTCTGGTTCAACAAAAAATCTCAACTCCAGACTCTGCGATACAGTATTAATGTTGTTTTCTCGCTCTCTCACTCTCTGTGACATCATTTCTCTTTCTCTCTTAAATTTAGACACTGCTGTCTGCTTGGACGTGTAGAAGATATGCTCAACTTAAGTTGTGAACTCCACTTCCTAATGTGTTTAGTGCAAAGTTTACACAACGGTAAGCACAGAGGCCTAAATCTACAAATCCTTCTTAGGAATGCATTAGAAATAATTCGGCATAACGGGCGTCAGTAACGCAGTAGGCACTTCCATATAGACACCACTTGAACGCGGCACTATAACAAGTAAAATGTACCAGGTACACTGCACTTGTAAAACTGTAGTGTTAGCTTTATTTGTGAAACGAGAGAGGGCCATATTATCAACGCTTGGCGACAAAATTATCGCCACTTTATCGGCAGCAAACTGCCGCTAAAGTGGCCGCAATAGGTTTGATAATATGCTCTATGGAATTCCAATCGAAGCTCATGTTAGATGCGAAGGACATCTGACATGAGCTTCGATTGGAATTCCATAGAGCATATTATCAAACCCATTATTGCCACTTTAGCGACACCGTCCTGCCGATAAAGTGGCAATAATGTTTGTCGCCAAAGGCTTGATATTATGGCCCAGAGTGCGTAGTGTACAGCACCTTCTCTGTAAAATGTATAATTACCTCTGAACAGTGACAACAGATAGGTTACAACAGTCTGACAAACAGATCATCAACCTTATTACGCCACTTATGAGTCACTTTTAACATGGGTAAAGTGATGCAAAGAGCTAGTAAATCTACGTCTGGTTCAACAAAAAATCTCAACTCCAGACTCTGCGACACAGATTTAATGTTTTCTCTCTCTCTCACTCTCTGTGACATCATTTCTTTATCTCTCTTAAACTTAGACAATGCTGTCTACTTGGACGTGTAGAAGAGCAGCCCACCTGAAGTTGTCCATTTCAGTGGCTGCAGTGTTTGGCCGCAAACTTTATACAACGGTAAGCACAGAGGCCTAGATCTACAAATCCTTCATAGAAATGCATTAGAAATAAGTCGCCATAACGGGCGTCAGTAACGCAATAGGCACTTCCATATAGACACCACTTGAACGCGGCACTATAACAGAACAGGAATATACGAGTCACACTTCACACGTAAAACTGTAGAGTTAACACAATTTGCAATGCTTCAGCTCATTTACTCACATCTACATAATTCTAAACTCTAATTTTCTTTTTTCTTTTGCAGATTACCAATCGGACACCTTTTGGAATCCATTTCACAATTTCTTTATAACATTGTTTAATTTATTTTGCCAGTTCTCATATAGTTATAATTGACTTTCGTTTATATTTATTGTTTAATAAAAGTTCATTTAAAAAAACAACATACTTCTTTTATTTAGTTGGGGAGGGGTATGACGGTCCACAATAAAAATAATGTTGAAATACTATAGTAAGATATTCAAGACTAGGATTGAAAACTACTGAGTTCTAACTAACTGATATAATAAATACAACGGTGAGAAAGTACTAAAATGGCGGTGGACGGAGTACGTAATCAATGTTTGGCGCCTCGGCACTACCTTTCAAATAAATATATAAAAAATATGACTATTAATACTGTACAAAAGTACAGCACCGGATGAATCACACGAACCGGGAAAAAAAAGCGACAGATTTACTAACTGATATAAAGAAAGGTTTGCTTGTTGAACTTGAAGAAAAAAACGTGAACTTCGAAACGATGCTGAGCATGCGAAGAGAGTACAACTGCTACACCAAAAAAAAGGAAAGCTTTACATGGCTTGGCATGTTCTTAAACTTTAAAGATAGCCTAAGTCTCGAACCCTACTGGGACGCCATCACAAAACCCTTAGACCGGAAGCTCTTTTTTCAAATGAGAGTAGGGAGCTTGCCGATCCGAGCATTTACCAATAGGTGGAGTAGCGGGGGTATGGTAGCCTGCCCTGCATGTTCAGCATCTTTGGAAAGCATTACTCATCTGTTGTTCGAATGTCCTGCATATGCAGCCCCTCAGGAAATTTGGCTACGCCCTATGTGTAGGCTCTTGGGAACCAGGAGTGGTTTGGTAGCAGTTAGAATAATTTGCTCTAGCACACATCTGACTGTGTGTATACCCGGAGAAAAATACCTAGGCTGGGCCTGGACTATCAGAAACAAATTGTCAACAGTGTAGTTTTACCCTGTGGGGGAGACAATTTTATGTACATGATACCTGTTTTGTCTTTTTATGATTATATTATCATTCACTTTCATGAACTTGTCATTTTATAATTTTTTTTAATATTTAACCAATTTCTGATGTTTTTATATGTATACATATGCTTTTATGACAATCGTCGAATAAAGCTTGCAAAAGGTTCAAAGGTATCGCCTTTTGTTATAATATGGACCATTGCTCTTTTTTTTGACCAGTAAACTTAGGTGCATATTATCAAGGACCGGTGTTAAAATTATCGCTGTTTTATTGGCAAGAAACTGCTGATAAAACGGCGCGCATGAGCTTCATAATACAGCCTTGTTATTTCCCATTGAACCCCATGATAGCACCAGAACATAGGCTTCTATGGGACTTAACAAGGACGTATTATCAAGCCCACCCTCCCAACATTAATAAAAAACTCCAGACAATGCAGATACCCGGAGCTGGAAGGTCATTTTACATATCACTGCCCCAGAAATGTTTTGTTCCCCGCGACGTGTACGGGGAAAGAGAGAGAGAGCTCAAAACATATTTTTTTTTTTAAAAGACCCGAGGGGTGCCGCTCCCCGAGACTGCGGGGAGTAGGACCGTAACACCCCCCCCCTCATACTTAAAAATAAAACCAGAGGAGTGCCATTCCCCAGTGCTCGGGGCACCTTACAAGCCCCCATTATGCAGAAAAATTGCCCCCGTAATTTACCGCCACGGGACCTAATGAATAAAACGGACTTCTACTTTTTTTTCACCTTTTCCACTGCGTACAAGTACTGCACAAGTACCTCGACATTTTTTTTTTTTAATAAAAATTGACCCTAAAGATCCATGTACCACCCCCTGACCAAGACTATAGGCTCAGAATGTTTCTACCTTGCCCCCTTTCCTTATTTCTCAACTTTGTTTTACTATTTTCTTGTGACTCTGCTCTTCCGACAAACAACATGGCTGTCAATACTTCCTGGTTTGGAGTATTGACAGCCAATCAGCATGCAGCTCCTGCTCGTAATTGTGTACATACGCGTATGCTGCGATTTTTCTTTAAAAAAAATTAAATAAAAAATAGAGCCTAAACATCCACATACGACCCCCTAAGCAAGCCTAGAGGGTCAGAATATCTCTACCCTGCCCCCTTCCCTTATTTCTCAACTTTGTTTTACTGTTTTCTTGTGACTCGGTTCTAGTGAGGCACAAGATGGCCACCAACACTTCCTGGTTTCGAGTGTTGACAGACAGTTCACAGCCAATCAGCATGCAGCTCGCGCTCGTAATTGAACAGATTTCAGTACGCGTACTGAACTCCGATTCTAGATAGCGCTATGATTTTACTTGCAATTTTCACAGAAACTACTGAACAGATTTACACCATTTAACAAAAAGCACAATCTGCGAACCGAACTCTACATCTCTGCCAAATTTCGTGTAATTCCGTTTAGCCGTTCGGGCTGTAGCCCTGGCTAAAGGTCCCTATGGAAAATTGCATGGGGAAAAACACGTTTTGGGACCCCCCTTTTTTCTCAGCCCCCACTTGATGAATCACCCCCAAACTTTCAGGGAATGAGAGGAACTGAGCAGGCCATTTTCTTGGAGAAATTGACAAAGATTCGTTCACCGGCGCCAAAGTTATTCCAAATAGAATGTTGTGGATTTCCTATGGAAACTAGGTCCTAACTATAACTACCTACTGGCGACCGCCAGTAGGTAATGTACATATATATATATCTATATATATATTTATCTATATATATAAATATAGCCGCCATCTTGGAGTGGGTCTGTGCCTAGGTTACAATATTGCACTTATAATGAAAGCAATCAGATACACATAATTCAAAAGTATCTAAAAATCAAATAAATCGCATTAAGGCTCAATGAAGTATACCATAAGTGTAACGCCCAAGATGGGCTAAACAATGTACACACTGCTGTCATCAGACCCGCACCAACTATATATATATACATTTTTGTCATATTATAATTAATTGGTAGGTAAGGGATAATTGTTCCTCTTTGTCATGTTACTTCATTCCCCTCCTTCCCAGGCTTGAACAAGTCTTGAGGGGGTCCCATCATTATTGCTAATGGACCACAAACCCGTACATCCCAGGGGGGGAGATCGCTTACAAAATTTAAGACGTTTAGAATCCCGTTACATTATTGATCTTCAAACCAAGAGTCCGTTGGGTTTAAACAATCATGAAGAATTAGCTTCACACTTGGGCTAAATCTATTTGTTCTGTTGTTCTTTTGTTCTGCACGTTTTAACTTTGAAATTTGTAAAATGAAAATGTTGAAATGAACTGATAGGTTGTTCCTGATTTAATGTATTTAGATCATTATCACTTTTTAAAGACCTTACAAGCTGTCATGTATTGTCATTGGATGTTTGACAAACTAGCCCATCTATGGGCAAGATTCGGATGCACTTTTGCGGCTGCAAAATATATCAACATCGAGCCTATTCAGGGCTACATAATCCAAAAACTGATAGGCATTGGTTCCATCATTAGATATAATGATATAATGAAATGAATATAATGGTAAACATCGACTTGATTGTGGTTTGAATGTTTATTGTAAATTACATGTTTCAAGATGGCGGGACTTTGTTGAACATCAAGTACATTGTCTATGTCAATGTAACACTGATGACGCTGTCAGCTTGTATTATATTTAAAAATGGCCGCAATGCGTTATGTGGTGCAATGGAAAAAGGCTAAGTGCCGAAACGCGTCTTGCTGGTGCTTGAAGGTTTCAAATAAAACACTGGAAACCTCCCCCTCGTGAGTTCTTTCGTCTTTCTTGGCGGCTGACTTTACCGCATTTCGGAAAGGACTTTGGGAGCTTGTATTCTACAGCGGGTACACCCCCGCTTTGATAGCACCCGCTCGTGAGTGCAACCGGCTGGTGGTCATTTGGAGCAATGGCTATCTATACTACTATTATAAAGAGAGAACACAAACCTTTTGGCAAGGTAAACTCGGGAACCACAGCGCCAATCCACACACCCAATATATTGTTGTAATCCTCAGGGTGTGCAGATTGACATAGGATATAGAAAATAAAAAAAAAATGTTAATTTAAAAATATAACTTTAAAAAAAAGTAGTGCCCTGAAAGTAGCGCCGGCCGCGATGCTGACGGCCACGACGTAGGGCTGGCCGCAACGTACGTGATGACGAGGAGGAGTGGCCGTGAAGTGAGGAGCTCGGGGAGGAGTGGCGGCTCAGGTAAGGCTCTGGGACACGGGACGGGAGGGAGCCGGTGCGGTAGGTTGGCCCGGAACAACTGCGGTAAGGCTCAGGGTCTTGGGGCAGCATTTCAAGGACACGGAATGGGAGGGAGCCAGTGCGGGAGGTTGGCCTGGAACAACTGCGGTAAGGCTCAGGGTCTGGGGGCAGCATTTCAGGCTTGCGTGCACTCCCGCCCCAGACCCCGCCCGCCACAACATTGTCCGGGACACAGACAATGTCGTGGCGGGCGGGGACGGGCCGGGAGTGCACGCAAGCCTGAAATGCTGCCCCCAGCCCCCTTCTGCCCCAGGCAACTCTGGGGCGGGCTGCTAGTATATATATATATATATATATATATATATATATATGTATATATATATATATATATATATATATATATATATATATATATATATATATATATATATATATATATATATATATATATATATATATATATATACTTCCAACTGCCGCTACACTTTTGCTGATCTACTTCCTACGATGCCGGTGCCTTCGACTGTGGCAGCAGCCGTCCAAAATAAACAATTAACAATGAACTTTATTATGCACACAAACAATGTGTGTGGACAATAAAGTTCATTGTGCTATCCTCTGGTGTGACTTGTTTCCTTCAGGATCTGTCCGGAAGAGCTGGTTTTGCTCATATATATACCTACATACATATATCTCTATACATATATATATATATATAATTGGATCGGTGTAGCTTGTGCTTACATTAACGAGTAAGCTTGTTGGTATATATATATATCTTGGTAATTTAAAAATGTATATTAGAAATCAAGATGTATATATACCAGTGAACTGAGTTTGTAGATTATATTGTTGATTTAGGTCTTTCTGGATAGTTTCCGCACTGTTAAGATTTGTAAAAACTAAGCACAAGAATGGTAAACAACTCTCATACAAAGAAACTCTAAAATGTCAACCTCTTCAACTTTCCACTCTATCATCATGAGAAAGGCAGCAAATTAAACCATGTTTTTCATTTTAGACTACTGCAACTCCACTTGTGAATGGTTAGCATCTGTTAACCCTTTCCCAGTATTTCAAAACGAGGGTCCTGTTGGAGCGTTTTCTCGATGTTTTTGCGATCATCGTGGAGTAATCGTGAAAAAAACAGGAGTTCAAACCTACAGCTAAGCTTAATTTTTCTGAATTGAAACAATACACAACACTTTATTAAATAGTCCTGAATTGGAAATTAAAACTTGCCATTACTTACATTGTGTTATCACTCCTCAACTTAAAAAAAATGTTCTGTCTCTTTAGCACCCTTCCCCCGAATTGAGTCTTAGCTAAGTGTACCCAGCAACCCAGTGGAACCAGTAAGTCACAAGTTCACAGCACATTCTAGAAGAAGCATGCTGCCTCTGAGAAAAATACGGCAGGTGTGCTTTATTTACAGATTCAAAAGCATATCCATGTTTGTATTTTATTTATTTTCTCAAACAACAGCCAATATTAAGACTTCTTGCTAAGGCAGCCAACTGTCTACCTAATTTTATTCACTCTATGCTGACAGCATCCAATAAAAAAATATAAAAAATAAATATATATATTCATATATAAATATATATTTTTTTTTAAACCTCCATTTTAACTGCTTTTCCTTTGGAAAACTACCTCATTCAGCTCCAGCCTTCTCCTTACTAATATTGCTCCTTCACTTCAAAATGCTTGGAGTATGGATAGTGGGACACATCTATATCTATTGGGTTAAAGAGGGGGCAAAAAAGAGAGGTTTTGACAGGGACCTGGGTTTCCCAAATGTGCAGGATACTTGGTTTGGCCAGAGAGGGTAAAAGTTTCATCTGTTGCCGGCGTTTGGTTGTGGATACCCAAGCGCCCCTCTTCATGATTGTGCACTGTGGTGGCAATGACCTAGGCACATTGACTGGGGTAGGGCTGGAAATCCTTATGAAAGAAACCTTTGCAGAACTGATGACTCTTTTCCCCCACACTGTCCTGGTGTACTATAATATATGTCAAAGACAGAAATGGAAGTGGTCAAATCCATTCTGTCCACAGATTGAAAAGCCAGGAAACATGTTAATAAAACTGTTTCTGCATTCCTCAGAGACCATGGCATGGGCAGTATCTATAACAGCAATCTACGTTTTGACATGCATGGAATTTATAGAAATGATGGAGTGTGCTTAACAGATGAAGGCAACAGGTTGTTTCTAAGTAACGTAAAACTCTGCATCCTGTCTTATGTATAGCAACCATATACACACAACCAACACAAAGGCTCCTGTCAGAGCCAACCTAGCACCCGAAATATTGTGAAGTTTTTTCTAAAGGTTTTTTCCCTTCATTATTGGGGATCTTCGTTATAACATCACGTTCCCCGCCGACACGTCACGAAAGCTGAAAAACATTTGCACCAACACCTCGCATTTAGTAGTACTTATGTACCACTGTCCAACCACTCTCCCTGGTCCATCCTACATTCACTACATAAACCTATTTGTGCTGAAATCTCCAAGAACTTGGTAGAAATCGAGGTACAAAAGAGAAAGGAGAGGCGGAGGTAGAGGTGTCTGCTACTTTAAATACTACAAAATGCAGTTTGCGAACCAGGATCATAGTTCTTATAAGGGAATTCCTTACTTTTGAGTAAGAGCTGGGCATATTTGGCTCAACAAGTGACCAAAACTGCGCTAGGCCTTCAAACTGAGAAAATATTTTGTACAGTTTGTTAGTAACATGAAATCCTGTTTGCATCCAATTTATGACTTGTTTGAACAACTTTTTGGAAAAGAGTCATAAATGGGCTCTGTTGTTTAGACGCACAGTGCTGATGAAGGATCCTTTCAGCAGTATATTCAGAACAGGTGGCTGTGTGGTATAAACAGCTGTGCTGTGGTTTTTAAAGAAAGGGGTGTGCAATTACAAGAAAACGAAAGTGAAGGGCTGGAGACGATTTCCCGGAAACAATATGTTTCTGAGAATTGTTTTAACACTTTTGATCAGTGTTAAAATGTTGTGTAATACCATGTAACATTAAGGGCTCAGGATACAGTTAGATTTTTACTTCCTCTACCAGAATCTGTCCCAAGATCGGGGCTGCAAAACCAGTGCAAGGGAACTAAAGGGCAAGCCAGGGATAGCAGCTTCATAAATTCACATGTGTGAATGTAAATGCAAGTGCAAGTGTGCATTTACTCATTGCCTACATTTGTATGAAGAAGAGGAATGAAATGAGGATGGGGATGTTGAAGTGCTGTTGAATGTGACTACAGCTCCCTTATCCACTTAAGAGCTGCAGTGCAATATGTGCTTGATTTGTGTCAGTGGTGAGCACTGACACAAGTTTTTAGAGACATGGGGGCCTATTACGATGTTGGTCTTAAAGCCTCCGACCTTAAGTTGGAGGCTTTACGGCCAACATTGCTGATTTCCTTTCCTACAGGCTGATAACAATACAGCTGGTCAGAATTGAAAGTGGCGTGTCGTTCCGGCTGGCTTCCAACAGGCTCGGCCAGTCGGAAACAACCCATAATCCATTACGCTGTCCAGATTACAATGCATGTTTTTGGCAGACTTCCCATTCCGGGCATTCTGTCATGTAAAGCCTGTCAGAAAGGAGGTTTGGAGGCCGCTAGCAGGGCTCTCTTTCCCTTGCATCTTCTGGTTGGTGGCAGGGTTTAACACAATATCCCATTTCTCTATGGGAGCATGTGCTACAGCTGATTTACAGCCGTAACACAAGCTCCCATTGAGAAATGGTAGAATGTGACAGCACACTGGGGACGTATATGATGTTTCAGGGGAAACTTTCCACCCAACAGCGACTCGGAATCGGGACCGACCAACTCGCGGTCAGCAGTTCCGCCCGCCCGATTACAATGCGACCAGACACTGTTCAGTTGGATTTCCATTGTTTCCTAAGGGAGCATGTGTTCCGCACGACAACCGGCTGTAACACAGGCTTCTATTGAGAAATGGGGTGTGTTGAAAACTGTGCACCCCGTCGTGGGTACCCCACGGTGCCTGCCACACAGTGCAGGGTTTTACAGGGGGGTCCCTCAAGTACCCCAGTGGCCTCCAACCGGAGGCCGCAGGATGAAGGGGGCCCTGCCAGGAGCCCCCAAAGTCACTTTCACACAGCCATTTCGTGTCAGACAGGCTGCGCGGAGAGGCTGTTGGAAATTGGCATCATAATCCTGAAGTCTAAACCACTGTCCATGGGGGTGTACGACGAGGTTCTGACCAACACAAATCCTCTGAGAGCCGGTCGGAACCGATTCCAAATGTCCGCAAGGTTTGCCTTCCCACTGCGAACATCGTAATCGGTAGGGCGGATTGTAAACCAACCAAGTCTGTCGAAAGGGTTCTGACACTGTTGAGGAGAAACCGACTGTCGGCAGGAGGCTTGCCGTCGACATCGTAGTCAGCTCCCATGTGCGGTTGCATCGTAATTAGGTGCCTTGGACCGGCGGTCGGTCTGTCCCGTTTCCGCCACGCTGTTGGTCGAAGGAAACTTCGACCAACATCTTAATAGGTCCCCTAGGATTTATATTTAAGGATCAGACTTTGGTTGTTCCAGAACAAGAGAGAAAAAAGCAGAAGAGATGAACAGGTAGCCAGTATGTAGGAGAAGGCAGGGATGATAAAGATCCTGCAAGAGGATGATGAAAAGAAGGAAGTGGAAGATAGTGGAAGAAAGAAGCATGAGATGCAACCTAGACTAGACATCCTTGGTATTTGACAACCTGGTACTCTACAGCACTAGTAGTGGGCTACTAGGAAAGACTTTAGGTGCCTGCGTTTTTTTAGTAATTAAGTGCTAAGTGCAGTAGTGAACCTAAATAGCACTTTAGTACATGGTAGATTGTTTATTGCATTTTTGACAGCAGGTACGTGCATCCTGATATCTGTACACAATTGTACTTACAGTGAAACTGCATTCACTGAATTGTAATGGACTTATTTAGAGTTTGGCAGAGCATGAACATCACTGTAAAATGGCAATGCTCCCTCAGATGCACTTAGAAAACAGATTTCATTAGTCTTTGTTCTTTTTAAATAAAGTTTTTTTCAAATCTTCATTAAAGTCTTTAAATTTCTTTAGATATTGTTTTCACATCAGTTTGTAAATATTATTTCGCAAAACCCATTGTTTCTCATAGCCCAGTGCATTCCGGGCATTAGCCCTTCTTCGGGGGCCTTTTTATGCTGTCAAAGAAAAATATACACAACGATAAAGCCTGTAGGTCTGTTGAGGTTGAAAATCTTCTCAAATTGTATATTGAACCTTCTATCCCAAACTGTTTTCAAAATTTCAAATTGCAATAACAAAATATCACGATCATTTGATACTTTGAATCAATAATCAAAGAGCACATAAAAAAATATATAGTTTAAAGATTAATGATTGGGTGGTGCACACCATGTGGGAAATCTTAAAGCAAAAGTGGGGAATAATGACATTTGTTCTGGAATAAATGGCGTAACGAGATATATCATGTGTGGCAAAAAAGTTTCGCGAGTCAGAGTTCTTAATAGGCACATGCTTGGAAAAACTTGAGACAAACAGACCCCCAGGATATAGCTGTCTAGATTAGTAAATTTTGCAGCAAAAAAAAGGAACATTTTGCGGCACACAATTGAGTTTTTTGCGGCATTAATGCAGTTCTTTATTGTATTCACAATAATTCCTGTTCAGCTTTAAACTAAGAAAAACTATTCCATAAGGGTATTGCACTTTGAAATAGGCATGTTTTAAGAATTTGGAAGAGCCTGTTTGCAATAGAAACCTTTTAGTAATATTCTACAGCACTGGTCATGACAAGCACAACAAGTGGGGGGGGGGGGGACAACCATCCTCTTTTCTGTGGATTGTTGTGCAATGGGGCTGTGCGTTTCGTAATCACAGTGAGCTGCTGTGGTACACTGAGGGCCATATTTAGGAAGCCTAAGCGTTGTTCTTGCATCACTCAAGGCCACACAAGAACAGCACAAAGGCTTCAGTACAAATTACGAAGCCACGCAAGGCCTGATTTGCGTGGCCTTGTGCCGCTTTTGAAGAATTGTAATGTAATTGTATTGTATTGCAAGGCAACTGCTTGCGCTGTGCTACGTTACATTTCAACTTTGAAGATATTCCTTTGGTGGAGTATGGGAATTAACCTGCATCCACCCATGGATTTTGGTGCATTTCGGATTTACAAAGACTTTTAAACCTGGGTATGTGTAAAAATGTTATATCTTCCTAAGGGAGGAGTAATGAGAAGAAATATCTTTATTTCTCCTCATTATTTCCTCTTTCCATGTGTGCTTCATTCTGCAGCACACATAGAAAGAAGAAGAGGCCTCTAAGGATTAATTTTGTGTTCCTTCCTGCACAAAAACAATCCTGCCCGCCTGCACTCTGGTGCAAGGGTGCCTGCATTGGTCCTAGGCAGCACACAGCATGCCAGCTCGAGGATGAAGGACAAGCGCGCCATTACTACTGTGACCATTTCACGCCAGGAACAGACTAATTTGCATACAGCCAGGTTCTGAAACTGGGATGGTGCAGTGAGCTAAAAAACGGTGTTGGATCTAGCCCTGATCTCTTGACTGGGTGAGAGTATTCTGTTTAATTCAGAGACTCTGTCCCTCACCACCCCTTGTTGTAAACATTTCACGCAACGCAGCGCAGCAACTTTGCTTGCTGCCCTGCATTGCATGAAAAAATTATAAATCTGCCTCCCAAATGTTCTGATCTTAGTCTGTCAGAGATGGCAATTCCAAGAGGGGTTTCGTTGAAGGGGGATATTATGTGTGGAGTGGCAGGGCACGATGCCTCAAGCAGCCCTCAGTGAAAAACAAACTCAGAGGGAGTTCACAATTTGATGATGAATGACCAGATGCTCACCAGGCCCTCACATCTGGGAGACAGCGGTCATGCAGACACCCGCCACGGACACCTAGCAGTCTTTTGAGTACTCCACAGAGTGCTCCCTTCCTTCATGACTTGGTACTGGAATAAACAGACATGAATTAAATCCTTTGTTCCATTACATTATCCAGGAGGGATGTAGAGCCACAGTTTCAGAACTGATTTTTTGGGTTGTTCTTTTTCAAATGTAATTTTTGGGGTGAAGCTGTCTCTGTCCTCTATTCTCTGCCATGCTAAACCATCAGCATCCAAAATGGATCTCACTGGTCTCAATATTTGGACTCACACAACACAAGAATCCTACTACTGTACATGTGCTACACATTTATGACAGATACATGCACACACCAGCTCAAGATTCTGGGTTCCACATATTAGCTGAATTTTACACAAGATGAGCATCTAGGCTTGCCTCTACTTGACACAGAGAAAAATGTATGGTTACATTAAAGATTCCAAAAACACAGAATGTTGCCACCGCTGCTTTATGCAATGCACCCAAGGCACTGACAGTAATTCAATGTCCACTGTGAAGACATGTTTGGTGAGCCCCTCCAGGTCACAGACCAGATTCTAAATTTCAGATTATCAAGGGCGGCACTAGGTCTCTGCGTACAGGTTATTAGCATGATGCCAGGGCCAAAATGTCAGAATACCAGTTTAATTTGTAATCAGGTACTCAGGGCTGGACATGCCTGTTTACCATAAGGGGACATTCCTTTCCCAAAATACCGTTCTGCTTTTTATTAAAGCTCCTGTAAGATGCGATTAGTCTGCCATCCTTACCAGGATGTGAAGCTATCACTGAAAAGTCACAAATTCTTGTAACTGAACTATAGTTATCCAACCGCAGAAAAACAGGTGTCTGTGTTACTAATCTTTCAGTTATGGTGTGGGGAAGTGTGGCAAGCTATCTCCTCTATGGAATATGTTACATAATTAGACACAGGCACACTTTGGCAATAACAGGAACTGCAACCGGGCCGGACTGGCGGGCACCAGGTGTTTCCCCGTTGGGCCACTAGGGTGGGGGCTGGTCTTGGATCCCGGGGGGCGTTTTTGTTACCATGGGCCAGGTTTGCAGCATAGCTGCAATATCGGTCCACAGTAACAAAAGTGGCAGCAGTGAGACTGGAGTGGTGCTTCCAACTAGCACACCCCTCTTCCGGGGGCCAGCAGAGATGAGAGAGTTTCGGATACCAGTCCAGCCGTGGCTGCAACACCCCCAAGCTGGAAGAACAGGGGATCTGGTGCATGTTTACTCAGAGTGGTTTGACACATGGAGACCCTGTTGGTTCACTCCAGTTCATTCTCTTAGGTTTGTCATTGCAACCCTGATGGCGGGCTGCTTGTTAAGCTCCATCTATCCCTCTTGTAGATGTGTTTTGAAGGGGTGTCTGTATGTGTGTCTGTTTATTTAACAGGCCAAGCTTTCTGGAAACTGGAGGACATTCTTTTAAGTTCTAATTCTTCAGTCTGTTGGGCTTCAGGAGTTCTGCCCCTGGGATACCTCAGTTTGGGTGGCTGGTCAAAGCTTTCTGAAGTTGGGTTAAGGAAATGCAGAGTGACTTCTACTGTGCAGCTAGGCTTTAATCAGCATCATCTAATCTGTTAGCCTCAGCTTTCAGTGCCTCTGGTATGCTTCCTCTTGAGAGCACTGTATTGGGTTGAGGACCACTCTCTGTTGTCCCTTACGCAGCCATATCTGGGGTGCAGTACTTCCATGTGAATAGATGCATGTAGATTTGTGATTTGAAATGAGACTGAGGACTCACCATTTGTATGTCGATGCCAAATGTAATCATTTTAAAGGCCAGTTGTGTGAATTCATAATTTGAGGTATTCAAGTGAACACACATATTTTTTTCTTCCTGCCTACAGCTTTCTTCTTAACTTTTCGGGCATTTAATGACTGGTAATGTATGCAGCCGAAGTATTTTTACCTCGCACAGCCCTTTAGAACAGATACATTTGTCTGACAAAGTGTGCATTTGAGGCCCGTTCCTGTTACCATGAACTCTCCATGCACTGATTTTTAGGTCACGCCTATACATCACATTTGCTGGCTCTTTGAGGCCTCCAATTTCTGTTCGTGGGGTTGGAGATCATCCATTGATTACCATTGTCACTCTTAATTTCTTGTTTCTGATTGGTCAGCTGCTGTAGGTTTCCTTCCTCTTTGTGTGTTTGTCTCTTTGCTGGAGCATGGATACATTACTTGTATTCTTCCAGTGCTCAATTTGTCAGGCCCTACTTTCCTTAGACCTATTGGCTTTGCCAATGATTTTTTGATGAACTACCTGGACTGCTGGCTACCTGGAGCTTTTTCCAGAGCTCTGGACTGGAACGAACGCGCCTGCTGAACGGTGGTGAAATTCATTCCCTGTGTCCCCATATCTGTCCATGGGCCACTGTCAGACTCCTGACATTTATTCAGTGAAATGTTGGAGGCTTTGTTCAGTGCTGTGAAGGGAGCCCCCATGACTGCAGCTCCCTCTCATCACAGAGAACCCCACGAGGCAGACAGGGATCTCTTAAACAGAGCAATTGGTCTTCTGACAGGATGACAGTGGCAATGGCCTCTGCCCCTGGGCAGAACAATGGACCCTCCACCAAGATCTAAATGTGTCCCTAAGTATCATGTGATATACTGGAAATTTGTTTCCACGTGGGGTACCTGTTAGGAGTGCAAGGTAACCGCTGGTAGTATGCACTCACATAGTATTCAGTGCTATTGGTGAGACAAGATGTTAGAGGAAATGTGAATCAAGAAACATGTTCGTGTGAAATTAACACGATTCAATGTGAAGCTTAACAACAGATTCATAGAATTGTACTGACCACGTATAAACGATGTAACACACATATATAGGGCTCATTTGTGATGTGACACATTAAAATATTTCGAATCTTTAGTAGGCCAATGATGTCTTTGAAATAGATGCACTAATATAGTTTAGAGAAGGTTTCTATTGCATATTTAACCACTTTATTGAACTATTAAAAACGAATTACATGGTGCATTTATAATTTTTGCCTTAACTCTTGCTCTCAGATTATGTGCATAATAGTCATAGAACGTGTTGTTCTTTTCTTGATCCATTGAGTGAATATCTTCAGGAGATTTGGATTTCTTCTGTTTCCTCTGTATTTCTATACTCTCATGCTGAGATTCGCATATGTCTAACTATTTTTGAATTTGTAATTAAACTTGACTAACCTTCATTTGGTTGTCGACCTGAGTTATTGTGTAGCCATATTGGGTTACACTGTATAGGAAATTGATTTACAAAAGTTTGCTCCCCATTACACTTTCATGCTGCTAAAAAAAAAACATTGAAGGATCCATGTCGGAGGAGTACTGAGAAAATAGGCCCAGGCCCTTTCACATGCCTGTAGGCTAAATATACAACCGTATTTTGCAGCTTTCTGTATGTGGAAAACCAAAATCAAAAAGTGCATATCATGCACCTCAATATCTATTATCATAAAACTCACACTACATCCATTCTGCATTCATGCTATGTGGCACATCGAGGTTTGACTTTGCCCCATGGCATTTGAGCAGGGTCCATCTACAATGGCAATAATGCAACCAAACGAAAACCCTTTAATGCTTGAGTGTCAGGTCGCTAATCTCCCATGCAGTACATCATTGATGCAGCTACAGCTATGGGTCATTGGCGTGGCCATCTGTTCTCATCTTCCAGTTATTATGACAGGGTACTTGGTCTGCTGCAGTGAGGTCCTTCAGAGTTTTCATCAGTTGCAGGGGGTACTTCGATGATTGCTCCACCACTTCTAAGGTAGCCCTGGCACTTACCTAACTCCTGTGTAGTTTCTACAGGGAGGTAAAGCTACATTGACAGAAAATAACCCTAGATTCACGCACTTGCACAAGATTACAACACTAACAATAAACTACAAAACCCAAATAGGAGGAGTGCCAAAACAAGTTTGGAAGTGGTATAAAAGGTCGGTGGCTAAAGCAAAGACGAAAGTTGTTTTTGTGTACTGTGACATTCACAAATTATTTGGCCTCCGTATTTTAGATTCCCAGAGCAGATATGGGTCTGCCATTAGCAGTTTACACCATGAATAGTCTTGGTTCGGGCTGGATACGTCGATCCCATATGCGCTGAGCAAGTGTGTGTGATGTGCTTTGTAGGATACGTTTATTTACAATTGTAAACCATCGGAATGGCGCGGATCCTCTTACTCCCCATGATTGGCAGTGCTGGTTTAAACCCCGTGGCGCCCCCCAGGCAGTCACAATTTCAGGGCCCCCTCGCAAATTATCTCCTAATAAGTTTTAATTACATTACACGTACGTAGTTCGCACCTACTTTTTTTTACAAACTGACAACTGCCAGAAAATTAGCTTTTAAGTAACAAACTGTTATGTGAAGCCGATGCCTCTGATTTGTGTAGTTTAAGTTGTTAGGGTACCTTACATTAGTACAGTATATTCTCGATAGTCTTTAATGTAAAGTTTTAGTTTCTTTGAGTGGATATATTTTTTTAATATCTTTTGCAAACAATTTAAGAAAGCTTGATTGTAAATTTCATTGAAGCTGAAATCAATATTAGTTTGATCCCTTGTCATAGGGCCCCTGCCTTTTTGTAGTCCGGAACTGATGATTGGGACGGTGACTTTGGGATGTTCCATGTAGGAGGTTCAGATTCCGCATCTCTCCATCTAGTCTGTGTCAACTATTGTCATAAATTACTGTTTCCATCTCCCCCTTGTGCTGAAACAGTCTTTGCCTGTCTCACCCTGTTTCGCTTATTCTTTACTGCTTATGTTTTGGGTTCTTGCGTCTGATATTTTCTGGCCCATTGTTGCTCTAACTAGGTCTTCTTGGTGCCACCTACTGTGTTTTCATCTCTCCTTGCCTGATTGGCCGGTTTATGTTGGAACCTTATTCCCCAAGCATCCTGCCCCTGATGTCTCTGTACTTGCTCTCCTTAATTAACTATACAACTCTCTCGAGCTCTAACATGCCTGTGTGTCTGTTTCTAAGTATCCTTGAGTCTCTTAAGTCTCTGTTATGAGTAACCTATTCAAATCCCCTTTAATGTCCAGCCCCGAAATTACTTTTACTGGGAGTCCTAGTAATTCTAACAGTGGGAACATAATGCAGATAGTTTGGGGGATTAACATCAGGGCTCGAGTCGGGGTACCACGCGGGTGGGCGGTGTCCCCCCACTTATTTTACTGGGGGGACGCCATACCGCCTGCCAAACAGCTGGACTTCACTCTTTGGCTTCTCTGGGTCGAGGAGCTCGGCACATTTCGTGACTTCACTTCCTGTCATGACGTCACTGCCGGTGACAGCGCCCCCCCACTTCTTTTTTTACGACTTGTGCCCTGATTAACATGCAGGAGTCTGTGTTTCCATGAAGAATCTTGCATATTTTTCCTGGAATTTCACACAGAGATTTCGGCAGGAACTTCACAGTGAAAAACAAAAAATCATCCCAACTAGATATTTCAAACAAAAGGTATTGACACAGTATGAAACCCCAAGCCTTCATAATATTATCCTGACCCTATTCCTCCCACTGCAACTGAAGATCTTCAAACACTCTTAGCGCACTATTGGACTTAGCTCCCTTCTTGTTCTCCCATGGAGTTTGCCCTGGCTGTCACATGCCAAACCTCTATGCTTCTAGAAAACCCAGGGGGGATATTTACTATAAAATGGCACAGCGGGGCGCCACAAACAATTTTGCTGCGCCGAACCACGTAATTTAAAAAAACACGGGGATGAGCGGTATTTACAGGAATACGGGGCACCCCTGTGCTTACCCCTGCACGGGCACTAAAACAGCATCTGTGTGCCAACGCAGACACACTTTCACCATAGTGTAAGGGTGCCTGAGTCGCAGGGATGATTGTGCTTTTGCAGTAAGGAAAACCTTCCTGCCCAAAAACAGTCATTAATTGTGTTTTGCTCCTTCTATGTGTCCTGCAGAATGCAGCACACACACACACACATAGAGCAAAAAATAAGGAGAAATAAATGTATTTCTCCTCGTTGCGCCATTAATGCCTCCCCATGTAAGGCCTCAGATTTACCAATCCTTGTAAATCTGGTGCAGTGTCAAAAAGCCATGGGTGTTGTGCGGGAACACCTGCAGCAACACCCCTGACATGCCCCTTTCATGCAGAATTCTGTGTGAAAGAGGGCCATATTTACAAGGCCAGGGAAATCGACGTAATGTGGCTTTGCGTGGCCTTGTAAATATGGCCAGCACACAGCACCACCGGTGCATCAACAAAGGTGATGCTCCGGTGGTGCTAGGAACTTGTACTTGAACTCCCTCCCATTGGACCTAAAACTTGAGACTAACTTGTTCCGCTTCCACAAGGCCTTGAAGACATTGCTTTTTACTCAACGCGCCCAATAGTCTGCTATGGCTCCAGCCGCCTCCCTCTTCTACAGTCTATCCCTAGCGCCGGGAAACCCACTGTGGGTAGCTGCGCGCGGTATAAGCTTAAATAAATAAATAAATATGCCCCCCTGTGTGGAACCATATGATTCTGGTAATAAATATCAAAGCAAAAATGTTGACAGGTCACAACATCATGGCCAGAATATCAAGGGACAAAATATTGAAGAGGTAAGTGCACAGTGGGAGGTATGAGTGTACCTTTCTTAAATCAACATCTATGCACCTTGAAGATGTAAATACATCATCAAGGTAGGTATATGTGGAGTCAGTCATAGAAAATATGTAAGAACTTACCTTTTGAGATGTTATCACAAAATTGTTTTTTGGCTTCGTCATTCCCATCCCACAAAATTTCAGATTACCTCAAACCTTCGTTATCCCAGGTCATCTGTTTCTATTAAACTTCTTGGAAGGTGTGTTAATATTACAGTTACACGGTTCATCAACGACAGTAAACTCATGAACAACCTTTCATTTTGTTTCAGAGCAAGATGCAACACTGAAACAAAAATACTGCACTTATTGTAGAGGATGGCTTGGGCATCTTCAATAGCGGGTATTCATGCTTGAAGATCCTCCTAGAGCTAACATTTGATACTGCCAACCATGTCAAGTGTGTCATGCAGAATGCTGAGGCAAATACAGGTTAGTGGAAGATGAAGGCTGGATTTGTGGGATGGAAGAAGGCACTGGTTTTAATGGCATGTTAGCAGTGGACACAGGCAGTTAGCAGAAGGTAAAGGTTGGAGTAGCAACTTAGCATCAAATAGAGAGCAGATATATTTACTAAAATAATAACTGGCTAAAGATAAAAGAAACCCCGATAAGACATTAGCAACCAGTCTCGATTTGAGAACATGAGGAAATGGAGTAGAGGAGCTCACAGGAGTGGAGCTTCATGAATCTGTAATACACAGCTGTGAAGCAAGGATAGAGGGTGGGCGACACCTTGTATATTATTCACAATTCCTGCGTGTGCGTAAAGACGTAGCATAGACTCCAGGAACAGCCACTGATTCTGGGAGCAGTTCCCTGAACCTGTGCAATTCATATGAAGACTGTGTCTTGGATTCATGGCCAAGGTGGTCCAGGAGGACATCAACAAAGAGGAAGCAGAGATGCGGGTGGAGGCTGTGCAAACCTCACGTGTAGGTGAGATAAGTTCTCAAGGCTGATGGCCTAGGGAAATCATCTCTGTACAGGTGAAACAAGAGCTGCTCTCTTGGAAACCTTGCACTTCCTCAACTGCCTGATTCTGGACATATAACCTGGGGGTCTCTCTCCAGCTTTTAGTGATATTTTAGACCTAGACCCGAACAGACCCTGCTGGTGTTGGCCATTCTATAGTGTGGAACTCAGTGCTTCCAGCTTTCTTTTTAACGTAAAAAAAGCCTAAAGACTCCCATTGAAGGAATGCTCCTCTACTCAGCTGCTGGCTTTGCCTCTGTGGAAGTCTCTCGCCAGCCCAAGAGGTCCAGAGACGCAAGCGATGCACCTTAAAGCCATTCCTGTCCTCTCCCAGAGTCGTAAGGAGAGTTGCCATGAGAAACGTACAACTGCAATTGCGGGTGAGTTGGATGGGGACTCTGACTGGTGAGCAAACTCCCTGTTTACACAAAAGTTTATTACTTTCTTGTCCATCATTTCACCCTTTTGTTGTGGTAGTCCAGCAACTAGTTAGCTTGCAAGGCACGTTTTTCCAGAAGATATATTTGCCTGTGAGGAGCAATTACGCATATGGGCTTCATTCCATTCCTGTGTCCAAGACAGTTATGTGACTCCTGTGATTATCGAGGTTGTTCTCTTATCAGTCGAATCGCTGACTCACAGGCTCTAGGTCCCCAATGTGTTTTGAGATATCCCCATATTGGTGATCGATACCATCAACCCTGACAGCAGGAAGTAGGGTTATCAATAAATATTTTCCCTTCCCTTTTCATCTTCCTTTGCAGCTTACCTGTGGCTGTATTATATGAAGTATCCAGAGCCACCATAGGTGTGTGTGTAGCCACTTTTTAAACCCCAGGAAACTTTGAAATGATAGTGGTAAAAGATGCTTGCCCAGGCCCTTCTGCAATGTACACGAATTAGCAGAGCGATCTGAAGGGGGAGCTCTCTCATTTGTGTGGATGTGGCTTGATGCACGAGGAACCACTTTGCTTCTGCGCCCACTCCATATTACAAACACTGTTGCAGAGGCGAATATGCTGCCAGTGTGCTCCCACGGACACCCCTTCAAAGAAGGGAAAGAGAGTTACATAGACCACCCAGACATCCTCCTGCAGTCAGAGGAAGGCACTTATTGCACCCACCTTCAGGAAGAGCTTTGCACCCCTTTAAAATGCAGGACTTGTTGCCACATGTACAGTGAACGACGTACCGGTGGCCAGTCACCTCACATAAAATGAAGGGCACCCCCTCAGAATGCGAAGAGAGCACCCTGCACCGCCCTTATCTCACAGATATTCATTGGCATTGGGCCGAATGGGTCCTCCTGAAGGGAAAGGGGCCCCTAAAGCTTTTGGGGCCACCCTGCACCATAGGGGATAAAGAGCCTGTGTCATTTATTTATTTATTTATTTTAAGAGTTTTATATAGCGCTGGCTAGATCCGGAGGTATCAGAGCGCTTTACATGAGGTTCCACAAAATTACAAGATTACATCAGTTCCAATTTACATCAGTTGCTAGACAATTACAAGAGCATAGAAAACGAGATAAGTAAAGTGTAGAGGGGAAGAGGGGAATGGTAAAGGGGTGGCAGGGAGATACGGCAGAAAGACGAAGGAAAGTCTGCCCAAAGTCCAGCTGGGTAGGTGATGGTCGAGGGGGAAGTCCCAAAACCAATCTCCTCTATAGCTATCAGGTAGCTCCACCGGGCTTTGGCCAAATAGCTAGGTCTCAATGGGAAACATTTAAAGAACATGGAGGGAAAAATAAATGGAGCGTAGAGGGGAGGGGACAGGGAAGGTGGGAAAGCACCTGGCGAAGGCTTCAAACATCCAGTCTGTCTTTCTCCAATGTACTGTTCCGAGGGCGAGTGCGAGTTCACAGCTGCGCTCAGGCCAACATATTCATTTTTGATGTCTGCATAGGTTACAGTAGCTACATCAATGAGTTTAAAAGAGTTTTTGCATATTACGAACTGTACCCCACAACTGAGTCCATCCAAGGAGCATGAACAAGTATTGTGGTCCTCTGCCTTAATTTAAGCTAAACTGAGCGGTTTACTTCTAGATATAAAAAAATCAACTTTACCTCTGATATATTACTATTATGGCTCAATTTGAACTCCCAAAGTGAAAAATTCCCTTTCCTAATAGTGGGATCTGTGTATAGCCTCAAAGTAATAGATTGGAATTATGGTGTGCCCGCTTATTCTTTTTTCTAGAGTGATAAAATAAGTTCTACTGAGGCAATGTATTATCACCGTCTGTTACCTACAGCAGTTTAAGCTGCAAGCTACGGCTGTAAAACATTTTTCAAATTGTTTCCCTCACAATTATCGAGTCTTGTAAATAATTATAATTAATGTATACAGTTTTGGAAAGATTTCATAAACATGGATGCATCATATATATTTATGTGAGCATTAAAAGAAAAAAATGCATACAATTCTTTACCATATTGTGTTTTTTCTCAAGGTGTCTGCAGCTTTAAATCATTCATTATACTAATATTGCCAAGAATTCTATTATTTGTACTGACGATGTTAATGAATCAAAGACATATTTACATTTTGAAAAAAAAACGACTGTAAGTGGGTTAGTACATCTATTTTGTGATTCATATCTGCTACAATTCCACCAAGGGATCACTTGATTAATTGAACCTCAACTATCCTGGAACCTATTGACAAAGGAGTTTTGGAGTATGGAGAGTAGTTCTCCAATAGAAGTAATTTACATACTCATGCATGCCTTTGTGAATTGGCCACGAAGGGTCTAAAATAAGAATAACATGAGAATAAAGAGGGAATATTTATCTATAGGTACTACAAGGAAAAAGCATTGTGACCTCTTTGCACTTATACTTACAGAGAGTTGCAAGTTTAGGAGGCGATTCACAAAGGCATGTGAGAGCACGTAAAAGAATGCTCACGTAATACTGCTTCCTGTCCCCCTGAGTGCTTTTCCACAGTGGGTAAGGGCTTTCATTGACCTGAATAGAACAGATCGTTACTGTGCAGATATGGTGATATTCAACCACACTTCCCTTTCCTCTCCATCCTTCTTCCATAACCACCAGCACCACGCGTCACTCACTGTACCGGCCTACAGGCAGATCTCAAAAGTACAGGCGTGCAAACCTGCACAGTCAAACACGGATCAACTGATTAAAGCAGTTGCACCATATTTCACTGGATGTACTTCCCCCAGGGCATCCTCGAGTTCATGACTGCCCTGAGAGTAGAGCATTCATTGTAATTTGACACACTGTTGATGTTTGCGCCCAGCGTACCTATTTAAAGGTGCACTGTGCACCTGATATATAATACGGACCATGGTTGGTGGACTTAGCTTTTCATGTTCATGAGGTTCTCAAAATGATACCTATTGAGTTTTGACAGAGTGTGCTAGATTACAAAGATTGCAAAGATTGCACTGTCTCCACTGTTAAGGCAACAGTGCATTTGAACGTAATGAATGGTTGATGGCTGAATAACAATGAGTTTTGCCTCCAAGCCCCATCAGCACTCTTTAATTTACAGATCAATGAACCAGCAGAACTGCTTCGGGAGCAGCCCTGGATGCCCCAGTGATTGAGGAGATAAGGATGCTGGCATTCCTCTTTGAAGGTGATGAAGTTCTGCCTTCTGAAATCATTGATGGCATCAGGGTGGTTAGGTTTTTCACACAAATTCTTTATGAACAAAAAATTGATCATTAACACAGCTGAGTATAAAACAATGGAGGCAGTAGCTGGAGCAAGAAGGTATTTGGAGTTCCACCAATATGGCATGTCAATTGAGGTGATCCGTTGTATGACATTCATGGACTGAGGTTTCCAACTCCCAGATCGTGGCCTTGCAATGTAAAAGGATTAATGTGCTAAAGTAGGCAAAGGGAGTCTTGAGGTTTAACTGGCACGTTGGTAGTGGCGTAGCTATGAAGTCCCTTGAAGTTTGTTATGTTTGAACTGCATTGTATGGGGTTGAGTTTGTGGTGGTGTTCTCTGCCAGGCATTCTAAAAAGTACTAATTTTTAGGGTCAAGCCTGCGAGAGAATGCGCTAGCACATGCGCCTAGTTTGTGAGACACTGTTGAATACATTAAAGGGCTTGGAGCCTCCCCTTTGCTTACCATTTGTTGGCTTGTGTAGCCCTCTTCTTTACAACCTCATAATTCATCAAGGCAGGCTTAACATCAATTTCGTTACTCACTGTGGAGCAGAGACCAAGCACTGATTGATTCAACTTAATCAACTGAGAAATTATTATGTTCTATTTAACTTTTAGTGCCATGCAAACAGAAGGTATGTGACTGGCAAAAACATGACCAGCAGGACAAACAGAATTGCAAAGATTTATTTTCCATAGGTAACTTTCCTTTAATTTGCCAAGTCTTCTTTTCTCACTTTGAACTCATGTTTTTCTTTTGCTTTTGCTTGTAGGCGCTGTTCTCAAAAGATGAGGATTATTTTATTGCAAAGCGACATTGTTTCTTTCAACCCAATCAACTCCACTCCAATCTGTCCCACTCCAATCCACCCCACCCAACACCAATCCTCCCCACTCAATCCAATCCACCCCAGACCAATCCACCGTACTCCAATCCAAACTGCGGACCCCAATCCACTACTTTCCATTCCTGCCAAACCAGCCAACTCCAACCTACTCCACTCCATTTTGTCCCACTCCAATCCAACATAATCTGCTCCCCTCCAAACAAAAACAATCTGCCCCACTCCACGACAATCTGCACCAATCCAAAACAATCAGCCCTAAACCAGACCAAAACAATCTGCCCCATGCCAGTCCAAAACAATCTGCCCCACTCCAATGCTAAACAATCTGCTCTAATATAATCTGCCCCACTCCAATCTAAAACAATCTGCCCCACTTCAATCTGCCCACTCCAATCCAAAAGTCTTCCCCACTCCAATCTGCCTTACTACAATCCAAAACAATCCTCCCCACGCCAATCCAGAACAGTCTGCCCCACTCCAATCTGCCTTACTACAATTCAAAACAATCTGCCCCATTCCAAGCTGCCCAACTCAAACCAAAAACATTTCCCTCACTCCAATCCAAAACAATCTGCCTCACCAATCCAAAACAATATGTCCCACTCCAATCTGCCCCACTCTAATCTGTCCCATTCCAATGTGCCCTACTCAACCCAAACCAATCTTCCCATTCCAATCTGCCCCAAGCCAATTCAAAACTATCTGCACTACTCCAATCCATCCCACTCCAATATGCCCTAATCCAGTTTGCCCCACTCCAATCTGCCCCACTCAGATCAAAAACAATCTGCCCACTTCAATCAGACCGACTCCAAGCCAAACACTCTGCCCACTTCAATCAGCCCCACTCCAATCCATCCCACTCCAATCTTCCCCACTCCAATCTCCCCTACTACAATCTAATCTTCCCAAATCCAATCAAAAACAATTCGCCCAGTCCAATCCGTCCCGCTCCAACTCACCCCACTCCAATCCAGTCTATCTCACCCTGTAGCGATCGCCAATGCCGGCGTGGCAGGGAGAAAGAGACTCCGTGTTGAGCGTCCTTTAAGGAAATACTACATGTCCCAGAAGGCCATGCGGCGCTGGAGATTGGGACAATGGGAGGACTCTATTTAAACTCCTCCCATAGAACGGTACGGTGCTTGTCAATTTGTTCCCGGGTTTTCCATCGAGTCGGATGGTGTGTCCCCGCCGGAGTTTGTTGCCTCTATGCTTATCGCCGACGAAGAGCCTGCGAGGTCAGAGTTCCTGTGTTCCAGCTTCGCCGACGAAGAGCCTGCGAGGTCAGAGTTCCTGTGTTCCAGCTTCGCCGACGAAGAGCCTGCGAGGTCAGAGTTCCTTTGGGTCCGTTAATACAAGCCGTATCCTGCATTGCAAGTATACCTGTGGAGTGCGGGCTCGCCTCCTACGCTTTCTCTTATTTTCTCTGGTAACCTTTTGTCCCGTATAAACGGAGTGCACATCTTTTTGGTTTTCATTTACACTGGGGTTAAGTAGTCTATCTACTATCAGTTCTAATTGGATCAAAACTTCGTAGTTACCTGAAACTATTCTTTTCCACAAGGAGCATTGTGGTCACTACGAGAGGTGTATATATACGCCTCGTACGAGAAGCCTAACAGAACCTGATATTGGCAAACGGAGGTGTGCGAAGACAGAGAAGTGGAGATAACTTCTTAGTACTTTTGGCAAGATCCCCATAACCGTGTTACATACATTATCTTGATTTATTCACGGCGCCAGGTGTGGAGGAGTCTAGTGGCAGAGGGGAACTTATCTTCTGCTCTCTGTCTTCTCCTCCTCCTGCAGTATATCAATACCGGTGACTTCGTGGGTAAACTTAGACCAGAGATTAAAAGGAGCATCAGAAACCCCATTGCCATTCCACCTCACGGCGCCCTTCCGTACATGCTCAGATAGTGGTGATATTTCCATTGTTGGGTATTGTGCTGAGGGGAGTTGGGAGGACTATCGTCTTATCGTCTCCGCTGGCCATTGGATTCAGGTTAGTGGCACGTGCGTGTTCTTGCGCTGCTTTCAATCCCGACAGATTGACAAGCCCAAGAATACCGTCCAGCCTAGACGATGGATACGAACACCATCCTTACCTCCTTATTGGAGAGCTTTACAGAATTGCAACAAGAAGTCCAGACCTCTCGCGCAGAGAACCAAGCCTTATATAAAGAGGTATCCGACTTGCGTAGAGAGATGTCGGATCTTGCGCTTAAGGATCCTGTTGTGAAACTGTTGATTAGACCAGCCACTTTGCCCCCGCCTCCTTCTTTCCAACCAGGGGGATCTTTTGTGGCTCCATCCACCTCTACAGAGGCCAATCCAACTGTACACATAATCCAAAACCATGGTATATCTCTTGCTCCTCCCGAAAGGTTTTATGGAGACCCTAAAAAATTTGAGACATTCCTGAATCAATGCCGTCTTCACTTCCTATGTAAGCCTATGGTCTTTCAGGATGAGGCATCCAAAACAGCCTTTATGATGTCATATATGGGTGGGAATGCGTCGAGTTGGACCATCCCCTTACTGGAACGGAATGATCCTGTGCTACACGATTTTTCCGATTTCTGTCTTGAGTTAAGGAAATTATTCGTCAGGAAGTCCCAAATGATGTCCCTAGACCGTGAGTTAATGACTCTACGACAGGGATTGCAAGACCTATTGTCCTACATTACCACGTTTAATCGCCTCATTGTAGAAACAGACTAGTCGGTTCAGAAAAGGATCTCTTTGTTTTATCAGGGCCTGAGGTTTGAACTGAAGGATGTGTTAGCACAGGTGGTGCAACTACCTTCTACTTGTGAGGAACTCATTGATTTAACCGTCCAACTGGATCACCGGTTGTTGGAGCGGAAAGGGGACAGAAACAGGGGAGATAATAGGTTTTCTTATCCCATGGCAAGACCCTGGCAGGGGGGTGAGGACAAAACCAAGGCTTTTGAAGGACCTGAACCCATGCAGATCGGAGGGATTCGTGGTCCTCTCACCATGGAAGAAAAGGACAGGAGACGGAGACTCAAACTTTGTCTGTATTGTGGCAAAGGTGGACATTTTATTAAAGAGTGTAGAGCCAGGAATTACGTTCCAGAAAAGAATCCCCTACCCCGAGTACAGGCCACCATGAACTCGAGTGAGCCATCCGAAAACTGAAGGTCTCGGATCAGATAGAGACCTCTGATTTGAGACGCCCGCCTAACATGGTCTCCCCTTTTGTGGCAAACACCCTTCACACTGCAGTCGCCCATATGAACGTAAGTGTGACTATATGGATAACGTCCCATGACCCTTTACGAGTAGATGCCCTGTTGGACTCAGGGGCCACGGGAAACTATATTGACCAAGACTTCGCATTCAGAATGGGTATTCCCTGTGAAAAGAAGCGGACGCCCGAGACTGTTAAGGCAGTGGACGGAACGGTCCTTTCATTGGGCCCTGTAGTGCACCACACCCTTTCATTATTGATGGAATTCGGGTTGGACCACCATGAACACATCCAGTTCGATCTCATTGATGCCCCACAATTCTGTCTTATCCTGGGTATGCCCTGGCTCACTTTACATGATCCTTTAGTGAGCTGGTCATCACGAACTGTCAGTATGACCTCTGAATATTGTAAGGAACATTGTCAGAACAAGGAAACCTGTAACTCCGCACCCGAACCCTCACCCGCTACTTACCTAGCTAGTGCATGTACCGTTGACTTGTTTTGCTGTGCCACGGTCCTGCTGGTTGAATACCGTGAGTTTCATGCCTTGTTCGACAAGAAAAAGGCCACCCAACTACATCCTCATCGTGCATATGATTGCAGTGTAGATCTTGTCCCAGGTGCGGATATTCCTTGCAGCAGGGTGTATGCTTTGACGGAAAAAGAGACTCTGTATCTGAAGACCTACATAGATGAAAATTTGGCTACTGGGTTTATAAGACACTCCACCTCTCCTGCCTCTTCGCCCATGTTCTTTATACCAAAGAAGGACTGCGAAGAGTTAAGACCGTGTATTGACTATAGAGCCATAAACAGAGTGACAATTAAGAACCGATACCCTCTACCCCTGATCCCCGTTTTGATGGATCAATTGAAGGGAGCTCGATATTTCACCAAACTCGATCTCCGTGGAGCTTACCATCTTGTTCGAGTAAAGAAGGGGGACGAGTGGAAAACTGCATTTAGGACCAAATTCGGCCTCTACGAATATCAAGTGATGCCTTTTGGCCTCTGCAACGCCCCGGCCGCCTTCCAGTTTTTCATGGACGAGGTGTTAAGGGGGTGTTTGGAATCCTTTTGTGTGGTTTACATTGATGACATTCTGATTTATTCAGCATCTCTTTTGGAACACATCACACATGTAAAGACCGTGTTGGGAAGGCTACAACAAAACTCGCTGTATGCCAAGTTAGAGAATTGCCTCTTTCATGTCCAAGAGGTAGCCTTTCTGGGGTATGTGATTGATGCTCAAGGGTTCAGGATGGACATGAGTAAGGTCGACGCCATACTGACCTGGAAAACGCCACAGAATGTCAAGTCTGTGCAGAGCTTTCTTGGCTTTGCCAATTATTATCGGCGATTCGTTCAAGATTTCTTCAAGATCATTCATCCTATCACGTCCCTCTTGCGAAAGAACGTTCCTTTCATATGGGGAGAGGAGGCAGAGGGGGCATTCCAACTTCTTAAGGAGAGGTTCACCCAAGCACCCATTCTTAGACACCCAGACCCTCAGCTGCCATTCATTCTTGAAACAGACGCATCCCAATATGCCCTCGGTGGAGTCTTGTCACAACGTCACCCTTCCACAGGGCAGCTCCATCCAGTGGCATATTATTCAAAGAAGCTCACGCCCTGTGAAGTCAATTATACCATCACGGACAAAGAGCTTCTTGCCATCAAAAGAGCATGTGAGGAGTGGAGACATTATCTCCTAGGGGCATTACATACAGTGGAAATCATTACGGATCACCGTAATTTGTTGTTTCTGAAAACGGCAAAGGCCTTGACTCCCCGTCAACTGAGGTGGACACTTTTCTTTTCCGACTTTGACTTTGTGATCAAGTATAGACCCGGAACACGTAACAGAAAAGCAGACGCACTCTCCAGGTTGGGGGATGAGGAGACGATAGCTCCCATTGAACCCCCTTCTATACTTAAGGAGACAGAGCACTCGGAGACATCTATTGCCTTGATCACCTCCGAAGATTTCCTGGAGGACGTCAGAGTTGCCCTATCCGACCTGGACATACCGTCCTGGGTCCAAGAAGAGCCAGCACACCGATGCGAAAAGGATCAGCTAGCGTACCATTACCATGCATTGTACATACCCCGGACTGAATTACAGCACCAGGTGTTGGAATGGGCCCACGATTCTGTATTGGGTGAACACATGGGCATTTACAAGACCACCACTACTGTGGAACGATCGTTTTGGTGGCCTGGTGACCGAGCTGACGTGAAGAAATACGTAAAAAATTGTGCGATTTGTGCCCAAGGAAAGTCCTGTCATACAAAAACATCGGGTCTGCTGCATCCGTTACCGATTCCTCCCAAGCCATGGCATACCTTGTCTATGGATTTTATTGTGTAGATGCCCCCCTGTGATCATCAGACAGTCATTCTGGTAGTAGTTGACCATCTTACGAAAATGGGACATTTTATATCTTTACCTGGTCTGCCTTCCTACTGGGAGTTGGCTCAAGTTTTCCTGCAACACATTGTGCAAGCACATTGATTACCGAGTGTGTTAATAACGGATCGCGGGACACAATTCACTTCTAGTTTTTGGAAGGCTCTCTGTACCATCCTCCAGATCGACGCACGCTTGTCCTCCAGCTACCCTCCACAAACGGATGGTAAAACGGAACGTTTGAATCAAACTCTTGAACAATATCTTCGCTGTTTTACATTACAAAACACCACTGAATGGACCACCCTTTTGTGGTTGGCGGAATTCACTTACAATAATGCTGAACATGCCACCTTGGGTTGTTCTCCTTTCTTTTGCCTTTATGGATTCCACCGAAACATGCTTCCCTTTGATTGGCCGGCTGAATCCCTGGTTCCTACCATTCATGAACACCATGCTCAACTTAGGGCAGTCCTGATAGATGCTCGGAACTGTTTGGAAAAAGCCCAAGCAGCCCAGAAGCTCTTTGCTGATAGGAGAAGGTCCCTAGAACCGGAGTATAAGGTGGGGGATAAAGTCTGGCTTTCCACACGTAACCTGCACCTGAAAGGGATTAGTAAATTGAAGCCTAAGTTTGTTGGTCCCTATGGTATTTGTGAGGTGGTGAATTCCGTGGACATGAAACTCTCCCTACCTGTGTCATGGTCCATTCATCCTGTGTTTCACGTGTCACTCCTACGTCCTTGCCTTCCGGGCGTTCGATTACCGGAACGCCCTTGACCTGTGGAGGTTGAGGGTCAGGACGAATATGAGGTCTTGTCTATCCTGGATTCTCGCATGGTGTGTGGCAGGATTCAGTACCTGGTTGATTGGAAGGGGTATGGTCCCGAGGACCGGACCTGGGAACCTGTGGATAATCTTCATTGTCCTGACTTGGTTGCTCAATTTCATGAGAGAAACCCTGGTAAGCCGGGTCGACCGCCGGGACGGCTGTCCTCGAGAGGGGGTACTGTAGCGATCGCCAATGCCGGCGTGGCAGGGAGAAAGAGACTCCGTGTTGAGCGTCCTTTAAGGAAATACTACATGTCCCAGAAGGCCATGCGGCGCTGGAGATTGGGACAATGGGAGGACTCTATTTAAACTCCTCCCATAGAACGGTACGGTGCTTGTCAATTTGTTCCCGGGTTCTCCATCGAGTCAGATGGTGTGTCCCCGACGGAGTTTGTTGCCTCTATGCTTATCGCGGACGACGAGCCTGCGAGGTCAGAGTTCCTGTGTTCGAGCTTCGCCGACGAAGAGCCTGCGAGGTCAGAGTTCCTGTGTTCCAGCTTCGCCGACGAAGAGCCTGCGAGGTCAGAGTTCCTTTGGGTCCGTTAATACAAGCCGTATCCTGCATTGCAAGTATACCTGTGGAGTGCGGGCTCGCCTCCTACGCTTTCTCTTATTTTCTCTGGTAACCTTTTGTCCCGTATAAACGGAGTGCACATCTTTTTGGTTTTTATTTACACTGGGGTTAAGTAGTCTATCTACTATCAGTTCTAATTGGATCAAAACTTCGTAGTTACCTGGAACTATTCTTTTCCACAAGGAGCATTGTGGTCACTACGAGAGGTGTATATATACGCCTCGTACGAGAAGCCCAACAGAACCTGATATTGGCAAACGGAGGTGTGCGAAGACAGAGAAGTGGAGATAACTTCTCAGTACTTTTGGCAAGATCCCCATAACCGTGTTACGTACATTATCTTGATTTATTCACGGCGCCAGGTGTGGAGGAGTCGGTGAGTCTAGTGGCAGAGGGGAAGGGAGTTCAGGCAATAGCAGCTTGTGGTACTTATCTTCTGCTCTCTGTCTTCTCCTCCCCCTGCAGTATATCAATACCGGTGACTTTGTGGGTAAACTTCGACAAGAGATTAAATGGAGCATCAGACACCCCATTGCCATTCCACCTCACGCCGCCCTTCCGTACATGCTCAGATAGTGGTGATATTTCCATTGTTGGGTATTGTGCTGAGGGGAGTTGGGAGGACTATCATCTTATCGTCTCTGCTGGCCATCGGAATCAGGTTAGTGGCGCGTGCGTGTTCTTGCGCTGCTTTCAATCCCGACACACCCCAATCCACCCATTCCATCCTAATTCATCCCACTCTAATCCACCCTTACTCCAATCAAATCAAATCCACCCACACCAATCCAATCCACCCCACTCCAGTCCAATACACCTCACCCGAAATCCAATCCACCCGACTCCCTCCCCAATCAACCCCACCACAATCCAATCCACCCCACTCCAATCCAAAACAATCTTCTCCACTCCAATCCAAAGCAATATGCCTTACTCCAATCTACCACACTCAATTCCGAAACAATCTGCACCACTTCAATCCAAAATGATCCACCCACTCCAATCCAGAACAATCTGTCCGCTTCAATTTGCTTCACTCTAATCCAAAACAATGTACCCCACTCCAATAAATTCTGCTCCAATCCAAAACAATGTACCCCACATCAATGAGCCCCACACCAATCCAAAACATTCTGCCCCACTCCAATCCGGTCCACTCCAATCTGCCTCACTCCAATCCAGAACAATCTGCCCCACTCTAATCCAAAACATTGTACCCCATTCCAATCCAAAACAATCTGCCCCATTCCAATCTAAAAACATCCACCCTACTTCAATCCGCCCACTCCAAACCAATTGACCTCACTCTGGTCAATCCACTCAATTGCAGTCCACTCCAAACCACCCTATTCTAATCTCATCCACCCCACCCCAATCCAATCCACCTCACCCCAAGCAATCTAATCCATCCCACCCCAATCCAATCCACCTGACCCCATTTCGATCCACCTGACCCCAATACAATCCACCTCATCCAGACCACCCACTCCAATCCACCTCACTCCACTCAATCAAACCCACTTTACCACAATCATATCCACCACAATCTACTCCAATCCAATCCACTGCACTAGATCAGTTCACTCCAACCCACTCCACCCTATTCTACCCCACTCCACTCTACGACACTGCATTCTACGACTCTGAACCACTGAACTCTGATCCCCTGTACTCCCCTGTACTCACCTCTACAACACTCTACTCCCCCTACTCCACTCTACGACATTCTAATCCGAGATATCAAGGCCACAGAACTCTACTCGCACCACTGCACTCTAGGACATGCTACTAAGTTTTAGCCATGCTGAACAGCAGCTGCACTGGTGTACAACATGGCAAAAAACACATTGCATATAGTTCCTGTATAGGCAAGACCTATTGGTTTTGCCAATGCTTATGCCTTAAAGCTTGCAGGATCATAGTAATGCTCAGTTATCAGAGGCAGTGGTACCTCTCTTAGCCCATTATTTATGTATGCATTTCTCCACAGACAAAGAATGGGTAAACCGTTTCAGATCCCAGGCCCTTTTTTCGAGTGAGGTTGCATTTTAACTTAAATTCAGATATTTATAAAACCGTATTCAGACAAGGATTGCACATTCTAGCTAACCTTCAACAAGAAAACTCATAGCAATCATTAAGGTGAAATTCCCTTTAAGTCCTCAAGAGGCTTGTAGATTCCCTTGACGTAACAAAGCACTACAAGGAAGAGTAACACTTTATTATTTATGATTTTTTTGCCGTTGCATCCATAATGAATGTAAACAGTAATGTTTGAAATGTGACATCTGTCAAATGTCTCCTCCTTATGTAAAGCCCTGTGATTTATAATGATGGCTTGTTCAATGTATATAAAAGGTAAAAATGAAAGTCCCATAGAGGTGTGGTGCAGCGGTCAGGGCGGCTGGCTCACGGAACCACTGGGCTCATGGTTTGATCCCCAGCACCAGAGACACATCAGCTCAGCATCCTGTGACTCTGGGCAACAGCTCACTTAATCTCCCTGATAGCTCCCAGCGCCTTGAGACCCTTACGGGTGATTAGATTGCGCTTTACAAATACCGGGTTATACCACCAAATGGCTAACAGAGGTCAAACATTCTCTGTTGGCCCAGTTAAGGATTATCCATTTTCTACCAGGGGGTCGATTTGGTTGAAATCAAGGCTGCATATAGTGAAGCTCTCAGGAATGTGTTCACAGGAAAGGTGGTTCAGAGTTCACAGTGCTGTGTATTGTGGCTGTGAGCTGCAGATTTGGTTGGAGTGAATTTAGCAGGCTATTTTTAGGTCGAGCCTAGGCAGCACTTGCGCTGTCGCTTAGCGACCTGTGGTAATTTCTATGTGAAGTTCCAACACCACCCATTGCATGCTTTTGTTTTTCATCTGTGTATGTCGGTGCCCTTCAAAAATCCTTGCTTTCCAGTGGTCAATCCTGTCTCTTTGTCCCTCTGTTTTATCTTCCATTCCTCCCATGCAGCAGGTACTAAGTACTGTCTCATCACGCTACAGTTCTATATTTGTTCTTTGGGGGACTACTTTTTTCTCGATTTCCTGCTCTGTTTCTGTTTGCCTGTGTGCAGTTTCGGCACCATAGCTGATTAAATTTAAATATAGGTATCCTCCCTCCCACCTCAGCTTAATTCCACAGTTGTATTGGGGATACGCCTTGCGCCATGCCTCCTGCTTCGTTGGTTATATTTTTTAGGCTTTTAGCTATTTTCGATGTTGACTGTCATTTGGGCTTCTTTTTAGGAGAATATTTGTTTGATTTTGGGCCTTGTTTTAAGGAGGATTGGGCTTGTGGTTGTATTTTTTTTTTTATATCGAACAGAAGGTTTTGGAGTTGTTTTACTGCAATTTGAAGTGTTTACATTTAATAATTTGAATGGGTTTCGCAAAAAAACTGTTGAAACATGCCTTTTTGAATACTACAAAAATCGTTAAGATGACACTGGTTAAAGAGAACTTAATGATTTTAAGTAACCAGCATTACTATAGTTCATAGGCATGGCTGAACAATCAGAATAGATATCTGAAATTCACAAGTACCGTATCCAATACAACAATGGTCTTTCTGGATTTAAGCATATACACGGAGGATGGCAGGCTGAAGAGTAGAACCCACTTCAAACCCACTTCCAGGAACTGCTTATTACGGTACGACAGTTTCCACCCCAGACACCTCAGGGAGAACCTACCATATGGGCAATTTTTGCGCCTCAGAAGAAACTGTACAGAATTGAACCAGTTCAACAAACAAGCTAAGGACCTCAAAACGAAACTAATACAGAGGCAATATCCAGTAAAAACCATTGACAGGGCAATGAAAAGGGCCAGGAATAATCACAGGGATGCACTCCTTGAAGACAATCCGCAAGACAAAGAAGTGAAAAAAAGACCAATATGTGTCACAACCTACACAACCATGTCCAACGAAGTATCGAAAGTAATCAACAAACACTGGAGGATACTAAACTGTGGCCAATTGGACTTTGAAAAACCAATGTATGCACACCGCAGGGGCAGAAACATCAAGGACATACTGGTACACACAAGACCTCGCCAGAACCCTACAGGCAGACAAACCACCATAGGAGTTCAAGGACATTTCCCCTGTGGAGATTGCAGCAGTTGCCACTTAACTCGCAAAAGCAAGATCATACATTTCAGGAACGGTACATCATGGGAGCAACGAGAATTTTCAAACTGCAACACAAAAAATGTAGTCTACATGATTACATGCCCATGTGGCCTTGAGTACATAGGCATGACCTCCCGACCTGTAAAAGTGAGAATAGGAGAACACAAAAGCAACATACGATGCAAAAAAACAACCACAAAGATGGCATCTCACTTCTTGGAACAACAACACTGCGTCAACGATCTGCATTGGACCGTAATTGAACGTATGCCATCAGAAACCGGCCTACTTCAGAAAGAACAACGTTGGGTCTTTCGTTTGGGCACCCATTTGGAAGGCCTAAATGATGATATCCCTTGGGGTCAATTGTCTGGATAAAACCCAGAAAATCCTGGAGTATATGTAATATGTATACAAAACTGTATTCAGAGAAACAATGGCTCTCATCAATCTGTAAACTGTGATGGCCATGCCTATGCTATCCTCTTCCCCCCTCTCTCTCCTCTCAAAAGCCTAGGTTAAAAACTCACTGATTCATCCCATACACTAGCCCTAGTGCCGCGTAAAAGTAAGCGAAACCAGAGTCTTTAACATAGGAGTAGTGTACCAAAGCGCACATCTCATAGACCACACCATCTACCCATGCGCCCAGTAGTAACGATTATCTGGGAAATCTATGACATACACGCATGCGCATTGTTGGTTACAAAAGTCACTACCTGATTTAACATGCTCAGAACGACACATGGTACTCCACAAACAGGTCCATGATTATGATAGGCTCAAAGGCGGATGTTCCTTATATGGTCTGCACACCACATCCGTCAATTAACGAATCAAAGAGCACTATGAGGCCCTTATATACCACAACCCTGAACGCTAAGCATTACCAGCGGAGCATCGCAGGGTGGTAGAAGGAGGCCTACTTAGGCGGATTTTGTGAGTATTAGATAAAACATTTCTACAGAAACCTTCCTGGCAAAAACCCGGACAGTGAGTAAAATACTGAAACCGACTCTTTACCCACACAGATTAAGAATCCACCTACCTACCCTGGCGTTCTGGATATGCTCATGAGGCAGAACAAGACAGTCACAATGAGTATGATTTTAGAACCATTACAAACTGACAGTGTGTCATTTATGTGTTTTGTGTGTGTTTTTCCTTTACAGGTTTATTTAACCGTTTGGGGCTCCAGGTGACTGCACCTGTCTGAGCCATTCCCGTGTGGAAACCAAACTTATTCATCTTTTCTTTTCCTTTTTAGGACATGCAATTGCATGATCCAAAGAAACCGCTGTAGGCACATAATAGCCTTATTTTCACTGTAAATATGTTCACTTTTTTCTAATTTAAGAGAAAAACATTTTTTCTTAAAGAAACGTGAGTAGGGTTGGGAAGTTGTGCACCCGTCCTGAAGAAGGAACACCCAGTTCCGAAACATGTCGACGCACACCAGAGGAAGTGTCCATAATAAAGACCACTGACCTCACCTTGCACTTTTTTTAACAGCACCAGCCAGAGGTTCCGAATAAAGTTTTTTCTGATAACCGACTAGCCAGGTGCTTTTTAAACCCTCACCACACCCTTCACTCACATTTTCTCAATACCCCATCATTTGCACGTAACACACACCACACATAGTCAACCTCTTCAGTGCTCCCGCGTAGTCGCTGGTCGCAGCACGCCGCATCCCTCTAGCGGGATGCGAAGACCCCGATGATGAAGCATGACACCAAGGGGCCTGTTGGTGTGTAAGGGGTATTTTTCACAACACTGAGTGTCCCCCATCCTTGAGGGGTACACTCCGAGTAGGATTCTTCTTGTTTAATTATCAGTGCCCGTGGAGTGAGAATCCTGTCTCTAAACTCTACCTCCCCCCATTGTTATTTTCTGTTCAAGGCAGCGCAGAGCTGCGGGAGTCTTTTTCTCCAATTACATCCCACACACACATAAAGACACACACCTTAGTTATCATAAGCCAGCGGTCCTTTCAAAAATGGAAGACGAACACGGCCTCACCTTTGCAGAGGAGGAAATCGACAAAATTCTATCAGACTCCAACCTTTTTGAAGGCTTAAGCAACCAGGAAACTGGTCCGAACACCAATGATTGGAATGAGTTGCTAAATTTAAGACGCAGTCAGATAAAAGCAGCCCTTCACGGTTTGTTCATGACCGAGTACCTTCGCAATAAAATGGCACCACCGGGTCTAATTGTTAAAAACGAACCACTCATTTTTCAAAATGACTTAATATTTAAAAAGGAATGGGCATTGATATCCTGGCACTGCTCGAGAGACTGGTTGGTACTAATAGTAAAAACTGCCGCCAGAATAACGCAGGAACTGAAAATTGAAATTAACAAGATAGAGGTCCAGCTCAATACGTACATAACTCCAAAAGAGTTAAAAACCAGACTGGACGAATTGAACCAGCAGATGACAGACTTTGAGTTCACTTTAAAACAGAGCAAAACAAACAAACTGGCCAAGGATGTAGCAAAATTCACTCCAGAAAACGCGTACCCATACACGAAAGCGGATTATGTCTCCAGGAATACCAATAGTGATGCGGACAGCGACGTCTCAGACACCGGATCCTCAGGATCAAATTCAAGTGGTAATAGAGGATCCAGACAACGACGAGGAGGTTGGGGACAACGGAGACTACAATTCCCCAAACAAAGGGGATGGAGGGATTATCAACCGCAAAACCAATATCCGCAATACCTAGGCCGCCAACAATTCAACCCTTTCCAATTTGGGCCACCACCAGGAACACTAAGTTACCCACAGTGGAACCAGGAATATAACGAAGGTTTCTATGGTCAACAGCAGTCTTTTGGAGGCCAACAACAGCCTTTTTTAGGCACACGCCAGACCACACGAGGACGAAACCGGAAAGGCAACAACGTGGCTTGGCAGGACCAGGAACAGCCAAACGCTCGGACAACCAGGAGCATGACCGGGTCCCTCCCCAACCAGCCATCGACAAGCAAGAGAGGAACCTAATAGTCAATCTAACACCGTTGAGACTAACAACGACGCAGGAAAACATATTAAACAAAGGATTGGGGTTTGTACCTACTCATAAACCAGACATATTCAGACTCAACATGGAACTGCAGGAGTTCTTTCGGAAATTGAAGCTACAAGCTTTCTTCAAAGACAAACCACCACCAGAGGACAAAACAGACACCGGCTTGAAGTTAAAATCAACCTTCACCCCGCCGGACTCTGCGATACCGGTTGAAATCCTAACTTTCGAAAAAGCAGTCATTACAGAGGTCAACCAACTTAACACCAAGGAACGGAACACCTTCCACAACACCAGTGGTGATGAACATCAAGCCCTGAGGGAACTAACAAACAATAGCGAACTAGTTATCAAACCAGCAGACAAGGGGGGTGCCATCGTACTACAAACCCTTGAGGCCTATGATACGGAGTGCAGATGTTTATTATCGGATGAACGTAATTACAAAATCCTACACGAAGACCCAACGGAAAGATTACGCATCAGGATTGGGGGAATGGTGGAGGAAGGCCTAGCCCACAACTGGTTAAGTAAAAAAGAGGCAGACTTCTTACAACAACCATCACCACGGATACCGTACTTTTATTGCATCCCTAAAATCCACAACAACATCAGCAACCCACCAGGGAGACCAATCGTCTCCGGGATTGGGTCCATCCTGGAACCCCTGTCAAAGTTTGCAGACGCATTTCTCCGTCCCTTGGTACAATCCACCAGTACCTACCTAAAAGATACCAAGGCAGTATTACAACTATTGGAAGAAAAAGAATTTGATCCATCAAAACAGTTCCTACTAAGCCTCGATGTAGAGAGCTTATACACCAGTCTCCCTCATGACGAGACATTACAAATCATAGAGGAAGTTCTCTTCAGTAGCAGATGGAAATACCAAACCCCGCGTAATCTGGTCCTTGAGTGCATCTCCATGGCGTTGCAAGAAAACTTCTTCCAATACGACCAGACCTTGTATCTACAGACCCATGGAACAAGCATGGGTAGTACATTTGCTCCGAGTCTGGCTGGTCTGTATGTGTACCACCTGGAACATAACAGAATCCTCAACACAGACAACCCATATCACTCCCAGATCAATACCTGGAAAAGGTATATAGACGATATTTTCATAATTTGGGATGGCGATCTGGAGAGTGCCTCAAATTTTGTGGCATGGCTGAACAATCAGAATAGATATCTGAAATTCACAAGTACCGTATCCAATACAACAATGGTCTTTCTGGATTTAAGCATATACACGGAGGATGGCAGGCTGAAGAGTAGAACCCACTTCAAACCCACTTCCAGGAACTGCTTATTACGGTACGACAGTTTCCACCCCAGACACCTCAGGGAGAACCTACCATATGGGCAATTTTTGCGCCTCAGAAGAAACTGTACAGAATTGAACCAGTTCAACAAACAAGCTAAGGACCTCAAAACGAAACTAATACAGAGGCAATATCCAGTAAAAACCATTGACAGGGCAATGAAAAGGGCCAGGAATAATCACAGGGATGCACTCCTTGAAGACAATCCGCAAGACAAAGAAGTGAAAAAAAGACCAATGTGTCACAACCTACACAACCATGTCCAACGAAGTATCGAAAGTAATCAACAAACACTGGAGGATACTAAACTGTGGCCAATTGGACTTTGAAAAACCAATGTATGCACACCGCAGGGGCAGAAACATCAAGGACATACTGGTACACACAAGACCTCGCCAGAACCCTACAGGCAGACAAAACCACCATAGGAGTTCAAGGACATTTCCCCTGTGGAGATTGCAGCAGTTGCCACTTAACTCGCAAAAGCAAGATCATACATTTCAGGAACGGTACATCATGGGAGCAACGAGAATTTTCAAACTGCAACACAAAAAATGTAGTCTACATGATTACATGCCCATGTGGCCTTGAGTACATAGGCATGACCTCCCGACCTGTAAAAGTGAGAATAGGAGAACACAAAAGCAACATACGATGCAAAAAAACAACCACAAAGATGGCATCTCACTTCTTGGAACAACAACACTGCGTCAACGATCTGCATTGGACCGTAATTGAACGTAGGCCATCAGAAACCGGCCTACTTCAGAAAGAACAACGTTGGGTCTTTCGTTTGGGCACCCATTTGGAAGGCCTAAATGATGATATCCCTTGGGGTCAATTGTCTGGATAAAACCCAGAAAATCCTGGAGTATATGTAATATGTATACAAAACTGTATTCAGAGAAACAATGGCTCTCATCAATCTGTAAACTGTGATAGCCATGCCTATGCTATCCTCTTCCCCCCTCTCTCTCCTCTCAAAAGCCTAGGTTAAAAACTCACTGATTCATCCCATACACTAGCCCTAGTGCCGCGTAAAAGTAAGCTAAACCAGAGTCTTTAACATAGGAGTAGTGTACCAAAGAGCACATCTCATAGACCACACCATCTACCCATGCGCCCAGTAGTAACGATTATCTGGCAAATCTATGACATACACGCATGCGCATTGTTGGTTACAAAAGTCACTACCTGATTTAACATGCTCAGAACGACACATGGTACTCCACAAACAGGTCCATGATTATGATAGGCTCAAAGGCGGATGTTCCTTATATGGTCTGCACACCACATCCGTCAATTAACGAATCAAAGAGCACTACGAGGCCCTTATATACCACAACCCTGAACGCTAAGCATTACCAGCGGAGCATCGCAGGGTGGTAGAAGGAGGCCTACTTAGGCGGATTTTGTGAGTATTAGATAAAACATTTCTACAGAAACCTACCTGGCAAAAACCCGGACAGTGAGTAAAATACTGAAACCGACTCTTTACCCACACAGATTAAGAATCCACCTACCTACCCTGGCGTTCTGGATATGCTCATGAGGCAGAACAAGACAGTCACAATGAGTATGATATTAGAACCATTACAAACTGACAGTGTGTCATTTATGTGTTTTGTGTGTGTTTTTACTTTACAGGTTTATTTAACCGTTTGGGGCTCCAGGTGACTGCACCTGTCTGAGCCATTCCCGTGTGGAAACCAAACTTATTCATCTTTTCTTTTCCTTTTTAGGACATGCAATTGCATGATCCAAAGAAACCGCTGTAGGCACATAATAGCCTTATTTTCACTGTAAATATGTTCACTTTTTTCTAATTTAAGAGAAAAACATTTTTTCTTAAAGAAACGTGAGTAGGGTTGGGAAGTTGTGCACCCGTCCTGAAGAAGGAACACCCAGTTCCGAAACATGTCGACGCACACCAGAGGTAGTGTCCATAATAAAGACCACTGACCTCACCTTGCACTTTTTTTAACAGCACCAGCCAGAGGTTCCGAATAAAGTTTTTTCTGATAACCGACTAGCCAGGTGCTTTTTAAACCCTCACCACACCCTTCACTCACATTTTCTCAATACCCCATCATTTGCACGTAACACACACCACACATAGTCAACCTCTTCAGTGCTCCCGCGTAGTCGCTGGTCGCAGCACGCCGCATCCCTCTAGCGGGATGCGAAGACCCCGATGATGAAGCATGACACCAAGGGGCCTGTTGGTGTGTGAGGGGTATTTTTCACAACACTGAGTGTCCCCCATCCTTGAGGGGTACACTCCGAGTAGGATTCTTCTTGTTTAATCACCATTTAGAAACTGCAGAAGTGAAGTATGCAGCGCTACATACAAAAAGAAGTTGAGGAGCATCTGAACCGGACTCCGTCTCGACTCCGGTAGCACAGCCAATAATCTTTTGCTATATTTCAACCACTTCTTTAGGTTGAGCCTACCAAACAGTGCATTTGCAAAAGACATATTTTGGACTTACCAAGAAAATACAGGTGCTTGCAGCGGGCCCCACTGCTTACCAATAGTTGACTTCACTGTCACTTAATTGTCTACTTCTTATTCGATGGCTTTTCATGCCCCAGCTTGTCAACATTGTGTTTGTCCCTCCCATGGAGCCAAGCCTCTTTACCATCTTTCTGTTTGGCTCTCTAAGCTGTCTAACTTGTGATTTTCTCCCACCCTCCACCTTGCTCTCTATCTGCCATGTGCTTGCTCCCCCACTCCCCTTCCCTCCTCCTCCCACAGGAGTCAGCATGGTCGCTGCATGTGGTCCTGTGGGACTCCTGCTGGAATGGAAACAAACATATAACAAGCATTACAAAAGGGGGTGGTGATGGGCGGAGCATCTGAATCAATCCAACACTCACACCCAGTCAAAAGATCTGGGTTTAATCCATCACCGTTCTTTAGCCCACTCTGCCACCCCAGTTCAGACATGGCTATATGCAAATCAGTCTGACCCTGTGCCTCATGGGAACAGTCCAGCCCGAACTTCCAAGCCATGTCTTCCCTGGACCGGAAACAAGCTTCCGAATACCGGTTTCTGGCATTCCAGCCGTCTTCAGCCCGGCTTGCTTGGATCCAGTGGCAAAGTGAGCAAGGGACTCACGTCTGAGCATACCCTGCCACACTTATGGCGGCCAAAAGCGGTACAAAAGGGGGTGGTGATGGGCGGAGAATATGAATCAATCAAACACTCACACCCAGTCAAAAGATCTGGGTTTAATCCATCACCGTTCTTTAGCCCACTCTGCCACCCCAGTTCAGACATGCCTATATGCAAATCAGTCTGACCCTGTGCCTCATGGGAACAGTCCAGCCCGAACTGCCAAGCCATGTCTTCCCTGGACCGGAAACAAGCTTCCGAGGACCGGTTTCTGGCATTCCAGCCGTCTTCAGCCCGCCTTGCTGGAATCCAGTGGCAAAGTGAGCAAGTGATTCACGTCTGAGCATACCCTATAACAAGCATTGGCATAGCCAATAGGTCTCACCTTTGGGATTTTATAAGTGTTTAGTTATCCAGCACAATATCCTTGGTGCAACAACATCAACTGTTGCATGGCTAAACTTTTATAAGGTCCCAAAGGCAAGACCTATTGGCTATGGGAATGCTTGTTTAGTTATTATTTCTTCCCATGACTCATGTCATTGGTAGCTGAGCGCTATGGTACTACCAATGACATTTAGCATAGGGCTCAGCTACCAATTACATGGGACAGCTAACAGGAGGCTCCGGCGGCATTGCAGACAGGCGAGACAGGCAGCACTGTCATTGGGTAGCTGAGCGCTACCAATGATAACGGACTACCACATCGCCTAATTGTCTGACATGATGCAAATTGAGAGCTGGACCAATCATGGTCCAACTCTGACCTGCCCCCGCCCTGCTTAGCCCTCAGCAAGTGCACACTGCGCAGGCTCCTCTCCAGTCAGACAGAGAGAGTTCAGCGAGAGAAGCACCTCTCTGTCCTGCGCTTTGTGTTCAGATATAACAATAGATTCATTTAAAACTATTTAAAACTTGAAGTTTTAGGGCTTTTTGACAGCCTGTACGTTTTACAGCAAGCCCTGCCTGGTTTTGTTGAATTTCTGAAACGTGGTGGAAAACAGAAGGAGACTTTTAGGAGAGGAGGGTAAAAATCAGGGCCGAAAAAGTCAGAAAAATGGGGGGGTGGGGCGAGGAAGGAAAAAGCAGTAAAAAAACAAAGCAGAAGCAGGAAAAACAGTCAGAACAATGGGGGAGACTAAGGAAAAAGCAGTAATAATAAGGCAAAAGCATGAGAATGGATAAAGCAGTCAGAAAAACAGGGGAAGATGTTAACATTTTGCCCCCCCCCTGGAAAAATTTCTGTGGACGCCCATGAGTACTGCATGCGCCCAATACACTATTTTTTGTTATAACAATTACCGATGATATATGAAATGACAGAGTAATGAACCACGTGCATGGTACGGAAGCGCACATCAGTATGAATGGGATCACAGAGTACATCTCCCTATCACGAGTGCCCGGTCTTTCGGCAGACATCTTCAGAGCATGCATGCAAGACCTAGCTGCCTGGATGTCTGCCAACTGTCTCAAGCTCAACGGAGGCAAGACTGAGGTGCTGGTAGTAGGGGGAGACCGAGCGGCCTGGACGTCAGAGTGGTGGCCACCCTGCCTAGGACCCACACCAATCCCATGCCAGGAGGCGAGGAATCTCGGTGTTTGGTTCGACTCCAACCTTACTTTCGGACCTCAGGTCAACCGTGTGGTCGGCTCATGTTTTGGGACCCTCAAGACCCTCAGGAAGGTCTTGGAGTTCCTTCCCATCAAAACCCGCCAAACACTTGTGCATGCACTAGTCACATCCAAAATGGACTACGGCAACCTGCTCTATTTGGGGACCCTCGAGAAGAACTTAAACCGCCTGCAGGTTTTACAAAATGCCGCAGCTCGGCTGGTCCTCAGACTGCCCAGAAGATCAGCATCAAAATCCGCGCTCCAAACGCTACACTGGCTCCCGGTGAGAAACAGGGTGAAATTTAAAGCACTCTGCACGTGTCACCGGATCATCAACGGCAGGGCACCTCTCCCCTTGCAGGATCTCTTCACACAATACGAGCCTGTGCGTTCCCTTAGATCATCTGGTACGGGACGCCTGGCCATTCCAAAGGTGTCCAAAGCTAGGATGGGTGGCAGGTCCTTCAGGTACCTGGCAGCGTCCAGCTGGAATAAACTCCCTGTGGCGCTACGCCTGGAACCCTCAGAGTCCATCTTCAGAGCTAAACTAAAAACATTTCTTTACGCCCAATAGCGGACCCCCTTTTCACCTCTCCTGCCAGCACTAGTCGAAATTTGCGACCCTTGCTCCACTCTTCTGGAACTCCCTGCCTCTTGAGCTTAGAGCCTTAACTCTTTATCCGCAATTTCGGAAACAGCTCAAAGCTCATTTGTTTACTAAATCCTTTAATTAGTTCATTAGCAGTTCTGTTTCCTTTTTAACTCAGCTTCGGCCACCCCCGCCCAGATATTTGTAAGTTGTAGCGCCATGAAACCGCTGGTGAACGTGCGCTTTATAAATAATTTTACATTCAAATTCCAATTCACTAGTATCACAGCGCGGGAACACGCCGTTGGCGTCACCATGCGCTCTACAAATCCCCCTATTATTATTATTATAGATGCACACGCGCCACTTTCTCGCAGTCCCCTGTCTAACGGACACTGAAATTACAAGCTCCCAAGCTCCCGTGGACACCCATTACGATGATGAACCAATTTAGAGACCATTTTTGCAACATGCGGCGCGAATGGCATTGTGCCTGTTCCAAGAAACATGCTTCGCACCCGTGGCCCCTGACACTTAAAGACCCATGCAGTCTGGTTAGCCTGCATGACCGCGAGATATCTATTCATTTTGGGTAAGATCTGGAGATTGCTACCACCTTGTTGCATGCCACTGCATGAATATGAATGCAGTTCTGTGCCCATGGCATTTGTCTTTACACTACGGCAGGGTGTAGTCATATCCCTGTAATTAATTTAGGGTGGGATTAGACCCTTGGCCTGCATGATGCTCACGCATTTCTTCAGTAAGCACAACATTTTCTCTGCAATGTTTCTTTCTTAGATCTCTACAACACTGCATTTCAGAGTCAGACTAGTTAGTTTAAGGAGCAACAAAGTCTTTGTATAGCAAATTAAAGCCACAGTACAGACTGTAGCGCAGTTAAGTATGCAGCTGCATTGTTCTGCACCAATGATTCAGCTTCCCAGCATTTACAGTTTAGCTAGTGATGCCAGATACAAGCATATTAGTCACCATAGTGTGGTTTGAATACAGGCATTATGAGAGTTAAGTATGGGCAATGACATATAATTATCTTTTCCTTTACTTTCATAATCAGTGAAACGTAAAAACATATGGCCCTCGCCCTTATTCTTAATGACTACCTATTTAATTTCTGAAAACTCTCTGCTGTTGCTGTGAAAATATGAAACTTGCAAATATTAGGTACAGAAATGGACTTCGGGTCTGACCGTGCTTCAACCAAAGGGACCAAAAGGAAAAAAATATGTCTCTATGTTAAACTAATTTATTTATATACATGCCGTATGCGAGGAACAGATTCAGAGTGTAGAGACAACATCTTAACAAATAAAATACAAAATCTGAAGACTTAATAAGCAGCTCATGGGGACTTTTTCATTGAAAAGTGTGAATATGCTAATTAATTTAGCACGTATCGTGACAGTACATTTTGTGCTCTTCTACGTCATGAGAATTGTTTTTTTTCTTGTCACGTACCCTGCTTATTAATATTGCGCATGTGCAATTAGAAATGCATTTGTCCTAACGTTAATACATTTGGCACATTCATTTTGTGCATATGAGCAATCTAAACATTTTGTGGACCTGTAAAAACACAGTGCACCAAACAAGCATTTGCAATAGGTCATGCAGTTGCGAGAATTTGAGCTATCGGCATTGTAAATGACATTGCCTTTCATTTATGTGTTTGGAAAAGCTGCAAGCGGTGCATAAACACGCTCTTTGTACTTATAGTCCTTGCTTACGAAAAGGAAGGCTGGCAGTAAAAGAGGCGTAGTTACTGCCAGCGTTGCTTCTCGTATGCAACAACTGCAAGTTCAAAGTGCGTGTTTACGCAATGCTTGCAGGTTTTAATCCGTTCTGTGCATTAAACGGCCGGGAGCTGCCGACGTCACGGTGGGCGGGTGCGTCGGACGGCTCCCCGCCGTCCTAGCACCCACCAATGGGGGAAGCACTGACGCTCCCCTGCCTCCCCCTGCCCCCCTTCACGTCATTAGAGGATTCCCAACACAATGCTTACAGCGCGTTGGGAAGAGAGGAGGTGAGTCTCTCCTCGGGGGAGCGGGGTATTTAAACAAAAGAGGCATTGGGGAAAGGAAAGGGTTTTCCTTTCCCCTGATGCCTCTTTGGTGCATTCCCGCTACACTGTTGTGCGATGGTGCATCAGGAATGCCCACTAGACACCAGGGATTATTTTCTTTTTTATTGAAATTGAATTACTATTTGGGGGGTGTGACCCTTAGGCAAGTGTTGCTTCCCTTATGGGGGCAATGTTTGTTTGGCTTTGTCTGCCACCCTGGGGGGGCAGATTTCGCCATTTAAAAAATTTGTGGGGAGTGGCCCCTTGGGCAAGGGTCGCTCCCCTTTGGGGGCCATGTTTATGGCTGTCTGCCTCCATGGGGGCGGGGCGCAGATCTTGCCATTTTCTTCTTATATAGGGCCCGCTAGACCACCAGGGATTTATTTGTGGAGAGTGACCCTTGGGCAAAGGTCTCTCTCCTTTGGGCGCAATGTTTTTCGCCATGTTTTTATAAGATTGGGCCCACTAGACCACCGAGGATTTTTTGTGGGGAGTGGCCCCTTGGGCAGGGTCGTTCCCCTTCGGCGAGCATTAATTTGGCCATTTCTGCCCCCCTGGGGGGCAGATCGGCTGATTGTTTTTTTTCTTTTTATATAGGGCCCATTAGAACACCAGGGATTTATTTGTGGAGAGTGCCCCCTTGGGCAGGGGTCGCTCCCCTTTGGGAGCCATGTTTTTGGCTGTCTGCCTCCATGGGGGGAGGGGGCAGAACTCGCCATTTTCGTTTTATATAGGGCCCACTAGACCACCAGGGATTTATTTGTGGAGAGTGACCCCTTGGGCAAGGGTTGCTCTCCTTTGAGGGCAATGTTTTTCACCATTTTATTATAAGATTGGGCCCACTAGACCACCAGGGATTTGTTTGTGGGGAGTGGCCCCTTGGGCAGGGTCGTTCCTCTTCGGGGAGCATTAATTTGGCCATTTCTGCCCCTCTGGGGGGCAGATCGGCTGATTGTTTTTTTTTTGTGGCCACCAAGGATTTATTTGTGGGAAGTGACCCCTTGGGCAAGGGTTGCTCCTCTTTGGGGTCAATCTTTTTGGCTGTGTCTGCCCCTAGGGGGTAGATGTCACCTTTTAAAAAAATCAGGCCCATTAGAGCACCAGGGATTGGTTTGTGTGGAGTGGCCCCTTTGGGGAGCATTATTTTTGGCTGTTTCTGCCCCCCTGAGGGGCAGATCGGCTGATTTCTTTTTTGAATGGCCACTAGGCCACCAGGGTATTTTTTATGTTGGGGAGCGGCCCCTTAGACAAGGGTCGCTCCCCTTTATGGGAGGATAATTGTAGCTATTTCTGCCATCTTTGGGTGGCAGATTAGCAGTATGTTTTTAGGCCCATCTGCCCCCAAGGGGGGCAAAAGCCACTACACAACAGGGTTTTTAAAAATGTTGTGTTGGGGAGTGGCCTCAAGGGCAAGGGTTGCTCCCCTTTTAAGGGGGATGAATATTTTATTTATACTCTTAGGCCCACCTACCCCTTAGCTTGGCTGGTGGATTGCGTGTGGACTGGTGCATTATTTGCATATGTGATTGTAATGTATTTTTCTCCTTTTTATTCTAGTGTAAAGCTTTTGATTCCTGTTTGCAGTTTCGGCAGAGGTTGTTCTGCAGTATTGGGTCATTGAATATTTTTGGTATGAAAAACATTTTTGTTGTATTTACTACAAATGAGTATTATTGTCAGGCATGAATTCATTTTTTTGTAAGTGGTGTCATAATGGCAGCATATTTAGTTAATGTTTTGAGCATGAAATTCTTTGCGATGTGTTTTTCATTGTCTTATGTGTAATTTTCTTTTTTTTTTTTAGTGGGATATTGTTGATCCTTACTGTGTCTGTGTAGAATAGGTGGTGGTGAGTCTAGCTACTTCTGGCAAGTGAGTGGTATAGTTTTGGAGTATATAGGCCTTTGTGATAAAGACGCATTTAGTTTATTACTTATTTTGCAAAGTGTTTGTTGTTGTTGACTTGTTTGACAAGTTACCTTTATTAGTAAGGATTATGGCTAGCCGTAGAATTACTGCTCAGCAGGTGGTTGGTATGCTTTTTGAAACTTCATCTGAGCAGGATTATGAGACTGAAGTGTGTCTGAAGGAGAGGAGGGAGAGCAAGATTCTGGGAGTGAGTTTTCTGCCCATGAGGAATCATCTGATGATGAAGCTACTCTCAGTTCAGATGAAACTACTCAAAGTATGGATGAAGTGTCTGTTTTAGAAGATGACACAGATGTGCCGCAAGAGACATTGGTATTGCAGCCTGAGGCTGCAAGGCTTCCTATTGGAAGTGATGGACTCTAGGTTGATCCAAACATGGTGCTGTCTGTGTTGCCTGCCTTTAGTGGGGATGCAGGGTGTAGAGTGGATTGTGAATTTTTTCCCTATACAGTTCTTTCAGTTGTTTATGGATGACGTTTTTTTGGCTTAGATTGTTGAGCAGACTATTTTGTATGCTGAGCAGTTTTTGAGGGGCAACAGTGTCCCGCTCTAGAGCTACCCGGTGGACTCCCACGAATCTGGATGAGATGAAGAAGTTTTTGGGTTTTACTTTTTTGATGGACTTGATAAGGAAGATGTCCATGGCTTTATATTGGTCTACCAATCCCTTGATAGAAACGGCCATATTTCCTGCAATTATGAGCCGTGATTGGTATTTACTTTTGCTTCGGATGCTGCATTTTGTTGATAATGCTTTGGCATTGCCACAAGATCACTGTGACCATCTTTTTAAGATTTGGCCTGTTCTTGATCACTTTGTAGATCGATTTTCAGAGATCTATACTCCAGGGAAAGAAATAGCTGTTGATGAGTCTTTGGTCCTGTTCAAGGGCCGTTTGGTTTTTAGGAAGTACATTCCTAGCAAGAGGGCATGTTATGGAATTAAGATGTATATGTTGTCTGAGAGAGTGGGACAGGATATGTCTGTAATGTCCAGGTATACACTGGTAGGGATTGCAGTATTGACCCCCCTGGTTGTCTGTCCACTTCTGAAGTTTCTGAGAAAATTGTGTGGGATCTTGCAAGATGACTGTTTAACAGAGGCCACTATTTGTTCCTTGATAACTTCTACACTGCTGTGCAATTGTTTAAGGAATTGTTCAAAGTGGACACGTTTGCTTGTGGCACAATCTGCTCTAACCGCAAAGGTTACCCAAAAGAGTTTGTTCGCAAAAAGCTTCAGAGGGGACAGTGCAGTGCCTTGCGTAGTGAGGAACTGCTAGCTGTGAAATTTGTGGACAGGAGGGATGGGTACATGGTGACTACCAATCATGATGAGAGTACTTCACCTGTGACTGTTTGGGGTCAGGTTGCTGAAGTGGGCAAACCTGTGTGCATTGTAGACTACAATAAGCACATGGGTGATGTCAATAGAGTAGATCAGAGGTTGGAACCTTACACTGCTGTTTGTAAGGCTTACATTTGGTATAAGAAGTTGGCCATCCATCTCTTCAATTTAGCAACTTTCAATGCTTTTGTTGTGTTCAAGGAGTGTTCTCCTGCTTCAAAGATTACTTTTGTTCAGTTTCTGGAGTCTGTGATAGGCAGCCTTGTTGTTGTGGAACAAGCAAGTGTTCCTAAAGTTGGAGTGGTGGAGGATGTGGCTAGATTGAAAGATCACCACTTTCCTGATTTAATTCCTCCCACGCCCAAAAAAAACAATCCTTGTAAGAGATGTAGAGTCTGCTTGTGATGAGGTATGCAGAAGGAGAGTCGTATGCACTGTGCCAATTGTCCTTCTAATCCTGGGCTGTGTGTGCCCACATGCTTCAGATTGTATCACACTAAAAAGAGTTTTAGGGAGCAACTGGTAGACTAATAGTATACTGCCTGGTCTATATGGTTTTATATAGTTGTTATTTGGTTTCACGTTTGGCAATAGAATGATGTCTTTAGTTACTGCTGTTGTTTTTGTAGTGATAGTTTTGTATCTAGTTGCAATTGGTTTGTGTTTTCTTTCTTGATAAAAAATGTAATGACGGTATGAGTGGACTGGCGTTTGGCTGGCGGTGTACGTGGGCTGGCGCGGTTGGCAGTGTGCTTGGACTGGTGCTTGGCTGGTGGTGTGCGTGGACTGGAGCTTTGCTAGTGGTGTGTGTAGACTGGCGCTTGGCTGTCCATACCTTGCTGGACTCCGCCGGGTGTCTAGTTTTCAGAAATGTGTGGGATTGGTAGGTTTCCCTAGATGGCCACCGAGCCCGGCGCCAAAAAATCATGGGACCCCCTTGCAAAACAAGGTTGTTTTGCAATAGGTAATTTTGATGTTGCCTCAATACATTTTGCGTTACAATAAACAGGGTTAACCCAATTATAGTCACTGGGACCTGGGTAAATGATTGTTATAAATAAAGGGGTCCCAGACTGACAAAGTGAAAAGAATTATGAAAAATAGAAACTATACGAAACATAAATGAAAACAGAGACAAATCTAAAGTACGATGTTTTAATTCACAAAGTACTGGAAACCTTATCATTGGTTAGACGATATACATTCAAAGCTTTTTTTTGTTGAGAATAAACATGCCCACGTGTACAAAAGGGATAAGGGAGGGGGAGTGCTGTGAAGGGATTTCGTGGGGAATGTAAAAGAAAAACAATCTTCATTCAAAGACCAATAAATGCAATTCTCTTTGTTTTTAAATACACTTTTGAGTGGTCCCCTCGTCCGGGGCCACATAGGCTTACTGCACAAATCAACACAGTTCTTGTAGACCAGGCTTCTGGGACAGCTGTACAGATCTTGCAAGTGGTAGAATCTGGTGTGTTAAAAGTAGATAGTCTACGTTTCGACCCTAGTTATTGTAGGGGTTGTTTCCCTGTTTCCCTTACGGCACGGGTCTTCGTCAGGACAAAAGGGGGTAGTAGTGGGCAGACCTCCTTGTAAATAAGGGACAGGAGTCCTTATAGATATATGATTCAAAGAAACAATCCTGAAGGGGCCTGTGTCAACTGATTACTGTCTATACGATTAATTGGGCAGGGAACACGGATAGAAAAAGCAGCAACATCATGCTTAGCCGGAGGGCTGCAAAAACTAGCTTCTCTACTGGGGGCTGGTGAACCTGTCCATACAATTGTTGAAAACAGGGGAAACCACCTCACTCTGCCGAGGATTGTGCATCTGCTTCCTTCTAACGGAGCCTTTATGCTGATTTTTTCTGTGTTTGCCGTTATGAAAGTGACTCGATCGGTAATCAAGCCCCTACGAGAGATGCTAATGTGTGCGGTGCACTCCTCGGCAGAGCGAGGTGGTTTCCCGTGTTTTCAACAATTGTATGGGTCGAAACATAGACTATCTACTTTTAACACACCAGCTTCTACCACTAGCAAGATCTGTACAGCTGTCCCCGAAGCCTGGTCTACAAGAACTGTGTTGATTTGTGCAGTAAGCCTATGTGGCCCCGGACGAGGGGACCACTCAAAAGTGTATTTAAAAACAAAGAGAATTGCATTTATTGGTCTCTTGAATGAAGATTGTTTTTCTTTTACATTCCCCACGAAATCCCTTCACAGCACTCCCCCTCCCTTATCCCTTTTGTACATGTGGGCATGTTTATTCTCAACAAAAAAAAGCATATCGTATAACCAATGATAAGGTTTCCAGTACTTTGTGAATGAAAACATCGTACTTTAGATTTGTCTCTGTTTTCATTTATGTTTCGTATTGTTTCTATTTTTCATAATTCTTTTCACTTTCTCAATAGATTTTGGGCCCTTGTCTGTCATGGGCACGTGAGCCACCCACGCGAGTGAGGGACCATTTTTATCAAGAGACCTGGGGGAATGCTGGGTGGGAGGAAATTTGTGGATCCATGCAGTTTCCAGAACTTTCCACCACAGAAATGTGAGGCAAATGTGTTTTTTTACAGGGTTCAAAATCTACAGCTAGGCACTTTGCAAAAAAAGGATCCGTTTTCACTGTGAAAATGTGGCATGTCCACGTTGCGTTTTGGGCCGTTTGCTGTCGCAGGAACTAGGCCTACCCACAGTGTGGCTCACTGGTTAGAGGCGGCAGACCCGAGAGCAGAGGACGGCCCGGGGCCAGGGTTCGATTCCCGGCGCGGCAGGTTTCTGGACCAGGGTCAGCGGACTCGATAATTCTCTCGCCTCGGTGCCCACTCTGATCAGCGATCACACTCGGCAACTCTGGGCATTAGCTTGCCTCATCTTCACTAACGGCCCCACCAGACCGCCGGGGATGCCTGGTCTCACCCTGGATGATACCCATTAAGGGACCATCTCTCAGGGAAGCCAGGAAGGGTTTCGCAGCGGTCGAAGCGCCTTGGGGCCCTCCGGGTAAGTAGTGCGCTATATAAATGCCTATACATACATACATACATACATACATACACCAGTGAGGTACCATTCTCTCTGAAGACTTTGGGGAGCGCGGGGTGGGTGGAATTTTGTGGATACACACAGATTCCAGAACTTTCCATCACAGAATTGTGAGTGCCACTGGTTACTCACTTTGCCATTCAGAAATGTTGGCTTCTTATTGGTGCATTTGTGTAAATGTCCCTCTTTTGCTGCTTAGTTCTGTCACTGGCAATTTCACTCAGAGAACGTTTTCTTTGGCCATCACACAGTACAGAGTTTGATGGCCCCTCCTCCTTGTTTTTGTTCCTCGGCTAGTTTCATTTTGGTAGTGGCTCCAGACCTCTTTTGGTTGCATATCCGCTTATTTAACAATCCGATCCTGCAGGAATTGCGCCATCTCAGACATGCTCGTAGGAACATGGTTTCCACAGCCCCACTTGTCAAAAGGGTGTGTTCAAAGACCATCGTTCCAACAGATGTTGTCAGAGATGTAAGAGGGAGAAGCACAGACCTATTATGTTTGTAAGGCCCAGAGGGAGATGTGTGTAGAGCTGTGCTGCGTGAGTGAGCAGCGCCGGCCTGCTGGCAAGGGGTGGGCAACGCCTGCGCAGTGCAGACATTGGAAATGCTTTAAGGAATAAAAGCCAAATTAATTCTCCCAGCACTAACAGGAGCGCTCGGCACAAATGCTCTACCCTTAAGGTCCGGCTTCGGCAGCTGAGATCTATGCATCTGGCCTTGAGGAACGGTAAGTCCTAGGTCTCTGCCCCAGGGAAGACCACAGCGACCACTACTCTTTTTCAGATTTCAAAGTATTTTTATTGAAAATATAATTTGCATATAAAATATAATGCAGTTTGACCCATTTACTTGGCTTTAGTGACAGTGGAGATGCACAGCACAAACTCAACGGACGCTACATGTTCACCCTGCCGGTTACATTAGAGAAGGTCGGAATTGCTTCTTTTTGGGGGGTTGGGGTAAAGGGAAATTAGGTGAACTGCCCAGAATCACAGAACGTTGAGCAGACACTGGAACTGTGAGCTGCTTCTCTGCAGCTCTGGCCTAAAGCCACATCATTTCCCATTTGAATGGGTATGGCATTTGAACGGGAGATGACCTGCAAATCTCCACACGTGGAATCCCCCAACCGAGTTTGGCAAGAGTCATACTACCATTAACCTGAGCCTGCCTGGCAGTGAAAATGAATTAAGGTAAGACAGGGGTTTAGCCTGCTAAGCATTACGGGGAGCCTAATGCTCCTTTTTGGCACATGAACTGGTGCCTGAGGCATGTAGCCTTTGTGTGCTGATTCAGTACACAGTCTCACAGTCACAGGCTAGAAGTAAAGGTGGGTCATTGAAAACTACGATCTGCAGTTTGCCAAAGCACCGCCTTTATCATAATTGTTTTTAAAGTACATTACAATAAACTATTTTGATGCACTATAAAAATTATGATAAAAAAAGCAGTGCTTTAGGGAAACTTCAGAACACTGTTTTCAATGTTCCACCTTTATACCAGTCGCATAGCAAGAGTATTGTGGGCCCTGATGCAAGCAAATAAAACAAACCATCCATCCAGAAATCTAATAGAAAATCCAGCCAGAATGTTGGTGTAGCTGGCCGCTAACGGCTCTGGGTGCACTGCACCTGCTGTACAACTGGTGGCTATGGCCCTGCACTCGCCCACCTCCTACGCTTATTTCCCCTTTCTCGCTCTCGACTCCTTCAGATGTTATTTCCAACCCCTTCATTCACCCTACTCCACGGCCAGGGCAACTGCCGGTGAAATCTGGGGATCACGGTTCGATCCCCAGCTCCGGCGGCAGGTTAGCCCAGCACCATGTGACTCTGGGCAATAGCTTGCATAATCTTCCTGACGGCCCCCAGCGCCTAGAGACCCTTACGGGTGATTGTTCGCGCTTTACAAATGTGGATTATTATTATCTCTTTTCTTGAACCCTCTTTCTTTCTCCCGATTCAGTCTCTTTCTCTTTGTAGCACCCTTGCTCATCCTCCTGTTAGAGGGAGCACATGCAACAGGCCACTTTTCAAGTGCTGGCACATTTTGTTTTGTAGTACTTGCTAAAAGCGGCATGGGGATGTGATGGCTTCTAATGAAGTCAAAGGTAATGTAGGTGTTCTGTTACAGAGATAAAAAGCTGTATATAGACTTGACCTAAAGAATTCTTTGAACTGAGCAACTCTCCATTGGCTGCATATGCATATACTAGTATCATGCTTCATACACATTATTCGGCAGCGAGGCTGCAGCTACTCAAAAACATTCCAAGTAGTAGACTTTACATTCAGGCACCTTACATCTTGTGGCTCCACTGCCACTGCACTGGCTGCACAATTGATACCGGCGACTCTGATTTATACCACTTTTCAAGCATGAACGCGTACTCCCTGGACACCATGTCCATTCAGGGCAGTGTCGACTGCAGCCTGCCTTAGGCCTGAGCATGGAGAGACGACTGTTCTGAGATGTACCTATATTACTCACTGATGTAATCCTCCTGGCAGATGTCAGTGATGAGAGAGCAGGTGAGGGAGGAAAGTCACTTGCAGAGATGGCCTCAATCTAGAATGGTTTGTGCTTTTGGAGGTTCGGTGGACTCGATTACGTATCAGGCAGCACTGTAGGAGGGAGTGCTAAAGTCTCAGCAGGGTGCTCCCTCGCCGGGAAACACACTGTTGTGCAGCAAACAAGATAATAAAACAGACTTGCTACTCCGGCCCGGTTAACTGGTTCCCAGGACCCATGATCATTTTGACTGCTCAGCACAACAGTAAACTGAGAGTTTCACTGTCTGACAATAAACCACCAGGACAGCAGGAGTGGAATGGCAGGCATACCCTATATTTAAACGCCTCAACATACTACTCCAAAAATTACAATTGATGGGCAGAATGCAGTAAAATGTCATACATTCACCCCAGTACCGAGATCTGGGCGTAAATCCATAGTTTTTTTGCTCACCCTGCCATTCAAGTTTGGAACCCGCCATTTGTCAATAAGTCTTGACCCTGTACAATTGATGGGCAGAATGCATAAAAATGTCATACATTCACCCCAGTACCGAGATCTGGGCGTAAATCCATAGTTTTTTTGCTCACCCTGCCATTCAAGTTTGGACCCCGCCATTTGTCAATAAGTCTTGACCCTGTGCCCATTGGAAACAGTCCTGCCCGAAATGCCAGGCCAGGTCCTTCCTGGACTGGAAACAAGCATCCTAGGACTGGTTGCGGGCTTTCAGCCCTCATCAGCCAGGATAGCTTGACTCCAGTGGCATGGAGAACAACATACTACTCCAGCGCAAAAAATGCCATTCCACATAACTACCCCCCACGTAATTCCAGCACACTCAATACCACATAATTACTATCTACTAGTTTCAGTTACATACTATGCCGCATAATTCCACTACACAATTTCACTCCACAATTTCACCACACACAATTTCCCCTCTAACAACTCCAAACCATATATTTCCACTCCACACCACATATATCCACTCAAATCCAAAACACATAGGTAAAACATGTTGTCATTTACAGCACCGATGCCTCTAACTCTCCCAAATGCGAGATCAATTTGCATTGCAAATGCTTGTTTACTTTCGGGTTGTAAATACCTACATTAAATGTCACTTGGAATAGATTTGTGAATGTCGTTTTTACAAGTGCAGGCTAATGCACAAAACAGCTCGAATCGGTGGTAATCAAATGCAACAAAACGAAGGAGCAATAACCAGTATGTGATTGTCTTGAAGGAGCACCAGCTGTTCTACGTCGTGTGACCCTCCAATAGCATCTTAAGGGCTCCTACAGAGCCAGTAAAATCCTTAAAACACGCATTCAGCTCTGGTGAGGCTCGCGTGCTTCTCAGAGCGCGCGCTCTCCACAACAGCGATGCTTAAACTCACAAATAGAAAAACGGTGACTCATGGGAAAACCCAGCATTCCCATTTGTCTTTCAGAGAGCTCCCTTTGTGCCATAAGTATGTAAGGGAAATATTTCCAACGAAGATAAATAATTTACTAGTCCAGTAGGGGTCTGGATTTTCCAATGAATCATGGTGTTTACAATTTGAATAGAGGACTTTTCGCTGTAAAATTCTATGAATATCAAACTGTATTTTTTAAGGTCTGGCCTAAATGCAGATTTCATTATCTTGCCAGAGCCATGTTTTTAAAAACAATCGTAATAAAATCTATTCCTATGGTGTAGGGGTTTAGCCAAGCCTCCTTATCTATATTGGTGGGTCCAATGTCAATCAAATGATGCTCTCTTCTACCACAGCACACAGTATAGAACCCTGGGTCAGCCCTATTCCGCCATTGATACCTTCACTTTGAGGGACATTTGCTTCTGCACATGCACATTTCCACTTAAAAAATCGTTCCCGAATATAAGACTTTAGAAGGCACTCGGATTTACCTGTGATTACTAGTACATTTCTATAGTAGGGTGCCATCAATTGTATTGATAAAAGTCTGGCCCTGAGGCCTTACCAGTGAAAATAGCAAGAATGGCTTCCTGGATTTAAAATAGCGTGATGGAACAGTCTAACCCCCAGATGCATCAACAACCCAATATGCGATTCCTTAATTGCGAAAAATACCGATTCGCTATTAAGGAATAGCAAAATGGAATGCATCAAGAAATCACTAAAAAATTGCGATTTCTTAGAATTCCTTAATTGCAAATTGTGAGTCGCAATTAAGGATTACCTCCCCATTCATTCCTATGGGGCTAGAGGCCCATAGGAATGAATGGGAAGACAATCTCAATTTGTGATTCGCTATTGCGAATCACAAATTGAGATTGCGATTTCAAGGGTGCAGGGTGGTCCAAAGGACACCCTGTTGCACCCCTGAACTTGATCTATGCACATATGTTGCACACACACATGCTCTTAGGGCATCTGTGTGCGCAACATGAAACTTTGAAAAATGCACTTTAGTGCATTTTTCAACGTTTTTGCAAATTACCATGAAGTTGTACTTCATGGTAATTTGCGTGCCCTATTAGCGAATTCGCTATTTTTAAAACTTTCATGCATTGCATTAAGGAATCTCAATTTGAGATTCCTTAAATGCAAATAATCGCAATTTAGTGAATTCTCAATTTGCAATTTTTGCATTTGGGATGATGCATCCCAAATGCAAAAATACCGGTCGCAAAGGGGCAGATTCTGAGAATCTGCCCCTTTGCGAGCGGATTTTTGTTTGATGCATCTAGCTGTAAGTCAGTCCTCCATTCCAGAGTGACACGGAGTGGGGGCACGCCTATCAGGAAAGAGTCTACGTCTGTAGTGGTCACTGAGATCACTGATTGATACAGCAAAGAATTGTGGTGTGTTAACTCATTGTGTATGTTGCTTTCAGTTTGGAGAATTTTACCAGTGGCGATTCGCAACTCCAATATAAGATGCTGCGGTTGGTCTTGGCACATATGCCACACCAGCAGTGATACCTATTTGTCAGCTCTATTATGTGTCCTAGCAGAGTGGGCTGAATAGTTGAAACAAGGCAGTCTTTCCAACAATGCAGTGTGCTCCCGCTGTACCACTACAGGAAGACTATTATGTGCAGGGTCTTGCAAAGCCTGTATTTCCTGACTCAGCAGGTCACGTGCAAGCTTATTAATTGGTCTTTGCCAAGCTGTCTGCACATATTTCAATTAATACCTAAGCAAAGCCCTCTAATGGCTATTTGAATGTATCCCACTCAAATAGCCGGGTCGTAGCCATGTTGGTGTTTATCTCAAAATAATCTATTATAATGGTGCCAAATGAAGTTTGGAATGGCAGATCCTCTAGCACTGCAGGTTGCAATCTCCATGTTGGGATAGGGGAGGCCCAATTTCCCAGTTTAACTTTAGATATTGGGAATTGTGTAGTGGGTGCTGCCCAAATAATCAATATGAGTAATGTATGGGATCAAGTCAGAAGTGCCAACTATTCTATCAATGCGAACATCAAGATTAAGTGGGAATTCATAAAAAGGAGTATATCCGCGTGTTGGCATTGAGCAGGCGCCATATGACTGACAATTGCCAGTAGCTAAGCCATTTAGTGAATGCCTAGGCGTTAGATGTGGCAGGTGTGTGTGGCAATGGAGTGAAAGAGCGATCTCAATCTAGCCTTATTACACTATTGAAGTCTCCCCCTAATATTCAGGGTAGTCCACTCCATCAGGGAAGTACCCCAGAAACTCTATGTAGAAACAAGTCCTGGTCTGAGTTGGGGGCATATATGCCACCTATAAGGATATGCCGGCCATCTAATCGGCCTTTAACGAATACATAACGACTTTCTGGGTCGATCATGGTAGTGTCTGCTGTGAAGGGAGCACCAGGTTTAATCCTTAGCAACATACCTAGCGCGTAAGTAGAGTAATTGGTGGAGTAAACCTGTCCACGTCAGCACCTTTGCAATCTCGCAGCCTCTGTATGGATTAAATGAGATACCTGCAGAAAGTCTATGTGTGTAGAGGAGCAGCATAGATAGGAGTAAAGAGCGTATAGACAAGAGGGGGTGTGCATGCTATGCACGTTCCCCCAAAAAATGTCAGTGAATGTCATGGCAATGATTGATGAGCGCATAGTGTTTGGCACCTCTAGTGGGGCAACGGCCCTCCACAGAGCAGAACTAGCATGGTGTGTTTGTGGGCAATACACAAATAAGAACAACAAAATTGTAAAAACCATCAGAGCAGAGAGACAACATGTTTCCACCCAAACCATTCAACATCATGTGCCAGGTGAGGCATATGAACTAAGGGGGTAGGTTAGTGAGCAAGAACCAGATCTTTGGAAACCCCAATATTTGAAAAGAAAAACATCACCTCTTAAGCTGAGGCACAACATCCATCTTGTGGCTAGTGCATTGTAAGGGTTCGCTCCCCAACAACTCTCATCAAACAAAGTGCAACAAATGAGGATTGGGGGTTACCCTGTCGTGGCGACAATAAAAACATAAAGCATTGAAAAGGTTGACAGCAGAGAAAAAAAAACTGAAATAATATCAGAGCTATCTAGAAAAACTTTAGTGTGGATCTGATTAGTTCACCTGCTGTCTGAGGAGTCATGTCTTGGCGACGGTATTGGATACATTTTAGAAGGCCAAGTTGTGTAGGCTCCATCATTGCTCGAGGACATAGTAGAGTCCTCTTCTAGTTCTGAGTGTGGGATGGAATTACGCATTGTTTCAGCCATCTGCATAGCTCGCTGTCACTCTTGTATTACCTGTTCCAGGTTAGTTGTAGCCCTGGGTCATGGGGCGCATTCCCCCTGATGTCTCCTTCCACATCTCCAGCCTTTTCCCAATGCGGAGACAGGGAACGCCCCCGATTGAGATTGGTGATTAGATGGGAGCTCAGATGAGTCAAGCCATTCCCAAGCCTCTTTTAAATCAGTGAAAAAGTGTATTTTCCCTTCAATGATAATATGAAGACAAAAAGGAACCTCATGTCCAATTCATGGAGCCTACGTTTAACTGCCAGGAAGGAGCTCTGCTGACGTTGCACTGTGAATGTATAATCTGGGAAGAGCATAATGAGTGGGCTCTCCAAAACTACCTTGGATAGAACTGCTGTAAAGAAAGAGTTGTGGTCACAATAATGTAGTAGACAGAACATCTATGGACTGAGGTTGGCTCCATGGAGGGGGCTTCCTTGACTTAGCCCGGTCTGCTCGCTCGATGGAGAAGAACCACGACAAAGCTGTTTGGGGGAGAAGATCACATATCCGTTTCTCCATGTAGGCCATCACATCTTGAACCTCCACTCCTTCTGGAGGGCTCACCACGCGGAAGTTATTCCCCCTGGAATGGCCCTCTGCATCCTCAGCCCTATACTCCTGGGTGTAGACCCAGTCAGTGTGAGCGATGTATTGTATTGAACTCTGTGAGCTTCCTTTTTTAACATACCATAACTTCACATGTTTTAATATTGTATAATGTGTCTCTTCTTTTATGGATATGTTTTTATCTGAATAAAATTATGAAATGAAATGAATGTAAGTGCGCATAGGCACGTCTCCATTTCTTGGGACTGTGGCTGGAGTGTGGCAAGTGTTTGCTCTGCTACCTGGACTTTTTCAGCAAGCTTACAGTGATCCGTGTGTAGGACAGTGAGGTCTGCTTAGTAGATTGGGCCAGGATTTTTCTATGGCTGCCAGTACAATGTCAAGTTTGTCATCTGGTGTCAGGGATCTCTGGGCGGCCTGGGGGGGGAGGCTGAGTTGGCCAGTGTCCCACTCATGATGGATGGGTGCAAAGGTACACCTTGAATGCTGAAACACAGGCATTTCATGGTGACCCAAGAGTCTGGGTACAATGGGGGATGGACAGAGCCCTTAAGACAGAAGGGCCCACTTGCTGGTGTCAGTAATTGTGGTGGGATACTGAAGCATGAGCAGCCCAGTGTGCATGGTGGTGGGCGTAACCATTAATGTTCCACAATTAAGTTAGCAGGAAGGTAAGTAGTGAGGGCAACGAGGGCAGTTTCCCAAAGGATACCAGAGGTGTGCTGTGCAGTTTGGCAAAGAGGAAGGAACAGTAGAGGCAATGGCGCACAGGGCCCGCTTGCAACAGCCCTGTTCTATGCAGTGCAGCACGTGCAACCGGTCCTGAAGCCATTAAGTTGTGGAGCGGGCTTACAATCTGCAATAAGGATGTGTAGAAGTATTATAGAAGCCCACCTGTGGGCTAAACAGTGTTCCCCAGAGAAGAAGGTGACAGCCACTGCCATAGAGCAAATGAGAATAGTCTACGCCATCCAGGCAATGGCCAGGGATTCAGTGGGGCCTCTCCCCAGCTCAACAGGCAGAGGTTATTTAAGTGACTGCCTGGCTGCTCTCCAATCCCTAATGCGAAACACGAGTCGCAGCAAAGCCAGCAGGGTCGGAGCGAGTCAGCGGTGTGCGCAGAGTGGTCTGAGGGGAAGAGCGTAATCTATAAAGTCACAGCATGGGAGTATCCTTTTATCAGGGCGGAAGTCTTACCTTGGCTCCCAGGGTCCCCCAGTGGCACTGCGCGTGGCAGAGTGTCACACAAACCACTGTATGGAACTGCTCAAACACAAGTACTGGATCCCTACACTGAGCTGCAATGTAGAATTTTGATTGAGGGGTGTGCGAACTCTTGTCAAGCAAAAACCTCAAACCTTGTCAGGATGAACCACAAAAGTTACTAAATTAATCTGTGCTTAACCCTCTGGTAGCTTGGCAAAAACGCAGTCAGGCTTAACTTAGAGGTAATGTGCAAAGTATTTATGCAGCACTCAAAAGTAATAAAGTAAAAACACAACACCAGAAAACTCCCACACCAAGACATCGATTATGATGGCGGACAGACCTGCGTCCGTCCGCCACCCCCGAGGTGGAGGGACCGTCCGCAGGGGCAGCGGCGTTCTCTCCATACCAATTAGGATGTGACCGCCACACTGGCGGTCACATCCCATATCATTAACATTGCGGCGGGTGCTGCTTGAAGCAGCACCCTCCGCAAGGTTAAAAATGCATGCTTTGCATTTGCATGCACAAAGCGGCAGGCACCGCGCGGTGCCTGCAGCTTTGTGCATAGAAATGCACCATGTGCACCCCCACCCCCACTTCACCCTGGGGGCCCGCAAGGGGCCCCCAGAAGCAAAGCCCCACATGCTTTTCCACCGTCACCAAATTGCAGTCAACACCCCGCGGATCATCAGCGGACAGACCTGCCACCCACCGCTGTTCCCACCGCCATCATAATCTGGCGGTGGGTGTTTTCTCTGACCGCGGCGGTGAATCCGCATCCTCTGGGCCGGCGGTGGCTTCCACCTGCCCGGAGGATGCGGATTCACCGCAATCATAATCGACCCCATAGTTAGAAAAATAGAGAAAATTTTACATTATTTGACACAAAAATGACACAAATCCAAGCAGTAGAACCAGAGTTCTACATTTTTAACATAAAAAAAACAGCACCTAAAAGATAAGAGCGCCCAGCATGGTCATATAGTAGCGCTAGACTTGGGCAATGTTGAAAGTTATGATTAACCGCGATGTTAGGCAGTTCAGATACACAATGTGGAATTAGGCCCGGTCTTGGTTTACCTTTGGACTTAGACGAAATTTTGAGGGAATATGTCTGAGAAGGTAAAGTTCAGTGTGGCAAGGCAGCTGGTGATCTTTGGTGGGGAGCTGCTTGACAAAGTCACTGTGAAGATTTTTACATTTTGACTTTGTCATTTTTTTTTGGAAGTTGAAAATCCACAGTAGGACAAAGCTGCAGGCTGTAGCTGAATAGATCTCCATGAGGTCAGGTACTCCTTCTGTGAGGAGTCACTAAACATGATTTTCTGCTGCACAGAAGAACATAGCAAGATCAACCACAAAGTCAGGCAGACCTGCGATGCACCTTGGGAGGATTGGCAAGCACGTAGGTCCTGGTCTTCTATCGGTTCTCGGAGTGCTTTTTGACTGAAAAATGTCTAAGTACCAAGTTTTGGGTTTTAGCTGTTTGGTCACTTTCAATACCACTTCCAAGGGTTCAGTACTGGGTGGGCATCATTTGGAGGGTGGGGCTCACTTCAGGCAGGGTCCAGGTGCAGGGTTCAAGTTGTTGGAGCATTTTGAGTCACTGTAGCCCAGAACAGTAGGCCAGCCAACTAGCCTTTGGGGCCACTTCGGCATTCCTGGATTCCAGCAGCAAGGCAGACTTCAAATCCTGATTGCTTGATTGATTGACTTATTGCACTAGAAACTTCCAAACCCTTTATTGTTGGATTTGATCAGGTGCAATAAATACTGAATACCCCTTCGGAGCACTCGTGATTTAGAGATTGGCGGACAGATTACTTTGTCAAAAATGTGACAGATATCCTGTCCACATTATTAGAAGTGACTTATATCCTTATGACACTTGTAATAAAGTGCACAGCATATCCGTCACTTTTGTGATGGAGTAACGGATCCGCCAAACTTTCAATCATGCCCCCAGATCTAAATAGGACAGGCAAAAGGCTACATTTAATGGTATTAATAGCTCAATTCTTTCAACTGTATTTACAGTCCTAGGTCATAATTGTGTCTAAGTATTCTAACACTAAACACTTATACATATATGTGTAGCTTACAATAATTGGTAAGCACGTGGAAAATCAGTTGTATGTGAATTTTTTTTATAATGTTATATAGTAAATTAACCAAAAGGACAATTAAAATTATTTCCCCCATATTACCAAGGAAATATCCACTTTTGGAAATGTCTTTTGTGCGTATCTTAGCAGCACATTGTGCACCAAAAACACATGTGCAAAAGTTGTTTTATTACTATGCAATTTTTTTCAGTGTGCCACATATTAAATGCAGATTCAGAAAAGGGGGTGGTGATGGACAGAGTTTCTGAATTAGGCAGAATACTCCTACCCAGTCAACAGATCAGGGCTTGATCCATCACCGTTTTTTCGCTCACTGCACCATCCCAGCTCAGAACCTGGCTACATGCAAATTAGTCTGTCCCTGTCCCAGTGCATCATGGGAACAGGGCAAACCAAACTACCAAGCCAATTCTTTCACTGGGAAGGAAACAAGCTTCCGGGGTCCGGTTTCTGGCATTACAGCCGTCATCGGCCCGGCTTGCTTGAATCCTGATGGTGCAATGAGCAAGAGACTCACATCTGAGTATACCCTTCCACGCTTATGGTGGACAAAAAGATTCAGAAAAGGGGGTGCTTAATTCAGACACTCTGTTCATCACCACCCCCTTTTCTGAATCGTTTTTGGACACTATAGGTGTGGCAGGGTATACTCAGACATGAGTCCCTTGCTCACTGCACCATCAGGATTCAAGCAAGCCGGGCCGACGATGGCTGAAATGCCAGAAACCGGTCCCCGGAAGCTTGTCTCCATTCTGGTGAAGAATTGGCTTGGTAGTTTAGTCTGCCCTGTTCCCATGATGCACTGGGCCAGGGACAGACTGATTTGCATATAGCCAGGTTCTGAGCTAGGATGGTGCAGTGAGCTAAATAACGGTGATGGATCAAGCCCTGATCTTTGGACTGGGTAAGAGTGATCTGCTTAATTCAGACACTCTGTTCATCACCACCCCCTTTTTTCTGAATCGTTTTTGGCCACTATAGGTGTGGCAGGGTATACTCAGACATGAGTCCCTTGCTCACTGCACCATCAGGATTCAAGCAAGCCGGGCCGACGACGGCTGAAATACCAGAAACCGGTCCCCGGAAGCTTGTTTCCTTCCCAGTATAAGAATTGGCTTGGTAGTTTGGTCTGCCCTGTTCCCATGATGCACTGGGCCAGGGTCAGACTAATTTGCATGTAGCCAGGTTCTGAGCTGGGATGGTGCAGTGAGCTAAATAATGGTGATGGATCAAGCCCTGATCTTTGGACTGGGTAAGAGTGGTCTGCTTAATTCAGACACTCTGTTCATCGCCACCCCCTTTTCTGAAACATATTAAATGCATGCGCACAAAATATTACTAAATATGCAGAATCTAAAAACACTGGTGCTAATGGGGAACTGAGCAGTTAACATACATTGTATTAACGCAGCTCCACACTAGAGTTAGCATTAACAGATTTTGAGCAGATTCGCAATTTAAGCACTGGACATACATAAAAATGGATTGGCAAAGCCAACAAGTCTGACCTTGGCAAGCTGGTGCTATGATTATTATTTTTTTTAAAATCTTTTAATTGAAAGCTTTAGCACAAAAAAGGGAGAAAAAGAAAGAAAATATGCCATGCTGCTGTCTAAATGGAGTGGCCATGTGCTTGTAGTAAATAATTAAATAAAAAAAGAATTAACCCTTTCCTGTTCTTGCAATAGAATGCTATGGATGCTTCCCAGTAGGTAGGTCTACTTGCGACACGTTTGCAAACACTTTTAGTTTTAATGCACGTCACAGGAAAATATGATCCTTATTGGAGCAAACAAAGGGCACTTACTATTTGGCTTTGACTGCTATAATTTAAAAGTATAACTTAAACACTCAAGGATGACAACCAAGAAAAAAAGGATAAAAAATTGAAAGAAAACGCATTGACAAAGTAAAGTATTGGTCCGCCATCTCTGGTACTGAAATGCAGTGGCGGCTCGCACAGGTAAACACTGTGGGGTGGTGAGGCTGGTGCGGGCGGGGTGAGGGGGTTTGTGGAATTCGACATATGACTGGATAGTGTGAAGTAAATAAACAAATAAATTTAACCACTTACCTTGCTCTCACTGCATCGCCAACTCGGCGATGTGGCGAGCACTAGGTAAGTGGCTTTATTTATTTCTTTATTTACTTGACACTATCACGTCTGATCAGGGCTTGAGTCTGGGGTACACGCAGGTACATGGCGTCCGCCCACTCTTTTCACAGGGTGGACGCCATCCCCCTGCCAAGAAGATGGACCCCAGAAAAATATGCTGAACTTGTCCCGGTGTCATTTTCAGACAACACACGCTCAGCAGCACCTGTATGTTGCCCGCTTTCCATTCCCAGCAGCAACGTATGGGCAGCTGTAAGACTGTCAGATGGATTAGTCTGTCCTAGTATTTACACAAATAATTTAAATAGCACTTTTTTATAGCGCTACGTCGTGATATTATGAGGTCATTTGCATATTGTCTTCCTTGGTCAGTCCCCTCACTTCTTTTTATAGGACTTGAGCCCTGCGTCTGGTGTTGAATACCACGACCCCCCACCCTGCCCCGCCCCTGCCCCGCCTCACTGCCCTATAGCGTTTACCTGTGCGAGCCGCTGAAGTGAACTTCTTTTTAGGTGGCTGCACAAATGTGATCAGAAAAAATTAAGTTACTGACAATGCAAGAGAGTTAATGGCTTAAGTGAACTAAGATACTGCCCCATGCTGCATACTGTGGCGGGAAGAGAAATGAGATTGACAGTTGAACAGATAAAGAGATGAAGACGGCTGGCCCAGACACCCTCTATGTATGTACAAATGTATATACTTTTTATTTAAGAAGATTTTGATTGCATGAAGCTGGTGAAAAGGCTGATGCTGCCTTTCAGCCACACCTAAAAAAAACAGAGATCCAAAGACAGATTTCCCTGATGTGGGAGGGCACTAATCAAGCAACTGACATGCCCAAAACACATTTACATATGTGCACCTTATGCACAAATGTCTGTTATGGAGTCCCATGTTCATTGAGGATTTGCTTTCCAGTCCATACATAGTGCTTCATTAGCAACCGAAGGAACCCTCTTCAGCAAACAATTCTGCAGTTGGAAAAGCATTTTCAGTGCTTGAGGCAAAAAATGTGAACAACACAAAGTACCCAAACCACAGTGACTCAATACGTTTTTTTGATACAGGGTAAGAAACCAATTTATTGTCGCTTACCTAGACACCATTATTTTGTGTCAATCATTTTGTATTTTTTATATTTTCAAAGAATTGCTGACAGAAAAAGACATTGATTGCAAATATTTACAAGGCTAAACAAACTTTAACAAACATTAAAGGCAAAGACTATTTACACATTTAGAAACCATTATGTCACACATTAGAAAGTATTCTCACATCAGACATTAAATAAAACAATTATTGAAAAAATAATACAAACATTTTTATCACAAACAACAACATTTTTTTTGCAAACACTGAATGAGAGAAACTAGGGGTTGGGAGGATAAATATAAGTAATTAAATGACTTATATGTATTTTAATGCTGGACCAGCCGGTCCTAGCTTTTGTACAACAATGATACTTTGTATCTCCCAAACAACACTGAGGCAAAAAATGGGCAGTTTCTTCGAGAATCAATAGACAACATGAGGCAAATGATAACCAGTTCAAACATTTTACTACAGTTGATTTGAATGTTCTGGTAGGCTATTCAGTGACCGTTCAAAAGTCGCTGAGGCACTCATGCTTCCAGTAGAAACCGTTTGTAACTGGACACCTGGAATTTCCGGGCAGGAAAGAACAGAACTGCTTCCGGCTGGAACTCACATCATTCATTCACAAGAGCTTTTGGTGGGTGACGAATGAGTTTATCTGTGTGCGAACCACTCACTGCACAGCCCATAAACCGAGCCCCTCAGATGGAAAATACCAGCAGCACACACGAGCAGCCACGCGCAGCATAGGGAATTAAGGATTTTCCTTCTGGGAAGTTAACTTATGATGTATTTGTTGATTTTTCAGCTGAGCGACCTTGCACAGCGCTTCAGTATGACGACATATGAACAATAATCCACCTAACACCGGACTCTCTTCATTAATAAGTAATACAACAACGAATGTCCCTGTGTTAATATAAATAAATGGCAAAGGGAAAGTCCCCGAAAGGAATTCTGCACATGAAACAAGCCTTTTTTAACCGTGGTTTTCGAGTTGACAGAAATTATAACATAACAACAGATTGCTGCAAAATAGAGTAGGCGGGAATGTAATTTGAACCTAATCTCCTTATTGACACAGGGTTGGTATTTTCAGTCATAGCAGGTGAAACGATTTACAGTAAATACATGACAGTAGGATTTGTGTTGTTTAGAGAGCTGCCCCTTCCAATTATTGGTCTGTCATGAACCTGTTAAACGTTTAGGCCGCCGCCTTCTCTCATACCTCTCCATCACCCCCCACCAGACGGTGTACCCCTCCTTGGTCTCATCTGCACCCTCAAAACAGGAACAATTCCTCCAATAGACTTCCAGGGCATCACTCACCCTGCACGTCTTCTCCACCCTCCAAGGTTTTTTTTATCTCCTTTGATTTCAATTGAATCACCCCAAAACCACTCCATCTTACCCGCCTTGGAGACGCCAGATGTTGAGATGTGTGCACTCTCTGTGCTATTGTTAACCACTCTCAGTAACTGCAAACAAACTTCAGGTGTTAAAGATTGCCATTAGATTCATGAGACTAATCTCATGGCTTTACATAGAATGTTGAAGTACCTCATTGAAAAATAGAACTGTAGGTACTCTACACTAGAGTACCTACTTCCATCTGAGAAGTGACAGTACTCTCCAATTAAAAGCATTGCACCTATGCTGAGAAGTGCAGGTACTCTCCCTCTCAAAGAAGTGCAGGCACACAGTACTGCAGTATCGGCCTATTTAAAGCACTTTGACTAATATGAATTGTTTCTGTCACGTTAGTGATGTGCAACTGTTTAATTCGTGAAACATGATACAACTGTGTTAAGATATTGACTTATAGCTTTGAAGATGCTGCAGCAAAGTATGTCTGGCCAATAGGTGGGTGTCAAAAACAGTGCATATGCAAAGACAAGTGATTTTGCAAAGAAAGGATACAATCAGTTGGTTGAATGGTACAGCTTGTAGGGCGGTAAGGATATTTTCGTTGTGAGTGGATGAGAGAAAGACTCAGTAAACTGTGTATATAAAGTGGAGTTTGAATAGACCATGGGTACTCAGAAACATTTTCCCGGGGCCGAACAGTTTGATTTTTGGTGTGACCGACAGCCAGAGTGATGCCAGCAGGGTGGTGGTCGGGGGTGTAAAGTGGGTGTAGGGGAAGCGAAGCATGTACATCTAGTGGCTGTAATGAATTGCACAATGTGGAACTACAAAACTTGGGGTGAATCCTGGCTTCCCCCCTTGTCCAAATTGTGTGATCCTGAGCAATTGTTTTATGTCACTTCCCCTCCTTTATCTTCATTATCACATGTAAAAGAACCTCGAAATACATGACTTCAGGATATGTGCTGTGCAAAAACGTCCCCTGTGTTTTTATCTAATCGCCAATTTGTTGGCGGAGGGTTTGGGGAAGCCCTGAACGTTTCTAAATTCATGTTTGAAAACCATCACTTTAAAAAAATTCTTCTGAGTGTACTGCTATAATTTGATTTACTAAGGTGAAACAGTTCTGCAGGTTAATATATACTTTTTCAATTTTGAAGAGAGTAAAATAATTTTACATGTGTGCTCTCTTCAAAGATGAAGGTGTTCCTAAAGTTAAGGGGTGCAGTACACCCTTGTTACTTCTTTTCTTTAAATGCAATTCATCTTTAAATAAATGCTTGCTGTTTATTTAAAATTGTTTATGGTAGTGCTGAGTCCAGTAAACAGCACCCCAGAGCTGCTGTTGCCCAGGGGGGCGCATCCGGGGCTGTACTTTGAGTATCAGTGGAAATGACCCTTTAGCACTTAAAGAATATCAGATAGGAGTCATTCTGCGCAGATGATTGGACTCCTCCTACATCATAACATGGGTGTCGCAACACAATCGATGGTCTCCCTCTCGTCGGTGGTGTAGCAAGATAGGGTGACAGGGGTGAAAACTATATGCCCTCCCCAAGTCCATATCACTGCTAAACAAGACATTTTTAGCCAGTTGAAGACCGAGTCTTTGAGGGTATATAAAGGCCACCTGAATTGAGTGAACCAGTGTCTAAGGACCAAACCAGTGTATCTGAAGGCTGAATAATGACCGCTGAAGGTCATCTGGTTGCATCTAGACGCCTGAGGTCCATCTCAGAGTCTTTAAGGGTAAAACAAGGATCTATGAGGGCCTGCAGGATTGCACACTGAGAGTCTGTAAGGGCTGGAAAGGGGAGGTGTATGAAGCCTGATCTTAACATGACACTTTGTGTGGCTATGTGTGGCCTCATGTATTTGTAAAGCGCACGGTCACCTAAGGGTATCTTGGCATTGAAAAACAGATGTGTATTGTTACTCAACTCAATGTTAGTCATTTTGTCGACCTCGGAAGGATGATAGGCTGAGTGGACCCGCTGGAATTTAAACATGTGACCATGCAGTCAAAGACAGGCCCCTACATTGGATGCATTAGCCCACTGAGCCTCTAAACCATGGCGTACTGAATCTTTTTAAAAGTTGATATGCAGTGTCTCAAAGTGGTCCAGAAATGTTTTATAGTTGTAAGGGATGCCTGGCGTCAGAAAGAGGGTATCTAGGGACCAGCTGAGGGCAGTGTCATCTTAACGCATGAGCACGCTGGGCAGTTTCCCAGGGGCACCAAGTGCTTAGGGGCACCATGGAGACCAGAATTTAACACTCATTTTCCACTTTCCAGTTTTATTCCTGTGAGTGGCTATGTAGGCAGGGCCCAGTACACTGCTTTGCCCGGGGGGCTATAATGCTGTTAAGACGGCCCTGGCCGAGGGACCTCCAATGACTCTCACAAAGAATCAGAGTACATGTCAAGGGTTTCAGATTGAACCTTAGTGCCATGAGATGTTGAAGCTGTGTTTGTTTGTTATATACCCAACAGCCTCTAATAGTAAAACGAGAGTGTCTGGGATCAAGCTGAGAGTTCCCTCTCTGAGGGAAGACTGGCAGTGTTCAGGGCAGGACTGGGAACCAAAACCGGCCCTGGCAAAGTGGTCAGCTGGCCCCCCCTCCCCACTAGGGGGGGGGGGGGGGGGGGGCGGGGGGTTGGAGGTGCCGCCAAGCTCTTTGCTAGGGCCGGTTTTCGGCCGGTTTTGTTGCAGGGCCGATTTTGCAGCTATGCTTCAAAAACGGCCCTGTAACAAAATCGACCCCCAAGGGCTCAAAACCAGCCCCCACCCTTGCGGCGGACCGGGGGATTGCTCGGTGCCCGCTATGGCCAGTCCGGGCCTGGCAGTGTTTAAGGACCATCCATTGATGTCTGACAGAGACGTTCCAAGAGTGGGGCAAATGAATCGCTGTTCCCCAGAGTCAGTACTTCTGATGTCACCAGGTCTGTGATTAATTTACAAATGCAAAAAGACAGGAAGTGGTTAGAAAGTGATAAACCTCCCTTTCTCCAGGCATGGGCCTGTGCTGACAAGAAATTTGTCAGAGAAGAAAAACGGTTGCTTAAGATGTTTCTATGAAGTGAAGTTCCTTGAACCTAGAAACTTTCAGTTTCCTTTTTAACCCACAAGGACCATGATGAAACATTTGCTGCCTAGAAACTCTGCAGCTATTCTTCTGAGGTATGGTTGTGATTTTCCATCATGTACCTAATTCCCTATGGTTTGTAATACACCAAATCTTTTTTTAAATCCAGGAATGCTTAAGAGAATTCATATAGAGCATCTGCAAGTTAGGTTTGTATTTTCATTTGACTTGTTTGTGCTTTTAAAAAGTCGCCGGGTTCCTCCTTAACTTCTGATTTTCATATTCTGATTACATGTCTCTTATTTGCTATTTTGATCGTCCCTGCGATAGGACTCATGACTTATGCCAACGCTCCCAATTTAGGTGAAAGACAGTCCACTGAATTGTATAAATTTTGGTTTCTCCCTCTTAAAACATGCTTGACTCCAAAGCAAGTTAATAGGAGAATGGAATTCCTGCATTATCAACTAGCTCTCATCTAAGATGTTCCTAAATCACTACATTTGTACAAGAGATTTACTTGTGTGGTAATGATCTGCTTTAATTTGGTCTAACACCAGTTAGTCTATTTCAAAAAGAATGTATACAAAATACTGAAGTACATGGCGCATTCGTACTTGCCAAGGAGCCACATTCCATGTGTGACACCTTCTGCCTTTCCTAACTTTTTATAGTCAAAGGCATTTTGTGCGCTAGGATCTATTCTGCCCTGCTTACAATGGTAAAACTAACATGAAATGGGCTGGAATGCATGTGTTATTGACTAAATAGCCAGGACTAAGTTGTTAAATGTCATGATTGATATCGAGGATCGATCTACTTGTGCAGTAGGTATTGCAAGGATTGTGGGATAAGCAAGACAGATTGGGGCCTGTTCACTGTATTTCTACCTCGACTGAGGTTTTTTTGGGCAGCTTTTAATCGCAGCCCTGTTTGAGTATTTTAGCTTAATTGGAAAAAGTAATATGGATACATAACGTCACCTCATTTGAGTCTGCGTGTGTTTAATCCTAAAAAGATTTAAGGCCAGATGTAGGTCGCAATTCGGCCGTTACCGACCGGTAATTGGATTTTGAGATGTCGGGCCCTTTATTTTACAGATTCGGTAAATTTACCTAATCGGTAAATTTACTGATTCTGTAAAATACCGAATCGGTAATTTGACTGATTCGGTAAATTCCAGATGTAGGTAGCACTGTTTACAGTGCTACAGGCCTTCAGAATTCGGTATTTTACCACCCAATCCAATTGGGTGGTAAAATACCGAATTCAGGTGTACATGCACATCTGTGCATGTACACCTGTGCCATGTGACACACAGACATGCCCTTAGGGCATGTATGTGTGCCACATGGCACACAAGCCTGTACTTGGGGTGCTAGAGGGTGTCAAAGTGACACCCCCTGCACCCTTGCAGGATTCGGTATTTACCGATTCGGTAAATACCGAATCGGTATTTCACATTGATTCCTATAGGCTTCAAGGCCCATAGGAATCAATGGGCAATACCGATTCGGTATTTACCGAATCGGTAAATACCAAATCATACAGATTCGGTAATTTTCAAATTAGAATTACCTACATCTGCCCCCTTCCGATTTACCAACTCTTAAATACCGAATCGGTATGATTCGGTATTTAAGAGTCTGTAAATCGGAATTACCTACATCTGGCCCTTAAAGTCTTACAAAGCAGCTGCTAACTCCTTGCTAGAACTAATTCATCAAATCAAATTCTATTTGAAATCCATATGTTTCAACATGGTTTCTGTCTTATGGCGACCTCAAAATTGTGCCAAATTGCAAGAAAACCACTAGAAAACTCCTGTTTTCTTAGCAGATAGGGAAAACATTGTTTTTGCACCATTTCAGGTAGGGTAAACTGATCGCTATATTATAATCCAATCCCTCTTATGAGCGGTAGACTCACAAAGTTGTGGCCGTACAGAATGACCTTTAGGTTCAGAGGGCCAGAATATTTTAAAAATTAAGATGGCCAGTGAGGTCCTCTTGGGTAATTATACTTGTCATTAGTTTTTTTTAAGGACTATGTTGAATATTTTAGCATCATTACAGAATGAAAACATGTTTCCTCCCAATCTCAGTTTATCAGGCAGTAGTATGTTCATCTTATCTCACAAAAGGAAGAGACAAGGGGACGAGCCTTCTCTGACTTCCTCACCAAAACTGCTAACTCACTCAAGGGAGAAGGACTAGAAATCTCAAAGTAGTGTCCACCTAGGAAGGAGGAGGCACATTTCTTCCTTGTGAAACCCTCCATCGGGATGACTACAAGGTTAAACAGGAGAAGCAAACGTTTTCTGAATACTGCCCTCACACACTTTGCAGTGTCATGCTTCATCATAGGGCTGCATCAAACGTCCAGGTGCAGACCAACACACCGGACGGAGCGCAATTTTTTTATATGAAGAAAAGTGGTGAAGGAAGTAAACGAGAAAGGAAAGCAGAAGCAGAAACAGAGGAAAAAGAATTCCCTCAAAAAGGGACCAAAGAGTGCAGATAAATATAGTTAAAACTATCTGAGGGAATAACCACAATATGCCTTGATTCATGTGTCCCCTTGATAGGGTTAAAAAATAAAATATGGGGTATTCAGGGGAGGTAAGAGCCCCTATATCCCTACTGCAGGAACCAACATGTTTCAACCAGTAGTGCGTGCCCATCCGGGTCACAATGGCCTCCGTCAGGGTATTGATCCCTTATCTTTATTGTCTTCACCCCTACTAGGGTGTTTACCTCAACTACAAGTTAGAAAATCCAATTACTCACTCTCCAATAATCGGAGAGAGGAATCCTTTTTCTGTAAGTGAAACCAAAAAACGTGATTCTAATACCACCATGACATATTAACTCTCCTCCTAGTACCCCGTTAATTTAACCTCTACATCACTACAAAAATTCTAATGCAGTGTCTTGATTGTTCTCAGCCACTCATATATTCAATAAAAACGAAGTGAACACCACGTGGTGCAACATCCCATACACTCACACACACATAGGTGGGGATAACATTTAGGACCCTCTCGTAGCCCCTACGGTGCTCTTGCAATTGTCCATGTGATATGTTTAGAATGAAAACTCCAAAAGTACCAGTATTCTGGTGACTACAGCGTAAACCTTTAGTCTTATAGTATCACCGTCCTACTTACACGAGTTCACAAATACTTCTCGGAACACAGGGCCTTTGTGGGAACGTGGTCTTATAGTCACACGCTGTATAAAAAAGAGAATCTAAATTATATTTTTCTTTTTTGAACCCGTTGTCTACCCACCAAGTTCAATATATGTCTCTGAATCAGGTGTTCTACTCATTAAATTATGTCTATGCCGATTGTACATTACCAACTGCCAAACAACCATCGGCTACACTCTATACAAGGCGGATTGCAGGCATATATAAAAGAGCGTGATGGGGTGAGCCATTGTACCGGATAGTTAATGATCTCCCGTAATAACAAATAATATATAGTGACCCGATACCAATAGCATGCCCTCGCAATAATGATCCCCCCCAAGTCAAGGAACACCGTCACCCATGCACTCAAGACCCTCAAGACCTGGCTCTTCGACTGACCGGAGCTGCCCCTCCCCTCCCAGCGCCTTGAGACCCTTATGGGTGAGTAGCACGCTTGAAGAATCCCTGATTCATTGATTGATTGAACAAGGACTGGATTATTTGGGAAGATGTGTCTTAAAATAAAATAGATCATTCAAGAACTAGATGTGGTGCAGCTTTCCATATCAGACAACAGGTTGTAGGGAATTTGAAAATGTGCACCAAACAGTGTGAGACCTAAACACAACAAAAGGGAAACTATTGCATTTAGAAGAAGCATTAGTAAGATAATCCCTACTGTCCATGAAACAAAATTCACACAAGCTGATCAGTTGAAACTGAGCTACAGGGTATTGTACATAACTTCCAAACGACTTCACTGTAATTACCTGGAGATTATATGAGATAAACAGAATAATTGGGTAATATATTTCTCCTTTTCACATATAGGTGTATAGTCTTTTTTAAGTACACACTTTTATATGCAAAATCACATTTGTTACAAAGTAAGTTATCACATTTGGGGTCAAATCACATTTAGGGTCAAAATCACATTTAGGTGCAAAATAACCCTTGGTGCAACATCAGCAGGGGTGTTGAAAACACTTTTAGGAGCACAAATCAGTGTTAGGAGCAAAATAAATGTAGGTGCAAAATCACATTGCGTAGAAAATCAGCATTGATAAAGGGTCTTCCCGAGCATTGAAAAAATGTAGCCGAATAATTTGCCTTCATTGTTCTGATTGGAGAGAACATTTCATTCTTTAGGCAGGTGCATTTGCACATCTAATAGACAATTGCTAACAATGAGACTGAAATAATGCTCCCACCTTATCCAAAATGTGAATGACACTTTCTTCAAACAATGGCTGGTGGAGATTCACTCATTTAAACTAATCGGTTCAGGGGACTAGCTTAAGCCCCTCTCTGGCCCCGGTTATGAACTGTCTGACCCCGAACTGCATGAACAGTGCTATTTTTATTTATTTATTTATAGGTTTTATATAGTGCCTGAATCACCACCGAAGGGGTATCTCTGCACTTTGGACCGTGCTGCTAGACAGGCAGACGGACATTATTAAAATAACGAGGTCTTAAGAAGTTTCCTAAAGCGTAGATAGTCAGGGCATTGTCTCAGGTGAGTGGGAAGCTGGGTCCAGTAGAGGGGAGCGGGGTAGGAAAAGGATTTCCCACCTTGTCTAGTTTTCCTGACCCGGGGGACTAAGAGAAGCGATTTGCTTCCTGACCTGAGGGTCTGGGTTGGGGCATAAGGCTTGAGTTTCATGGATGCAATACCATTCCATACTACTACAAGTGGTCTACTGTTTCATTATTGAAAATTATTGGGTCCAGAAACACTGGACCTTGTTTGACCTGATAAAACCATAGGATGAGAGGGGCAGGGATTGCAGACAGAGTCACAGCCCATGCCTGCCACCTTCAGCACCAAGTGCGGAGCAGGCAATGAGCCCCCCAGAAATGTAAAATGTACCCTGCAGTGGCCACCTCTCTCCCAAAGTTATCTGCCACCAGCTCGGACCATGTAGTAACTATCAGCCTTCAACTAACTGAATAATGGAAAATAATCTGCAACTTCTGGTTCTGGTCAATTCTTCCCGTTCTAGGGAGTTTAACTTTTTTTTTATATATTTATTTTTTGATCTAGTGAGTTTAACTTGTAAGCCCCCTGAGCTCATTCGGAGCTACCGACTATAATTTTTAAATCTGGCCTGAAACTCCCTGCAAAGCTCACAGGTAACATGTAATTTTTTTTTTTGCTGATGACATCTGTTTATTCAAATCGGGTCTGTAGCCAGACCCAAAAAGGCTTTTAAATCATCCTTTGTACCTAACTTATAGTATGACTTAGGTAACATCTCCCTCCGTCACCTGTACTGGGTTCGTGCCTAGGGACAAAAGTGTGTGCTGTTTAAATCATTTGAATGAAATTAACAAATAAAGCCTTTCAGTTCAGTCTCACCGTTCATCTGCATATAGGCCACTGCTATAGATTTCAAATGTTCATCTATGTTGGCAAATCTTTCTTTCTAACTCTCCATAATCAAGAAATACACCCTGTTAAGAGGGTTCATTATTCTCCAACCGGTCTGGAAGTTGAATCCTATGACATTAGCCAAGATGCTTGCAATGGCTGCCCATGAAGTAAAGGTGACCTTTAAACTGTAATGCAAGCTCATTGGCCATGCTGTACAGTGACAATTACATCAACCATGACCAACGCCTCAGTTGCCACCTTAATGCGGCTTCAGAACCCTAATAAGCTAACAGTAACGATAGTAAATATGCCTGGTTTAACTATTGACAAGTCATATAATGGTTATAATCTTTTGTAGTTGTCAGTTTCTGTCACTAGAGACCAGGTCGTGACATACTTCAGATAACAAGCCCACCGAATAATGTAAGTGCTTTCCCAGCCATGCACACTAAGGGGCATATTCTCAAGCCCCTATCGCCACGGAAAAAACTTGTCTAAAATTGGGGAAACAAAGAGAAATGCTTAATTTCTCCTCGTTTTTGTTTTTTCCATGTGTGCTGCCTTGTGCAGCACACATCTAAAAAGCAAACTAGTGCGAAGCGGGTAGTTGCATTATGTTGGATGAGGGGGCCATTACCTACACTCAAGCGGTGGGCTAGCGATATGATGTACTGTAACACACAGGCGGACACCTACAGTGAGCTCCTTCCGCCCAGAAGTCGCCCCAAGAACTTTTGGGGACTATACCAGACCTACTTGTCCTCCAAGCCGGACGAGGTTGTCTCGGGGGAAGAAGGGGAGGAACAAGGGAATGTCATGCATGAGCCACCTGATTCACCTGCCCGGGGTGTTCCCCCGCACAACTAGCGCTCTATAGGCGTAGGCAACACCCCATCCCTAGAACTGTGAGAAGGGAGGGAAGCACCCTGGATTTAGGGAGAGTGGCAGGCTGCACTAGACACAACATGTGATAGCGACGCCTGAGGACTTACTTGGGGAGCACAAATGAGGGACCAGTTACGGGGAGGGGGGGTGTTTACGGATTGGTTGGGAGAAAAACTAAAAACTTACTGCTTTGTTCATTTATTCAATATGCACGCTACTTGGCAGACAGTACAAGCCTACAGAGGAGGGTTTCCCTCCACAGACCTCCGGCGAGCGCTTCTATTGGACTCTATGATGTTAATGTATCATGGTATATGTCATGGTTGTCGCACGAAGACCTATTGCCGGCCCGAGATGGGTTGTAGGCGAGCGATTTTTGTACTTTGTGAGGTGCTTTTTCCTAATAAAATAAATTTAAAAAAAAAATAAAAAAAAAGCAAACTAGTATTTCAGGAATGTTCATGTACAGGAAGGGGCACCTTCCTGTACATGAACAACCCTCCCCTGCACACAGACACCCTTGCAATCTGGTGCAAGGGTGCCTGCGTTGGCGCTAAGTCGTGAAACTTATCGCCATCGCAGGGGGAAACGCCAGACTGCACCACATTCTTGTGAATAGGGCGCAGCCTTGCATTTACGAAGTGGCGGTGAGAGGGTGAAGCCAAGTAGGTTAACGCCTCTCACTGCCACTTCATTGAGAATATCCCCCTAATTTTGAAGACTCCTCCAATATCCACAGGCAGGAATCTAAGGGCCTTAATTAGACTTTACCGATTGGGATAGTCCATCACAAAAGTTACAGGTGTCCAGCCCTTCGTATTATTACAAATGCATTCTGGCTATGGCACTTGAAATATGACGGACGTCATATCAATCAATCAATCAACACATTTGTAGTGCGCGCTGCTCACCCATGAGGGTCTCGAGGCGCTGAGGGGGTGGGGGAGGCAGCTACTGGTCAAACAGCCAGGTCTTGAGAAGCCTCCTGAAAGTCAGCAGGTCCTGGGTATGACGCAGGTGGGTGGGGAGGTTGCTCCATGACTTGGCGGCGAGATGGGAGAATGATCTGCCGCCGGTGGTCGTTCAGTGGATGCATGGGACAGTGGCGGGGGCGAGGTTGGCGGAGCGAAGCTGGCAGTTCGGGGTGTAGAAGGACAGTCGTTCGTTGAGGTATGTTGGTCTGGCGTTGTGGAGTTCTTTGTGTGCGTGGGTTAGGAGTTTGAAAGTGATTCTTTTGTTGACCGGGAGCCAACGCAGGTCTCAGAGGTGGGTGGTGATGTGGCTGTGGCGGGGGAGTCCGATGATGAGGCGTGCGGAGTCGTTCTGAATGCGCTGAAGTCTCTTCCAGATTGTAGCCGAGATTCCTGCATCTATCACCCTTTGATGGAGTAAACCATATTCTCTGTGATGGAGTAAGCCATTCGCTTTGATAGAGTAAGCCATATTCTCTTTGATGGAGTAAACCACTCTACATAAGGCCCTAAGTATGTGTTGATTTGCCTTTTAGTTGCAGAAATAAGAGCGCGTGCTACACAGTTCGTTATAAAAAAGGATGCACACTGTACCCCATTTTCCTGTCCTGTCATCACCCTTGACTTAATTTAATCGAAATCTATTTACAGATGCAGTAGGGTAGCCATGGCCCAAATGCACTAAAATGCCCTTCCCGGCTGCTATTTGATTTCTAAAATACGGCAATAATCAGGGTTCAGTGGGCCCTCAGGCCTCTGGGCCCGGAGCCACTTCAACTGCTGCTCCAATGGAAGTTACGCCCCTTTATAGATGTGGTGTGTACGCAGTTAGCAAAGTTCATTGCATGACTGTTGGCACAAGCTATTAAATATTTATTTTGGCAGGGGTGCAGTATGTGTGGCCTGCGGTTAAGTGACAAACCATGAACCATACTCAGAAGAAGCGATGGAAAGTGGCCATGCCTTAGTTCACTTATAAAAAGCACACAAGCTAAAACAAGTCTTCTGTTTACACAGCTCTGAAGAAAATGGCGCATCCGCTCGGCGAAAGGCAGTCGGTATGAAATCGAGAAAACAGAAGCAGGAGGGTGAGGAATGTGGTGAAATGGGAAAATGTAACACGCCACAAAGAAACATGCAATGTGGAGGCAGGTGTCTGCACTGTTTGGGAATAAGGTCCTGTGAGCGCCCCCCCTCCCCCACACACTCATATTGTGGCTCACAACGTCCCTGGTTGTTTGCAGAAGTAAACAAGCCTCAAACATTTGCCTGTTTAACATAAGATGAGAGGGTTCTTACAAAATTTGATGAAGATTTCTAGAAAATCCACACAGTCAGGCCAACCCTCTAAAGTTCAAAGGCAATAGGACTAGAAAATTCTAGGGGGCATATCAACAAGGCGGCGCTAAAAAATTATCGCCGCTTTTGCGGCCGTTTTCAGCCGAAAATCGGCGATAATTTTATCACAATATTAGCAAGGTCACGCTACTGCGTAAATCCTTGCTTTAGCGCGCTTTCCTGTAATGCCCACCTTTGCATCTCTAATGAGGTGCAAAGTGGGCGTTCCAGCTCAAAATAACTGGAGAAATGTCGCTAACCGACATTTCTCCAATTATCAATGGGCACGCTAGCAAGCATAGCGATAAGAAAAGTAGCGCTATCCTTGGTTAGCGCTACTTTCCTTACGCCTGCTTTTCCTTTGAATAAACAATGTTAGTCAATGGTTGGTGGATTATAGGGCTGAGACCACAACGGCCCTATCAACAAGGATATCGCAGTTTTCCATGGAACATCGCTGGAAAACCAGCAATGTTCCACGGAAAACATTGCTATCTCAGGAATAATTATCGCCATAGCGCTATGCGTTGGTAATACGGCGCTGGCGTGGCGATCATTATCTGAGATAGCAGGCGATAAAATTCCTCACGCTAAGGGCGGCCAGCGATAATTATCGCTGCTGCTTGTGGATATACCCCTGGATTAGTGGCGGCCTCGTGCGTTATAGCCCTGGTTTCACGATTAGGGTAGCGCCAAGAAATCCACTTACAGTGCTCTGTGCACTGCATGTGTGATTCATAATATATAATTACTGTGGCAATTGTGAGTCGTAACATCATTATTTTTAAATATTCATGGTTATCCAAGTTCAATTATGAATAATTTTGCAAGGAAAGAGTTTTCACCACATAAGGATGAAGCCTTTGACCAAACGTGTGATATTTTTAACACCGGCTTACAGTACTGGTACATCTTTCTTGATGTTAATCTGTGCATCACTGAATTTAAAAGACGTTATTTGAGGCCTCAAATGGAGCTCGCACCCTCTCCGTCTGTCTTTCCTGAAGTACAGTGTGTGTATGTGTTTGTGCATGCAAGTGTGTGTGTGCGTGTGTGCGCTTTAAAGCGAAGGTAAGCTGACTTCCCTCTCTCCAATTGGAGAGGCTGTGATACCGCTGCCCGGTGCCTACTGGGGTGCGAATCTCCGTGCTGGAGTCTACACCACTGCCAGGGGCGGCTTTAGGCATGTGCAAGCTGTGCACCTGCACAGGGCCACCAAACCCCAGGGTCCTCCACGCCAATATATATCCTTAATATGATAATCCTCTGAGGATGGATACATACTTGCGTGGCGTAACCTGACCTGACCCCCCTCCTGAGCTCCGGGGAGCTCCGCCCCGCCCGGACCCCCCTTCCGGGGCCCTCTACCCACGCTCCCGGCCCAGGGCTACCATGAGCCTAGAGCCACCCCTGCCACTGCAGTACAGCATGGCTCACCAGCTGCTGCTGTAAGAGGACGAGGGGAGGTGCGGGACACTGGGCCATGGACGAGTCCAGCAATCTGAGGATACACGGCTTGCATGTCATGGCAGCACATTCATTTTGTGTTACACGCACTGTCACTGTGCGCTTGTGAAGGCGCTGTGTCCCTTCACTGTAAAATGCAAACTACAGCATCAATACAGACATTGATGTGGCACCCTACTCCACAGGTCCGCGATGTTTACGTCCATCTTTTTCAGAGAATCACATATGTGTACATTTCACAATTTAGAAAAATATTTAACCCACCCACATTTCTTAGAAAAAGATGCTGCTCTGCTGTTGATTTCTACAGAGTTGCTACAATTGTTTAAGGGTCACCCCCCTAGCGTGTATGGACCTTGCATAGAACACAGACTACTACATTTCACTGCATGTTCGTTACGTAAAGCAGAGGTGCTCTGCTGGCATCTGTTGTCCCCACAGAGGCTTACAGTTAATGGGGTTATTTTGGTGTTCGTCCTTCCGGTCACCGGAGCCTTATGTCACCAGAATAGTTCTGAAATTCAGATCATGCACAAGAGGAGCACTGACAAAGCGAATAGTTCGGTCTTTTTGAGGCCCAGACCTATTGGGTGTACCAGTGCTTGTTGTATTTTATGGGTATTACTTGTGGTCAGAAACGAGGCTCTGGGTAAAGATTAAATTACATACGAATGAGTGGTGTTTGCCCAACAGTGAAATGCCCTCAAATCGTTCAATTATTGTCCTAAAAACATAATTTCGGTTCTAGTATTGAACTGAGCCCAACAGGCTAATCCATGTGTTCTGGATGGAAGGCTAGAAACATATTTCTCGTGGGCCTGTTCAATTTGTCAGAAATATTTAGGTATTTCTTTGGCACCATCTCCTACAATCGCCATGTCTGATTGGCGGACCTCTTCACACCGGTTTTTGTCCAGTGTTGTATACTGCTTGTACCTCTAACTCTATGATCCCTGTTTCTCTATGTCACATTGATATGTTCCATAACGCTGTTGGCTCTGACTCATGTTGCAATCTTGTAAGAGTCCGTTTGTACTTGGCCAGCAGGCGTTGGGTTGACTGTTGGTCTTTCTCCCAATAAATTATCTCTACTGCATGAAAACGACTACAATCTACTTACTACATCCCGCAGTGATTGCTGTTTTCTTCTTTTTGAGAGGAGATGTCCCCTGGTACTCCTCACCCCTCCCACTGGCATTTCACTCAGTCGTGGCCGGCATGACTCGTGGGTGAGGGGAGGGTGGGGGGTCACACGGGGGTTGTGTAAATTTGGGGGGTGGAGGAGGGGGGGTTTAATAAAATTTTTAAAAGACTTACCTTATTGGGTCCCGCGCCGCCATAGCTCCTGGACGGGTCCTGCGTTTTTCCAACAGGAAGCAGCCACACTCAGCCTCCCTCCCCTAAGCCAATCCAAACGCTGAAATGGCAGCATTGTGATTGGTGGGGAGAGCACCCAGCCGGGCGCCTATGGGGAGGCCATTTTCTCTATGTACGCTGCATGCAGCCTATATAGAGTAAATGGAGAGTTTGCATGACTTGTTTGGTCGGCCACAGAGGGCTGACCAAATAGTGAGGGCCCACAGCATTGGGAATGCCACTCCTCTCTGGCCCTTTCACCCCCAACCAGGCATACCCTTCTGCTCACTCCTCCCTGACCTGCCCACCCGCCCTCCCCCAACCAGGCATACCCTTCTGCTTTCATGCAGTGCGGAAAGCAGAAACATAAAATGGTATTTAAAAAACCATTTTCTGTTCCTGCTTCTCTCACTGCAAGAAATCAGTGGGGTGATGCTCCTCCGCCCTAATTGATGAACCGCCCCTGATTTCACCACAAACAACTGCAGCGCTATTTAATTAGGTGGGGCAGTGCACATGGCGGAATTTCCATCTGCAATAAAAACACTGCCCAAAGTGCACACTGTATTCAATTGACCCTTTGCTGCTAGGCCTTTTCCATTGTGCTAAGCCTTTTTTTGGCTATTTGGGGTAGTTTGCGCTTAGGCCACTGTAACCTTTTGTCCACATAAGGCATCCATGCCAAACTTGGGTCCTTTTCTTCCAACATCTAGAAAAAATCAGCAAGTGGGAAAAAGAAAATGAAATCTTGTGTAATGCCCAATACGGATTTAGAACTGGAAGAGGCATAGAGGATCAGTGCCTTAATTTGTACCTGACCGTCAGTAAATATACTGTTGCCTCCAGGGGGTCGATCCATTTGGCTTTTATGGACCTGTCCACAGCCTTCGACCTAGTAAATATGAAATTTGTCAAAATACAGCATTTTTTTTTCTTCTGAAAAATGGGAAAAAAGTGCTGCATAAGAAATCATCTGATTTTTCCCTTCAAAGGGTATCAACAAAGGATTTGTGGTGCTAAAATCACCATCTTTCCACATTTCAGGAACAGGCAGAAAATAAACATTTTCTACACAGTTTTGGGCATTTTACTGGGACATAGCCTATTTTTACTATTTGTTGTGCCTTCAACCTCCTTACAGTTAGTGGAAGAAATAGGTGTGAATCCAATATTAGCTCATTGAGACCTATACATTTCTGAAAAGTAGACAACATTCTAAGTTCAGCAAGGGGTCATTGTGTAGCTCCTTCAAGGTTTTTCTATAGAAACTAACAAGTGAAGTAAAAAAATATTGAAATTGAGTTGGAAAAAACAGCCATTTGTGCTAACGTTTTAATATGTAACTTCTTCTAAGTATGGCACATTTTTAAAAACAAAATACAGTTACGTCCGCTGGACCCTCGGGCTGCGAGAAATATAACACTTATAGATTCATGTTGAAACCGAGGTACCCAGAGCCAATAACTGAGCTGCGTCTCCTGATAAAAATGGTACCGAGCTTGTGTGGGTGCTGCAAGTACCAGCGGCAGGCTAGGGCTCAAAAAGTATTGTGGAGACACAAAAATGATCTATCACAAAATGACCTGGTTTTGGAAGAGGGGCACCTGCATTTTCTCTCCCAGGCTGGGTTTCAAAACCTACCAAAGCCACACATTTCTGAAAACTAGTCACCTGGGGGAGTGCCAGGAGGTGTGGCTTACATGGATGCCCCAACGTTTTCCTACCCAGAATCCCCTGTTAACCTCAGATTTAGCCTAAAAAACTACTTTTGCTTACAATATTGTTTGGGATCACTGCACCAGCACAAATGTCCTACTACCCAGCATTCCCCTAGGTCTCCGGATAAAAAACTATACCTCACTTGTGTGGGTGTCCAATGCAGAATTGCGTAGAAACAAAAATAAAAGTTCTTGGAGTTTGCTGTGCAATCCCCTCAATCCCTATGTTTTTGGCCCTTCTGAGTCGCAGACCCTCGCCCCACCCATCCCCTCCTTGGTGCGGGGAGGGGTGGGGATGGACTGCCAGAGCAGGGCAGGGGAGGAGAGGTTTGCCCACTCAGGTTGGCAAAACTTTCATGCACACTGCAAGTTCTGCATCCAGGCTGCATTACAGCCTGGGTGCAGAACATGCCCCAGGCTCCTATTTCCTGCCTGAATGCTGGTCCAAGGCGCCAGACCGATCACAGCGCTGCATTGCAACGTTGTGATTGGCTAGGGGAGTCTGGAGCCTGGGTGCTTCCTGTTCTTACTTCCTGGAGCGAGAGGCGGCAGCGAGCGGACCGAGATGCGGTGGCCAGCCGAGAAGCTGGCCTGAAGGTAATTGCTTTTTTTTCATTTACAACCCTCCCTATCCCCCCACTGCCCCAGTAAATAGCGGTCACCACTGAGTAGAACCTACATAAAGGAACATTCATTCATGTGGGCAACAACAAACTTTAAACAGTGCTAAGAATTAAGTTAGCTAATACAAGAAATGAAGTCTAAAGAGAGGGTAATCCACTCTTCTGCAACTTTCTCAGAATAGCCGCCTCCTTTACAGGCAACACTTAAAATTGGCATATGGAATGAGGAAATGATGTCAAGCATATGGAGATGCCTGAAAACAAGAGTAGAGACTCACAATCCTTATAGGGAGATGTCAGATTCGTGAAACCGGCTAAGCTCGACATCCACCAACCTGTACATTTCCTCAGTTTTAAGAGTTTGATCTAATCAGATCCTGCTGGCTAGGCTAATATAGCCACTGTAGGGGCCCATCCATGAAATACTGTGGGCACTTATGTGACATGATGGCTATCTCTTTCAAAATATTGGCCCATACATGACATAATGTGGGCATTCTTGGTAATTTTCAAGCCACCCCTCACAAAATAGGGATTGACCCTTGACATACTGTGCACATTCTTGACAAAATCATAGTTATCCGTTGTGTGATGATAACTCTGGCACTCGGGTGCCTGTCCTTGACTTACTGTGCCCATACTCGACATAAACCTGACTATCCCAGGTTTAATTGTCTTTAATATTCATTTCCTATGGCAAACATCCGAGATATTTAATGTGAATCATACATTGGGATAAAAGGCATAATCTCTCCATGAGTGACAGGAGTACATGCGAGTGCTTGGGTACATGAGAATATGTGTATTGACGAAAAATACTTGGAAAGAGCCACAATTTCTGAAATGACTATTCCCGCAAGGCGAGCATGGACTGTGACGCGGGGTCTCAGATCTTCCTTCTAAAATCTTGACTAGTACATTCTTTTTCTGGTTACAAAATAAGCTCTGTTCAAATCGTGATGTTCTGCATCCTGCTTTAATATTTACATTGACACGTACTCCCAGGGGCTGACTCCAGAAGGCAGGGCTAAGAGCCCGGGGAAAATAGCCACAAATGTCAACCCATTGTCTGCGATTTGCCCCAATCCGATATGAACACAAGTGAAGCCAAGATGCTGATGCAAGTCCATATTGGGCTCACTTCTTACCACCCTTCAGTTGCGGTGGTCGATTGACTGTTTCAGCTGACTACTAGGTCATTTACGCCTTTAACTTATGCTGGTCTAATGTCCGCATATTGGAACTACCTTGATTACCTAATGATTTTCTTTGTCTTTATATATATGCATGAACTTCAATCAAATGATCTTGCATTATATGTAGGTGCTCCGAGTCCTTCGGGTCTAGCTAGCAGTATATAAAACGTATAAATAAATACAATGTGCATGGCATATGCCCCTCGTCACCTCATCATCGCACAGCTGAAGATATTTAATCCACACCTTATATTACAAATCTGAACCATAGGAGATGGCAACTTGGAGGAAAGAAGGGTGATGTAAAGTGGAGCACAAAAGACATCACAAGCACTTGTGAAAGCCGAAGGAGACATGTAGGCAGTTCTGTGACCAGAGCACCTCTTGGACCCTATGCTCAGGTTCTTTACTGATGGTACCAATATTTCTAATGAATCTGACTGTTCTAAAATAGGGGGCAACGAAACACCGGAGTCCTGTTTTCTGGCCCGTATGGGCTTATAATCATCACAATTGTGTCTTCTAGAATGCTATGCTCAGCAATTGGAGATTTTCTAATTGGATAAGGCATAGGCCAGACGCACAGGCAAGGTTGACTAGACAAACGCAATCCTGCTATTGCCGGTGATCTTGGTGATATATCCAGGGTCATTAAGCTATGGTGTGGGTAAGATGCACCAAGGTCTAAGCTGTTCAAATCACCTGATCTTGCAAGGACAATGCCACAGAGACTGGCCGGTAGGCGCTTCAGCGAGGGTTAGAAAACAGCACAGGAGTGAGAAGTGCATTGAAGCAAGGCAGAAATGGTCAAAAACGATCAGAGATATTGAAGGAAGCTGCAGCAATAATGCCCGCATTCAGATGAAGTTTTATGTCCTTGGCTCTGGAACCAATAGCCATGACAACATATTTGGTGTTGTAAAAATCCTTCCATGCCCCTGGACCTAAATGATACTGCAGTGCTGTGGAGCCTCAGCTCGCCTGTAGCAGCTGCTAACTGGGCCACCATGAAGAGTCACTCACTTGGGAACAGGAACATGGATAAATATGAAAGTTCATTCCTAAGGGTAGGTGTTTTTACTGCTGTAGTAATTGCTACTACTACCTCAGAAACTACTGCTAAATGTCTGTGATAAAATAAAAATAAGTTTCACCCACTGCTGTTTGATGAGCTCAGCATTCAAGGCTTCTCTCCTTCATTTGCCTCATGGGTACAAACCCTGGACTTGATACCAGTCTTTCTTTCATTCCCCACATCAATAAATTTGCTCTATGCAGGTAGAGGTGTGAAATATCAAATATGGAATATCCACTTGCTTCAATACAAAGCCAAATATCGAGGACCAAAATATTGACAAGCAAGTAAATATAGGCTTACACTAATTACATTCACATATATGTAACTTGAATATATATATATATATATATATATATATATATATATATATATATATATATATATATATATATATATATATATATATATACACACACACACACACATATATGTATTTCCTAGTGGCGGTCACCATTAGGTAGTTATAGTTAGGACTGATTTTCAATAGGAAAAGCGTCTGTGCGTTGCTAATAACTTTGACACAGTTGGAGGAATCTCCACAAAACTTTCCAAAAAGGAGCAACTTTTTAACTAGTTTGTGCATGAACAGTTTCGGAGTGATCCCAATCAAGGGTGGGCTGTGAAAAAAGAGGGTTGCAAAATGCAAAATCTCCATGTGTTTTCCATAGGCTTCTTTAAGACGGACTACCGCAAAAACTGCTTAACAGAATTACAGGAAAGCTAGAGCATGGTCCACAGTTTGTGCTTTTTGTGATTTGGTGTAAATCCAATCACTAGTTTTTCAGAAATTAAGCTTGAAAAATAATTGTATAGCTGGACGGTTGAGTCTGCAAGAGTCTCTAGAGAGTTTAAAAATAGAGGACTCTGATTGGGCCAGGGAGCTTTATTTCCCTTGGACCACCTCGGTCCGATAGGAGTCAGACTCCCCCCTGAGAGCGAGCACTCTGATTTGCTGTCAGCAACATGAAAAAAATGTTGCTGGCAGCCAATTAAGGACTCAGGGACTTAGTCCCGCCCTGAACATGTTTACAAAAATAAATATAAGAGAGTAGGGTAGGGATACCGTGACCCGCGAGGCCTCATGGGGGAAACCCAGAGGATCTTCCCCCTAGCCCCCCACCCTGCGGCCAAAAAGAAAAAGATTGGCAAGAATGCTTCAATCCCGCTGGACTTCTGCAAGATAAAAAAATGGTAGCCGTGCCACATTTCCTGACCATACGCCTTAGGGAGGGCACCTCTAATGCTCTATTCATAACAGAGAGGGGGGCTGTATGGCCCCCTCCCAGAGCTTCAAAAGGGCCCGGAAGCCCATCCCCGGAGCAAAAATTTAACAAAATGGGGAGGGGGCCTCGTGGGGCATGGTGGGGGTGCAAGTTATTGTTAGCTATGCTAACTATAACTACTGGTGAATATCTGCGTTTTTTTAGTTCAAAACATTACATCCAATGTCCCAGCTTAAATTTAAAGGGGAGAGGGTGCGCTGCCCAATGGAGCCTGTTTTAGGCCCCAGTGACCCCAGCCATTAGGACCATATTTTAATAAAAGAGGAGGGGCTATGTGGACCCTCTGCCTGAGCCACTGTGGAGACACTGTTCTCTCGACTTTTTCCCAGCACTCACCTTGGCAGAGAAGGAACAGCTTCAAAATGTAGGTCTCCACAGAGCTTAGTCCATTTACTTTGAAAGGACCTTTTCAACAGGTGGACTCTCTACTTTTTAATTTGGGGGGTTTCCAATAAAGACTGTCATCCTTTCACAGTCACTATCTCTATATGGAGTATGTCTGCAAAATGTAAAAGCTACAAGCTATCTAATACTGTTATTCCTTTGCAAGTGCAGGGTAGGTCAACAAAACATATGTTGTAGCGTTGCATCCGGCCCTGGAAAGTTTTCCCCATTGACTGTCTAGTGTGTTATATTATTCATTCATTTCGTCTTTGGCCATCACCATACTCACTTAGTCCTCCAATGGATCTTATTATGTGCTTAAAGGGACTGGATATTCGGAGGATGGGCAATTATCAAATGAGGACCAGTAATAAGGCAATTTCTACACCCAATTAATTATTAATCAAAGTTTAGGGAATTTTAAGCACAGACTTTAAAATACATAAATCAAAAGATTTTCCCACAAGAGAATAATGAGATAGAATCATTAGAGTTTAGCCTTAAATCTGAAAGTTTTAGTATTTCATTCATGGGTAAAGAACATTACAATAAATGGCATATAATCTCAAATTCAGCTAAATAGGTTTAATAAAACTATGTCAGACTCTGTGAGATCCAGAGATGAAAGGGAAAATCTTCCTCTGCCGAGTGAGATTGTAGATAATGTATAACAATCGGATCAATGGAAAATCAGCTAAGCCTCATACAAGCCCTTAGGTAGATTCAGCAAGGTCCAAGTGACCAGTTCCAGTTTGTAACGGATAGAAACCTGTCTCAGTTCGTCAGTCTAAACTTAAAGTCACAATAGCATGATGTGAACCCCTTCAGCCTAAAAGGTTCCACTCAGCTAGCATACCAGCTGGTAGCAGATCACAGTATTACATCACAGTTTGTGTCGTCTTTAGTTGTTCAAGCCATCAATCACAATGCTGCATAATGGGTGAGCAAGCGCACCAAGTTCTGTTCCAATGTCTGACCAATTATACCCCAGGAGTTCCGGGGTAACACCCCTTGACATCATCAGGAATATAGGACCACTCTGTCCCATTGGTCGTCTTCAATAGGATGAGGATGATGTAATAGGTAAAAAGTATAAAATCCAGAAAGATTTAGATGACGCACATTATGTAGCTTCCTTAATCATTGTAAGTTTAGTCATATGAACAATAAGATATTCAAAGGGTAAGCGAGGTCATGCTCTTGAAGCTTCCATTAGTTCTCTCCCATGCATCTGTTCTAGTATGTGTCAGTTTAGCTGCAAATATGGTCAAGCTGTGCTGCAAATGTCAAAGTATTTACGACAAGGGGTGGTGAGGGATAGAGTCTCTGAATTAAGCAGAAAGCTCTCACCCAGTCAAGAGATCAGGGCTAGATCCAACACCGTTTTTTAGCTCACTGCACCATCCCAGTTTCAGAACCTGGCTGTATGCAAATTAGTCTGTTCCTGTCCCAGTGCATGATGGGAACAGGGCAAACCAAACTACAAAAGCCAATTCTTACACTGGGAAGGAAACAAGCTCCCGGGGACCGGTTTCTGGCATTGCAGCCGTCTTCGGCCCGGTTTGCTTGAATCCTGATGGTGCAATGAGCAAGGGTCTCACATCTGAGAATACCCTTCCACGCTTAGGGTGGACACAAATATTTACAACAAGGGGTGGTGAGGGACAGAGTCTCTGAATTAAGCAGAAAGCTCTCACCCAGTCAAGAGATCAGGGCTAGATCCAACACCATTTTTTAGCTCACTGCACCATCCCAGTTTCAGAACCTGGCTGTATGCAAATTAGTCTGTTCGGTCCCAGTGCATGATGGGAACAGGGCAAACCAAACTACAAAAGCCAATTCTTACACTGGGAAGGAAACAAGCTCCCGGGGACCGGTTTCTGGCATTACAGCCGTCTTCGGCCCGGTTTGCTTGAATCCTGATGGTGCAATGAGCAAGGGTCTCACATCTGAGAATACCCTTCCACGCTTAGGGTGGACAAAAATATTTACAACAAGGGGTGGTTCATCAGGATTCAAGAAAGCCGGGCCGAAGACGGCTGAAATGCCAGAAACCGGTCCCCGGTAGCTTGTCTCCTTTCTGGTGAAGAATTGGCTTGGTAGTTTAGTCTGCCCTGTTCCCATGATGCACTGGGCCAGGGAGAGACTGATTTGCATATAGCCAGGTTCTGAGCTGGGATGGGGCAGTGAGATAACTAACGGTGATGGATCAAGCCCTGATCTTTGGACTGGGTAAGAGTGGTCTGCTCAATTCAGACACTCTGTTCATCACCACCCCCTTTTCTGAATCGTTTTTGGCCACTATAGGTGTGGCAGGGTATACTCAGACATGAGTCCCTTTCTCACTGCTCCATCAGGATTCAAGCAAGCCGGGCCGAAGACGGCTGAAATGCCAGAAACCGGTCCCCGGTAGCTTGTCTCCTTTCTGGTGAAGAATTGGCTTGGTAGTTTAGTCTGCCCTGTTCCCATGATGCACTGGGCCAGGGACAGACTGATTTGCATATAGCCAGGTTCTGAGCTGGGATGGGGCAGTGAGATAAATAACGGTGATTGATCAAGCCCTGATCTTTGGACTGGGTAAGAGTGGTCTGCTCAATTCAGACACTCTGTTCATCACCACCCCCTTTTCTGAATCGTTTTTGGCCACTATAGGTGTGGCAGGGTATACTCAGACATGAGTCCCTTTCTCACTGCTCCATCAGGATTCAAGCAAGCCGGGCCAAAGACGGCTGAAATGCCAGAAACCGGTCCCCGGTAGCTTGTCTCCTTTCTGGTGAAGAATTGGCTTGGTAGTTTAGTCTGCCCTGTTCCCATGATGCACTGGGCCAGGGACAGACTGATTTGCATATAGCCAGGTTCTGAGCTGGGATGGGGCAGTGAGATAAATAACGGTGATGGATCAAGCCCTGATCTTTGGACTGGGTAAGAGTGGTCTGCTCAATTCAGACACTCTGTTCATCACCACCCCCTTTTCTGAATCGTTTTTGGCCACTATAGGTGTGGCAGGGTATACTCAGACATGAGTCCCTTTCTCACTGCTCCATCAGGATTCAAGCAAGCCGGGCCGAAGACGGCTGAAATGCCAGAAACCGGTCCCCGGTAGCTTGTCTCCTTTCTGGTGAAGAATTGGCTTGGTAGTTTAGTCTGCCCTGTTCCCATGATGCACTGGGCCAGGGACAGACTGATTTGCATATAGCCAGGTTCTGAGCTGGGATGGGGCAGTGAGATAAATAACGGTGATGGATCAAGCCCTGATCTTTGGACTGGGTAAGAGTGGTCTGCTCAATTCAGACACTCTGTTCATCACCACCCCCTTTTCTGAATCGTTTTTGGCCACTATAGGTGTGGCAGGGTATACTCAGACATGAGTCCCTTTCTCACTGCTCCATCAGGATTCAAGCAAGCCGGGCCGAAGACGGCTGAAATGCCAGAAACCGGTCCCCGGTAGCTTGTCTCCTTTCTGGTGAAGAATTGGCTTGGTAGTTTAGTCTGCCCTGTTCCCATGATGCACTGGGCCAGGGACAGACTGATTTGCATATAGCCAGGTTCTGAGCTGGGATGGGGCAGTGAGATAAATAATGGTGATGGATCAAGCCCTGATCTTTGGACTGGGTAAGAGTGGTCTGCTCAATTCAGACACTCTGTTCATCACCACCCCCTTTTCTGAATCGTTTTTGGCCACTATAGGTGTGGCAGGGTATACTCAGACATGAGTCTCTTTCTCACTGCTCCATCAGGATTCAAGCAAGCCGGGCCGAAGACGTCTGAAATGCCAGAAACCGGTCCCCGGTAGCTAGTCTCCTTTCTGGTGAAGAATTGGCTTGGTAGTTTGGTCTGCCCTGTTCCCATGATGCACTGGGCCAGGGACAGACTGATTTGCATATAGCCAGGTTCTGAGCTGGGATGGGGCAGTGAGATAAATAACCGTGATGGATCAAGCCCTGATCTTTGGACTGGGTAAGAGTGGTCTGCTCAATTCAGACACTCTGTTCATCACCACCCCCTTTTATGAATCGTTTTTGGCCACTATAGGTGTGGCAGGGTATACTCAGACATGAGTCCCTTTCTCACTGCTCCATCAGGATTCAAGCAAGCCGGGCCGAAGACGGCTGAAATGCCAGAAACCGGTCCCCGGTAGCTTGTCTCCTTTCTGGTGAAGAATTGGCTTGGTAGTTTAGTCTGCCCTGTTCCCATGATGCACTGGGCCAGGGACAGACTGATTTGCATATAGCCAGGTTCTGAGCTGGGATGGGGCAGTGAGATAAATAACGGTGATGGATCAAGCCCTGATCTTTGGACTGGGTAAGAGTGGTCTGCTCAATTCAGACACTCTGTTCATCACCACCCCCTTTTCTGAATCGTTTTTGGCCACTATAGGTGTGGCAGGGTATACTCAGACATGAGTCCCTTTCTCACTGCTCCATCAGGATTCAAGCAAGCCGGGCCGAAGACGGCTGAAATGCCAGAAACCGGTCCCCGGTAGCTTGTCTCCTTTCTGGTGAAGAATTGGCTTGGTAGTTTAGTCTGCCCTGTTCCCATGATGCACTGGGCCAGGGACAGACTGATTTGCATATAGTCAGGTTCTGAGCTGGGATGGGGCAGTGAGATAAATAACGGTGATGGATCAAGCCCTGATCTTTGGACTGGGTAAGAGTGGTCTGCTCAATTCAGACACTCTGTTCATCACCACCCCCTTTTCTGAATCGTTTTTGGCCACTATAGGTGTGGCAGGGTATACTCAGACATGAGTCCCTTTCTCACTGCTCCATCAGGATTCAAGCAAGCCGGGCCGAAGACGGCTGAAATGCCAGAAACCGGTCCCCGGTAGCTTGTCTCCTTTCTGGTGAAGAATTGGCTTGGTAGTTTAGTCTGCCCTGTTCCCATGATGCACTGGGCCAGGGACAGACTGATTTGCATATAGCCAGGTTCTGAGCTGGGATGGGGCAGTGAGATAAATAACGGTGATGGATCAAGCCCTGATCTTTGGACTGGGTAAGAGTGGTCTGCTCAATTCAGACACTCTGTTCATCACCACCCCCTTTTCTGAATCGTTTTTGGCCACTATAGGTGTGGCAGGGTATACTCAGACATGAGTCCCTTTCTCACTGCTCCATCAGGATTCAAGCAAGCCGGGCCGAAGACGGCTGAAATGCCAGAAACCGGTCCCCGGTAGCTTGTCTCCTTTCTGGTGAAGAATTGGCTTGGTAGTTTAGTCTGCCCTGTTCCCATGATGCAATGGGCCAGGGACAGACTGATTTGCATATAGCCAGGTTCTGAGCTGGGATGGGGCAGTGAGATAAATAACGGTGATGGATCAAGCCCTGATCTTTGGACTGGGTAAGAGTGGTCTGCTCAATTCAGACACTCTGTTCATCACCACCCCCTTTTCTGAATCGCAAATGTCAAAGTAGCAATTGAATGTTAAAGTACAAGTGGCAACTTTACGACAAGTTCCCATAAGCTTCAGACTAATCGATTTGTGAATTCACGTTTGGTACAAGAGGAAAGATTAGAGGTCTAAACACAGCTCAGTTCACAATGCTATAATATGGATCTTGGAATGCATACCACAAAGTGTTATTCTCTCACATAAATGTATTATTAAACATTTCAATTGATTCATGTAAGTATGGGGTGCTCATGTTTATAATGTCACTGTTTTACACATATAGAGTATATACGTTTTCTTTGCATATTTATCGTTAAAAGCACACATATTCAAAAGGTGTATTCAGAGAAAAGAGATTCTCCGAAAAGCAGTTTTAACTAAAACCCATGTGGCATCTACTTTTCTTTTGTCCTTTCCAGTGCCCATGTTACACATAAATTTACTATTCATTTCTAGCACATGGAACTTTTAATTTTGCATGTAAAATCTTTTAGTCTCTGTATTAACTCACGTTTTAATCACAGTTCAGACTTATTAAAGTGCTAAAATTTCACATCTATTAAGTAAACTTAAATATGATATAGAATCATTCTAACATTCTTCATGCTTTTACTATGCAGTATCTAAATCATTTTTAAAAAACGTGAAGATTAACACACGTTTGTCATCATTAATGTAAAATGTTGCTCTATCACATATATCTGCTTCTTGGGCTTCCTTCAGGGGTGCCTCCCTGAGGGATATTTGCTGTGCAGCTCTGTGAAGATCCCCACATATTTTTCATTCCCATTATAGGGTTCAGTTCGGGAGGGGGTATTTTCTACTTTCTTCAGAGATCATGCCCTGTGTACTGTACAGTCTTTAGATGTATTATTTTCTTTCTGAAAAGGATGATTCTTTTTATTTTTGGGGAGAAATGATCCTTGATTAAACTTTATGTTCAATTCAGCATACAAGGTTTTGTGTACTCTCTATTGAAAGATTATCTTCATGTTTACTATTATCAATCAGTTATGTTTGTAAGCAGTGGATTGGGTAAGGCAGACGAGGACGTAATGCGGCAATTACTTACCGGTAATCTGATGTAATCGAAGATAAATAGTAATGGAAGCCATATAGGTTGTTGAGGTAATTTAATATAAGTTACAGAGTAAAAGCTGGTGTTCCCATCAAAGGATAAGGAGCAACTGGCAGTCTGGGAACACGAGAGCACCAAGTTGCATCATGACATCAGGAAAGTTAGAATGTTCCATTTAAAGAGAAGTGCAAGCTACAACAAAATAAGAGAATACAACATAATCTTCATTAGAAGAGCTGGTAATCTGCATTGGAAGAGCTGGACTCACAGTGATCAAGGTTACCTGTAAGTAACCAAAGCATTATTTTCTTTGGAAGAACGTTACTGATCAATTGATTGGCCATGTGTGGTGCTGGACTTACTACAAGTCTGAGCTGGAATACGTTTACAATTTTTTTGGGCCCTTTTTGGTAGTAGTAACTTTAGAAGTGCAGTTTGTGAATAGAAATGGTCTTACTTTTTTGTGGGTGGATGTTTGTTTCTACCGAAACCCCTGCTTAACTTTCACTTAACCCTTCCTTACTCTCCCTAAACCCCTTACATTGTGTAGTAAGTATTCCCCCGTGGCCAGTCAGACTTAACTGTCAGGGCCGGTTTGTGTTCCCAGTCCGATCCTGTAAATGTGAACTTGTGTAATGTAACTGGCACTCATGTAAAGAGCTCTAATGCTTTCGGGTCAGATTGTGTTTGTGCTATATAAAAATGGCCAAAAAAAGAACTTATAGTACCTCAATCACAGCACGCGCAGGGAATGGACACTAAGTAGATAAATCAATATGTACTTGGTCAATGCCCCACTGAAAGAAAAGGAAGTGACACAGGGAGTGACACCTGAGAATAAGAAGGCAGAAAAGAACACTGACAATGATGTTAACAATAGGTAGGTAACATGTGTGCAAAAAGCCTCTTGTAGAAGTTTTTTTAAGACACAATGGGTCACCAAGCGACAGCTCATGCGTGCGGCCTGCAGGCTCAACCTAAAATGTATGAGAACTATGATGAATACAATAATTATTTATTTTTATTTTCGCAATTTTATATAGCGCTGACATGCCCCGGAGGCATCAGAGAACTTTACAACAAGCAAGATGTAAGGGTTACAGCGGGTTACATTACTGGTAATTAAACTCAAACTGTTACTTCAGTGGATATGTGCAGGAATAACCACAAGAAACAGCTACAGCAATTGGGCAGAGGAAGTACACAATTACAGCATCAATTTAGATGGTGGGGTGAACTAACAAAGGCAGCAGGTCAGAATGCCGTGCAGCGCGTACATAAGTCTGGTCGAAGGTGAATTACCAAGATGTCTGTCAAAAAGGAGGAATGTGTCGTCCTTTTTGAAGGTTACTTGGTCGGTGGTTAGACGGAGGGAAGCAAAAAGTTTCACATCCTACTGGCATTTTCAGAGAATGTCTGGTTCATTTCAGGGACTGAGCATTTCAGGAACCCCTATTTTCTTCAGAGATTTTCAGTTTTTCGTACAGATAGGAGGGTGAGGAAATGTACAGCGCTCTGCGCATAATGCAAGCAATTTTGAATTGGGCCCGTGTTTCAATGGGGAGCCAGTGGAGTGTTAGCAGGGCCGGGGAAATGTAGTCCAGCCTCTTGAGACCGAAAACGAAGCATGCTGCAGCATGCAGAGTTGCTCTCAGTGGGCCGAGGTGAACTTTGGGAATGCCCGAGAGAAGGGCAATTTCATAGTCTAGTCTAGCGAGAACGAGTGACTGCACCACTGGTTAAGTTTATTAAGCAATGACAAAAAGTAGGAGAAAAACAGCATGTGCAAAAACTACAATACATCTAGGGGCAGATTTACAATAACTGGCGCATCCCTGCATATCGGCAAGGATGCGCCAGTAATTGTGCGTCGCAGCTCCGCCACCCTCGATGCGCCGCATTTACAATGCGTCACGCATCTGTGCCTTAAAAGCGGCGCATTGCTGGAGTTGCGTCGCAAGCGTGACGCAGCTCCAGCAATGATCAGGGGGGCCCTATGTGTACAATGCTGCGTCAATCCATACGCCTGCTTCAAGCAGGCACAGGGTTTTGACGCAGCATGGGCCCAAAAGTGACTGGGTGAAATCTTGTAGATTTCACTCAGCCACTTTTGGGAGGCGTTCCTGCGCTGGAACGCCTCCCCCTGCGATGGTACGCCTCTTCTGGCGCAGGGCTTTACAACGTGACGCATCTGGGAGATGCGTCACGTTGTAAATACTCCGCACCATAGTGCATCTTTTGCGCCGCCGTTGCGTCACAAAAGTGACGCAACGGCGGCATAAAAGCGGAGCAAGGGGCTTGTAAATCTGCCCCTTAGTGTAGAAATCGTTTCCAATGCACCACCGTTTTGAGCACTTGTGTGATGCTCCAAAGCTGCCTAAGTTGAAGTCATGTGCTGGCATGGCTGCGATGTGACTGTGAAGATTGAGATATGGTTGGTGGTCAGCGGATTTTGAGGCGAGGCAACAAGAAGTATGGCCGCTTTTGACACGGTGGACCATTCCATCCTTCTCACCCGTGTCAAGGCGGCGGGCATCGAGGGCCTGGCCCTCGCCTGGCTTGAGTCCTTCCTGAGCGACAGGGCTCAGGCGGTTCACCTAGCTGGCTTCACCGCCACTCCTCGCAAGGTTGTATGCGGAGTCCCCCAAGGCTCCTCACTTTCCCCTCTTCTTTTTAATTTGTACATCTACCCCCTCATTTTTATGTTACAGCAGCTCGAGGTCACGGTGTTTAATTACGCCGATGACCTCCAGCTAATTTTCAACCTTTCCCACTCCTCTTCCTCCTCCCAGAATGTCCAGTCCGTCATGTTGTTCATCCAGGACTGGATGAACTGCAACCACCTCAAACTCAATCCAGACAAGACTGAGTTAGTCTTGACTGGAGGTGGTTGCAGTCCCTGGTCCCCTTCCCATTGGCCCTCCTCACTTGGTGTCCCCCCGCTCCCAGTTCCCAAGGTCAAAACCCTTGGTATTTTTCTCCATTCTTCACTTTCTGTTCACTCTCAGATCACCTCGGTTGTCTCTTCTTGCTTTTTTTCTGTGAGAACTATCAGGAAGATTTCTCGCTTTTTCTCTCTGCCTGCGTTAAAAATCATAGTGATGGCCATGGTGCTCTCGCGCCTTGACTACGGCAACATCATTTACAATGGCGCTCCAGCCTACGCCATTCACCGTTTGCAGCTAGTGCAGAATCAGGCAGCTCGCCTGATCCACGGTCTGCCAAAATTCCATCGGGTTACCCCCTTAATGCAGGCATTGCACTGGCTGCCGGTAAAAGAGCGAGCCTTGTTTAAACTTGGCTGTACCACCTTCCAGGCCAAAATGGGCACCGCCCCGGAGTTTATTTGCTCCGCCATCAAACCTTATATACCCGGTAGAGAGCTCCGATCCACCAACCAGGCCCTGCTAACTACCCCCCGTTTCCGTAAGAAAAAGGCCGGAGGAACCAAATTTGCAGTTCTCGCTCCTGCGTTCTGGAACTCCCTTCCGACGGAACTCCGGATGACATCCTCCTACATCGAGTTTCGGAAGGGTCTTAAGACTCTGCTCTTTTCCCAAGCCTATAAGGTCTGATCCCTCTCCGCTCCTGTCACCCCTTGCAGTCCTAAAGCGCCAAGAAACCGCGTGGTATAAGAGCGCTATATAAATATTTTTAAATTCAAATTCAAATTCAAATTAGAAGTTAGTGTAAAATTTAAAATGATTGGGTCATCGTTCCAAATAGACCCCACCCACTTCATCCACTGGTTATTAGTCTCTGTTCATGACTGTTCATATGTCTGTGTGAGAAGGTGGCTGCAGGTGAGTTGTCTTTGAGCATGCTGTCATATGTGTATACACGTTTGCTAAATGTTGCGTTCGTGTGTGTGCATGTGCTACACAACAGCCAACCTATTGCTTTTGTTAATGGCTGTTATTAATAACCCTCTCCCCCCTCCGAGCACTACATCAAACAATCACGTTAAACCGGATAACCAGGGTGATGCAACTGCACCCACAGCGGATCCGAACCTGCCTCTGCTGAGGCTGCGGTTCACCCGCGAACACAGCTTAACCGTGCAGGGAAAGCGAGCATAAGCCTTCCGGTAAATACCGCCACTGAGATCAAAGAAGACTGAAGCGCAAACGAAGGTAGGAATTTCCCTGAGCTCTACACATGGCATCTGTTTCCTGGCCAATTCCCTGTTATTCCCAAGCCCTGGCTAGCTCTCTGACTCATGGCGAACCCTGCTTTGCTATTTTGCATTTGAACTCACTAATAGATGTTTGTAATGGAACAACAGGGGGCATTTTATATTTTAGCTTCCAAGAATGTGCATGGTTATTAATTTGCTTTTATTAATTGTTGTGGTCTGCTCCCTGGAAAGAACCATCATTTCAGAAATGCATTTGCTCACACAGGGAATGTGAATTATAATCTTTTTTCCACACTCCCAGTGACTTCACTGTAGGGAATTTCCCTAATTTCTTCCTAGTCTTTTTGAAAATATATCATTTGTTCACGGTCTTCAGAGTAAACAGCATTCTACCATATGTATCATTTATCATGTAATTCAACCAGGTGCAAAAACACCATATCGAACATAGCATTTGTGCCTGTATTTGCATATGTTTTGGTACTGATGATAACCTATCTGGAAAATAATGCCAAATGAAATGCACGACGACTTCTGCACTTATCTGAATGCATTAGCTCATTCTTGCAGTCTCACTACAGACAGCTTTTTCCAAGATGAGGGCCTTCATGTTAGTATACGAAAAAGCAATGCAAAATGGCTGCTTGCTACTAATGACTTAGCCAATACTTGCTCTGCCATCATACAAGCATTAGACCAGTCAATAATGGCAACGAACAACTATTGGCAAAGCCACACTAAAATACAAATGCCATTGCTTGTCAGCGAGCACTTGCGTGTTATCCACATGGGTGCCAAATACGGTATCTGCAAACAGGTTTAGTAATTGTTGTGCATGTGTTAACACCCTTGCGTACTGTTTTTACAGGAATTTAGCACCTGCTAACATAGGCACCAAGGCCCACATGAATCAAAGTCAATTGCATTCGCAAACGGTGCGAATCGCAATTTTCGGACGTTCGCAAATGCAATTGACTAATTTGGAATGCATCATGCATTTCGCAATTTTAGGAATCGCAACCATGTTGCGATTTCTAAAATTGCGATTGCATTTAAGAAATCGCAATTTCAGATTTCTTAAATGCAATGCATGATAATTTTTTAATTGCGAATTCGTAATTTGGAAGTGTTCAATTAGCATGAAGTTGAACTTCATGCTTATTTACTGAAAACTTTCAAATATGCACAAATTGCATTTTTGAAAGTTTTAATTTACACACACACATGCCCTTGGGGCATGTGTGTGTGTAAATTGCATTTAAAGTTACATTTCAGGGGTGCAGGGAGGGGTTCTTTGGACCCCCCCCCTGTACCCTTGAAATTGCATTCACATTTTGCGAATCGCAATTTGAAATTCGCAAAATGTGAATGCCTTCCCATTCATTCCTATGTGCCTTTTGGCCCATAGGAATCAATGGGAAAGGTTTTCCTTATTTGCTGCATGCAACCCAGTCCCTGTGAATGATTGAGTCACCAGCCTGCATATGTATGAGGGCTGCATTGGGCACAGGGGGTGGTGGGCTGCCGTGTCTGTACTCCCAAAGCAGGTAGTTTTAAAATTAAGTTTGCTGGGTTTGTAAGGCGAGGCTGGTGTGGGGTTGTGCTGCACGGCAGTAGCAACAATTCACACTACAGATACATGGACGTCATTTAGGGGTCGCTAGGGATCACATCTGCGACCCCTGGCTTGTCCATTACGACCCCCTGCACTGCATTTGCGACCCCTGACTTTAGAGGTAACAAAATCAGTGCCGGGAATGCAGTGGCAGCTCGTTCTTATTAATGGACATCGATTTGTTCTCCAATCTCTTTCTTTTTTGTCAATTATTTTGTTACATTAATAGTGAATAATATGATAGTATTCACTATTAGTTTAATACAAAATGGAGTACAATTATTTGGAATATGACCCTCCCTGGCAGCAGAAGTAAGTAAAAAAAATGCTTATAAATGTATGACGTGTGCATGCGAGCAGGTGAGAATCTATCTATTTATGTGAGATAGAGTGTGTGCATGTTTGATTGTGTGTTTATGTGCAAGCATGTGTATGTGTGAATGTACTTGAAGGTCAAATGGCATGTGATGTCACTTCTGCTACCCCTGGCCTTTTGGTGAATTGACGTTCATGTCCAGCTTCATTCCTGGTTTGCACCATTCCCCACCCAACATGTTTGGTAACAGGCATAACAAATGAAAGTTGTGGGTGGATTTGAGTTCAATGGTGGCCGGATGAGGTGTTCTAGTTACAGAGGGGTGCAGGGAGCAAGAGACACCGGCTAAATTTGAGCTCAGGTACTGCTATTGGATTCATACAGATTCGATCCGCTTGCCACAGATATAAATGGAATCTTGTATGAATGTTTTACTTCTTATTGCTTATATGTCTGGCAATAAGATCTGCATTGTTCAAATAACAAAATGCCAATAAAATAAGTTTAAAAAAAATGTACTGCTATTGGATTCAGATCTGGAGCCACAACATCTGAGGCTGCCCGTGGCACTCGCATGGCACCCTCCTAAACCCTTGCATTTGGCACTATCACCAACGCTCCAGCCTTTTGGGCCCCTGTGGGAACCCCCCTGTTCCGGTGCCACTTTCCCATGCTTTTCCAGTGCCTGACGGTCTGGGGCCATGTATTTATACCAGCCCATCCCAGACTCCAGCCTCTTTTTTGCCAGCACTCACTCATCTATCCATGCACTCACTCCCTTATTCATCCATTCATCAGGTCATCATTTTGCTCACCCATTCATCCATCCACATATGCATCCCTGGTCTAAGAAGCCAGCTTCCTCTCTAATCAATGTTTGACTATATCTTTGCCTTTGACCCTGTACAATCCTCTGCTACCTTTTGGCTGGCTTTGCACTACACAAATCCCACACACATATCTTCATTCATCTATCAAGGCACTAACTCATCCATTCCTCAGTTGTAGGAAAACTGGCTGCTAAACTATGAAGAGAAAGGCCTCAGTCTTAAAAAAGTAAAAACAATCTAATTCCTAACAGATAAACCTGTTTTTAGGAGGAATCCGAAGCTTATTAATCAATCAATCAATCAAAGCATTTATATAGCGCACTACTCACCCAGAGGGTCTCAAGGCGCTAGGGGAGGGGGGTTCGCTACTGCTCGAACAGCCAGGTCTTGAGTTGCTTCCTGAAGGCGAGGTGGTCCTGGGTCAGGCGGAGGTGGGTCGGGAGGGAGTTCCATGTCTTGGCGGCGAGGTAGGAGAAGGACCGTCCCCCTGTAGTGGCTCTCCGGATGCGGGGGACGGCGGCGAGGGCGTGTCCGGTCGATCGAAGCTGGCGTTTGGGGGCGAAGAAGTTGAGGCGGCTGTTGAGGTATCCTGGGCCTTGGTTGTGTAGGGCTTTGTGTGTGTGGGTAAGGAGACGGAAGGTGATTCTCTTGTTGACCGGGAGCCAGTGCAGGTCTCTCAGGTGTCCGGAGATGTGGCTGCGACGGGGGATGTCCAGTATGAGTCGTGCTGAGGCGTTCTGGATCTGCTGGAGTCTCTTCTAGAGTTTGGCGGTGGTTCCGGCGTAGAGGGAGTTATTGTAGTCCAGACGGCTGGTGACGAGGGCCTGGGTGACCGTCTTCCTGGTGTCGGTGGGGATCCACCGGAAGATCTTGCGTAGCATGCGCAGGATGTTGAAGCACGACGAGGAGCCGGCGTTGACTTGTCTGGTCATGGAGAGGGAGGAGTCCAGGATGAAGCCCAGGTTGCGTGCGTGGTCTGTTGGTTTGGGTGCGCTGCCTAGGGCGGGGGGCCACCAGGAGTCGTCCCAGGCAGAGGGTGAAGATCCAAGGATGAGGACTTCCGTTTTGTCCGAGTTCAGTTTCAGGCAGCTGTTCTTCATCCATTCGGCTACCTCTTTCATCCCTTCGTGAAGGTTGGCTCTGGCGGTGGCGGGGTCGTTGGTGAGGGAGAGGATCAGCTGGGTGTCGTCGGCGTAGGAGATGATGCTGAGGTTGTGCTGGCGTGCGATGTCTGCGAGGGGGCTCGTGTAGACGTTGAAGAGGGTTGGACTGAGCGAGGAGCCTTGAGGAACGCTGCAGATGACTTTGGTGGCTTCTGATCTGAACGGGGGAGGCGGACTCTCTGTGTCCTTCTGGCGAGGAAGGAGATGATCCACTCCAGTGCCTTCTCCTGGATTCCGACGTTGCTGAGGCGCTGCACTAGTGTACGGTGGCAGACAGTGTCAAACGCCGCGGAGAGGTCTAGGAGGATGAGGGCTGCTGTTTCTCTGTTGTCAAGCAGGGCTCAGATGTCATCGGTGGCTGCGATCAGGGCGGTCTCGGTGCTGTGGTTGGCCCGGAAGCCGAACTGCGAGAGGTCGAGGGATCCGTTCGTCTCGAGGAAGGCGGCCAGCTGCTTGTTGACGGTCTTCTCGATGACTTTTGCAGGGAACGGGAGCAGCAAGATGGGGCGGTAGTTCTTGAGGTCGGTGGGGTCGGCTGATGGCTTCTTTAGTAGAGCGCTGAGTTCGGCGTGCTTCCAGCTCTCCGGGAAGGTAGCGGTGTCGAAGGATTAATAGAAGCTTGGCACAAACAGAATGGCCTTTGTCAGGGAAAATGTAACGTGATAGATAAACGCCAAAACCCAGAAAACATTACTGTTAAAAACAGTACTTAATTTGCAGAAGAATAAATGCCGGGGCCCAACGTTTCGCTCAGAAGTCCGCAGCCAGCGCCGAATATCAAAGCTGTGCAGTCTTGATTGCACATCATTTCTCTTTAATTCACCATCAGACCCTTCATGCCAGTTTATCTCACTGTCTTGGATACTCTTTGTCATCCTTGCTTTATTATCACTGTTTTTCAGCCTTTCTCTTTCTCCTTAATTCTCCCTTTTGCGTTTTTTCTCTCTCTTGCTCTGAGTTAGAGTCTGATGAGGAAAAATAAGTACCGGTCTACATAAATGAGTGCCGATGGGTCCCACATGCAAACACTGGCTCAAATTATTCACTGGTTAACAATAAATCTAGCTCAAATTCCCAAACTAGTCTAGTTAAATAGAACTAAATAATACAAAAACAAAGTAAATCTGTGCTTGTGATCAGAGTTGATAAAAATAATTGGTAAATGTTTTTTAATAAAAAGCAAGTGTTGGAAGTAAAAATGTAAACACACAAATGTGTTGGCAGTGGCTTAAGACAAAAGTGCTCCAGAGGGCAGCGGTACATTGACTTTTGACACTGAACTAACACAGTGCCCCCACCCTCCCAGTATAAAAGAGAATAGACTTGCGGACATGTGTCCATCAAAACCACGGTTTATTCACTTCTACCAGGCAATGTTCTTGTTTAAAAGTCGCCGTTGATGAACAAATATCCAGATCTTCAGTGCAGGGAATTAAAATTCTTCCCCAAACTTACAAGATAGACTCCAGACTCCATAAAATCAGACAAACGGTTTGAACAGGAAAATGTGCTTTCCGTCTGTCAGTGAAGTCCACATTCAAAAGTCCAGTCACAACTGGCCTTGCTAGTTTTCTTCCAGGAAAATTCAGCTTTCTCTATTATTTGTTTTTTTCACGCCTTAGAAGCTGCACAACGGCCAGGCTTCTTCCCAATACAACATGGACTCTTCTCTCCCTGTGGGCCAGCAAGAGGGAAACTTCCTAAGCCCTAATTGAAGACTTCCAGCTCGACAGTATTGAGATGGAGCAGAACACTGTCTCCACAGTCCTTCACCAGGTTGATGGAATTCTTCCAGAAAATGGCTTCTTGTCTCGTTTACTTTCCCTTTCAACTCTTCCCTAGAAAGTTTCTGAACAGCAATTCTTAAAAGAGTCCGAGCTGAGACTGGTGATGGCCAATAAACAGGTCATACTAAAGGTGTCACACTTACCTCTTTCAGGCTCTACTACACTGTATCACAGCTCCTGCCTCAAGTAGGCACTTTACGGCCAAATGTATTACAGGGTTTGGTGTGCAACAGAAATCTTTAAAATGGTAAATTTGATCCTGAGATTTCTTTCCCTTTTTGTCCAAACGTCTTCCAAAGCCAGTTCTCCATCTTCAGAGGATCAAAGAAAAATACCCAATGTGGGCAGATCTACTCACTTTGGCTTCTCCACTAGCTTTATGCGATCACTTTCCTTCAAAGAAGGCAGTATGAAGGGTCCCCATTGGCAGGCAAGTGTGAAAAGAAGCTTTGGTGCTCAGAAATCTTTCAGGATTGTGTCCCGCAAGCGGGTGTTATGACTCCGACCACAACTGTTACTTAGGTTGCTTTTTAATTTCCTCGGTTTTGCATAGCATGATATGGTTACAATGTTCTTCTTGTCTCCTCTTCTCTCCTGTAGGTGACTGGAGATCTGGTTCACTGGTAAGGTCCTCGCCCCTTGTAGGAAAGAGAAATACCACAGGTAAGCATTCTTAGGGATTTTCCCCTCAAGTCAGGGTTTGGGTTTAGTGAGGGATGTTTGCCTGTCCGTGGCTCAGGAAACCATCACCATCACCTAGTGTATCAAAAGACAGAAATATTCACCAATAAGAAATCAAAAGAGAGGCTCAACTTGCGAGCTCCTGCGTTCTTCACTTTGTCCTGGGAATTTTAGTAGCTTAAATTGCATCAACTTGACTATACGTCCATCAACCCCGTGCAATATGAAGATTCCTATTCAGGCAGCTTTGTATACTACATGAGTAATAATGCAAGTACTAATGCACATGGGCAGCACTGTCTAATCACCATGCATTATTTGTATAAGAGATAAGGGAACACAGGCCATGCAGACTAAATGTCGGCTGTCCCAACCAGCCCCGTCTCGGCCCCCACCCGCTACCCATATCAGCAGAGGAAGCGAGTGTGCACCTGAGAGAGCCCCACAACCCACGGAGCGTGACAGGGCACAGCATCTTGCCGGTGCCCTTAGTGCTTCTCCCCTGCTCCCGCATATTTCTCACCGTACCACGCTCCGTCACCCATCCTGTCATTCCTTCGTTCCAGTGGCACTGTTTCAACACCCTATCTAGTCTCCTCTGGTGTTGATGAGGCAAACAGTAAATCTACCACTAAGGTCTCTCCCTGCCACGCCTTCACCTCCCTCTTAAAAGGTCCTGGTAGACCCAGCGGTTTCTGGATGGCAGGGGTGCACCGAAGTCAGGTAGAAGCCATCATCCCAGATAGGATGAGTATGATACACTCATCAGATAACCTGTGCTCATCCTTTGATAGCATGGTCCAGAGCAGTTAGGCTTATCCCCAGGTTCAAAGTGTAAAGAATTGGCACAGCACCGCCCTTTTTACACTACAAAAATACTCCACACCGAATGTATAAAACACGGGTCTTTGTATTACACATATTAAAATCAAAACAACATACACATCTCATATATGCTTTACAGCTATATGCAATTGTTGAACGTTACCATTAGCAGCAGAACGGCAGGAACATATATGTACCTGTCTTAAGTATCTACTTGCCCCGTTATCCGCTCAGTCTTATAAGCAACATAAATCCATGTGTGTACTCCTCCAAGGTATTCCCGGTCCAAGCGAGCCCTCCCACATTAAAAATAACAGGAACATATATACAGGATGTTCAGAGGTATTCAACTTTCCCACAATCACAATAGCATAAAATACAACATTCCAAATAGCACATACCCCATACAGTTGTAACAGTCAAGAAATCACAGGTTTTGACTACACCTCGTGATCCATCCCCTTAGCCACTCACACTACACCAGTCAAAGATACACGTTGTCCAGACCAACGATAACTTCCATCCGTTTCCGCCATACCCTGTGTGGTCCTTATGATCTCGTGGAAACAGGGAGATACTTTCTGTCATTGGGATCTCGTGGACAGGAGCCCAACCAACCAGCCCTTGGAGCGTGCTTAGGGACCCGGGTCACAACAGTTGCCAATTAGCTCCAGTGGTTCCTCTCGTCGATTTCCCAGCGTTAAACTAGAGTAGTATGGTTCCAATCCCAAAAGCGTCTCTAAACTCCTAGTAGTTATACCCACAATGGCCTTTGAAGATGAGATCAGTTCAAAAGTCCACCTTTGAAATGCACAGACCCCTCTAAATGTTGTCCTGTCAGCCATACTACCCTGTAAGGCTTGAGCAATATCTTTAGTGGGGAAAGGACATTGTTCCTTGGAATGCAGGTGCCAATTTCACCCCCTCTTATCTGTCCCAGGAAGGCACTTCAAAGTCAGAGGTTTGCTGTTTCCCTTGAGTGCCCCTAGTTTACGGCCACCTGTCAGGAATGCACAGATGTAGCTGTCACCCAGATTTGTTACGTGGTGAAGAGTGGTTTTACCGCATTGCCATGCATTACTTCTGCAATTACTATGTCCCATACAGATATTTCAATACAGGAGTTCTGGCCGTGTTTTTAAAATTCAGACCAGAATGAGCAAAAACCACTCTTCACCACGTAACCACGAGGTTTATTTATGAGACACCCGTTTTTGGATAGTAACTAGGGAAATCACGCCATACACGGCTACGCTACTTCACTTGGCATGATTTACGAGGTTCACCTTTGGGACATCCTCTCTTGGATAGGGACTATCTAAATCACGCCACATACTGCTATGCCCGTACTACACCATATGGCCCACGCGGTACACCGCGACATAAGAGGATGCCGATAATACCCTATAAGCGTTTGAGAGAAGGACAGTGGGTGATTAGGCACTAATGTACCCACATATCAACGCCAGTTAAGTCACGTCAAAGTCACAACCACAATATGTCCAACCACACAAGGGTTGCCAGGATCACTTATAGTACAATGTAGCCACTTTCTACATTATAGCCCTTGACTAATGGAATACATCACTCCTTTCCTTTCAGATCAAGGAAACAACGCCTCTTTCATTCCACCTCCTGTATAATTAATTATTACAGAGGTATGTATTACAGCAAGAAATCTTGCGCATCTACTTAGTCTTAAATAGATGATTAGCCAGGGTTTGGAATAATCATCACATTCTTAATTGTAGGTCTAAGGAACTTCAATTTATTGTCTGAGTCGGGTGACTAGCAGTACATTTCAAAAAACGAACAGATTTCCAAGTGGAGCAAGGTCCGCAAAAGGTGAGCAATGACTATGTCCTCACTTTTTATACATTCCACCACTGACCAATTCCTGATACATGTCCATTATATCTAATAGGCTGTCCTACATATATACAGTCCTGATGAAGACCCGTCTCTGATGCGCAAAATCAGCGCATCCCTCCCCAGGGTCGAAACGTCGACGCATTCCCTTCTTGCACGAACCAACTATCAAAAATCTTTTAGGACCCAAGAATTAATTGATGTACCTACTGGATTATTGTATATATAGTTGTCGTTGCCAATAAGTATATGAATTGACAATTTTACTTGTTGTTTTAATTGTGTACCAGTCTTGCACAGAATTTATGTGCTTTGTATGTTTTATGTGTGTTTTATGGACAGCAACTTGAATACTTTTGATTCAAATTCAGAGAATATGAAAGTGTATGAGTAAAAATTCACTTACACTTTTGCTTTGTGGTCAGTGTGGTTGGTTATTCTGGTATAGGTACCACTGTCTTTGTATCCTAATTAGAGACAAAGTATACAAATAATACAATTGGAATACTATATAATTGTGTATTTCTGTCCGACAGAACCATTATTATTTATTGCATTACCCACCCAGGTTCTGAGGGTTACAGGGTCACCTCATTACATGTAATAACTGAAAGAGTAATCAGCGACAGAAAAACAGACAGGGCCTCACCTAAAAATTGTCTCATCTCTCAAAACAGAATTTTTAGTTCTACCCCTACCATCAGTGGCATAGCTAGACCATGTGGAGCCTGGGGCGTGGCATGCATGAGCTGGGTGGGGGATGCTGGCAATTCCTACAATCGCAGCAGCTACAGGTAAGGGGGGGTACTGGTGATTCCCACAGAGGCCGCAGATAAGAGTGGGGGAGGCCGCCGCCCCCAAAACTCTTGCTGCCTGCAGGGGACCGCCCGACAGCCCTTGCTACGCAAATGCCTACCATGCACCACATGGCAGGACTCAGGAAGACTAATCAGCAGCTTCTTGCTAAGAAAATGATTCAAAGGATTCTAAAGGTAGCCCTGTCTCCAGCCTCTTCACTTCAGTGTGTGGTTATCCTTCCTCCCACTACTGAAATGCAGGCATCACACTTCCACCTTCTGGGGCCACAGTCATCACCCTACAGCTTAGGCTAGGCCAGCCCAAGGGTATCCAAAATGGATGACACTGGCCTCCATTACTCAAGCTCACTCATACACAAACTGTATGGACCACATGTTACACTATATAATTCTATTCAATTCAATACAGACTTTATTTCGGATATATTTCAATCCATAAAAGTACACAAGTAAAATACAGTAGACATTTCATGGATAAAATCACGGTTACTAAAAAACAAATTATACATATTACATTCATGAGTAAGTAGGCAAAATCATAATTAAAGTGCAAATAGTACTGAATTTACAACAAGATACATAAGTTCGTCATCCATCAGAGGTATATAGTCACTCATCTAGGCACTTTCTCAATTTAACAGTTAATTTTAAGAATTCAATCACATGAAGAACACTATCACAATGCAAGAGCTGTAGATACATGAGTGCCGGTCTTATTTGATTAAAATTTAGTTTCTTTAAAAGGGTAACAAGGTAACGTTTTCATGGGGATTCATAAAACTTACATAAAAATATAAAATGCAGCATATCCTGTGGAGACTTCCCGTCGCAGCCACAGGGAGGAGCAAATTTATTAAAAATGTCCGACTTAGGTCTAATTAAAAGATGATGAAAGATGTTGAACCTGAACCTCGTCAGCAGAAATGTTTCATGAGAAGTAAAGGAGCATGTTAGATATAGTTCCACAGTATCACAAGTTTTTATCATGACATATTTCCTAACATTAGGTTTCATGAGCTCAACCTCTTCTCTTTGGGCCCTCCTATCCATATAAAAAGCCCGCTTAATTGCTGCCACATCACCCTTTAATATCCCACTGAGGTTTTCAAACAAATTCAGATATCCAAGCTTCAGGAACTGAGATTTCAGGTATTTTAACCAGGGCACACACATTGCATTATCCTGAGATACAAGGTCTTTCACAATCAGGTGGGTTAGCGGAATGTCTTGGTTTAGCCATAATTCTACCCAGCATGTAAGTGGTCTTAGCGCAAGTATATCCGATAGGTACTGACTTCCCAATTCTTCGTGTACCGCTAGGTTCGATGTACTAGCTGGGACACAAAGCAGACACTTAAAAAAATTGTTTTCAGTGACCTGTAACTGTTCACCACTTACATAGCCCCATATCTCACTGCCATAAACAGCAGTAGCTATAGATTTAGCATTATAGAGTTTCATCATAGCAATATTTGGCTTTTTTCCCAATTTAGTGGCAAAACTAAAGATAGAGGCATTTACCCTTGTCATTTCCCCTTTCTTTCTTGCCACATGTGGTGCCCAACTGAGCTTTGTGTCAAATGAAACACCAAGATATGAGAATGTATGAGTGATGGGGATCAGGACATCATCTAATTTAAAAATGAAGTTCTTTTTTGGTTGGCGGCCAACATGCATTATATAAGATTTGGAATTGTTGACCAGAAGGTCTCTATTAGTCATGAAGTTATTAAAAGCGTTCAGAAGTGCCTGGAGACCCTTTTCCATCCTTGAAATTAAAACCGCATCATCTGCATATAAAAGTACAGGAATACCCCTCCTACCAACTCTAGGGCAGTCTGATTTTACCTCCTGTAGTGCGGCATCTAAGTCATTAATGTAAAAATTAAAAAGAAATGGGGCCAGGATGCAGCCTTGACGCATCTCCCTTTTTAATGTTAAAATTGCCAGTGGTTACCCCATTAGTTGAGAACCTAACATTAGCTCTGGTGTCACTGTGCAGGTCCACCAAAAAATCCACAATCTCTCTGTCCACACCTTTCTCCCTCATGGTCTGCCACAGCCTTCCTCTGTTAACACAGTCGAAGGCCGATGACAGATCCATGAAGGCGAGATGTACGGCTCCCTTCTGCACAACAGTATATTTGCTCAATATGAGGAACAGGTTGAGGCACTGTGTTATAGTGGAACGGCCCTCACAGAAGCCATATTAAGAACTGGACATAATATTATTATCAGCTATCCAGCTTGATAAGCGCTGCAGTAAGATTCTCCCCAAAATCTTGACCATAGAGTCTATTAGTGATATTGGACGATAGCAAAGGGGGCTGCCCTTGTCACCTTTCTTAAATACAGGGACAATTGTTGACAATACCCAGGACAAGGGACAACCCAATATAGCGGCAGCATTAAACACAGCTACCAAGATAGGTGCCCAAAAACCTGGATCTGATTTGTAAAGATCCGGTGGAATTCCATCAGGTCCAGGGGCTTTCTTTGCTGTGAGACCCTCTATGGCATCCATTACCTCGCTTTTATCAAATTTAATTTTGCATCCCCTGGCATAGGGTAAAGCATCAACTATTACAGGGTCCGCTGAATAGTACAGTTTTTTAAAATGAAGTTCCCACTCCTCCTTGGTTATGCAGCAGTCTAGTCCATCACCCGGTTCTTCTACCAGGAATGTTCTTTTAACTAGCGCCCAAAATTTAGTGCTACAATTTAAGGTGGACGGGTCAAGTATTTCATCCCAGGCTTCTCTTCTTAAAAACTCCTTACGGGATGCGATGACAGCCTTATATTCTTTTCTACACAATTTTACACCTTCCTGATCTCTCGGGGTGGTTGACAAAGCAAACCTAAGTTTGCGTGCAGCTTTAGTACAGTCGTGGTTAAACCACCTAGGACCCCCTTTCACCGAGTTCTTGAGGGGAACTGACAGTAGTTCTGACACCTTCTCCGATAAGTTTTGATAAGCAGCTAGGACCTGCCTAGGATCTCCCCCTTCAAGGGTACAGTTTTTAATATCCTCAGTGCATTTTTCAGCAATATTTTTATAGAGAAGATCCGGAGTGATCATTGACTATTTAAGTCGCCTCCTCCCATCTGTTGTGCACAGCCTACCTGTGCTACAACTCTGGGTTCCCTTTTTAACCCAGGGTCCCTTTAGACAGATTGTTAGAGGATTATGGTCACTGAATTCACTTAGGTCAATGCTGAACGAATCCAGAAAAATCTGCATCATCAGGGAGACTAACATATGATCTATGAAGGTGCCCCTGCCATGCCCTTTAAAAGTGGGAATATCAAAGCATTTTAACGGGTCCCTAAGTGTCATGGCCAATGAGAGGTCAAAGTTATTCAACAGGTCATTACATAATTCCCCCTCCACAGTATGTTCCATGTGTAGGCCTCCCATACGTTCACAATGCAACTCTGTTAGGCATTTCTTCAGTGGGTCACCGCAAGGATGCACATTAATATCCCCCATGATCATAAAATTATGACCAAGGTCTTTTGAAAAAGTAGTAATAAAGGAATTCAATACAGAAATTTGACTAGAGCCTACACTATCATGAATTGCATTATAAAAATTCACAAGACCAATCCGACAGTTTTCTCCATATAGAACTAGGCCCATCACTCCAGTATGCTGTGACTCAATTCTACGCATTTTACATGGTATTAAAATAGAAACAAAAATTACAAGTCCCCCCTTTGGCCTACCCCTTATTGATGGAATAGCTGGCACATAGAAGGCCTTGTACCCTTCCAGATAGAGATCACACCCCACCAACCAAGTTTCTTGTAAACAGATGATCTTAAATTGCTTAATGTAATTAACCCAGTTTCCATCAGCCATTTTAGCATCCAAGCCTGCAATATTCCATGATACGACAAAACATCCAGATGCTATATCCTGTGGGTTCTCTGTGTGTATAGGTTCACCTGAAGCCACAGCGCCCTGAGCCGCAGGTACCTCCTGCCAGTCACACAACTCAAGTCCAGACAGGGCTTCGTACCTGTTCTGTGTGTTAACATTAGACCCATGGTGATAGCGTCCAACGCTGTCAATCCTATTGTAGGTTTCATTCATACTACCAGGCCCGCATGTATTGGTGATGTTATATATAAATTGTGTGTCCATGACTGGGGTCTGTGGTTCGAACACCCGCCTAGTTATCCTTTGTTGGGGAGTGGGTTTGCACAGATGTGCGTAGAAGTACCCCAGTGGGCGCACACAAATACTGTTCTCATTATAAACTAGTGAGGAAGCTCTTAAGAGGACAGTTGCCACATGCTGGGGATGTTTAAAATTTACGACAATACAATCCCCACTACCCAACTTTTTAGAGGGGCCTACCCAATTCACACTCCTTACTGCCATTATCTGATCTGAATAAGGAATGGGAAAACCACAATTTTTATTAAGCCATGCCACAGTCTTATTTTTCAATGATGCATGAGATTCATCATATGGTGAGGCGGGATGAGTACCACAAGGTGGAACATTGGTCAGTACTGCCACAAACGGTGCACAATCAGGTGGTAGATTCAGATATCGATTGTTTCTGGGGGGTCTTGGGGCTGGACCACTACGTGGGGGGTATAATGGGTTGTGTCAGCAAAGCAGGTGCCGCTGGAACGGCTGGTGTACTTAATGCCTCATTCCCAGTGGTAGCTGCTGCAACAATGTTCCCAGTGTTCTGATGGTCTTTTGCCTTCGTCACATCCTGCCCTTTTCCACCCGCCTTAACTCTGCCACTAATTAGTGTGCAGATACCAGGCCGCCCAGCCTAGCCACTTCCATGACCAGGGTCTCAATCTGACTGGTTATTGGTTTGATCAACTCCTCTATTTTCAATACTAATTTTGCTTCTAGATTTTTAATAAGAGTAGCAAACTGATCCGAATTTAAATTAAAACCACTATCGTTATTTCCAGTGAACACAAAGGGGTTTATGGCAGGGCTATATACTTCTTTGCCATCCCTTTTTTTAGTACTATATTTCCCCCCCCACCCCCGTTTTTGATGTGCTATCCTGCAGGTTCGCATCGGCCTGATAACAGGCGGTGCTTCACTTATTTCACCTGTTTCCTCGCTTGACAAGACATGTTGGTCTGAGTGAACCTCAGCACTCACTATGATAGTAGTCGGCGATTCTGCTCTGGTATCACCACTCAAATTTGTCTCAGCGTCTATAATCAACCTGGGGGGAAACAGAACTGGCAGGTCCGATATCGAAGTGCCCTTCCCTAGAGAGGCACGTCTTTCATTGTTTATCTGGCTAACTTTCTTCACCATGTAGTTCTCAATGGTGCCTGGACCCACAGCTGGTTTATCACTTTTGGATTTAGACATCCTAAATAGCTCTAATGCAAAATGTAAACTCAGATAAAACCACTACTTACTCATATAAAATAAAACAAAGTTCAAAATAAAGTCTCACGTGAATCCTACACAATGGAGGTCCAGTTAAGAAGATGTAGGGTCCCTGGCCCAGCCCAGTCTCCTCAGGCCTCTGAGGGCCACAGAGGGCCCGCCCTTTGTCCGGGCTTCGCCCGGCGCGTCCTGCGCGTGTCCCGCGGACGAGGGACTGGCATTGCCTTTATGCGCCTCCTGGCGCTCTTCTGGGCGTCCCTGGTGGTGGGAGGGGCCCGGCGGAGCCAAGCCCAGCTGGGAAACAGGCGGAGCAAGGCCAGGCCCTTGGTGGCTGGTGCGGCGCTTCGGCGGAGCAAAGCCCGGCCGTGAACACTCCTCAAGCAGTCAGGTACCCCCGTTAAGCTGTAGCCTGGTGCTGCCTTTATGCGCCACCTGGCGCTCTTCTGGGCGTCGCTGGTGGTGGAAGGGGCCCGGCGGAGCCAAGCCCGGCCGGGAAACAGGCGGAGCAAGGCCCGGCCCTTGGTGGCTGGTGCGGCGCTTCGGCGTAGCAAAGCCCGGCCGTGAACACTCCTCAAGCAGTCAGGTACCCCCGTTAAGCTTTAGCCTGGCGCTGCCTTTATGCGCCTCCTGGCGCTCTTCTGGGCGTCGCTGGTGGTGGGAGGGGCCCGGCGGAGCCAAGCCCGGCCGGGAAACAGGCGGAGCAAGGCCCGGCCCTTGGTGGCTGGTGCGGCGCTTCGGCAGAGCAAAACCCGGCCGTGAACACTCCTCAAGCAGTCAGGTACCCCCGTTAAGCTTTAGCCTGGTGCTGTCTTTATGCGCCTCCTGGCGCTCTTCTGGGCGTCGCTGGTGGTGGGAGGGGCCCGGCGGAGCCAAGCCCGGCCGGGAAACAGGCGGAGCAAGGCCCGGCCCTTGGTGGCTGGTGCCGCGCTTCGGCGGAGCAAAGCCCGGCCGTGAACACTCCTCAAGCAGTCAGGTACACTATACATGTACACACTTTATACACATGGGAAGAGGAGTTGGCCTAACGGCTAGGGAGGTCGCCCTTGAATCTCGGGAACTGGGTTTAAGTCTCAGCAACGACGCTGAGCATCCTGTGATTCTGGGCAAATCACTTAATCTCCCGGTGCCTAGCAAAAAAATGAATGTGTCCTCATGTTACACAACTGGTGCTATGTAAAGCGCTCTGATACCCGTTATCTTTGTGTCAAGCTAGTGCTATATAAAACTTGGTAAAATAAAAAAATAAAAAATGGGATATAAGTGCAAGGCTATGGGCATACAAATAACAGTGGAAGTTTACACAGATGGGAGAGTAATCTCACTCCCTGTGACGAAGATTAAAAGACCTGCTGACAGTATTGATCTCTTCTAAAAACACTGTATGCTGTCACCGCCACTCTATGCATTATACCCATGACAAGGCCTTCCTAGGCCAGGTGCAGAAGGATTGCCAGGTGACAGTTGCAGCCTCCAGCCCAATTTTAGTCATGTGAATGCCATTCGCAGGTGTTGCTGCTGGACTGATGAGGGCTCCCACCTTGGCTGCAGCGGAGCATTCTGATTCCAATGTCAGCAGATGAAGCACCAGTCTCTTAGTCTCACAGCGACCTGCCAATCACAATCAACGCTCTCTACTTGGCGAAATCTTTTATGAAGTTCATGACAAGAATGCTCAGAGAGAGCAGGGTACCCCTCCACACATGGGCACCACCCGGCTTCACTTCCTTGTTATCGCTTACTTTCTCTGGCTATTCCCATGCTAGAAACATACTGGGCTTCTCCTTTTAGACAGTTTCTCTTCCTTCAGGGCCATGCACACTCCTTTCACCTCTCAGAGGGCAGGCAAGCATCTAGGCTCTAGGCAGACCCTCAGCTCCTCTCTCAGAAAGCGCCAACTTCAGGTGATTTCTCCTCATCGCTGAGACTGGCCTTCGTGCTGACACCAGCCCTTGTCACACAGCTCAGCACAAGTACCATTGGTCATGAAGAATTTAGAACTGGAACCAAGTTGGGTGGTTTGGATCCCACTTTTATACACATTTTCCAGACAGGACATGCGGATCCCCTGTCTAAAGTGTCAGGACCCGTTTAGATTGTTGCATGTCATTTTCTGGCTGTTCCTCAAACACAGCCTTTGTGCAAGGTGATTGTTCTCCCAGCAGGTAGAAATGATTGTGGCTCCAAGAAGGAGTATCAAATACAAGTTCAGAATTGAGGATGAGGTCCCTGCACATGGCTGTCATCAGCCTTCCTCAAGCAGTAATTAGGTACAGACAAAAGGCAGACTCTACCCAGGAACTTCTTTAACTTTAACAGAAACTGGAGTCCAACCCCCCACTCCTGCCATCTATCAAGTGCTAGCACTCAGTAAGAGTTAATCAGCAGCTATTTTCCCACAAGGCCCTCAATTGAATTTCTCAGGCGAGCCTTGTCTCTGTTCTTCTTCACTTCATTGTCAGTGTCTCCACCCTCCAGCCACAGGAATGTAGTCAATACACTCCCACTGTCTCTGAAAGTGGTACCGACCCTCTAGGGGTTATCCAAAATGAATCCAACTGGTCGAAGTTTCTCGACTTTCAATGCACATAAAGTCCTACTACCATACATGTGTCACATACTCACTGCACTTACACTCACTCAACATGTTAATGATGTGTCTGCACAAGGAGCTGGGGTTCACAAAGCAGCAGAACTTTACACAAGAGGTACCAGTAGCGGCTCTCCTTGACACACAGAATAAGGTCTGATCACATTAATGATTCACAGTACTCGGTGCACTGCCAACACCAATGTATGCAATTCACCCTAGCCATAGAGAGTAGGGCTACGTTCACCACAAGGGTATGCTTTGTATATCTCTCTAGGTTGCAGCACAGGTTCTGGACCTTGCATTACCAGAGTCAGGTTAATGTCACTGCATCCCTGCTAGGTCAGCATGACGCTAGGGCCAATCAAAAAGCCTGGATATCAGTTTCACATTCAGTCAGGCCATCAATGCAGGGGTACATGCTTGCTTATGATGCCAGGAATATTTCCATCCAAACAGCCTGTTTATATGAATATACATTTCAGATAAAAGTGGTATGTAGTAAGTGACATGTGTTGCTATAAAATCACAGAATATTAATAATTGTTCATTATTTTCCAGGTGCATAAGAAACAAGGCAGAAATAAATTACCACCAGGAGTCACACGAAGCTTGAGGTAGTTATCTTGCTTATAAACAATGACCATTGTGAGCACTTAAGAAGTCATTTACATTTTGTTATGCTTCAGTGTCAAGAAAATCAGTTTCAAACCAAGAATACAGAGAGTTGGTTACATAGAGATATATTTAAGGAATTCATGAACTTCAGAGCAGAGTAACTACTCAAAGTGGTGATAGGCAGTGTGTCTGCTTCTCTCTTATCCCACCCCGCGTTTCCCATTTTTACGCCTGTCAAACATATTATTTAGTTTGGCCAGTGATGGGTGTGGTGAGGTGTGGAAAATTGCACTATTCCTGTTGTATTCAGATTACAAGGTTAGTGCTTTGTGGCAGGTGTATGTCAGAATATCAACTTCAAGAATAACATAGTACAGAAATATCATATCCAAAACAGTGATGACCAAAAAAATAAACAAATTAAGTGACTTATTTACAAGCCCAGTGTCCCGCATAACATCCCTTTTACTGACTTTCGGGCAGGGCACAGTGCAGACCCAGATCTACAAGGCCACAGAAAGCCACCCAGCACAGCTTTCCATGGCCTCGTAGATATGGGGTAAGGCTACGCAGTGCTAGCCACTGCCTTGCCTCACATTGCCTCAGGGAGGCGTGCCATGGGCATTGAGCTGGGTTTCCCACTCTACACAGCCATGGTTTTTGACATATTCAGAGATTTACAACATAGTGTAAGTCTGGGAATAGGTCAAAACCCTGCACCTCCCCAGGCGTTGGGTAACTAGTGGTTAATTTGTAAAAGGAATAAGTGCTGCGACTCTCATAAGGAGGCAGGTTGCAACAGCATATTTCTCAAGTGAGCGCTGCTTAAAACAGAACCAACTACTAACAATGAAACTTTGGAAAGGATGTGGTTAGAGCTGCAGACTTCGGAGCTGGGGAACCAGGTTTGAGTCTTGGCGTCGGCTCAACATCCTGTGAATCTGGGCAAATCACGTAGGGGCAGATGTATCAATATACCTATTTGCGATTCTCAAATAGCGATTTTTTAAGAATCGCTATTTGAGAATTGCAAAATGGTATGTATGGAAAAATTCGCTATTTTTTAGTGATTTCTTAAAATTCCTTATTTGCGATTAGCAAATTGTTAATCGCAATTAAGGAATAATTTCCCATTTATTTCTATGGGCCAGGAGGCCCATAGGAAGGAATGGGAAGTTATTTTCAATTTGCGATTCGCAATTTGATAATCGCAAATTGAGAATAATTTCAAGGGTGCAAGGGTGTCTTAAGGACACCCTGCTGCACCCCTGAAATGTACATGTGTGCTCATATGGCGCACATACATGCCCTAAGGGACTGTATGAGCGCCACATGGCACCTTTACAAATGCATTTGTAAAAGAATTCGCAAATTAACACCAACTACAAGTTGGTGGTAATTTGCGATTTCTTAAGGGCAAATCGCTAAATGGAAATGCTTGATGCATAGCATTTAAGGAATCGCAATTTGTGATTCCTTAAATGCTTACGCAAACTTAAGGAATCGCAAATTTTGCGATTCCTTAATTTTGCTATGGATTTTGCTTCAAACATTCCAAATAGCGAATTTTTAGTCGCAAACGCTGCTTTTTTGCGAATTGCAGCATTTGCGACTAAAAATGACATTGATACATCTGCCCTGTAATCTCCTCTTGCCCACCATAAATGAATGTGGCCTTAACTGGTGCTCATGAAAAGCACCGGTGTTGATGATTAAGTGCCAGTGCTGAGCACTGGAAACCACCAGCTCAAAGTAAGCACTGGGTGTAATGGTTATGTTTGTGAACAAAGTTGTCCCTTCCCCCACAAAAACAACCTGACTTCTATGCAGGCACCCTTGTGCCATGGTGCAAGTGTGCCTGCGTTGGTGCTAGGTAGCCATTTATGTGCCAGAGCAGTGTAAGGGGACAGGAATGTGCTATCTTTTATAAGTACGGCACATTCCTGCCCGTTCCATGCCTCCCACTGAACAGGAACACAAGCCACTCCACCCATCACTTTTTTATTTTACTAATTGTGATGTCCTAAGTGTAGAGGGTATACCCAGACATGGATCCTGTCGCTCACTGTGCCACAGGACTCTAGCTATACCTCGTGAATGAGGCTGATATAGGTCTGGTGTTGCTTGTATTGCAAAACCAAGGCTGATGGTCATACAACTGGCTCCTGCCTGAGGGTACATTGTGGGTAAAAAACAATGGACTGGTATGATGACCAAGTAATTTATTACGGGTGGCTGACATTAATTCAAGCATTCCACCCATCGCCTTTTTGTTTTCTTCACTGACATATAACGTAGCATCTAACCATATGTTTTTTCAAACTGTGGTGATGATCCCCTTCCCACCAGGGATTGTCTCTTAAGCAAGCACAACTCCCCAGGGGCGTAGGAAGGGGGGTGCGGTGGGTGCGGGCCACCCCAGGGTTTTAAAGACATATTTTTGCCATTTTGTCCCCCCCCTCATTGATGACACTTGTCACCCCAGGCTTGACAAAATGGCAAAAATATGTGTTTTAACCTTGGGCGCGGCCGAGATTCTGCGCCTGTGCGGCACTTTTATTGAGTGGGCGGGTTCATGACGGTCCCCAGCTGTCACCAGCACACGAGCACCGTGATGCATGACGGCCGGGGGCCGTCATCAACATGGAAAGGGTTAAACACATATTTTTGCCATTTTGTCAAGCTGGGGGTGACAAGAACTTTTCCGCACCGGGTACCACCTGACCTTGCTGCGCCACTGCAACTCCCTAAGAAAAGGAACCCAAGAGAGGCCTAGGTTACAGAATGACGGTGATAGGCATGTAGTTGCCATGATAGGCTTGTTTTGTTCTCCTGTGTTCGTATCATAAGACAGCTGCTTGCATTGCCTTAATGAAGCACTGATCCTGCTCATTATCAACCTAACCAAAGCCTATATTCGTCAAATTAAGATCTCCATACAATCTCCTTGACAGGGTTGGATTGGGATCAAAAATCGGCCAGCGCACACCCAAAAAAAGTGGGCCACATTTACACATTGTCTTTCCGCAAAACACTGCTTCAGGGAAGTTTTATAAAAAGAAAGGGGGTGAAGGACATGTTTTATTAACTTCACTTAGATAAAAAAAAATGCACAGATTAGTTCATACTGCTGAGCCACACATGAATGTCAGTGAGCCCACTTCAGCTCAGGCCCCCTACCCCCACTCAATCCGCATACACTAATGGGCCGTGCCCAGCGAGAGAAGGGGAGTGACCTCCGCCCATCTGCCTCTAGAAAGGCTACTCAGGCACCCACTGGGCCGCTGGAGGCATCCTAACAGCACAGACAGCCCCCACGCTAGCCAAAAAAGCAGCCCACAGCTTGAACTTTTTTATCTGCCCCAACAAAGCAATTTTGCAGAGCGCGCTATATATATTATTCCATTTTTTTCATTATCCCATTCAACAAAGCTGTAATATATGCTAATATGGCCCTTGCACTTCAATTCCATATAATTCGGAATTAAGATATGACACATCTCACATGCATGCTTGCCTGGCAGCTGGCCCATTAGGCCGAGTAGGGCCGAGAACCTTGAATCTAATCATGGCTTCTGCACGGGAGCCAGTCAACCCTATAAAGTTGAATATACGTAATGCCTTTTTTTTCTTTCACTGAAAGATGGAATAATAACAATAACGGTGAAGCGCACCCACTCGTCTCTCTACTCATACAATAAACAATGTACGTGGAAAAGTAAGCTATAGCGCTTTCGTTTTTAGGACAGTGCTGCCACCTACTGGAAGGATATTGGAAAATGGTAAAATGACAAGTAATAATTTCAAATTCAGGGATGCGATTTCAAGGGTGCCAGGGGTGTCCAAAGGACACCCTGTAGCACCCCTGAAATGTAATCTGCATTGGTGTTGCGCACACACATGTCCAAAGGACATGTGTGTGTGTAACATGCAACATAGAAAAATGCATTTAAATGCATTTTTCTAAGTTTTCGCTATTTACCACGAGGTATGACCTCGCGGTAAATAGCGGCCCAAAATTGCGATTTCGCAATTTTAAAATAGTTCATGAATTGCATTCAAGGAATCTCAAATAGAGATTCCTTAAATGCAATTCCTCGCAAATGTGCGAATTCTTTATTAGCGAATTTTGCATTTGGGATGATGAATCCCAAATGCAAAAATTGCACTCACAAAGGGCCAGATTCTCAGAATCGGGACCTTTGCGAGCGCAATTAAGCTTGATGAATCTGGCCGTTATAGAAGGTGCCAGTGCTCCAATGGGAGTAGACTGAGATTGCAGTCATCACCCAAAAAATACTATGGGGCAGATTTACAAGCCCCCTGCACCTCTTTTACGCCGCTGTTGCATCACTTTTGTGAAGCAGTGGCGGCGCAAAAGATGCGCCTTGGTGCGAGGTATTTACAACGTGACGCATCTCTCAGATGCGTCACGTTGTAAAACCCTGCGCCAGAAAGAGGCCAATGCTGCGTCAAAACCCTGCGCCTGCATGAAGCAGGCATAAGGCTTGACACAGCATAGGACAGATAGGGCCCCCGAGAGCACTGCTGGAGCTGCGTCGTGCTTGCGACGCAACTCCAGCAATGTGCCGCCTTTCTGGCACAGATTCGTCACGCATCTGTGCCGTTTTTGCCACATGGAGCGCCGCATTGTAAATGCGGCGCACCATGGGTGGCGGAGCTGCGGCGCACAATAAATGGCGCATCCCTGGGGATGCGCCAGTTATTGTACATCTGTCCCTTTATCTTTTAATAAAAGTACTTTTATTTTGCTTATGGCCACACCACCCTGAATTTACCCGATTACGTCTGCTCTCAAAAGGTAAGCTTAGTCGAGCTTGATTAGTACCTGGGAAGAAGAAATATGTTTCGTTAAAAAAAAAATTATACTGATCATCTACAATTGTATCTATGTTTGAAGCTATTTTATTGTTACACTATTGGCAGAGACAATAGTTATAGTTTTAATGTGCCAAAGCATGTAAATACAGACATTCACAAATGCTGTTTACACGGGTTGAAATATAAATGTTGTTTATTGCATTGATGCCTGCCCGTTTGCTTTGGAATTATTAAGTCAAAAAGTAGCAACATGGATCACTCTCTATATAGAAAGTATGTAGGAGATAAAAAATTGTTTGTGACAAACTGTGTGATTACAGAGTGTACTTTTCAGATGTAAAATAATCTGTTGCATGTAAAGTATGTCTTGAAAGGCAGAATTACAAACCAAATAGCCAATAGCATGAGGTGAGAGACTTATATTCTTCTGGGGGAAGCCAAAGCCCAATTTATTTGCATTTTAAGTAATTAGTAATTAGGCTTACTGGGAAGTTATCATGGCATTATCTGTGTCCCTCGTCCTTAGCCCAGTCATAACATTATGTATACCAAAGTATACACCCCACCTGTTAGTATTGGGGGTCCATACTTGGTAGGGCCACGGCCTCTGACCAACTAGGGACCCTCTCCTCTAGTCAAGGCAAGGTGGATGTACGTCAAAAGATAATCCCTGCTCACCCCCTTGGTAGCTTGGCAGAGCAGACAGGCTTATCTCCAGGGCAATGTGTAAAGTATTTGCACCAACACTCACAGTAATTAGAGGGAACACCACACTGGTATAATATAAAAATCATATTGTTATATGTTCTTAGGCAGACTTAAAACGGACATAAACCAACATAAAAATAGTCTTCTTAAAACAAAAGTGTTCTCCCTGTGGAAAGTGTTCTCCTACAGTAAAAACGAGTCTGTTGCAAAAGATTTGGGCACCTCAGAAGGCACTCCGAGTAGTCCGTGGATAAAAGGGACTGCCCCTCCCTTTACGGGGACACTCTGGTGCCAATACTCGGGTCCGGGGGAGGGGCTTAGTAATCGGGGATTCCCTCGCCAGCTGACGCGGGCGATGTATACACGCTGGGCCTCCCTCTCCCCCCAGGTGGAAGCGCTCGCACTTCTCACACACTCGAGCGTTACCTGGGGGGGGGAAGTGGCAGGCGGCTCGGATCCCGGGTCTCGGGGGACCGGTACTCCTCCTCGCTTGCTGGGACAATCCACGCTCCTTCTCGGGGTGAGGTAGGCTGCCAGCCAATCCCTGCGCGGCTCGCCGATGACGCGGCGGGCCGCCAGCCAGCCAATCCCTTCGCGGCTCGCCGATGACGCGGCGGGCCGCCTGCCAATCCCTTCGCGGCTTCAGGAAATCCCGGCGGTGATGTCAGAGCTCGCTGTCCAATCCCAGCGCGGCGATCTGGGCGAGCCTCCCCTTCACTTTGCGGCTCCCGGTGCCTGGCAGATCTTGATGTTGGGGGCACCGGGGGACGCCGGGTTTTCTCGGGCAGAGTCAGGGGCCCACGGCGCTCCTGTGTAGTGGCAGGCAGAAGGCCTCCTGAACTCTGGCGATTCCTTTTGAAATTGGAGTTTGGGGAGAGAGGATACGAGCCCACGAGCTCCCGCAGCACCCTCTCTCTCCCTCGGCAATTTAAGTCACCAACCAGTCATTCCCTCGCACACAGCAAGAAGGGGGGGGAAGGCGATGACCATGGCAGAGTTTCTTTGTCCCTGGACTCTGGGGCCAGGAGGCTATCTCTTTTTCTAGCCCTCGGAGAGTTCTTCTTGGCAGGAGGGGGACAAAGCACGCAGCACAGTCCCAACGGTCCCTCTTAGGCAGGACAAGACAAGACAGCAGGTCAGCTTCCAGACACACAGCAATGGCAGCACTGTTCCTGGGGTCTTCTTACGGTGTCCTCTTCAGCAGGGCGTCTCCTCTTCAGTCAGAAGTAGTCTGATTCTAAAGTACACGGGTCTTTCCTTTATACAGAAAATGGTCTTTGATGCCTTTGAGGTTTTGGGATTTAGGCACGGGTCGCCCTTGTCCAGGCTCTGGCGGTGGGAGTCTCTCGGTCCAGGGGAATCTTTCCCTTTGAAGCAGGGAGGCAGGGACATCCGTCATCCAGCCGACAGGGGAGCCCGTAACTCAAGAGGCAGGGTACAGCCTAGCAGCACTCCTCCCCCTAACCTTCAGGGGCAGCCAGCTATCATCCCACTGCTGGAGTTTTCCCAGATCCTGTCACACTCCCTCGAACTCGCACACCCAGGCAGGCCCACAAGCCGACTGGACAGAAAAATAGTCACTTTTTAAAAGTGCTATTTTCAGACACCACATTCAAAAACCACCCAGGCTAAAAGTTGTATTATGAATTTCTGAGTCCGGAGAAACCAAGTTTGGATTCTCTATCTTGTTCCTGGGGGAAGATAGGCAGGTCCCCATGGGCCCCCACCCCCCCTCCATTCTGTCCTATGGGCAAGGCAGCCTTGCTACAGTGAAAAACGAATCTGGCAGTAATCCACTACTGCAGCATGCCCCTTACATCTGTACAGGCCCTACTAGGAGCACTTGCACTTTGGCACTGATCAGCAGTGGCAAAGTGCCCAAAGCATCTAAACCAGCAAAACATTACCCAGCATTGAATCAACAACATAGGAGGTAGAGATTAGAATGTCAGGGGAAACCACGCCAAGGATGCCAGCTCTAACACCACCCAATGAAGGTCTTTGTAATACCAACATCTGAAATAAAGTACAGTACAGGATATAAAGCACACCTAAGTGAATGTAATGCTGTATCCAAAACCAATCAAACAGGAACAGGAGGCTCCACAACCTGTAACACAATACTCCCAAAATTCAAGTGATTGGTATGTGCATAATTCAAACGATAATATCTAATAAATGTGTGTTCAGAGGCCCAAGTCCCAAACCGACAGATCTCATCCAAGGACATTCCTTTAAATACAGCCCACAAAGCTGACATTTCTCTAGTAGATCTCGCCTGAATATTGGAAGAACATGGCAAGTCAGAGCCTTGATATGCCGAGGAGATGGTGTCCTTAATCCAACAAATCAGGGTCATCTTAGAATCTGCTTTCCTGTGCCCTGCAAGACGAAAAGGCAAAAACAAAGACTGTCAGAAATCCGAAATGCTGAATATTTCATTTTCAACATAAACAGATAATGCATGTTTTGCATCCAGAGTGTGCAACACATGTTCCTCAAGAGAAGGAGAAAGACAGAGAGAATGTAACACCAGTTCCTGAGAAGTATGACATTTAGAAATAACTTTTGGGAGAAACAAATAACATCACAGCATCCTCCATGAACCGCAAATATGGAGGGGAACATCTCAAACAGAAAGCTACCCTAATCACCTGGGTGACTTGAGAGCCACCATGAATGCCACTTTAAAGGAAAGGAACTTCAAGTCCAAAGTTGACAAAGGCATAAAAGGAGAGGATTGAAGAGCGTGAAGAACAAGAGAAAGATCCCACGTTGGAACAGAAGATTTTACAGCAGGTGAAGAGAGGGAAAAACATAAAACAACCTGATAACCAAAGGCCCAGCATTCAAGGAAAAGGAAACAATCCCTGAATGGCCTGATAGCTTCCCACTGACCTTTCAAAGTATACAGTGCATAAACATTTTGAAACCTATCCAAAAAGAATTGGAGAATATAAGAAATAGAACAAGATGGAGGAGAAAGATCATTAGGATGACGGGCGGACTTAGTCCGCCCACCATCCCATCGTGGAAAGGGACCGCCCGTTATAAGGGCAGGGGTCCCGTGGGGGAAATTAGGAAGCGCCTGCTACTGTGGCGGGCGCATCCTGTATTTTAACCATTGCCGCAACAGTGCTGAAAGCATCGCCCACCGCAATGGTAAAAATACATGTTGTGCATTTCAAAGCACAACGTGACAGGCACCGCACAGTGCCTGCCATGTTGTTCTTTGAAATGCAGGGGGGTACCATAGGTACCCCGCCATGTGCACCCCCCGACCCCTGGAGTCCCTGGGGGCCTGCAACAGGCCCCCACAGGTAGCCTCTGCATGCCTTTCCGTGGCGGCATTGCAAAATGCCCATTATAATATGGCTGGAGGTGTCTGATAGACACCGCCACCATCTAGAACCCTTTTCTGCCCCGGTCGCAAGGGACGGAAAATATAATATATTAATATGGTGGGGGCGATCCGCCCGCCATCCTAATGGACCCCCAAGTGTCAAAAGCAGTCCAATGTTTTGAATAAGAAGATAAAGCAGAATCCCTACGATAACCCGGCCCACAGAAATAATGTGGCTGGCAAGCCTTGCCTCTCTAGAGTCTGCCACTCAACCTCCAAACCATTACGTTTAGAGGGACCAGTGGTTGAGGATGGGACCTGCAGAGGAGATGATCTCCGTGGCAAGATCCAAGGAGGACTCATGGTCAAACTATTCAACAAAGGGAACCCTGAGCTCCTTGGCCAGTACTGAGTGAGAAAAAATTGATGCCTACGGTATAGTTCTTTTAGAATCAATCGTGGGACAGGTACCATTAATTACCTTTCCCTGACACACTTAGTTGTCTTTAGAATTCAATCAAAACTCATTTTGTTAAAGAAAACAAACTCTATTCCTATATATGTATTTCCATCTGGTTCATAAATTGGAAAAAATTGATTTAGAAAAGAAATTTCTTGAAAATGTATTTATATGTTTGTTCTATCTTTCTATCTTATTTAGAAAACACATATATATACAAACATATATATATATATATATATATACAATATTTATACAAAATACGGACATATACAGAAATTCTAAATCATAAAAAAACATCAAGAGGACATAGAAAAAAGTTTACACATAAATCATGTACCTTATTTTCTGGTTCAAAAGCTCACTAGTATTTCAAGTCAGGGATGTTAATCAAACCATTATCTCCAAACATTCCCTGTACTCGGGTCACCAACTATAAGTATATAGGAGTTTTTTAAGGATCAATTATTTCTCCCTCCATTAGTATCAAACTCCTTTTTTATACTTTACATCTAATTTCATTTTACTTATGTTGATGCCGTAACCATGCAGTCAACGCGTTTCAGCCTCTGTTGAATTCCAGGCTTCTTCAGGACTTTAGGGCAATTTAAAACATATAATTCCTACAAAAATAATGTATCTAATTAATAATACTCTTCTATACATGTCTACCTTGAATACATACAACACATACAGCCAGACCAAGGTCGTACTTGTATACAACTCTAATAGTAGAGTCTAATATCTTAAGGTATATGGCAATTAAATTTCACACCCAATGTGCAAAGTCATTTCCACCACACATTACTAATCACCAATACAAAGAACAAGAAACAGGAAGTGACTACATATCAAAAATCACCTCGTGGGTAGCTATAAAAATCTACTGTTTCTATTATATTTAAAGGATCCTGCCACAAATGCCACCAATATCTATTCAACAGGTACCTCTTTTCCTTTTTTTAGGTTGGAATCCGCAATTTAATCCAAGGATTTTTTCTGTAATTTAAGTACCACTGTGAGAAATAACAGAAAGAAAACACCAACTACTTTAAAACCCAATTAAACTATCCATCTACGTGAAGCATAGAAACTTCAAAGAAAAAGACTCATCAATTACCTTAATAAATGTCAACCGTTTTCTTTTGGGAGACTCAAGCCATTTCAGTCAGCTACCACGTATCTACAAAAAGAACGCCGTATTGAATGTAAAGTCCCCAAGTGCTCTACTCACATTGCCAATAAATAAAAAGACAAATAAAAGAAGAAACCTCGGGACATGGTGTTCATTATATGTCCATAAGGCCACTATACGTGGTATTAGTTATGCGTCCCCATGTGTGCAACTTGCAGTGCAGATTAGAAGAGATTAGTAGCTCGAGAGTGAAACTCAGGGAAACTATGACACATACACGTTCCTTTTATACGGCTAGTAATGCCGACTCAGACCTAGTAACCCGGAACACTGTCTAAATTTACGCGCCCTAGATTCCGTTGCTCGCCATATGATAAACAGCGAGACAGCGGAAGACCAAACCGGTGCTTACCCAATTCGTAGTGCGGACGACAGAGGATTTCCCCTTCCTTTCACAGGACTCGCAACTGGCCCAGCAGTCCTAACTTTATTAAGGCGGTCTCGCGTTAGCTCACCCCAAGCAGACACAAATGTAGGACCAACACTGGTCTCATGATAAAAATAAAAGCAGGACTAACATTGATTTCAGCCAAAATGGAATGGTTATGCAACCAAACATTACGCACTACAGACCAAGAATGGTTATAGCAGAATTCAAAACTTATTAACTGCCCACACCCATTCAGGCTATCTTTTCACCAAAATATTTCTTAACAATTATAAGTAAAATTACGGGGTGGTTTCAAGTCATATTTAAAGAGCCCACCTCTTTATTTCCATACAACTAGAGATTGGTTAGGTTTCACAGTAGGGGCGAATACACACTATTCTCAAATTAATTAAGATTTACAGGTCTATCTACTTATCTATAATTCACGATATACCAGCAGTATCTAGGGAACGTGTATGTGTCATCGCGTCTCTAAGTTTCACTCTTGAGCTACTAATCTCTTCTAATCTGCACTGCAAGTTGCACACATGGGGACGCATAAGTAATACCACCTATAGTGGCCTTATGGACATATAATGAACACCATGTACCGAGGTTTCTTCTTTTCTTTCTCTTTTTATTTATTGGCAATGTGAGTAGAGCACTTGGGGACTTTACATTCAATATGACGTTCTTTTTGTAGATACGTGGTAGCTGACTGAAATGGCTTGAGTCTCCCGAAAGAACACGGTTGACATTTATTAAGGTTATTGATGAGTCTTTTTCTTTGAAGTTAATATGCTTCACGTAGACGGATAGTTTAATTGGGTTTTAAAGTAGTTGGTGTTTTCTTTCTGTTATTTCTCACAGTGGTACTTAAATTACAGAAAAAATCCTTGGATTAAATTGCGGATTCCAACCTAAAAGAAGGAAAAGAGGTACCTGTTGAATAGATATTGATGGCATTTGTGGCAGGATCCTTTAAATGTACTAGAAACAGGAGAATCTTATAGCTACCCACAAGGTGATTTTTGATCTGTAGTCACTTCCTGTTTCTTGCTCTTTGTATTGGTGATTAGTAATTGGTGGTGGAAATGACTTTGCACATTGGGTGTGAAATGTAATTGCCATATACCTCAAGATATTAGACTCTACTATTAGAGTTGTATACAATTACGACCTTGGTCTAGCTGTATGTGTTGTATGTATTCAAGGTAGACATGTATAGAAGAGTATTATTAATTAGATACATTATTTTTGTAGGAATTATATGTTTTAAATTGCCCTAAAGTCCTGAAGAAGCCTTGAATTCAACAGAGGCTGAAATGCGTCGACTGCATGGTTACGGCATCAACATAAGATAAATGAAATTAGATATAAAGAATAAAAAAGGAGTTTGATACCAATGGAGGGAGAAATAATTGATCCTTAAAAAACTCCTATATACTTATAGTTGGTGACCCGAGTACAGGGAATGTTTGGAGATAATGGTTGGATTAACATCCCTGACTTGAAATAATAGTGGGCTTTTGAACCAGAAAATAAGGTTCATGATTTATGTGTAAACTTTTTTCTATGTCCTCTTGATGTTTTTTTATGATTTAGAATTTCTGTATATGTCCGTATTTTGTATAAATATTGTATATATATATATATATGTTTGTATATATATGTGTTTTCTAAATAAGATAAAATAAGAAAAGATACAACAAACATATACAGAAATTCTCAAGAAATTTCTTTTCTAAATCTATTTTTTCCAATTTATGAACCAGATGGAAATACATATATAGGAATAGAGTTTGTTTTCTTTAACAAAATGAGTTTTGATTGAATTCTAAAGACAACTAAGTGTCTCAGGGAAAGGTAATTAATGGTACCTGTCCCACAATTGATTCTAAAAGAACTATACCGTAGGCATCAATTTTTTCTCACTCAGTATATTGTTCCCAGATACCTTTGGATTATCGGGTTACCCCTGTCTTGATTGACTCCTTGGCCAGTACGGCAATACTACCATCACCTGTGCCTTCTTCCACTGGACCTTCAAGACAAATGCATGAATGAGGGGAAAGGGAGGAAAGGAATACAGCAACATTAGAGGCCAAGGAATTGACAAGGCATCTTCTCCCCTGGTCCCAACTTCCGAAGTACTGGAGCAGAAGGTTGGTAGGAGTGCATTGGTTCTGGAAGCAAATATATCCACCTCTGGACATCCGAAACTCCGGCAGTCATCTCTGTGTCCCCCATATCCTGTCATAGGCAGGAAACATAAGAGGAAGTGCTAAGTTAAGGCTAAATTATTATAGCCACTAGCAGAAGGCAGGGTGGGGTCAATAAGAGTTTCATGCTTTATTAGCCTGTCTGTGGTTGAATGCTACCTCATGTTGTTCTGACTAGTTAGAGGACGAGAAACACAGAGGTAATAATACATCTTGCAGACATCTGCGCCGTCAAACCAGACTTAAAAATGACCAACATTCCTTTCTCCAGTCACATGATCAACAAGGGAAACGCAATATCGCAATGGTAAACAATCATTAGCGGAAAAGTAAAGTCATGGAATCCCTGCAGCTAGCACGTCCTTCAGGTTTGACTCTGATCCTGATTACGAGGTGGGGGATAAAGGGTGAAGTCTTTACTACAGCAAGTAAATACTGACACCCAAGAGTGTGGCATTTTGCTGAGTGCAGTAAATATCTCTCATTTTGAGAATTGCTCTGGGAAATCAGGAATAACATCCAGTATCAGAACTTAACACACATTTCCCCAGTATATTTTGGCAGATTAGACTTTTCAAGATTTGCCAAGGAAAAGTTGTTGGTTACAGTAATTATTGCGTCACTCAGAATTCTGATCCCTGCGTGAACTGTTTGCACATGGCACAGAATTTAACCCCCACCTTATAATCATGTCTTTGTCCACACCCACCATTCAGAGTTTGGCAGGACAAACCAGAGGTGTTGATATTTTCTGGCAAAGGGACTCTTTTTTTGATGCAGTACAATCATTGCTCTTATGCTTCGGCTGCTGGATCCTGGTCCCGGAAGATCAAAAATAGTATTGTCTATGAAGGCGATACCACAACATGTGTTACAGCATTTTTCTCTGTAGTGCATTTGCAAAGATAACAATGAAAGTTTGAGTGCCAAGAACCCTCTCTCCAGAGTTTCTCCTCCAGATGGAAAAGTCCAGATTTATCAATGCTTTGAGTTGGCGCTGGTGCACCAAAGGGACGGAAAAGTGACTACTGTAAGGTATAAGAGAGCACATCATTGATTTATTTGTGAAAGAGGACATATTCACATAGGTAAATCCACTTTTCACTGTTCTGGACCAAGAACGTGTTACAGGGGCGGATCAGCTCAAACACCCATAGGTTTTCAGGTATTCCAATCAACTAGACTGACCAGACTTTGCGTCAAAAACCTTTTTGCATGCCAGCTCAGAGGATGACACCAGGATGTAATATTCTTGCATGATGTTTTATTCCCTATGTTAATCTGTTCTAGCTGTTCAGCCTGTGTGTGTGTCATAGGTATGGAATGTTTGTGAATGGACCTTGAGCAGAATGCCTGGGTGACTGGAAGAGGAGTGACAGTTGATGGATGGAGCTGAGCATCTAGCAGGATGATCCTGGTGGGGCTGCTGTTGATGATGACCTACCTGTTGTTAAGGACATGTTGAATGAGCCCACTTGGATTATTACTTGTCATCATTACTACACAGAAGCAGGCTATTCTTTGTAGAGGTGGAGCTGCATGTCAGTACATCAGCTTTCAAGTAATGGAGTAGTAAGGCTCTGATAGCCCCCCTCAGCTGCAGGTGAAAATCCAAGCACCTTTATTAAAACACACTTGCCATGTTTACAATCTCACATGGAGGTATTAGTAACCCATGGCACCTTAGAGAGCTGTGGATTTAGCTAAAGCAGGGGCTAGGAAGTTTAGAGTCCGATCGAATACAAATATTGACCCATCTGCTCTGTTACATATGTACACTGTCCAGCCTGGGGACCAACAACAGAAGAGTTTATACAGCAGCTCTGGTGCAAGCTGTTTCAGAACCCCAGACAAAATCAGAGTTTGCCCTGTGCCACATTTACACACCATATAATTCAACACAAAGAGATGCTACAAGGGGTTTGTTTTTAAATTACTCGGTCTAAGTTATGAGTTGTACCATAGTTACACTCAACAGTATCCACAGGATAACAGTATTACTTTAGATGAATAAACGAATAAGTGGAAGGTTGAAAGAAAAGCAGAGCAGGGGGATTTTATGTTTGAAAAAATCTTTACTGAAAACAAATTGTGGGAGATAAATGTACAAATTAATTATAGCAACAAATCATGAACAAAGACTGAAAACAATTTATCTATAGTTCATGACAAAGCACATCAGCTCCTATTTAGTGAACAAAACATAACCCAAAATGATCAATTAAATGTGGTTATGAATATGTGTTTTAAAACAACATTAGTGGAGTTGATGGTGTGTCGACGTTTCGGTCTTGGTTGCAGATGTCAAGAAGACCATCATCAGGACGAGGATGTTTCAATTGCTGAAGCTAGGACTCCCTATTTAAAACAGTAAATTCATATCAGTAAACAAATTATTGTTTTAATTACATACAAAAGTAAAAATAAAACTAAAAGCTCTGCACTTGTTAAAAATACATTAAATGCTCGTAGGAACAAACACCTTCCAAGTATGTCCCACGTGGTGTATTATTGAAGACAAAGTAACTTTTCAGGTCATTCAGAAAATGTACATAGTCATGATGTAGTACCATCAGTGGTTCTGTTTATAAACTGAATCTTTTATAAATTATCGCAAAAAATAATACATTATCTAGACATTGAATACCTTCTTCAGAATGGCTTTATAGCTTTAAGGGATTTGTACAATGGTTAAAATTTAAAAATAACTTTTTCCTTTTTATCTCACTGAGAGATTCAAGTCAGCATCTGTGTTAGACAAACTTCGAATTGGCATTTAGAGATTCATTATGATGATTCAAAAGATGCTTCTAGGAAAACATTCAGAGAGATACAGTTTCAGTTGGTATGATTGACTTGTCATCCTAATAACCTGCATTGACACTTTAGGGTACTCAACTACTGGTCAATGATTTAGAACCTTTAAGTGAACCCACAATGGCATGCACGATATGATGTCAATAGGGATGGTACCTTGGGGTGTGAGGCGGTATGTCTCCTTTAGTCAGCTGTCACAGAGATTTCTAATACTACATCCATATAGTTCTGGAAGAATGAATTAAAATGCTGCATTATATTTCTACTCAAGGAGTGAGTGGGGTTGCGGTGATTTAAATAATGGTGCATACCTTGAAGAAACTTGCAAACCGCTTCCGTCGGTTTCGTTAGGTGAATAAAAAACACCGATCGTATGGTAGGCTCTGAGTTGAGTGTGATCTCTGAAAAAATACAAAAGTAACCTGGTCTTGGTTTGTCGGCAAAGATACATATGGCCAAAGATCGTAGAAGACAAACGGACTAGTCTTTGTTAGTTATTTGTAAAGTTATGCATACCTTTAAATAATTGAAGAAAAATAACGTCTCAATCGGTTGTTGAAATACAGGTTTGACACATTAGAATGTTGGATGTTATTCTAATCTGTTGATGATCTGAAACGTAATGAGTTGTAGTTCAGTCATCCTTCATGATGATAAGTATACACGTATAGGTATGCTCAATCAATTTATGTAATGATTTTTAAAAAGTGAACTAATGTCAATATTGATATATTGCTGAGATAGTTATGTTAAGGGAGCGTATATTGACTCACAGTGTTTATTATATTTTAAACGTGAGTGAGAGGGTCAATATAGCCGGTACCGTAAACGTCATTGAACTGCGGCTGGTAGCGTTTATTTATGTTAAGCATTGCTAGCTGTATGTTAGATGGACGAGACATTTTTAGAATTATTTACGCTAGTAGACGACCGCTAGTAGTTATTTAAAACCAGACGTAGCGACAATGTTAGGGTTAATATAACCGGTAGCATGCGCGTCGGTGAACTGCGATTGGTAGTGTTTATTTATATTAAGCCTTGCTGACTTTGTAGATACGTCAAACAGGCGAGACATTTTTAGAATTATTAACGCTGGCGGAAGGAGGCTGCTAGTTATTTAAACACCAGTCAAAGCGACTATTGACACTTACTTCTGTAAAGGTTCGGTTTAAAAGAACAGCGTCTTCTTCTTTGGCGAAACGGCGTATCGTGGCTCAATGGTCCATCAGAATGACCGAGCCAGTTGTTGTGGGTTTTAAAGCCACTGACCCGGAAGTTATTGTGAGCGTGTTTCCATCTCATAGCAGAATTCAGGGAAGATGTTGATATTTAGCAATCGGCAAGCACATAGTGTACAGCTACTAGTTACTCGATACTTTTGTAAATAGATATAAATTAAAATTAAACTCCCACTGGGTAGTGGTGTGCCGTCCGAGAACCGGATGTATGTAGTGTTTCAATTGTGAATATGTTGGCGGCCATATTGATTGAGGGGCCAGGCAAAAAAAGTAAAAGCGATATAGGATTCAAGAAATCAGCCCTTCCATTGTTTGAACGAATTTTTCGCTATTGCTAGATATATGTATTAATATTTCTATCTTGGAAATTCAGATGACAAGTCAATCACTCACAAAATTACAGACATTAAAAATTCATAAAAATTAAATTGAGATTATGCGAAATATTAAAAATCCAAATAATAGTGTTAGCTAAGGGCAAGAATTAACTGATTGATTAGCGTCTATCTGGGAATGTATGTTAACCTACGGATTAGTTAAGGCAAGCTAGGGTTTGCCACTCTGTACAAGAATTGAGGCCTTTTTTTATAGAGTCAGCTAGACAAATCCAGCGTTGTTCTTTTAGGGTCAATAAGTGATCCACATTTGGTTGTCTGATTGTAGGTTTCACAACTTCGACTACCCACCAGCAAAGATCATTTTCGCTGTGTTTTTTGGTGACATAATGTTCCACAAGGGGAGCATTTTCTGTGGAACATTATGTCACCAAAAAACACAGCGAAAATGATCTTTGCTGGTGGGTAGTCGAAGTTGTGAAACCTACAATCAGACAACCAAATGTGGATCACTTATTGACCCTAAAAGAACAACGCTGGATTTGTCTAGCTGACTCTATAAAAAAAGGCCTCAATTCTTGTACAGAGTGGCAAACCCTAGCTTGCCTTAACTAATCCGTAGGTTAACATACATTCCCAGATAGACGCTAATCAATCAGTTAATTCTTGCCCTTAGCTAACACTATTATTTGGATTTTTAATATTTCGCATAATCTCAATTTAATTTTTATGAATTTTTAATGTCTGTAATTTTGTGAGTGATTGACTTGTCATCTGAATTTCCAAGATAGAAATATTAATACATATATCTAGCAATAGCGAAAAATTCGTTCAAACAATGGAAGGGCTGATTTCTTGAATCCTATATCGCTTTTACTTTTTTTGCCTGGCCCCTCACTCAATATGGCCGCCAACATATTCACAATTGAAACACTACATACATCCGGTTCTCGGACGGCACACCACTACCCAGTGGGAGTTTAATTTTAATTTATATCTATTTACAAAAGTATCGAGTAACTAGTAGCTGTACACTATGTGCTTGCCGATTGCTAAATATCAACATCTTCCCTGAATTCTGCGATGAGATGGAAACACGCTCACAATAACTTCCGGGTCAGTGGCTTTAAAACCCACAACAACTGGCTCGGTCATTCTGATGGACCATTGAGCCACGATACGCCGTTTCGCCAAAGAAGAAGACGCTGTTCTTTTAAACCGAACCTTTACAGAAGTAAGTGTCAATAGTCGCTTTGACTGGTGTTTAAATAACTAGCAGCCTCCTTCCGCCAGCGTTAATAATTCTAAAAATGTCTCGCCTGTTTGACGTATCTACAAAGTCAGCAAGGCTTAATATAAATAAACACTACCAATCGCAGTTCACCGACGCGCATGCTACCGGTTATATTAACCCTAACATTGTCGCTACGTCTGGTTTTAAATAACTACTAGCGGTCGTCTACTAGCGTAAATAATTCTAAAAATGTCTCGTCCATCTAACATACAGCTAGCAATGCTTAACATAAATAAACGCTACCAGCCGCAGTTCAATGACGTTTACGGTACCGGCTATATTGACCCTCTCACTCACGTTTAAAATATAATAAACACTGTGAGTCAATATACGCTCCCTTAACATAACTATCTCAGCAATATATCAATATTGACATTAGTTCACTTTTTAAAAATCATTACATAAATTGATTGAGCATACCTATACGTGTATACTTATCATCATGAAGGATGACTGAACTACAACTCATTACGTTTCAGATCATCAACAGATTAGAATAACATCCAACATTCTAATGTGTCAAACCTGTATTTCAACAACCGATTGAGACGTTATTTTTCTTCAATTATTTAAAGGTATGCATAACTTTACAAATAACTAACAAAGACTAGTCCGTTTGTCTTCTACGATCTTTGGCCATATGTATCTTTGCCGACAAACCAAGACCAGGTTACTTTTGTATTTTTTCAGAGATCACACTCAACTCAGAGCCTACCATACGATCGGTGTTTTTTATTCACCTAACGAAACCGACGGAAGCGGTTTGCAAGTTTCTTCAAGGTATGCACCATTATTTAAATCACCGCAACCCCACTCACTCCTTGAGTAGAAATATAATGCAGCATTTTAATTCATTCTTCCAGAACTATATGGATGTAGTATTAGAAATCTCTGTGACAGCTGACTAAAGGAGACATACCGCCTCACACCCCAAGGTACCATCCCTATTGACATCATATCGTGCATGCCATTGTGGGTTCACTTAAAGGTTCTAAATCATTGACCAGTAGTTGAGTACCCTAAAGTGTCAATGCAGGTTATTAGGATGACAAGTCAATCATACCAACTGAAACTGTATCTCTCTGAATGTTTTCCTAGAAGCATCTTTTGAATCATCATAATGAATCTCTAAATGCCAATTCGAAGTTTGTCTAACACAGATGCTGACTTGAATCTCTCAGTGAGATAAAAAGGAAAAAGTTATTTTTAAATTTTAACCATTGTACAAATCCCTTAAAGCTATAAAGCCATTCTGAAGAAGGTATTCAATGTCTAGATAATGTATTATTTTTTGCGATAATTTATAAAAGATTCAGTTTATAAACAGAACCACTGATGGTACTACATCATGACTATGTACATTTTCTGAATGACCTGAAAAGTTACTTTGTCTTCAATAATACACCACGTGGGACATACTTGGAAGGTGTTTGTTCCTACGAGCATTTAATGTATTTTTAACAAGTGCAGAGCTTTTAGTTTTATTTTTACTTTTGTATGTAATTAAAACAATAATTTGTTTACTGATATGAATTTACTGTTTTAAATAGGGAGTCCTAGCTTCAGCAATTGAAACATCCTCGTCCTGATGATGGTCTTCTTGACATCTGCAACCAAGACCGAAACGTCGACACACCATCAACTCCACTAATGTTGTTTTAAAACACATATTCATAACCACATTTAATTGATCATTTTGGGTTATGTTTTGTTCACTAAATAGGAGCTGATGTGCTTTGTCATGAACTATAGATAAATTGTTTTCAGTCTTTGTTCATGATTTGTTGCTATAATTAATTTGTACATTTATCTCCCACAATTTGTTTTCAGTAAAGATTTTTTCAAACATAAAATCCCCCTGCTCTGCTTTTCTTTCAACCTTCCACTTATTCGTTTATTCATCTAAAGTAATACTGTTATCCTGTGGATACTGTTGAGTGTAACTATGGTACAACTCATAACTTAGACCGAGTAATTTAAAAACAAACCCCTTGTAGCATCTCTTTGTGTTGAATTATACGTTGCCCAAGCCTACAAGGGTTTATTGGGTTTCCCCTGCCTACAACTACATTTACACACCAAGCAACAGGGCAGTTTTGGAAGCAATTTGCTGTGGTCAGACACCATCTTGAGATCTCTTGTGTTGCAATCAAAATGCATATTCCTACAGTGGCCATATAATAGAAACAGCACTGTTGAACAGTTCATTTCTCATCTGTTTCCTTGAAATGCATCTCTTTTAGATCTTCCCTCAGGTGGGATGATGTCTATGACCGGGAGCCAAACAGTCCCCTGCTAAGATCCTACATGACCCATGTTAAGAGGACAAGACAAAAAAAGTATTTTGCTGTAGCGGTTGACCATGTGCAGAAGACAGGAAGCAGCCTCCCTACAGCGTTTTATTGGAGGGGCCAATAGGAAGAGGGAGGATGGAAACATCAGAGACCTCAATGGCTACAAGGAAGGAGAATTTAGAAGAGAGTGGAGTTACGGTGCAGCAGCGCAGCTCCAAAAATTATTTCTAATCATTACTCACCATTTCCCTGACACCTTTAATCACACAAAACATGAACCAGTGGGGCCCATAACACTGCACATTTGCCCTGTTCCCTTACCCTTGGCTTCAGATCTTCTGGTGAATCGCAATGGAGAAATGCTGTAACATTTGGTGGAGCGTCTAAAACCTATTTATTATTTACACTAAAAATTCTAATCATTTTATCATAGTTTGTTTAAACACCTTTATTCAGACACACCACCATAATGGCAATGGATCTGCTAGAACGAAAATTAGACGTAGGAAGAAACAAAGACCAGCTTGTAATTCTTCATTTCTCTAATTTATATTAAAAAAAAACTTTAGTACGTCCGACATTAAGTATTTATTAATTCTTTATTCAGTAATCTTAAACTTTATTTCATAATGATCATTTTATTAAGAGCTCAGAAAAATCGCCTGCTATAGAATTCAGTAAAGTTTAGCAAAAGAACAGATAGTTCCAATTCAATCTCTCCTAACATCCCTGACCAACACCCTCATGTTATCCTAACAATCCTGCAAAGCAAACAAATAAGAAAAAACATTAGGGGCCTCATTTATGAGGCCCCTTGCGCCATCGGAACTTCACTTTTCATGAAGTTCTGTGGCGCAGAAGCCTGCGTGGTATTTATCAGGCAGCAGTACGCCAGTTTTTCTGGCGTACTGCTGACTGATAAATATCAGTCCCTTTAACGCAGTGTTCTGCGTTAAAGGGGCGTGCAGTGGGTGTTGCTGGGGGCGTTCCCAGCAACATCCATGGCCTTTTGACACTGCCCCAGATTTACGAGAAATCGTAACTCTGAAGCAGTGCCAAAAGCTGAAAGGGAGGCGCAACAGGGAGAAATGTCTTTATTTCTCCTCGTATTTCCTTTTTCTAAGTGTGCTGCATTCTACAGCACACATAGAAAGAGGAAAAGCCTCTTGTGATTATTTTTGTACAGAAAGGTTTCCCTTCCTGTACAAAAATAATCTTCCCCGCAACGCAGGCACCCTTGCACCATTGTGCAAGGGTGCCTGCGCTGGCGCAGGCAGCCCATTGTGCGCCGACGCAGGGGAAAAGGACAGGAATGCGCCGTATCTTATAGATACGCCGCATTTCTGCCCTTTTCTTTTGCCGTAGGGAAGCGCAGCAGGAGGGCCTGCTGCGCTTCCCTACGGCAAAAAGTCATAAATGAGGCCCCCGAGTTCTTACATCCAGAAATCGGTCAGCAAACGGGCAGCATCTCCGATAGAAATTGAAAAGGCATCCCCAACCTTACAAATCCAGGGGGTTTTATACCTTATTTCTCAAGCTTAACCTATCTAATATGTAACTTACACTATTTATTAAAACTCTGATTGGACAATTCGGGGTGGGTGAGCATCCTCTCACCATTACAGCATTAATTTCACAACATGTCAGCGAAAAAATAAAGGGTCTTTGTTTAGGACAGTCTTTGGCCTAGGCGCATCCGCGACTAGCAACATCCATCCTCTTTCCCAGGCTCTTGAGCATTACGTCGTTCATGCTTGGCACACCATCCTAGGTTCCGGGCTATGGCAGCCTTGAACTTTTCTCGAGCACAAACCGTTCACTCTGACTTGCAGGTTTTGACGCGCCTGCGCAGTTCAGCTCGTGCTCACAGTTTACCCAAGCATCCATTTTCGTTTAGGCCTCAGAGACCACTTTTTGGAACTATTATAGAAACAAACACAAATTCACGTTATTGATTGCATTGAAACCCATTCTGTTTACCTCCCACTATGCTAATGTTTCCCATTAGTTATTACCTAGCTAATAAGCCACACAAATGCATTTTATACTTACATAATCGACCTTCTCTTTTCACAAAACGTGTACAAAAAAGCACATTAAATAGCATTTTCTTTATTATTTAAGCAGCACATTAGTTCACACACAATAACATTATATATTAGCTAGTATTATTGCGACATATAAGCAGAATTAGTATTCCCTGTGTATAATAATAAAAATAATAATGAAATACCGTGTGCATCTTACTCTATGGTTGATTATTTTCACAAAACATGCAATTAGTAAACATTATTGTTAAGGGACATTGACTTCATGAGGGGTACACAAAATTTTGTGTTTGCCACCTCGCTTCATCAATTCCCTCATCTGGTGATTTTATCACTAAATATCTCTCAAAATTTTGTACATTTCAATAGAACATGTTGCAAATTTCCTTTCTGTTAATATCACCTAAACTTTTGTCTCGTTCTCTTTTGAATCTTTGAAAAACTTCTCTTTGATTTCTTCCATTTCTATTTCATTCTTTTCTCTCATTCTTGCCTGCTGTGCTTCATTTCTTTCTTTATTGACTTTCTAACTCTTCTACCTTTGTAAATACAACATAATCTTATCATGAAAACTACTATTACTAGAATTGTTTTTGGAATTAGTATTTTACCTATAATTGAACTACCTATTTCTTGAAACCAATGCTTAATTGCTGAGAAACTTTTACCCAGCTTTTCAAGGACACCCTCAACCTCCAGTGGTTCAATTTCTCAATGCAAATCTGTAATGTTTATAATATATTTTTCAATATTCTGAATTTTATCTGGGATATAAGTACAACAATGTTGCACCTTCAAAATCCCACAGACTCCTCCCTCTTTTGCTAAAATTATATCAAGGGCAAGTCGATTTTGCAAAACCATAGTTCTCATAGCAATCCTTTCGGTATTCACCATCAGAAATCCTCCTGCGGTGTCTGTTGATAATCGATCAACAATTGTGGACAATTTTCTAATTCTATTTGCATTGAACGAAATTCCCACTGCTGGTATCAGTGCTCCGAATACATCACCTATTATTTCTAACACCGTTTCTCTTCTTTTACGACTTAGAACTTTACCTATCTCATGCTTTTCATTAGTACCTCTATCTACATGGAAAATTTTAGGAAAGACCAAACCCACATAACATGTCCCGTACCAGTGGTCGGGTAATCTATAATAAGCTCTATTCCCACAAATAAAATAAATTCCAGGTAAAACAGGATCATTTCCTCCTTTAAATCCCCAACCCCCTAAGATTCTATAGGTATCTTCACATTGACTTGCACCCACAAAATAATTGTCATACATTGTGTTGTCTCTTCTAATACAGACTTTTCACATCATTGGTGCATCTATATGTATTGCCACATTCACATTCTTATCCTCAATATTCTCATCATCAAATGTATAATATTTTGACTTTTCATGACTCATTTTCTCCTTCTGTTTGTAGGCAATCCTTCTTTCCTCAACCATATTTAAAAAGGCTTTCTCCTCAACTCTCATTTTACAAGTCAAATTATGACTAAAAGCGTATTCGTGCGTTAATTTGTCTACTTCTATAAAATACTCTCCCATTACTTCTGCTCGCTTTCCTTTATTTAATGTATTATCAATCTTTAATCTTGCAAATATTTCATCCACATTGGAATATTGATATTCCAGCTTTCCGGTTTTATAAAACAGACTTGCAATTACACTACAAGTTACTCCATTTGTAAGAGGAAGGTGCTGATAGGTCACCCCTTCTGACACTGACGCTGGCAATTTTACGCCAACATAGCAGTCATCAATATTCATGGTTTTAATTTATTCAAGCACTAATTTCGAAAAACTGTTCTTACTGTAATCACTAATAGACTTATCTTGATGCAATTCTCGTTTATATACATGAGTCTCAGGTACCTATTCTTTCTCAACTTGCTTACTTGAGCTTTCGTTTGTTTTTAATTTTGTTAAGTTAGTTTGAAAAGGAATCACATAGCTAAAATTATCCATAATACCACTAACAATCCGATACAGATTGGAAAGCATCTACCCCATTTTCTAAAAATAGAGCATTTTGTTCTATGATTATTCATTGTCATTTTCCCTAACAGTGTTTCTTCAACCTTATGTCACCTAAAATTATCACACCACTCAGCACTCTAACAAAATTTTCTTCGACCTTGTGTCAGTTTCTATTCTAAATTAGGTTATATTTAAGTTTTTCTAACAAGTTTTCTTCGACCTTGTGTCAACTCCAACCTCTCCTATATTTACAAAAACCGTCTCACAGGACTTCAGGCTTTTTACTTTAATATCTTATACTTTGAGCACCTAACTTTTGATTTCTTAATTGACTTTTTTACTCACTATTCCCAATAGGCTTTGGGTCATACAGATTTTCCTGACTGCTATTTACTTCAACAATTGGTGGTAGGAGAATATATGTCCATTCAGGTGATTTGTATTTCTGATTTGGACGTCTCACTCTCTTTGGCCTTTGAATAATCTCTATTTCTTTCCCAATGTTTCCTTTTGACTGGTAATCTCATTCACCTGATCTTCTTGTTCTTTTGTTGTATTCACTATTCTGAATCTCAATCCTCAAGCTCCTTTAGGCCAATTGTCTCCTTTGCAGACTTTCTTAGTCTTCGGCTCTATTATATTATGCTCCACTCTCCAAGCTCTTTTTCTTGTGCTTTTTCTTAGTGGAGTTTCATCTGCACTGTCATCAGTTTCACTTTCAGTATCTTCTACTGTATCATTGATTATGATCTTCACAATATCTTTGTCTTCATCAGATTTTGCTTTCTCTACTGTTACTCTGTTAGGAACACCTTCATAACTGGTACTTGGAATCTCATCTTTATCATGAGTTACTTCCTCTTCAGGATTTCCGTTCCTGCTTTCAGAGTCTTCAGTTTGCGTTTCAGCTTTCTTCTTTTCATCAGTTTTCTCTTCACTTTCCTTTGCGTCTTTACTGGTGCTTTCTTCTACCAATTCTCGATCTTCAAATTGATCTTCTGAATCTGATATTTCAACACTCTCCCCTTCACCTTCAGCTTCAGACTCAGAACTGGCTTCTGATATTTCCAGATGTCGACGTTCTTGTCGATCTTCAGTATCTGGATCTTTTTCAGGTTCTCCTTCAGAATCAGAGTCAGTTGTACTTTTACTGTCGTATGGATATTCAAGTTCAGGCACACGAATGGTGTGACTAGCATGAACCCACCTTTTCAGTCCAGCACATTTAACTGCAGTAGTACTGACCAGGATAACTTGACGTGGGTTTTGCCACCTTGGTACCAAACAATTCCTTATGCGATGAACTTTCACTCTTACCCAGTCCCCAGGGACTAAATCATGAGCTGGTTCTTTTTCTTTGGAATTTGATTCAGTTCCCACCTGCTGGAGTTCAGAAGTTACCACATCAGACAGATGTTTGCAGTACTCCAGTATGATTTCATCATTAATTGTTAATAGCTTATTAACTGCTACATAAGCCTGTCTCATCACCCTGCCCATCAAAATCTCTTGTGGACTTAATCCAGTTTTCCTGTCAGGTATGCTCCTCAGTGTCATCAAGACAAGCGGCAAAACGTCAGGCCACTTCATTCTCGTTGCCAGACACAATTTAGCAATTCTATTTTTAATTGTTCCATTTACTTGCTCAACTACCCCTGAAGCCTCAGGTCTGTAGGCACAGTGCAGCTTCTGGTGAATGTCCAGAGCTTCACAGATCATCTGTAAATGTTCATTCTGGAAATGCAGGCCTCTATCCGATTCAATCGTGACCGGAAACCCGAAACGTTGTATTATCTCACGCAGAAACAATTTTGCAACAGTTATTCCATCGTTTCTCTGCGTTGGAAAAGCTTCCACCCATCGAGAGAACAAGCAGATTATCACAAGAACATATCTAAGTCTGTTGCATGGAGGTAGCTCAAAAAAATCCATCTGAACTCTTGTAAATGGGCCATCCTCCCGTCCTATGGTTCCCAAGCTTACAACAATTTTTCTGTTTGGGTTAAATTGTTGACAGACCAAACACCTCTGACACAAACTTTAAGCAATCATTCTAAATTTAGGATTATACCAAGTCTGTCGAAAGAAGCGGATCATAGTGTCTCTTCCAATGTGGGCTTGACCATGGTACATTCGAGCCATATCTGAAATCATGCTATCGGGCATTACAGGTCTTTCATCTTTGTAAACCCAAATTTCATCCTTGGTATATTGTATCCAATTATCCAACCAAACACACGTATGATATCCATATTTCGTCAAGTTGTAGGAAGCAGGTGTTTTCGGTGAAGGAAGTATTTTTCCCTCTCTTGTAACTACTTCTTTGTCTTTTACAAACACATTTTTCATTTTTTCAAACCATGAAGGTTTCTTCTTGCCATCATCATAATAATAATATGATATTTTCAGTAAACTTTCCTTTCTTTCAAAAGATCGCGTACTATTCTGTTTCTGATTCCGTAACACCAACCCATCACAGCGCGGTTCGCAGTAATGCACCATTAAGAACACGATGCGTCACTATAGTGCTTAACCAATAGCTTCTGCTGCTTTTTGTGATGAACCAATCAGCTCCTACTCTGTCTTAGTCACACGGACCAATCTCAGCGCGACACTTTCTACGTCACCAGCGCTCCGGCTTCTGCAGCGCCGACTGACCCCTCCTTTAAAGGTTTTTTTTCCAGAAAGCCGTATTCACAAGATATTTTCAAAATCAGTTAGTAACTTACACAAAACAATTCCACTAATCTGTTTCACTAATAAAGTGATGGATTTCTCAATCACACACGTATTCTGTACCCGGAGTAGACGACGCTTATCTCCTCAGAATTTTTTTAACTCGTTGATAAAGCAACACTACTGGCTTTACCATTCTGTCAGGCAATACCGATCTCGCTTCTCTAGGAAAGCACATACAGAGATCTTTTTCACCTCCTTAGAGACAATCCCAGAGTTTCACTTGAACGCATATTGCAATTCCATTTACGCATGTTCATACAGAAATCCCTTTCTCAAATATACATGAACTCTGTATTACCAGTAGGCAGCACTCCCGTCTGACCCACCACAGAATTCCTCTATTGTTAGCAAAAGAGAGACGCCACTCCCTTTACCCTTCAATCAAGCTCGGGTTAAGACCTACTAATTTCTTCAGAGATAAGTTTTAGTCAGGATACATAATGATCCCCATGCTTGAAAGCTGAGATTTCATAGACTGCCTTTGCTATACATTTATCCTTTTACACCTAAGGTCCCTAAACAGTGATATGCGATGATAACACCGCAGTATCTGACAATACTACTTTTTTGAAACAGAACAATGCACTGTGCAACTTTACTTGCCACACTTCCTCTGCCTGCAGACAGAGGCACTGGCTTCACACAACACTTGGAAGCCTTTTCAAAACTACATATAATGTAATACGGACTCAACAGATATTAGTTCATAATTCTGTACATCAAATTGTATATAGCACTTTATACATAACCCTAGCTAATTTCCCTAGCAACCACTACTCTGCTACCAAGATATAACTACTACAGCGCGGCTCCAAAAATGATTTCTAATCATTACTCACCATTTCCCTGAAACCTTTAATCACACAAAACATGCACCAGTGGGGCCCTTAACACTGCACATTTACCCTGTTCACTTACACTTGGCTTCAGAGCTTCTGGTGAATCGCAATGGAGAAATGCTGTAACATTTGGTGGAGCGTCTAAAACCTATTTATTATTTACACTAAAAATTCTAATCATTTTATCATAGTTTGTTTAATCACCTTTATTCAGACACACCACCATAATGGCAATGGATCTGCTAGAACGAAAATTAGACGTAGGAAGAAACAAAGACCAGCTTGTGATTCTTCATTTCTCTAATTTGTATTAAAAAAAACTTTAGTATGTCCGACATTAAGTATTTATTAATTCTTTATTCAGTAATCTTAAACTTTATTTCATAATGATCATTTTATTAAGAGCTCAGAAAAATCGCCTGCTATAGAATTCAGTAAAGTTTAGCAAAAGAACAGATAGTTCCAATTCAATCTCTCCTAACATCCCTGACCAACACCCTCATGTTATCCTAACAATCCTGCAAAGCAAATGGGTTCAGGCCCGGCCATAGCACCGAGACGGCGCTCCTGTATATGGCTGAACATCTTCGCATGTTAGAGGATTCAGGTCACACGGCGGCACTTGTGCTCCTCGATCTAAGTGCTGCCTTCGACACTGTCTCCCATGACATTCTACTCCAACGTCTGGTTGAGGCAGGGGTGGATAAGCTGGCCCTTGAATGGTTCAGATCTTTTCTATCTGATCGCTCCTTCAGGGTCATCACTCCCCCCTTTGAATCCAAACCTCATGCGATTGCCCAGTGCGTCCCCCAGGGATCAGCCTTAAGCCCCACTCTTTTTAATCTTTATGTCCAGCCGCTGGCTGATGTCGCCATGCGTGGGAACCTCTCCATCGTGTCCTACGCAGACGACACGCAGCTTGCGGTTGCGATTAGTGGGGCTTCCGATCTCGAGGCAGCCAAGTTCCGTAAGGGACTCATATCTGTGGCCCACTGGATGAATGATAATTTCCTACAATTGAATGCTAAAAAAACCGAGGTGCTCATTGTGGGGAAACAAATTCATCTGTGGGGTGACAGCTGGTGGCCACGCGAGCTCGGTCCTACCCCTACCCCTGTCACTGAAGTCAAAAACCTCGGGGTATGGTTTGACTCCCAACTGAGCTTTTCCACTCACACTAAAAAGACCGCGGCATCTTGCTTTGGAATCTTGCGTCAGCTTCGGTCCACCTTCAAATACTTTGACGCTCCTACACGTCAACTTATTGTGCAAGCTTTGATTCTGTCTAAATTAGACTATGCCAGCTCTCTTTTTCTTGGAGTCAATCAGGCTGAGCTCTCCCGTCTCCAACGCGTCCAGAACGCTGCCGCCAGGGCTCTGGTTGGTTTGCCTAAATTTTGTTCAGCTAGGAGAACCATTTTTAATCTCCATTGGCTCCCGGTGGCACAGAGAATAAAGTTTAAATCTTTGATTTTGACATTCAAAATCCTTAAGCTTTCCTCTCCTCAGATTCTGCAGCAACTCATTTCTCCTTATGTTCCAGCTCGTTCTCTGCGGTCTTCTGTTCTCCACCTTGCCACTGTTCCCCGTTTCAAGAGATCCAGGATTGGCGGCCGCTCCTTCCGAGTCCTTGCCGCCAAACTGTGGAATTCCTTGCCCGTCCACATCCGTGCCATCGATGAGCTCCTGGCTTTTAGGAAGGCGGTTAAAACTTTTCTTTTCCCCTTAGCCCCTTAGTTCTTGTTGCCGTCGTGTTGTGTTTCCCACCTCCTGTCCGGTTTTGTTCTGCACTAGCGCCAGGACGCCCCTTTGCTGGGGCAGCTGTGCGCTCAATAAATCAGGATAACATAACATAACATAACAAACAAATAAGAAAAAACATTAGAGTTCTTACATCCAGAAATCGGTCAGCAAACGGGCAGCATCTCCGATAGAAATTGAAAAGGTGACCCCAACCTTACAAATCCAGGGGTTTTTATACCTTATTTCTCAAGCTTAATCTATCTAAAATGTAACTTACACTATTTATTCAAACTCTGATTGGACAATTCGGGGTGAGTGAGCATCCTCTGACCATTACAGCATTACTTTCACAACATGTCAGCGAAAAAATAAAGGGTCTTTGTTTAGGACAGTCTTTGGCCTAGGCGCATCCGCGACTTGCAACATCCATCCTCTTTCCCAGGCTCTTGAGCTTTACATCGTCCATGCTTGGCACCCATCCTAGGTTCCAGGCTATGGCAACCTTGAACTTTTCTCGAGCACAAACAGTTCACTCTGATTTGCAGGTTTTGACGCGCCTGCGCAGTTCAGCTCTTGCTCACAGTTTACCCAAGCATCCATTTTCGTTTCGGCCTCAGAGGCCACTTTTTGGAACTATTATAGAAACACACACAAATTCACGTTATTGATTGCATTGAAACCCATTCTGTTTACCTCCCACCATGCTAATGTTTCCCATTAGTTATTACCTAGCTAATAAGCCACACAAATGCATTTTATACTTACATAATCGACCCTCTCTTTTCACAAAATGTGTACAAAAAGCACATTAAATAGCATTTTGTTTATTATTTAAGCAGCACATTAGTTCACACACAATAACATTACATATTAGCTAGTATTACTGCGACATATAAGCAAAATTAGTATTCCCCATGTATAGTAATAAAAATAATAATGAAATAACATGTGCATCTTACTCTATGGTTGATTATTTTCACAAAACATGCAATTAGTAAACATTAATGTTATGGGACATTGACTACATGAGGGGTACACAAAATGTTGTGTTTGCCACCTCGCTCCATCAATGAATGCAGAGGCAAGTGGAGTGAGGAACGCAAAGGAGAGTGGAGTGACAGATTCCAGAAGGTTTGAGTACCACCTTGAAGACAGAGAGAGGGCTGACGCAGAGACTGAGTACAGGGCAGTAGGTCATCAGAAACCTACAAACATACCACGCGACCCTGGCAACCTCAAAGAGGAAGGCCCTGAGGTCCCAATTGCCACGGTCCTAACCCAGGGCTATGGCCACAGGCAAGTGACCATCATAACATCCACTGGGAGGGTGGAGAGGGAGGAAGGTTTGACAAGGTTGGGCTTTGGAGGGATGGGAGACGCTGAAAAGGGGTGTAGTGCTAAGCACAGGCAGAGGAAGCTGCACTGCGTGTAAACACTCATGGAGTCTGACATGGTGACATTGTGACAAGGACGGGTTTGCACAAATAAACCATAAGAGAAATACTCACAATCTTGTTTTGTGTTTCCCAGAGGGCCACTACTTCCAACCAAAGGTCAATGGGAAGATAACCACGAAGACAGATCAAGTCTGCAGGAAATAGAAAGCTCAAAGTGGAACTCTTTAGACTTTAACTATGTTTTCCAAAATTAAAGCTAATAAACAATAATACTTGGGGTGTTGTTGTGATTTGCAGCCTGTTCCAGTTGTGTCAGAAGTGGGATTTTCCAGAGGCTGCCATCATGACAACCCGTAACAATGGAGGATATGATCAAATAACTAGCTGAGAGGCAACAACACTTACAATTCGTTGTGGAGCAGCAGGCTCAGAGATCACAGCAGGATGCCTTAAAAACCCGAACCACCCTCATTACTACTAATCAGCAAGTACAAGATTTGGTTACACTACGATTAACAGATGCAAAAGTACATTCCATATTTGACTAGTACAGTTTTACAAAAATATCAGGTGGGGGAAGAACCTGACTTTTTTTTACTAACTTCGAGAGGGTCGCGTCCACTGCTGCTTTGTCCCTGGAATGTTGGGACCAATACAAAGCGTATCTGTTGTCGGGGGAGCTTCTGTTGGCTCATCAAGTGGCAAACCCCTTAGGAACTACTCCATATTCGAACACTGGAATGTTAGGGGCTCTATTGAAGACAATGGAGTGCTCCCTGCTTCTATGGACCGGTAAAGGCCCACAGAGCAACATTCCTATGTTTTACAAAGGCCTCTCGGAGCTCAAGGGGATTTAAATAACCTCGAGCTTCGAGAGGCCTTTGTTGTATTTGTTAGAACATTCTGCCCTCTAATGGCTGAATATTCTAATAGCCTCATAGCCTTTTGTGGCAGGGCTATAATGGCTATTAAAGTCCTGTTCCCTTTTTCGAGTCCCTCGCCTTCGGCTCGGGCCTTTAATACAGGAGCGGGCCTTCAATAGCCAGTATAGCCTGCTACGGTGAGCTATAAGGCTATGTCCTGGCATAAAAAAAGCTATTCTGGAACACTTGGGGTACGATACAGAGTTTTACAGAAGAAAATTCTGAAAGGAGAGATGGGGAACTGATGATACTCCTCAGGCCTTGTTTCATCGAATACAGGATCTGGGGACAAGGAGGCTACAACCAACCACTTCCACAGTAGAGTAATTACTAGATGCATCACCAGAGTGCACTCAGATATGGATTTGACATCGTACGAATTTACCTGTGGAAATGGCTTTCAAACTAGATTTTGCGCACCATCGGTCCTCTGACTTTAAGAGGAATACTTCAAAAGGACACCCGTTTTTCTTGGAAGAATAATTATAAACATAGCCTATGTTTGTTCCCTGAAACTAAGCCTCAATTGAGGCTTACAACTCAATAGGAGAAGGGAATATGCAGGGCCCCCAGTGTTTTCATTGTGCCGAATGAGGACACATTGCAAGAAATTGCCCCAGAAAGTGCATGTACTAGTACCCATGGAGATTGGATTTAATAAAGGACAGGTCTTGTGCATGGGCATCCCTTTCAAAGCCTGTAGGAGGCAGTTATTTGTGAATGATTGGCAAGTTAATACATTAATAGATTCAGGATGCCGTTATACTGTGGTTAAAGTCCGAAAAGATACTGAAAGTGGAAAAGGTAACTATTACTTGTGTGCATAGGGATAAAAAGATCTATTTCACAGCTCAGGTAAACCTAGTCATAGAGGGGGAGGCAGGGACTACCAGGGTAAATGTCATCCCCAATTTGTTTGGTGATGTACTAATGTCCACAAATCATCCAAAGTTCAATCAACTGTCACTGACAGAAGGGTTGAAGAAGCCGGAGTCGAATTAGCTGACCGAAGCTCCCTTCCAGAAAGAAGAGATAGAAATGGTTATGATTAAAAGGAAAAAATCCAAAGCTGAAAAACTTAAAGATAAGCAGTTGTTTGCCAAGAATTGTTCTAGTAATGCAAATTCTGTATTTCTTCTCACATATGACAGATAGGAACACCAGCATAGGTTCAGGACAGCTCAGAAGGAGGCTTACAATCTAGTTTGGGCCTTGACCTAGGGCAGCACAGAAGAAAAGGATCATGTGGACCCTATTTCCTTGTACAAATGGGGTTCCTATACAGGATAGTGAACCGGGGAGAAGAGAGTCCAGTTGGTTGTTCCCCTTCCCTTCTGACAACAGGTTTTGCATTTATCTCACTGCCACGTATGGGGAGAACACTAGGGGTGGGCGATAAATTCTGCTCCACCAGCGGAGGTGGGGGAGTTTTTTGCCACTCCATGTTACTCATGACACTCGGAGTTCCTGCAAAATTCAGCCAACTACCATGTGGTAAGTTGGCAACCAAGAGTTGGCATCCCCTAGCGTGATTTTTGGGCACTAGGAGGGCACCCAGAGAGATATCCCAAACATGGGTGGTTGCTTGTATTCAGGACTGTTTGCGGTCCGAACCCTGCTGTAAAATCAACTCGAGAAGCAACGCCCTCTGGAATGCCAAGTGGTCCCATTCAGACTGAATTTTTAGTTCGGAAAAAGCTCCTGGTGCTAAAAATTAGTGTGAGCAGCACAACATGCCCAATGACTTAATAGAGCGGTAAAACCGTACCATCAAAACCATATTGAAGAAAATGGTTAGTGGTAACCGGAGGGATTTGAACCGGAAACTACCCTTGCCATTCGTTGTCATGTCCAAACTCCACTGGGTTCTCTCTGTTTGAGCTAGTTTTTGGAATGTAACACTGCACTTTACATGATATTGCTGCCAAACACTGGGAGGAAGTTGAGGATGAGAACCAGGACTCTGTGGAGTTCACTGTCCAACTGAAATACAATGTAATGTCCCATGGGGAAACGTGAGAGAAATTATTGAAAACACTCAAGGGAGGAAGGAAGCGGTGATTGAAAGGGACACTAAGGTCTGGGGATTTAAACAAAGAAATCGAGGGGCTTATTTACAAGTCCCTTGCGCCACTTTTGCGTCATTTTTCCCAATGTAAAATGACGCAAAAGTGGTGCAAGAGGCTTGTAAATCTGCCTACAAGTCCTTATTTTATTACCCATCTCTGATAACCAACTGTTGGCCCAAGTGGCAACAGCTCTTTATTATCTTTGGTCAAATCACTCCTGTAACATAACTGGGGGCAGTACCACACAAGACTGATGAAAGTCGGATTTATCATGTAAATTTCTTTAAAAAATAGAGGGGCCCTCCAGTGTCAACCTCTTTTTATATCACTAACTCGCAACCGTTAGAAGTAACATTCAGCACGAGAGGAGAGACAAATTCCTCCAGAGGAGGTGAATTTGAGTACGCACATAAGTCCTAAAGAAAAGAACAATTAAGACAAATAGTATGTACATGTCGTAACCTATTTTCTGGTAAATCACTTATCCAGCATGACATTGCTGCGGAGGGTTAGACAAGTGATCTGATTACGACCATATAGAAATCCAGAGGCCAGGGGGAAGGCAGTGGAAAAAGAAGTCATAACGATGTTGGAAGAAGGAATCATTGATTCCTCAAATAGCGCTTGGTGTCCCTAGTCATTTTGATACTTGAACATGATGGAACTATTGGATTCTGAATTGATTTCAGGAAGCTCAACAGTATAAGAAAGTTTGACATGTATCCTATGCCACGAATATATAAGTTAGTAGAAAAATTAGGAAAGCCTACGATCTTGTCTATCCTCTATCTCACCAAAGGCTATTGGCAAATTGCCCTGTCTAAAACAGTGAGAAAACAGCCCTTGTAACCCCTTCGTGTCTATATCAGTTGAAGGTTTTTCCTTTTGGACTTCATGGGGCCCCCTGCTACTTCCCAAAGACTAATGGATCTTATTTTATGACTGCACTGAAAATATGTGGCTGCATATTTGGATGGTATTGCAGTTTTCAGTCCTACCTGGCAACTACACATTATTCATTTATGTTCTCTCCTTGCCACCCTCAAGGAGGCTGGGATTACAGCCAACCCCCAAAAAAGTACATTAGCTACAGGCACGATTCAATACTTAGGATATCAAATACAGGCGGGAACTGTTCATCCACAATTTGATAAAGTCATGATGATTGGAAATATTCTGCGACTTTTTACAAAAAAAGACATTTGATCCTCTTTAGGTCTCGGTCTGATCCAGCGCATGTGCTGGTCTGGCCCAGACATTTAGTAGCTGCTTTTAAAAGCGCTACCTTGACAGCCACCAGCTTGCTGGAACGCCACAAGCGTGCGCGACCTGCACAGCACTTTTTCCAGTCGCGCGCATGCACACAACTGGCGTCACCACTCATGTTTTTTTTGTTTTCTTTCGCGGTGCGCACATGCGTCACCACTCGTGTTTTTTTTGTTTTATTTCGGGGCAATGCTTGTTTATATTAAGCATCGCGCTCCGAATACTGGCACGTTTAAGCGCTATAATATCAGGAGTTGCATCTACACACAGTAATGATGTCAACATAGCATTTGAAGATAAAAATCTGAGAAATGCTTTCATGCATTCCAGTTTTATGACCAGCAGGTCATATCCCCAGTTTTGGTTCTAATCAATAAGTTTTTTCTTTATAAAGTCTGAACCCACATATACAAGTAGCAAAACAGTGCGGTGCCCACTTTAGGGACACCGCACTCTTCTTCGTTTTTACAATGCGACACCTATAGCATTGTACATGCTTTTTTTGGGTGGTTTGGTGCACATTAAGCTTGGGCGTGGTGCACAGTAAGCTTGGGCGCCTCTCGACTGCAGATATTACATGCCCAGCCCCCCTTGTGCACTTTGGCCCTTTACATTGAAAATCTCCTGGCCTGAGAGTGTCCCCACAGTGTTCAGACAGGCCTTAGCAGCTCTCCCCATGTTGCGGGCCTCACTCTGGGCCAGATGTAGGTCGCCAAATACCGGTCGGTAACGGCCGATTTCGGCCGTTACCGACTGGTATTTGGGATTTGACATGCAGGGGGCCTCATATTTACAGAATTGGTATATTTACTGATTCGGTAAATTTACAGAATCGGTAAAATACCGAATCGGTAAATTTACCGATTCTGTAAATCCATATGTAGGTGGCACTGTAATCAGTGCCTCAGGCCCTTACCGAAGCGTTATTTACCATGGAATAAACGAATTCCAGTGTACATGCACATCTGTGCATGTACACCTGTGCCATGTGGCACACAGACATGACCTAAGGGCATGTATGTGTGTCACATGGCACACAAGCCAGAAACAGGGGTGAAACAGGGTGTCAAAGTGACACCCTGTCCCCCTTGTAAAATCAGTAAAATTACTGATTCGGTAATTACCGAATCGGTATTTGCTATGGAATCCTATGGGCTTCAAGGCTCATAGGAATCAATGGCAAATACAGATTCGGTAATTACCAAATCGGTAATTACCGAATCTTACTGATTCGGTATTTTTACCGAATATTTTACCTACATAGCAATTACCGAATAGTGAATACCAAATCAGTAAAATTCGGTATTTACTATTCGGTAATTTGCTATTACCTACATCTGGGCCTCTGTTGCCACTTCATTCTTGCGGCCACTCCTGCCGCTCTCCTTCAGTCTCGTTGCTCCGGCTGCCCTAGGACCTCTCAGCAGGGTGGCGGGCCTAATCTTCTGTGCCAAATGCAAAAACAACAGTTGATGGACAGAATTCAGAACAATGTCATACATTCACCCCATTACAGAGATCTGGGCCTAAATCCATCGTTTTTTTGCTCACCAAGCCACCCCAGTTCAGACATGGCAATATGCAAATCAGCCTTGACCCTGTGCCTCATGGGAACAGTCTATCAACTGTTGTTTTTGCATTTATAACCCGGAGTGGGACGGTTGTGCTCAGACGTGAGTTCCGTGCTCTCCACACCACTGAAGTCAAGCTATCCTGGCTGATGACGGCGGATAGCCAGAAACCGGTCCTAGGATGCTTTATTCTGGTCCAGGGAAAGCATGGCTTGGCAGTTCGGACTGGACTGTTCCCATCAGGCACAGGGTCAAGGCTGATTTGCATATGGCCATGTCTGAACTGAGGTGGTGTGGAGTGCAAAAAAACGATGGATTTAGGCCCAGATCTCTGTACTGGGGTGAATATATGACATTGTTCTGCATTCTGTCCATCAACTGTTGTTTTTGCATTATTCTTCTGTGCCAGCCGGCCACGTGTGCATTCTTCCTACGGGCGGGGCACTACCAGCAAGGCTGCTCTCCTGCAAGCACGCCGCCTGCCGAAGGCTCCATTGCCCAGCAGCACCCTCCCGTCCTGCTGCTTCCAGAGAAACACAGGGGACCGGACTCCACAGGAAGTCCCTCCTTTTCTCCACAGTGAACAGTGAGTCTTTTCCTTTAATTGTAAACGGGCCATTACTGCCTCGCTGCCCAGCGGCCCTCTCACGCACATTATATTTACCACCGCACATGTGGCACTCCACCCCATGTCTGGTCACTCAGATGGGATAATTCTACCTCCTGCTGCCACTCGTGCCTTAGGCAGTTGCCTCTTTCCCCTTTCTGGCACTTCTCTACAGCTGTTCTGACTGGCCACTCGCTTCATGCTGTCTCTCATTCCACTCACGCTGCACGGGGAGCTAGAGCTGGCGCCGGAGACTGCTGGCTCCATTCCGGGCCGAGTTCATCTTCCTCGCGGGGGCGGGAGAGTGGGCAGCTCCTCCACTCTCCGTCCTCCCATGTTAGACTCTCTTCACTGCTCACCACAGCCCCACAACACTTCTCACCTTCCACGGGCTCACCTCCTGCCCCTTACTTGTCGGGCATCACTGGCAATCCCCAACACCTTGCAACCTTAAGGGTTGATATGTTTGCACATTACACATATGGATTATTATAATGCACAACCTTGGTAACTGATGACCTGGACAGTGCATCTCAAGTCTGACAGTATAGTTCATTTTCAGAGCTGCAATTATAAACTTTGCTTGTGACATTCATATCCTACATCCTTTTGGAAACAGACAATAGTATGGCGAGTACAACTGATGGCTTTGTGACCAGTTGAGTCAAGCATTGGCCTAGCCAATAGGTCTCGCCTTTGGGACCTTATAAGTATTTAGTTATCCAGCACAATATCCTTGTGCAACAACATCAAGTGTTGCATGGCTAAACACTTATAAGGTCCCAAAGGCGAGACCTATTGGCTATGCCAATGCTTGTTAGGATTGGTTGGACATTACAGGAAGCTCATTCCTTAGTTTTCAGAGCTAGCCATTAACTTGATATACTTACTTAAGCATACTCAGACTGTCAGGATTAATGCATGGTCGCTGCTCAGCTACGAAGTTTTCAACTTCTTAAAAACATGTTGTGCCGGTCCTAGTTTTGCAGTGTCCAGATTTCCAAACGTTTGTACTGCAGACTGATGCCTCAGTAAGTGGTCTAGGAGTCGTGTTATCAGCTCAGTCTGATGTGAAAGGGGTGTTCCCTTCTGTGGTGTAAGTTTGCACAAAACTCCTTCAGCAGGAAATTGACCACACTGCTATTGAGAAGGCGTGTTTAGCTATTAAGTTGGCAATGGAAGCACTACAGTATTACTTGTTGGGTCTCACCCTTTTCCTAGTCAATGGCCATGCTCCATTGGTGTGTTTGGCCCAAAACAAAGATGTTAGCCCTAGGATTTTGCGAAGGCTCTTAGCCTTTCATCCTTTTACTTTTCAGATTCGGCACCAGGCGGGAAAACTGCACACAAATGGTGATTATTTGTCCAGAAATGTGGTCTCTGAAGGGCCCAATCGGCCATTTCAGGAGGGGAGGTAATGTGACCGTGAGCGCGACTGGTAAGGCGCAGTGGACCTAGGTGATGCAAAGTAAGATATACAGCAAATGTGATTAACAAAGTTAAAAGGTGATACAGAAACACTGTGAAATGGGTTTGAAGCACGTAACGCCAGCATCAGTTAATTCATGCATAGAGGGTATAACACGATGGGACACTGCAAATAGCCCTAGGATTCCATAGCTACTAATATGGAGCGACCAGGCCTTCTGAAGAGCAAACACCAAATGAAATCCGCTGCAAATAACGAGAATGGAAAAATGATGTTCTTTTTCAAAGTGTAATATATGTAATTTCTGCAAAATTACAATTATTAGGTGATTTACACATGGAAAGTACTGGAATGTCCCCCTAAAGTACAACTCTCATGCAAGACAACACTCGCTTGACTCGGCGTTGTGTTGCAACACATGGGGCAGATTTAAGAGGCCGTTGCGCCTCTTTGCGCCGCAATTGCGTCACTTTATTTGATGCAACTGAGGCGCAAACAATGCGCCCTATTTACAACGTGACGCATCTAGGAGATGCGTCACGTTGTAAAGCACTGCGCCATAAGGAGGCGTTCCTGCGCAGGGGGGGCGTTCCTGCGCAGGAACGCCTCCTGAAAGGGGCTGAGTGAAATCTATGAGATTTCACTCAGTCACTTTCAGGGCAATGCTGCGTCAAAACCCTGCGCCTGCTTGAAGCAGGCGTAGGTCTTGACGCAGCATTGTGCAGATGGGGCACCCCCGAGCCTTGCTGGAGCTGCGTCGCGCTTGTGACGCAACTTCAGCAATGGGCCACATTTCCGGCACAGATGTGTCACGCATCTGTGCCGTTTTTGCACCATGGTGCGCTGTATTATAAATGCTGCGCACCATGGGTGGCGGAGCTGTGGCGCACTGTGGCGCACTGTGGCGCACGTTAACTGGCGCATCCCTGGGGAGGCGCCAGTTAACATAATTCTGCCCCTTAGCATTTAAAAAAATTTCAGCCTTTGGGCAACACAGCCTTCCATATTTTCACACATGCAGTGCAGTTCAGTGAGTTAATATCTCCCTCAAATGCACTTCTGTGAGATGGGTTAGAGGCCTTAGTATGTGGTTGATTGTTGTCTCCAGGGTATATTATAATGTGGTAGTTAGGTGTCCCTAGCATGGAGAGCAGTGTTATTGGTTTGTATCTCCATGTTACAGTGAAGTGTGGTGGGTCATTGACCTTGCAGTGTAGTGTAGCGTGTTAGGGTAGTGTTACAAGTATGCAGTTTAGTCCATCAGAGTCTCTAGAAGGCAGAAGAATACAATGAATTATAGTTCACCTGATGTAGTGCAGTGTGGTGGGCTGGTTTCTGTAGCTGCAGCACAGTCCAGCGCCTGGTTACCCTCCAAGGTCAGGTGAATATTGTGCTATACCAATCAACATAACATAATATAACAGTGTGGTGCCATAGTGTTTCTATGATGTGGCGCAATGTGGTAGGCGATTGCCCCTAGGATGTAAATGCAGTGTGTTGGATTATTGTTCAGAGAATGCAGATCACTGAAATCGGTTAGAGTTATGGTATACAACTAGAATGTTATTTTAGGGCCACCAGGGCGCAGAGAATGTGGGTGGTTAGTGTACTGAGGATTTAATGCATTGTCATTAGTTAAGATTCCTAGTGTGCAGGGAGTGACCCTGGGTGGTTATGAAGTAGTGTAGTGAGATATAGTCTCCTTACGTTGTAGTACAGTCTTTTGGCCGCTGTCCAAAGAATCCATTTAAGTATGGTGGAAACATGTTCTTAGGAATGTGGTATAGTTTTGCGGGATGTGTAAAAGCACCTGCAATGCAGTGAGGTTTGGTTTTAAAGATCCCTATAATGCAGAGCAATCAAGTACAGTGTGATTGGTTAGTGCCTGTACAGCATGATTTGTTACTATCCAAAGCAATGTTAAAATAATCCCTGTATATATATAAATAACCACAAGAGGGAGCCAAAGGATAAAATATGTTTTCCTTTATTAAGAAACTCCAAGCAATTAACAGCTGGACAACGTTGGTATCAAGCACATCAATTCTGTATTTAATTCTGTGTTTGTTTAGTTAACTTTTTTCCTCTGGCACTGCTACACCTGAAAGACATTAGTGTGCTTTATACAGAACAGCTGCTCTCAGCCCCTGCAAACCCTCGATTTCTGCAGGCTATCCTCAAGGCCTGTCAGTTGGCCCGTGAGTACAATTTCCTAAGGTGGCCTTAAACTTGATGGAACTATCGAATCTCTAACTGTCCATGGCCCAGAGTGTGTATGGCAACGCAACAGAAGAGGAAGACAACAGTGACGTGCCCCTCATCAATAAATTGAGTTGTAAAGCCTGGGGTTGGAGCTGTATGAGAACAGAGAGCTCGGGCTAGCAATGAACCAGAGACATCAATGTTTACAGAGAAAACATCCCCGGAGCATTGATGAAGAGACCCCGGCACACTAATACCCCGGTGGGCGTTGCATAGGTCTGACCTTATACTGCGTCTGAGCGGATGCACAAATCAGGTCCCAGGGTCTGTGCTGGGTGAGGGCCATCGACTAATCGGCAGCATGTGAGAGGATGCAGAACTTAGGGCTAGATGTAGGTAAATGGCATTTACCGATTCGTAAATACCGAATTTTACCGATTCGGTATTTACAAATCCGTAAATGCCATGTAGGTAAATAATCGGTAACAATTACCGAATCGTTAAGATTCGGTAATTACCGAATCGGTAAATACCGATTCGATAAAATTACCGAAAGTCAAGGGTGGCAGGGTGGCACTTGGACACCCTGTTACACCCCTGATTCAGGCTTGTGTGCCATGTGACACACATACATGCCCTTAGGGCATGTATGTGTGCCACATGGCACAGGTGTGCATGCACAGATTTGCATGTACACAGGTATTCGTTATTTACCACCAACTAATAGTTGGTGGTAAATAACGAATCCTTAAGGCCCTGTGGCACTGTTTTCAGTGCCACCTACATCTCATATTACCGATTCGGTAAATTTACCGATTCGGTAATTTACAGGTTCGGTGCATTTACTGATTCGGTAAATTTACCGAATCGGTAATTTTTAAGGCCCCCTACATCTACAACTCCAAATACCGGTCGGTAACGGCCGAAATCGGCGGTTACCGACCGGTATTTGGCCACCTTCATCTGGCCCTTTGTCTCTTTCATTCCGCAGTTGCTCGAACAGAAGTGAGTAGTAGCAGCAAACTGCCAACCCCAAGGGCTAGAATGAGAGATTAAACGACACTATTTCACCACCTCTTGCATCACAGCCACACCTCAGGTGGCAAAAATCAATAAAAACTGAGCTACTGAGTGAAAAAAGGAACTATTCACTCCAACACAGAGAGCTCATGGCCTGTTTGCAGTCTACCCCTTACAACACACCAAGGGCCTGACACTTCGGTGTTTGACATTCTCCCCAAGGGGGCACAGGCTGCTTGGTCTTCCCGGCCCCTGCACCCACAGCTGGCTCGTCCGCTCTGAAAGGCCTAGCAGCACCTGCCGCAGTTGATACCTGAGGGGACACTTTGGAAGTGAGCGCTCACAGCTGGATGCAGCCTTCCTCTTGTTCATAACGCTGCATAGAGATACAGATTCTCTGCTCCTAAGCAACTGCTGGCTCCTAGTATCCTCCAGTACATAACCCGCTCCTTCCAAGGTATTGTCGATAAGCCCTGCTATCTCAGCCCATCCCTGGTCTGCTTTTTCAGGCAAGTTTGGACCAGGCCAAAGAGACCTACACTAAATTGACATCCCCTGACGTCCCCCGCCGAAGAGTTGGAGATACAGACTGTCCACACCTGGATACTGTCCGTTACCAAGGATCAACTGCACGCCAACCCAGGTGTACGGGAAACCAAGGCAGCTGTTCCTCCCAGAGGTGGTCTCCCAAACTAAACCTTCATCCCCTCCGCAAGGACCTTTGGAGACCACATTGGACCTGATCCTCAAAGAGGTAACTTTGGTGGGTTATAGACTGGAGACGATGGACGCAAAAATTACGTACCAGCCGTCTTCTGCCAGGATAGCTTGACTCCAGTGAAAAGACATGGCTTGGCTGAACTGGGGTGGTGTGGAGTGCCAAAAACGATGGATTTAGGCCCAGATCTCTGTACTGGGGTGAATGTATGACATTGTTCTGCATTCTGTCCATCAACTGTTGTTTTTGCATTTGTCACCCCGAGTTAGATGGGTATGCTCAGACGTGAGTCCCATGCTCCCCACATCACTGGAGTCAAGCTATCCTGGCTGATGACGGCTGATAGCCAGGAACCGGTCCTAGGATGCTTGATTCCGGTCCAGGAAAGACATGGCTTGGCAGTTCGGGCTGGACTGTTCCCAGGAGGCACAGGGTCAAGGCTGATTTGCATATGACCATGTCTGAACTGGGGTGCTGTGGAGTGCAAAAAAACGATGGATTTAGGCCCAGATCTCTGTACTGGGGTGAATGTATGACATTGTTCTGCATTCTGTCCATCATATGTTGTTTTTGCATTTGTCACCCCGAGTGGGATGGGTATGCTCAGACTTGAGTCCCATGCTCTCCACACCACTGGAGTCAAGCTATCCTGGGTGATGACGGCTGATAGCCAGAAACCGGTCCTAGGATGCTTAATTCCGGTCCAGGAAAGACATGGCTTGGCAGTTCGGGCTGGACTGTTTTCATGAGGTCAAGGCTGATTTGCATATAGCCATGTCTGAACTGGGGTGGTGTGAAGTGCAAAAAAATGATGGATTTAGGCCCAGATCGCTGTACTGGGGTGAATGTATGACATTGTTCTGCATTCTGTCCATCAACTGTTGTTTTTGAATAAGGCCACGGCTGGCCTCTGTCTCATCTGCTCTGAGATTAATTATCGCCTGCTTCCTCTGGCATGAGCAGGAACATCTAATCCTGATAGCGTCAAGGGCTCATGGGCCCAATGACTTTGATTGGCACCACATCCAGGTGGTACAGACTTTACCTAAGAGACAAGCGATTAGAGAAAGTCTTTTGGGGGCGTGGCTTAGCGCCCGACGGAGATGGAGGCTTCCATGTGAGCGCTCCGCAATGCCGGGGCGAACTAGCAGCCAGCGGACTTCTCTCTGTCTAGAAACACCGGCATCTGTAATCGGACAGACCCAGGAATGCCTTGAGGAATCGTTTCCTTGCCTGGGTGACCATTTTCCATGGTTTTCACAGCATTTTCTTCACCCGCGGCACCACAACGGCCGCGGCCGACATTTTGAATGACTTAGAACGCATTTCCCGAATGGCGCTTATCTCCCCCTCATAACGTACAGACGGACATCCTCTTTTCTCACTTCTACAAGGTTGGCCATATGTTTCCTTTATGATGCCTGCAATGACTATTATTGTGACTTAAATGTATATATTTCCCTCTGCTGCTTGTTAATCCAATATTCTATCATATCAGCGGCCCTTTTGTGCTCTGTCCCTACATGAGGACTTGTTGGCTCGATTAGTTTGGCATTTTCCTGTGCCTTTATACGGCTTTTTGATATTCCTATGCCATTTTAAGGTGCCTTTCCTCTGAATACTTTGGCAATATTCATGTGTGCTCCTGCATAATCCGCTGTTCTCTCACCTACCTGTTGGTGTTCACACGGACGGAGTGTACCAGGTGCTAGCCTCTTTTCTTGGAAAGTGTTATTCATCTTATGGATAGGAGTGCAGCTGGTCATCTTCCTCAGACCCCAAGACACGTCTTCATTAAAAACTCCAAAGTGTTTTCTGCGTTGGCTCATTTGGAAGCCTCCCAAGCATCTGCTGACCAAATGTCGCAGTCCAGTGCAGAACGTCCTGCACAACCCTCAGGGAAGACCACAACGAAAAGACTCAAAAAGGATCCTCCATCACCTTCGGGCTCCTCTTCAGCTGTATCCATGGAGTTGTTACTGGAGGAGATACGAGCCCTTCGTCCCTTTATGGAAGAAACTAATACCAAGCTGCAGGTCTTAACTGATAATTGGTCGCAGTTAGATACAAGAGTCACGACGGTAGATCGTAATGTTTCTTCTCTCCAGGAGTCATCCTCCAAGGTTACGCATATGCAATCGCAGATTTCTTCTCTCCAGAAGCAGGTTGAGGAGCTTGAAAATCGTAATCGGCGTAACAACCTGCGCATTTACGGCCTGGCGGAGAATTGTGAGGGGAGCGACCCTATTGCCTTCTTCAAATCCTTCCTTCCTAAGCTCCTTCACTTACCAGAAAGTACTGTGCTTAATATCCAACGGGCACATAGGCTTGGTCGTGCCTCTTCACCTGCTTCTGCCTCTTCCAGACCAAGAGGCGTTATCATATATTTCCTGGAGTATACTGATCTACTTAAAGTTCTCTCGGCAGCCAGAGCTTCTCCTCGCCTCACATGGTCAGGATCTACACTGTTCTTCGCGCAAGATTACGCTAGAGCCACAGCCAACCAGTGCAAAGCTTTTTTGGATAGGAGACCAGAGCTTCGTTCCATTGGTGCCAGATATGGCCTCTTCCATCCTTGCCTCTTCAGAGTCACTCATAACAAGACAACGTCTTATGAGGATCCTGTTCGCCTTCGGAGCTTTCTAACCTCTTGCCAAACAACTGACATGGATTCCTCCAGTTCGTCCTCCGCTTTTCCTCCATGACTTTCCTAAGTGGCTATTGTTCTTTATTTGGATTTCTTAGTTCCTGTTGATTTGGTCATGCTTGTCATCCTAATTTTTTCTCCTTTCTTCAGATTCCCCTGTTTACTGTTCCTTCATATTTATATAATCAGTTAATGCGTTTTTCCCCATTGTTTGATATTATATTTTCAATGTTTCGTCTCTTGATGTTTCTCTTTCCTCCTGTTTTTACAGAATTTACATTCCGTTGCGCGATGTTTCCCCCGGCTTGACGGTCCGCTCGCACTGGATGTCTTGCCTTCTCCAGCTGGCTCTACCCCCCCCCCCCCCAGTTTCTTCTCGTTTCTTCTCGTTTGTTCTCCTTCTTGATTGTCCTCCCCTGGTTCCAACCCTCGTAAGTATGTTTTCCTTTCTCCCTTTAATGTTTACTTTTTCCTTTTTCTCCCTTCTCTTGCTTCTTTCCCAATTTCAATTTTGTTCAAAGGTGTCCCCTTTCCTCTATTTTTCTCACTCTTTCTCCGCTACATGGTACTTTTTCCTTTTACTATCGCCTTCTCCCCAACTGTTTCTCCTTTTTTCTACTTTTTTTCTTCTTCTTTTTTCTACATTTCCAAATTTATTTTTTCTTCTTTCTATCAGATTCTAATTTTACAGTTATGTATTGCATTGTATGCTGGTTGTATTCACATGATTACTCTTAATTTGTTACATTCAAAGTTACCTCATGGAATGTTAAAGGATTAAATAATCCCATTAAAAGGCAACGTGTTTTATCCCATTTGGCTCGATTGAAAACAGACATTGCCATGTTGTAAGAGACACATCTTTCGGACATTGAATCCTCTAAGCTAAAAAGACTTTGGGTCGGAAATGTTTTTTCTTCCCCGGCCTTGGGTAAGAAGAATGGGGTTGTTATTTCAGTTCACAAAAAGTTTACTGTTTCTGTTACTCATCAAGATTTTGATTCTAATGGACGTTGGGTGCTTATCAAAATGCTAATTGACAACATACCCCTGGTTATTTTCAATATTTATGCCCCTGTTTCAGTTGATAATACTTTTTGGCCACTTATTTCTGACAAATTGGTTTCACTTGATGATGAGTATATTATTTTTGGTGGCGACTGCAATCAAGTACTTGACCCTATCCTTGATAGAAACTCTCCCGTTAAATTTGTCCAGTCTAGAATGCATAATCAATTCACCACTGCTATTCGACGCAAATCTCTCACTGACGTTTGGAGATTATGCCACCCTGACCTCCAAGAATTTAGTTTCTTCTCCCCTCCCCATAAATCTCAATCTCGCATTGATTATCTTTTTCTTAGTAAAACCCTCACCCAATGTAGCCTTTCCTCAGACATAGGTTCTACCCTCATATCTGATCATGCTCCAGTCACTGTTCACCTTGAACTCATCCCTTTCTCCCCTTCCTCTAGCAGTTGGCATTTTAATAATTCTCTCCTTGCGGATCCTAAGTTTTCAGGCCAATTCAGTTCCTTTATCGAAGATTTTTTTAATACCAACACTACATCTGACTCCTCACCATCTATCATTTGGGATTCTTTTAAAGCGACCGCTAGAGGATTTATAATGAATTATGTTTCTCATAAAAAGAAGAACTTTGAGGTACAATCTTCCCAACTCCTTTCTAAAATTAAACAATTAGAATATTCCTATTACCGCTCCCCTACAGATCCTTCTTTAAAAGAACTTATTACTGCCAAAATTGCTTTCAATAAAATGTCCACTGATGCTGCGGCTTCCTATCTTTTGAAAAGTAGTGCTCGCTATTACGGAGGCCAGAATAAAATGGGGAAGCTGCTAGCCTCTTATTTGAAAACTCGTCAGGAGCGCACCCGTATTGCTTCCATCATAGACTCTGGTGGCACCTCCCATTTTAAAGATGAAGCTATTTTACAGGAGTTCATCACTTTCTATAAGCAACTTTATACACCTGAATCTCAACCCCTTCCCTCTGACTTATGCTCCTACTTTCATTCTCTTGCCTCTCCTCCTTCTTCCGACATTGATTTTGCTCCTCTTGAAACCAATATCACTCTAACGGAGCTTTCCAACGCAGTCTCTGTTTTAAGACGTGGCAAAGCGCCTGGCCCGATGATTTTTCTATTGAATTCTATTTCCATTTTTCCAAACTTCTTCTTCCACGTATGCCCCTCCTATTCAATTCTTTTATTGCGAATGGCTCTTCCCTTGGTACTTTTCAAGAAGCCATGATTTGCCTTATCCCTAAGGATAACAAGGACCCCTCTTTTTGTAAGAACAATCGCCCTATCTCCCTTGTAAATACGGACTATAAGATCTTTGCCAAACTGCTTGCCTTGCGTATTGATCCCATCCTTCCTGAACTCATTGGTCCCGAACAATCGGCTTTGTCAAGGGGTCGTTTAGCTTCCGACAACTCTAGAGTTTTCTTTAATGTATTGAGTAAAGCCTCTTCGTTACAGTATCCGCTTGCAGCCATTACTTTAGATGCCGAAAAGGCCTTTGACAGGATCGGTTGGGATTTTATGTTCCATGCCCTCACTTGGATTGGCTTCCCCCTAAATTAATTTCTCTTATCTCCCTTTTATATTCAGGCCCTAGAGCTTCCATTTTCGCTAACGGGAAAATCTCTGATTATTTTTCTCTCTCTAGAGGTGTCCAGCAGGGTTGCCCCCTATCCCCTCTTTTGTTTATTATAGCCCTGGAGCCGTTCCTGACAAAGTTGCGACAGGATGCCCAAATCACTGGCTATAACCCAGGTCCCAATCAAATTAAACTGTCTGTATATGCAGATGATATCCTTTTATACTGCTCTAACCCGGAATCCTCTTTACCTGCTTTTCTTCCTCAGGTTGACGCCTTCTCCTCAGTTTCTGGATATCGCCTCAATCGCGATAAATGCGAAGTTTTGCCTCTCAATTTCCTATGTCTTCCTCATTTTTTCCACCAAACTGGTTTTTCCTGGCAACCTCTCAAAATTAAGTATTTAGGTTTATGGTTCTCCCCTACTATTCCCAACACCTTGAAGGCTAATTTTGAATATATCACTAAAAAACTCACTGATTCTGTCACTAGATGGCATCCCCTTTATCTTTCATGGTGGGGAAGACTAGACTCGATTAAAATGATGCTTGCCCCTGTCATTTTTTATTCACTCTCTATGATACCAGTCCGCATACCTATTTATTATTTTAAACGCTTAGATTCTCTTCTACAGAAATTTCTCTGGAAGAATAAACCTCCATGCATCGCATTGTCCTTTTTAAAAAAGGATAAGTCGATCAGTGGTCTTAAATTTCCTGACTTTAAGTCTTATCACTCTTCTTTTATCCTTAAACAGGCCTCTCGTTGGCTTTCTTTGGACACTCCCACTTACCCTCCAGTCTGGTTGTCCTTGGAAAAATCCCTTATCTCGCCTTTCGACTTTCCTGAAGCTCTCACTTTTTCTGCTAAGACCTCTTTTTTACACTTCCCTGTTATTGCTCACTCGTATCATCTTTTATCTCCACTTTTACCCTCCTCCTACCCTTCTTTCTTCTCTTTATCTCAACAACCTATCTGGCATAATAAAGCACTTCGCATCAACTATCGTTCTTTCTTCTGGAAATCATGGAAATCCAAAGGTTTATTTTGGATTTCTCAGCTTCTGTCCGATAACGTTCCTCTCTCCTTTCAGGATCTTCAAACTCAATTTCATCTTCCCACTTCTTTTCGGAAACAATATGATCTTCTCATTCCTTCTCTTCTTCAATATTTGCAATCTCTTCCCACATCTTCTGATTTACCTTTGTCCTGTTCTACTCTATTTCCTCTCCTACGTACTTCTCCTCCGGCTTCTTGTATTTACCGATGTCTTATTTCCCCTTCTGCACGCCTCAAATCGAAAACTGAGTTGGCTTGGGAACGTGATCTGTCAACATCCTGGCCGATCCCCTTGTGGGACAAATTATGGTTAAAAATCCATAAAACGTCAAGAGCTGCCAATACTACCCAAACTCTTTATTTCCTTTACCAGCGTTTGTTGTTTACTCCAGCAAAATTGGCCTCGTTCTCCCCTGACCTTTCTCCCAAATGTTGGTCCTGTCCATGTTTGAGTGCCGACCTCTCCCACATGTTATTTCATTGCCCTTCTATTGTTGCTTTTGGGGTTTAGTCTGGTCCCCTATTAATATTATTTGTAACATGGCTCTCCCCTTTTCCCCCTCTAATGTCCTCCTAGTTTCCTTATCCCCAGACTTACCTCAATCCCCTTCTCATTTTAAACTTCTTGACCTTTTTCTTGCAGTCGCTTTTTATTTGATCACCTCCAACTGGAAGGACCGCACAAAGGTCACTTACTCTGCTTGGTGGAACAGTATTTGTTTTCATCATAGACTTGACACCAATTACGTCACCCCTGTTTCCCTTGCTATAAAAAGAGACCTATTATGGATTCCACTTACTACCTACCTTTCCACACTCTCCTCCCCTGCTTCCCTCATGACTGCTGCTCATGTCAATCCCTCGGATTGAGGTTCCGTGACGGTTCCGTGACAATTTGAACCCGTGTTTTCAAGTTTGTCGGAAATACATAATATTGATATCAGCGAACCGCAAATGATCCATTTAGTATATCCTGGTGTTTTCGCTATGCTACGAGCAAGAGCACTCCTTTTATAAACACATTTCTGATCTACCCACGGCATCCATCTTAGATCATGGCCGCCATTTTGTGTTTCCTTGCCCTCACATATGCAATAGCCTCTGATCACTCCACTTTGATTAAGGACACGTAGCCTTAACCGGAGATTCACCTCTTACATGACACGTACACCTTAAACCAGATCACGCTGTAGCTGCATGACTCGACAAAGGCTGCCTCCTCTGCCCGAGGCCAGCCCTGCCAAACTGGTCTTCGTGTCCATTGTACCTGATCATGATTAGGCGGCCGAAGCCGGTAGCCTTGCCCATTTACAACCCACAAACATCCCTTATCCCGCTTTCCTATCTTCCACACCTGGCTCTGTTTCTTTCTTTCTGAACCTTTATTAGGGGGAGGTAACGAACTTTACGATGAGGCGGTCCGGGTCCTGAATGCAATATTGACAGGGAATTGTGACAAACTAGTGGGAACCCCTCTTTTCGCAATGTTTAGCCTCAGATATTATCGACGGTTCCTGTGTAACGCCAAATATTTATTGTTTTAGACACAAAGGTTTTGGGAATGTATTACATGTAAAGAATTTGCCCCTAGCATAAAAAACAGTATATAAGGAGCAGCCCTCTTTGTACAAATGGAACAGGCTCCTGGTTACTGCCCGTGTGTAGTATCTATGACTTCTGTGTCCCTGCAGTAATAAACCTTTGGTCTTTGACGCCACCATCGAGAAGCCCGTGTTTCTGTTCATTTGTGCACCAAGGCAGGTGGAACTCCGGGGTCTTTGGGTGTTGTACCCTGACACCTCTGGACGGAACCAAAAAGTCCAGAACTCCAATTGGCGCCCAACGTGGGGCGACGTCATTCGGTACCGGTCCAAAAGCCTGAAGAGTTCGAGAAGCTTCGTGTGAAGATTCCTGAGGGAGGCGCCCCACTTCATCGATCCCGGCATATCGCAAAAGTGGCCCGAAGTTCTCTTCCACGAGGGTTTCCCGTTCAGGACGGCTTCAGTGGGCCGTTGCCTTGACCGTCGCCCTGTCTTGGACCCGAAGAGGTGCAGTCCTTAGTACGGCGAAACGTGACGGGTTTCTCCTTGGTGACGTCTTCAGTGACTCAGTTAAGTATTTAGTGATAGCTAGCTGGTTACTTTTGTGAGGATTGTTAAAAATCCTTGATCGGTTCTTGGTTTGGTTTGGTTTTGTTGGATTATCATTGGTTGTTCTAGTTACGATAATCTATTTGGTTTAGTTTGGGTATCGATACATCAGTTCGTTTTGGTAGGCCTAAGTTCTTGGTTCGAGTGCACATATTTGTTCCGTGTTTGTTTGTTTTGTGTTCCGGACTGAAAATGGTAAGTCGGAAAATGTTGTCTTGTTTTAGTTGCAACAGTGACTCACGATTGGAGGACTCTTGTCTGGTTCCTCCGATTGGGACTCCCCTATATGATTTATATTGCAAGTATGGCGTGGGTCCTATATCTTATAATGAGATATGGGTCCGTTATTGCAAGAAGGATGGTGTCCTTAGTTGGCCACTGCATGGTAGTTTTGAACCCGAGATTCTCGACAACCTAGAAGCGAAATTGTTTAAGAAGAAAGCCCGGCCGGCAATGTTTGATTCTTTCCGTTATTGGCGAAAAGAATCCAAACAGAGAGAAATGAGAAGGTTGAAGAAAGAACAGAAAGAACAAGAAGAGTTAACTCTAGAGCAAGCGACTAAACAGTTGCAGGCTAACGAGTGTGAGAAGGCTATAGATGTAGCCATTAGAGAGCATAATCTAGCGATTGACAAGTGCTATCCTGCCTTGCCATCGAAAATGGCTAAGATATTGGAGGATTCCGAAAACGATCCTCTGTTATCTTATCTGTTACGGTCACCTCCACCGTATGCACAAGGTGCTGCGGCTCCACTCGTCCCGAATGTTCAATTGCCGGTTGCTGGACAACCTGGTGCTCCTGCTCCTGTCCCCCAGAATCAAGCTCCTATACCTCCTGTGATGAATGTAAATGTTCCTACAGCTCCTCCTCTTCCTACACTGCCAGCCTCTATACCTACTTCTGTACCCACTGTTCCTCAAACTATTTTTCTCGATACTCCTACTGTTCCGTTATCTATTCCTACCTCTACTGCGTTCTCTACGTCTGCGAGTGTACTAACTCCACTTTCTGTTCGTCGAAGAATCACTGATTCTGTTACTAATATGCTGTCTCCTATATATAAAACTTTGATTAAGACTCCTACTCCTGACTCTGTACAGAGACGGAGTCAGCTTCCAAGTGCTGAGGAACGGGGAGTTTTAGATTCCACGGCTCTCAGATGGATTTCGAAGGGTAGAAGATATAGTACGAGAGATGTGCTAGACACATTTATGCAGTGGGGGGAACCAACACAACGGTACGTCTTTGATGAGATGTGCTCGTTGTTACGTGAAGAGATAGAAGAAGACGATGTTGAATCAGATTTGGAAGATTTAATTAGGGTTCAAAAGGAGTTTGCTGCTGGAATGATAGTGGGTGAGAAAATAAAGGAAGCGATGGAACTCATTTTAAGTTTTAGGAATGATCCATCTCTTCGTTCACCGAGAGAGTTAGAAAAAGGTAAAATGAAGCTAAGTCGCCAATATCCTATGAGGGAGGTTCCTCCAATTTGGCGCGAAGCAATACAACGTGATGATAATGCAGGAATTGCAGCTGCTCCAGCACAGTTCCAACGAGTGTGGATACACATTCCATGGAAGCGAGCAGAAGTGTTAGCGGTGAAACAGGCCTTGCCAGATCCACGTAAGAATACAGCCGGATATTACAAGGAATTAACACAGACAGTTGAGGCTTGTATAATGAACCTAGCCGACATCGATATGTTGTTTGGTAACGTAGTTCCGCAACAAGTGTGGGCTAAAATTCGTAGAGAGGATCATCAAGCTGCTTTAGGTGGTGATTGGGCAGCTATCACTGCAGCAGATGGTCAACAAATAGGTGGTGCGAAAGGCGAACTTTTAATTGCTAATCTGCCAGGTAGAATAATTGATCTAATGAAGACTCTGATGCCAGCACTACGTGTAAATTGGGACAAGTTGTCAGCATGCAGACAGAAGAAAGACGAAAGTGTCTCCGACTTCTTCACGAGGTTCGAAGAGACTTTTGTAGATCATAGTGGTCAGGACATGAGTACAGAAGGAGGACAGAGATTGTTTGTCGATAAATTTGTGCATAATTTGTTACCTGAATTATGCAATAAATTAAAAGACTCAGAAAGTGCGTGGGCTGTATCTACGACAGCGCAAATACTTGCAACTGCACAGTATTACGAAAATAGGGATAAAGAGGAAAAGGAAAAATCAGAGAAGAAAACGAAAGATTTAAAAACTAAAGTTCTTTTGCAGCAGGCGTATCCGCCTCGCGCGAATCAAACTAATACGCAGCAAAACTCATACCAAAGGACAGATTATGGTTCATCAAGACCTCAATATCAGTGGAATCAGTGTGCGTACTGTAAGAAAGAGGGTCACTATAAAAATGAATGTCCGATCTTAGCGCAAAATAATGCAGCAGCAGCTCAGAGAGGTCGTGGTGGTTTTGTGCAGAATTCTAGAGGTCGAGGGCGAGGTGCTATGCCTCCACAAACGAATGATCGTCCCTCCAATCACTTTGATCAACGAAATGGACAATCTGCTCAGCAAAATAGATCTCAACAATATCTTGTTGAGGACTATAATGAAGTAGATGAGGGTTATCAACAAAATGGGTACTAGGACAGCCATGGACAGAGAGAGGGAGTAGTATCAGTTCCAGTGGATCAGAGTGAGCCTTATGTCGCAGTAGCAACATCAGGTGTAGTCGAACCGTTTCTGTTGGATACTGGTGCCGCAAAAAGTTCTATCATTCATGCGAAACTCCCTGGCGCACCTTTGTCTGGCTCAACAAATGTTTCCGTAGGTTTTTCAGGCGCCCCTGTTTACAACCCGATATCTGGTCCTTTGTCTATTTCTGTTGGACCGTGCCAATTGAAAGCACCCCTGATTTTGACGACAGGTTGTAATGAAAACATGCTTGGTTTAGATTTGTTAAAAAGACTATATGCGACATTGTACTGTTCTCCGGAAGGAGTACAGCTTACATTGGGTAAAAATATCACCTCTCCGATGTATTTGTCAATGGACGCACTCCCGCCGGAGCTACGTTCACTCCCTGATTCTCTTTGGGCGACTGGTCCTAATGATGTAGGTCTCCTAGAAATTCCACCGTATGTAGTAACTTTGAAAGCGAATGTGAAATTTCCAAGAATTCCCCAATATAAAATATCGAGTGAAGGTGAGCGTGCACTTTTATTGATTGTGCAAGATTTGATTAAGAAGGGTGTGGTTGAAGAAACTAGAGGAAATGTCTGTAACAGTCCTGTATTACCGATTCTGAAGCGAACTGACCCTACAAAACATCCAGTATATAGGTTTGTCATAGACCTTAGAGAAGTTAATAAGATTGTAATCCCGCAGTTTCCTGTAGTGCCAGACATTACTGCCTTGTTAACATTGATTCCTGCCACAGCCACATGGTTCTCGGTTATTGACCTAAAGAATGCCTTTTTCAGCATTCCGATAGCCGAAGAAAGTAGGGATATTTTCGGCTTCTGTCTGGGAGGTCGCAGTTTCAGATTTAAACGCGCTCCACAAGGCTATTGTGAAAGTCCATCCATTTACAGTCAAGCATTAAAAAGTCAGTTAGATTCTTTTGTCCTTCCTCCAGGTTCTGCCCTAGTACAGTACGTAGACGATCTTTTAGTGGCTGCCGATGACAAGGAAACTTGCAAAGCAGCTACAATTTCCCTATTGCATCATTTTTCTAATTTGAATCACAAGGTGTCTCCTTCGAAAATGCAATACTGCTGCCAAGAAGTGACCTACCTAGGTCACCTCTTATCAAAGGAGGGAAGGAAGTTGACCCCAGAAAGAATAAAAGCAATTACGCAGATGAGTGTTCCACGCACACAGAGAGAAGTACGTGCCTTCCTAGGTATTACCTCTTACTGTAGGCAGTGGATTCCAAATTTTTCTCTTTTAGCGAAACCATTGGTAGCTTTGACTGGGAAAAATGTTCCGAGTCCGGTGCCATGGTCTGATGAATGTCAAGAGAGTTTTACTGAATTACGAAAAGCATTGTGTTCAGCTCCTGTATTAGGTACACCTGATTACAGTAAGCCATTCACGCTCTACGTTCACGAAAGAGAAGGTTGCGCGTTGAGTGTTCTGACACAGAAGTTTGGTGATAAACAACGCCCTTGTGCGTATTTTTCATCAACATTAGACCCGGTAGCCAGAGCGTTACCTAGTTGTTTGAGAGCTACAGCGGCAGCTGCAGCTTCCATTCGACAATCTGCTGGTTTGGTGATGAACAATATGCTAGTGGTCATGGTTCCTCATGCAGTGGATACACTCATGAACCGAACGAAGACACAACACCTTACTAGTGCGAGATTATCTGGTTACGAGCTGACATTACTAGCGAGTCATATTCAGATCAAGAGATGCAATGTATTGAATCCAGCAACATTGTTGCCGACTGATCAAGAGTCGAGTGATTCCGAGCCACATGACTGCTATTTCAAAACGGAGGAAGAGACAAAAGGACGCATCGATTTGAAGTATACTCCGCTATCCGACCCAGATGGTACGCTGTATGTGGACGGGTCATGTTTTAAATTGGAGAATGGTGATGTGACTGCTGCTTACGCAGTAACGACTTTGAAGATGATTGTGGAGACTGCAAGAGTGAGTCAGAATTCTGCCCAAGCTGCAGAATTAATAGCTCTAACAAGAGCGTGTGTTTTAGCCGAGGGAAAGAGAGTGAATGTGTTTACAGATAGTCAGTACGCTTTTGGCGTGGCCCATAGTTTTGGCCGGTTGTGGAGAGAAAGAGGTTTCATTACGTCCCATGGGACTAAGATCCAGCATGGTCAGCTAGTTAACGACTTGTTGGAATCTCTAACCTTACCGACTGAAGTTGCGATTGTGAAGTGCAGTGCTCATAAAGCAATCACGGATGATGTTGGTCGTGGGAATGCTTTTGCTGATGAAATTGCTAAACAGACAGCTAGAGACACGATGAGTAGAATGTATGTTGCTACGTCTGCAAGATGGATTGCTGAGTCTGGAATGTGTGAAGACACTATGGAAAGTGTGAAAGAGATTCAGAAAGAAGCGACTGAGGAAGAGAAACGTGTATGGAGAGAAAGTACGGGCAAGTTGGACTCGAATGGATGTTGGATTGATTTGACAGAACAGCAGCGTTGGATGTTGCCCGATGCGTATGTGCTTGCAGTAGTGACGATGGCGCATGGAGTAGCGCATATAAGTTCTAAAGGGATATGTAAGATGTTGGCTCCGGTCTGGAAGAATGAGGGAATCAGTAAGTGTGCAGAAAGAGTGGTGAAAAATTGTATGGTGTGCTTGATGCATAATCCTGGCAAGGGAACTCCAACTCCAGCTGGTCATTTCGCTCCTCCTTCCTGTCCCTTTGAAGTAATTCAGTTAGACTTCATTCACATGGAACGCTGCAACAATTTAAAGTACGTCCTGGTGGTAGTTTGTGCTTTTTCCAGGTGGATAGAAGCATACCCACTAAAGGACAACACTGCCCTATCGACTGCCAAAATTCTTCTCAAGGAATTTTTCCCTAGGTATGGAATGCCACGGATTGTATGGTCAGATAACGGAAGTGAGTTTATAGGGAAAGTTATGCAGAGTGTGTGTGCCGGTTTAGGATTGAAACAGAAATTTCACAGTGCAAACCATCCCCAGTCTGCTGGTTTAGTCGAGGGTTACAATGGCACCCTCAAGCTAAAAATAGCCAAAATACAAGCATCCACAGGTTTAGCCTGGCCAGACGCACTTCCTTTGGCCCTGTTATCAACGAGAGCAACAGTACACTCTAGAATAGGGCTTAGTCCATACGAGATTGTGTTTGGCCGCCCGGCAAATATCTGGGGTGTGCCGAGGCCTAAACAATTTTGCTCCATTGAATATCCTATGTTGATAGACTACCTTTACGACTTGACTGCTAAATTGAGTCTTATTCATCAACAGGTTTTCGATGCATTGCCAAAACCTCCGGAGAGTCCAGGGCACCAGCTGAAACCGGGTGACTTCATTGTAATCAAGAACTTCGCGAGGACGAAGAACCTTCAACCAAGATTTGTGGGGCCTTTTCAGATCTTACTGGCAACGTGGACAGCAGTACGTGTTGCTGGCCGTAAACACTGGATTCACGCTTCTCACGTAAAGCGTGTTCCGTTGCCGCTCCCTTACGACGACTGGGTGAAAAAGGGAATTGGTGCCTCCGAATCTGAAATCACACCGAAGTTCATCTCTTTCAGCGATGCCGAATTGATTACTGACACTTTGAAACCTGACTCTCCTCCTGAAAAAACTCCTTTGAACATTGAACATTTGTCTCCAGCATCAGAAGAAACTTTGCTATCTGCGAACTTAAACTCTGCAACAGCTGCTAGTGATACACTATTTTCCGATCAGACAGTACCAGCGAAGCAGAGATACAACCTAAGAAGCCATAAAATGGACAAATAAAGCAGGCAACTGCATATTGTGATTTTTGATATATTGAACTTTTGCCTTCAGCCAGGAAGTTTGCTATTGTTTATTGTTTTTAAAATTGCCTTGCCGTCTGGGTAGCCGTAGGGTCGTGGCTGTGTGCCTAGTTTGAATTTGCAGGGGTCTGACACAAGGTCGATCTTTCTATTGGTTCTGGGAACTCCCAGGGCTGATAGAGGCATTTTCATCTACGTACACATCATCAGTGGTCGCGAGCGGATTGTAGAAGATGGAGCTTCCTGCGCTGCAACGAGAAAATGTGATTTATGTTCGCAGAAACAGACTTAATAGAATTCTTCATAGCAAATGTTTTCTGATGCAATGTGCCATTACATTTTTGATTGTTTTAGCAACATTGGTGGGTGGAATCGTCTTTAGCATAAATTTGATTTTTGTGCCAGTTTCTACAGTACCTCCCCTTGATCCTGCTATTTCTACTGTTTCTTCTATACACTCTTTTCACTCGTTTCCAGAACATGAGCAAGCCCGACGCTCAGAATTTACCAACAACACTTTTGTACAGCTCTTGCACCAACACCAACTGGTAGTTAACACTACAGACTGCTGGGTGTGTGGCTTGATACCCCACACCATGGATAAAGGTATTCCATATCTGGTTTTGCCTTACAGCTATAATGGATCATTTCAGGCCTTCCAAACCATCTTTGCTTATGCCCTTGAAACCTATCCTCCACGTCCACCGCGTTCCACTAAATATAACTCTGCCAACAAAGCTTTAGTCCAGGGAATTATTGACATGGTCAAGGACGTCAATAATACTCCATCTTACCCTAGAGACGAATTACGAGTATATTTAAGTTGGAATACTTCAGAGTATCGCCTTAGTTTAGGAGAAAGCAAGCGTAAAAGCTCAACTCCAATCTGGGTCGTACCTCACCGAGGTCAGGTCTGTTTGCAAGGTAATGGGAGAAATCCAAGAGCTCAGCTAGGGAGGAGTGAGTGCGTAGAGACTTATGTGTTTCCGGCTAACTCTTCCCCTGCCTTTCTCACTGCTAGGGGTACCTATTTCATTTGTCGAGACAGAGCTTATACATGGTTGCCTGCCGACTTCTCAGGATCATGTTATATTGCTCGACTATTGCCTCCGACATACACTGCTTCACCTGATTACCACAGAACAAGAGTAGCGAGAGGTGTCTTCAGCAAGGAAGATACCGCTGGTCAGGAAGCTGGAGACTTCTTCAAAGGCTTCCTTCCGTTCTGGGGGCCTATGGCCAATAGTAGAAACATACGTCAGCTAACACGGGTAGTTGAATCTACTATTACCGAAACTGCTGGTGCCCTTAGCAATCTAACAGCTGAGCTTCAGGCGGATAGGCTCATGACGTTGCAGAACCGTATGGTTCTAGACGTTATACTTGCAGATCGAGGTGGGGTATGCAGAATGATCCAATCGAGCTGCTGTGTCTTTATTCCTAATAATGCTCCAACAGTCTATGAGGCGATCTCTAAGTTGCACAAGATTTCAGACTCCATACATATAGACAAGGGAAACTGGTCCTTCATGGAGTGGTTTTGGACTCTGATCTCAGCGTGGGGATGGAAGGTTCTAATGGTCATTGGTGTCATCTTAGTATTCCTATTCTCATGTTGTCTGATTATCCAGTGTGGTCCTGCTCTGTGTAGTCTTTGTGCTGCGACTTGTCTCAGAAAACCACCTGCGTTTGGAGAAAAGACACGAGAAAGGATGATGATACAACAGCATGTCACTGACCTGATGAGCATAGAACTAGATTCTGACATAGACTGAGTAATTGCCTATGTAAGGGCAAAAGGAGGGTCTGAGGTTCCGTGACGGTTCCGTGACAATTTGAACCCCTGTTTTCAAGTTTGTCGGAAATACATAATATTGATATCAGCGAACCGCAAATGATCCATTTAGTATATCCTGGTGTTTTCGCTATGCTACGAGCAAGAGCACTCCTTTTATAAACACATTTCTGATCTACCCACGGCATCCATCTTAGATCATGGCCGCCATTTTGTGTTTCCTTGCCCTCACATATGCAATAGCCTCTGATCACTCCACTTTGATTAAGGACACGTAGCCTTAACCGGAGATTCACCTCTTACATGACACGTACACCTTAAACCAGATCACGCTGTAGCTGCATGACTCGACAAAGGCTGCCTCCTCTGCCCGAGGCCAGCCCTGCCAAACTGGTCTTCGTGTCCATTGTACCTGATCATGATTAGGCGGCCGAAGCCGGTAGCCTTGCCCATTTACAACCCACAAACATCCCTTATCCCGCTTTCCTATCTTCCACACCTGGCTCTGTTTCTTTCTTTCTGAACCTTTATTAGGGGGAGGTAACGAACTTTACGATGAGGCGGTCCGGGTCCTGAATGCAATATTGACAGGGAATTGTGACAAACTAGTGGGAACCCCTCTTTTCGCAATGTTTAGCCTCAGATATTATCGACGGTTCCTGTGTAACGCCAAATATTTATTGTTTTAGACACAAAGGTTTTGGGAATGTATTACATGTAAAGAATTTGCCCCTAGCATAAAAAACAGTATATAAGGAGCAGCCCTCTTTGTACTAATGGAACAGGCTCCTGGTTACTGCCCGTGTGTAGTATCTATGACTTCTGTGTCCCTGCAGTAATAAACCTTTGGTCTTTGACGCCACCATCGAGAAGCCCGTGTTTCTGTTCATTTGTGCACCAAGGCAGGTGGAACTCCGGGGTCTTTGGGTATTGTACCCTGACACCTCTGGACGGAACCAAAAAGTCCAGAACTCCAGGATGATGTTCAAAAACCTCCATAAGTATCTTTTAGTTGTCTTTTTACTTCATTTTTCCATGTGTGGTTATTGAGATGTATTTTCTATTTTATCATTCTCTCCTTTTGTTATTCTTTTATGCATACACTGTTTTTACTTTTATTATAACTTTTATTATAACTCTTATTATACCTTTTTGAAATGTACCCTTGTTTTATTTCTCCCCTCTTTTTCCCCTTAGGATTTAGCTATAAGTGTTTATTGATTCCATTTGTATGAGCCTTTTATTTTACCGTTTTCTGGCTTATTATCATCTCAGTCTGTTTTGCTGGATTGTTTTCTCATACGTTTTGTTATGCTTGGTTTCAATAAACTTGAACTTAAAAAAAAAGAGAAAGTCTTTAGTCTCCCTCCGCCGACTCCTTTGCAAATGTGACATCAAATTTGACCTCTTCGAGCCGGCATGCATGTGGATTAACATGGACAGCAAATTCAAGAACTTTTTTGATCAAAGGGAATTGCATGCCTTTTAATATGGACAACATGACGGGGCCATGAGAAGATATTAAAAGCAATGGCAGAACAAACACAGGACACAGGGCATGACAAATCACACTCAACACTTAGGTCGAGCCTGCCTGCAGTCTGATGGATGATGTATTGGACACCAATATTGATCCCACAGGATTCATCCGACCTGCAGACTGAGGCCCTGATTTAGATCTTGGCAGATGGGTTACTCTGTCACAACTGTGACGGATATTCCGTCTGCCGAAATATTAATCAGATTGAATGTAGTGGGATTGAATTTTGGGGATGGGATATCTGTCACCGTTGTGAATGAGTAACCTGTCCGTCAAGATCTAAATCAGAGACGGTGTATAGTAGATTATTATGTAATTTTTTTTCAGAGTTCTATATAGCGCAAACTTGACCCGAAGGTATCAGAATGTTTTCATGAGCACCAGTTGTTTACAGACAGACACATTCAAATATATTATTTATAAAACACTCATATACCCGGAGGTTTCTTGACACTGTCTTTGGAGAAGGGGGTGAGATCGGAAAGCCTGAAAACTGAAGTAAAGAAAGTTTAGGTTTTCTGAATAAAGAGCCATGTTTTAAGGGAGAATATTAGGTGCATCTTCCAGATCATGTGGAATAGCATTCCATAGTTTGAGTGTTCCAACCACAAAGCTTTTACCTCCCCAAAGAGATTTTTTAAATTTGGGGACAATAACATTCTTTACTGTTGAGGATAGTAGTGATCTATTGGGGATAACCCAGGAGAGGGTTTGGATGAGACAGGGCTATAACAACTACATTGTGAAGTTTGGATGGAATGAAAGAAAGGATATTCCTCATTATTTTTAGTGTGTAGAAGACCGAAGAGGCTATTTGGTTGACTTGGCTGTTGAAAGTCAGCCTATTGTCAAAGATGACATCTAGTTTCTCACTTTTTTTACTGGTTAGGGTAGAGTTCCCAAATCTTTGATGCACCAACTAGGTGAACAAAAAGCAGTGTTCTTACCAAAAAGGACAATTTCTCTTTTTCCTGAGTTGAATTTGAAGCAATTTTTATTCATCCAATCTCTGATGTGTGCCATAAAGTTATGGAAATTGATGGCGCATGGACTGGGTTGTCTAAGACTGAGAGCAAAGCGTGGGTGTCGTCAGCATATGATACAACTGTGAACCCAAAGGATTTTACTAATTTGGTCAGTGGTGTGATATAAAGATTAAAAATGGTGGAATTTAGAGAAACCCCTTGGGGGACTCCACATGGAAAGGTGAACGTATTGTAGAAAAAATCTTCCAAGGCAAAATATTATTCCCTTTGGGACAGAAAGGACATTAGGAAGGTCAGAGCGGATCTTCTGATTCCCAGTGAAAAGAGGCAGTCAATCAGAATGGTGTGATTGATTGTGCCGAATGATGCGAAGAGGTCTGACAATATTAGCGCCGCGTTTTCTCCTCTATCTAGGGGTGCTCTTATATTCTTAGGTACCACTATGAGTGTGGTTTCTGTAGTGTGTTGGCTTCTAAAGCCAAATTGCATTTCATTTCATGTTTGTGACTGATGGGGTAATCTTTCTCCCTGGCTGTCTGTGACTCATTGTTGTTCATTATTAAAAATGTGATACTCTAGCCCGTCCATAGGTGGTTCAGCAAAAACAAACATCCACTTCCCCTCCACCTCCCCTCCCTCAGAATACCATGCTATGTTATGCTCAACTTGCTGGCACTCTTTACAGATGATTATTATTATTATTAATGGCTCTTATTAAGCGCAGACATATCACCCTGTTAGGGTCCCATGGCGCTGCTGTGAGAGCACTGGCAGATATTAACTACGGAGTCATGAATAATTAGAACATCCAGGTTTTTAGTTCTTTTTTGAATAATCTATGGTCCGTAATGGCCCGAGGGTGTATAGGGAGCTGGTTCCACAATTGAGGAGCTAAATGGGAAAATGATCTGCCACCATTTCTAACAGTAGTTGATATTTTTCTCCTGACTGAAGATTCCCTATTGACACATACAAATTAAGTTTTCTTGGTAAGCACTGTGGCTCATTTCCATGTAGAGATTTGTGTGTAAGGCAAATTAGCTTGAAACGTGTCTGTTTCCTTATTGGTAACCAGTGTAGGGTTTTAAGATGGGGCGGACAGAGAACGAGGTGGAAGGTGTAATACCAATCATGCTGTGGTGTTTTGTAGCACTTTAAGCCTGGCATATAGTTCCTCAATTCTGGACGCCATTAAGGTGTTTCCATAGTCCAGACAACTGATTACCAACGCATGTACAAGGGATTTCCTAGGTCCCAATGGAATCCATTGGATAATTTTTTGTAAGGTTTGCATGATGCCGAAGCAGGTACCCAAAGTGTGGTTACCTGGTCCTTCATAGACAGTTTGCTATCAATTAAATGGCAAGATTCCTTATTGTTGTTTTTGGGGCGGGGCTTGGGCCGAGGCTCGTCAACCACCAGTCGTCTGACCAGAATTCCTGTGCTTCCCCAAATAATACCACCTCCATCTTGCTTGCGTTAAGTTGAAGGCATTTTGTCTGCATCCTGTTGGCGATGTGATTCATGCAGTTTTTACATCTTATTTTGTTGTCTTCCGGATTTGGTCCCATGGTTATTACCAATTGGCTATCATCTGCATACGAGATAACATCAAACCCATTTGATTTGATTACCCTTGCCAGCGGTGCAACATAAATGTTTAATAGCATGGGCTGAGTGCCGACCCCTGAGGGACTCCCTTGTCAGCTACTGGACGTTCATCAGACAGTTGAGGGCTTTTCCTCCAACACCAATCTCCTCAAACCTTTGTGTTAGGATTGTGTGGGAGATGGTGTCGAAGGCAGACAATAGATCTAATAAAACCAGCATTGATGCATATCCATCATCTAGTGAAAAACGTACATTGTCTACTACTTCTACGAGTGTAGTTATGACACAAAAAACTCTGCACACATGCCCCTCCTTCACCCCCCAAAGGTATAGCCTATGTGGGTATGGTCCACATGGCTGCATTAGAGTACTGAGACAAGTGTGTCCTGTCTTCTCATCAATTGCCCTTCCACTTAGCTTGTAGGCTTTGGAGCAGGCCTCTCTCTTTCATGCCATTGCTCACCCACCCTCTGATCTTTGCCATAGCCAATGTCATGATTTATTTTTGGGGGGGGGTGTGGGAGCTTGTCCCCATCACCCACATTTCCTGATGACTACTGGACCCTATGGCGTTCCAGATGCAAAGGACCCCCAGGTGTAGACCTGCTCACTACAGTTGATAGGACATGGAGTGCAGTGCACTTGATTGCATAACTGGTTTTTGGTTTTCATAGCATTGTGTTTATTTGTGCATTGTTCTCCCCCCTGAATACTTGTTCCTTTCTCCATCCTCATCTTTTCGTTTTTCTCTTTCTTTTTTACATCTTTCTTGGGTATTCGCTTAGGTTTCTTCTCTTTTTTGCGTGTTCTTTCTATTGCTTATCCCGCCCTCCTCCTACCTGTTCTAGCCAGCTCTTTCAACATCCAGTGGACTGCCTGAGGGATCTAACTAACCTCTCCACCTGCCCAACATCATTCACAACCCTTTGGAACTCCCCTTGGTTCTTGCAATCTTAATGTTCCCAGCACAAGTCCTTACACATTCTTTCCTGGAATGTCAACAGCCTTACACATTACATCAAGCGTAAAAAGTACTCTCCTATCTTAATACAAAACGGAGAAGGACTTCGCACACCTGGTATGTGAGTTATTCCAATTTTATTGATGGTGGTTGGTGCTAATTGGTAAATCCTTCTGAGTGAGAGGACAATTTCAATATTTGGTTTGCGTTGCTCCCTGGACTGGAGGACGTCTCCAATTGCACTCCTTTGAATTTTCAATAAAGTAATCACTCTTCAATTATATCTTTCACATGAATTTTTATTTTTTGTTGGTTGTTTGTGTCATTGAACTTTCTTCAGTGATATGACAATCTATTTTGTTGATTCATACATTAATTTCTGATGCCCAATGCATTTCGGGCCCTGCCCTTCATCAGGGGATTATTTATGCAAATATAGAGGACATTTATTGTGTAATGATATAAATACACATTCATATTAAACAAACCATTATTTTGTCACATAACGCTTATTGTGTTTATCCAGTGTGTGCCCATAACGTGCTTGGAAGTGATATTCAGAAGGCAATGGTATGGTGAAGACATAATGAAATAGCAATGTTATCTGGGAATGTGTAAGCTCCGACTTGTTACATGGAATGGTTGGTGGGTTAATATTTGTGCTGTGACGGCAAAAATTAAAGTAAAAGGGTGCCTCGGTTAAAACGGAAATGCATGGGTAAACATGCCGTACTATTAAATAACCAACCTTACAACCGTTAAAGAGCGTAATCTGTTGTTTTTTCCAATGCAGGTTTAGACTCTGTGAATTTAGAGAAGAATACGCCGTCATTATACTTTTAAACCGATCATATGAACATATAATTTATCGTAAGGTTAATGGCTCACCTGGTTTGTTAGAAAAAAATGCATGGGAGCGGCTGTTTATTCTCCCGTAGTATAATTGTTTTCCTGGAATCAGTCGAGTTTGAATACTGCGATTGAATTTGAACGCATAACCCGGAAATGTGAACGCGGTCGCTGAAAATGGGTAATCAAAGTGAAAAGCAGACTGGTGATGATTACGGAGATCGAAAACGGATGGTGATTCAATATGTACTGAGGTTGTCATGGACAACGGTAAATAAAGATGCTGGAATACTGCTCATACTGAACTTCGGTTTGTTCGGTAGTCGGGTGAATGCATCGTGTGGCATTTAAAAAAAAAAAGGAAATATAAGTGGGACAGTGAAATCCATAAGATGACGTTTTACCTGCAAGATATACAAGACATGATGTGACTATGGAAATATGTGAAATGTCTAGCCAAGATTGTACCACATCATAAGATATATGTCACTGAACAATAACTCGATGTTTAAATGAATGTAATATAAATAAAAATTGCTTTTAAATGACACAACTACAGTCCAGTCTCTCATTTAACCCCTTGGGGCTGATGGTGTTAATATGGTTTATCCAAAAGATTTCTCTTTGCAAAAGATATTGCGTGTTTTCTCTCCCTCGTAGAATGGGTACCTACTCCAATATCTGAGTTGACATACATTTTGATTCATAGAGTTGAAGTGTGTTGCAACCGTGGATTTAAGATTTCTCATTAGATGTTACTTTTGTGTTCAGTTACGCAAGTCTTAATTTTGCATTCTGTTTTTCCTACATATGCAAAACCACACAGGCATTTTAACATATATACCACGTTCATACTGCTGCATGTAGCTGTTAGTCTTAATTTGGCTTCCGATCCCTTTGTGGGATGAAGTATGTGGGTTCCTTTGATGATGGCATGACAGTTGCCGCAATTCATACAGGAAAGCGTGCCTTAGTGAGTGATGTTAGGTTTCTCAGATTTTCTGTTTAATATTTCTTTGAGGTTACTAGTCCTTAAATATGCAAATCTAGGTGGTTGATTGAAAATGCCTTTAAAATCTTCTGCTAAACTCAAGATAGCCCAGTGTTTGGAGCCTTTCATTATTCTGAGGTCAGTTAACTGGGTACCATTGAAGTGAGTAATAGAAAGACATATCATAGTGCTTAGAAGTGGCATACATGTGGTATGAAGTATTATATAAAAGACAAGTTATATGTATTACAGTGCAACTTGTAGTGATGGAAGAGAGTACCATTAGAAGGTCCTGCTCAAGAACAGGGAGGTGTCAGTTGCTAAGGGATCTGGAAGTGAGAAAATCACAAGTGGAGTTTCTTCCCAGGACCAAAGGGCAGGTGTGAGGAATTAACTCCGGTAAGGTAAAATTGACAAATCCCTTTGAATAGGTGTGCAAGGTTTTCTTGGAGGATTAGGTGGAACATTCCCATTAATTCTTTTACACCTTAGTAGCCACAGATTTTCAGAACTCTGCAAGCCCAGAAAATAAGATGTTAATAATTTCCTTTTATTTCTCTTTCTTTATATTTTATTATATAGAATTTACACACCAGCAATGAAATAGCATTAAAACAATTAAAATTCACATACATCTCATCAGAATCGATATCTTATCTAGGGGTGGGCGGAATTTGGATAATCGCGTTACGCAGATCTCCACGAAACGGTAAAAAATCTTTGTGAACACGCAGAATTGCTTGTTCGCAATGCTTTTTTACTGTTCGCAATCGTTGTTTGCATGCTCGGGGGGAAATATCTTGCGAACATGCATTTGAGAACGCAAACAAGCAAAACATTTCGCAAAGTCGCGGAACGCAAAATTTTGGGCAATTTCTCGTTCTAAAGAGGAACGCGAAATTACCTAAATTCTGAAAATTCCACTAGCGGAACGGAATTTACCGCCCAGGACTAATCTTATCAACATCTACAATATGGCCTACACATTACTACTGCTAGGAAGGAAACTGGCATGTTATAAATACTCCTTTTTAGACAATAGACAACCTCAGTAGTATCTCAAGTACACAAAAGAAACAAACTACACTGTAGTGAACAGGAAACGTACATGCATACAGAGTTTTCTTGACTTCTTTACAGGAAAATACCTCAATATCTCAACAGTTTGCAGATTATTCCAGCAGCTGCTCCTCTGCAATGGCGAAGGTGCGTCGCCCCACTGTCTGACTTAGAGCCAGCAAATGAAACAGAAGTTTTTATTTTAATATAGTATTTCTAACACTTCCCCCTGCGTGATACCCCCCACCCCTTGCGAATGCTCTTGCAATCCCTCCACCCACCTCACCACCCTTTGTTTGTAGTGGCCGCCACTCGGTTATTGCATGACTCTTGTCTTCAACTGCACATACCTTGTGACATTACCTTGTGACATACAGGTTTCCCTGAGACTAACGGTGCAACAGATTTCTTAAATCCTAAAACAGCAAATTTCAAGCAATTCAAGTCACGTCATTTCAATTTGTAAGACGCCTAAAACTGACAGTATCAGGCCACTGATTAAATGCTGCAACAAAGTAGTATGCAGTTCCTGTAGGGCAAGGTGGAGTGAGAAGGAGGCTAGATAGGTTAACACCCTTACTCAGAAATAGAGTGTGGGTATCTCCCAATTTGGGAAGTGGGGCCCTCACACCCCCTTTTGGGTGTCATGCTTCATCATAGATTAAACCCAGATCTTTTGACTGGGTGTGAGTGTTTGATTGATTCAGATGCTCCGTCCATCACCACCCCCTTTTGTACATGCTTCATCATAGGGCTTGCTCCTTATCAGGCCGGTGCTGCAATGCCTGCCGGGCACCCTATGAGGTGCTCTTTATCAGAGATCTTTTACCTAAGCAGTATAGGTGAAGTGCGTGTGAGGGGCCTAGTGGTGTAGATGTGAAGTTGAATGAGTAAGGATAAAATGAGGCGAGGTGGTGCTACAAACCAAACTTTATTCTGTGAGCCCATACGTCTCAATTAAAATCAGTAAGATGCCTCCCAGTGAGGCAGAGCGAGGTGTAGGTTCCGGCACTTGTTTCCAGAGAAACTCATAATGTTAACTACTGTAACATACATTGCTCTGCCTAAAATATTGATGAGGCATGAATAGAACCCGAATGGTGTTGGTCATATAAGTTGAAGAATTAAGGTACCTCACCGACAGGTCAACTGAGTGACTGGTTCATTTTTATAACCAACCACCCATGTAGATAGTGCATCACTTAAGGACCGGAACAATTGCCAAGTGATTTTCACACATTAAGACAAGAAACATGTTGACCACATTCACATAGACACCCCGACTTTTGTAATCGGCGGCACCTTCCTGATTTTAATTGAGACAAGTGGGCTCACAGACTAAAGTTCGGTTTGTAGCACAACCTCGCTTCATTTTATCTTTCCTTACTTAACTTCACATCTACACCACTAAGCCCCTCACACACACTTCACCTATACAGCTTGGGTAAAAGATGTCCGATATAGAGGCCCTCATAGGGTGCACATCAGGCATTCAGCACCAGCCTGACGAGGAGCAAGCCCTATGATGAAGCATTGACACCCGAAAGGGGGTGTGAGGGCACCGGTTCCCAAATTGGGAGACACCCACACTCTATTTCTGAGTAAGGATGTTGACCTACCTAGCCTCTTTCTCACTCCTCCCTGCCCTACAGGAACTACATACTCCTTTGTTGCTACGTTGTGTATATTGTGGCCTGTATGCTGGACCTACATGCGCCCCGTAACCCTAACTTCTATTTAAATTAGGGAGAATTGCAACATGAACAAGCACTGGCCAAGCCAGAAAATCTGGTTTGCATTTTCCAAAAGGTGGGCCAATTAGATCTGCCAAAGCCAGAGAGCACGCTGAATTTGAATTTCAGCATTAGCCCAATGGCAGGAACAGGGACGTTGCTGGGTGCTCTTTATCATATTAGTGGCCTATCAGCTGAATGTGGTTGCTGGGTACTGCACAGGGTTATTTTAAATTGAAAGCCATTAGAGGAATGGTGCTTTGGAGTTCCTAGCAATTAGCTTGGTTTTCACTAAAGTGAACCACTTTATTATACTGAGAGAAAAATAAAAAAGTTGGGGGCATATTAGGAAGAACCTCGTTAAAATTATAGCAGTTTTAGCGGCCGGAAACGGCCGCTAAAACGGCGATATTGGGCTTGCTGATATGCGTTATAGAATTCCAATAGAAGCCCGGGTTAGATGTGCAGGACATCTAACCTGGGCTTCTATTGGAATTCTATACCGCATATTAGCATTACCGCTAAAACGGCGATAATTTTAACAAGGTTCTTGCTAATATGCCCCTCAGCTTTTTGCATACAATGTATGCATGCAATTAAGAATTGAACATGACAAAAAGTGTGAAAACTGAGAGTACTTTGGAAGGTAAACACCCAAAATATAGAATTAAAAATATCGAAAGGACACAATATCGAATCAAAAATATTGAGAGGACAGAATATAGAATAGACATAATATAGTTGGAAATAATATCAACATGTGGGTGAGTAATATCGAATATATTTAAACAACAGGAGAGTAAGGGTATCTAGGTCACTCCTTTACCCCTATAAATTATATAACAACAACATAAGAGTGACTCAAAGGTGCTATAATGATATTAACCAGAAGCAACCAAAACAGGAGAGAGTGAACCAGTGGTGTGCTGAAAAAAGAAAAAAACCTTATTTCTTAAAAGAACCCTCACTCACCAACCTAGTGGTGACATGCTTCATCATAGGGTTCCCACTGGGGGAACTGAATGTCCCCCCAGTGGGCTACAACGCCTGATTTACAGTGGAGCTGGTTTGTGATAGGGGTGGTGTAAAGCGCTCATGTGAGGTGAGTCTAAATTTTAAAAGATAACAACTGTACCCTAAATAGTTTTATTAAATGGTCAGCTGGTACCATTAAAAACTGGTGAACAGGACACTCAGTGGTCTGGTTATTTGAACCACTGTGTCCTGGGAAGTGTAGGTCGACATGTTTCAGCTGTTTATTGCTATATTCAGCTCAGCTTTCTTCAGGACCGAAAATAAGTATCCCCGGTGGTCCACACACGCTATCTATGTGAAAGTGAAAAACTCACGGTTTTAGCCGTGCGGGCACTCCTAGAAATCACCAGGGGCCAGAACCTGTAAAATATGAAATCAGTATATTAAACGATATCAAATTTGTCCCATAAATTAGGCAGAAAAATGACCAGAATCCCATTCATTCCATTCGTCAATATTGCCAACATATGAATGTGGGTTTGTACTTTATAACAATTTGTTCACCCCAATGTGGTTGGAGCCTTTGTCTTCCTTTTCCGTTTTATATGGATATATGACCAACAATTTCTTTCTCCAGTTGGGAGAGAGATATAAAAGAGTTTTTTACGGGGGTACGTACTAAAAGTCAATTTCATGACATTTACTCGCACTCAATTTCTAGGGGTAAGACTTTAATCACTTGTCTGCCGGCCAGAAAGAGTGTGTATATTCCAATTAGGAATTTCTCAATCGCTTAATTTCCCTACTAACAAGAGACCTGTAGCAAAGGGTTACTGTATCATAATATTGGTTGCATTCTAACCGACCACATTGGGGTGAACAAAGTGTTATAAAGTAGAAACCTCTATTCATATTTTGGCGATAATGATGAATGGAATGAATGTTCTATTCTGGTCATTTTTCTGCCTAATTTATGGGACAAATTTGATATCGTTTAATATACTGATTTCATATTTCACAGGTTCTGGCCCCTGGTGATTTCTAGGAGTGCCCACACGGGTAAAACCGTGAGTTTTTAACTTTCACATAGATAGCCTCACGCATAGGCCACGCCTTAGCGTGCGTGGACCACCGGGGATTCTTTTTTCGGTCCGGAAGAAAGCTGAGCTGAATATAGCAATAAACAGCTGAAACATGTCGACCTACACTTCCTAGGACACAGTGGTTTAAATAACCAGACCACTGAGTGTCCTGTCCACCAGTTTTTAATGGTACCAGCTGACCATTTAAAAAATTATTTAGGGTACAGCTGTTATCTTTTAAAATTTACACTCACCTCACTTGAGCACTTTACACGATCCCACCACAAACCAGCTCCGCTGTAAATCAGGCATTGTAGCACACTGGGGGGACATTCGGTTCCCCCAGTGGTAACCCTATGATGAAGCATGTCACCACTAGGTTGGTGAGTGAGGGTTCTTTTAAGAAATAAGGTTTTCTTCTTTTTTCAGCACACCACTGGTTCACTCTCTCCGTCTGTTTTGGTTGCTTCTGGTTAATATCATTACACCTTTGAGTCACTCCTATGTTGTTGTTATATAAGTAATATCGAATGTCAAATCGAATGTCATTATATAAAATGCCATTATATCGTTTTTTTATTGTATTATATGTTAGTATATGTGTTAAAAGTATGTAATATTTTTTAATGTATGTTACAATTTTTTTAAGATAATGAATTCTATGCTAATTAATTTTTGCGTATATTAGTTCCGTAGCGGGTTGTGGGTTTATAGAGGAATAGGGTGGGAAGTAATTTGATTTAAATATATTTCTTTTAATTAATAATTATTTAATGGTTCATAATTAATATTGGTAATTAATGTTTGCATATATTAGTTCCGTAGCAGTTGTGGGTTTATAGGGGAATAGGGTGGGAAGAAATTTAATTTAAATAAATTACAATATTTTTTAAAAATTATTAATTTTATAGTAAATAATTAACATTGGTAATTAAGTTAATTATTTTAACATTACATAATTAAACGTTATTAATACAAGTTTTTAATTAATTGATAATTATGTACATTGTGTAAATTTGTATTAATTAGTAATTAATTAAATATTAATAATAAATAATAATGTATTAATATGTTAATTATGTTCATTGTTTGAGGAGTGTGTTGAGTGTTCATAGGGGAGTATGATGTGTATTAAATTAATTGAAAATACCTTTTTATTAATATTTATATAATATTTAATCAAAGTTATGTTATCTGTTATTTGTGTTAATTAATTTCGATATCATTGTTATTTTTTTGTTAATTGTGATTAGCTAATTAATTAAATGTTATTTAATTATGTCAATGTATTAATATTTTAGACTATTGGAGGTGGTGTTTATAGTGGTAAATAGTGGGAGGAAAATAAATTTAAATACTTAATTATTTTTTAATTAATTTTAATTAAATTGAGGGACTCGGTCTACTAAATTATTCCTCTACGCTATCCAACACTTTCCCTACTGTTCCACTCATTGGAGTGGGAATAGTAATGTTTACCCTCCCGCTATCCAACACTTTCCCTACTGTTCCACTCACTGGAGTCGGAATAGTAATTTTTACCCTCCCGCTATCCAACACTTTCCCTACTGTTCCACTCACTGGAGTGGGAATAGTAATTTTTACCCTCCCACTATCCACCACTTTCTCTACTGTTCCACTCATTGGAGTGGGAATAGTACATTTTACCAATCCATTATCCAACACTTTCCCTATTGTTACACTCACTGGAGTGGGAATAGTCATTTTTATTCTCCCGCTATCCAACACTTTACCTACTGTGCCACTCATTGGAGTGGGGATAGTAATTTTTACCCTCCCTCTATCCAACACTTTACCTACTGTTCCACTCACTGGAGTGGGAATAGTAATTTTTACCCTCCCGCTATCCAACACTTTCCCTACTATTCCACTCACTAGAGAGGGAATAGTCATTTTGACCCTCACCCTATGCAACACTTTCCCTACTGTTACGCTCACTTGGGTGGGAATATTAATTTTTATTCTCCTGCTATCCAACACTTTCCCTACTGTTCCACTCATTGGAGTGGGAATAGTAATTTGTACTCACCCGCTATCCAACATATTCTATACTTTTGCAGTTGTTGTAGTGTGAATACTCTTTTTATTCACTACGCTATGCAACATTTTTATTATTGTTCCATTGAATGTAGCATAAAATAATAATTTGCATAAAGAATATTAATATTATTATTTAAAATTATTGTATATTATTTATTGTTTGATTTATATAATATGTTTATGTATGTAAATAGGTAATTATATATTTAATAATGTTTTAAATATTTGATCATTAAGAATATTTATTTTTAGATTTATATAATGTTTATTTATATAAATAGGTAATTATATATTTAATAATGTTTTAAATATTTGATCATTAAGAATATTCATTTTTTTTAATATTAATATGTTTATATATATATATATATATATATATATATATATATATGTTAGAAATAATATTTTTACATGACATTTATTATTTTTATATTTTAAGCTTTTTTACATTATTTTAACTATATTTTCCTTAATTGTGTTTAATATTTAATTACTTTTATATTAGTTTTAATATATTTTAAAAAAATCGATATTTTAGTTACCTATATTTTTAACAACGATATTTTGGTACTTAGCTGTTTGTAGATAGGTATTCAATATTATGTCCCTTGATATTTTTGCTTCAATATTCTGGACACTCGATATTGTGTCCCTCGATATTTAGTCACTGACCCACTTTGCAAATGTAAAATAGTCTCTCATGCTTCTCATGGAAAGCATTTCTTAGAAGGTGAAGGATACACACAAATACCCAAGAGAAAGACAGTGAGACTAAAATACTCCACTGGGTGTATCCAAGGTGTGATTGACAATGTCTCCAGCCAATAATAAAAGGGGGTTCACACAAGGATGTCAGTAGTTTGAGGTGGGGCTAAAGCCCACTGATTGTGTAGTAAACAGACAAAATTAGCTTTGACAATGTTAAGATTAGGCAATCCAGCTATTTATTTTTAGGACAATTACAGGACATTTTATATGGCGGTAAAGGATCATGACTTCAAAGCTAACGCTAAGTCACTGCATGTTAGGGTAGCGAAATGGTCTTCATCTCAACTGACTAGTCCTACACATGTACACGGAGAGGCTTAGCAGATACATGTTTAGGCCTTAAATTTATGTTTTTTAAGTCAAAATTGTTCCTCTAATATGATCCACATGTAAGTACAGTTTTCTGAGAATGCCCTGCCTACCAATCAATGTGCTGCTTAAAGGTATATTTAATTAGATTTTTTACCTAAGATTTAATTTATGATTTACTGTTTACCGAGAAATTGGAATCAAACGTTTCTCAAACACTCATTGCTCAGCAATTGCTTTCATTTTACTCTTCTTCCTTCAGATTTTCTTAACTCCACGTTCATCATGATTCTCCAGTCATGAATTGTGCACTCCAACAACCTTGTAATATAACTCTGTTCCTTCATAAGCTATTATTAAAAGAGCTCTGGTGTAAGATGCACTCAAAGCAAAAAAAAACGCAGGCATTCTCACTTGAGTGAATGATTAACGGCAGAGGGCTAGCAAGGCAGCTCTCTCTCTGCACTCAAATGTGGGGCCAAACATGGCTTGGAAATGCTTTGAAAGCTTCAGCCAGTTATGCTGAGTGGAGAGTGTCAAAAATAGAGGCTAGCGGGTGAAAAAGGTGGGAGAAAGGTGTTTCTATGGCAGATGGTGTCGCCACACTGGGGTGATAGATGTTTCTGGGGTTAAAGAAGTCCCACAGGACAACCATCTTCTGACGTGCTCAATAGTGGCGGCTCTGCTGAACTGGCACTCTAGTACATTTCCATTTCATAATAGCTTGCTGGTGTAGCTGTCACACAATAACATGGGAATATATCATGTTGGTTTGGTAAACACCGTTTACTTCACATACCCAAAAAACGCATGCCATAACAACGCGGTCATTACAACCACTGCGTTGTTATTTCGCATATTGTTACAACACAAGTCAAAACAACAACATGCTTTAGGGGACAGAAGGTATTGGATTTAAAATTCAACACCTTCCCTAGTGTGCTCACAGACTGGAGTTGGAATAGTAAATTATACTATTCCAACATCCAGCGCCCCCTAACGCAAGTCGAGGTTTCGACTTGCGTTGTAACGGTATGCGAAATAAAAAAATGGTCATTGTAACGACAGCGTTGTTATGCAAAAAAAAGCCTCTATTCTGCTGGTTTCAGTGTGTACTCATTCCACAAAGCGCTTAAATCAGACACTTACTGGAGTAGCCCCCCCCCCCAAGAACTCAGGTGGCTGATTTGAAAGCACCATGGTGAATGTTGCATGTTCTGACATGCCCCCAGCTTTCCCCTAAACAAAGCCTATGGGCTAATGTGTCAAATATGACCCATCCTACCAAAGTCCTAACCAAAAAATAGAATTAAACGTTCAAAATTGGCTTCCTAAATGGTTAGGGAATAGCGCGGTATGTTCTCTGGTGTCAGATAAGATTAGTAGTAGATAATCAGGTTTTGGGCTCAGTTCACGTGTCCAAGGGAGCAGTAAGTGGCGCTTAGGCCTTTGATGTCAACATTTTACTAATCTTTCATATCCTTAATGTTTATTATTAAACATATGTCAAAATATCTGCACGGGTCCATTACATCTTTACAGATTATAGTTTTTTACCTGCCTCATGACTTACCTATAGCTGTGCCTGTCTCAACTGTTTAGCTGTATGTAAAACAGCATCTCTTATCGGGTTTCGAATTGTGTGCATACAACATTCTCCATAGAAGGTTTCACCAGACTGGACCACAATTATTATCCCTATTGTGTCAGATGTTGCAACTGACCTAACCAGAGCATTTGGCACGGGCAACTGTTCTGAGAGAATATAGGCTGTGGGAATACCCCAGCACTATTGAGGGTGTCTCTGTCAGAGCAGCAGCATACGAGACACAAAGGGTCTCTTTGAAGATCAAAATCTTCTCCTTCCATTATTTGTTCAAACAATTGCAAAATGTACAGGATTCTAGGGTTCGTATAATGTGGCAAACTAGCAGCAGCAAAGACCAAGCTTTTGTCTCCCCAGTGTGATATCATCAAAAAAGAGAAAAGTTGCTTCGTCAGTGGATGGACTCCCGTTCTGTAACAGTTGCAAGATGGCTTTTCTTTCTTTTCGCTTGACAGATCCTTTGAGATCCATGATGGCATGGAGGTGTTCATCCCTTAAAAAAGAAAACAGAGTTAATAGACACCACAGGTAAAGTATGGACATTTATAACACATAATAGACAAACCTAGATATTACAAGAAAGCATGGTAAAGCCAAAAAGACAATCGAAACAATTTAAGTAGCAAGCATTGAGAAAGGCAATATAACTCGCCTATGACAGCTGGGTGCAAATCTTTTGGCTTTGCCAATGCTCTTTATTTTTAATGTGCGCCATGTGTGAGAATGTATAGTGGCCATCTTGCATTCTGAAACAGCTGCATTTTGACCATCTCATCTTGATATCGTTTCCCTTTTTTAAAGTTTTCTGAGACATTCGTGGAGGCCGTCTTGGAATACTTTTCTATTGCTTTAAGAAAAAACATTCCAAGATAGCTGCTATGCGTCTATATGCATGGTGGCCTTCTTAGGAATTTTTTCTTAATGCAAAAACATTCCAAAAAGGCTGCTATGTATGCACAAGCATGGTTGCCTTTCTTTAAATGTGTTTAAAATTATAGAGAGAATGCCACCTGAAGATAAAGAGGTGAATGTAGCAAGCTGAAACTGTGATGTATCAATAGACAATACATTTGTGCACATAGGTATACTAATAGCTACGGCATATAAAGAAAACGGAATATGTCACCTAGTATGTCAGGGGTGTCCAGAGCTGGTCCATTGGCGTAATCCATGCCAGATTCTCAGGATATCATTTTTATTATTTTAAACACAAAATACAGAACTGTAACTAATGTGAGCAGTCAATGGCTGCACTAAATGTCTAGCAACGGCCAATGTTAGACAATCTTGTTGCAAACATTTCAAATCAAATTGATCCCAGTAATGAGTAATTGATCATTTTTTTAAGCACAAAACTGGAAATGGGGAGATACATAAAGGTATCATTTATTTTAGGCAGTAGATGTTCATAATATACTCGCAAGTCCCTTGAGAATTATAGTTTAAAGACGGTGTAGTCTTGGATGGGAAAAGGGTAATTAGAATTTTTAGGACCTCTTGTTAACTCTAATTTAGGTGGTTAGTTGGTGCTCGTATATAGGGTTGCTTGTTTTATATACTACAGTTGTATAGCATTCCAATTTCCCAACGACATTATTGTAAGATTAAGAGTGGTTTATATTTTTGTAGTCAAATACTTTCATTTTCTCTCAATTCTATGAGATTCTGGGCTAAGCTAGAGAATGATTAGCTGGCCATTGAAAAGTCTGTGACTAGATTTCATTGTTTGCAGGTGGTAGCAACACCTCAGTTGTAGGTTGTAGCAACACCCTTTATTTTAGAAATATGATCCGTTCAGAAGAGGTGAAAATTGTTTTCAACTCATTCAAAACAATAGCATAGAGGATTGACCATTCAGTGGGGAAACTGAGCAATCAACTGAACCTTCTCTATGTGTATGTGGAGCATAGAAATATGTTTAAAGCCCAGTGTGAGGGACATACCACTAATAAGCTGTGAGGGGCCATTGTACTTGCTGGAGTTCACACACAAATCAAATTGTCTGGATCAGTGGTTCTTAACCTGTGGTCAGAGGACCCATGGGGGTCCTTAAAGTCTACTCTGGGCTTATGCGACTGCTACGAAAATTAAATAATGTTATTAGATTAAGTTATATAAATAAAGAAGCAAAATGTACAACTGACTATTTTAAAAAGTTCTGTACACATGAAGGAATTTGAAAGTGGAGACTAAAATTTATGTTAGTACCCTCAGATTGATGTGTGGGAGCAGTGCAAGTACATAAACAGAATATAGTATGGATGATGAGTGGCTTCAATAGTGCTCTAACTTTCCCATTAAAACTAAAAATTAGATTTTTTTTATGTTTGTTTGAGAATTAAATACAATATTTTATTTGTGTATTTATTTGATTAATGCTTGTTTCTATATTCTTATGAATTGTTTTGAAATCATCGAAAACGTTTAGGCCAGGGTACCTGACTTTCAGTTATGACTCAGTGGGGGTTCCCCGATTCCAAAAATTACTCAGTGAATGTCCACAGGTTCCAGTAATGATTAAGTGGGGTCCACAGAAATCTAGAGGTTAAGAACCACTCGTCTGGATGATGAAATTGGATAACATTATTGAAAGTAACACAGTCATCTAGGATTAGAAAAGTAGATAAGAGTTAAGATATGGTATAAAGGAAGTGGGGTGGCCCAGAATCCATAACCCCAAAAGATAAGTAGAAATTAATAGAATACAGTTAGGTTTATGCCAGAGACCAAAGACACTGCATACTGGCTGGCAAGTGTTTATGTGACCGAGGATTAATAAAATGTTGTTAAGAAGGGATGACACTTCTTAACAACATTTCTTGTTCATGCATGTGGCTATATGTCAGAATTTTAATTGCAGAAATATTACACTGCAAGAATATCATAGCAAAAACAACCAACACTTCAGGGAGATATGTATACAGTGGTAAGTATAGATTTACTATTCTTAATTTCCTATCTAAGTACCTTGAACCTATATATATTATCAAGGTACATATATTTGCAGTTCGATATAGTAAACATGTACTTACCTATACATAGTTAAAGTAACCCTGCTGATATCTTGGTCATTCAAATGTGTGCTATAATATTGTGGGGGAAAACTTGATATTACGGTATCATATCGACTTGGATGTATGTCAGCATATTGACTACAGCTATATCATGCTAAAACAATATAATAGCAGAAATATTCACAACCAAAGTATTGTGAAAATATGTTTATATTGGTAAGTATAGATTTATTTCACAGTAATGTATCTATGTCAAAGGACATATATTTAGAGTTAAGTGTAGGAAATCTATGCTTACTTTTGCATCCCTATCGTGTCGCTATTCTCGTCGACAATATTTTTGTAGCACAATTTTTAAAACACAATATTTCGTTAGAACTCAGATGCAGGTCCTGGTGACACGAGAAGTGAAATGGTTGTTGCATGTGGGGATTTCTGCTGTGATGTATGAATCACTTTGTAAGGACTCCCCCTCCACCACTGCTAGTTGCTCCCTTTTTGAACTAGCAAAAGTCCATATTTCCCTCTCAACTAGCCTCACATAGTTTCAGGGAGGGAACCAATTGGGTCATCTGGGGCCGGGTTTAATAAAATATCAAGGGGGAAATCATTTGCAAATTTTTACAATCTAGCACAATTAGAATCATTCTACATATTGCAAGGTTATTTCCTTTTGGAGCATCAGAAATCAGTAGACAAAATACAAGCATTGATAACTGCAGCCACAAAACAGAATTGTTATGCTGAATAAAATGGAGTAAAAATCCAGCCCCTGCAATTTGTAGTTGTAATCTGAGCTCTAGCAACACCAACTGCCTGACCTCAGTTGTAGCCCACTAAAGTATTCCTTAAAAGTGTCTAGCATTACGGTTACAGGGAGGGCAAGATATTTTGGTTACATGTGGTTGGTGATATATTTGGTTGTGCTGCCATTACGTCTGGCATGGGCACTCTAGGATTCTAGGCTGAGGGAATGTGACCCTAGGGACATACAGCCTTAATTTTTGTGATTGGCTACAAGAGTCCTAGAAGCAATGTAGACAGGCCACCCAAGGGGAAATCTAAAAATACTTTTACCTTATCTTACAAGTAGTTGTTTGCTATACAGTGACCCATAACATATGGTTGTGGCTGATTAATGTAACATCAGGTATAACATTGGTCTTGATCCAAGTGTGCCATTATTTTTCTGCTTATTGTGTGAACGCGTACGTTGCATCAGCAGGGTACTGTCTCCATACACTAGTGATTTCTTCACATTCTACCACAAGAGTAGATGAAACAGAAATGTCAAACATAAGGTAGAATTAGTTCTAGTTTGATGGAAGTTTGCTGATCAATACTTAAATTTCAATCACGAGTGCCCGCAAGGAACTGAGGTATTTACCCCACCAGAAAATACTGAAACCTCATGGTGAGTTATTTAACAGGCCAAGTAGCAACCATCTATCCAGAGTTCAAACTTGGAAATGGTACATAACATGCATGCAGTGAGTTCTGAATGTCCCCAATTTTACTGGGCATTTTCCCACAGTAAATGTGACCAGGTATGATCTGTATAATTTGACCAGGTGAAAGTTAAGTGTTGAGGTAATTACTGGATGCAGTAAACTCTGCATTACTTGGAATTGTAGTCCCACTGCAAACATGGGTTTGGGTGGGGATTGACATTTTATGGCCAACTTGTATTCAGTCCTTAATGCTAATTGTTTTTCTTTTAAACATTTGAAAGGGCATTGAAGTCCTGACTTGTATTCATTATTGAGTACATTTTTGCACACTTGTTGGTTGCTTCACTTTTATTTTATGATGTACTCCAAAGGACCCAGCATGCGGGGAGCCTGACCTCAATACTCTCTCTGCTTATCATGTGTGGGAGTTCTTTACTCTTTTTAGCTTTACAATTTTTTAGAAACTGAACCAAACTTATGTTTTACTCCATTTTGAAATGATGTGGCAGCTAACAACATGATCATTATTTTTCTTGTTGTTCCTCGGCTCTAAATAAGGAATTGTAAGCTTTGCACTGAGGGTTCCCAGAGGCTTCTCGCCATGCTGTACCTAACCAAGGACATCACATCTGTGTCAGACTATCGTTTATACAATGTGATGATTATTGTGTTTTTAAAAAAAATTATAGCAACTGTATTCAATGCAATAGTATTATGAGAGAATCTTCAAATGTATTCTGTAGTAAAATGTTCCTTCTTGCTTGTTCCTCATTGGTGCATATCCTGAAAACCATGTACCTGTGTAGTAATTTATGAAATCCTTTGTCTAAAATCCTACACCAGGATGTAGCTTTCCTCTGTAACTAAGAGCCTCACTTGCCTCTTTAGTAAGATGAATATATACTGTGTCTTTCATTGACCTTTACAACGTTCTTTGTACTTATAATCTGTATTCTTTACTGCCAACCATTCTAATAAAATATTTAATGTATTTTGCTTAATAATTCTTCATATAAATTCTTTACAATTCTGACCCTCATCTGTAATTCTTACTGAGAATATCACAGTTGATAGTATTGATTTGAGATCACAAGTAATATAGACAGATCCACTCGGGGAGCACCAACGTCCATATAGGGACTAAACTGCTCCCAGTCGTTGGCGTGCACTCAGTAAGGTTATGAAAAACTGGTTGCGCACCAACAATGTTAATTTATTTGCAGACAAATAGTTTGTGTTGTCACTGTATTCAGTGCACTGCTGTGTGTTGCCTATAATTATATAATTACAAAAATATTTTTGTTAACAAAACAAATAGGTGCAATGTTGTTGGGAGCCATGTGAGACAATTATTAAACTGGAAATCTCAGTCACTCTGCTTCCTGGTAGGCTCAAATCAATGGATTATATGTTTCAAAAAGTGGTATCATTCTTTCCAAAATTGCATTACAAGAGTTTAATTAATTCAAGATCATTTTAAGTATTTACCTCAAAAAAGTCCTATTGTCATTGGCAAATTCAGAGAAGTATAATTTCCACAACATAGTACAGTATTCCACTTTTAATGGTGACAGAGTAGTCTGAGGGATGGTATCTTTTAAGCGGTATTGACTCCTAAAAATCTAGGCTACATACATATAGTAGCAGGTATACTGACAACAATAATAGAAAGAGAAGGTAAGTATCGATGGGTAAGTCTAGGAATTCTAGGTTTACCACACTTAACTTCACATATATGTACCTTGACAATATATATATATATATATATATATATATATATATATATATATATATATATATATATATATATATATATATACATATATATATATATATATATATATATTCAACACTCCTCCGTTTTCACGAAAGTAATGGGCGCACTCCCTTTAAGTTCCACAAGTTAATTTATTGCAATCCTTCAGCCATGATAACAGACTCGATCTACGCGTTTCGGTGCTGCAAGCACCTTGCTCACGATCACTTGCACAAGTTTTTTCACATCATTTAAAGCGACCTTAGTGTTTGATGTTACATCACATCCTGTTGTGGTTCGCTAGGCATTCTGGTATTTGTGTTTTTTTTGTATTTTATTTAAAAAAAAAAAAAGGGGGGGGGTTTCTAAGTGAAATTAAACCATTTAACAAGAGAATTTAATCAAACTTTTGGCCTCAACCTTATATTTACAATGTTGTTGGCTGACATTTATAATTATGCATCATTATTATTTTTTTGTCAATTATTTTTGCCAACTATTTATGCTCTTACAATCCCTCCAGTGGGATTAGTTCACTGTTTGTGACACATAAGATAGTGATTGACATTTAATTTTCATGTCCACATTTGTCCTTTTCAATCCCTCAAGTGGGATTAGTCAACTGATGAGGCTAACTTCTTTGAACATCCAAACTTGTTATAGGATGGTTTTCGAATTCAGCAATTCACTCATATTGTCCCTACAGTTGTCCATATTACAGATGAATATATAACTCTTCTGATTGGTTCAGGCCATGAGGGCTTAAAGTTCTAAAGTTTAGGATGTGGCGTGACTCCTTTTGTCTAAGAATTTTTTCGCGATCTCCACCACGTGTATTTTTTGGGATAGTTTCTATTCCAAAGAATTTTAGTTTGAGCCAATCTCCATTGTGCTTTAGCTCCATATGCTTTGCCACTGCGTTGGCTCTGTCTTTATGCACTGTGGCTCTCACATGTTCCATTATTCTTTTTTTTAGCTCTCCTTTTGTACTGCCCACGTACATGAGGGGGCATGGACATTCTATCCCGTAGACTGTAAATTCAGTTTTACATGAGATTAGTTGTCGTATCTGCCATGTTTTGTTGTTACGTAATGGTATTTCTTTGGTTTGTTTGGCAATTTGGCACATTTTGCAACAATAGCATTTCACAAAACCAGTGGTTTTGAGCCAGTCTTTCCTTTTGTTTGGTTTGCAGTGACTGTGAATCAACTGATCCTTTAAGTTTGGTGCTCTCCTGTATGTTACCACTGGGTGTTGTCCCACTAGTTTGCCTAAAGTGTCATCCAGATGTAGGATTTTCCAATTTTTTCTCATGATTTGAACCAGTTTCTTGCTGTTTTCTGAGTAATCAGTGATAAGTCTAATAGGTTCTTGATCACTTTTGTCTTTGTTTGATCGTTTTAGACATTCCTGTCTGGGTTTTTCGTTGGCTCTGTTCCAACATTTTTCTATGTTCCCTTGGTTATATTTGCGGTCTTTGAATCTTCTTTTTGTTGTGGCGCTGTGTTTCTGCCATGTCTGTGAGTGCCTGTTTACACTGAGTGTATCTAAGGTTATATTAGAGTCTGAAGATGTAATATCACATAAATGATATCATCAGTGATGTAATCAGTAATGTCAAATGAGATGTCAGTGATGTCATCAGTGATGTCATTTGAGATGTCATCAGTGATGTCATCAGTGATGTCATTTGAGATGTCATCAGTGATGTCATCAGTGATGTCACTGACCATGTCATGAATGATGTAATATGTGACATCATTAGCAGTGGATTGCGGGTCCGCGATATATAGTTAGTGCAACTAACTATATATGGAATTTCAATGGTTTTGTGCAAATAAAATAAGGTTTTTTAAATGCTAATCCCTAACTATATATGGTCTATAACCTATGGTTTTTTCAGTGAATTTTCAAGGTTTTGTAAATGCAAATTCCTAACTATATATGGTCTATAACCTATGGTTTTTTCTGTGAATATATATATATATATATATATACATATATATATATATATATATATATATATATATATATATATATATATATATATATATATATATATATATATATATATATATATATATATATATATATATATATATCCAAAAGTAACCTTCTCGAAGAAAAGGCAGAGGCCAGCAGTGGGAGACACCATGGAGGAAATTTATTTAAGAAACATCTTAACGAGCGAATGCATTTCGGCATCTAACCTTCATCAGCGCCCTCGATGTTTTCAGCAACAGTCAAACAATGGCTACAGCCTCACTTTCAGTGTCCTGCTTCGCTCGGATTGGATCAATATCCGCCCGCCCCTTGTAGTAGTACAGCACACCTGTGGCACTCCTCGAAGCCTTGAGGAACTGCAAATCCCAGCCTCCCATGTCCGGAGCCAGGTAAGAAGTGCAGGGGAATTTGCCGAAGTAAATGTTCGTGTTTTCAGGGTTAAGTGAAACGCTGCCAAGGAATGTTTCGTGTGACCTGCGGATTTTTCCTCGGGTCCCCCGAACACGAATATATATATTACCTACTGGCGGTCGCCAGTAGGTATATATAGTTAGGACCTAGTTACATAGGAAATTCCGAACATTCTATTGGGAATAACTTTGACGCCGATTGAGGGATCTGCCTGTAATTTTCCTTAAATTTGCTGCGCTGCGTTCCGCTCCTTCCCTGGAAGTTTCGGGGGGATTCGTCAAGCCGGGGCCGAGAAAAAAGGGGGATCCCAAAACATGTTTTCCCCATGTTAATTTCTATAGGGACATTCTGACAAGACTACAGCTCGAATGGCTGAACGGAATTACACCAGATTTGGCAAAATGGTAGGGACTGGTAAGCAGCAATATCTTTTGTATGTTTGGTGTAAATCCCTCCAGTAGTTTCTGAGAAAATTGAATGTGAAATTGAGTCCAATGCAATTTTTCATAGGACCTTTAGACACAGCTACAGCCCGAACGGCTGAATGGAATTACTGCAAACTTGGCAAAATGGTAGAGCCTGGTATGCAGAAGTGCCTTTTGTATATTTGGTGAAAATCCCTTCAGTAATTGTTGAGAAAATCAACTTTTTTCAAATTATATATCTATAGGCGGGACACGGTGCGCGCATGGGCTTGCACCGTCCTTGCACTGTCCTTGCACGTGCGCGGACCTTAGCGTGCGCGCGCGGAATTCTGATTGGCTGTTGGACGTCTGTCAACATTCCAGTCAGTAGAAATGAGGAAGTGTTGTCCGCCATCTTGTTTTTGTGGCAGATAATAGTGGTTGTAAACAAAAGTGTAATAGTTGACAAGGAGGCAGGGTAGAGATTCCTGAGCCCTCTAGGTTTTGTCATGGGGTCTGTAAAGGACCCCGAAGGTTGAAAAAAATAAAAAATTAAAAAAAATTAAATCGTGTGGTCCCCGCACCGTGCGCGGACTTCGGCTCAAAAAGACAAAAAAGAAAAACATTAAAATAACAAGTTTCAGTGTTTAGATGTTGGTTGAGTGCAACATTGAGTGATGACTCTTTCACCTTTGGGTTTAGGTAGGTGTTTTGTGGATAGTTAGTATGGTAATTGGTAGAGAGCATCCGGGGTAGGTTGAAGATTATGTGAGTTTGAAAGTGTTGATAATTTGAACCAACTAAAATGTTACTTTGATTTTGATTTTTTGTGTAATAAAATTTATTTGATTGGCTGGGTATCTGAATATGTATGAGAAATGAGAGGGAAACACAGCCATTTTGAGATTTTAGTGTTTGAGGTATACTTCTGAGGTGTGAGATTGAGACAGAATTTACTGTTCAACAGTTTTCTAGAAGGTGAGTTGTTAATTTGTAAGGAGAACTCTGTTGTTCACTTTAAGTTAATAGGAAAAATGTTTTCTGTTACTTATTTAATGTTTTTCTGTTATACTTCTGGATTGAGTAGGGCAACATCAGATGCAGTGCTTTATATTTCTAATTATTGCTTGATACTATACACTGTCCAGGGAAACACGGACATTTTGTGACTATAGTGTCTGAGGTAGTTTTGTGAGGAAAATTTGGTGTTCAATATCTGGTGTGAGATTTACACAGTAGTGACCCTTCTAATAGAATTTAATAGTTTTTCTCTGCCCTATCTCATTCTTCCCCTGCACCATGTCACTGTCTTTCTCTTTCTTTTAATAGTCCACTAACATTAATAATGGCTGAAAATGAAGAGTCATTTGACATCGTTATAGAAATTTTTGTGACTGTTATTGAGGATGTTCCTGAAGGAGAGCTTTATGATGGAGGAGATGGCATGGACGATTTCTATAATTAATCTTTGGATTCAGATTTAATGGAAGCTTTGGAGTTCATTGAGTTTGAGGATTCTTTTTGGGAGATTTTTAATATTGACATTGCTGATGATGCAATCTTAGACGAGCATTTAAATTTCCAAAATTTCCAACAATAAATTTAAATGTAGTAAATAAATATTGTATGAGAATTTATACTTATCAAAATGTAATTTATGAGGTAGTAGCAAACTGATAATTTTTGGTGTTACATAGTAAGTTTACTCATAAATATTTCCCTTCTCCCCAAAAATTTTCTTAAATGTGTATTTGACATCTCTTTTTCATGTCCTGCATCCTTTCTCTCACTGTCTGTCTCTGATGCACAAGATTGCAACATAAGTAAGTTTAAAGAACAGCAAGTGTGTCTCACCAGAGCAGGAAATCATGCAGTAAGCACTGTTTCTCCTTCTTTTAATAGTACACTAACATAAAATGATGAATGAAAATGAGAAGCCTACCAACATCTTCTTTGAAATAACAGCAATGTTTATTGAGGCAACTTATTCTGTGGTTTATAATGATCCTATAGATGAAACAAATCATGAAAAACATGAAGGAGATACCATGGCAGATTTGTTTGATGAAACACTAGATATGGAATTAATGGAATGTGTAGACATTGTTGAGTTTGACGAATCATTTTCAGACACTTTGACGGATGAAATTCCTGATGAAGAAATGCTACAAGTTCTTTTAGATTTTGAAAATTCTGATAAATAAATTTTAATTTAGTAAAGAAAAATTGTTTTGAAAATTATACTTATTTAAATGTAATTTATGAGGTAGTAGCAAAGTGATACAATTTTGTGTTCTTCATGTCCTGCATCCTTTCTCTCACTGACTGTCTCTGATGCACTAGTTTACAACATAAGTAAGTATATAGAACAGCAAGTGTGTTTCACCAGAGTAGGAACTCATGACCCCCTACGCCAATTCTGGCCACACATTGAGAAAGGAAGGAATCATGTGAACAAATCTGTTTCTGCTTTCCTGAAAGACTACAGTATGGATTCAATATACCACAATAACTTGAATTACAACATACAAGGTATCTACAGAGGAGACGATGTCCATTTCCATTTAGTTTTATTTTTAAAAAAAAATTCCAATTGGTCCGCGCACCGTGAGTGCTCGGTGCATGCACTGTGAGTGCTCGGTAAATGCACGGTGCACGAGCCCTATTACCGCCATTTTGTGGTTTCAGAAGAGAGTGAAAAATATAACTTAAAAACGTGGGAAGGGGGTAGGGTAGAGTTTCCCTGACCCCTTAGGCCTTCTCAGGGGGTCCTTCAAGGACTCCTAAGGTTAAAAATGATGTTTAATTTTTAAAAAATAACAGAAAACACGATAGGTCCACGCACAGGGAGTGCTCGTGAGTGCTCGGTGCGCGGACCTCAGTAAAAATTAATGTAAAAAAATAAAGTTAAAAATCATATTTGAGTGTTTACATGTTAGTTGGCTCTAAAAAGAGCCGTTGTGCTCATTGTGTTTTTATTTGGTACCTACAAGTAAGTACCAATGCAGAGTCTGATGTTACAGAGAAAGACTCTGTTTCCTTCATCAGTGAAATGTACACCATCTGTCCTATAGATGCCTTGCATGTTGTAACGCAAGTTGTTGTGGTATATACAACCCATTCCATAGTCTCTCATGTATGCAGAAACAGATTTATTTACATGTTTCCTTGCTTTCTCAATCTGCAGACAAAATTGATTGGACCAAATTCCATTTTTGCCTTTGGCATATATTGGAATAGGCAAAGGCAGTTTGAGGAAAAAGTGACATCAATTGTCCAAAGATGTCCTTCAATAGCATTTCCAGACCAACCCCAGTCAAAGTGCATAAGTCATTTCCACCTCAGTGCACAATTATGAGGTCAGGGTGTGGGAGATGCATGAAGGATTTCACCAATGGTATCAATTGGTGACATCTCAATCCTCTCTGGCCAATCTATAAAAAAGCCACATTTGGTAAATCAAGGTTTAAAATTCCTCTTTTTGTTGCATACCTTTTAGACCAGAATACAAAGCTGTGTACTACACACCATACTGAAAGCATGGTCAAGCCAGATCTGGTTGTACTCAGATGAGGGCTGTAAATGAAATGGCAGTTGGAAAGCTTGCAGTTTAGAAACAAAAGAGGAGGACATTCACTGCACTTGAAGCTTAAGAAATGATTGGTGCTTTCTGAAAATGCAAAAGAGCATATTAGGGTTCATAGTTTTGTTTTTTAAAAGAAGCAATTCTAATGGTTCAGTAAAGGTCATTGAAAGGAACATTGCACATGATTAGCTGTTATATTGACAGCTCCAACAACCTTGCTGGATTCATTTGCAACATAGTATGATGAACTTTTAAACTCTGTTCTTCCTTAGGTGGGAGTTACCATGGTAACAGGTTGAATGAGCAGTACGGGGATGGGTGAATATTATGTGAGTTTGATAGTGTGGAAATGTAGAACCAATTGAAATGTTAGTTTAGTGTTGAAATAGTGTGGGAAGACATTTTATTGGTTATGAGCAGAAATAAGTGAGAAGAATGAGTGGGAAACTGTGCCATTTCTGTTTCCAGTGTCTGAGCTGCAGTTCAGGGATTCTGCTTAAGAAAATCTGGTGTGTGTTTCACACTGTTCTACATTTTCAAAAGTGATTTTAAAGGTGAGTAATTGTTCTTTTAATATGGAGAGAGTGCTGTTTGCAGTATTGGGAAGCATAACAAGCATATTGGGCTTCATTACTGTTGTATTTTCAAAATGAGTCAGGTTTCTCAATTTATGTCATTAGTAAAATCCTTTACGCATCTCTTACAGCATTTCATATTATTGTCTGTGTGCCAATTTTATTACTCTGAATGTATTTTCTGCTTGCACCCACTTCAAACATTGCGCAAGGGGCTTGAAAATATGCCTCTCTTTTTTGTATATTCTATCTCAATGTATGCCATTAGTAAAATCCTTCACGCATCTCTCACAGCATTTCATATTCTTGTCTGTGTGCCAATTTTATTACTCTGCATGCATTTTCTGCTTGCACCCATGTCAAACATTGCGCAAGGGGCTTGTAAATATGCCTCTCTTTTTTGTATATTCTATCTCAATTGATGCCATTAGTAAAATCCTTTACGCATCTCTCACAGCATTTCATATTTTTCTCTGTGTGCCAATTTTATTACTCTGCATGCATTTACTGCTTGCACCCATGTTAAACATTGCGCAAGGGGCTTGTAAATATGCCTCTCTTTTTTGTATATTCTATCTCAATTTATGCCATTAGTAAAATCCTTTACGCATTACTCAAGGCATTTCATATTCTTGTCTGTGTGCCAATTTTATTACTCTGTATGCATTTACTGCTCGCACCCATGTTAAACAATGCACAAGGGGCTTGTAAATATGCCTCTCTTTTTTGTATATTCTATCTCAATTTATGCCATTAGTAAAATCATTTACGCATCTCTCAAGGCATTTCATATTCTTGTCTGTGTGCCAATGTTATCACTCTGCATGCATTTACTGCTTGTACCCATGTTAAACATTGTGCAAGGGGCTTGTAAATATGCCCCTCTTTATCTTATATTCCATCTCAATTGATGCCATTAGTGAAATCCTTTATGCATCTCTCACACCATTTCGTATTGTTTTCTATCTGCTATTTCTATCCCTCTCCATATATTCACTGCTTGCACTCATGTTAAAGGTTGCGCAAGGCGCTTGTAAAAAAGGAGCATATTTACAAGCCAAATTAAACTATTAGCACTATCTCTCTACCAGCATTGAATTCAAGCATGAGAAACACTTTAAAAAGAAGTCTACCCTGTAAGCTAAAAGATACAAACTGTGAGCACACACAGCTAACATTATGGAAAAAGATGAAAATATAATTCCTTAATTCACATACACACTCAGTGTGTTCCTTGTCAAAAAACTTAAAGCCAGACATTTCAACAAAAAACATTTAGTATGGTAAATCATTTTAGACACAGAGAGTGAGATGAGACACACACAAAAACAGACAGATGACGTAGTCAGAGATTGAGATGACACACACATACAAACAGAGAGATGGTGGAAGGAGAGAGTGAGATGAGGCATGCAAAGAGGGAGATGGTGCAGGCAGAGAGTGATATGAGATACACAAAGAGAGATGTGAACTAGTGTTTATATTGTTTAGGTAATGTAATTGCTATGTGCTATGTTGGTAGTGGTCTATAAAATGTCATATTATTCTTTTCAACAGATTGTAAATATCTACAGAGTCATAATAGATTATGCCTACCAAGAACCGCAAACAAAGACTTTATAAGGAAGCTTTATCAATCAAGAGGACTCAATTAGAAGATTCATCCAGAAGACAATCTTCAGAGAAAAGAAAAAATGCTCCTGGTAATGCACCTGTGCTTCCTGTTTTTTTGCAGGATAACTTGAATGGACTCTTGTGCAAAGGTTATTAGTTTCTGGCAACAAATGAATTGCATCATCAAATTCTTAAGTTCAGGTTGGATATTTGTAACCATTGATGCTTGCATTGGTGGTGCTGTTGCTTCAGAAGAAGTGCTGGGAGCAGAGCCCTGTTCCTCTGATGATCTTTTTATTACAGCTTTTCTCCATTTGTTTGGGTGTATATTCCGGACATAGCATTCCATGGTATAAGTTCCAACGCTGTATTCCTTCTGTGGATCCCCTTTTGAAAGTACTGTGTCACAGATTTTACATGTGACAAAAGGCGCATTTACCTTTTTCTCTCTTTTTGGGAATTTTATACATTTCCGTACTATGGACTCTCGCTGTGTTCTAGGGGTTTCAGGAACAAACTCTTCTGAATATGAAGTAGAAGAATCCTCAAGTTCCTGGTGTTCAGAATGCTCTTGTCCAAAGGCTATTAGTTTCTGGCAACAAATGCATTGCATCATCAAATTCTTAAGTTCAGGATATTTGCAACCATTAATGCTTGCATTGGTGGTGCTGTTGCTTCAGAAGAAGTGCTGGGAGCAGAGCCCTGCTCCTCTGATGATCTTTTTATTACAGCTTTACTCCAATTGTTTGGGTGTATATTCTGGACATGGCATTCCATGCTATAAGTTCCAAAGCTGTACTGTTTCTGTGGATTCCCTCTTGAAAGTACTGTGTGACAGATTTTACATGTGACAAAAGGCGCATTTACCTTTTTCTCTCTTTCGTTTTTTTTTTTAAATTTCCGTACTATGGACTCTCTCTGTGTTCTAGGGGTTTCAAGAACAAACTCTTCTGAAGATGAAGTAGAAGAATCCTCAAGTTCCTTGTGTTCAGAACGCTCTTGTCCAAAGGCTATTAGTTTCTGGCAACGAATGCATGGCATCATCAAATTTTTAAGTTCAGGTTGGATATTTGCAACCATTGATGCTTGCATTGGTGGTGCTGTTGCTTCAGAAGAAGTGCTGGGAGCAGAGCCCTGCTCCTCTGATCTTTTCATTACAGCTTTACTCCAATTGTTTGGGTGTATATTCCGGACATGGCGTTCCATGCTATATGGCTGAGATACCCGCCACCCCCTCTCGACGCAATCCCCAAGGATGGGAAAACGGAAACGGTTCTGAACTTTTGGAAGGCGGGAGGGAGTGACCCTCCCGGCCGTATTTATTAAAATATGAAACAAAATCAAAACATTAAAATAACAGTTTCATATTATGTACAATTTCATTTCCACATTACGATGTTTGGCTAACCTTAACATATTTCTAATACAAAGGTTCTCCTAGCCAAACTAACATCCTACAAAACATTTAACTTGAAATTGTACATCCTAACGTTAAGGGCCAACGGCAAGGTCGTAACCGGTGTCAGATCCCTAAACCAGAATTACCCCCCCCCCCACTTGGGAGGGGCGACCGCACAGAAGCTGTACCTCAAATGCATCTACCAATTTCCCTCGACTTGACGGGGGCCCCAATGAACTCGACGCCATTTAAAGGTCGTCCGAGGACTCGTGTGAGGTGTCTAGAAGGTACATAAACCCCCTCCCCACCCCACACAACTTACCACATCTGCCGTCGCAGGTGTCCTGGCCCCGGGAAATTCCCCAGGAGGGGCCCGTAGCCCCTCCTATCAAGGAAGGGGCCTTGACCGCCTTTCCTTTTCTTTCGGCGGCCCATCCTTAGAAGGGACCGCTTCCCCGTTGAGGGGCCAATGGCCACCTCCCCCGGGCGCTCCCATCCGTAATGGGTAACGCCCCCCCATAGGGATCTTCCAATTACTGCTCACCGATCATGACCTTACCGCCACAGGCCGGATAGTTGACCGGCTATCCGGACCCCCCACAACAACTCCTTCCTAAAGGTCATGTTTTAAACTCTTTAGCCAAGCTATGAGGTCTCCTATGAGTAACTCATTCCCCACCCGGGACAAATGGACCCCATCTCCCAAATACATACTGTCCCCCTTGATACAATCATGCGGAATAGAATGCAGTGCACTTGAACGAAACAATCTACCCAACTTGTTATTTACCTTCTTCACTGAGTGATTCAGAGCAGAAACCGAAATCGCCCCCCGCCACACTTTTCGTGGAATCATATGGGACCATGCAATTGTGCACCCTGGAACTCTTCTCGCCAACCAACTTACAGTGGAAAGCATTGCCTCGAGAAGCAGTCGTCTACCAGTGGTCACCAAATCATTACCCCCAAGATGGACTATGATTATAGACGGCGGTGACCTTGTCCGCCCTAACAAACCCTCGAAAAAGGATTGAAACTGGTCAATACAGAGCCCGCCCCTTCCGTAGAAGGTCACCCTGTACCCGTATTCCCCAGCCATGTGAATCATGTCACCTGCTTTGAATACGTCCGCGGCACGCCTCACGTATGAGTGGCCCACGACCCACACCACTTTTTCCGCAGCCGGTGATGTTTGACCGCTGGTTCCCAGGTGTCGGGTCGACTGCACAGTCCGCCCCGCCTCGTAAGCTTGCGAAACTGTAAAACCAAACAAAAACAAGAAGCGTGAGTACATGATAGCAGCTTCACAACATGTGCAACCGCACATACCTTTTGTAACAATTCGAGGACCAACGCCCCAAACGTTTCACTTTTTCTACACTCAGACCCCTGGCTGTAGCCTCAGTAGCAGCCCCTATTCGAAAGGAATGGGTCCCAGACTCGCCGGGGTTCAAGCCCGCGGCCGAAATTGCCATTGCAAGCACCCGCTGGAACTGAAACCTCGTCAGTGGGGTAGCATCAGCGTGCCTCAACAAGGTCCCCCCCCATGATGACGCCCTCTGCGCTAAATATTCCTCTACGCAAACAACAGGGCACATGGGAGATCCGGGAATCCGATGTATGACTACACAATCCCCTATCGCACCCTGATCGGCCTTGGACCTGACAAACGAGACAGTCATCGTCTCCCTCTTTACCTGAATGTGCTCTCGGCACAGTCCCCCCACCGAATCCCGCTTGTTCTTCACCACCAGTCCGCTTACCCGCATTGCCCCATGGAATGCTAACGCAAAGGCGGCCCGGAATAACACTGTTTCATACTGGGATGAACATGTCGCAGGGAGTACGGATAATAACAGGGCCAACCTATCCAGACCTATCGGGTGCCTCTCATCTACTCTGCGACCCTCAAGGCGTTGCCACCCACGTAGCGCTTTCTGCACCACGAAAGACGCTGTCGGGTCCTGGATCCCATGAGCCCTTGCCATAAAGGAAATGGCGGCCCAATGCCTCTGGGCCGTAGCTACGGATTTGCCTGCCTGATGTAAAGACAGCAAGAATTGTACGACAAGCTCTTCCTGGCCCCAAAGCTCCCCCCTAGCAGAACCCAAAAAGGACCAATAGGAACGGAACGCCCCTTCATATGCCTTCCTTGTCCTGGGTGCTAAACTCTCTCCCACGAGGTTTTGTAGTTCGGGGCACCGAGAGACCAGAGAGCTTCGGGAAAGGGTGCCGCACCGGGTCCGCTGTGGGCAGAAAACTCCAGAAGGCCTGCATACGGAAACGAGAAAGCGCATCAGCCGCTTGGTTCAGCACCCCTGGGACATGTCGCGCCCTAAAGAGCACATTCAACTGCATACACAACAATACAATTTCTTTAAGCAGTCTCAGAATCCATTTGCAACGAGCTGCCTGACTATTGATACACTCAACCACGGTCATGTTATCAGACCAGAACACCACAGAGTGATCTCGGAACCCCTCAGGCCATGTTTTCAGGGCCACCAAAATAGGGAAGAGTTCGAGGAAAGCAATGTTACTTGTCAGCCCGCACTCATGCCACCATGTCGGCCATTTCTGAGCCGACCATTGCGTACCGAATATGGCGCCAAAACCTATACTCCCCGCCGAATCTGTCCACAGCCCCAGCTCCTCGGAGGACACCGCCGGCTTGTTCCAGACAATTCGACCATTGAAATCCACCAGGAATGCCAACCAAATGCGCATGTCCTGGCGAATCTCTGCCGAGAGCCTCGTGCGGTGGTGTCCCTCCTTAAGGCCGACCATGGCTTGTGCAATCGAGCGGGAAAAGGGGCGGGCCATTGGGATTACTCTAAGGGCAAAATTCAACTGGCCCACCGTTTGTTGCAATTGATGCAGGTTTACCTTTGTCTCTCGAATACATGTTTCAAGGGATGCCCTGAATTTCAACACCTTTTCTTTGGGCAACCGAAAACAACCCTCCCCCGAGTCGAGCTCGATCCCCAGAAACTCGAGTGTAGTCGAGGGACCCACAGTCTTACCTGGTGCCAATGGCACGCCAAAGTGATTCATTAAGACACAAAACTCTTTTAAAGCCTGTCCACATTCTGGATCCCCGGCTGCCCCCAGGAACAGAAAGTCATCGAGATAATGCATCACATGCTGAAAACCCGTCTTTCTTGTGAATACCCATTGCAAAAAACAACTGAACTTCTCAATTAAGCACAAGATATGGAGCAACCCATTGGCATACATTTATCCATGTAATAGCGACCCTGAAACATGAAACCAAGGAGACGCTGATCGTCTGGGTGTACCGGGAGCAACCGGAACGCTGACTCGATGTCTGATTTGGCCATCAGCGCTCCGGGCCCCAGGCGATTCAACATGGCGACGGCCTCATCGAAAGATGCGTACCGCACCGAACAAACTTCCGGGTCTATCGCATCATTCACGGAAAGACCTCGTGGGGCTGACAAATTATGTATCAGCCTAAACTCACCCGGGTCCTTCTTGGGGACCACCCCTAAGGGGGAACAAACAAAGTTAGCAACCGGTGGTAAATCGAATGGACCGGCAACCCGCCCTCGAGTCACCTCTTTCCCAATCTTTACCTGTACCACCGCCGTATGCTGCAGGACCGACAGTTGGTTCTTACAACTTGTTTTACCCTGAAAATCCCCCACTGGAATGCGGAAACCATACGAAAACCCGTCTCGCAACACCCCAGCGGAGACATGATCCGGGTATTCATTGAGCCAAGGAATCATTGCCATGGTATCAACCAGGGTAGGTAAAGGCGCCCCTCGGACTATTTCAGACCTGTTTGGCGCTTCCCCTACCACCGTTATCACCCGTTTTGGCTCTGCACATGGTCTCGGGATGAGAGGACTGTCCACACCCCCCACATTCGTGTCTAAACTTGCATGACCCCTGAGGCCTTGTACATTTTCCCCTGTTAAAATTCCAACAAATCCCCTTTTTACCTGCGCTGCCACTCGACTTCGAGTGATGCTCGTTACCTGCACCCGTCCGAAAGGGTGTCCCAGATGTTTGGCGGGAAGACTCACCCCCGCTACCCCCCAACAATGGTACCTTTAACATGCCTGAATTCTCCATTTTTTGCCAAGAAATGGAGTCATAACAATCCCAAGTTAGAGCTGGGTCGTGCTCCTTAGCCTTCCTAAAAATATTGTCATAACAAAACCACTGATTGCCCTCGTACGCTAGAGAATACTCCATAATACGTGTCTGATAAATAGGCAATTCCGTCAACAACTCAGGCCTTCGCTCACCCATAATGGAGGTGAAAATGCCAAACGCTCTGCCCCAAGTACCTATGTTCTCGTCGACCTTAAAGGCGGCCATTTTTGCGCGCCAAACACTCGGATGCATTAGCTCTTTTTGGGCCTTCACATGCTCGATCTCGTAATGGTCAGTAAGCAAAGAAAACATGTTCACATTCTTATCGGCCCAAATCTTTTCCTTAATTTCGAGTGGAACATGCTGGGCCACTTTCTCCCTTCGCGAGGGTACAGACCCCTCCCCCGCAATCGGCAGTAGCCGCTTACCTGAACAAGGTGCTGTATTTGCTGCCGAACTTGCGCCTGCTGCGATCTCAGCCACCGGAACCTGCGGGGGAACAGAAGATGGTGCCTTCGCAGCCTGTCTAGATTCCCGCAGTTGCCTCATTATTGCCCTGGCGTCGTCCGCCGTGGTGCCCTCACTATCCTTTCCCAACCACGCTGCCAGTTGTGCAGCCAACTCGGGAGGCATATCTTCTCCGTTCACGGGGGTGACTACCACGGGGATCGGATGCCCCTCCTTCGGAACTGGGATTGGCTCCTCTATCGGTGTATCGGGAACCGGGGCCTCCCCCCCAGGTGCCCCCCTCTTGGACCTCTTGCCTCTCCCGCTAGGGACTACTCCCGGCAATGCTGGTCCGACGACTCGCTTCGGGCCTCCCTCCCCGTTCTTTACCGCCATCTGTTTCTTCAACTCGGCTACCTCCTTTACGAGCATGCGGAGCATCTGATCGGTACCGACCCGCTTTCCGACCTTCTTGCCTGGCATTCTCCAACAAAGATATCTGTAAAAACAAGAACAAAATTACAACGCTCAAAATTGGCTCTTCGTTCCGTCTCGAGCTCACGTGCAGCGGGGAGGTGCAGCTTCAGAGCACAGGAACAAGAGGATGCTTTCTTGGCTTGTTGCTCCTTTTATCCGTCTTCGGGCGGGCGTAAACCCGCCTCCGCCTTGCCCCCCGGGGGCGTGGTCGGCGGCGTCAGCGTCTAGGACAACCCACTCCAGGGCGGGAAAAGGCGCACCCCGGCTACGCCTCTTCGGGCATACCAGCCGAGACTCGCCTCCCGCCCAAGATGGCCTCCCGGGGGGATCGGGGTACTCCACCATACGTTCGGGGGGACCGAGTGGTCGCCCCTTTCCATAAGTTCCAAAGCTGTACTTCTTCTGTCGATCCCCTCTTGAAAGTACTGTGTCACAGATTTTACATGTGACAAAAGGCACATTTACCTTTTTCTATTTTTCTGGGTATTTAAAACATTTCCGTTCTAGGGGTTTCCCAGGTTCCTGCTGTTCAGCCATTTCAGTAGATTTTTCAGAAGCAAAGTGCTGATGAAAAAAGGTGTTTCTTCCTCGAAAGCCAAAGAAGAATGATGAAGATCGGAGGGGTCTTTCAAGAATTGGAGTAGGAAGTATTATTAGCAATAAAATCTTTTGTTATGAGGTCACATGGTTGGATGTAAGCTAACGGAGCGTTTACGGAGCGCTCACGTAAGCTTATGGTTCGTTTACGTATTTTTTACGGAGCGCTTACGTCATCTTACGATGCGTTTACGTAGTACGCACCCTCGCGAGATTTATAATTGCTTAAATAAAGTTATATATGGTCTTTAAAAGTTTAAATTAACATGTTCTTTATCCCCTTAAGTGCTGCCTCGGTGCATTGGCCGACGGTAGCACTACCTCCCCAGTGCTGCACACGACCATTGGACGTCCATTCAGCACTAGTTCCAATGGACAGCGCAGCACTGGGGAGGAATGTTTAATAGCATCTATGAGGTTAATATCCCAGATAATGTGTACCTTTACATTGTGCAATGAATACGTAGATATAACGATTTAAAGTTTATAAAACTTTCGGGGGTAAGAGCTCAAAGCTTTTACGGTGCGCGGACAGAGCTCCTACGTTGCGTTGCTCTTACATCACTGATGACATCACTGATGACATCTCAAATGACATCACTGATGACATCACTGATGACATCTCAATTAACATCACTGATCACATCACTGATGATATCATTCATGTGATAATACGATGCACCTCTTCACACTCTAACATAACCTTTGATACACCCAGTGTTAAACACAGACTACCATTCTTGAAACCATTGACACACCAATACCAGTTACTACATACGCACACACTGATTGCTAGGTCTATACACACATCCAATCATTTACCCATAGAATCACTCATACATACAGTCACTCATCAATACAACACTATCATCTGCACTCAAACACCAATACAGACACTCACACTCTGCCACTCATCCATGGAGTTACTCACACATCTAGTCAGTCATGCACAGAATCAATCACACTTTCATTTTCTCAACTATACAGTTATACACACAACACCTTACTTATTCAAACATATACTAACACATACTTACTTTGTTATACAATTACTGATACAAGTACACAATGATCCATACAGCCACTCGCACAATCAGTGGCTCTTATGTATAGTCATTTATATATGCCAGCTACCCACACACACACTCAGTCTCCCATACAAATACTCAGGCAACCAATCAATAACACATATAGCCACTCATATAGCTACTGATCAACACATGCAGTAGCTTACACAACAACAGACATACTGATGCACACATTCAGACAGTTTAGGCACTAATCCATGCATTCAGTAAGACACATTTAATCACTCACTCATACATTCATTCATGTACTTACTAAATCTTTCATCCAGACACTTATACATCCACTCATTCTTCAATATGTAAAACATATTTAAACTTTACAGAAACACACAGTCACTGGATGATGTCATCAGTGATGTCATTTGAGATGTCATCAGTGATGTCATCAGGGATGTCACTGACCATGTCATAAATGATGTAATATGTGACATCATCAGCAGTGGATTGCGGGTGCGCGAAATATGGTTAGTACAACTAACTATATAGGAGCAATTTCAATGGTTTTTTAAATGCTAATTCATAACTATATATGACCTGAAACCTATGGTTTTTTCAGGGAATATATATATATATTCAAGATACATAGATATGGAGTTTATAATAGTAAGTCTGAATTTACCTATATTAAATTACCTTCACAATAGTTTTGTTATCAATATTCTTACTACAATATTTTTGTGGTTCAATATTTTTATGGTCAGTATTCTGTGACACAACTATCCTTATGTGAGAATGATGCTCCCCCCTTCACCAACTTTAGGAGGTGGACACCATTGGTCCTCCAACTATCAAGAAAATATTGTGAAAGGTCAGATTCCTACCTCGCGGTGCTGTATTTGTAAAAATGTAAGTGCCAAAGCCCTACTCAAAAGACCACTGCAGCTTGCACCACACATGCTGCCCTTGCCAGCGCTTCCAATGCCAGTCCCAACACAACTACTAACCATCACACTCCTACAAGTGTGACAATGTGGACTATTCTACACTATCCCAAAGCTCTGAAATAGCCTGGATGGCTGGTATTGACAAAATTGAATGAATATTAAATTATTAAACACTGTTGACATACCAACCTTAAAAACAGACAAACAGTGCCTCCGTGTGGTCAACTGGCATAGATGCATGTGTTGAGAATCAAGTGCCGGTGTCGAGCTCCCCCAAACACCGTCTCAGATTAAGCACAGTCCTGCACTATCTGTTTCCGATTAAGGAAAAAAGGGATTTTTGGCATGACTGATTTAAAGACATTTACCTCCTATCATTCTGTTTTAGCCTAGAAATGGATGGCTCAGTCCATAGTACCTCTACCTGAAAATGTTGTGCCTCGGTTAAGCGGTTAAGATCATTCTATTTGAGTTCTCATGCTCTTTTATCTTTCTCTAGTCTGCATGTTAAAGTAACATGCTACTCCAGAAATTAAATACGTAGGAAGCAAATGTATATAAGCTCTAGAAACACCTGATTTCTACAAAATAAAAACACGTGGCTGGGTTAACAATTTACATGTTCTGATATGTGCTTGCATGAATGAAATATAAATTCCATTTGGAAAATGCAGAAGCACCAGATAGCTGTACAGCACAATGCAAGAAACAGCTTCTCCTGTGCAGCTAAAGGGATTCTATTTCCTTTTTGCTTTCAACAAGTCTTTATTGAGGTTTTTTATCTTTTTTTTACATCACAGTTGACCCCCCCTCCCCCCCCCTGGACCCCTCCTCCCGGTACAGGTATCAATTTGAAAAATAGCAATTAAAAAATTAAAAATTAAAAAGAAAAATAGAGAAATACAGGCTTCTACGAATAAGAAGAGTAAAGAAAAAAAAACATCATTACATTCCTTACGAACTCAATACATCTCGGTTACATTATTGATCTATACGGGGCTCCCTAACCATAGTCTAACTGGGTCCCAAATTTTTTATCCCTTTATTTTCTTCTTGATACCTTTCCGGCTATAAATGGCAATTTCGAGATTATATGTAGCTAAGAAGCGCGTCCGCCACTGTTGAAATGTGGGTGGGTATTGATCCAGCCATGCGGAAGTCAAACAATGATTTGCTTCCTACGTATTTAACGATTCTTAAGACTGCCATAGCAATATAAATGAGTCCCTGCATGGTGATAGGTCTGGTAACTCTATCCACCCCTAACATAATTTCTGCTGTGCTGATCTCTATATTGACTTTTAATATTTCAGATAGGAAGTTGGTGATTTCTCGTTTAATATTATCTAATGTATGACATGTAGCCAGCATATGTATCAGATCGGCTTTAGGCCTAGTACATCTGGGGCAGAGAGTCCCCTTCCCCTCCCCCATTTTGAAATTTTTTCGGGTGTATATTAAAGGTCGAAAAAAGTTTTGTAGAACTGAGCTTGTAACTTGGTGGACATTAGGATAGAGCTGGATAGTTCAAGTGCTTTATGAGCTAGATCCTCTGTAATATCGATCCTATTTTGCCATTTATTTGCATGTTTATCCACATCGTCTGGTAGTACAGCAATTAGGGGCCAGATGTAGGTGGGAGATTTTGGCCATTTACCAGCCGGTAACGGCCGAATTCGGCCGTTACCGACCGGTAAATGGCCATGGAGATGTAGGGGGATAAAAAAACATGCATTTTCGGTAATTTTACCGAATCGGTAATTTTACTGATTCGGTAAAATTACAGAATCGGTAAAATTACCAATTCTGTATATTTTACCGAATTGGTAAATATACCGGTCGGTAAAATTACCGAAAATGCATGTTTGGTATGTAGGTGCCAATTTTAACATTGACACAGGGCTTTGAAAATTGGTATTTTACCATGCAATACAATTGCATGGTAAAATACCGATTCAGGTGTACATGCACATCTGTGCATGTACACCTGTGCCATGTGGCACACATACATGCCCTTAGGGCATGTATGTGTGCCACATGGCACACAAGCCTAAAACAGGGGTGCCAGAGGGTGTCAAAGTGACACCCCCTGCACCCTTGCAAAATTCGGTATTTACCGATTCGGTAAATACCGAATCGGTATATGATATTAAATCCTATGGGCTTCAAGGCCCATAGGACTCAATAGCAAATACCGATTCGGTATTTACCGAATCGGTAAATACTGATTTTTACCAAATCGGTAAATACTGATTTTTACCGATTCAGTAAAATTTACCGAATTGGTACCTACATTAGAAATACCTACTCTTAATTACCGAATCGGTAAAATTCGGTAATTAAGAGTCGGCATTTCTGATTTTGCTACATCTGGCCCTAGGTCTTTATAATTATCTCCAATTTTTACCCTTGCCGAGCTGACCACAGTGTTAATTGTGGGGATTTTCTTAAAGCAACCATTGAGTCCCCCCTTTTTGAGAATAAAATCTCTTGATTGCAAAAACTTTAAAAAATCGTGCAAATTCAGCCCGTATTTATTTTTTAGCGATTCAAATGAACAAAAGCCCATGGAATCGTAAAAAGAGCCGAGTTGCGAGATTCCTAAACTAACCCATCGCCGCATACAGGAATCCCAAAAAAATTCAGTAAGATTAGTATTGTTTTCTATCGGAGTATAATATGAAAACCTGCCGATCGCCAGATGTTTCCGAACCATGTTCCAAACTGTGTAAATACCCTTGAGTGTTTTAAATCGTTCTTTTTTTAGATGGCAATCATAAGGTAGTTTCCAAAGGTGGTTGTTTGCGTTAATGCCCAAGATTAGTTCCTGTGGGGTTGGAACCTGACAAAGGGGCGTTGAGTCTTGTTTGGGGGTTAACAGTAGACGACTGTATTTGATGGTTGTAGCCCACCAATAGAATTTGAAATTAGGGAGGACTATGCCACCTCTCTGTGTAGCTAAAGGGATTCTATTTCCATCATTGACAGTATTTAATTAATATCAGACCTTTGGGCTAGTATAGATAGTCCCTCTAAGCCACAATCATCTCTGTCTACCTGATCCGCCAACAAGGATTGAAGAGGTCAAACACAGAGGCAAAATCCTGAGAACTCATGATCCCAGACTGTTTTCTCAATCCTTCCTTCAGAGTCAAAGCCAACCACTTGTGATTCAGAAAGTTCCTAAAGACTGAGGGGCATATCAGCAAGGGCTTCATCTCAGCTTTTTTGGCTTTAAAAGCCAGAAAAAGCAGAGATAAAACCATCGCCCTATCAGCAAGTAGGTGCTAACATGCATATTCGCATGTTAGCACCCTTTTGCACTACGCCTACCTTTGCATCTCTAATGGAATGCAAAGTATGCATTCCTGACATACACTACATGTCAGGACATCAATAGCGCGGCTTCGCGCTATCTATCAGCAAGGATGCCCCAGCATTTTAGCAGATGTTAGTTTTTGTAGAAAACTGCTGTTTTCTCCAAAAACTAACGTCTGCTAAATACTTGACTTAGCCACCCCTAACATAGGGGGTGGATTCTCCTCATAACGACCACAGGGTCGTATCAGAAAGGTTATCGCCGTTTTGCAGGGAACATCGCTGAAAAACCAGCGATGTTACTTACAAAACAGCGATTTCCCCGCTATCGCAGGAATTTTTTATTGCCTTGGAGATGCGCATTGCTAATCTCCGCGATAAAAACCTGCGATAGCAGGCGTTAGGGAAAGGAGCGCTAAGCACGCTTTGCGATAGTTATCGCAAAACGTTGCCGATATGCCCCTGAATAACTTGGATTTGAAGACTTTTGCTCTAAATTAACTGCTCTTGGTATGATTCACCGTGCTTCTCAAGAGTTTACCTAAAGGTTCGAGCTATAGATTAAAATTGATAGGAGTAAGTACCCAATCTTATTGGACACCAAATGGGCTGGGAGTTGGCTTAGAGAATGAGTTGTTAAGTTTGATGTGGTATCTTTCGAAAAATAAGATTTAAATAATTTTAGGATTGTTCCACCATACCAAAATATGTTTGAGGCTTTCTTTAGCAATATTTGATGGATAACAATACAAAAACCTTACTGTGAGTCCAGTTAGATCAGCAGGAATGATTTGCCTTTACTGAGCATCACATATGCATCATCAGCAATGTTTAGGATATCAATTTTCTTTCAGACTGGGGAATAACCACGCAGTAGGATATCTTACTCAGAGCTTTTTCTTTAAAGAGGTAGTCCATCCATGAGACTGAAGAGGGTAGCTTTGTGGTGGTCCATATCCAAAGGGGTCCTTATAGGTAAATGTTCTTCTTTCAGAGTTTTGAGATCTTAATTTGAATATGTGTAAGAGATGTTTCATGTATCCATCACCAATTTTGGGTATCTCTACTTCAAGATAGGTGAAACATTGTATAATGTGGATGTGCGACCAATTTACGGAGTACTCAGTGGTAGAATAGTGAGTAGGTTAAATAATCAGATATATTATACCCAACTTGGTGTGTTTTTTAGATCATTAGGTTAGATCATTTTGTGTAGTAAGATATAAAGGGCTTTGGCATTATTTCCTTCACTGTTGTTCCAATGCAGGCTGATGTCACTCCAAATGTAGGATGTTTTTAGATGTCATCAGTTGACTATTTGCAAAACTGTTAAGGTGTTCAGAAAATAGTCAAAATGTACTGGGCAGGCATTTGAGAAGTATAGACTAAGTACATTTTTGGATAGTCACATGTTAAGTTTTGAGCACTCAAAAGAGAGATTTTAGTGATCATTATTTAATTACATGATGTTTATGAATTATTGCAATCCACCACAGTTTTGTTTTTCTAGCTGTGCTTCTAAATCTACATCTTTCATGGACTGACGGGCTAAATATGATTAGCCGATGTCAAAGACACTGAGGTCTAGACAGCATCAGAGTGTGCTCTTGCTGTGGGACATAGCTTTTGGATGAGGTCTGATATACCTCGGAGAGGGAGTTGAGATGTTCGTGGTGTTATATGGATATATTTTTGTTGTCAGGGGTCATGTGTGTAGACCATGACATGGGTGTATCTCACAGATTGTGATCTTTTTGGACCAGAAGGGATGCCCACAGTGCTACACTCATAGGGGAGAAAGGCTACTGCCTTCACCAGGAGTTAAGCAGCACAACCGCACTGGTGACAGAATACCATGCAGTGATCAGTAGGAGTGAACAGATCCTTGTTAATCTGTGTCACTGGAATAAGGCCTACAGGCTCATTCATTTAAAGTTAGCTCATGTGTTCTTAACTCCCCCTTGGCCTATATCAGTCTGCCGTGGAGAGCTGAGCAGTGTGTGTGTGGAATGCATGTACTGGGTGTTATGTGTGCCTGGGAATGATACTTACAGGGATAATGCAGTGCTGTGCAATGCATGCATATTATATGCATATGTTAGGTGTATGTGTGCATTAAGGATGTAGTGCTGTGCAATGCATGTATGCTATATGCATATGCTGAGTGAATGTGTGCCTAGGAATGGTATAATACATAAAGGATGCAGTGCTGTACAGTGTGTGTATGCTATACGCATGTCCTGGGTGCAAGTGTGCAAGACAGATTTGTGTATTGGTGCATTCCTGTGAGAGGTAATTAGGAAGAGGCCTAAGCACATCTCAGGGAGGATATGAGGCTGATAAGTGAATCATAAAGAGCATGGCTGAGGTCCTGGTGTAACCTTTTGATACACATATCACTGCTTCTGCATCTAGGTCACTCCCATGGCCTGTGTTGTTGGGCTGTCAAATCTGGAGTCACTCCTGCTGTGATAAACTGCTCTCTGGAGGAAGAGGAAACATAGGAGAGGCCACTTCCAAAGGAAATAGACCCCCAACATAAACTTCAGAATCAGACTCTAAATCACATTTGGTGTAGGGAAAAGTATTATAAGAAGAGAAGCTTGAGAACCCAAAAATGATCAACTGTCAAGCAGCCAGCTGGCCTGTGCAAGGAGGAGTAGCTCTGCAACACTTCTGCCTTTGACCAGGACTGGACACCAAGGCTTGCTAGTCTCCCTGCTGGATGAGGTGACATCACTCAAGGAATCCAAGAACACACACCTGTGGAGCCTGTAACATCTGTGCCAGCTTGCTTGTCAAGACAAGTGTGCCCTGTGAGGGACAGGAGAGCAGTGGTGGGAGTGAGGTCCATTGGGGGTATCCTGCTAAGTGAATCTCTATAGCGAGGTGTGGGGAGACAGGAGCTGCATCAATTGGCTTGATGCCTGTGCGCAGGGAAGGTTGGTGACCCCCGTACGCCAGAGGAGGGCTACTGTTAAGTGACCCATGACAGTTGCTGTACCGAATGGTTCATGAGAGGTTGGGCTGCAGTGAAGATTGCTGCCATGTGGATTGGGCCGTAGCCCGTGTGCAGTACCAAGCCGGTGACCCTGTATGTCAAGTGCGGGCTCTCCGAAGATTGCTGCTGTGCCGATCAGGCCACAGCTCATGCGCATAGAAAGAATGGTGACCTCATATGCCAGGGGGCCACCGGCACAAAGCAAGAAGCATGTGGGAGGAAACTTGAGAAACTTACCAAGCAGCAGAGAAGCATTGAGAACTCCCCTGACCACTGCAGAACTGTGTGTGAGGAACATAAGGACACCCAACACCAGCCCGCCAAGCCACGTATGAAAGACTTACTGTAGGCAGCTGCTGCGGCTTCAGTACCCACAAATATATGACTGTGGGTGATTATCTGAAAAGTTTCAGCACTCCGCCATAATCTCTTTGTGCTTGCTTTGTTTGCCCTAAACGGGCAGGGTATGCCCAGATATGGGTCCCTTGTACACTTTGCCACTGGATTCAAACTTGCCTCGCTGATGAGGAGTGTTACACTGTAACCGGTCCCAAGATGCTTGATGCCGGTCCAAGGAAGACCTAACTTGGCAGTTCAGGCTGGAGTGTTCTTATGAGGATAGGGTCAAGACTGATTTGCATATGGCTGGGTCTGAACTGGTCTGCCAAAGTGAGTTAAAGAATGATTATGGATTCAACCCAGATCTGTGACTGGGGATGAGTGTCTGAAACATTTCAGACCTCCGTCCAGAATCTCTTTGTGTTTGCGCCAGGAACCCTCAGAGACTCTGGTCGCTTTGTGCCTTCTGGTGTGGGTAAGATTAATTTTCGGGCCAGACGGCTCTGTGGGAACTATCTTGCCAAATAGCATTTTTGTGCTCAAACACTTTTGACTTTAATCAAAAGCTGGAGTGGGACTCCTGAGACTCGGACTACTAGTGAAGCATATCCTGAATGTCACCTATAATGTATTAGGAATAACCACAACCACTAGTCAGAGGGGAATGGGACTCAGCAACCCACCTATAAAACACTAGAGCCCAGACCTCACATGACTGTGTGTATTGCTTGTGAATGTCATAGTTTACTTTGCGGTCTGTGAAGAGGACGGGGATGGAGCAGACCGGAAACACCCAGCATACGGCATCGAACCAGAAGAGGTTATCGGTCTAGCCGCTGCTGAGAACAGCCGGAAGGAACACCTGACGTCACCAACGGAGGAGGAGAAAAGAGGCGGAAGGACACAGCTGTGTGTGGCGACACCGGAGGTGGAGAAAGTGCGGATGAAGACGGCTAACGGAGAGACAAGGAGCTAAGAGATGGCATGTGGAGTGGAGAATAGCAGAGATAAGATGAAGGAAGATGAGAACAAAGAGGAGAAGACCGGTGGAGTAGCGTTCCACAGCGCCATTACGCCCGGCGGCCAACAAGGGTAGGAGGACGCTCCGGGTCCATTCACCAGGACCCTGGACAAAGGTCGTGGCTCAAGGCAACTAAATCTGAATCACAATGACACTATATTCTTTCTATATACATATTTAGGACACAATACTTACATCAGACAATATGTTTGTTGGAAATATTCTCACATACAATTGACATACCTTACCTCACATCAGAGTGAATGTTTATGAAGTATACAACAGAATATTTCATTGCCTCAAAGTCTTTAGCTTGCAGAATGGCAGCAATCGATTCAAATGGATTAATCAATGGAGCATTTGATGGACCCTAGAAAAGCAATATATGAACATTATTATTGGGAGTGAGAAAACAAACTTAACAAAGATTCTACCAGTCTTAGTAATTCTTCAGCACATTCCTGAAAAATCAGTAAATTACAAGCAAGCCCAATTACTACGGTGTTAACACTGTAAAACAAGCATTGTGGAAGCCAATAAGTTGGCCAATGACAAGCCGCAATGTTTATTTATTTTTATTTTTTTAATATTTTTATTCATTAAAGTTTATACATGTTGTACAAACATATCAAGTGACATTGATGCTGTATCATAGGGGATATAACAGTTACGCTTAAAACAAAATAAAAAAATGTATAAATAAAAAAAACAGCAAAAGAAAGCATGAAAGAACCACTTCCGTGACTGTAACATCCCTCAAACACGTCAGTAAATTGCTCCTACAGTAGACCTTATACATGGCTATAGGCATAAATAGCATCAGGTAATAATGTCTGGCTCATGGGGCACTTACATAACCTGTGGAAATCCAGTTACAATCTCTACTAGGAGTCAGCTAGGATCGAGCATACCAATACAATGGGAATGAACCAATGTAATCGTATGGGACAACAAAATACAGTTCTGAGAGATTCCTTTGTATATCAATTTTATTTATTTTATAGCATTTGTAGGGCGCGCAGCTACCCACAAAGGGTTTCCCGGCGCCAAAAGGCGGGTCACAAGCACAGCCAGAGAGAGAGAGAATCCGGGGGTACTTATTTGTCAAATAACCAGGTCTTTACACTCTTTCTAAAATTCCTATAGTTTTCCTCTTTTCGTATTAGAATGGGCAATGTGTTCCACAGGGTAGGACCCAGATATGAAAACGATCTCCCACCTATTCTAGTCCGTTTGTACCTGGGAATCGCAAAAGTCGCTGATGTAGCTGACCGAAGATTGCGATTAGGAAAGTGGGGCTTGGCAAGATCTTGAAGATACTTGGGAGCGGTCCCGGCTTTGATTTTAAACAAGTAGCTCAGGGTTTTGAAACGAATCCAGTTTTCAACCCTGAGCCAGTGTAGATCCCTGAGATGTTTAGTGATCCTGGCGTGTCTGGGTATTCTGCAAAGCAGTCTGGCCGCAGCATTTTGTACCAGTTGTAAGCATCTTACTACCGCTTTGTTTGCACCCAGGTACAAGATGTTTCCGTAGTCAAGCCGAGAAGTTACTAAAGCATTGACTACGGTCTTCTGGGTGGTAAGTGGCAGCATCCAGACAATTTTACGAAGCCATCTGAGAATAGTGAAACAGATGCCCGCTACTTTGTTGGCTTGCTGTATCATAGAGAGATTGTCATCTATGATGACTCCAAGATTTCTGACCTGCGTCGCTGGGGGCGGTAGCTTGCCCAGTGATGTCGGCCAATGGGGATCACTCCAAAGATCCTTATTATTTCCTAGAAGGAGGACCTCTGTTTTGTCCCCATTTAATTTAATGTACACAAGGGTGAGCAACCCAATATACCCTTGCGGGCTTGGGCAAGGTTTGTAAAAGAAATGGCCAGCAAGGGATTTTGTTTTTTAGAGTTTGTACAGCACCTTTAGGACTTGTTATTTAATCACAGTACCTAAGTGAGAATTAAATCAGTAGCTGTTAAATTCAATTGAAAATAAAGAACATAAGATGTTACCACACTAACATCATAATAGAGCAATATTGCTCAATAAAACAAGGAACCAGGGTGTATTGTCTGAAAAATTATTATTAAATTTCAAGGCAAAATATCTGTACAAAAACAATGAATGATCATAAAAAGCAGGGTACATACATAGATATACAATAAGGATATTCAAGGTCTTGGTCGCTTTTCCTTGGACATATCCAAATTAAGGTCCAGACTGCTGTATTTCAATAGTTGGTTGGTTATAGCCCAAAGTCAGAAGAAAATCAAAAGATGACTAGGGGGCAAACTAGGCAGAATTGGACTACGCAGGTCGACGTTTCGGTCTTATTATGTTATTCTTAAGACCATCATCAGGACTACAAAGTAGTATATACAATTGATGACCCTTTCTAGCGATGCAGATGATACCAATTATATGAGTCTTGATTGTACCGGTGTTTGAAATTAATTACACTGGAGTAGAGCACAGAGATGAATCAAGTGTGCCACGGTTGCGCTTGCAACACTTTAAGTGCAGTAGTGGATAGGAAGAGATACACCGTCCACTTTCGATTGTTGATCAGTTATCACTAAATATAAGTTAGAATTAATCCGCATCGAGACGTCAGAGCACATAGGATCCGGGCGATGTATCCAATGGTAGGCATGTGAACTTTGTGCAACACTATAATAAAGTTCAAGATCTTAGGCCCTAGCCCACCCAGAGCATAGGGAAGGGTGAAATGGATTTATGGATTTAATGAATGTGACGGGAGGACCATTTGTATATTTAAAAACAGGAACAAGAACCTGAGGAGTATCACGATCTTCATCAGTGATATATGGCCATGCAGGGACAGAGGAAGGCGGGCCCAATGTTCCACATCCTCCTCAAATTTGGTGACTGCCCTGCCATAGTTCTCTTTGATCTGTATGAAGCTGCAATGGTTATTTATTTATTTATTTTGTAAACACATGGAAATTGTATTAAAAATTGTAAAAGTAATGAAAAAAAATGCTTCCTTGCAAAGGTGGTCTGCATATATTTGCAAAGGATTATGAAATATGACCTCACTAAAATAAATAACAAAATGAAATAAAAGGAGAAATGATTGCAGACATTGGCCTACCAGCCCTGACACTGAATGGACTAATTTTAATGTGGATGTGAACATGTGATCAGGAAAACCAATGCCATCACACACTGTGAAGAGAGCCAATGGCTAAAGTGGGCTCACCAGTTACCCCACGCTCTTTTATGAACATTATTGCAGCTACAAAATAGTACCACAGAACGTATATGTATCATTTGTAATATGATCAATGTGTACGTTAGGATTAATAGGTGGATGGATAAGTCTCTATACACAAAAAGGATCATTTTGGTTCCTTCCGTTGATTGTCACAATATCGAATATAAAAACATTATCCTACAATACAGACTTCGAGATATCATCAAGGTAAGCACATATAGGGGGTGTTGATTCAAGGACTGATTACAATATGAAAAAAAGAAATATCCCATTATAGCATTGTACTCAATAGTAAGTGACCAGGGCTCTTGCACAACAATATTCCAAATGTGGGAACACTGACTTAATTCTTTCAGCCCAAACATCTGCATGGTAAAATCTCCCCACTGCTAGCAACACCCCCCCTCCCTCAGCCACTAGCCTACCAGTGGTAAATGTGAGGATTAAACTCCAGGGAACTGGGGATCCTATGTGGAATCCTTGCCCATAAAACTGGGTCTGCACAATTATTTTGTGTTTCAAGGGGTTAGACTCATAAGAGGAAATTATTTATGTGGAGAGTACAGCATGAAATTTAAATTCCAGCCATATAGTATCTCTGCTCACATATTCGCCTGGCTCGTAATCAGCCCCTTACCATTCTAACTCCATATCTACGTACCTTGACAATATTGCGCAAGTCGTTACCTTGCAAGCAACATTGTTGCAGGTTGATATATAAAAGATGATAATATAGTTCCACACCTTTGGATCTCAGAACATCTGTTGGATTTTTGAATTGACGTGCCCATGTTAACAAATATTTGAGCAAACGCTAGGAGATGATGGACGGAGCGCTGATACTTTTTAGACGCTCACCCCCAGTCACAGATCGGGGTTGAATCATCATTATTTAGCTCACTTCGTCACCTCAGTTCAGACCCAGCTATCAGACATCAGTCTTCAACCTGTGCCTCATGGGAACAGTCCAGTCCAAACTACCAAGCCAGGTCTTCCCTGAACTGGAAACAAGCATCCTGGGACAAGTTTCTGGGTAACACCATTCATCAGCCAGGTTAGCTTTAATCCAGTGGCAAAGGGAGCAAGGGACCCACATCTGGGCATACCCTGCCAACTTAGGGCATCATTGTGATATCGGTGAACTCGCCACAGTCAGCTTGCCGGTGGCAGGTTCACCGCCATTGTGCAGCCAAATACCGCCTGCCAGATAAGGATGGCGGGCGGTGTGCTGGTGGACAAAAAACCTGTCCACCATGGGTCCGACACAGGCAATCATTATGATTGCCTGTCAGACCCGGCCAGCATACCAAGAATGGTGGTGGTGCCAAGCAGGCAACGGCCGTTACATTAGGATGCTGCTTCAAGCCAGCCTTTCAATGGCGGTTCAACCACCATTCAAAGGATGGAGGGGATGTGCTTTGGGGGCCCACTGCGGGACCCCCTTGTGCAGGGGTATGAGAATTCTGCACCTGGGGGGCATCATCCCCCTACAGTTCCCTTCACCAGATGGCAAGCACCGCGTGGTGCCTGTTACGTAGTGTATGGAGATGCACAACATGCATTTTTGCCATTTCGTGAATGCTGCAGCCAGCAGCAACCCCGCAATGGTAAACAGGCATGATGCGACCGTCACAGTGGCGGTCGCATTATAATTGTATGTGCAGGACTGCCGCCATATGGGCGGGCAGTCCTGATTCCCGGGATAATGGTGGACGGCTTTAAGTCGGTCCACCATCTTAATCCCCCCCTTAGTTCCAGGAAGATTTTATTAATGGACATTACTAGGACAACATGGGAAGAAGACCATGGCATCTTAAGGATAAGTTTGTCTTTTGTGCACTTCTTGTTTGTAAAAGGTCACTAACAAAGTTTATTTCATAGGTGACATGTTTGAAACTAAATGCAGTTTCTGGCAATCGTCCTAAAACTCTGACCACCTCTACAATGCAATCTGAGAAAGTACCTTTAAAAATGGAGCCCCCTAGTGGTGGTACACTGCCTGTAGCAAAGGTCTGTAGCAGATACATTTCAAAGGTTTAGACTGAAATAGGGTAGGGTGTAAGCTGATGTAAAACTGAACCGTCTTAGGACTGTGCAATGGTTTGTCCAAAATATTGAATACAAAATATTGTGTTACATAATTTACATATCAAGAATATTGTGGTGTCAAAAATATAATGGACGGGAATAATGAAGGTAAGAATATCGTTTTAAGTGTTGTTTTGAGTATTGTTTCAAAAAATATTGCTTTCTCAAATTTTGTTGTGTTTGTATGGGTAATTTATTATGTCTTTGTTGTAGTATTTAATTATTGGAGTATGTTAATGTTTGTGTTAATATTTAGATTTAATTTATTTTATGTAGTTTGTAAATATTATTTTGCATACTTTATTTGATTTTATAGATTTTATCATGTTATAGGAGTGGAATGTTTGGTTTATAGGGGAAAGGATGAGAAGATGTTTAAAAAAGTTAGAATTAATTTGTTTGTATTTGTTTGTATGATTAATAATGTATTTTCTTTTATTGTATGATAAAATATGTATTAAAAAGTTGTGAATCAATTTTTAAAATATTAATTTCTACCTATATTGTATTATTCCATTAATTGTTATGATGATTCTTATAAACAATTTACATTAATATATTACAAATTAATTTTGTGTATATTTTTGTTTGCAATATGTTAAAGAGTTATTGTATTAGATTTTTTTTATAAAATCTTGTTTAGATTTTTATTGATAAAATAAAATAATATACAAAAATATATGTTTTAGGTGTAGAAATCTAAAAGAAATTATGTTATATGAATACTTAATTTGTATTATTTACATGTGTTAAAATTGTTTTATAAAGTTGTAATCATTTATTATAGATTTTACTATGTTATGTGTTTATTTGATTGATTTTGTATCTAAGTATGTTGTGGAAAAAATAAATGTTAATTGTATTCAAATAATGAATACTATTTCTGTATTTTAAACTATTATAATACAGTAATTATTATTTGTTGATGCACACTTTAGTTTTGTAATAGTTTACTTAACTCTTTTATTTTACCTACACTATATATATTATTTATTAACAGTGTTTTATAAATCATTTTAAAACTCTATGAATATATATATATATATATATATATATATATATATATATATATATATATATATATATATATGTATATATATATATTTTTTTATGAATTTGTCTTTATACGTTGTGCTATTTTAAGTGTTAATTATATGAAAAGCTTTTATTAGGTTAGAGTGCAAATAATAAATGTTATCTCTTTAGTGTCTTTAAATGACTTAGATTGGATTGGAAACAGTTAATGTTACATATTTAGTGCCCAACACCTTCTCCTAAATGGCTAAGTTTGGAATAGTACATTTTACCCCTTCATTGTCCAGAACCTTCCCTTAATGTATTACATTGCTTTGGGAATAGTAAGCGTCACAGCTTTAGTGTCCTTCACCTTCCTATAAATGGCTCTGAATTAAACGGCAATAGTAAATCGTACCCCTTTAGTGTCCAACACCTTGCCCAAAATGGCTTAGATTGGAGTGGGAATATTAAATGTCACTTCTTTAGTGTCCAGCGCCTTCCCTTAAATGGTTTACATTGGAGTGGGAATAGTAAAGGTTACTCCTTTACTGTCCCAAACCTTCCCCAAAAGCATTACATTGGATTGGAAATAGTAAGCGTCACCCAACTTTCTATAAATGGCTTACATTTAAATAGGAACAGTGAATCTCACCCCTTTAGTTTAGAAAACCCTTGGTTAAATGGCTATGGTGATTTAGATATAGGCGGATGGGTAACTCCGTCACAAGAGTGACAGATATCCCGTCCTCCAAAATATAAATTGCACAAGATATTATGGGATTTTATTTTCGACAGACGGGCTACCCGTTCCAGTTGTGATGGAGTAACCTGTGTACCGATATCTAAATCAGGCCCTTGGATTGGAGTGGAAATAATAATTTTGTGTAAAAACTCTTAAATGTAAAAGATATTCACCCAAATGGTTTCAATTGCAGTGGGAGTAGTTAATGTAATGTTTTAGGGTATAACATGTTTATTTTAACTTTTTTTAATTAATAGGTAAGTATTAGATGTAACACTTTAATGACTACATTTTTCACATACATTATTATTGTTTTTTTAAATAAAAAACATACCTGACAGTTTGCAATTTTTATTTTTGTTTTAACTGTAATTTCATGTATATGCTTACATTTAACTACAACATACAGGTTTAAACATATCATTTTCTAATCTTTTTAAGTTATTAAATATCTTTTAGAAATACAAAACATGCTTTATATTTTAACAGTTTGACCTTTAAATGTTTTCATTATTTCTGTAAATATGGTATAAAATATTATATTATCCATATACATTTGTTATTCATGCATTTTTGCTAACAGCTTCTATATACTTTTGTAAGTATAATAAAGATATTATTATAACATTTTGGTCTGATTATGATGTAAGTCGCAGTTGCCTCAGACCAACATCTGGTGCGGTCGCAAACTCCTATTTCTGCAGCACAAGCATACATAGAGAATGAGAGTTACTCTAAATCCCTGCACCGTGTGGCACAGGGTGCAGGGCTTCACATGGGGGCACCATAGGTGCCCCCATGCCAACAACTGGAGGCCACAGAGGGAAGGGGGCCCTGCTAGGGACCTCGATAGCCGCTTTCTGATAGCCCGACATGGAAAGCCTTTCGGAAACCGAAATCATAATCCTGGCAGTGGAAACGCCATCCATTATGTATTATGATCGTTTTCCGACTGGCCAACTGGCTCCTTGAGTTTAAACTCCATCCTCCTACTTTGTAATAAGGCAGTCGGAGTTTAAACCATGGATGTTGGTCAGAGGCTTTCGAACTGACTTCCAAAATGAGGCTCTTCCATGTTTTGTTTTTATAGCATAATTCATTGTATACTTTTAATAACTTATGTATTTTTATGAAACATTTATTGACATGTTTAACACTGTTATAAACTTTTTACACATTTTAAGATTTTTTTTTACTATTTGTATGTTAAAATCCCATTCTTTTTCATGTTTTAATTTAGTTACTATTTTGTTTTACTGCTAAGTGTACTTTTGTAGTTTATCCTGTAATTTGATGCTGTTCCTGGCAGCGAGTCGCTGTAATCTGGTGCTGATAGTCAGGCAAGCTAAGACCTTTTTAAAGTTTTCTAAAAGGTTTTGGGGATAGGTGGGATGCGGTAGAACTATTTAATGGTAGTTATAGTGTTGGTTTTTTAGTTTGAGGATTTTTTTGTCATAGTTTGTGTAATTTGGTTCACTACTGTTCTGCGTTAGGCCCAGTTAGAGTTTGGTAGTAGCGTCTAGTTATTATGGCAAATATTTTACTATCTTTTGTGTTTTGTATGCTTGTAATGTAATGTTTGTGTCACATTTGAAAGCTGTGTTTTTTGTAGCTGAGTATTGTATGTCCTTTAATTTGTTCTGGTTTCAAGGAACGTTTTTTATGTTGTAAATAATTTTTCCTTTTTTATTATTTCTTCTTATGTTGGATGGCTTTGTTTGATTTTAATGGACCTATTTCATTTTTGCATTTCTTTTGGGCTTTTTTGGAGATAATCTTTCTGGTTTTGGTGGATTACATTGTGACAACATGGATATGGGCAATGATTTACAGTTACAGAACTTTACCTTTATAAGTTAACTGCTTGTGGGTAGGAAATGTTGCATCGTATTATGTATGTGTAATTGCTGTAATTGCAATGTGTTATTTTACATTCTTGTGTTGCGTTTACTTGGTTCAATTTGTTTTTATTTCTAATGGTGTGCTTTGTAGTTGGTGATGTGCTGATTTTTTATTAATTAAAATTAATTTGTATGTATCAGTCTGTTTTTATATGTTTTTTATCTAGGTTGCTTTGACTGATGCATAAAAATAACTTGTTTAGTGTTGAGTTAAACATATTTTATTTATGGTGGTGTGTACGTATGTTGAGGTTTGGTGGTACTGTGCAGGTAGTTTGGTATTTTAGAATGGGGATTTTGATGTTGAATCTAATAAATGCACTCCTTTGTTGGTAATTAAGAGTCTAACTTTACATTGTAGCATGCAGTACATTTTACTTGTTTGTTTTCTTACTGTAGGTTTATTTTGAGTTACTGATTGTTGCATTCTTAGCTGTAGGTAGCTTTGTTCTTTTTGCATGGCTTCTATGAATTTGTATGGTTTAAGCTGGGTTTTCCGTAGAATGACTTGGAAGGCATTGTGCATTTTTCGATTGAGCTTATTGAGCCATGGTGCTGTTGTAGACATTCCACCATGGTATATGGGATTTGGGTTGGCATCTGTGTTCAGAGGGGTACAGTCTGCCAACCCAAGCATCTTGTAAGTAGTTTATGTTTGTTTTGCTTGGTACAATGGACTTTATATGAGATTTTCTATAAAATCTTCTATAAGTAAGTTGTAGGGATTAGCGATCTCTGTTACAGGGACATTAGCTAGTGTAATAAATGTTTTATTTCAAAGGCAAATTTGCTGTATATTGCAAATTCCACACTTAGTGCAAATTATTGGCGATGCCTTCAAATGCTTTGGCAAAAATGGTACTAACATCCTTGTATGGCTGTGTGTGGGTATAGTTTAAGGGCCTTATTAGGAATTTGGCGGTCCATGGACTGCCACATGCTTGGTGGTCCAGCTGCTGTATTAAGAGTTGGGCGGATTGCTGTTGAAAAGACCACAGCTGAACAGCCGATACCGCCAGCAAACTGCAGACCGCCAGGTCATGGTCGGGGGAAAAGCAGCTGCCATAGGACGGTACAGAGGACTTTAACCGTCGTCTGTATTACGAGTTGGCTTTCCGACAAGCTGACGATGGGGACGCCAGCTAAAAAATGGTGGTAACGAAGGATTTGAGGAGCGTACTCACCCCTTTCTTGTCCTTCCCATCAGAGTTCGACGTAGAGCTCTTTCTTTAGGTCCCCCCTTCACAGCATCATCTTCACCCCAACAATTATGACCCTATTTGCAGCACTATACAGGTGAGTCCTTTTTGTGCCATATACCCATTGCCTGGACTGCCCAAATAGGGGTCAGACTCCGCCAATGGGAAGATGGTATATTACCACATGTATCATGCATACATATATATACATACATACATATGCATCAGTGCATCAATGCAGTGTTCACACTGCATTGATACATATGGAAAAATAATCACAACCACCACAAGATCTCCGGAGCCACACCGCCAACATTGTGGTAAACTCATAATACAGTGGTCTGAAGACCACCATTGCTGTGGTCTACTGGCGGCTGCGGACGTCGCATTCGGGCCGTCAGACCACCAAACCCATAACCCGGCCTTAAGTTTGTTTGTATCATTGCTTTCTCTATGTCAATTATGATTTTATGGTGGGGAGTAGTTGTTTGCATTTAGTGCTGTTATAGGCAGCAAAGTGTGTATGAGGGGTATATTATTGATTTGATATTCACTCTGTATGGTTTAAATCTGAGTAAGTGGTTTGGAGGACATTTTGAGTGTTACATTCATCATCCATGTTTGACATTGGCTTAGTCTTAATAAGTTATCTGCTGTAATAAATATAATAATCCATTTGTCATTATTAAGGTTGACATGTAAGAGGAAAGGTTCCTCATTATGTTAGTTATTAGTATTTTACTTTTAAGTATGTTTAAATAAATGTTTTACTTACTTGTGAAGGTAGTTGTATGTTTTATTCTTCTTTCTGTAGGAAATCTGGCAGAGTTCTGTTGTTTTACAGTTTCAGGGCATGATTAGGAGTTTGGTGGTACGATGCACTGCCAAACCCACAGTGGCGGTAAAACAGTTGTCAGTCAGACAGCCATGGGATCTGTCATTCCTGGAGGACTTGCAGTGGTCTGAGGCCAGCAATATGCCCACAGTGGTGCTGTAGATGTATATTGAGATACCTCACTATGAAAAGTTCATGGTGGTAAGCTTGCAGTGAAAAGTGTGGCGGTGAGAGAACCTGAACAGCCAAGCCAGTCCTTTCCTGAACCGGAAACATTCATCACCGCTGGACTGTTCCCACGAGGCACAGGGTCAAAAGTGATTTGAATATAGCTGGGTCTGAACTGAGGTGGCAAAGTGAGCTAAGGAACGATGATGGATTCAACCCAGATCTTTGACTGGGGGTGAGTGTCTGAAAAGGTTCAGCCCTCTGTTCATCATCTCCTTGAGTTTGGTTTGTTTGCCCTAAGTTGGCAGGGTATGCCCGGACGTGGGTCCCTTGTTCACTTTGCCACTTGATTCAAGCTAGCCTGGCTGATTAGGGGTGTCACCCCGAAACTGGTCCCTGGATGCTTGTTTCCAGTTCAGAGAAGACCTGGCTTAGCATTTCGGTGCAGGACTGTTCTCATGAGGCACAGGGTCAAGACTAATTTGCATGTAGCTGGGTCTGAACTGAGGTGGCGAAGTGAGCTAAAGAACAATGATGGACTCAACCCAGATCTGTGACTGGGTGTGATTATCTGAAAAGTTTCAGCACTCCATCCATCATCTCCTCGTGTTTGCATCCTTATCTGGCGGGCGGAGAATGGCCGCACGATGGCGGTGAACCTGGCACCGGCAGGCTGCCGGTGGTGGATTCACCGCTATCATAATAATCCCCTTAGTCTTTTTGGTGTGGTAAGTGGTTGAATTTTGTGCTCCTTTTATACTGTATTTTTAATTAATTAATTATATGTTTTTATTAGTTAGTTTGTTTTACAGTTATGTTTTATTGGTTTGTGTTAGTTAACGTGAATTCTTTTTCAATAGTTATTGCTTTTTATGGTGGACGTGTTATTTCGGTGTCTGATTTATGTATACATTTTAATTTATTTTTGTTTAATTTTTATATTAGATTAGTTGTTGTAAGTATTTTTAGTTTCACGATAATTTGAAGTGCTGAAGTGTATTTTGTTTGGTGTTGAAAGTTTTTTAGTATTATAAAAATAATCTAATGTTGTTAGATGATTCAATATTGATGTAGGAGTTGATTTTTACTTTTTGTCTAATGGATAATAAAGCTAATATAGTATTTTGTAATTGTGTGGCTTTATTTTTTGCAACATTAATTTAGTTGATAGTGTGGGTTTCGATATTTTTGACATGTTATATATTTATTTCAAAGTAATGATATTTTTGCTTCCATCATTTATGTTTTTGCTATAAGTAAAAATATATATTTGTAACAGTGATGTTTTGGTTATCAATAATTGTGTATTTATTAGTTGAGTAGAGGAAGGTGTTATTTTTGTAAACAATGATTATATTCCCATATTTTTGTAATTCAGTATGGTATCACTCGACATTATGTCATTGATCCCTGTAAACATACTGGTGCTTAGCCCTCTGCTCTCTTTCAGGAAGATGAGGTAATGTCTCAGTTGGTGTGGGAGAACACTTTTTTGGAAGTTAAAAGGAATCTCCTGTGCACTACCAGAACCATGTAAGAATGAAGGTACGTAGGGCCTTAGGGGCCAGATTGTCAAAGAGTAAAAGGGCCCTGTGCTACAGGAGACGAAACAGTATCTGTGCCCTCCAATCAGTAACCTGCGTGAAATAACATGAAGACACCCTCAATACCTGTGAACTTCTGTGGGGCCAGAGTGGAGGGTTTAGAAAAGTAACAGTCCTAAAATATAACTCGTTTATGAGATGGGTGACCCCCAGAAAATAAAGGATACAACCATAAAACATGTAATAAATAGTTCTTTGGGGCAAGGTCCAGCTATGTTCACTAACCATTGGTGGATGAACAATACCTCCAAAACAAAGCTCACACACCTAAATACTCACCTACTGCTCACAGGGTGTACCAAACCAGATGGGGAAAAGAAGAATGGTTTTAAAATATCTTTGCACTCAGGTAAGCAACTACAGTCAGCCTGTATTCCGAAATCAATACACACTGGGCATCCAGGCTTGGAGTGGGGGGGGGGCAGGTCAGTCAGTGTCCTCACCAGCTGGAGAGGAGACTGAGATACATGTGTTATACTGAAGGCCACAGACAAGCTAGGATTTCCTCACACCATCTCCAGCTCTGTGACAGCAAACTAAAAAGACCAACAGCAGGTCCTTTCCTCAGCATTGGCACATCAGAAACCCCCAAATCCATGCAGGAAGTCTCCTTAACGCCTTCTTCTCTTCACAGTGAACACAGTGAATGAAAAACCTGTAGGTACACTCTCAGCAATGGTGTGGTGCTCCTGTCTTAACGAGCACCCCCTCTCAAAACACACACAACCTCTGGGTTGCAGGCCTGTCCTCTGCCCTTCCCACCAATGACAGTTCTTAATTAAACCGGAAGACCCACCTTTTGCCTACTTCTAGCTGAAGCCAGTCAGTAGCTGATACTGGCACACTGCTGGCACCCTCCTTTCCCAGGGCCCAAACTACGATCTCACCCTCCCCAGCTTGACCTGTGCTAGCCTTGCATCAATAAATGGACTTGGACCTCCAAGGTAGTTCGGGCAGGCGTGAGGATGGGGTAGGTACTGATGAGCCGGCACTGAGCTAAACTGTAAGTAGAAGCCTGCTAAATGGACCAAGGAACAATAATAGTAAGTTGCTGACCAATGGGCTGCTGGGCATGTCAGGTTCTCATGTTTTTAGTTCTACTATTTTGTTTCCTCCCTTCAGTCCGGTATGGTGCGGGCAACCCACGCTACTAGCCCATGGAGTTCTTCTCCATTTTTGATTAGGTAAGGGTCCCCCATCTCACCATGTACGTCTAGCTCCTAGCAACCAGGGATATTCTCCCCTACCCGGTGTCAACCTCCTTACGTGTGACTATATGTTATCTGGCGTACTTACACCGCGCATTGTTGTAGTTTTTACCATATGCCAGCCATCCTTATCACAGCTTTGGTGCAATCGCTGCCATGTGCCAGGCGCTTTACATGACCAGCGCGTCTCTGGGCACACACGTTGGGCCCTCCTATGCATGGCACCTCTCAGTCAGTCAAAGTCAAAAAACACCTTGATTTGGTTTATCATAACCATAAAGCATGAGAATAAAAACAGATATAAATAGAACCACATAAGAACATCATTTTTCAGTAAAACCTCTAAAACATTACCAAATATATATATATTTTAAAACCAATACAGATTCTCATATACATTTATTCCTTATCTGCTTTTGCTAAGAGGGTGTCCACTTTAAACATAAATTTTACACCACGACAAATTAAAATATTGGACATGCCTCTCATTCAGCTTATTACCGCCTGCCTGCAGGTACGAATTTGTAGGTCCTTAAAGTGTGCCAGTAACAGCTTCCTTCGTTCCATTTTTAAATGACCACAAACACACATTAAATGACATATTGATTCCTTACAGTATCCGCACAGTCGGCAGTTATTTGCTAGTTCTTTTCTTTTCCAGGTAGGGACTTGGGGCCAGATGTAGGTCGCCGATTTCGGCCGTTACCCACCGGTATTTGGGATTTGGCATGTAGGGGGCATTTTATTTACAGAATCGGTAAATTTACCGATTCTGTAAATCAAGATGTAGGTGGCACTGTAATCAGTGCCACAGGCTCTTACCGAATCGTTATTGACCATGGAATAGTATTCCATGGTAAATAACGATTTCCAGTGTAATTACAGAATCGGTATTTGCCATTGATTCCTATGGGCTTCAAGGCCCATAGGAATCAATGGCAAATACCGATTCTGTAATTACAGAATCGGTAATTACTGAATCTTACAAATTCGGTATTTTTACCGAATATTTTACCTACATAGCAATTACCGAATAGTGAATACCGCATCGGTAAAATTCGGTATTTACCATTCGGTAATTTGCTATTACCTACATCTAGGCCTTAAGTCCTTTGTATTGTGGTCACCCAATCTATAATCAGTAAACTTCTTTTTTAAAAATAGCCAGAAATGTGCCATTAAATAGGGTTGTGCTTTTAATGAGGTATACAAATGTATTACTGCCCATGCATGGCCTCGTTTGGACAATCTTTTTTTATCTTCCAGAAATGACAGTTTTTTAGCCTTAGCGTTACATGCTTTGTTAAATGTAACTCTCTCCATCTTTTGTTTCCAGACTTCTTCGATGTCAAGTACCGCCAGAGCAGTTCGCAGGGAGTCGCCATGTGTTTGTTATTCTTGTGATATATTGATTTTGTATTTCCAACCAACATAAATGGTTCAGCGACCCCAGTTCAGAAGCTCTAAGTTTCCCGCACAGTTTTACAAATGTTGCCTTTCTATGGAATTACTGATTATGGAGGCCAAATTCTAGGCGCACTTGTGCTGGTGATGCACCTATTGGGAGATTAAAAACTGCTTTAAATGAATGTTTTTTATCTGCAGATCGTTTAAAATATTAATTTCTTGGCCATGCCAGATTTCCAGGCCGTAGGACATAGTCGGAAGCAATTGTGCCACCATTATTTTCTGAAGATGTCCATGTGAAGGGCATTGCAATTTCTTACGGTGTTGTTTATAGGCAAAAATCAGTGACTGAGCAAAAGTCCATTTTTTGCTCCATAAAAGACATTCTTCGGCCTAATTTGATGCCTAGATACTTGTATGTTCTTGTTTCCTCAATTTGCTTCTCCTTGGCATACCATTTATATTTTGACACTGCTTTAGGTCCTGGTAGGTGAACCACCTTGGGTTTTTTCTCATTTATTTCCAAGCCTACAAGATCCAAGTATTCAATCAATTTATTTATGGTTCTTTGCAGACCTTTTGGTGTTTGACTCATAACCTCAATGTCGTCTGCGTACTGCAGATACTGAATTGGCTCATTCGCTATACTAGGTGGGTGTCCGTTGGTCAATTGCAGATAGTTGGTTAAATCTGCTAAATATAGGTTAAAAAGACATGGTGATAACACACAGCCTTGTTTTAAGCCGTTGTTTATTTTTATCTTTGCAGATAGCCTGCTTCCATCTCCTAGCTTTATCCTTACCCATGTTTCGCTATATAGTGCCATTATCGTGTTTAACACATCCTGCAGTAGTCCCCATTCTTTTAATTTCCGCCAAAGTCGATCTCGTGGCACTCTATCGAACGCTGATTTCAAATCGACATAACATGTGAGTAGGCTTGTTTTTTTTCCTTATGGCTTTTTCGATTAGTATAGCCATTTTTGCCAGATTAGTTGTGGTGCCCATGCCCTTCCTCAAACCGGTTTGAAGTTTTGGTATTATTCTTTTTTCCTCCATCCACTCCTGTACATGTTGTAAAATGCAGGATGCAAACAATTTTGCCTCAACGTCTATTAAGGCAATGAGCCTGTAGTTCCCGGGTTCCATTCTACTACCATTTTTATAAATTGGATGGAGCAAACTTTCTCTCCAGGAGGCTGGCAGCCTGTTCGCGGAGTGCAATTGGTTAAAAAGGGGAGCAAGATAATTAGCCCAAAACTCTGGGTCTTGCTTGAAGAGGTCATTCGGGAGACCATTTGGCCCTGCTGCCCCAGAGTGCTTCAGCTTTTTTATCAACACCCTTACATTTTTTGTTGTTATTAAATCTTGTGTGACTGTGGGCCCTTCTTTCAGAATCGAATTTCCAGCTGAGGTTGGTTTTTGAATTACATCTACCATTTCGTCAGGTTGTGATAATGCACATCTGTGAGTACATATTTGACCGTTGTTATACAAATTACCTATATGTTTAGTCCAGTTTGGCTCACTTATTCCGGTGTTTTGTAGGGTCTCAGTTTCCTTGGACAGTTTGTTTATTAGACCCCAAAATTCACTGCTGCTTGGTAGTTTGCTTGCCCATAATAATTTCCTCCAGAGGTTTTCCATGTGAACCTTCTTTGCCTCTCTACATCTTTCTTTATATATCTTTCTCATTGTTTTGATCTACTAATTTCCCAATCTGGCCTCTGAGGCAATTACTCTTGCTTCCTTTGCAATTCTTCTATTCTGTTCTCTCAAATGTCCATTAAACCATGGTGCCTTTCTTGTTCTATACAAGGATTTTCCTGCTGAGCCTGCTGGAAATGTGTACAGCAGGAACATACTCAGGCTCTCCTAGTCCTGAAGTAGTGAGTGAATTACTAGTGTCTCTTTATCCCCCACATGAAGTTTCACTGTGTTCATTATGTCTTCTATATTTGTCCCACTCCAATTCAGTTTCCTTTGGTTATACACATTTGGCATCATGGCTAAAAATACTGTGCTCTTTTTTTGCGTCAGATTCACAGACAATACTATTTCTTGGGGAAAGTGATCACTCTCCGGTCGAGGTTTTATGGAAAATGTTTCCACTAAATGGCACCTCTTGGCGTGGTCTGATCCTCGGTGGATGACGGAACATCGCGCCTTGCTTGCCATTAGCTTGCTCCTGTGTAGTTACCACGCGAGACTTGAGGCCCTATGGTACCCTTTACCTTACTTGCCCTTCATGTCTCTCTATATAACACATTCCACGCTTCTTAGCTACATATATCCTTGGCATGCCATTGAGCCTCATATACTTGCCTGATAAATGCTACTTGTTTGTTTACTTCCCCTTTTCCTAGGTCCCGATCAGGAAGCGGTTTCAACTATTGAGTTGTCGTGGTTCACAGTTGTGGGCCTGCCCTGATCCCTCAGAAGGTGACTGCCCCTCTACATTTATCATCTATTATCAATCACATGCACCACACACCACACCACGTTTATTTGGTCCTGATGAAGCACCACGGATCCCGCGTGACCTTAGATGTGCAAAACATGTCGACCTTTTGAATTACCCGGGCACATCACGCCTTGATGGGTAACATTCAACCTACGGGTTTTTTACTCTGACAAGGGTACCGCCACATTAAAACATATTTCTCCTGGTAACCCTTAGTCAGTTTTATATCACTGCAGGCACTTTAACACTCTTTTTAGGACTCACCCCACACACCCGCATGAATCATACGGCAGTTCTCAGAAGATCTCCAACAAAGTGATCCTTTCGGGGGACCCTTAGAGCATTACAGCGCCGGCCCGACGAGGAGCAACCGCCCGATGATCAAGCATGACTTTTTTCAGGATGTGTGAGGGCAACAAGAGGCAAAACTTGTTCTTCCCTCTTACTAGTGGGTTCTAGGCCTAGGATCCTCGTCTTTCTTCTTTCCTTTCCATGGAGTGAGTGACACGCTGCATCACTCCCCAAGAACAGTGTCCTCGTTTTTTGGCCTTATATCAATAAATGGACCACATCACAAGTACAGCGTACACTACCCAGAAGAGAAGAAAATTATGAGGCTCAGTGGGCTGACCTGGAGCAGAAAACGAAACGACCTCCTGCAGGCAACAGACCTCCTCTCTCCCCTCCCCCAAAATCTTCACAGGAATAAATATATTTATTTTAATTGTCTGTGTGGGGCTTGGATGGGTTGTTCTGTCTGCACCTTGGTTTGCCCTGGGACTTGTAGTCCAAGCTGCAGTATATCTAACTTATTCCATTAGTTGTTGGGACATTAGCATACCGGTGTCAGAGTTGGGACTAGATTTCGGCCTCCAGAGTGCCCTGCTGCCAGAATTTATTTGATCTACAATAGATCTGCCACCTTATATGAGGCCCAGCCATGGGTTGGGCCCATGCTTGGGCCAATCCCCTCCAAATTATAAAATACCATCAGGGAGCCTGCTACATTAAAGCAGGGCAGGAGGTTTGTACAGGGTGCAATTCTAAGAGATTGCAGCACAAGGCTATGTGTAAAATGAGTGGGTGTACATGGCACAGAACTACCTTGGAGGTGCAAGACCAGGCCCACCAAGGGCCATGTGGTTGGGCACCAATAGTGCAGTGGGGTTGCATTTAGCCCAGGTGCTTCCCATTCGTACTGGTAAACCCCAATGGTAAGAGAGCAGACCAACTCATAAACCTACTTCAAACATCAAATATTGTATCAAGGCACAATTAAGGGAATGCTTTAAACCGGTGGTACATTAAAAGCTTATTGGTGATTGCTGATCGACTTTTAGGCTAGATTACTGATAATAAAGATAATTGAAATATACAGGAATAAACACAGATCTATTTCTAAGCAATGACTGCAAAAACCCTAAAGGTAATCTATCTCAGCAATTCAGTCCCTGTTCACGTTTTACAAGTTAATATGTGATTACAAAGAGAAAACGATAATGGTGTGTACACGCTTTTCTGTGTGTGTGTGTGTGTGGTGAAGGGAAGGAAGTACATGCAGAAGGACAGAGTGAAAAGATAATGAGTAAGTGGAAGATGATGTTGAAGATATACAGGTTGGGGATTTGAGAACTATGTCCAGAGAAAACGGGAGTAAGTGTAAACTTGCACAAAAGTGTCATTTTACTTTTGTGAGTCAGGCCCACCGGCTAGGTCTTTAAAAAAAGATCTGTAATTACCCTTCTTTGGCCATGCTCCATTCAGAACTTACCAAACGTTTCTGAAAAAGCTTTTGCAGTTGTTTTCCTTCCTTTATAAACACACTGGTGACGTCCTTTTCCTTTGAATATGAGCACTTTCTTGTAGTCATCAGAAACGCTCTCAAGCACTCCATGCAAGCTCTGTGGTGAACAGTCTTTACAAAGCCCTGCAAAACACCAACACTTAGTTACATTATGCTGATGAGGTCCCCTGAAACGGAAAATAATTCTTTGCATGAATGAATGCTTTTTGCAACATTCCAGATGAATGAAACTCGAATAAGAGTGTTGTTGCATCCTTGCTTTTCCACTGCTTGTTTATTTACTCTGCCTTACCTCATTGTGCTGGAGCCTGGAATGTATGATGCGTGTCTGCATCTTACATCCTTGGTTCCAGATTCTTTTTCCAACTGTTTTATTTCCCTGTACCTTTTACTTAATGGATGTGCTGTGCTTCCTTCCATCCAACTTGAAATAAACCTCTATTTTTATATAAAGGAGCCTCTTACTTTTTTACACTGGCGACAAGGGACTCTCCTGTATGTTCTGCCACATTTCCTTGAAGCACAGGAGCAGAAATCATAAGAATCCGCGTTATCAGCCTCAGAAGTCGTTTCAGCTACTTCAGGAGCGAAGCGGAGCATCTACTTTGCATTTTCCTGCTAACCCGGCAAAGCTGCGCAAAGTATTGAAGTTTTTAACTATTTCTTCGTATTTTCCTTTGTTTTTCCTATACAAAAACGGCAGCGGCCCTACGTCAGCAAACCTCTACGCTTGGACCTATCAGCGTCTTCGAGGGCTTGTATTTCCTGATTGGCTATTGAGAATCTCCTCTATGCGTCATCGCACATCATCGCGCGTCACTGCGCATTGATTTGTAGCCATCACGCACCACGCAGGCCTGCCGTGTTTGTTGCCATAGCAACGCTTTCACCGAGTGTGCAACACGAAGGATCACTTCAACTTCTCCAGGCAAATACAATTTCATCGTTTGGCTCTGAGAAACGACAAAGGTACTGTTTTACACGCTCCATTTCATTGCGTGTGAGGTTACTTTATTTATTTATTTAATTAATTTTATTTTAAACATAAACTCGTTATTTATTTCATTTTTCTTAAAAAAGTCTTTTCTGTGACTTATTTATCACTACTTGGCTCCAAATTGCCTCTACCTTACAAGTTTATTTTCTGTGGAAATCTTCCGTGAGAGTTTGTTCTCTTTTATTAGACTGCCATCTGCTGGATATTTTTAGTATTTTTTTATTTTTTTTTATATTATTCTCAGACAGTTATTCTGACTTTGTTCTTCATTCCACTTTCAACATGCAATTTGATCCACCGTCAAAATTTTTACAGTCTAAGGGTGATCCACCCATTCCATGGACAAGATGGAAAGAGGAATCTTTTACATATCTCAAGGCCATGGATGGAGAACGCATGTCTGCGGAGAGAAAGAAGAACATATTTCTACACTGTCTTGGCTCCGAAGGGCAATTAGTTTTTAGAACTTTACCACCTGTAAGATCTGGAGGTGACAGTAGTGTGTATGATGAAGCAGTTGCTAGAATTGAAGGGAGGTTCAAACCTGTTACTAGTGTCGCTCTTAATAGGTTTAAGTTCTATACCAGAATTCAGGATGAAAAAGAATGCTTTGATGATTTCCTTACAGCTCTACGTGCATTGTCGTTACATTGTAATTTTGGTCTTATGACAGATGAAATGATCAGAGATCAGATCATTGTACATGTAAAAAATAAGAAAGTTCAAGAGCAGTTGTGGATTTTGGGTGATCCTAGTTTGGAAATAGCGATTAGTACTGCTAAAGCTCTTGAACAGTCTGAATAATGGATAAAAACATTAGATAAAGCATCTACTGCTTCCACCTCCTCAACTGGTTCCACTTCTTCTAGCGAAGTTAGTGTTGTTAAACCCCAAGAACAAAGATATGTCGTGCCTTCCAACAAGAATGATGGAAAAGCCAGACAATTCTATTGTTTTAGATGTGGAAACCCTGACCACATTGCTTCTTTTCTTCAATGTCCAGCTATTTCTAGACAATGTAATAAGTGTGGACGCTCTGGTCATTTTTCCAATATGTGTAAAACTTCCACAAGATCCTTCCAGGACACAAGAAGATCTTCTTTTCCTTCATCTAAACGTCCTTCTGGTAGAATATCATATGTCAATGATGATGCATGCAATGATCCAGAGATTAAGGAATTTGGTATTGTCATTGCTATACAGGAGTCAATTGACTTATCTCTAGCAGATACTCTTTCCTCTCCTAAAAGTCCTGTTACCATTTTAGGTAAAGTGCTAGAGCTTATGGTGGACTCCTGTTCTCCTTGGACCATATTCACACATGAGTATTGTGTTAAGTCTTTTGGTAATTTAATTGATATTAATTCCTTATCTAAGCCTGACATACGTGGCTACAATTTTGATGGCTCCAAGATCAATATTATTGGCTTTAAGGAAGTCGTGCTTACTATCAAAAATAGTTCTGCTAATGTGAAACTTTACATCGCATGGAAGGGTGTGAATGTCTTGGGGTGGAGGGACCAAGCGAGACTTGGTGTTTCTTTAAATCCTAGACTTAAAGATCCTGTGTTAGTTTTAGCTATATCTGATGGAGATTCCACTGAATCATCTGAATTCACAGAGATTTCTCGTGCCTTTCCTAAAGTGTTTTCTGACAAGTTAGGCAAATTGAATGGGTTTAGCCATAAGATTAAAGTTAAACCTAACTCTGTCCCTGTAAAACAGAAGTTAAGGGGAGTACCTATTAGTATTAGGGACGAACTTAGAGACATGCTTGACAGCATGGTAAAAGATGGTATAATTGAGGAAGTGGAATCGTCCGAATGGGTTTCCCCCATTGTTTTGGCCATTAAACCTGATAAAAGTATTAGGCTATGTATTGATTTAAGGGCACTTAACAAGAGTTTAGTCACAGACTGTCATCCACTCCCTAATATTAACGAAATGCTTTGCATGTTGGATGGGGCTAGTGTGTTTTCAACATTAGACCTGAGATCTGCGTATCACCAGATCGAACTCACTGAAGACTCCAAACAATTTACTGCTTTCATTACCCCTCATGGGTTATTTCAGTTCAAGAGAATGCCATTTGGTCTAGCTTCGGCTGCTTCAGTGTTTCAGAGAGCCATGTACCATATTTTTAAAGACCTGTCATTCGTCAAATGTTTCCAGGACGATATTCTGTTTTTTTCAAAAGATAACAGTGAACATCATACTCACCTTAAAGAAGTCTGTTCTAAGTTAGAGCAATTTGGCTTGACTATAAAAGCCAGCAAATGTAAATTTTTCTGTAAATCAGTAGAATATTTGGGACATACCCTCTCTGGAGATGGGGTGGTACCAAAGAAGAACCTTGTTGACGCAATTATGAATGCACCAGCCCCTGATAGTAAAGAGAAATTACTCTCTTTTGCGGGGTTGTGCGAATATTACAGTAAATTCATTCAAAATTTCGCCAACAAGATGGAACCTTTAAGCGAGTTGACTAGAAGCTCAGCCAAATTTGTCTGGACTGACAGGCAAGATATTGCTTTCAAGCAAATTAAGAGTGAGATTGTTAATGCCCCTACACTCAAATCTTTCTGTATAAGTAAGAAATGTGTCATCACTGTTGATGCCAGTTTGCATGGCATTGGTGCTGTATTGAGTCAAACTGCGGGTAAGGATGAGTGGTGCGTAGCCTTCGCTTCCAGAACTTTATCCTCCACTGAAAGGAGATACTCAGTTATTAAAAAGGAGCTTCTTGCATGCATTTGGGCTGTAGAACACTTTAGAAACTATGTCTGGGGGAACAGGTTTGTTTTGAGAACGGACCACAAACCGTTAGTAGGTATTCTCTCCCCTGGTGGTGGTTGGAACTCGACTGACAGGATTGCTCGTTTGTCCTCACGCCTCCAGGAATATGATTTCGAGATCATGTATGTTCCTGGAAAAAGCAATGTAACGGCAGATTTTTTGTCCAGATTACCATGCAGTATTGATAAGGTTTCCACCATTGACCAGGATGTTGATGTTGTTGCTTCCATTGAGGATTGTATTTCTAAGGAGTTTTTAACATTGTCTGAGGAGGAATGGTTTAGTGAAATGGCTATGGATTCTATTTGTCAACAAATCTTTGGCTTTGTGAAGGACGGATGGCCTAATAATAGATCCGTTCCTTCTGACTTGGCTTCCTTTTCCCAAGTCGCTTCAGAAATTGAAGAATTTGGTGGGTTTCTGTTTAAATCTGGCAAGTTAATTCCCCCTGCTTCTTTACAAGAGAAGATTTTGTTGTTAGCTCACCAAGGCCACATTGGCATGTCATCCATGAAGCGCCTGGTTAGGGAAAACTTTTGGTAGCCTGGCATTGACAAAATGATTGATAGAATGGTAAGGGAATGTTCGCAGTGCATTAGCAGTGACAAAATGCTCCATTTGTCTTCTGCTCCCCTTAAACCCGTGGCTTGGCCCAAATTTTCATGGCAAAAAGTGGCTTTTGACATTTCAGGCCCTTTTAAACAGTTACCTTCTAATGCCCGTTTTGCGCTTGTGTTGGTTGATTGCCATTCGAAATGGCCTGAAGTTAAATTTGTAAATAGTGTTTCCTCTCAGGTTATTTTGCTTTTCTTGAAAGAGACTTTTGCCAGGGAAGGTTTTCCTGAAACTTTTGTTACCGATAACGGTACACAGCTAGTTTCCGCTGAGGTTAAACAGTTCCTTGACTGCTGTAGTATTAAACATCATACTGTGTCCTTGTACGAGCCTAGGGAAAATGGTCAGGTGGAACGTTTTAATCGTGTCCTCAAATATTGTATCTCTGGGATTGGTTCTTCCGACGATTCTTGGTTGGAGGTGATCAGGAAAAGACTTTGGGTCTACCGCATCACGCCACATTCAGTCACTGGTGTGAGTCCTTTCAAACTCTTAAAGGGTAGAGAACCCTCTTCTGCCATTTGCCCCTGGTGGGTTAAAAAACTTAATAGGAATGATCCTAAAGTTGACGTCGAAAGTGTTGCCAAGCATGTTGAAGACAAACAGCAGGGTATGAAACTTGCATATGATTCCAGAATGAATGTTAAACTTCATGATTTTGTTGTTGGTGAGTGGGTGAGGGTAAAGAAACCTGGTTTCTTGATTAAAGGTTTCTCCAAGTTCTTTCCTCCTATTAAAGTAGTCAAGGTGTTTAAAAACTGTGTTGCCACACAAGATGGGAGGGTTTGGAATATTCGCAGGGTTGCTAGATGCCCTGTTTCTTCTGACTCTTTTTCATCACCATCACGAGCACTGGCCAATACGCCCCCTCCTGCACATGTCAATGTTTCCCCTCATGTGCAAGTTAATGTACCTCTCCAGACTCCTGTTCATAAAGATTTGATGTTAGACCCAAGAAAACTCCTAATAGGTATCTGTGTTGATTTTTCTTTATTGGGGTAAGATGTGTTGCATCCTTGCTTTTCCACTGCTTGTTTATTTACTCTGCCTTACCTCATTGTGCTGGAGCCTGGAATGTATGATGCGTGCCTGCATCTTACATCCTTGGTTCCAGATTCTTTTTCCAACTGTTTTATTTCCCTGTACCTTTTACTTAATGGATGTGCTGTGCTTCCTTCCATCCAACTTGAAATAAACCTTTATTTTTATATAAAGGAGACTCTTACTTTTTTACAAGTGTCTAGTTAGTATTTTTTTAAGTCCTACACCACTACAGGAGAAGCCTACTTCTTATACTAAGAGAGCACAGACATATTTGTACTAACAGAAAATAAACATTTCCTGAATATTGCCACTTCAGAAACATTTAAAAGTACGTGAAGTAGAACAAGATTAGTGCTCATTAGTGTGAATTGGTCGTGGTATGGTATGGTGTGGTATAGTATGGTAGGGTATGGCATGTTTTGTGTTGTGTTCTGTTATGTTGCCAGAGATTTCCTTCTCTGGGTTCTCTTGATTCCCATATTGGATGGCATTTTATACTGATGACATTTTAATGTTGATTACTTTTTCTATAAAGTAACATGCTCTTTGCCACCAAAATTGGAAATCAAGCAAAATGGAAGCATCCTACGCAGACAGATGACATACAGCACATTTTAAAGTTCAAATCCTAGGCATTTCTTCAGTACTCATTCATTTAACCAATATTAAATACAAATTAATTCCCGTCTTAGTGATGGATTAGATACATTTTAGTCGTATCAGCTGCACATCAAATTCAGAAAACACATCCAGAAAATGATACAGAATAAGACAGTCAGTGATTGAAGTAGTAGGAATTATGGTATTTGTGGGGTTGGATGATAGCAGAAAGAAAATATACATGGCAATATACTTTACATTTTTTTCAATAATGTCTAAATTGTGCTGATGGCCTAAGTTCATCCATACATCCTGAAAAGGGGACACTGATAGGGTTGTTGGTTAGTATCTTCATTGTTATGTTCTAAGTATTTCACCTGCTTTTACAGGCCATGGTGCTATCCATCTAGGTGGCACAATTGTTCTGCTCGCAGGACCGCCTCACAAAACTCTGGCTCCTCTCAAAACTGTTTGCCATTCTACTCCAAGTGATAATAGCCAATAACTTTGGCAATCTTTCCAAACTCCTGATACACCTATCTTGGTTGCCCCTCAAATCTAGACTCACAAAGGTCTTTGTGTTAGACATAGAGCCAACCACCTCCAAAAGCCATCCAAGTTCCAAGGAAAACTCACCACCACATGAGGAGCATGATCAACAAGTAAAGCTAAATCTCGAAGGAAACTTAACAAACAAGCATTTGCAATGCTATAGGTCTCGCATTAGGAAAGTTTGAGCTATTGGAATTGTAAATGACACATTTTTTATTTATGTGTTGGTTTTGAAAATAGCGAAATTAATAGCTTTGTCATTTACAATGCCAATAATTATAACTTTCGCAAATGTGACACCTATAGCATTTGTAATGTAATATGTGTTGTATTTACATGACTTAGATGTATTGCTATTACACATAACATTGGCATTACATTTTTTTTAATAATTAATGCTTAAATAAAAGTTATTGTAATGTATAATGGCAATAGCTTAAACTTTTGTAAATAACTTTTCTGAAGATTATGTTCAGTGTATTTTATTGTGACGATAATGCAAGAACAGAAGTGAAATATTAACATCTTTTTGTGACATTTGTAATAAAGCTTGAAACATTGTGAGAACATATTTGAACCAGTTGTTGTTGAATGGTTGCACAGATTGATGCTGTGGTGGCGCTGAGTGATGTTGTGGTGGCGACGAGTGATGCTGTGGCGTTCAGTGATGCTGTGGTAGCGCATAGTGATGTTGTGGTGCCCCTGAGTGATGCTGTGGTGGTGCTGAGTGAATCTGTGGTGATGCGATAGATAGAGTGAGTGCGATAGATAGAGTGAGGGAGATAGATAGATAGATAGAGGGAGGGCGATAGATAGATAGAGTGAGGACGATCGATAGATAGATAGAGGGTGATCGATAGATAGAGGGCGATCGATAGATAGATAGAGGGCGATCGATAGATAGATAGAGGGCGAGCGATAGATAGATAGAGGGCAATCAATAGATAGATAGAGGGCAATAGATAGATAGATAGATAGATAGATAGATAGATAGATAGATAGATAGATAGATAGATAGATAGATAGATAGATAGATAGATAGATAGATAGATAGATAGATAGATAGATAGATACATAGATAGATACATAGAGTGATGGCGATAGATAGTAAGTGCGATAGATAGATAGAGTGAGGGCGATAGACAGATAGATAGAGTGAGGGCGATAGATAGAGTGAGTGCGATAGAGAGAGTGAGGGCGATAGATAGATAGAGTGACGGCGATAGATAGAGTGAGGGCGATAGATAGAGTGAGGGCGATAGATAGCTAGATTGATAGAGTGAGGGGCAATAGATAGAGTGAGGGAGATAGATAGATTGATAGAGTGAGGGGAGATAGATAGCTTGAGGGCGATAGATAGATAGATGGATGGATGGATGCCCAAATATGGATTTTTTAAAACTTTTATGCATGCACATTCATGAAAAAGGAACTAATAAAGATCAAAATAAGCAATGTGATAGTAAAATGGTTCAAACTGATTTGTATATAAACATGTTGTTAGTTGTAATATTTTGTTTTTTGAAAAAGTATATTAAACATTAACAAAATCCACAAAATTAGACAATTTACTAGATACCCAAACTCAAGTCTGCCTAAAGTGAAAAAATGGTGAGAAATGCAAAAACTGGTTGTGCGTTTCTTAATTTAAGAATGAAAACTGGTACATGTGCTCAGATATAAATGTATGTTTCTGGAGTTTTTTTTGCAGGGGCAGGTTCCTTGCCCAACCAAGGTCGCCTCAGGAATAAACACTGTAAAAGAATGGAAGACCCTGTTCAGCTTTGTTTAGAGATTCGTGGCCTTTCAAAGCTGCCTTACCGATGCTTGAGATCTCATGTTAGTTGAAAACAAACCCGAGGCCTAACTCGCAATGTCCCCAAACATTTTCAAGGGCATGAGACCGTTACTTTGCTGGGAAGGTTTAGTATTGGCCCTGAATTGTTTGCCTAATCTTTGCAACAGCAGAGATTGAGCAGTGGGAGAAGAGCCTGGGACAAAGATCAGCTGTTAGTTGCAGAAATGCAGTGGGCGCAGACAGTATTAAAAAAAAAAGCAATAAACCTGGGATGCTTGAACGGGACTGTATGGCTTTATTGCACATGTTTTCCAACTGGAATGCATTACACTGATTAAAGTTGCTTAATGAACTAGAAGTATATATATAATAAAAACACATTTGGCGACAAAGATCTGAATTCGTGGCGTTTTTTCTTTCTCTTACTCTGGTGCGGAAAAATAAGTACCGATGGCACTGACAGACGGCCACCAGCTCAAATTAAGCTGTGCCTGCAACCCATACTGTCCTACTGCCCTCTTCACCGCACTCAGGCAAAAGGGGTTGTGGACTATCCAAGTCCCGCAAGTATATTTTTCGGTGTAATGCCACTACCGTTGCAGTGCTCACCGCTGGTATGGGGTGCCACTGAGTGGTGTCTTGGATTGGAGGCTTGTAGCACCCAAACCAAGTATTGCCCAGTGCCAGGTGAAGGGGACTAGCAGCGGAGGCATACTGCTCACAGCAGGGGCACTGCTTAGCTTTACTTTCTTATGAAGTGCATTTCACATACTCATGGTGATGTCAAAGTGAGGCCACGCTCCATATCTGTACCTGCTTTGACTGTCTTTGAGCAGGGCAGAGGGGTGTGTAACGGAGGAACTTTGGATCAAGGGTCCAGGAAAATTGTGAAATAGAAGCTGGAGAGCCGAGGCGCAAGCATCGGGAGGAGGAGGTTAGAGACTATGAGAATTGGTTGAGTGGTAATGATTTTTTTTTTACAGTTTTGTATAGCGCGAATTTGACCCGAAGGTATTGGAGCTCTTTACCTGAGCACCAGTTACATTACACAAGGACACATTCATTTTTGGTAGGCACGGGGAGATGGCGTGATTTGTAAGCGTGAGCGAATTTTGCGGATCTCGCGTTCGCGAATTTTGCGGATTTGCGGATTCGCAATCCGCAAAATCCGCGAATTCCCGCGAATTTGCGGATTTTTTTTTTTTGTGTTCGCCCGTGTTTCTGCAAGTTCACGAGGGTTTTGTACACTTTCGCAAATTGCGAACTTACCTGTCGGGTCGCAAGTTTCGCGAACTTGTTGTTTCTACGTGTCCAGCCTGTTTGGGACACTCTTCTTCATCACTGCCACTCTCTGTCACCACTGCCACTCTCTGACTACTCATGCCACCCCCTGGCCCACCCATGCCACCCTCTGTTTCATCACCACACCCTCTGGTTGTCCAGTGTACATTATTTTCGGCAAAGCAAATCACACCTTCCCTGCCTCAAGTGACCTGAATTAATTTGGGGCTGATTAATGTGTCACAGAATATTTTTTTAGCTGGCACCTGCTTCCTTAGTGCGCCCTGATTAGTGATCTTTTGCACTTGCTAAGTGCTTTCATTGTTGCAAAATTAGTTACAACACCTGCCCTGCCCCAACTGACAATAATGAATTAGGGGCTGATTAATGGATTTTAACTTCCAGCCTGGCTCCTGCTTGTCTCCCTTAACTGTAATTCAGGACCTTTGTGGCATATGTGTAACTATTCTGAGGTTCAGAGCAGGGTCACATAATAGTTTCAACTGGCAACTGAACTCTGGAGGGGCCCCTCAGGAAGCACTACAGGAAATGGCTACTAATGATGAGCCTGAACTTTTGAACCTGGTAAGTAGTTACTTTCAGTTTTGCTAAGATCGTATTTCTGCAATTTTGCACTTATTCGCGGGGCGCGAACTCACGCGAACAGTGCGAGCAGTGCGAGCAAAATCCGCTGCTCGCGGATTTGCGGATTTTGCGGGAGATTCGCAAATCTCGCGGATTGCGGATTTCCCGAAAATCCGCAAAATCCGCGAGCGGAACGGATTTTCCGCCCATGCCTAGTGATTTGCCCATAATCACAGGATTTCAAGCAGACGCAGAGACTACAACACGTTTCCCCAGCTTCAAGTTCGGCAACTCTGGTTGTCGTAATTTGGCCCGGCCGCGTTAGCGATTAGCTGTATTGCCCCAAAAGTGTATATAAACGGGGTCACACCAGTGTTCGGTGTGATACCTCTTGCATTACCGAAGGGTGCTGTTTGAGTGTACCACCACCCCATGGGGTCTTAATAAACTTGTTCTTTGCCTTTTACAGTTTCCGTGCCAACAGTTCTTGAGTGTGAGTGGGTAATCTCTGGAGCGTGTAGGCCTTGGGAACCCCGATTTACTTCAATTGGCGACCACGAAGGGACTCATCGGCGACTCGGATGCCCGAAGGAGAGGTCGTGACGAAGGTTTGGAAACCCGCCATGGGCGCGCGCTGCCACGAGTGACCCGAGTCTTGGCTGCCACGGTGTCTTTTCCTTCCCTTCCGATCTGACCTTCCAGGTGGCGCCGGTCTCCGACTGAGTTTTCGGAGTGTCTGTTTCGCTGAGAAAGTGCCGTTTGGCTGATTTGGCTCACAAGACCTTGGCAGTTGGAATCTGGACATTTGGGAATTTGGGTAAGCTTTGTGATCGGTAAGGTAGTCTTCGGACGCTTACTGAGGTCCTATGATTTGTGTTCGGTAAGGTAGTCTTCGGACGCTTACTGAAATTTTGTGATTTGTGATCGGTAAGGTAGTCCTCGGACGCTTGCCGAAATCCTACGATCTATATCTTTGATTTGAGTTAGCTAACATTGTGAATTTGTGATCTTTGAACTTATATGTGTAGTGCACTTCACATAGGAGAGGTGTGGCTCACTGGTTAGAGGCGGCAGACCCGAGGGCAGAGAACGGCCCGGGACCAGGGTTCGATTCCTGACGCGGCAGGGTCTTGGACCAGGATCAGCGGACTGATAATTCTCGCATCGGTGCCTACTCCGACCGGGGAGCACACTCGGCAACTCTGGGCATTAGCTTGCCTCATCTCCACAACGGCCCCACACAAACGCCGGGGATGCCTGGTTTCACCTTGGAGACCCCCAGGAGGGACTATCTCACAGGGAAAGCCAGGACGGGTTCCCCAGCGGTCTATAGCGCTACGAGGCCTCCGGGTAGCAGTGCGCTTTACAAGACACAACAATTTATTAATTTAATTTATAGGCAGGCATGTAGAGATGTTTCTCTAACTTTGTTTTTTTCCTCTGAGCGGCACAATCGTGTGAAGAACTGTAAGTGCCATTTTGTTTGGTGTCACGCTTTCGTGATACTTTTCGAACATGCCTGTTTTTAGCACACTCCGAGGAATGTGTTGTCTTGGAGAGGGTACCTCGGTTAGGTTAGCGGAAGCACAGCCGGCTCCCCCAGAGGGAACACCAAATAGGGAAATGTATATTAAACTTGGCCTTCCCCCTATTATGTACAGTAAATTATGGCATAAGTACACCAAGGCCGATCCCGAATTACAATGGCCTCTACACGGGTCGTTTGATTTAAGCAAAATACAATTTGTAGAGCAATGTTTGTTTCAGCGCAGGTCTAGACAAAATATGTTTGATTGTGTACGAATGTGGGAGAAAGCGGCGCGTGAGCGAATGAAGCGTGAGGTTGCCTTGGCGGACAAAGAGCAGCGCAAGGCTGCTCGGGATAAGGCTTTACAGCTTGAGGAAAAGGAGGCTCAGGAGAAGAAAGAAAGGGAGGAACGGGAACGCAAATTGCAAATGACTGGTCAATTTCCTATTCGCCGACCACTTTATCCTGTCCTTAATATTGAAATTGATGATTTTTCTTTGTTAGAACGGTCACCGCCTCCGTATGTTTCGCCGACGGCTCCGGCTGCGGATTCAGAGGACGACGGGCAGGATAAGTCGGACAAGAAGGGTATATCCGCTCTCAGGTTTACTACGATAGGTCCGCTCATTTACGTAGTTGGGCTCGTAAAGTGAATAAGCGTTGTGTTACTCAGGAGCAATTGTTAACAGAAAAGAGAGGGTGGTCGGATCTTGAATTGATGTATTTTTTGTCCAGTCTGGCGGATGAAGTTGTAGGCGCATATCGTGACCTTTCTGATGTGTTAGAACCCAAAGCGTTGTCAGTGTATCGTGAAAATTTGGCTAAAGGTGATTTTGATCTTTCAGATGTTGACGATCTGTTCGAGCAGTTGATCAAGCTGCGGGATGAGACAACCCGATTGAGGGAGGAACGGAAAAGGAGGCAAAAGGAGTCCGAATTGGAGACTAACGGGCGGGCTAAAGAGTGTTCTCTCCGTGGTTCAGATAAGAGTTCTGCGTTGCATGTTATGCCTATGCGTGAAGCTGCGCCTTTGTATGTCCCACCAAAAGGGGAAGGTACGGATGATGATAAATTGTCGAAGGATGCGAAAGGGTATTTTGTGTATAATTGGGTATATACGCCGTGGAATAGAGCAGATGTCATGGCATTGAAAAATTCTTTACCTGATCTTCGGAAGAATCCGGCGGCATTCTATGAGGGGGTGGAGGGGGCTATATCGTCTTGTGTGATGACTCTTGTGGATATAGATTTGTTTTTTGGGCTAATTTTACCACCTGATATGTGGAGGCAAATTCGTAAAAATAATGATGAAACAATTCTGGGGGGGACATGGAAAGAAATAAATGCTGCAGATTTAGATAGAGAACCAGCATGTAAGCCTTGTCAGCTAATTTTAGACCTTCCGGCAGCTATTTTGAATAAATTGAAAACACTAGTTCCCTCCAAAAAGATTGATTGGACTATGTTAATGTCGTGCAAGCAGAAACCTGATGAAACGGTTTCAGATTTCTTTACACGCTTCGAGGAGGCATTTCATGATTATAGTGGTCAATCTTTAACTGACGATACGGGTCGGCATTTGTTTGTAGATAAGTATGTGGCTAATCTCCTACCAGAGATTGCAAAGCGATTGAAGTCGAGTGAAAGTTCCTGGGCCACGGCGACCCCTGCGTCCTTGTTAACTATGGCTCAGTATTATGAGCGCCAGGAAGTGGAGGCTAAAGAAAGTGTGGAGAAAAAAGCGAAGGAATTGAAAACGAAGGTGATGTTGGCGCAGGTTCGGGGAACACAGGGTAGAGGGAATGATAGAGGTAGACGAGGTGGAGGAAACGCATCGTATGGTCGTACGGATATTACGGAGGATCAGTGTGCTTATTGTAAGGAGTTTGGGCATTGGGCCGAAGATTGTCCGGTACTTCGCGAACAGCGTAGTCAGCGTGGTCGAGGAAGTGGAAGGTCAAGAGGAGGTTATACTGGAGTGAGAGGTGGTGGAGGTGATCGTAGACAGGTTGAGGAGAGGGGCCGTGGCCAGGACGAACGAAATACGTTTGATAGACGGAATCAATACCAGATTTCGGAAGGAGAGAATGTGGAACACCAGGATTATGTGCATGCATAGGATTGCGTAGGATGGGGTAAGGAATCAGTTGAAGTGCCGGTAGATCAGCAAGGTCCATATGTAACAGCGGGCATTCTGGGTTCTACTGATCAATTTCTAGTCGACACAGGAGCTACTCGTAGCGCTTTGTCGAAAAACTTGGTTCCGAGGGCTCCCCTGTCTGGCGAAATGATTACGTGTGTAGGGTTTGATGGCACGCCCTCCCCCAGCCCATTGTCCAAGCCCCTTGCACTATGCATTGATAAATACTTTAGTTTTGGCCAATTTCTGTTATCACCCCATACCCCAGACAATATCCTGGGCATTGATTTGCTTAAATATTTTCGAGCGACAATACGTTGTGCTCCAGAGGGAGTGCGGGTTATCTTGAATGACAATTACCCTGACCCTGATAGATTTTATGCTATTTTAGACATTCCAGCTTTGGCCTCTCTACCGCACACGTTGTGGGCGACCTCCGATACGGATGTGGGAGAGATGCGTATTCCACCAATACACATTACTGTTAAGGAAGGGGCCCCTCTACCACGAGTGCCACAGTATAAGATTTCGAGAGAAGGTGAAATTGCATTGACACACATTGTTCAGGATTTGATTTCTGCAGGAGTTGTGGAGGAGGTCCCTTATAATGTTTGTAACAGCCCTATTCTCCCGATCCTTAAGAGAGACACTGACGGCAAGATCTATCGATTTATTATTGATTTGCGAGAGATTAATAAAATTGTCATTCCCCAATACCCGGTGGTGTCTGATATTACGACCTTGCTTACCTTGGTTCCACCGACAGCCACCACCTTTAGTGTCATTGACTTAAAGAATGCGTTCTTCTCCATCCCTGTTCATCCTGATAGCAGATATCTGTTCGGTTTTACACTCAATAATAAATCGTATAGATTTTGTCGTGTTCCCCAAGGTTATACTGAAAGTCCTAGCATCTACAGCCAGGCTTTGAAAAGGCAGCTAGATTCTTTTAAATTACAGTCTGGCGTCGCGCTCATCCAGTACGTGGATGACCTTCTGCTTGCAGCTGACTCCTATGCACAATGTGAACAGAGTACACTTGCGTTGCTTTCCTTTTTGGCACAAAACAATCACAAGGTTTCCAAGAAAAAGCTTCAATACTGTAGACCCCAGGTGACCTACCTCGGTCATCTGTTGTCTAAGGAGGGGCGTGCATTAACATCTGATCGAATTCAAGCAATTTTAGACACACCAGTCCCCCGCACGCAGAGAGATGTACGTGCCTTCATAGGGTTGACGTCCTTCTGTAGACAATGGATCATGGGTTTTTCACATATCATAAAACCTCTGCTAGCATTACTGTCCAAAGCTACACCAATGCCCCTTGAGTGGACAGAGGAATGTCAGAAGGCTTTTGAGCAGTTGAGACAGGCCCTTTGTTCCGCACCCGTGTTAGGTACACCAGACTACACAAAACTTTTCACATTGTACGTGCACGAGAATGATGGGTGCGCGTTGTCAGTGTTAGTGCAATTACACGGGGATAAGCAGAGACCATGTGCATACTTCTCTGCCATTTTGGATCCTGTAGCTCGAGGGTTGCCTGGGTGTTTCCGAGCGGTAGCAGCAACAGCGGTGGCCATACGACAGAGTGAGGGAATAGTGTTATCACACAAATTGTTGGTGTTAGTTCCTCACGCAGTAGATGCTCTGCTAAATCAAACAAAGACCCAATACCTTACGAGTGCACGGCTAACAGGATATGAGCTGACACTCTTGGCGCCACATATTACACTGAAAAGATGCGCTACTTTGAACCCTGCCACTTTATTGCCCTATCCGGCCGAGGAGGGTCAGGAAGAAAAACATCATGATTGTGTTTTCCTGACCGAGGAACAGACAAAGGGTCGTGTCGACTTACAGGATGTGCCACTTCCAGAGGTGGATGGGGAACTGTGGGTTGATGGATCGTGTCTAAGGCTGCCAGATGGTACGACTTCCGCAGCATATGCGATCACGACGCTTAAGACAGTGGTAGAAACAGCTAGGATACCACAAAAGTCGGCTCAGGCAGCAGAGTTGATAGCCTTAACAAGAGCGTGTGAATTGAGTGCCGGATTATGTGTGAACATATACACGGACAGCCGGTATGCCTTCGGAGTGGCCCATGACTTCGGGCTACTTTGGAGGGAACGTGGGTTCCTGACATCACACGGAGAGCACATTATGCACGGAGAGCTAGTGCGTGATCTCCTGAATGCGTTGCTTGGCCCTAAGAAAGTAGCGATAGTAAAGTGCAGTGCCCATAAAAAGATTACGGACAAAGTGGGCCAAGGAAATGCCTTTGCAGACAGCATAGCAAGACAAACGGCTATGTCCCGAACTAGCTCCCCCATGTACGTGGTACAATCACAGGCTGAGCGATGGAGTGATGCTAGAGCAGAAATACAGGATATTCAAAAATCAGCCACTGAATCTGAACTCGCGGCTTGGGCAGCAGATGGGGTACTAGATGACGAGGGTTGTTGGAGAAGCAAAGACATGGAGAAGTGGAAATTGCCTGCGGCTTACTTACAGGCGATGGTCCAGATGACACATGGACTGGCTCATGTCGGGGCTCTTGCAATCACTCGGCTTTTAACACGAGTTTGGGAACACCCCGAGATTGCTAATACCGCAAAGAGAGTAGTGCAGACCTGCCTGGTATGTTTGCAACACAATCCTGGGAAGGGGACCCATACTCCGAAAGGAGGGTTCGTTCCACCTTCAGCACCATTTGAGGTGCTTCAAATGGACTACATCCAACTCGAGCGCTGCAATAACCTGAAGTACGTCCTAGTGGTGGTATGTGCTTTTAGCAAATGGGTTGAGGCCTACCCCACGAAAGACAATACGGCTTTGACAACAGCTAAGGTGTTGCTTAAGGAATTCTTTCCTCGCTTTGGAGTTTGTAAATTTTTGTGGAGCGATAATGGGCCCCATTTTGTTGGAAAGATCGTGGAATATGTACTGAAGGGGTTAGGGATTCAGCAGAAGTTCCACGCTGTGTTCCACCCTCAGTCAGCAGGTTTGGTCGAGCGGTACAATGCTACGTTAAAGCTTAAGCTGGCTAAAATAGTGGCGTCTACATCGTTGAAGTGGCCAGACGCTTTGCCGTTAGCACTACTCTCTCTTAGATCAGTACCCCATTCACGAACTGGCCTTACGCCCTATGAGGTGGTGTTTGGCCGCCCTATGAATATCTGGGGGGTGCCCAAGCCGCGATTAATACATGATGTGCCTTGTGTTATGATGAATGATTATTTGGCACGATTAACAAATGATTTGCTCTCTATTCATCAACAGGTTCGAGAAGCGCTCCCTGACAACTCTTCTGGAGAGGGCCATGATCTTCGTCCTGGAGATCATGTCATGATACGCTCGTTTGAGAGAGCAAGCAGTCTGGAGCCCAGGTGGAAGGGCCCCGAGCAGGTCCTCCTTGCGACCCGCACCGCAGTACGAGTGACAAACAGGAAGCGGTGGGTGCATTCGACACATTGTCGCCGTGTCTCTCCGGATCTGGTGACTCCTGCTGTGTTGACTGATTATAAGGAGATCTTGGAGAAAGAAAAGAGCCCAGCTGTGACGTCGGCCGAAGTTGAGGGAGCCTTCCCGGACCAATCTGCTACCGGAAGAGAGCGCTACAACCTGCGTCCACGATAAGAAGATTTTTTGCCTTTTTAATGACTGGTTGGTTACCGCTCCAGGTTTGTGAAACGGAAACCGGGAATTCCAAGGTGGGGGATCAGTTCTGCCAGAGTAGCGACACCCGTCTTGGCCCGGAGAAGAAAACAACGGCTACCTCGGAGTTCAGCACCGTATTTTTTTTCCTTTTTTTAGGTATACACGCACGTGTATCTGAGACTTTGCACGAACATTCTTGAACTATGGCATCAAGGGCATCACGTGATAAGAAAATATTGGGTGCCTTTCTCTTTGTTTTGACTATTGTGGTGATAGCTGCTATAGCCTGGGTAGTCGAACTTGTGGTGCCTGTACGTGAACATTTGCTGCCGACTACCCCGGCACCGTCTGAACATTTTCATTTTACGCTGCCCTTTCATGAAGAGCGCCACCGCCAAACGTACTTAAATAACAGCTTCATTCAGATTCTTCACCATACACATAACATGACTAATACCTCAAATTGCTGGGTGTGTGGGATGTTGCCAGGGCACCAGAAGAGAGGGGGCACCCCACTTATTCCACTCCCGTTTTCACATAATGGGTCATGTAACGCTTGGTACACCCTCCTTTTTACTTTGAGATGGCCAACGAAAGGGGGGGTGCTTTTCCGTTTGAATAAAGTATGTTCCCATGACAAGGATGGGTTTCCCCGGGCTGAGGGAACTCGTTTCGAATGGGAAGAGTACAGGCCTGATAATGTGTCTGCCCCACGTGTATACAGCAATCAGCGGAACATCAATGTCTCTAGTGCCCATGTTATAAATGTCATTGCTACAAAAGCCGATTTATGCATTAGGAACAAGGGCTCGATTGCAGTGGGGAAAAGCGAATGTAATACCACACTTACGTTTGATAGTCCGAATGGCATTTCATTTGTTGCATCACGCAATACATATTTTATCTGTGGGACAAAAGGCTATCATCAGCTCCCATTGGGGTGGTTGGGCACGTGCTACGTATCGTTTGTGTTACCTCTTGTGTTCATTGCCCCTCCCATGTATCACAATGATTATACTTTGTATCACGATTTCGTTTTGAATAGGGTTAAACGAACTGTTGTCCTGGAGGACATTGACCAAACAGACACTGCACTGCAACAGTATGTGGACTTTAATCTGGGACTATTCTCCTTTGTGGGGGCTGCACTGAACAGCCGGAAAATCAGACGACTGACACGTGTTGTCGAGGCTGTTGCGAATGACACTGCTATTGCCCTGGGGAATATTACCGAGGAACTACAGATTTCCAGGATTGTCACCCTCCAAAACAGGATGGTGTTGGATGTTGTTTTGGCTGATCGTGGGGGGGCATGTAGAATTATCGGAAGCAGCTGTTGTGTCTATATCCCGGACAATTCTCCATCCGTGTATGATGCTATCTCCAAGCTTCATAAAATTGCAGCTGAAATACACCCGGACAATGGAACTTGGACACTTTCGGGATGGTTCTGGTCCATGCTTGCAACTTGGGGCTGGAAACTGTTGACGATACTTTGTATACTTGTGGGAGCCATGTTTTTCATATGTCTGTGTATCCAATGTGGCCCAGCTTTATGTTCAATGTGTTTATCAGCTTGCATACCATCAAGACGAGCTCTTGCCCATGACAAAATGATGCTGCACAAAGAGGTAACACAAATCATGTTAATAGACATCGAGGACGAACATCCTGATTATGTTCACTATGAGGTAGATTCAGCTAAACGCTAAAAGGGTCGTCTGTCGTAATTTGGCCCGGCCGCGTTAGCGATTAGCTGAACCTACACGTTGTCCTCCTTAACTTGGCTATATACGAAAACGCCATTTTGAATGTTGCAGCGGCCATCTTAGATCATGAGCGGCCTCGTGGCCAGCATGCCCTTTAGTCCGTTGTCCGTACCATTGACCATTCCAATCTGCCCAGCAACAGGCTATTTTTAGTACTGGTCATCTTGCACATGCGCAGTTCCCACTGACCCGTAAACCTTCAGGAATGTGCACCAAACTGACCAGCGGAGTTGTGCCCCCTCCAATGAGCTGGCAGTATTCCAAAACATGACCATATATGTCCATGAAATGTGCCTTAACTTGTGCCGCCTATCTTTTATTGCCCCAAAAGTGTATATAAACGGGGTCACACCGGTGTTCGGTGTGATACCTCTTGCATTACCGAAGGGTGCTGTTTGAGTGTACCACCACCCCATGGGGTCTTAATAAACTTGTTCTTTGCCTTTTACAGTTTCCGTGCCAACAGTTCTTGAGTGTGAGTGGGTAATCTCTGGAGCGTGTAGGCCTTGGGAACCCCGATTTACTTCATGGTGGGAGAATAGGGTTTAGGTACCAACTGAAGAATAGTAAGTGGAGTAGAACACCCAAGTATATATATATATATATATATATATATATATATATATATATATATATATATATATATATATATATATATATATATATATATATATATATATATATATATATATATATAAATATATGTATATATATATGACGCTCAAGGCTCTTCTTAACTCACAAGAAAGAGGCAGCGCTCGTAAACTGAGAGATATCACAGTGATTTTAATTTCGGGAAAAGAAAGCACAGACGCGTTTCTGCGTAAGCCTTCGTCAGTGTGTCAAGTGACTTACAAACAGCGTGTTAAATAAAGTTGATAACAATCACTGACAGTAACATAGGACTTCACCCCTTTGCACCACTACGGGCGTCATATTAGAATGGTGTTTTATCCATTACAAGGGTATAATTCATATCAAATCCGTAAATTATAACGTTTCAATAAAGCCGTGGATCGGCTAGTGTCCTATGTACAAATTGTCAAAACATGATTAACAAGCTAATACAGAAAAAAGGAAATAACAATGCAGTTCATCAGAAAGGATATGTCGTGACATGTATCATAAATTTTCGAGATTATAGAGATTATCCGGAATTTCAAGAGTTCTCAGAATTCATCAAGATTATCCACAGATAACATCATTTCTTGTCCATGATGGAGGTAATTTCTAAGCATAATCACTTTTCCTTGATTCCAGATTCTATCTACATATACATATTTACATGTCCTGAACCCCGCAATCACTACATAAGTGATAAATGTAGTGCAGGGGGAGGGAGGATGGGGGGGTGGGGATGGGAAAGGGGGTGGGAAAGGGAAAGAAAAGGGGGGTAAGTAAGTGAATGCCCTTAATAATTCCCAAACTAAGTGAAAAGAAATACAGTATTCATAAATGGCAATCATACAATTGATGGTTCTTAAGAGACAGCATTAGAACAGATCATCCTAAGAGAATCTATAATAGTTACGATATCATTTGCCTAGATGGTATGACAATTCCTCTCCACTATTAAGTCCTCTCGGGTATTTTGTAGAGAGATCTAGAATGTATCTCGATTCCAACCTACGGAGTCTCCTTAGCCGATCACCTCCTCTTACATTGGGTGGGACAATGTCCAACCCAAAGAATTGGAGTTTGGTACGATATTTACCATGTTCTTCGGCGAAGTGCCGGGCAACCGGATATGCGATGTCTACTTTCTCGATTGCCCGGAGATGTTTCAGGATCCTCAGTTTGAGTTGCTTAATTGTACTGCCAATGTAGCGTAAGCCACACGGGCAGATCAAGCAGTAAACTACAAACTGGGAACTGCATGTTATAAACTGCTTGATGGGCACTAGGTTGCCAGTATCAGGTATACTGTACGACAGCACTCTTCTGCTGCCCGTACAGGCCTTGCAGTGCCCACAAGGAAAGAACCCCGATAGTTGTTTCAAGGTGTTTGTTTTAGGAGTTGGTTTCTCCAGATGGCTGGAGACCAACATATCGCCTAATGATCTAGCTCTACTGAACGTAATTAAAGGATGAGCCGGTAGGTCCTCCTTAAGTATGCTGTCAGTCTTCAGTATGTGCCAGTTCTTATTAAGCATAGTTCTTAAATCCTTAGCACCCGATGAATACGGGGTGCTAAGTCTGAATTTCCCTTTATTTTTGTTGGCTTTTTTGTCTCTGCCCACTGTTAGATTGTCTGTAATCAAGAGTGATGTCCTTTGTACCTTTTTAACCTTCTTAAGTGTGTTCTTCAGTAGTGTATCACCATAACCCCTAATGGAAAATCTCGCTAGACATTCTGAGGCAGCCGCCTCAAAATCAGAGTCTTTTGAGCAGTTCCTCCAGAGCCTTAGTAATTCTCCGTAGGGAATGCTGTTTTTTAGCTGGGGAGGGTGACTGCTGCTGGCAAAGAGTGTTGAATTGCCAGCAGTTTCTTTTCTGTACAAGGTTGTATGGAGGTGGTTCCCCTCAACGTACACTCTCAGATCCAAGTAGTCCACTGCCACCGGACTAACCGAACCCGAGAAGTGCAGGTTGAGGTCATTGATGTTAAGAACTCTAATGAACTCCTCCCCTGTTTTTATCCCACCGTTCCAGACGATAAACAAATCGTCAATGTAACGATGCCAGCATATCACATTCCCTGTGTCTAAGCCCACTGTGCAGCTCCTGGCCACCCGCTCCTCCCACCAGCCAACGAACAAGTTCGCATAGCTGGGGGCGAAGCAGGTGCCCATCGCCGTCCCTGATGTTTGGATATATAACTGATCCTCGAAGAGGAAGATATTGTGAGTTAGACAAAACTCTATGAACTCAATGATCATTTCATTATGTCTAGCGAATCTCATCTGGCGTTGTCCCAAAGAATACTTGACGGCCTCTAGGCCTTGCCTATGATCTATACATGTGTATAGGCTGGTAATGTCTAAAACCATCAGCAGATAACCAGGGCTCCATGTTAACTCCTGGATTTTGGTCAGAAAGTCTTTGGTGTCCCGTATGTAAGATTTTAATTTTACCACCAAAGGGAACAGGATGTTGTCCACAAAACGTGACATGTTCTCTGTTAGACTGCCGATGGAGGAAATTATTGGGCGGCCAGGGGGATGTTCCATGCTCCTATGTAATTTGGAGAGGTGGTAGAAGGTGGGTGTCATGAGGGTATTGTTTCTTAAGAAGAGATGTTCGTCTTTGCCAAGCATATTGAGGCTGTACCACTTTTGTATTAGTGTCTCATATTGAGTGATACTGGTTTGGTAAACTGCATCTGTACACTCCATATAGAAGTTCCTATCTGCAAGTTGCCCCAATGCTTCTTCTTTATATTGCTCTCTGCTCATTAAGACCACATTTCCCCCCTTATCAGAGGGCTTGATCACCAAAGACTTATCATTGATCAGACCCATCAGCGCCTGGCGCTGGCATTCAGTGATGTTCTTCATTGAGGTACGATGTTCCGCTTTCCTGCACAGCAAGAGGTCATTCTTCATCGCCTCTGTGAATACATCCACAGCGTCCCATGGTGACTGTGGCACAAAAGTAGAGGTGGGTTTGAACATACTTTCCTCTCTTTCTTGCTTGACTCCTTGAAGGATAGCTCGTTGTGCGATAGTTGGATTTTCAATATCATGTTCTTGTTCGTGTTCTCGTTCTAATCGCAAATCCTCAAGTGTCTCAATAACTGGTAGATCTCTGCTACTGAGGGAGTCCATTGCAGTTGCTCTAGTGCCCTTTTTGTTGCTATTTTTTTGATGGGGATGCAGCAGGTTTTGACCCTTGTACGCCGGCTCTCTGATTTCAGCGCGGTGCGTTTTCTATGACAGGGTCCCTCGTTAAATATGCATTTAAGTCCAAAGGAAATGAAAACGCACTCGCTCGTGTTGTTTTTCAAGAATATATAGCAGCTTTATTTTCGGCCAGTAACCCAACGCGTTTCACCTTTACAAAAGGCTTGCTCACGGGATGTTGAGCTATTGTTAGAGTCCTTCTTTTATTCTCTGGAAACATAGTGACTTACTATGTCTTCACCTGGTGCATTGTGGTCTATGTAGTTTTTTGTGTTATTTAATCGTCATAATCACAAAAAGTGTTAAGTGCCCATTGTTTGTGAATAAAGTTTTTCAAAAAAAAGGAGGGGGGGGGGAAGTTCCCACTGTCTTGGTAAGCAGAAGTGATTTGGATCATTTTCTCCTTAGTGAGTAAATCATTAAACCGGTTATTACCGACTGGTAACAAAATTGACACCTTCCATGATCAAATAGTTGAAGAGCTATACAGAATAACACCAAATAAGTGCTACAATAATCTAACAAGACAGCAAGTGGAAATATTGAAGACACTAAAGGAAGACAAAACTATAGAAATAAAACTGGCTGATAAAGGTGGCAACATTGTCATCATCACCAAAGCAGACTATGTGGCAGAAGCCAATCGCCAGCTATTGGATCAAGAATGTTATAGACCTCTAAATAACGATCCTACAAAAGAATTGCAAACACAAATCAAAAGAAATCTCCAAGCATGGCATCAGAAAGGTCTGCTAGATGACAATGAACTTAAAATGTAATGTAAATGTAAATGTACATGTATTTATATAGCGCAAATCACTGACCGAGGTCGGTATCTAAGCGCTTGCTTAGGGAACCCGTCCTGGTATTCCCCTGTGAGATAACCCCGGCAGGGTATCCACAAGGTGAAAGCCAGGCATCCCACCGCGAGGGGCCGTTGTGGAGATTAAGCAAGCTATTGCCCAGAGTCGCAGAGTGTGAACCCGTGAGTCGAGAAGGCACCGGAGCGAGAATTATCAAGTCCGTGGAATTTTTGAGCCCAAGACACGCCGAGGCGGGGAATTGAACCCTGGTCCAGGGCCGATCTCAGCGTCCGGGTCTGCCGCCTCTAACCCCTGAGCCACACTTCTCCACACTTAAATACTTGGATAATAAACAACCCGCACTTCTGACATTCTATTACCTGCCGAAGGTACATAAGGACCAAGAAAAACCACCAGGCAGACCTATAGTGTCATCCAACAATTCATTATTGGAACCAATATCAAACTACATAGATCAGTTCTTGGCTCCGCTGGTAATAGACCTACCATCGTACCTGAAAGACACTACTGATCTTTTGAAGAAAATTGAACTTGTCAAATGGCTACCAACTTACAAACTAATAACTATGGACGTGGTATCTCTATATACCACCATTGAACACCAAATAGGGATTCAGGCGTGTAAATACTATTTGGGAAAACAAAATATCAAATATAGAGATCATAACATGATGCTCAATGACATGATCTCATTGTGCTTAAATAACAATATTTTTCTGTTTAATAAACAAATCTACTGACAAATAAGAGGATGCTCAATGGGATTTTCTTTTTCCCCTAACTATGCTAACTTAATGATGGGTTGGTTTGTCCCTTGCTCACTTTGCCACTGGATTCAAGCAAGCCGGGCTGAAGATGGCTGGAATGCCAGAAACCGGTCCTCGGAAGCTTGTTTCCGGTCCAGGGAAGGCATGGCTTGGCAGTTCGGGCTGGACTGTTCCCATGAGGCACAGGGTCAGACTGATTTTCATATAGTCATGTCTGAACTAGGGTGGCAGAGTGGGCTAAGAACGGTGATGGATTAAACCCAGATCTTTTGACTGGGTGTGAGTGTTTGATTGTTTTAGATGCTCCGTCCATTACCACCCCTTTCATACCGCTTTTGGCCGCCATAAGTGTGGCAGGGTATGCTCAGACGTGAGTCCCTTGCTCACTTTGCTACTGTATTCAAGCAAGCCGGGCTGAAGACGGCTGGAATGCCAGAAACCGGTCCTCGGAAGCTTGTTTCCGGTCCAGGGAAGGCATGGCTTGGCAGTTCGGTCTGGACTGTTCCCATGAGGCACAGGGTCAGACTGATTTGCATATAGCCATGTCTGAACTGGGGTGGCAGAGTGGGCTAAAGAACGGTGATGGATTAAACCCAGATCTTTTGACTGGGTGTGAGTGTTTGATTGGTTCAGATGCTCCGTCGATTACCACCCCCTTTTGTACCGGGGTTGGTTTGAGCAACACCTAGCATGGCACACCGACAACTACCAACAGAGACAATAAATTGTTCTATGGCTAAGGTTTATAGACGACCTGTTGATTATCTGGAACAGCACCAACGAAGACTTTGATCAGTACTTCAAGATACTGACCAATACCCCAACTAATCTAAAGTTCACGTTTGAAATCAGCTGCGAGAGAGTAGTTTTTCTGGACACAGAGATTTATATCGCCAATGACTCGCTGCAAACAACACTACACAGAAAAAAAACAGCGACAAATGCCATCCTACATGGTGAAAGCTTTCATAATGAAAATCTAAATTTGAGCATCCCATATGCGGAGTTTTTGCGATTGAAAATAAATTGCTCAAATGATACTGACTTTCAACAACACAGCAAGAAAGCTACAAATAGATTTCTTGCAAGAAAATATCCTAAGAAAGTTGTGGAGAAATGCTCGACAGATTTGTACAACAAGATTTACAAGAAATCCTAAATAAGAAGAAGAAAGATCGAACAGACATCAATACAATCAGACTAATTACAACTTATAGTGCAGAGAACAAAAAACTAATCAAAATCATCCACCAACATTGGGGAATCCTGAAGTCAGATCCAACTTTGTCTCAAATAATCGGTGACCACCCCAACATCACTTATCGGAGAGCAAGGAACATAGGCGATCAACTTGTGCATAGTCCCTTCAAAGATGTACCGAAAACAACTTTGATGCAACGCAACAGATTTTGGCCATGTAGACATTGCAAAGTATGTAAAATAGCTGCCATCACCAAGGAAATTGAAATCAAGAAGGGAACTAAATGGAAAATTTACCAGCACTTAACATGTCAGAGCCCATATGTCATTTACATGGTGGAATGCCCTTGCCACAAAAAGTACATTGAGAGTACTATTTTTTGAAGCCAAAAAAAGAATTTTAGAACACACAAGAGCCGTAACCCACAAAGATCAAACAAATGCGATCGCAAGACACATGGAGAAATTTCACAAGAGTGATTGGGAGAAATTACGATACTGTGCCATAGAACAAATCCCAAAAACAACAAGTGATGGACCGAATGTGGATCAATGTCACACATTCCCCCAGTCAAAAGATCTGGGCCCAAATCCATCGTTTTTTTGCACTCCACACCACCCTGGGTTAGACATTGATCCACATTCGGTCCATCACTTGTTGTTTTTGCAATTGCCGCCCAAAGTGCGCTGGGGATGCCCAGACGTGGGTCCCAGGCACTCCACACCACTTGGAGTCAAGCTAGCCGGGCTGATGAGAGGTGTTACCTCGAAACCGGTCCGGTCCTCGGATGCTTGATTCCGTTCTGGGAAGGACATGGCTTTTGTAGTTCGGACTGGACTGTTCCCATGGGGCAACAGGGTCAGAGCTGATTTGCATATCGCCATTGTCTAACCCAGGGTGGTGTGGAGTGCAAAAAAACAATGGATTTGGGCCCAGATCTTTTGACTGGGGGAATGTGTGACATTGATCCACATTCGGTCCATCACTTGTTGTTTTTGCAATTGCCGCCCTAAGTGCGCTGGGGATGCCCAGACGTGGGTCCCAGGCACTCCACACCACTTGGAGTCAAGCTAGCCGGGCTGATGAGAGGTGTTACCTCGAAACCGGTCCGGTCCTCGGATGCTTGATTCCGTTCTGGGAAGGACATGGCTTTTGTAGTTCGGACTGGACTGTTCCCATGGGGCAAAAGGGTCAGAGCTGATTTGCATATCGCCATTGTCTAACCCAGGGTGGTGTGGAGTGCAAAAAAACGATGGATTTGGGCCCAGATCTTTTGACTGGGGGAATGTGTGACATTGATCCACATTCGGTCCATCACTTGTTGTTTTTGCAATAGAACAAATCCCGGCATCAGAGAGAGGAGGAGATAGCCTAAAGACACAGAGAAGAAAGGAATCAAAACACATAATAACCTTCAGGACTCTTGAACCTAGAGGACTTAACCAACATGAAGGCTTATATGTCCATCTGTAGAAAAGAAAAAAGAAGAAAAAACTGAGAAAGAAAATGACAAAAAGAGATGATTAAGTGAAAGGACCCAAAAACCCACTAAAGGGTTATAAGCCAAGCAACAATCGCTCTATATCTGACAGTGAATAAGATGACAATAACAACCGGTATATTCTCACCAAAGAGATTTAACCGGTTTAATGATTTACTTACTAAGGAGAAAATGATCCAAATCACTTCTGCTTACCAAGACAGTGGAAACTTTCCCTCCCCTCCTTTTTTTGAAAAACTTTGTTCACAAACAATGGGCACTTAACACTTTTTGTGATTATGACGATTAAATAACACAAAAAACTACATAGACCACAATGCATCAGGTGAAGACATAGTAAGTCACTATGTTTCCAGAGAATAAAAGAAGGACTCTAACAATAGCTCAACATCCCGTGAGCAAGTCTTTTGTAAAGGTGAAACGCGTTGGGTTACTGGCCGAAAATAAAGCTGCTGTAAATTCTTGAAAAACAACACGAGCGAGTGCGTTTTCATTTCCTTTGGACTTAAATGCATATATATATATATATATATATATATATATATATATATATATATATATATATATATATATATATATATATATATATACATACACACACATACACACACTTTCTCGACACCATGTAGAACCTTTCCGTACAATTAGCGCCTATAGTGCTTGAAGTAGTTCAAAATTACTTACTGTTTCAAATGCATTCATATAGAGAGAGTTTCATTACCTCATGATGGTTATGCTTGAATCCTGCAATACGATTATGCAAAAAGATGGTACCCAATCGTACGGATTTGATGAAAGTTAGATTGGGAGGAAGGGCAGTCTCCCGAACACGGGCACAAAGTCTCAAACGTGCACTCCTCGAATGTGCTCAGGCAAGTGAAACAGCCGTTTTCAGCGGGAATGAGCAAGACAGCGTGGGCAAGGCGTGACACTCGAGTTTACTACATAATATCTCAACACTCGTTTTTCACTGTGAAACTAATGTGCTGGGGCTTGTCAACTTACACAAAATAAACAGACAGGCATGTGGGACAAGACTCATTTGCAGCACAGTGTGTGCACACAAAAAGTGGAGCACTTGCACTGCACGCTTGACGGTTGCAGTTCCAGCTTGTACCTCGCCCCCCCCCCCCCCTCCTCGCAGAGCGCTTAAGTGGTGGTCAATGCGAGAATAATGCGTGAATATGCATTTTAGTGCTGTGATCTGTTAGTCTAACCATCCATGCATAATAGTTGTCAAGGCTGTTTAACTCCCCCAAATAACTAATTTACAGCCCTACCCGCGCCAATTCCTAAACAGATGCAGGTACTCACGCAGAGTCGGTCTTGCACTTAACACCGCTGCTGTAGACATGGCTGAATAGATGGTGTTGAGAGTCACAGCAGCTGCTCTGCTCAAAGGCTTACCGATCCTGCAACAAGTCCCCGCTTCTGCAGCTCACCCTCGTGGATCAAGACAACAGACAGCGGGAGGGGGGCGGGAACAAAGGGAACGAACGGGACACGGACAACAGGAAAGGGAGCGAGAAGATGAACAACAGGGCCAACGGGAGGGGGCGGGAAGCAAGACAACAGACAACGGGAGGGAACAAAGGGAACAAACGGGACATGGACAACAGGAAAGGGGGCGAGAAGATGAACAACACAGCCAACGGGAGGGGGCGGGAAGCAAGACAACAGACAGCGGGAGTGGGGCGGGAACAAATCGAACAGGGACGCGGAGAACAGGAAACTAAAAAGCCAACACTTCCAAACTCCGCAACTAGTGGTGAACAGTGGTGGAAAATAAACAAGAAAGTAGTCCCTAAATGCGTAGATAATGCTGAGCAGTGGAAGGAAACTGTAGTTGGTCGGTGCTGCTTCCTGCAAAATGGAAGCAAAAGGGAAGTGACGTTTCGGACCACCAGCCAATGAATGAGCTCCATAAAAAGAGCAATGCAAGATTTAACCAATGGGAAGCTAAGAAACAAATATACACACAATGGGTGGAGTTTCACCACTAATAGGAACCACTTGATGCCTCGTAGAGGCGCCTATGCGAGACCTAAAAATGGAGATTCATTAATTTCCAGATATTGTCCCAAACTGTGGAACTGTCTGCCAGGAAACAATAGATGCTCTTGAACGCTCCTCACCTTGCATAAGATGATTAAGAAATTCTTGCTCAAAAATGTATTTTTAAAGACCTGATCTGATGATATAAGCTTGTTACTTTTGAAGCCTGTGTTTTGGGGGTATTTCCTCGGTTTTCCTCATATCACCCTGTTTACTTCTTCGGTGGGTTTGTCATCCTAACTTGTGGCTCCCACTACCTACTTGTCTAGTTCAAGTCATAGTAAACTTGGTAACAAGTACAGCTTCCCAATATCCACTGGTTATTTTGAGTGCTACAAATTGTTTAATAATTTGTTTCATAAATAATAGGTAAACTTATGACACCATCTCACAATGTTATTTCTGTAAATGGTGCCCTGCCCAGATGGGGCCAGTTCTACTCATCTCAGACACAGTCCCCTGCACATGTAGATTATACCGTGATTGGGAGGTGCAGTTTCTCAATATTCTGTTCTAATTTTAGGAAGGTTCAAGATTCAAGGGTTGGCACATTTGACCAGTGTTTTGTGTCTTCTGGCAAAAGATGAAAAGGCTCTACCATTTATTAACGTATTCTGGTGGACTACAAGCAATATCGGCCCGAATTTGGTGCAAGGATATTGAGATTAGGGAGGGTGTGTGTGTGGGGGGGGTGGTGACATCTGTGACTGTATTTTGCACCTAATTCCGGCAATTATAAACTTTGTCCCCAGCATGGGGAATAACTACACAGATACAGGAATACCAGTTCATTTCCTTGTACTTATGGCTGAGACCAGAAGGAAAATGTCAGTGGGGGGTGGGCTGGAGTCAAGTTGTGGTGGTAAGTGGGAAATGTAGGTGAAAGCCTAGGCCTGACTCGGTGAATGCGGTAAGTTTTCCCTGAAGAGCAGATGCTGCACTGTGCTTCTGTCCTCAGTCCAACTCCTGTATGGGTTTCAACAGTGTAACCAAGACACAGATTACTTGCGTTCTAGTTCAGAGAAGATTTGCCTGGTACTTTGGGCTGGACTATTCCTTCTGAAGCAGGATCAAGGTTGATTAGCATATGGCTGATACTATTGTAGGTGGGTAAAAAATTATGAACTGTAATGTGGTCAAAGCAATTAAAAGGGGCTAGGACTGATGCAAGCATACTGACAACCACCTTTTTGTTTTAATCAGAGATGGATTCTTCTTTTTCCACCATCCAATTACTTTATTCATAATAGTATTGGGTTGTATTTGAGGACAGGTTGTTCATTTAAGTATATTTTAAAGTTGGCAGTTGCAGTAGCTTGACAACGAGTTATTTAATGTTTGCATTGCTAAGGAGATGCTTTGGCACCAGACAGTGTGAGTGAGGATATGTGTCTAGAAAAGATCATTCATGTTTTATTTCTAGTGAGACAGGGCAGATGTGTGGTAAAAATGGAAGGCACTGAAGGTAACACGTTAATAATGAAGTTGTTTGGAGCAATGATAACGATATCTGTTTTGGCTTCAAAGATGCCCAGACAATTATGAGCGTGGCTGTAAAGACGGCCTACAGGATCTGCTCTTAGGGAGTTACACCTCCCCACTGATTAATCTTGCTGAATCCAACCTCGAATAGCCTCTGCTAGCAACATCCACCCCTGGCATTGCCACTCCTGTTTCCCCGGGAATGGAGTGTGCCTTGTGGCCTGCCGGATGAGTTGGTTGGGGGCTGGTGGTGCTACCATGCTTCACACTGCTGCAGCCTGTCAGGGGACACCAGCAGTTGCTTCTGGAGGTCCTGATCATGGCCCACTGCAACATCGAGAGCGGGCACTGAACATGGCAGGAGAGGCCATCAATGACATACTGCCTATTCTCATGGGGTCTGGGCGTGGGCCCCGTTAGAGGCCAAGGCGGTCTCCCTGGCAGCGGCTTTCACCCTCAAGTAACACATCGGACGGCTAGGACCCACCCTCCGTGGCGATGAGAGTGGGGGTGCCTGGAGGGGTGGTCTGGAGTGGGGACCCACACAGCTGTCAGTCTGGTGCCCATCAGCCTTGTGCCCAGCCTTCTAGTGCCACGTTGGGACCTCTGCCACTGTGGGGCCCAGGTGAGGCCTGTAATGTGCTGGAGATGCTGTGGAGGAAGCAGTGAGGCCCTGGATTGCCGCTTTACCTTATCGTGTAGGGGGATCTCAGCGATGGCAGTGGGAGAGTGGATCGGGGCCCGATGCAGCCTCCATCAACACTTGAAAGGTCGCCAGATAACTGCAGGATTATATCGGAACCCCGGGTGCCTTAGGTGGATTGCCTGGGCTGGTGCTGTGGATCCCTTGGAGGAGCAGGACTATTGGACAGCACCCACGAACGGTAGGTCTCCCCTCAGGATGACAAGAGTGGGGGGTGCCCTAGTGGTGTACAGACTTAGGGCCTGTCCTGGGGTTGCATTGGGATTGTGAGGGGGACTGGTTGCCTGCTTGTGCGGTGGCCCTGTGGTCAGGGACAGCTAGCGGCATCTGCCAGAGGGGGAGGCAGCAGAGAGGGGTACTGGCTCCACCTACCCTCTTCTTAAAACCTGATAATTCCCTGTGGAGATGGGGGGCAGTCACCATTCTGGAACTGACGCCAGGGGCTGGTGTTTGGACTGTTGTTGCTGATTTGAGTTGCCCAATATTTTGCTGCAGCTGCTCACCTTGTCGTTTGCCATCCCAACATTCACCTCAACTTGTGGCTGCTGATCTTGGCGCTGATCCCTTTGAAGTAATCACCCTGTTTTGACCCTATGCTCACCCTAAGCCAGTATCTTGTCTTCGCGGCACCTTACCTGCTTGAGACTTACTTGGGCAACCATGCACCACAGACTGTGTTGGGGACCTACAGGTGTAGATTGCTCTTCCTCTGCCACATCCTGGGGAAAGATAGACTCCAGTGGCATCAACAGAGAAATACCATCACAGTGTTTACTACTCCATGTCAGCCCATCCATAGACTCACTCACCAGGAAGATTTGGGGACTGGGGAGCGTTCACCTGAGTGACAAGAAAAGCCCTCTCAAGTGGCCCTCAAGGAGGCTATACAGGGCGCTACGGCGGTACTTGAGAGCCAAATAGCGGGAATCTCCATTGAAGTGAACTTGCTGCGCACTGATCTTGGTAAAGTGGCAGACAATGTGGAGAATGCTGAAACCAATATAACATCACTGCAAACAGAGGTGTGTCAGCTTAAACGAAAGGTCTACCAACTGCCTGTGGCTCTAACACTGAAAATCGAAGCTGAGGGCTGATCATGTTGGAATGACGTGTGCCTTTTGGGCTTCCCTGAGGGGTGAAGGGCCAGTCGGCAGAAAGATTCTTGGAAAACCTGTGATCTTTGGTAGATATGTTGGACAAGATACATGTGCACACCTTGAGTGAAGTAGACCCCTTCCACACCCACACTAAGTGGTGTAGGGTAGACGCACTAGTTATTGTGGTGGGGGTCCTCTGGCAGCACTTTGTGGTCAGAGATGATGGCACCATAGATTCTGCTGCTGTTGAGACTTCATTAGAATCTGAGTCACTGGTAACTGCCAATCCCTCAGATGGAGGTGCCTTAGACAATCCTTCCCAATGTAGTGTCATTGCCTTAGGAAACTGTTGATTCCTTAAATGGTATTTGAAAATGTAATGTCTGTCGGGGGGGTACTTGCTGTTTCTTCACCGACTCGAGGGGGGTGGGCCACTGCTACCACTGCTACTTGGGTTTTGTGTGTGAGGGAGTGCTCTCCCTCATCACTAATGCAGGGTAAACAGTGTGTTATATCACTACTACTGGTACTTAACGATGAGATGCTGCACATTTAGCCACCTGCTCCTGAGGTGCTGGGCATCTCTTTTGAGTTGTTGGCGGTTCTGCAGCAGATGTGCTTAGCATACGTTTTGTTTTGTGATCGTATTACACCCATGTGCTATCCACAGAAGTCTATGTATTCAGATTCAGTGGGGGGGGTTAAAATCTAGAGTTGAGGCTCGTAGTTGGCCTGGGAAGGCTGGATTGCAATGGTGAACATCCTGACACATCAAATCTTTTGAACTTGTGTGATAATATGGTTCAGTTATACTTGTCCTGGATATCGAGACATTGGTTATGTGTTTCATTATGATGAGCCGTGGGTCATTGCCATCTTGTCACAGGGAGGGATGCCTCGATCTACATTTCCATCTCAAATATTAATGAGTAGGTCCAGAACATGCAAGCTCATCTCCTGAAATGTGCAGGGACTGGACACTTACAATAAACATTATAGGGTTTTGGGAGGGTTTCCGGCTATTTAATCAACCCACAAAAAAATGAAATTATGTCCTGGAATACGCAATCAAATATCCCACTGGCTAAACAACAAATTAGATATTTAGGTTTACACATTGCACATGATATCACTAGATTAGCCCAGGTAAATCTTGATTTAAAAGGTAAAGAGATAGGAACACTACTAAGATCATGGGGCAGTCTCCGACTTTCGATCTTGGGCTGTTCGAACCTGGGCAAAATGTCAATTTTGCCAAACTGTACATTTATCTTTGATCAGATTCTTTATCCTTTGATCGTATAGCATTAAAAGCCTTACAATGGTATATACCCAGTTTTGTCTGGTCTAATAAGGGGGTGAGGATTGCCTGGAGGAAACTATGAAGCACAAAGTTACATTGGGGCATTACTAAAGAACGTAAGATCTCTCTTTTTTGGATCCACTTGTTTCCCTCCACTGCTCCAAGCGATGTCTAAAAATGTCCCCAAGGGTGGTGATGGCTTTCTTTTCCAGTTTCGGCATCCCAAATATTTCAGAAAAATCAAAATAAAGATTTTGAGATCCTCCTGCAAACTTTGTTATCAGGTTAGAAAGACGCTTAAGATTTCGTACTACAGTGTCGGTAGCCCCTATTTGAAATTCTACGGGTACCCCCATGTGCCTTAAAGATAGTCTGTCAGCCCCACTATTGCAAGAAGGCAATGAGAAATGGGGTCAATTATAACAAAACAATAAACTATTTTCATGGGACTTCCTTAGTAACATCACCAACCAAAGGCTGTCCAGATTTAAATATTATCAATTATCTAGCCGGACAGGTAATCTGGGTAAGGACGGGGATGGAAATGAAGAATATGAGAATGTTCTTCTAGGCCCGCTCCATCAACGTAAAGAAGTATCTAAATGGTACATGCTATTAGTAAGAGGGGAGCGCCCACTAACACCTATGAAGGAGCCCTGGAGAAGAGACCCGCCTTCGACCGACGAAACATCTTTATGGCAAGTAACAATGTACACCTTATGGAGTGTGGTTTAAGCTGTCCCTCTTAGGAGAAACCATCTGTTTACACTCCACAGAGCATACTGGACCCCGAAGAAGTTTGCAAGGTTGGGAGGTAAAGGTGTGAAAGTCTGCTTGAAGTGCACCTCGGGGAATGCTGATGATCTGCATATGTTTCGGCAGAGTCCTTGTATCCAGGACTTTTAGTACAACTTTGGTGAGACTATCTCAAAGGTCCTGGAGCAGGATATCAAGGTAAGCCTGGTTTTGGTTATTTTTGGAGTCCTCCCAAAGGAGAGTCCTAGCTGTAAGCTTTCCAAACTCCAATCCTCGCTCTTATATATTTGAATCCTTTTGGCAAGAAGAGAAATTTGTATTAAATGGGTATCGTCTCAGCCCCCAGTATTTTTGGAATGGGTTGACTCAGTTAAAATAATTAGTCATTTGGATCATGTTTATTTCTCGAGAAAAAGGATTCAATTTTGGGGGGCCTGGGAGGAGTGGGTTGATAAAGGAGGCTGAATCTGGGGAAGGTTGTTATGCTCCTCCCTATTTCCTCCCCAGGAATCTTGCTGTTGGCTACTCTAGGAATCTTGGAGGTGGTAAAGTAACAGACGAGGCCATGACCTCCCTCAATAGGAACTGGGAAAGAGCCTATACCTGCTTAAAGACAATCCACTTATTTATGAACCAAAAAAAAGAAACATTATATAATCTCTCCTTCCATGAGAGACACACTGCTGATATTGCCTGATTGCAAGAGATGCACCTCTCAGATGCAGAGGATAGTTAGTTGGCCAGGAAATGGAGGGGACAAATCCATTAAGCTAATTATTTGACTTTTGCTAGGGGTGTCTTTCTCTGGATACCACCAGGTGTTCCGTATTGCTCTTTAGTACATGGAGCCAGATGTTGAATGTCGTTATCTTCTGATACAGGGCAGACTGGATGGGGTGAACATAGTCATTGTTAATAACTATGGGCCCAACGTTGATGATGGGGAATTTTATCCAAAAGTGCAGGTACATTCACCAACCCTGGATTGTCGAGCTGTCTGATGTGGTGATTTTAATTGCATCTTGGATGGGGAGCTAGATAGACATCCTCCACACCACAAGATTAAGTGCAGGATTACTTCTTCACTCCAAGAGATCATTGCCCATTCTTCACTCCAAGAGCTCATTGCCCACTGGGGGCTATGTGACATGGAGGGATACCGACCCCACTTCAAAGGAATGTACCTGTTAATCGCCGACACATAATACGTACAGCCTATTTGATAAGATCTTATTGTATGTTTTGCTGGAGGTGGTGGTCTTTATAGTGGCCCATCTGTCCAAATACTTGTCTGATCACGCCCCTGTCTGCTGTGAGATCGGCTGGGGGAGAAGTACTTGGTCAGCTTTGATTTGAAGGCTCCTCCCTAAGATTCGTCAAGATTTAGAGGGCAGGGAAATCTGGGCAGAGGCACCGACAGGTTCTAATGAGACTAATTTGTCATCAACACATCACAGGTCTACTGAATGGGAGGCAATGAAGGCTGTTATACGAGAGTGCTGCGTTGGCCTCACCTGTGGGTTTAGGAGCTCACTCCAGGCTGAGAGCAGTCAGAGGGAGGGCAAATTGGCACATTTACAAAAGCATCCCCCAGATGATATAGCGGGGAGGCGGGGGAGTTAGTGGCCTAGCGGCAGTTCGCAGACATGCAGGGCAGATTGGATAAATAAACCAAAAAATCTCACTACCAACTTCTCCAGAGCGAAGGGGCCAGCTATAGAAGGTTATTGGAGTGGATCCTCTGGCAGAAAGCTCCCTGCTCCACCATACATCATTTTCAATCACCCCAGGGCCGGGGCGCATTCACGCAGGGTGGAATAGTGGAGGTCCTCAAATCTCATTTGGAGCAGGTGTACCACAGCCCTCATCCTCCTGGCCCAGAGCCCATATATGCATTTTTGGCCCCCTTACCTCTCCCCCGTCTGGGGGAGGCCACTGTCCTGGATCTCAAAGTGGATCCCAAACTTGAAGAGATTCGGGTAGCGCTTCGGCAATTCTCCAAGGGGAAAGCTCAGGGCAGTTAGGGCTTCCCCGCAGAGTTTTATTAAGCTTTCTCTTTCTCTCTTACTCAACGGCTATTGGAGTTTTTTGGGGGGGCTTGAGACGTTAGCGTACTCCACCGTCAAAGAGCGAGAACAAGGTAGGCGCCATAACGCAACCTTGCCTCACTCCCCGCTCAACAGTGAAGGATTCCGTAACCTTTCCCTGGCGACCCCACCGAACCCGAGCGAACGTATCCTCATGCAGGCGGACAATCAGACTCAACAACTCAGGGGCCATCCCCAGCTCCTCCAGGACTAGCCACAATTTGTTACGGGGAACCAGGTCAAAAGCCTCCCTTAGGTAAACAAAGATGGCATATAGGGTACCTTTCTCCAAGACCACTGTTAAGAATGAACCGAAAAATCTGATCTACGCTACTGGTCTTGGGTCGAAAACCAGCCTGGGGGTGGCTCAAGATGTTATCATCATCCATCCAGGTCTGGATTTTCCCCAGTACCAACCGGCCCATAATTGTTTGAATGGAGTCAATCAGACTTACAGGCCCATAATTGCCTGCTGACGACTTGTCCCCTTTTTTATAGACAGGCACTATTTCAGCACCTTTCCACGAAAGGGGAACTTCCATACCTTGAGCTATGGCATTTGCCAGGTACATAATGTAAAACCACCATCTATTTTTGTCATTTAAGAATAGGTCGGCGGGGACACAATCCATACCTGGTGCGTGTCTCTCAGTAACTAGATCTAGCGCCCTATCTACTTCTCTTACAGTGAAGGCAGCCTCATTATAAAAAGTGTGGGCATAAGTCCCCTCGCTATTGCCAGCTTCACTTCTAGCGTATTGTGGCTTAAAATACTCAACCCATGAGCTTTGGGCAACATTATTTTGAGGGCTTTCCCGGTGCCCTCCCCTGTCCCATGTAAAAAGATTCCAAAAAAATGTTGGGTTCTTCGACTCGCATGCCGCTTTAAGGTCCTGCCACCTACTCTCTTCCCAAGCTTTTTTAGCAATATACTGTTTTTGCCTATAATTTGCTTGAGCTGCCTTTATAATACTAGAATCTTTAGATTTTAGTGCTGGCCCAACTCCCCCCTGGCTTGGCGGCAAGTGCCATCATACCAGCTCTCCACTTTTCTAGGTTTGGCACTATTACATTGGCTAGGTTTACACAAATATGTTTTCAATTTAATAAAAAAAGATATCATGGGCATCCATAAAAGGTTTGTACTGGGGCCCATGCATTGTAGCCACCTCCATAGCTGCTAACACACCTTCCAGGCCTAGCACAATATCAGTCATAATATTCTGATGCTCTGCAACTTGACACCACTTAAGGTGGCACTCGTCATTTGATATTATTAAATCAGACGGAATGGATCCCCTGGGCATTTCATCCACTTTATGTAAGCCCAGGTTGAACACTGAGGTAAGGGGATTGTGGTCATTCTCGATGCGGGCCATTACCTCCACATCGAGAAGAGTGTACCACAACTTGAGGGGAACAAGTAAGTAATCAATATTACTTGCCCTAACACCATTATCGAAAGTTTCTTTGCCCATCCTGTCCGACAATGTATGGCCATTGGCAGCCCTCAACTGATACCCCATACAGAGGCCCTTCAACTGTATTGCAACCTCTATCCATTTTCTTATAGGTTTAGTAACAAGTTGAGGGACTCCCCACCTACAATCCTCATCCTCTGTTAGGTGCATATCGTCAAGACCAAATGGTTCGAAAGTGGTGTTAAAATCTCCTGCAATTAGTGGCAGTACATTAGATGGGGTGGCCTGGAGCAATACTTCTCGGCTGTTACGACATCCGATTTCCTACCACCTGGTAGGCCCCTAGCGTAAACATTAAAAATATCAATACTTAGATTCAATGGAAAGCTGAGCCTAATTGCAAGAATGTCACTACTTGTCCCAGGGAGTAGTTGGATGTCACACTTAATGCTCTGCCTAACCCATATCACTAGACCACCCATAGGATGCCCCTGTTGTTTTTTAACTGCAGGGACGAAAAAGTTCAAATAACCCACTTTAAAGACAGGTTCAACCGCCCACACCTCCTGAAAAAGACAAATATCAAATTTATCAATAAATTCCATCCAAGCAGGTGAATTAAGTTTAGAACCCACACCTGCCACATTCCATGAGATAAAGGATGTCTGGCATACTGGCCCATCAGATCTAAGAGCAAGTTCTCCAGAGACAGGAGATACACTAGGGGCTTGGTATAAAGTGTTCTGGTTTTCCAGTGGGCGCTCTCTTATGGCCACCTCTACACTTTCTAAACATATAATATTTTGACTGGAACCACCATTACCTTCGTGCCTACTACGCTGGGTGGTCACTTACCCTGCCCTCCTGCAACATCCTCCCCATTTCCTAAGGCTATGCTATTCAAAACAGGACTGTGGGACACATACCGTCAGTCACAATCCCCCAGCCCGACAAAGCCTGGAATCTATTGAACGATTCAGAAAAGGGGGTGGTGATGGACAGAGTTTCTGAATTAAGCAGAATACTCCTACCCAGTCAACAGATCAGGGCTTGATCCATCACCGTTTTTTAGCTCACTGCACCATCCCAGCTCAGAACCTGGCTGCATACAAATTAGTCTGTCCCTGGCCCAGTGCATAATGGGAACAGGGCAGACCAAACTACCAAGCCAATTCTTATACTGGAAAGTAAACAAGCTTCCGGGGACCGGTTTCTGGCATTACAGCCGTCTTCGGCCCGGCTTGCTTGAATCCTAATGGTGCAGTGAGCAAGGGACTCACATCTGAGCATACCCTTCCACGCTTGTGGTGGACAAAACGATTCAGAAAAGGGGGTGGTGATGGACAGAGTTTCTGAATTAAGCAGAATACTCCTACCCAGTCAACAGATCAGGGCTTGATCCATCACCGTTTTTTAGCTCACTGCACCATCCCAGCTCAGAACCTGGCTACATGCAAATTAGTCTGTCCCTGGCCCAGTGCATCATGGGAACAGGGCAGACCAAACTACCAAGCCAATTCTTATACTGGAAAGGAAACAAGCTTCCGGGGACCGGTTTCTGGCATTACAGCCGTCTTCGGCCCGGCTTGCTTGAATCCTGATGGTGCAGTGAGCAAGGGACTCACATCTGAGCATACCCTTCTACGCTTGTGGTGGACAAAACGATTCAGAAAAGGGGGTGGTGATAGACAGAGTTTCTGAATTAAGCAGAATACTGGGCCGGGCCGAAGACGGCTATAAAGCCAGAAACCGGTCCCCGGAAGCTTGTTTCCTTTCCAGTAAAATAATTGGCTTGGTAGTTTGGTCTGCCCTGTTCCCATGATGCACTGGGCCAGGGACAGACTAATTTGCATGTAGCCAGGTTCTGAGCTGGGATGGTTGCAACACTGTAAGAGCCCGTCCCCCTAGGGTGGCTCGCACTTGTTTCGAGGATAATCACTGGCTGTGGTGATAAGCTTCTCTTCTCCACCTCCGAAGGAGGAAGCGTACCCTGGGAATCTGCCTGGTGATTTAGTGGTGATCTAGTCCTTGCCAGATTTCCCAAAGAAGATCTCTTGTTAAATGGGGGATCCAAGGATAGTCTCTTTTCTGTGAGTTCTATGCCCTTGGCCAAGGCTGACGATACCCTGATAAGAAAATTATCTAGGGTGCCCATTAATGTTCATCCAGTGCACTTCCTGCCATTTGAACCTGCATTAGGCGAGGTAGCCATATTTGTTGAGATGGGGCTGCTACTTCGCACTTTTTAGCTTGCAGGATATATCTTTAATTAAGGATCACTGACCTTGGGCTGCTGGAATCGATGTTAGGGTGGTGGTTCGTCCCGTCCTTAACTGGCCTTAAATGGGCTTAAACAGGCCCTCCCTTGGCCCGGGCTTCGCCCGGCTCGTCCCACGCTGCAGGATGCTGAGGCCGATTTTATTCACCTGTGGGAAGCGTGGCGAAAGGGTGTCTCTATGCCCAGATGTCTTGTGGGCTCTGTAGTTCACCTCCCTTCCTTCCTGACACCAGACATCAGAGCCCCCAGCTGTGAGCGTTTCCCGCAGAGCGGGAAGCGCGAGAAGTAATGCAGAAATGCCGCTGAAAAATGGAGGAGTGTGGTTCTCCACCAAGTCGTGTCCCCGCTGCTACTCCTGGTAGGTCCGCCAAAGGCACAATTGTTTCCCCAGCTTATTACTACTTCACAAGTTACTTAAGAGAGGTATGCTTTTGACTTTGTTCAGTCCCTAGATTAAGAGATATGCATGTACTGTCAGAATGTCAGAAGTGTGGGTCCGTCCCAGAATGTACACAAAAAACAATTCAAATACCACTATTTTGTTTTATTCCTTTTATAGCGCTACTCATCCCAATTCGGGAAGTCAAAGCGTTTTACATTACATTTACACATTATACACTGACAATAAATGTACAGGATGTGTTACATTAAACAACAAAGGTTACAAGCAGTAGCCTCTCCTGGAGGGAGTACTGTCGAGTGGTGATGCAGGGTGGGCAGGGGCAGGGTGAGAAGTAGTAAACTCCAGATTCTGGCCTAACGGAGGTAAGTATACAAATAAATAAATAAAACGAATTTCATTGTGTGCACTGCATCGCCAAATGCGATGCTGTGTGCGCAATGAAATTCATTTTATTTATTGCACCACCGGTGTGACACATTGCGTGAAGCACCGGCGGCGCAACCTGCTGCATGATATTAACAAGCACACGTAAAGCCACCCTGTGTGGCTTTACTTGTGCTTGTAAACATCGCCCCGTTTCACGCAACAATTTGCGTGTTAGGAACATGACATGGGTGTTGCTGTGGGTGTTCCCACGCAACACCCATGTCCACTGATGCATTTCCAGATTTACAAGCAATTGAAATTCATTTTATTTATTTATTTGTATAGTTACCTCCGTTAGGCCATAATCCGGAGTTTACTTCCCCCCACCCTGTCCCTCCCCCGCCCTGCGTCACCGCCTGGCAGCACTCCCTCCAGGAGCCGCTACTGGTTACAAGGTGTAGGATTCACATGTCCTTCATAGCTCCTTGTACTATATTAGTAGGATTACGATCTCTGTGTTTAAAGCTGTACCCACTTACCTAACTGCATAAAATAAAAGGCGGTCATCTTCACGTTACTTGATGTGCATGCAGGTGATACATTAACCCTCCATGCTACTTTGATTCAGAACTAGAACTAGACAAAATAGATCTCTCCACCAAATGTGTTACCCTCCAAAGTTATCTTACCATTATATTATTCCCAGAGATTTACTGGGCACACAAAGATCTCTGCAGCAAGTGCATTAACTCACATTTTAAAATGCAGACTTTCCGAACCAATTGAGCAGAACAGATTTACTGCCATGTTCCTCCTTGTTGCCAAGCTCTTTGTGGCAGAGATTTTACAAAACAAGGGGCTTATTTACAAGCCCCTTGCGCAACCGGTGTGTCACGTTGAGTGAAGCACCGGCGGTGCAACCTGCTGCATGATATTTACAAGCACACGTAAATCCACCCTGTGTGGCTTTACGTGTGTTTGTAAGCATCGCCCCGTTTCACACAACATTTTGCGTGTTAGTGGGCATGACATGGGTGTTGCTGAGGGTGTTTCCACGAAACACCCATGTCCACTGATGCATTTCCAGATTTACAAGCAGTAGTAAACCTGGAAATGCATCAGAGTGCTACGCCACCCCAAGGGTGGCGTAGCGAGGCGCAATGAGGATAAATGATTTTACTTCTCCTCGTTCTTTTCCTCTTTCAATACATGCTTCATTCTACAGCTCGCATGGGAAGAGAAAATCACCTCAATTGATTGTTTTTGTGCCGGAAGGTGCCCCTTCCTGCAGAAAAACAATCTCCCGATGATGCAGGCATCCTTGCACCATGGTGCAAGGGTGCCTGTGCCGACAGATGGCAGCAGTTTGTGCGCCAGGGCAGGGAAAAACACAGAGATGCAACATATTGTTGTAAATGTGTTGCATTCCTGTGCTTCTAAACTAACGCAGGGCGGCGCAGCAAAATGACTTGCGGCACCGAGCTCCATTATTTTCTCATAAATAGGACCCCAAATGTATATGTTTAGTCCTATATTTTGCATCAGGGTTGACTCACTTCTTTGGCACAACCTTGACGCAAAATCTAATTTGTTAAATCTCGTAATGTGCTCAAATGCACTCATGATAGTCCTGCTAAACATATGTGTCAGGTCTTAAGACCTGATGTCATTTGTTTTATGTCACTTCCTGTAAGGTCATGGGTTGTGATGCCATTCCCTATGATGTCACTTCCTGTGATGCCACGTGCCATAATGTCACTTGCATACTGCTTAACTTGGTTAGTTTCCCCACTTTTGTTTTTAGAATTTGTGCCCTGGTACTAAGGGACGCATGTTCAAAACAGAGTAAAACCATGTCAGATTCTACACCTCTAAAGTATGTATTATTACAACAATAGGAATGTTACGGAAATACTTTATCTTATATCCTTAGTTAATTTAGTTAACTTTAATTAGCTAAACATGTTCTTGGCTAATATTTATTTGTTAGTATCTTTAGTAAAAACAAGCCGTTTATGGCTATGCTCCACATTACCTCACAGTGAGCTATGTCCAGAACATTTAAGTTCTCCTCCAGGTATGTTCTAAGCCAACGAAAGTCCGTGCAGTTTTCTGAAAGATGGCTCTACAGTATTGTCAAACCAAGAAGAAGAATTAGAACAAGGATTAGCAGGGTGCTTGAAGGAACTGCTCAAATGTATTCACATGTGCCGTTTATACATTCATCAGCTTCTTGGGAAGTCCATTCTTATGTTATTTTGTGTTATACATTTATTTTACATTTTTATATAGCACGGCTATATCAAAATCATGTAGCAATGCAATACACAATGTAATAACGAAGTTAAAACTATAATAGGGGCACCAATAACTGTAAGAGCCCGACTAGTCCAGCCAACATCAGCACCACGCAAGAGAAGTGAGGGAGACTGAGAGCAAGGAGGAGAGATGGTGTGGTGGCAGGGGATCTGAGAAGGTGCCGGGCTATGTATAGCCTGGATGGGGCATCTTTAGGTTTCTTTCCTAAACTGGAGAAGATCCTCTCAGTGTCTGAGGTCTTCTTGTAAAGGATGCCACAGATAGGGATCTGCTGACGTGCACTGGGGCCCCCCTGGATGAGAGGTCTTCGTTTGAGGCCGGAAATAGTTTTCCCTGCTTTGAGTTTTCTTACTTAATTGGGTTTGTAATATGGGGTACATAACAGCAGGGTTTTTGAAGAGCTTTCAGTGTGACACAAGGCGTGTAACTCTAGCTAAAGGCGGCTCTTTTAGCATGAGTTGATGCAATTGACATGTTATTTCTTGATAGAAACAGTACCAGTGAGGTAGGGAGAGCAATTAGTGTGGCATTGACAAAGCCAATACATCATAATGTTATATTATGTTGTGTTAGTGGGTTTTGTTTAGCGCACATTTTGCCAGGGACATGGCCTTGTAGCACTATTGGCTGCTCAAAGTATATAGGTACAAAGCAGAAGGCTATAGGTTAGCTGGTCACTGAGTAGTTGCAGGCCCCTTAGGCCTACCCAGGTGAAGGGAGCTCCTTCATTCGTTTGTATATCTATTCTCAGCAGGCTTGACTCACATTTTACTAGACGATCGCCAGATTTTGCTGAAAACTCATCACTTGCAATATGTCAGTGGGCACAGCTTAAAGAAGTGTCAGTGTACAGTACAGTGTATGTAGGCCTCGGCAGCATAAGACAAGCACTGACAAACTGAATAGGTTTGGCTTGCATATAGTGTGCCGGATGCTGTCCATCAGATGAGCTCTGGGTGATGTATCGTATAGGAATATAGAGTTGTGTGCATTTTGGGAGCCTGGTGTGATGTGCAACAAGGTTGATGCACAGTGATGCACAATGGGGGGGGACATGTCGAATTGCAGTATCTGGACAGGGAATAAGGTCAAAGATGTCCTGCGTTTTTCCATTCCAGCTCAGCAGAATGCAAAAAAAAGAAATGTGGGGCCAAGATAAAGTGCCCAGTCTTACATTTTCGGCGTCATCGAGGGATGTTTTTCCTTTATTTTGACTGCATTTGATATTCCTGCATAGAGGTGTAAGGAGATATGTGTGAGTGTTTGTTATGAATAAAGTGACCTGTTTTGTACAAGTATCCTTGAGCACAGAAAACGTCATGAGCATACATATACATCTTACACACAACACACATCCACACCGTAATTTCAGGGTCTGCTCAGAAAAACTTTGGAATGCTTTACTAAAAAATCTTTGGTCTACAATCAACTATGGGTCCTTCAAGCACACTTTGAATTTTTTTTTTTTAAGTAAGTTAATGAATGTCCCTCTCTCGCCCTGACTACATCCTGGGATTGGAGTTCAGCGGAAATAATCCTCTGGTTAACAAGAGATTTATAAATTAATTCAACATGACCTAACCCGCACGCCCTTTTCGCTGGAAGAGGCGTGACAAACTTCAATATGTCCTGGATTGACAAACTGTGATTACCATCATGTTATCATAATTATAGTTAAAGAAAAACTGCAGGTGCCAGGATGCAATTCTCTGTAAGAGTAAAGCCTGAGCCACCCGAAGGCAGGGTCGGACTGGCCTATAGAGCAAACAGGAAATGCAATATGGGCTGATATGACAGATCACTGGGTTGGGCAACTTTTGGCAGTTTGGGGGCCTGTTTTAATGCCACTGTTGATTTCCCTAGTATTACCACAAACATTTCCTGCATTAAACACAAATGCATGCAGTTCCCACATACATTGCAAAATACCCATATTGTGTGTCTTTGCCATCTTAAAACTGGCCTAATTTAAAAACTGTGGCCACTTTTTTAGCCATTTAGTTTTCTATTGGAGGCCACTTTTATTTTAGTGCCCGGTCTATTTTCTGTCCCAAGGCAATCCTGCCTGAAGAGGCACCACATGCCAGGGTCACTTTCCAGTTATATACACCTAAATAACTCGATTTTATTTATGTATGAGAACCTGATCTATTCTCAGGGGCGCAGCTATCAATAGTGCAGCAGGTGAAGTGGCGCCGAGGCCCAGGAGTCTTAGAGGCTCAACACACTCAAATGATAGTTGTATTTTATATGGTAGCTAGTAAATGCTAGGCGGGGCACCATTATACATTGCTTGCACCAGGGCCCATTTCTACACCACTGTCACTTCTGTCCCGATAGAATGCCATGAAATTGGGAGATACGTGAAGATATCAAATCAGTAGCAATTCAGTCTAATTTTCTTGGGGGTTTCACTGAATAACAGCTACATATTTTAAAAGTCATTCGAGGATTGTATTCATTCCTCTCTCAATACCTTAATTACTGGGAGACAAGTTGACAGTAAATGCTGAGCGCCCTGGTCTTCTATTTTCTGTATCCCCGCATTCAGTTTGTTCTCCATATCTTCAGTGGGAGTGTTTCTTTCGGCTAAGTTATCTTTTGTGGTTCTATAAAATGAAGATTATAGAAATGATATGATGAAAATGAAGAATGGTAATAATATATCAGCAAACTGAAATGACATTTTGCATTGCTGAATTTTTCAATTCCGTTTTACAAATATGGCTTTGGCTAGACCTCCAAGCATGGGGAGCGTGGTGTAACACATTTTCAAGTGGCAGGTAACATCCAAGCCAGAGTTGGTGAAGATCTTGTAAAAGTCCCCAACTAAACCAAGAGGGGGAGTTGCATCGTTCTCCTTACCTAGGTCAGAGTGTGGTTAATGACTGGGTAGTCTTTATAATGGTTGATGTTCAAGGAAAATAAATAATTGCATGTTTATAGGTATGCCTTGACAAGGTGGTAACATTTCAGGTTTGGAGGCAAACCCTCTCCTGAACAGAAGATATAATCTTTTTATTGTCTGTGAAGTTGAGTAATATGAATCTTATTGTGGATACCAAATGTGTTAAAGTAAAAGGAGTGTGAAAAGGCATCCCCTGTGGTGTGCAATAGAGAGAGTCAGGCTGTCCCACCTTCTCTCAACCCAATCCAATCCTCAAAGCAAACTGGGCTTTAGAGGTGCCTGCTGCCTTATGAGGCCGTTATTTTTTGTGTTCAATAGGAGGTAGGGCAGTTCCTCTCTGTTCTCATGTGAACTCGCTGACAACTCATTGGATCTCACCCCTCTTAGGTATTCTACAACAAATCCCCGAGAAGAGGCATCTCAGGAGTAACAGGGTGGTGAGGCTTCAAGGGAGTATAACCAGCTTTTAAGGATGGATGTTCAACCAGATCTCAGCTAACATCTGGTTGACAACACATTAGCATTGATAGCCAAGAATGTGATAGTTCTACAAGCAATCCAGTACAACTCTTACTTAGTGGGAATTAGTAACTTCTGAACTCTGTGCCTGGTGCTTTTGTGATTCAGGCATTATAAAAACCAAGGGGCTCATTAGGATTGCGGATAATCCGCATCCTCTGGGCCGACGGAAGCCACCGCCGGCCCGGAGGATGCGGATTATTCGCTGCGGACTGGAAAAAGACCCCCGCCGGATTAGGATGGCTGGGGGATCTATTTTCCGTCCGCCGCTTTTCCGCGGCAGTCGCCTTCCGACCGCGGTGGGAAAGCTCTAACGTGGTTGGCAGTGTCTATCAGACACCGCCAGCCATATTAGGATAGCAGTGGTCCTATGCCTTTCCACGGCGGCATTTCCTCAGTGGAAAGGCATACAGTGTTGTCTTCGGGGGCCCGTTGCGGGCCCCCTGTGGTGAAGGGGGGTGGGGGGTGCACGTGGGCGGTGCACATGGAGGATACCTATGGTACTCCCCTGCCTTTCCGTGCACGAAGCGGCAGGCACCACGCGGTGCCTGCAGCTTCGTGCATGCAAAGGTAAACATGTTTTTTTTAACATTGCGGCGTGTGCTGCTTCAAGCAGCACCCGCCGCAATGTTAAAAATACAGGATGTGACCGCCAGGGTGGCGGTCACATCCTAATTAGCACGGAGGGACCGTCACTGCCCCTGCGGACGGTCCCTCCTCCTCTGGGGTGGCGGACAGACGCATGTCCGTCCGCCATCCTGATAGGCCCCCAAGTACATTATACTAACAGTCTCTCAATTGCAGTACACCTGGTGCTATAGGTCCTCACTGACAAACGCCTTCAATTTGATTCTGACCGATGTGTCTGGATCCTGGATGCAAATTTTAGGTTGCCTTCTAAGCTAGGATTTTTTTTACAGCATGTAATATTGTTGTTTTTTCTTCCTAAATTCTCAAGGGTGCAGTTTTGTGATGCTTCATCCCTGCCACATACACGTTTTGACAATTCATTTCCATGTTGGTATTTTTCTGTCATGGAATTATTTATACAATTTTTGTTTTCCTGGAATGTATTGGTGTATCTTTGCACAAAGGTGCACATTTTGTAGACTTTACATGGCTTTATAAGCAGTCAAAAGTTAAAACAAAAAACTGTTTTGTAGAATAATTTTCCTTTTAAATGTTTTTAAGGTAAAGTGTATAAAGCAAAATCAGGTCCATCCATATTAAATTGTACACACCAATATGATCTGAATATTGTGGTTAATCCTACAACCTCAAACTAAGTCATTGTAATCAGAGAAGTGAATCTCTAATGAGTTCTTAATAAGTATGAGAGCGTGTTTGAAGACAGAGTTGGAGAAGCCAAATGATATGTTCATAGAACATGATATGTTCATAGAACATATCATTTGGCTTCTCCAACTCTGTCTTCAAACACGCTATCATACTTATTAAGAACTCATTATTCAACACTCTCATACCTATTAAGAACTCATTACTCAACGAGTAGTATATCTCCCTGGCACAGCCACTTTTCTTAACGCCATAGAATAGCATTAAGAAAAGTGGCTGTGCCAGTGAGATATACTACTCGTTGAGTCTCAATTGCCATTAGAAATGAGGCAAAGGCTTTGTTGAGCCAGATGATCAAAGATCGAGTAATTTCTCCTGTGGTAATCACCAAGAAAGCACATGGATCGTTGCGACTTTGTGTGAATCATCGAAGTCTTAATGCACATGTTGTTTTTGATTGTTTTCCAGTTTCTAACATCAACAACAGGATATTGATGTTATCTGGATGTAAGTACTTTTCAAAGTTAGACAAGAGAAGTGCCTACTACCAGATGAAATTCCATTCAAAATCTAAGGCACTAATGGCGTTCATCGTTTACCAATTTCGGCTGCTAGTGTTCTTTAAAGACTCATGTCAGATGTTCCTTCAGGACTCAAAAATGCCATGTGCTTTCAGGATTATATCGTGATATTCAGTAACTTTATTGAAACACAAAACAAACACGAACCATTTCTGAGTACAATTGTGATTCAGGCCTTATAATCTGCAAGACAAAGTGCAGATTTTTACAAAATGAAATAGAATAATTAGGGTACCACAGGGAGAAACTCAGGTTGTTCATGGGCTTGTTAGAATGTTATTCTAAATTCATAAATATTTTTCACAACTTGAGAGTATTATTGAGGAGAGGGAGAAAATTTGAATGGGGAGAGGAGCAACAGATAGGGTGTAGGTGAATGTGTTTAAAAAAATCTTAACAGAAGATGCATGCACCAAGGGAATTGAAGTGTTTCTTTTCCAGTTGCATGGAAGAGTGTAAAAGTCTGTAACTTTTGCTTCTCAGTCTCTGTCAATTGTTGAGAGAAATTACCCGGTCATAGAATGAGAAGCATTAGCTTGCAGTATGGTTCATCACTCATTTTCGTACTAATATATGGGGCACCAAAATTGAACTACTGACTGTTCACAAGCCATTGTTTAGGGTATTAACACCATGTGGAAATAGTAATTGCTCTGCGACATTAATGAGATTAGCAGCTAAATTCCAAAAGTGTAGTTATATGCTGGAGTTTATTCCTGGGTGGAAGAATAAGATTGTGGATTATTTGTGCAGGGTCCCTGTATTTACTGTAGAGAAAAGCAATTTGGAGATGAAGGAGTTTGTGGCAAGTGTAGGGGATGCCATGGAAGGATTTGTAACATCTTTATCTAAGGACGATTGGAATCAGTCAATGAGAGAAGATAACACTTTGTTTTAATGAAAAATGCAAAAAGCAAAAAGCAAAAAGCAGGAAGAGTAGACGTCCTAAAGGGGCTTGACCATATTTTAAGATTGATGGTGAGTTGTTCATGTGTGAAGATTATCGGAGGCAACGGGTTTGTGCCTCAGTGTGGTATTAGGGAAAAATTCATAGCATTGGCCCATGAAGGACACTAAGGGCAAACCGTAATAATGAAACAGTTTAAAGAAAGGTTTTGGTGGTCTGTTTAGATGAGCAAGTCACAAGCGGGGCCACGAACTGTTAAGTGTGTACAGAAGCAGAGAAGCGACTGAAGGTAGAGTTGGATGTGGTGAGTGATGACCAGCACTTATGTAACACAAAAATAGTGTTGGATAAACTGTGTCTGGATTTTCTTGGTCCATTTTTGCTTGTACCTGAGCAGGAGAGGCATGCGGCTGTGTCGGTGAATGTCAGTTAGAAATGGGTTAAAGTCGTGTCCATGAGCAATAGCACCATGCAGACTACGGTTAGTGCATTGAGAGAGATGTTCAGAAGAGAAGGCATTCCATTCGGCTTCATAATGGACAATAGCATGTAATTGCTGTCTGTCTGGAGAGATGAAAACGTTTTTGAATGGCTGTGGTTTTAAACATTTTCGCCAGCTTTATACAATCTACAAGGCAATGTCACATGAAAAGGTTAAGCATGTTGGTTAAAGGAACCATGGAATTGGCTACAAAAGTTCAAAATTGAAGGAACAGGAAGCAGTAAGAGAGGCGTTATAGGGCACATCGCACTACAGTAAATCTGTTGCCTGGATAGTCACATTTTAAAAGTGATGAAGGCGAGGTCTCCTGGAACAAAGTTTGTTTCAACATGAATGCCTGCAATTAAGTTGGAATGAGATGACAGGCATGCAAGTTACACAGTTGTAGGACATAGAACATCAGTAGGGGAATGTGTTAAGATGAAACCTGCCAATCAGACCAAGGGTTATTCAAGTTCAAGGGGCCATAAAAAGTAAGAACTGTAGGTGGTAATTGAGTAAGAACAGTCAATAGTTAGATATAGAATTTGAGATGGATAGCTTTTTTTCAAAAAGGTAGATTGCACAGAGGAATAGAGGATGAAGGATGTAGTGTATGGTCATTTATTGATGAATCAAACTTGAATGATTGCATTGAGCAAAGGTGGAGAGTGAATGATGGACATGGAGCAAGCTGCCTGATGTCTGGAGGCAGAGCTGCAGGTGATAGTGCCTGTACCATTTGTTTAACTAATTGCACAGGATCTTCATCATGGAGACAAGAACATGTCAGGTCACGCAGATCACCAAAGTGGTTGGATAATTTTGTAGGCAACTTACCAGTCTAGCTCACCACTGGCATCCTTACCTGCCTCTAGGTTATGCTCTAATTTATGCTGTACATTTATGTCTTCATTATGATTTTTTGTGTACGTCTATTCAGAGTTTGAGGTCATTTTTTCATAATCATGTACATGTGAATTAGTTTGGCTATAAAACATTTTCTTGTGACACATTCATCCATGTTCGTTTAATTGCAATGTTTTGCATAAAGACAGAAGATAAGTTGTAACTTTAAATCTTTTGGAATGATAGTATTCTTGATTTACTACTATCTCCTTCCAATCACAATAAAAAGAAACCTTTGCAATGCTTGTCTACACACTATATCTCTAACATATTTCCCTACACCATGTGTAACTACACAGAACTATACAAAAGCAGTAATTAGGCGAGGAATAGTTGTTTTCTTCGTACAATTAAACCAAGTTTACACTTAGAACAAAATTATAATGTAAGCAGTGCTACTTTTAGTGTAGCTTGCTCAGCATAAAAGCACATTTTATCATGTTGATCAGTCACATGTCGGGACATAGCAGGATAATGATATTGGCCTTCCAGACTGGAGTACGTATCTCAACCTTCAGAAAAAACATGGAAACACAGCTTTATAAGTTGCACATTTCTACACCCATCATTTTCTTTTTTTTTTCCTGGGGCACTAGAAAAGTTGTTACCTTTACCCTAACCCTCGTATAAGTGTCACAAAGCACAAATGGGTTTAATCCAGCCCCTGCACCTCCTTGAGTTCTACTTAGTTTTACATTGGGCCAGCATGTGCATTTTTGAAGCAGAATTGGCCTGACATGAAAGAAACATTGTCTACACTGTTAAGGAAAACTATTCTTTTCTTAGAAACAAACATTATCATGTGCCATCATTGGGATTGAAAGCCATTACTAGAACACCGGACAGACATATGACGCCTTAATCATATTCCCCAATGAATGCCAAACTTCAGGGGCCAGTATGTCTGAACTGGCCGACCTTAGTCAAGATTTCCACTTGACAGGACCATTCATGGGAGCCAAGGTGTCTATAGAATCCCCTGGATCAAACATTGCTAACAAGTAAATAGGATTTACAACCCACTGGCCAGCTGTTGGTATAAAAGTGGATATCCCGGGATCAGTTAGGGTTTAGAAGCCCGTACTAATGGTTGTGGAATCAGGATGACTGGCAACATGTAACAGAATGACACCCTAAGGCCCAGAGTGAAGAGAAAAGTCTCTATGTCCCTCTGGAGATGGTTTGAACAGTACCTTGTAGCTTGTCGTGGATACAGATTTGAACACTCTCAACCCAGGTCTACATCTCATGAGCTCAAAACCTTGTAGTGTTGAAGAAGTTTTCTTCTTGAAAGGAATCTAGCTAGCATGACTGCAAGAACCTGAGGTTCCTAGGTAACCTGAACTTTGAAAGCAACTTCCTAACAGGCTTTGGGCAACTGGAACCCGCTTTTAGTCCTCTTGCTCAAGGGATTGCTCCTTTTTGCTTTCATGGCATTCTGTTTCATCTTCTTTCATGTCCGGGCACCATAACAGAGCTTCTTCAGGTAATCTTGATCTTATCCTTTGGGATGACAACTGCATGTTTATGCTGGAAGATTCTCCTTTTCAGAGTCCAGGTGAATATCAAGCACTTGGCTCAAGTAGGGTAGCATGTGTTCTTCTTTTGGGGCATTCAAAGAAAAGTGAAGTCAACAAAACCACAAGATTGGCTTAAAAATTACTCATTCATTTAGCAGGAGGGGGTATTTCCTATGATTTCTGTCTCATTCCCGGGCTTTGGGCTGGCATTGGGGTTTCACAGATTGGGCCCAGAAAGCCTCTGCCCACTTTTTATGGTAACTTGACTGCAGCCAGCGCAACACAGAAAATATGGATTGTATGACTTTCAGATAGAGTGTAGGTAAAACTGACTTGACAATGGGGCAGTTGTGTGTTTTGTCTGCCCTTATGACGGTATAGTTTAGGTCAATGACACAGGGAACATAGTATTGCAGATTGCAAAAACCACAGTGGATAAAGTCAACCTGCAGAGTGGCCTTCATTTTGTGCAGACCAATAAATACCATCACATCTATGGACACCACACTCCATGAACATGACATTATGATCATATACACTAACCACTGTAACACAGGGCAAACAAAGCCCAGCTATCTGAAATTGTGCATTTTGTCATAAAAATTGTGAACATTCAGGAAAGATGGCGACCGCGACGCTAGCGGTGTAAGCTTGCCGGCTCCTCCGCTCCCGTTCTGTAGAAGAACAGACGTCGAAAACTGACTTTTGCATTTACTACGGAGGAATGAACTAATGAACCTGACCTGATTGAAGGAGTTATTTCAGGCATTTTTTTCCGCTCGGATTTATGCAGTTTGGCTATCGTGGACGGTGGTGCTATTCGTGTGATCAAAACAAAGGCGAAATGTCGGACTCGCGGCTCCGCCCTTGATGGTGTTTCTGGCTTTGTTTTCTGCCAGTGCACTTAAGTGCTCCATTCGGGCTTGGCGTATCCCGCTTCGGCTTGGAGAGATATTCCGAGCATTTCCGGCATCCAGTGGGAACAACGTCGCTATGCCTCCCAAAAACGCAGAAGTGCCTTCCACACGAAGCGGGAGAAACAAAGTAACTGCTGTGGTTGATGACGAGCAAGAAGATTTAACAAGCGGTTCGCCAGGTAATATGAAATCCGGTGAGTCGGTTGCTAACACAAGGTCTCAAACTTCTAAGAAAGGGGCTGAGCGTGTTGTACAAACAGTACCCAAACTTTTTCAGAAGCAATCTGCCAAGAATGTTCGCACACAGCTTGGGGGAACAGCGGTACTTACCCCCCAGGAGCCTCAGGTTATGCTAAGTGAGAAAGGCAGCAATGAAGATTCAGGTATACAGACTCACGTTAATATTAACACGCAAATAGTATTAGGGGTGCCTGAATCAATTGGTATTAAGCCGGGGTCAGACCTGGTGCTGAATAGTAACTTGAACTTTATACCTGAATGTGAGATTGCCGAGAATGGGATTATGGGAGATGTAGTCCCTGTAAGTTCAGTAGCTCAACTCGAAACAGGAACCAATAGCGAAAACGAAAATTTAAATATTGCCTTAGAAGATAATTTGAGTCCAGAACTTCCAGCAGTTCGCTGTCAAGATATGACGCAAGATACTAATGAACAATTTTATTCAATGTCTGATCTGACTTCGGAGGAAAGCCTGGATAAAGACTGGGCTGATTACCCGGCGGATGATACTAGTATAGAGGAAGAAGTGGGGGAGGGTGAAGCATCACCTCTCTCAGACATTACAGTTAAGAAAAAGACAACTCGGAATGCGCAATCTGTAAGAGACATAAGTAATGAATTAGAGAATTAAAAATCGTCAGATGAACAATTCGTGGCATTTGACTCTGAAGTAGTCTCAAACTCGGAGGTCACACTAACAATGATATATCAAACACTTCCAACCCACAGGTCCGACACAAAAAGCAAGATTGCACGTACTCAGGCTACCTGTCGGAAGGTACAGAACGCCACTCGACGCATCTCTAAAATATGTACTGATATGGCTGCTAGTGTCTCAGAAGCTGAGACCAGGATCTCAATACTAGAAGACGAGGTCGTGGCTCAGAAGAAAGAACTTTCTCTGTTGAAAGATCAACGAGATGACATCAGTGCAAAGCTGACTGAATTGGAGAATCAAGCTCGCCGAAACAACCTGCGAGTTTTAGGGGTGCCAGAAAATTTGGGTGGTCGTGATGTCCGGAAATTTGTTTGCAAACTTTTTTCTGATGCGTTTCCGGAACTAGGAATGTGGGATTGGTCGGTGGTGATTGAACGAGCTCATCGTTTTCCATTTACTCTTAGAAATAAGCAGAAAAATGATAAATATCCAAGAGCTATCCTGGTTAAATTCAGTAATTTTCTGGCAAGGGAAGCGGTATTCAATCTAGCTGGGCCAGATAAGAAACGTTCAGGCAAAGACTTCAGCTTTTTTGTCAGACCTGATTATTGTCAGGCGACTGTGTCAAAGCGATGGCATCTGAGACAGCTGATAGCCGGCTTCCAACAGAAGGGAGCCACAGTATTTCTGCAAAGTCCTGCCAAACTAAAGGTTATTGTAAGAGGCCAGACACATTTTTTTTTTCGGAAATCGCTGCTAAGGACTATTTGGCCTCATTATGAATAATCGCTGTTACTTTGTTGAGACTGTAAAAACTTTAATTGGCTACTCATGTTTGTTTTTTTTTTGGACAGTAGCTTGATTGATTTGATCGAAAGTAATTTTGGATTTCTCCTTCAGAACTTGGATGGGGGGAGGGGCGGCATCCTGAGCTCCCAGGGACTGGCTTTCCCTGTGCCTCATAAGGTGGATTTGGGTGGGGGGGAAGGGTCGGTTGGGTGGTGATGGTCACTGGGGGTTGTGGGTAGGCTGGGGTTTGGGTGTTAAATCAGCAACAGTCAGTTATAGACACAGAAGCACTATGATAGCGAAGCCTGAATTAATAAGGAAATCTGTTTGGAACTTAATGTTGTCGAAGGTTTTTCTTTCCTGGATTCTTTTTTGCTTTTTTGAATGGAAATGCAAATAAAAATATTCTCTCTGAATATTAATGGTCTTAATGATAATTAAAAAAGGGGGACCCTAGCCAAAATAATACAAATACTCCGAATAGATATTCTTTGTCTGCAAGAGACTCATGTTGCATGGGAGAAAAGGGGATTCCTTAATAACTTAGGACTAGATTTATTGGTCTGCTCTAAACAGACGGGAATTAAGCGTGGCGTGGCGATCTTCATGTGACATAAGTTAGGATCTTGTATTAAAACAATTGCGGATAAATGGGGAAGGTGGGCTTCTGCAGAACTGTTATTATATCAACAGAAATTTGTAATATATACTGTTTATGGCCCCAATTTGGACGACGCTGAGTTATTTAATTCTTTAAATCAGGAGCTATCTGCTTGTACTTCTCCTATTATTTTTTGTGGGGATCTAAACATCCATTTAGATGCTAATTTTGATATCAGGCACAATACATATACGGGTCTCAAACCACGAACTTTCAGAGCCCTGAAGAATTTACTGACGGATAATTGTCTTATGGATGTTTGGTTTTCTATGTATAATAAAGACCCTGGCTATAGTTTGTTTTCTGCCCCACATCAGAAGCATGTTCGCGTTGACTACTTCTATGTATCCCAATTTTTTTTGATAAAGTAAAGATGGAAATTCTCCCAAGATTACTATCAGATCACAATCCTTTAGTAATGTACGTTAGTCTACCATCAGCTCGGGAAAGGCCTAAAACAACTTGGTCATTTCAGAGGAGTCTATTATCTGACGATGAATATATTCAATATATGACCAAAATTATACAGGAATTTTTTGATATAAACAATGATAGTGCACCTATTCCAGTGGTGTGGGATACATTTAAATCAATAGTAAGGGGAGAAACCTTAAAGTATTCGAACTTTCAAGGTAAAAGTAAACGGGACAAATTTAAGAAAGGCTGTGATACGGTTTCGCGGGCAGAAAGAAAACTAGCCGAAAGCATTAAATCCAACACCCATATTCAAGAATACCAAACTGATCTCTCTATCAAACGCAGCATGGTGTACTCCCATATTGTCGAGCGAGTGATTCTGCAATATAGACAACACAAAACCGAAAGCTATGAGCTAAGTGAGCAAACAGGTAAAATCTTGGCTCAAAGATTGCGCCAAAAAACAACATCAAACAACATCAAATGAAATCCTCAAAATTCGAGATCTCAGTGGGAATGTCAAAGTATACAAGAAGGATATATTGTCTTCCTTTAGTGAGTTTTATCAATCTCTATACTGTCAATCTAAAAATAAAGATGATATAGAATCTAGAATATCTCAATATCTGGAGGACGTAGGGGTAACCCGGCTAACGGAAGATCAGAGGGAACCTATCAGTGCTACAATATCATGGGAAGAAATTGAAGCAGCAATAATGGGACTGGCACTTGGTAAAGCAGCAGGGCCAGATAGTATACCATTAAAATTTTATCGAAAATTTAGGGGAGTGCTAAAACTAGAACTCATAAAACTGTTCCAGCTGGCATTCTCTGGCACTCCTCCAGAGTCATGGTCGCTAGCCACTATTGTGCAAAAAAAATCTAAAATTTTAGCTAATAGACTAAATAATTTGATGCCGTTTCTTGTATCCAGAAGGCAGCATGGATTAGTTGCGAAAAGAGATACCACGGATCATATCAAAAAGATAATACCTCTATTGGACTGGGCGCAAGTATCTGAATCCCCCGTAGCAGTGGCCCTGATGGACGCCAAAAAAGCGTTCGACAGGGTCACATGGAGGTTCCTATGGGCTGTTATGACCTGGATGGGACTCCCTGATGAACTCTTGAATGCTATTAGGGCACTCTATCATCAACCTAAAGCTGCCATTAGAATTACTGATACAGTTTCAGAATTTTTCGGGATAACAAGGGGGACTAGGCAGGGTTGCCCCTGCTCCCCCTTGTGGTTTGCTATGTATTTGGAGCCCTATCTCCGTAGATTGGCAACTGAGAAAGGAATTATCCCAGTAACGATCAAAGGAAACAATTTTAAAATATTTGCTTACGAAGATGATGTCGCTATTACTACGTCAGACATTAAAAGTGCCTTACTGAAGATAATATCTCTGGCAGAAGAGTTTGGGGAGCTATCAGGCTACAAGTTAAATAGAGCAAAAACACAGATAATTCATTCCGAAAATGGCCGCCCTAAAGATATGGTGTTCATATCTTAGGCTCAATATTTGGGAATCACAATATTCCCTAAAGTCGAGGATATTGTTCGCTTAAATATTGAACCTGTAATAAAATCTTCAAATGCCACGTTGGAAAGGCTCAATAACCTACACTTTTCCCTTCATGGCCGGGCTAATATTTTGAAGATGTTAATTTTCCCCAAATTTTTATATTTATTTCGCACAATTCCTTTATTGTTCTCGACATTTTATTTTTCCCAAATGGATAGAATGGAATCCAAATTTTTATGGAGTTACCATCGGACTAGACATGCTATAAATCGATGTTCTCTCCCAAGGATGAAAGGTGGCTGGGGGTCTCTAATTTTGGATTGTATTATTGGCTTATTTTATTAAAATATATGGGCATACTAATATTTCCTGAGATTACTATTGATCAAGCGATATACCCGTCAATTTATGAAAAATTATTGGGTGAGGAAGTTCCTCAATCTTTGGTTAAAATTTTGGAAATTAGTTATTACAAAAAGACAAAGCTTAAAGTTATAGCAGCTGCTGCCATAATCTGGAGGCAGTTTAAAAAGAAAATTATTATTCTTAAAGATATTAATTATTATACTCCAGTTTTGAAGAGTAGGGTACTCCCCGACATTTTAATGATCGAGTCATGAAAGGTGGTATGCTGCAGGTGTTCGTACTCTGGGAGATCTTTATAATGGTACTCAACTCTGTTCTTTTTCCAGTCTACAAGCTAAATATAATTTGTCAAGACATGATTTTTTTAAATACCTTCAGCTTCGTAACTTTCTAGAAACAAAAAGGCTACTCGATAATATCTGCATGAATAAAAATGATGTCTTGGAAGCAATCAGGAGGGGGGTGAGAACTGGTTCAATCTATCAGCTGGTAGCGAATCAAATGGATGATGATCTTAAGTTAACTGAAATTAAATGGCAAGAAAATTTGGAATTGCTAAGGTTGATATAGCAAGATCAATTCATCTATCAACCAGAGTGCTGTTTAATGACTCATTGCAAAGCCAACACTTCATGGCTATTTATGATTTGTATTACTCACCTGCGAAGTTGGCAAAATGGAAAGGGAGTCACAGTGATAAATGTAACAGATGTGATGAAATAGCTGCCGATTCTAGTCACATGTTTTTTAAATGTCCTAAACTTTCTCAATTTATTGTGGATATCGAATTTTTTATTAATATTAGTTTAGGGATTTCTGTCAAATTGAACATGGAAATGGTCATTCTCGGTTTGGAAACCAATCAAATAGGAACTAGGACATTAGCTGAAGAAGTTTTCTTATTTATTTGTATGGCAGCTTTCCGTTTCTGTATCACCTCTCGCTGGCTTGATCCTGAATCTCCTGTTTTTAGCCAATGGCAAGTCAAAATGTTATCTATATATCAACTCCAAATGGCCATTTATAGATCTAAGAGTGTTGTAAAGAAGAGATTCGGGCTAAAAATCTGGGCACCAATTCAGAATTGGATATAATTTATTGATTTTCCAGCTTATATAGGCTATAAGCTGTCAAATGAATTCATTTATTGTATATTTTGTAGGTTTTTCTCCCTTCCATTTAGTGTCAATTTTTTCGTGCTGTGCTCTGTGTTTTGTACAAAGATAAGTTTGTTGTATTTTCTGTATAATGTCTGACTGTTTGCTGAAATAAAATCAATAAAAAGAAATGTAAAAAAACTTGACTGTAGCCAGCGCAACACAGAAAATATGGATTGTATGACTTTCAGATAGAGAGTAGGTAAAATTGACTCGACAATGGGGCAGTTGTGTGTTTTGTCTGCCCTTATGACGGTATAGTTTGGGTCAATGACACAGGGAACATAGTATTGCAGATTGCAAAAACCACAGTGGATAAAGTCAACCTGCAGAGTGGCCTTCATTTTGTGCAGACCAATAAATACCATCTCATCTATGGAAACCACACTCCATGAACATGACCTTATGATCATATACACTAACCACTGTAACACAAGGCAAACAAAGCCCAGCTATCTGAAATTGTGCATTTTGTCATAAAAATTGTGAACATTCAGGAAAGTAACCTGAAATAGCATATTCTTTTGTGAATTGTGTTTGCTAGTGACTTGCAAGAAAACTAAACGTGGTGTAATTCAAACGTTATACAATAGACTAGTAGGTAACATTTTCAGAAGAAAATGTCTCTTGCTGTGATTGTACTGTTACAACACGCCATTTTCCGCTCTTTCCGGCATTCAAGTGCCGTAATGCACATTAAATTTCACACCTGCAAAGTCCTAAATAATTCACACAAAATAAGCATAAATCTATCCATTCCAGAATACAAAACGAGGTTATCTACCCTAACCAACAGATCCCTGCTGGCATCTTCATTTGAACACATAATGTCCAAGTATTCCTGATATGGAAAGTAACAGGAATTATCAGCCGCATTGGGATTACAAATTGTGTGTGCACTACAGATAGAGTAACTTCCAAGCTGAAACAGGTCTTACCTGAGAATGTCAGCGTTTCTTAATATTTTCTTCACAACAATGTTCATATTTCCTGAATTTCTGATTTCTTTCTGGAGTTCAGTTTTTAAATCTTCTGCATATCTCAGGTTAAACGTAAATAATGTATTATTGTTATGATATACTTTTGCCAATGCAATAAACTTATTTTTTACATTAAATGACATTAAAAATGTTATTTATTTTCCATATCTGAAGTTATAAGACAATAATGTCACATTTTTACAAGTTCCCATTATTATAGTCTGTTAAAACATGAATAGTAAGGAAAATGAAAGATTTTTTATATTGGCAATCTAAATACATATTTAAGAAAATAGGGGCTTCACTAGCAATAACTTCAATAATGGCAGCAAGAAAATTAAAATCCACAGCAACAATTCTGCTTTCCTAAAGAGAATAAGCAATGTGTAATTTTGTGTATTGAATGTAAGTGCTTTCAGAGGTAATGAGAGTCCAGTGTGTGAGACTGTGGACAGGTGAATGCTATTTCCCTATACTTTCCATTCTGAGTTTTTCATGCCAAAGGTGGATATCACCACCTCTGCTGCCAGCATATCCACCTATAGGAATGGATTACAAATCTACTTGTAAGTTACTACCACCAATACCTTTACTGTCATAACTTCAGTTATATGAGCCTCCACCATTTTATCTAAGGTGTGGGGGGAGGCTTAGAATTCCTACTACTGAGTAGAAAATTCCACCCAGAATTGATGAAAATCATTGATGCTGAGGTCTCAGCCTAGAAGTAGGTGAAAACACACAGAGCCTTATTACGATGTTGGTCGGAAAGGTTCCGACAGCTGGTGAGAGGCTTTCTAACCAACATGATTTACACTCCTACCGCTGAATTACATTGTTGGCGATCAGAGTGTAAACCGACTGAGGAACCCTAATCAGTTCTGATGGGCTCAAGAAGCTAGTCAGCCAGTCGGGAACCGTTCATAATCCCTTAAGGATGGCGTTTCCGTAGTCGGGATTATGATGTCGGTTTCTGACAGCCTTTCCATGTCGGCCTTTCCGACTTGGAAATGATGTCAGAAAGTGAATTTGGGGGCCCCTAGGAGGGCCCCCATCTCCCCTGGACCTCCCGTTGTGACCCCAAGGGGCACCACAGCCCCCCCTTCAAATCCCTGCATGGTGTGGCAGCCACCATGAGGTGCCTGCCACACGGTGCAGGGATGTGCAAAAACTTCCATTGTACAATGGGAGCTTGTGCTGCGGGCAGTTTCGGACCACCACACAAGCTCCCATTGTAAAATAGAAGTATGTGACTGCACCATGTACAGAGGTCGGTCAGTTCCACATCCACGGCGATGTCAGTCAGAGGCAACTCCGACCAACATCATAATGAGGCCCAGTATGTGGAGAGCTCCGAGGGTAGATTTCCCTTTGTGAAAAGGGCCCAAAATGCACAATATATTAAAACATAAGCCTATTAAATTTAAACAACAATAAACAGAACTAAAATGTTTTTATAAAATTATATAAAATGCACTATATTTCTGTAAGAAATTGGATTATTGGTTGAAGAGGATAAGAATCCCCTTCAAGAAATATTAATTACAATCCTTATAAGGGTGAACCACAAAAGTCACTAAATAAAAATGTGCATTAGCTAGACACAAAGCAGTCATGCTTAGCTAAGAGACAATGTGTAAAGTATCTATGCAGCACTCAAACAGTAGTGAAGTGAAAACACAAAAAAAAATCCCAATAAAAATAGTGCCACATGCAGGTACCTGGTCGTGCAGGACCAGGACAAAGTCACAAGTGCAGACCAATCCTGAAGGAGCATGGGCAGGAAAGAGGATCGTGTTCGTCCCGTTGGAAGTTTTACCTTCTGACTTCGATGTGAGAATTGTGCTGCTCAGTTCTCCGAGGCTCTGTGTCCCTCCATGTTGGATGTGTGAGGCTTTCAGTAGGGAGATGAGAGGCTCTGTGACACTCAGTGCCAAATCCAGTGAAGCCATCAGTAAGGAGCTGTGTGGGGTGGCTTCATTGTGCTCTATGTCATGCTGCATCGGATCTTGTGAGGCTCTGAGTCAGGACCTGTGTGGTGCAGCTCTGTAGGGTTTCACATCAGTCTTTCCTTTTATAATCTTCCATCATTCCCCAGAGGAGTATGCCCCATTTCGGCTCATCTTTACATGAAAAGCCTGTTTAAAATGTTATATTACATATACTTTTTTATTTTCAATGTACTCTGATTTAATCAAACAAACATACTTCTCAATGTATTATTTATTACTTCTAATTCGATAAAGTAAAAAATATCTGTTAATAACTATTTATAACAAAAGTTTCCTTTAATAATGTACCTGCAAACCATAAATGTTTAGAAAAATGCAGAAATTGGGGTTGCTATACTTACTATTCCGGGTCCAATCCCACAAATGTATGGGAAAATGCAAAAATTACAGTTACATTTAGTGTTTCAATTTAAGAACTGCAACGATTGGGGAAAGACAAACCATGGTGGGAAAGAAAGTGGGGAGTAACTATTCTAATGGCAAACCCAAAACATTGGCAAAGTGCAAAGATTTTTAGTGGCAGAATTTACTATTCTATAATATAGTACAATAATATACTTTTAATATAAAACAAAAAACTATATATTTTATATAGTAATATAGATGAAACGAAAAGCCAAATAGTATAAAATATAGAATTCATATAACATATGACATCTTTAATACATTTAACATTTTCTAAAAATACAATTGAAACACACCCTCGATATAAAAAATAATTTAAATTAAAATAGCAAAAAAAATACTACCATAAAAAACAATTTCCAAATATTTATTTATCATTAAATCACTGCACACCCAAACACACTATACACTCCTTAACCAGTAATATAAACATCAATTAAAAAATATATTTTAATATTTTAAAAAGAATATAATATGTCATAGAATGTATTTTAAAAAAGACTAGCCCCAAAATACACACTGCAAAATGTGCATGCCATTTTTGTAACATAAAGGCAAGAAATGCCATTAATACACTTGGACCCCCCAAAAATCTTATTAACATATTATTAAAACACTTCTCCAAATAAACCACACAATTCGTGATACAATAAATAATTTAAAATAAATCAATTAAAAATGTAATCATTATAAATGTTATTAAAACTTAATTATTGCAATGTACATTTGACTACCCACCTAGCCCTCAAAATAACCCACAACATGACAAATTTACAAGGTATGAAGCAACAAAATAAATAAAATGGCACATTGCAAAACTGCAGTTCAAATAATAAAATATATTAAACAACGCAATTACACAACAGAACAATGAACTGTATTACTATTGCATTATTGTAAGTGATACTTTCAAAATCAATATTATTGACAAAGAAACAACATGCTATACCTAAATATAATGTCAAACAATATTTTTGTACTCATTCTATTCTGAAAACAATATTATGGTTCATGTTGGTATTCAGGTAGCATACCCATAAAGCCCCAGTTGTCTAGCCTTGATGAGGGAAGGAAGAGGCAGGAGATGGAAGAAGGGGAGCAATGTGGTGATGGTTACACGCAGATTGAACAAAACGGTAGCAGTGTATAATGCAGTACTCAGACAGAAGAAAGAAGGACATTCAAGGGCAAGGCAAGTTAGGCTACCCTGAGAATGTCAAGGATATATTACCACATTTTGACTTTCCACAAGTAGTACACCAGTAGCAAAAAATAAAGCAAAGGACTACAATAGCGCAACTTCTCCTATGTAAGTGCCAACCACTTCAGATTCTGATGCTACAAGAAAACAATGTAAACAATCAGAACTGTGGTTGGCTTGCAACAAATAACGTGTTAGTTACAGCAACTATGCTAATAAAACACTATTTTACACATTAATTACTACTGGCAACATTCCGTATTAATACAACAGTACAGTGAAAATGGCAGGAGAAAAACACAGTGAGTTGCCCAAAAGATTATATTTTAGTTTGACTTTGCACAGGGAAACAACTCTGCTTATAGTCAAATGTAACATCTCTGCATGAATTTGAACCATTGTTTCTTCTCTTTAGTTAAATAACCCTATATGCAGACACACAGAACTTACGTGATATTATTATCATTTTTGAGGGAGGTGAGGGATATCATGACCCATTTGAGACTTGCCATGTTGTGAGACATGGGTCCTCCCCATACTCATGAATGGAAATAAATATGATATAACACTCTGTGCATCTACATCTGTACTATATAAGTACAGTATACGTTGACCACTGATTGTATTTAAATAGAGGGTATACATTTGCACTCCAGAAATGAAATAATCTAAATTGCATTTTTTGGAAAACAAACTATGTATGGGGGCAAGCAGCCTTTATCTCTTACCGTTTTTACAAATAGATCCTCAGATAACTACATCGACAGCAAAAAAGTGATGAATGGAACTGCTTGAATTATTCAGGGTCGAATGTTTTTTAGTTTGTCTGTGCCATTGAAGAAGGGGATCAATTATAAGCAAATGAGTCTTACTAAATGCTTTATAATATCAGTGGTAAATTGTATAGATAGAAGGCCCATTTTTCATAAAACTAAGAGCATTGTAACCATTTCCTAGTGTTCCCAATTTCTGTCAAACAAGTGTACCAAGATGTACGAAGAGTGATTGCTCAGGATCTTTTGAAGCAAATTAGGACTCAGGTTACCATCTTCCATGTTTAGACAATTAAGCCACTCTGTCCCATCTTCATACAATATTTAAATGTACATTTGTACCAATGAAATGCTGCTAAGACAATAATATTGGAATGCTATTCTGAGGACCAGTCATGATGACAGCTAAGTGAATTATCTGCATGGGCAGGACAATAATAAAACAATGAATGTTTTTGACATGTATTTGAGAATTCAACAAATACAGAAAAACTTTTGAATACTAAAACTGGAAATGTATAGGCTATGCAGACCACCTTAGTGGAAGCCTTTGACTTATCAACCTGTTAGTTAAAATTTGCATTTCAACCTTTCACGTATTCACATTTTCAGCATTTGGGTATCTACCATACCTATTTATAAACCAATGTAGATCTTCCCAGCATGTGTCTTGGACTTTGCGTAAAATAGAATCGGCCATCTCCTGCATGTCTTCAACGGGCGTTATTAAAATCTACAAATAGAAAAAGAAAACGTAAGTGGATTGATATTCTTTCTAGATCATACAACTGTTCTTCACCCGGATCATGCCTGTACATAGCTTTGGTATGACTTGCCAAAGCCATTTGAACTGTTATATTTGTCTGAGGGTTTCAATACCAATTTGAAAACTCTATTTTTCTTTTAGAAAAACCTTGATTCTTTCTCTGGTGGCAGATTTGGCCTCAAGAGGTTTTCAGTGGTGGGGTTTATTTTATGGTGCAATATTTTAGTTTGCTTTGTGGCTGTTTCAAATGTTGGTCTTTGGCTCTTACGGTATTTTGTTAATTGTTTTGTTATATTGCATTTACATATTGAAGCTGCCTCTAATGGAAATCTATATGCCTATGCTAAAAAATAAACCAAAGCAATAAACCATGGAATACATGGACAATTGGTCAGGTAAATGGATATCTCTGTACAAATCGGAGTGTGCCGCTTTACAACAATATATATGCAAAATGTTCTGCGACTTACCAATAAAACCCTGAACTTGTTATTATTTATTACTGGACCACAGGTAGGTCATCGTCCTACCTTGAGGCCTTGGTTTATTTTTATCATAAGACAATGATCAAGTGCATTAAAGGATATTTGTTGTGTAAATGCTAGAACCATGAATCAGGCAAAACTATGGGCCTGATTATGATAGCGGTCGGACCACCGTCTGCTATTGCGGCGGTCAGGAGACCACCAGACAAGCATGTAGCAGTTCGACTGACGCATTATGATGCAACCACCGGGCTGCCAGTCAGAAAGTGCTCAGAACCATGGCAGTGGCATGCTGCGGCTAAGGTAAAGGGACAAAGCACAAGCCGCTGGCGTGCAGCCGCTCCTGCATGTCTATGCACCATGTCCCATGCACAATGTCCTGCATGGCACACGGTGCATAGAGCTTAGTGGGGGTACTACATCTGCCCAGGATCACTATTTAGTGGCGTACGATGGCAGAGGGGCCCTGTTTGGATCCTCCCATATCACTTTCCAACAACCTTTTTATTGCGATGTACCCGCCATGGAAAGGCTGTTGGAATGGGATATCTAAATCCCGATGGTGGTGGCTACTTGGGCACTGCCGCCATTCAGGGATATGACTCCGACTGCCTCCCCTTGGGATCTCAGATCCTGGCGGAGGTGGCAATCTTCCCTACAACCACTGTGGGTTCGACTGCCGGAATTGTAATCTGGCGGTCAGTGCGAAGGGCTGTCGGTGGTCGGACTGCCACCGACGGCCTGGCAGTCTGCGGTCTGACTGATATCATAATCAGGACCTATGTTTTTATTATATTGCTACTGAGATGAATTACTCCAGAAAAGTAAATTTCCCCAGGCAGATCCCTATCTCATCCTACTCCTTTCTGATAAAAGCTCAGCATTTCAAGAAAGCTAGACTTTGTGGTAAAATGTATTCCTTCCCTCAAGAGTTGAGAAGTATGACTAGTTCTTCTTTATTTCATAAAATGTTTTAAATATTTCTGTGCTGCTCTGTTAAAAACATATGTGACTAGTATTCCATTGTTGTGTCTGTCTGTTTTCCTAGTGCATAGAGATACTTTGGGAAAAAAAATAAGTTGGCGACTTTAAAGTTAGCCCACATACAAAGGAGTTCCTTCCCATCCCATAGTTCTGGTCCAGCCATGGCTTTGCAATTACAGTGCATGGAGGGCCACACCATAACTGTGGAATGTGTCAATTCACAAGTTTTTTTCCTGGTTCTGGGCGAGAGTATAAACTGACAAGAACACATCAGCTTGCTAGCTAAAGCTGCACAGCAGCAGATAAGGGTTTAATGAGGATAACCAACCTTTCATACCAGAAAATGTTTTTTTTAAATGACACAAGCTTTTCTGTTAAGGACTGGACTATGGAAACGCTCTATTTGTAAGAATTCCTAAACTAGACCTAAGCCCTCTAAAACGTGCTTTGTACGCAGTTGCTCGGCTGCCTCACCAAACGCAAAGACAATTAAATAGTCTCCATTAAGACACTCTTATTTCCCACCATGCACTTCACTTCCGCTCCCCTAACAGCCCAAGTTCAGCTCGTAATAAGATGGGCTGTACATGCGCAGCTATGGCGCAGACGTGCCAGTGGAGACCGGGAGCAACTGCACCCAAGTCGTAATCAGGCAATACGCTCGGCCCAAGCCTGTAGTCTAAGCAGGGTCGGATTGGTAACGAGGGCACTCGGACAATGCCCAAGGGGCTGGTGTCCAGTTCCAGTGGTGGGCTGCTTTTTTGACCAGTCTGGGGGCCGATTTGGGTGTTTTCTGTGTTATTCGGATACCGCCAGCGACCCAGTGGGTACTTGAGCGGCCTTTCTGGAGGCAGATGGGTGCCCATTACCTCCCTTTTATCAAGGGGCAGAGGTGTCACTCCCTTTCTCTTGCTGGGCCGGCCCATTAATATATGCTGATTGAGAGGGGCAGGGGGCCTGAGCAGAAGTGGCCTCACTTGTTTTCAGGTGTGTTTCACCAGTGTAAACTAATCAGTGCATTTTTTTTACTCCCCCTCCCCCCTATGTATTTCAATTTCACCAAAGCAGTGTTTTGAGGATAGACAAAATGCAAATGTGGGCCACTTTTTTTTGCGTGCCCGGGCTGATTTTTTATCCCAATCCAACCCTGAGTCTAAGTGACATTTTATGTGACACTTCCCAAATTTTGTAGTGGGCATTTTTTTGCATTCTGCCACTGAGACCCTGGACCATTTATAAGGAATAGCAGAGGGTCAGTGAAGATCATAAACCTTCAACTCCTTTCCTTAAAAAACTACCAGATGTTTTCATTGTCGAAACACCAATAATAATGCATCTGCAAACAAAAGCCTTACGTTATTCAAGGAACGTCTCTGAGTTATTAATTAGACCTGCATCTTCTAAATCTTTTCTGCAGTTAGAAATATATGTATTTTTACACATTAGCAGACTCATTATGGTTCCTTTAAGGACCTTGCTTGTCTTCATCAAGCAGCAAAATTGCAGCCCACCAGAACGGAGGGATTTCCACCTGCTATGATCTGGCTAAAATGAGCAATGTCTAAATTTTATCTCAACTCTCTAAGTGTACTTAAACATTCACTGGCTACCGATTCGGCAGAGAGTCCTTTTTAAAGCTATGTGCATAGCCCACCAAGCATTCTGGGACACAGGCCCCAGCATTTCACGTGACCTAGTTACTCACTACATTCCCAACCGAAGCCTTCGCTCCAGCCAGACCTTTTTAGCAGTGGCGCCAAGAATAAAAAGATCCAGGTCAGGCGGAAGGACGTTCGCCTACAATGCGTCCAGAACCTGGAACACTCTGCCACTACATCTCAGAGCCAATCCCAACCTCACTGTGTTTCGTAAACAATTAAAGACTTTCCTGTTTAATTCCCCCCACTAATCCCTAGCTTCCTCCTCATCTGCTTTTCGGTAGGTTCTGGTTACCCTAGCGCTTGGACGCCTCCGGGCAGCAATCGCGCTCTACAAGTCTACAGGTTTACAGGTTTACATTCTCTGCATTATTCAAAGCTTAGGGGCTCATTAGGATGGCGGGCGGACCTAACGGAGAACGGGACTACCCGCCAGAAGTGCGGGGGTGCCGTAGGGGGAATTAGGATGTGCCCGCCACAGTGGCGGGCACATCCTGTATTTTCAGTATTGTGGCGGGCGGTGCTCTCTGCACCACCCGCCACAATACTGAAAATGATATACAGCATTTGCATAACCAAAGCGGCAGGCACGGCACGGTCCCTGCCGCTTTGATTATGTAAATGTGGGGGGGGTACCACAGGTACCCCCCGTGTGCACCCCCCCATTCTCCTTCACTCTGGGGGCCCGCAGGGGGCCCCCAGAGTGAAGACTGCATGCCTTTCCGTGGCGGCATTGCCGCCACGGAAAGGCATGCCAATTTGCCCATTGTAATATGGCTGGCGGTGTCTAACAGAAACCGCCACCATATTAAACATTTTCCGCCCCGGCCGCAAGGCGAGCGGGGCGGAAAACAGGCGGGCGGTGTTTTACACTGCCGCGGTCCCCCCCCGCCATTCTAATATGGCGGGGGGAATCGGGCAGTGGATGTCGGGCTGATTGCCTCCGCCAGGCCGGCGGTGGCTACTGCCAGCCTGGCGGAGGCAATCCGCCCGACATCCTAATGACCCCCTTAATGTCTATGGATTTCCTGTTTCATTTGACTGCTGTCGTAATGCAGGCTGTGCTGGGGACAAGTGTAACCTCAATGGACTGAGGTAATAGAAGTAATTTAGCCATCAAAGTAAATATGATGCATTGGCAGCCTTAGCAGTGAATGTGGTGAACACAGATCCCTGCCAAACTTGTCAGAATCACGTCACTGCAGCTGAGCATGGAATTGAATGCATGTGTTGCAAGATGTGAGTACGAATAAGAGGTAGAAGGTGAGATGTTGCGACTCAGCAGGAGAATGGGAATGACTGCAAAGACTATGAAGGCTGACATGAGGGCCCTTGTCAAAGCAGAGTAATGACAGAAGCAGGAAGGCACAAATTGAATGGTATTGCTTGCATACCTGCGCACACACTGAGGGCCTTTTTCACAAAGGTAACTGACACTTTTGAGTATGTTTACACTTTTGAGTAAGTTCATGACTTATCAGTATTCACAAACTTCACTTTTTTAGTATCTAATTACTACTCTTCAGATTCTTTAAAACAGGGCATGCAACCAAGGAGTTCAATACTTTTCAGTGTGCTAATTAGCTACACCTCCATGTTTTTTGAAAGATGTTTTCTTCATTGTGTAAGTGACCATGGTTAAAAACCTTGTTATGAGCAATTTTTCATAAATTCTTTTTTTTAAAATAGTGACATATCTATTTTCACTTGAAGCACAGAAATTGAATTTCAGAAGATTTTGTGTTTTGGGAAAAACATTAAGCTCAGCACCTATAACAATATATTAGCCAAAAGGAAGCAGAACTGCTGCAAAAAAGAAAACTCACGCACACACCAATAGTTAAAAGATTGCCAGGGAACTCTTGTTTGCTTTTTCTTCAATTGATCAAATACATGAACTCCCACACAAGAAATTCCCCTGCTACTAAATCAACCTGTGAAAGTTTGTCTTGATGTTAGCTGAAACTGGCAGCTTATTAAAGGAATATGCTACTTACCAGTATGCATCTGTTCTTGGCATAGAGGGCTGCAGAGTAGTACATTATGAATAGATCGCCATCTGGTGTTGGGCTCGGATGATTGCACTTTGTTTTTCTCTTGGAGAGTCTTTTGTATGTTGGTGACTCCTCCCTTAGTTGGTAGTGCGCATGGGCATCGGCTCCATCCTTAGATTGTTTTGCCATAGTAGGGTTAGATGGAGTAGTATAGTAGAATACAGATAAGAGTGCCCATGTAAGTGTATCTAAATAAGATAATGTTGGAACAGACACAGGTTTCCGGGGAGGCTGGGAGGGCATGTACCACTCTGCAGCCCTCTATGCCAAGAACAGATGCATACTGGTAAGTAGCATATTCCGTTCGAGGCATATGGGCTGCAGATGGTACATTATGAATAGACTATACAGCAGTGCTCTCCCTAGCGGTGGTCGCCCGTGTCTGTTGCAACTGTCTGAAACAATGTTTTTAATACTGCTTGTCCCACTCTAGCTTGTTGTGTTGTGTGCACATCTACACAATAGTGTTTTGTGAAGGTGTGCGGTGTAACCCAGGTAGCCGCTTTGCATATGTCATCTAGTGGAATGTTTCCCAGAAATGCCATAGATGCTCCTAGTTTACGTGTAGAGTGAGCTCTAGGAGGAACAGTTAATGTTCTCTTTGCCTTTAAGTAGCATATTTGAATGCATTTTACAATCCATCTGGCAATGCCCGCTTTGGAGATGGGATTGCCTTTATGTGTGGGAGAAAACGCAACAAATAGCTGTTTTGTCTTTCTGAAAGTTTGTGTTCTTTCTATATAGTACAATATAGCCCTTCTAACATCCAGTGTATGTAGGGCTCTTTCAGCTACTGTTTGTGGTTTTGGAAAGAAAACCGGTAATTCCACTGACTGATTGATGTGGAATGCTGAAATAACCTTCGGTAAGAATTTTGGGTTTGTTCTAAGAACCACTTTATTTTGGTGTAGCTGCATAAATGGTTCTTGAATCGTAAAAGCCTGCAGTTCACTTACTCTTCTAAGTGACGTGATAGCTGTGAGGAAGGCCACCTTCCATGTGAGGAATTGTATTTCGCACCTATGCATAGGTTCAAAGGGTGGCCCCATTAGTCTGGTAAGCACTATGTTAAGATTCCAGACTGGGGAAGGTGGTCTTCTTGGTGGAATGACTCTTTTGAGTCCTTCCATGAAAGCTTTAATTGCTGGTACTTTAAACAATGACAGATGTTGCCTGTTTTGTAGGTACGCCGCTATGGCTGCGAGATGAACTCTGATAGAGGTATATGCTAGGTTACATTGCTGTAAGTGTAGTAAATAGCAAATGATTTGTTTAGTGGATGCGTCCAGAGGGTTGATGTGCTTACTGTTACAGTGTATAGCAAACCTCTTCCATTTTGCTGCATAGCATGCTCTGGTGGTAGGACGTCTTGCTTGTTTAATGATTTCCATGCATTCTGGTGGTAAATCTAAATACCCAAACTCTATGACCTCAGGAGCCAGATCGCTAGGTTCAGTTGTTTGGGATCTGGGTGCATTATTTCTCCATGGTTCTGTGTAAGATGCATGGGTAATAACCTTAGCTTTTGATGTGGTACTTGTGAGAGTTGTAGCAGCGTGGTGAACCACGGCTGTCTTGCCCACGTGGGTGCCACTAGTATCATTGTCATTGAGTGTTGCTGCAGTTTCCTCACCAGTAATGGAATTAGTGGTAGAGGAGGGAATGCGTAAGCAAATTTGTTGGACCAATTTATCCACAGTGCATTGCCCTGGGACCTTTGGTGTGGGTACCTGGATGCGAATTGTTTGCATTTTGCGTTCTGATGATTTGCAAACAGATCTATCTCTGGTTGCCCCCATTTTTGGAAGAATGGCTGTAGTATTTGGTCGTGCAGTTCCCATTCGTGAACTTGTTCTGACTGTCTGCTTAGGATGTCTGCTATTTGATTTTGAATTCCTGGTAGGTGTTCCGCTAACAGGTAGATTTTTTGAGGAATGGCCCATCTCCATATGTCCTGTGCTAGTTTGGACAGTTGGAGAGAGTGTGTCCCCCCCTGTTTTTGAATATAATACATTGCAGTCATGTTGTCTGTTCTGATCAGGACTGCCTTGTTCGTTATTTGCATTTGGAAAGCTTTTAGTGCTAGAAATATTGCCAATAGTTCCAGGTAGTTGATGTGCAGTTTCTTTTGCTGCGCACTCCACTTCCCCTGTACTGTGTATTTGTCCATATGCGCTCCCCATCCGGAGAGCGATGCGTCCGCTGTTATTATTACTTGTGGAATTGGCTCTAGGAACGACCGTCCCTTGGAAATGTTTTCTGTGTTCCACCACTTCAGAGAGCGATACGTCCGGTCGTTTACCAACACCAGATCTGTAATCTGACCTTGAGCCTGATTCCACTGTGTCGCTAGACACTCTTGTAGTGGGCGCATTTGTAGTCTGGCATGTGGTATTAGCAGTATGCAAGAGGACATCATGCCTAATAGTTGCATAAACACTCGTGCTGGTAGTGAGTGTTGTGGTTGAAATCTTTGTATTAACCCGACCATTGTCTGTACTCTGATTGGGTTGGGGTATGCTATTGCCTTTTCTGTGTCTACTGTAGCCCCCAGGTATTGCTGGATCTGGTTTGGTTGCAGGTGTGATTTTTTGTAGTTCACCGTAAACCCTAAGTGGTGCAGCAGTTGAATTGTCTTCTGTGTATTGTGAAGACATTCCTCCTTTGATTTGGCCTTTATTAGCCAATCGTCCAAGTATGGGAAGACATGTATTTGTTGTCTTCTTAGGTGTGCTGCCACCACAGCTAGGCATTTTGTGAAAACTCTCGGTGCTGTTGTGACACCGAACGGAAGGACCTTGAACTGGTAGTGTTGTCCTTCTAACACAAACCTTAGGTATTTTCTGTGGGCTTTGTGAATTGGGATATGAAAGTAAGCGTCTTTTAGATCCAGTGTAGAAAGAAAGTCCCCTTTCTTCAGTAAAGGGAGTACTTGTTGGAGCGTGACCATGTGGAAATGTTCCGAGTTTATGTAAGCATTGAGAGGTCTGAGGTCTAATATTGGTCGTAGGGACCCGTCCTTTTTGGGGATCAGGAAGTATAGAGAGTATACTCCTGTTCCTTGTTGATCCTTTGGGACCTTCTCTATTGCATGCTTTTGTAGAAGTGCTAACACTTCTTCTCTTAACAATTTCAGATGATCTTGACTCATTGGACGCTGTTTGGGGGGGATGTTTGGTGGGGTAGCTGTGAGTTCTAGGCAATAACCATGTTGGATAATTTGTCTCACCCACTTGTCTGACGTGATGTTTTCCCAGACAGGTAGGAACTGTGATAGACGTCCCCCGACCGGTGTTATGTGGTCTGGGGGGAGATCTATGAAGTCACTGTTTTGGTGTTGAGGCGTTGCGGTTGTTATTATTTCCGCGTCCTCTACCCTTGTTGTTGTTACCTCTGTAATTACCTCTTGAATTACCTCTGGGTGATGTTGGTGTGAAAGATGTGGATTGCTGATTTGTTCCTGTGTTTTTTGAGCCCCCTCTATAGGTGGATCTACGAAAGGAACCTCTGTGCGTTGGCTGTTGCAATGCTCCCATTGACTTAGCCGTTTCTGTATCTTTCTTCATCTTTTCTAATGTCTCGTCTGTACTTGAACCAAACAATGTCTTCTGATCAAATGGTCTGTTCAGTAGGGCTGTTTGAACTTCTTGTTTGAATCCTGAGATTCTAAGCCACGCGTGCCTTCTTAGCATGACACTAGTGTTAATAGACCTTGCTGCAGTGTCTGCTGCGTCTAATGCACACTTAATGGAAGTATTTGTTATTATTTTCCCTTCCTGTATTAATTGGTCTGCCTTCTTCTGATGTTCTTTTGGAAGATGTGTGAGAAGTTTTTCTAACTCATCATAATGTGCCCTGTCGTAACGTGCGAGTAGTGCTTGTGTATTAGCTATACGCCAGCTATTCGCTGCCTGTGATGCTACTCTTTTGCCTGATGCATCTATTAACTTTGACTCTTTATCTGGTGGAGGAGCCTCTCCTGTAGATAATGAATTTGCTCTTTTACGAGCGTTTGAGACCACCAGCGAGTCTAGAGGTACATGCCCTCTAATAAATATTGGGTCCTTTGGAGCCGCTTTGTATTTCTTATCGATTCTTGGGTTTAACACCCTGGCTCTCACTGGGTTTTCGAATATCTCTTCTGTATGAGTGAGAAGACCCTTTAGCATAGGAAGAGTACCTGATGTTCTCTGTGCACTAGGTAGAGTCTCTAACAAGAAATCCTCTATCTGAGGTTCTGTGTGCATATCTAGTTTGTGATATTTTGCTGCCCTATTAATGAGCTGCACAAAACCTGTGTTATCATCAGGTGGTGAAGGCTTTGAGGGGTATAGCTCTGGGTCGTTGTCCTCATCTGACCCTACATCGTAATTTTCCCATGGATCTTCCTCCTCTTGGATAGATTCGTCATCCCCTTGAGGTTCTCCCTCCCCTATATCACTGTCTACATCTGACTGAGGTGTAGATGGTCTTGGTGTGGAGGGTGTAGGAATATGTGGCCTATTGTGAGGAATAGGAGAAGAGGGTGTGTCTCTAGGACGAGGAGAAGCAGGAGGAGTTATGTTCGTCCCCATTGTTCTCTTTTTTGAAGGAAGAGGTTTATCTTCTGACTGTTCACTCTTTCTCTTCTTCGTGACCACTTTCCCAGTCTGTGGGTCAATAAACAAGATCTTTTGTTTGGGATCTGTTTGTTGCTCTTGAATCGGTACCGAGGGTCCTGGTTCCGAGAGCTGTTTTTGTTTTCTATCTTCTTTCGACACCGAATGTCTGCTCGATTCCGACTTTTTGGGTATCGAGTGTCTTTTGGGCGATACATCATATTTCTTTTTCGACATGGAGTGTTTCGATACCGAGCTCTCCATTGTATGCAGCCTCGGTGTCGAAGTCGATGACGCCCTTTTCTCGGATCCGACGTGGTGGGATTCCGAGTGTTTCGGTTTCAGTTTCGGTTTCGTTGCCGGGCCCGAAGGCGGGGCGTCGGAAACTTTTTTCAGCGGTTTGACCGGGCCCGAGGGCGGGGTCGTTACCGCACGGGGTCGGTTTTTCGGTAAGGGGACGTCGTCACTCACGGTTTGTTGCTCGAAGAGTTCTTCAACCTCCGACTGGTCCCCTTCCGACCCCGACTGGTCCTCTTCTTCCTCGATTTGTTCGTCTCCGAACAGCTCCGGGATTGCCTCCGCCTGCATTCTGGAAGCCTCGTGTCTTCGAGCTCGACGATTTCTAATCGTTAGCTTGGAGGAGAATGCTGCGCAGGCTTCGCAGTCCCTGGATTCGTGTTCAGGCGATAGACAGAGGTTGCACACCTCGTGTAGGTCCTTGTGTGGGAACTTAGCACCACACGATGGACATTTCTTGAATGGAGTCCTTTCCATGGACTCCGGGCTTGACTGCGTTGAGAAAGGTCTCCTGTTCTTCGACGCAGATCCAAGTTTTTCTCTTCTATTTTGAATTTGTAACGCGTCGGAATGGAAAAGAACGCGTTCGCTAACAATACCGTCGAATTGGAAAGGGAATACGCGCCGAAAAATCACTTTCTTCTGAAGTTGATCTGGAGCGTCTCGATCTTCATCCGAACCCGATGGCGGAAAAAAACAATCTAAGGATGGAGCCGATGCCCATGCGCACTACCAACTAAGGGAGGAGTCACCAACATACAAAAGACTCTCCAAGAGAAAAACAAAGTGCAATCATCCGAGCCCAACACCAGATGGCGATCTATTCATAATGTACCATCTGCAGCCCATATGCCTCGAACAGACAGTTATTTAAACACGTATTTTTAATATTAATGAGGATCAGGCTGAGCAAGTAGGAACCCAAGTTCTTTTAATGATAATGATCTATTGATTCTAATCCTGGTGACAGACAAGTGCTGTACATTCAGAAAAGCTTCTATGGGCTGAAGAGTTTAGCATAGGAATTAATCACTACACTGTAGAAATGATAGAACATAACATAGTCAGCCTTACTATGACCAAGACAGCGTAGAAAAATATGGAGGATTCTACTTTTGCGGTTAACTGAAGACCAAACCTATGAGTGCATTGCATTCAATAAATGAGGTAATGTTTTCACTATCCTTCAAAATACATTAACAATCTAGAGGCAAAGGAAATCACTATAATGTATTACATTATTAACCGCCAAGCCATGTGTAATATTGGTTAAATTTAACAATTTATGCTGGTTTGCAGTCCATGTACCCAGGTGTGATCTGTGCAAAACTGTCAACTGTTTTGTCTTGGTTTGAATAAATGAAAGAATTTCAAAAATATAGGAAACAAATACCCACACAGAAGAACGAATTGTGGACAATGGCCTGTTAAATTCTTCTGTAACTAGGGGCATGGCTGCTTGGTGCGCACTCTAAGAGTTAAATTCTTCTGTAACTAGGGGCATGGCTGCTTGGTGCGCACTCTAAGAGTGCTCTCGACCCCTTCGTCATCCACCACCATCAGCTACAGTGCCTGGCCTTTTCTCCATGCGTATGGTCTCTAGATGGTCCCAACAACTGCCAGAGCTGTGGTGAGGCAATATCTGAGACCAGAGACACTGATAGCAAGGCCAAGACAGCCTTAAGTCAAGCATATAGGATATAATTTATATGACTAAAGCACAGTCCTCTTTTGAAAGTGGGATGGGGTCGGTGATCAGACTTGGTACGTACTTTTGAGGCCCTCTATCCATGATCTAAGCAGAAATAAAAAGATATGACTGGACACTTTTTGGCATTTTGAGGTTGGGTTGCTTGTAAGATCAGGAATACCTCACTCCTCTTCCTCCTCGGCCATTAGCGCAGAGAGAGGCACAAGTGGTTTCAATTTGGTATTGCAATCACCAGCTACGATCAAAGGCCAGAAATAGTGCAAGCTGCTCTCTAATAAAGCATGGAAAGCATGTATGGTAGAGAATTCTATGTTACTTTGAACTGAGCATATATAGATGTTTATTACAACTATCTGGCAGATGCATCAAAGTTATGTTTTGCGAGTCCTTAATAGCGAATTTTAAGGAATCGTTATTAAAAACTCGCAAAACAGGATGCATGTAGGAATAGCAATGTTATTAGCGATTCCTACAGATTCCTTATTAGCGATTCGGTAATAGCTAATCGCTAATAAGGAATCCTTTCCCATTCATTCCTATGGGCCTAAAGGCACCAGGCACCAGGGTGTCCTTTGGACACCCTGGCACCCTTGAAATAGCAGAACATTAGCGATTCGGTAATAGCTAATCGCTAATAAGGAATGGCTTTCCCATTCATTCCTATGGGCCTAAAGGCCCATAGGAATGAATGGGAAAGCCATTCCTTATTAGCGATTAGCTATTACCGAATCGCTAATGTTCTGCTATTTCAAGGGTGCCAGGGTGTCCAAAGGACACCCTGGTGCACCCCTGAAATGGACCTGTGCACAAATGTTACACACACATGCCCTAAGGGCATGTGTGTGCGCAACGTGTAACTTTGAAAAATGCACAAAAGTGCATTTTTCAAAGTTTTAGCAAATTACCACGAAGTTCAACTTCATGGTAATTTGCTCCCCCTATTAGCGAAATCGCTATCTTTTTGGGTTTCATGCATTGCATTTAAGGAATCTCATTTTGGGATTCCTTAAATGCAAGAGCAATTTAAGGAATCGCTATTTAGAGATTCCTTAAATTGCGATTTCTGCATTTGGGATGATGCATCCCAAATGCAAAAATACAGGGAGCAAACGGTCAGATTCTGAGAATCTGCCCGTTTGCTCCCGGTATTTTCTTTGATGCATCTGCCTACCTATGCTTTATCAGGGCAGAACCAAAACATTTCAAATATATTCCTAGGGTATCCATTAATCCTAAGTCTAGAGCTATCAGCCTAAAATTATTGTAGTTTTTAGCAACATTATTAATCCCCCTGAAGCTTTCCCAGATCACACTGAGATTCAAGTTAAACTAGATGATTAATCATACTGGGAGCACAAAAGTGGGGGAACATATGTCGTGTAAAATAGACAACTTTTTTCACACAGGTTTAACTTAGCACTCTAAGTAACATTCAGGTGCTCACACAAAGTGAAAGTGGGCATGATGTGACAAGGTGATAGTGGATTAAAAACATAACATCGCATTGAGAACAAACATTGGAACGCCACGTGAGTATATACAATGGAGGGAGTTCCTGTTGTAGGGGTCGACGGCATTTCAATCTTAGAGACTTAAGATCATCTTCAGAACATTATTGCCTAGATGCATCAACCTTTTTAGGAAGTGCAAACGGTGCGAATCGCAAAAATCGGCCGTTTGCACTTCCTAAATTGGTTTCTGGGATGCATCAAGCATTTTTGGTAATTCGCTATTTTTTGCGAGTTCCAAAAATGCGATTGCTTTTAAGGAATCGCAAATTTGCGATTCCTTAAATGCAATGCATCATCCTCACAACATTTGCGATTTTACAAATTGCAAATGCAAATTACCACGAAGTTGAACTTCGTGGTAATTTGCAAAAATGTGTAAAAACGCATAAAAATGCATTTTTTAAACGTCTACGTTACACACACACATGTCCTTAGGACATGTGTGTATGTAACTCACATGTAAAAGTGCATTTCATGGGTGCAGGGGGGGGTCCTTTGGACCCCCCTCTCCACCCTTGAAAGGCTTTGTTGCATTCCGATTTCAAATTGCGAATTCGCAATTCCCATTCATTCCTATGGGCATTTCAGCCCATAGGAATGAATGGGAATTGCGAATTCGCTATTTGAAACTCGCAATTTTATTGGGATTCGGTAAAAATTGCGATTTTTACCGACTCTCAATAAAATTGCGAAATTATTGATGCATTGCCATTTGCGATTCCTTATTTGCGATTCCTTATTTTTCGCAAATAAGGAATCGCAAATGACAACTTTGATGCATCTAGGGGATAGTGAGCAGTCTGAAACTAAAGGGGAACAATGCATTATTACGATATGCACCCTACAGTTGGACTAGTAATGGTGAATATATGTTCCCAGTGTTTGTTTATTTAATTAGAGCGAAACCTCCCAGGTTGCGTGAGGTACGGAGAAGACAATCAATGTAAACAATGTAGAAGACCACTGAAGGGTGGTGCGCACGGGGCGCCAAGTATTCATAAGGAAGGTTGCGTTAATGAGCGATATTAGGAGCCATGCACATGGGTCCAAGCTGGCTAACTTACTCTCAAATTGTTATGAGGACGACACTGGCCCAGGAGGGGTCGTGATCGTGGTCTCCTCAGGGAGTCAGGGGAGGCCGCTTGCTTGGGTAGGCTGTATCAATCTGAAGAATGAAGGAAGCAGAGGGTCGGTGGGGGCCAATGTGGGAAAAAGGGGGGGAGGGCGAAAACTCAGGCGAGAGTCTACTCACTGGTGAAGCCTCAGACAGGGCGCAGAGACAGAACTACTTCCAGCCGGAAGTAGTGCAGGGGCATGTGTGAACAACCTTAATCAGGAACTTATCCTAGGCCGCTTGCGTGTTCAGGGCAGAAAAAATGAGAAAGAGTCAACCAACCCGTACAGTGGAGGTCTGCACCTAAGGAGCCAGGTAAGGGTGGGGGGAGCAACCGCTTACTTGATCGTGCCTTAATATTAGCGTGGAAGGCAGACTGTGGAAGCACAGTGCCGGCGTGAGGGCTCGTGGGTCCCCTTACGACCGTGTTTGCAGAATGGATATTTCTGTTGGAAGACAAAAAACAATCAGCGCGTGCCGTAGTTATGAGAGAAGGTGAAGATTGCTAAGCAGTGCTTTGGTACTCACAGTTTATACAGTAAGCTGGGAAGTATTAATCCAGAGTAAAATAATGATGTGCAACTTACGGGGAAGAAAATTATATCAATTAAAGGAGTGCTGCAGGTAGCAAATAAGCCACCGCGTTAGACGGAGGACTCAGGTTGTGGAGTCGTAATCCCTTGTGTCTGAATTCTGAAAGTAACCAGAGTAGTACAATAAATTACAGGACCAGCGCGTCTCATAACGGGTGAGGGAGGGACGGGAGAAGCATTGCAACGTACTAATTCTGAGTCCCGGTAGGGAATAAAGCACCTTCCCGGCGGACGCACAGCAATTGACTAGCCTGGAGCGACGGAACTGGCAAATAGGGAGGCGTGGCTTAAGTAGTATGCCCCGAGTGGTGACGTCACCTAATTAGCAGGGCGGGGAGCGCGTGTGTGTGCTGTAATTAAGACTTGGAGCGGCCATGCTGATTGCAGCAGGAGATGGATGTTCCAACAAAGGGAAGCGCGTCTAACTGTTAAGGAGTGCCTGACCTACAGAGAGAATACACTGTGGCACATTACTATCCTAGAGGATTAAACAGAGTAGTCCTAAATACAAGGTGTGCATAATTGTAATTATAAAAGGGAACAGAGTCATGCATAATTAATTAACACGTTATCACAGACAGAGTGGATAAGCCTGGATACAGCAATATTAAAAATTGAAGGCTTTCGCATAGAATATGCAGCAGGCTAAGATGGAGTACCAATGGTCTATCGTTAGTTCAGATAGATACTAGGTACAGGCATTCCATTCATCAATGGAGTTCAGTCCATTCTCAATAGTCCTGCCATTAAAATCCATGTGCACTCCAACCGGTTCAGTATTGTCTGTTGGTTACCTCCCCTTGTGTTGGTATGGAGGCTGTCGATCACTTGCCAGGTGATGTCGTCATCGAAGTGTCCTTGTTGTAGAAAGTGTTCCATTAGTGGCACAGTCATGATTTTGCAGCAAACCCTGCTCTTATGCTGGGAGATCCTGGCCTTGATTTTTGGGTTGTTTGGCCAATGTTGTGCAATTTGCATGGACATTCAATGCAGTAGATTATAGTTTGGGAATTACAATTGCTGAACGATTTTAATACATGCTTAGAATCTCCATATTCAAAGACTTTGGTGTTTACTAAAGAATCGCATCCCATGCAGTGATTACATTTGTAGTGACCCAGTATAGGTAGCAAGTTGAGATACGAATGGATAGAATTGTCATTTCTAGTGGGTATGTGTGCCCTCACTAGGTGGTCCTTGATGTTGCAGTGGGTTTTCTAAGGTGGGTGATATATGGTTCACCATTCTTGCACTTTATAGTTACATCTAAATAGACTATTTTGATGTTGTCATAGTTGTATGTGAATTTGAGAACTGGCTCGGTATTATTGAGCCAATTGCAGAAGATTTTTCGCTCACTTCGGTCACCGCTCCAGACCATAAGGACATCATCGATGTATTTCCGCGAATTTTGCTGAGGTGTGAGTTAGTGGCACTAAGAATGGTGTTAGTCTCCATGTCATCTATGAAAAGGATGGCAAAGTTTGGAGCAAAAATGGCTCCCATAGAGGTGCCTTTGCACTGTCTATAGTCTGCATCCTGGAACAAGAAATAGTTCTTGGTAAGTGCAATTTCTAGCAATGTGATAATGAATTCAGTCGGTACTTGGTGAGGTGCAGGGAGGTTGTTCAGATGTTTCCTAATGACCTCAATACCTTTATTTTACGGGATGTTGGTGTACATGGACTATGTCAAGAGTGACAAGGAGTTCTGTATTGGAGTCAAAGGACTGGGATTTGATCACGTTAATCAGGTGGGTTGTGTCCTTGACATAGGTAAGAGTATCCAGTACTAGATCTTTTATAAAAAAATCAATGTATCTTCCTAGGGGCTCTAGAATAGAGCCACATCTGGAGAGGATGGGCCTGCCTGGGGGTGCTTCCCCATTTTTGTGCACTTTAGGTAATGTATACAGGACAGGTGTGCGGGGTGTTTTGTCGTTTAGGAATAGAAATTAGTTTTTACTGATAAAACCATTTTCCAGACCATCTTGGGTGACGGTAAGGATATGGTCACTAATACCGCGTAAGGGGTTGCTATTTAGACGCTCATAATGTGAGGTATTACTCAGCTGATGGAAGATCTCTGCATTGTAAGAGGTTTTGTCCTAAATAACTATTCCTCCCCATTTGTCTCATGGTTTTATGACAATGTCATCTAGTTCTTTGAGTTTTTTCAGACTGTTCTTCTCTTCCAGACTAACATTGAAAGGGGTGAATTTATAGTTTTCCTTAAGTTTGGCAAGGTCTCTCAGGACAAGATGCTCAAATGTGATGAATTCAGGTGGCATAAAGCTACTGGGCGGGTTGAATGTAGATATAGGGCGAAGTCCAATGGTGTCTGTCCTTTTGGGTGCCTCACTGCCCTGAAAAAAGGTATGGAGTCTCACTTTCCTAAAAAAACTGGAAGATTTCTGCTTGTATATTAAACCAGTTGGGTTTTTCTGTAATAACGAAAGACGGGCCCTCTGCTCAGTAGAGCAATATCAGTAGAGGCCAGTTGGTGTTGAGAAAGGTTAAAGATTGGTATTTGCTCCATGTCTTGGGTGGGTGAAGTACAATCAATAGCTAGTATTGGTACCCCCACTGGTAGAACCTGTTCCTCGTTTGACGTTCCCCTCGGGGGAAGGAGTACCTTGTTTTGCCTCTCCCCCTCGATCTCTCTGTACCCGGTGCTGGCCTCCCCCTAAAAAATGGGGATTGCGGGAAGAGGTACTAGGTCCTCAGGTACTAGGTCAGATCCGTCAGATTCTGCTGATGAGTCAGAAAAGGTTACTGGTTGCCTATTTCTGAATCCACCCAGGGTACCTACAGGGTACCTCTGTTGTTCTTGTGGGCCTGAGGTAAAGAAATCTTCTTAGAGGTAGGGGTAGGTCTTTTCCTTATTGTAATCTTTAATGTCTTTAGTAACCTTAGTCGATTTTTTGTGATGTTCAGAACTCTGGAAATCGAGAATGGTGCGTTCCAGTTTGTCCAGAGCCGCCTTCACGTCTGCTAGGCTGTCTTATTTAAGAAGAGCCTTTTCAAATTCTAGAATCTCCTCAAGTTCTTTCTTGCTATGATCTAGTGGGTGTGTATCACTTACAACGCAACTTTTACGTCGTAATGCTGTTACAACGCAGCTATTACAACGCAGGATCCATTACATCGGATGCCATTACAACGCATGGCATTACATAGCAGATGGTTTTACAACGCATACCATTACATCGTAAGTATTGGTAAGTATATAATTTTTTTTATTTTATTTAATATTATATAATTGATTTAATTATTATTATTTATAAATAAAAATAAATAAAAATATTTATTTATGTTTTTAAATATTATAAATTAAATTTATTAATTTAAGTAATTTTTTAAATAGGTATGAGTATAGGAGTATATGTTTTGGGGTACTGAGGTATATGTTTTGGGGTGTTTGGGTATTTTTAGGTTTTAGGGCAGGGTTTGGGTTTTGGGGTACAGGGGTGTTTTTAGGTTTTAGGGCAGGGTTTGGGTTTTGGGGTACAGGGGTGTTTTTAGGTTTTAGGGCAGGGTTTGGGTTTTGGGGTACAGGGGTGTTTTTAGGTTTTAGGGCAGGGTTTGGGTTTTGGGGTACAGGGGTGTTTTTAGGTTTTAGGGCAGGGTTTGGGTTTTGGGGTACAGGGGTGTTTTTAGGTTTTAGGGCAGGGTTTGGGTTTTGGGGTACAGGGGTGTTTTTAGGTTTTAGGGCAAGGTTTGGGTTTTGGGGTACAGGGGTGTTTTTAGGTTTTAGGGCAGGGTTTGGGTTTTGGGGTACAGGGGTGTTTTTAGGTTTTAGGGCAGGGTTTGGGTTTTGGGGTACAGGGGTGTTTTTAGGTTTTAGGGCAAGGTTTGGGTTTTGGGGTACAGGGGTGTTTTTAGGTTTTAGGGCAGGGTTTGGGTTTTGGGGTACAGGGGTGTTTTTTGGTTTTAGGGCAGGGTTTGGGTTTTGGGGTACAGGGGTGTTTTTAGGTTTTAGGGCAGGGTTTGGGTTTTGGGGTACAGGGGTTTGTGTTTTGGGTTAATTAAATTATATTTACCATTTTTAAATTAATTAAAATATATTTAATAAATTAAATTAATTTTATTTCATTAATTACATTTTTAAATTAAATTAATTAAATTAAATACATTATTTCAATTAATTTAATTTAATATCAATTATAAAAATATGTACATTAAGTTAATTTTATTATTTTAATTAAATTAAAGTATTCCCATTTTTTATTAAAATTACATTTATTAAATAGATATTATTTTATTAAATTAAATTAATGGCTATTTTAAAATGTATTTTATTTAAATTAATTAAATTAAATTAATTAAATTAACTTAATAACATTTTAAAAAGGTATACTTACCTATACTTACGATGTAATGCCATGCGTTGTAATACCATCTGCTATGTAATGCCATGCGTTGTAATGGCATCCGATGTAATGGATCCTGCGTTGTAAAAATTCAGTTGTAACGGAATGCGACGTAAAAATCCGCGTTGTACTGACACCAATCCCTTCTAGTGCTATGTCGATGCCAAGGGCCATCCAGTGGCAAGAGCAGGTGGTGCCAATATGGGAGAAGCCTGTTTTAAATTTGTTATCTTGTAAGAAGATGGCTGGCATGTTGCGTACCTGAAGTCCAATTGGGATAATATCTGCTCTCAGATATTCTGTCAGCATACATGTGTGTAGCTCTGTGCAGATGCGGGTTTTTTTAGTCTCTCAAGTGCAGTCAGTTTTTCACTAGCCAAGTCTGTAGGGGCCCTAGTAGCTGTTGCTGGAGTGTGAAAAAGTGATGGGCCCCTAAGTATTCTCTCTGTATATGTTGAAATTGTTGGTGTAGACATTCCTTACTTAATAATTTGGTTTTTGTAGTTTACCTCTAGGGTTTGATGGGTGAACACCCGTATTATTCTAGGATAGTACATTTTCCCCATTCATGGTCATTTGGTTTCACTTGCAGTCCTTCCACTGTCCATGGCACAAGTTTGATAGCACCCCCATGCCCAGCAACAGAAACTGGTAAAGCAAAAGGCGGGGAGGGTCTGAAGAAGCCGTCTGAGAGTCCCACAAAGCAGTCTGGGAATGTGAAGTAGGTTTTACTTGGCCATTCACAAAGACATTTGGGTCTTCTTGCAACTGAATTGTGGATGAATGCAATCTAGCCCAAATCTGTCACCAGAGGCAGGCAATGTAACATAAATACCATTGCCAATATTGGCAGACTTCTAAGAGAGTCAGCTTATGTCCGATGTAGCCAGAGAGTATGTATTACCCAGCCTGAATTCACGTGTCAGTTTTGGTGGAGGAGGCAACACCCTTGCTACTCTTGGGGGAAGTGGTCAAAGGTGCTTCCATTTTAATACGTATCTTGGAGGCATTGAGTAGTAATGCTCTATGATCCAGGGCAATTAGACCTTCGTTAATTTTACTGTTAGCAAATATTACGCAAATATGATGAAAGCTATCATGCTTGCTACTTTAACACCTGGCTACTGCAATTTCATCCCTAATTATCATTCTACAGTTACAAATTTTGCCTAGCCAGTGAATGTTTTTATTGATTAATGCGTCTTCATTTCCGATAAACCTTGGGTTCAATTTAGGAGCATTTGTCAAAAAACTATAATCACCCATGTGTCCGCTAGCACTATTCTTACTCTGTGCATAGGGGTGCAAGACTAACCCCCTTCTCCTCAATGTTTTGGAACCAAGGACTAGTCCATCTGGTTTCAATAGATCATCAAACAAGGGACTCAGGAGTATGGGGTTTCTAAATGCCTGTGTTTGGTGAGTGCTCTTATCCTCCCTCTTTTGTTCACAACCCATGCAATGAGACATTGTTTTACAACTAAAATTGAGAACCCTTGGGGTATTGGGATTGGTGGACAGGGCCAAGGGGTGGTCAACACTGCCTGTTCCAACTGGGACATGTGGGACACAAAGCACATATGAGTCGAATTCCACTGGATTGCTGTACCTAGATAAACCAGACCTCCATATCTAGTTTAAATTATCCAGTAGTGATATCAGTTTGTCCACCTTCTCTGCCAGGGTCTGTGTAAAGAAGGTGACAGCTTTCCTTAGCTCATCTATCTCTTCCCTCAGGGACATCAACTTTGCCTCATTTGTACTACCCACTAGGGGCTGATTTGAACACAATACCGAGGCACTTAGGACTGGGTGACCTATAGTGGGGTGATCTTCTTGCAGATGTAAAGGTGTAAATCTATTTGTGCACTCAACATTGACCAAAAATGGGCCTTGGTTAGATTTTGCCTCTCCCCACACCAGGATGTACCTTGTCCAACAGAACACTTGATGATGGCCCAATATCAATTTTATGGACAGGCGATCCAGGGGCCTGAATCTTACTCAAATTAGGAAGCGGTTTAGTTAAATAAGATTTTATGTCTGTGCACTTTAGTAATTTTTGGTGGATCCCCCATATCCTTCTCAGACAGCAGGCCCTCAATTTCCATACTTAAAACCTCGATGTCATCAAGGGTAAATTTTCTGAGGCATGCTTTGTTTGCTTTTTTACTTTCCCAGTCTCACCAGCATTGTCCACTGCCTTATGTTTCCCCATTACCTCCTTGTTTCAGAAGCAAAAGAACACAGCCAGAAATATTTGAGCAGGTACCACAGGTAGACTCCTATATAACTATCAGAATATTTTAGGGGGGTTTTAGGGCCACTTCACACAATGACAAAAGTTAACACAAAGCAGACACAGTATCCCAGGATAGCTGAACAGATTTAAATAGCACAGATTTCACTTCAGTAGGGGTTTTGTGTGTACTTAACAATTGACCCTTAGGCAAACCCTAATGGCCAGAACTGTATCAAGGGTTTCAAACGTGTCTTAGAGGCTAGTGGTTATGCTCCCAAACAGAAACAAAATCTTTTGATGAATTCAAAATGAACTATGGGGATATCACTGCCTTAGTAGAGGGTAGGACCAATACAGTTGCAACAGACCTATGTGGCAAAACAAGTAGCCATTGAATGCACAGAGTCCGTCACCAAGGACAGAGTACAGCAAGTTTTAAGGGAAACAGTACTTTTTCCAGGGGGCCATGAGGGGTGGCCTAGCACAGCCTCATCCGGGTTCTGATGGCCAAAGATGGGCCTGCCCCTGGCCTAGGCAGTGCCATAATGTGCCACACGCATGTACCACACTATGGTGCAAAGGCTCTGCATTTCTTAACCCAATGGCGTGCTGTTTAAGGCTCCAACTACAGGGGGGTAGAGCAGTTTGGGACCTGGAGGCCTGCCCCCTCAATGTGTGCGTCCTGCGTTGCGGTGCAAGGGGGCTGAATTTATGCACCCAATGGTGCACTGGTTAAGGCCCCGACTCCGGAGAGTACAGCACCTGGAGTCCTGTCCCCTCGATATGCATGTCTCTGGTATTCTTTATGAATACTGTTTAGCTTCTCTAAATTTCCCTGCATTTGTGTTAAAAACAGCATTACCAGCAGACACTTGACTAGAAATTGCATATCAGTAAATTTTGCACTTGTAGGTTATAGCCACTACCAGGCTCAAATAATTTCCATTCATATCGCAAGTCTGTATCCCTCTCAAAGACAAAAATAAACTGTGTTGGAGAAATAAATTGAAAACCCTTCTCTATAGAATTTGCACTTCCAGTCACTGGAAATACTTACAATATACAGGGGAAATACTTTTACTCATGATTAATTTGAAAATTCTTGGGCCGAGGCTGTAAATGATTATGAATGCCATTTTGGGAATCTCACTTCAAGCTAACACCACAAAACAGACATATGTTTTGCCAGTCAATGTTGCTAAAAATAAAGTTAACGTCTTCTGTATTGAGGACCATGAATCATCAAAAGAGGTGGTTGAAAGCTCTGATGGCACAACACAATTAGGACTGTCTAATCACCTCCGAAGGACCGGTTCCTGTACTGAGATTCTGCTACACCGATGGGAGGAACTCAACAGAGGCACAACAGATGTCTCCACAGGAGCTGGAGTGGAAGTTGTGAATATTAAAGGGACAGGAGAACAAAGTACCGGTGAATGATCCACAGACAGTACAACCAACCCAAGACACAGCTCATGACATTACCATTAATCTCTATTTTTCTGTATCTAAAATGACACACAGGGGACCTCATGCTGTGACATTGACTAGCAATCAGATTCACAATACATGGCAGGAATGATTATCAGTCTGCTAAAGAACTTATGTCAAAATGTATATTCACATATATAGGTAATTCAGCACCTATATACCAATAATATTCTTAGTGTGCTATGAGTCACAAAGAACATGCTGCACAGCCATTTGTACCTGTGCAAAGCCTACAACAGAAGCACATGGTAATAAACAACAATTTACACACCCCTTTCCTTTCAGCCTCTTACTTTTGGTCAACCAGTATCTATGACACCCATGGTCTACTTATCAGGAGTCTGAAAAACATAGGAGGAGTCTGAAAAACATAGGTAGAGAGGGCAAAGGCAGAAGCCATGATGTCTGTTGGCCAGGCCATCTATAAGGTACGCACAATGATCACCGAACAAAGTAGACATTTTCAATCGACTCATGCTTTGGATGGAGAAAGTATGCACCATGGAAATTAGACCTTCAGTACGACATGCAGTAAATACTTTGACCAGCAACAACGTCACAATCATGAGGTACATGGCAGATTGCTACATCATCATATGGAACAACCTGGCCACACTGACCACAACCAATAAAACATAGGAGCAAAACCATTCCTTGATTGCATAATCTGTGCAGAAGACAGACGTTCAACCTCCATTCAGCGCTCAATATCTGTTACACTTGAGTCACTGCCCATCCCAGGGATCTCTTACCAAAAGAGAAGGGATATCTTACCAAAAAATATTAAACACTGGCAAAGCCAATAGTTCCCCTCCGACATGGGAACACTGACCAATTGGCTTTTTTCCCACATGGCCATCATGCATGTGCATGCACAGAAAAAAGAAAAACCATTCCGCATGGCTGCTGTGTATAAAAGTCTTTTTTTTTTTAATCGTTCCAAGATGGCTGTCAAGCGTGCACATGCAGAAGCCTTCCAAAATGGCTGTGGCGTGTATGTACATATGCACCACTGCCATTTTGGATGCTTTTGCTTTAAAACCATTACAAAATGGCTGCAGTGTTTGTTCATCAACACACCATCTTGGATTTTTTAAAGCAAATAAAGGTCACCAAGATGGCTGACAGGTCTATGCACGTATGAATTGCTTTAAGTAAAAACACTCCAAGATGGCCACTGTCCAGTTTCAAGCATGCTGCCAATCTTTCAGTACTTTTTCCTATAGCAAAGCATTGCAAGATGGCTGCCATGTGTAAGGCACCCCATCACCAGCAGAAGGATACAAATCATACAATCAAACAACAGTGTGATCAAAATGATCATTGGGTGGAACAAACACAAGAATATGGAGGAAATTGCAGGGAACCGTGGTAGACAAGGAAATCATTAACCCACAAGGAAAGGGCACACCGAAAGCCCATTCTAAATTTGTTCAAAAGGTCTGTTACCACCAGGCAGATAAATCTATGTGTAGGTGAAACCTAAAAAGTGATTCTACCACCGAGTGACTATACAGCTTGGAGTGCTTGTGTTAGAAAATAAGGAGAATTTGTTGTCTGGTCCATGGATTGTTGGTGTTACAGTGGGCAAAGGAGGATTCAGTCTCAGTTCATGTTTGGAGAGCATAATTGCCTGATCGTTAAGGCACTGTTGTCACTGTGATGGCCTGGAATGTTGTTGAGAACAGAATTGGCCTGTGATTCAGGTAGAGCATTGTCTTTCGCTGGCATATGAACTCTGTGTTTTACAATAATGCTGTACAACACTGACCAAAGCACAAAGAACTAGCACACCTTCTACATGTATACAATAGTGTCCCTCGAAAGATGTGTCACTACTCTCCATACCACATTCCTGCCCTTAATGTGTGCTTCATTGCGTTGTGTTGTATATATCGTTAATTGTTTAATTAAGTAATTAGAACCAAATGCCAGGTTTTTAATGGATACTTAAAGTCACCTCCAAAATGCATAAAAAGAAGTGACAAAAAATGATCAACATGCTGCAGGCATGTTTAATCTCTGCACTACCACATGGTACAACATTGGGATGCCCTGGTCATTCTTCTTGTTTTTGTTTCATTGATGCAACAGGACATGCTGTGGAAATTGCTGGTACAATATTTGAGGATTTCCTATCCAAGAGGGCATTCTCTGTTCATCACATACCTCCTCATTATCTCAAGAATTTGACTGTTGTAATTATGCCAGAATCATAAGCCCTTCCAGGGAAACCAGGGAAGACACAGGTAAGCAACAGATCAGCGTTAGAGATTATTTCTTCAATACGGAAGTAATGGCGTTTCTATAATGATGTATGTTCTCTTGTCTTCACTGGTACAATTTGGACTTGAGTACTCTACACTGCACCTATTACACAGGGAATTTGTGTGCAATGATGTAATAACAGGTGTTTGCTGTTGCAACTTAACTGTGGTCTTCTGTGAACTATAGCAAATTTGACATATGTGTAACAGGGTAGCCATCACGTGTTAGGCTGTATGAGGCATGTAGCTGCAAGATATTTAAGTGCCACGGCATTGTGGAATCATGCAGTGACGGATTAGAGCTGCACAGAGATCAACTTCAACATTGGTGGAGCTGTAGCTTTCAGTGATGGGGGGGGGGGGTGATTTTCACCTCAATTAGTAGGAGCATGTAGGGTATGATGTACATATCAAATCGGTAGGTTTCACACTCAGAGTCAGAGTTTATAATCTTGTTACTCTGGATTGTGCTATGCACCTCCTTTGAGCTTTGCGTGAGTTCTGTTCCTATTTCTTGTTATTGTTATTGTTATTGTTAATTTGGATTTGTAACGCGCCCAATCACCTACAGGTCTCTAAGCGCTCGGAAATCGATGTTATTACAATAACTTGGCTCAACACATCAGAGAGACACAGCTACCAGTTTACATTGCGCTCAGAACTTTACCAAACAGCAGTGTTTTCAACGATTTTCTGAACTTGATTTCTATTGCTGCCTTTCCAAAATAGCAGTTATGACTATGAGTGAGCCTGTTAATGTTAATTTCATTTGTTCTGCAGACATCTGATTTACTGTATGTGTTTGATTGGCATAAAGTCTTGGACATACTTATGTAGGTTTTCGCCTGGTTCAATCCTTCTTTAATCATGCCGTTTTTTCCACATGCCGTCTTTACAAGTGCCAGAACTTCCTTCACTGGTTCACTGGGGTATCACCCATGCTGATGATTACAGGTCCCCAAATTTCTAGCTCAAACACAGGCTAGTTTCAGGAAAGGACCGAGCCCTAGACAACATTATCACAATTAATGCATCTGACTTTGGTCCAGTAGTGACAAGAATACAATTGATGTTGTTTAGAAATAAAAGCTATGCTGCTAACGAAGGCCTACTAATCTCTGATCAATTTCATAGCTCCGCTTCAGAGTCCCAAAGTTTTCTTCATCCAACCCTAAAAATATAAAGCGGTGAATGCGCATATTAAACAGCTACAGTATAAAATACAATCAAGAAAAACTTAAACTTCTCCCAAAAAATGACAACAAATTCTCTCTGGCACAGTGTTGTATACGTTCTGTGCACGGATGTGTCCAGTAGATTACCTTTCCACTACTGCTGATATTTTGCTTTCGAAAATGTACTCGTATATTCCATAGTTAGTCAGATTATCTAAACTGGGCTGTGCAAATGTGCAATTAAATATGTATTTTTGATTGATTGCCTCACTATTGTATACAGATCATATTTTGGCGTTATGGGGCTTCTGCTTTCAGTTTAGTCTTAATAACGGTAAAGATCTGCCGAAAAATACATTTGAGCATGGAGAATTACATCAGATACTGAACACCTGAAGAGGTCAGACAGATAATCGGACGTCATAACACTGATAACATTCTATCCTTCCCTTGCGTGCCTTAATGCCTACTCTGTCCACGAGGGTGGAGTTATAAAGTTGTTCCTTTCCCAGAACCTCTTGTCTGTACCAGGCGTGCCTAAGTGTCTTGGCATCAAAATAATTACAATGGGGATAAAATGGAAATATTTTCAAAGTATTCATATCGAATTTGTACAAATAGAAAGTGCTTGATTCGCTTTTATTGATCGAGAGTTGGATGTTTCACGAAAAATTAACAAAGCATTGACAGTACATAAAAGAGTTCTCCTTTAGTGCTGCCTCTCAGAATCATAAATGCTTTTGTCAACAAGCCCCTAAGTACGCGTGTTATCTACTCAAAACATCGGACCGCCACCATCTTGGCACAGGGAGTTTTAGCAATAGCTCTGCGGTTGGTACCCATCATCAGCCGGACCCAATCTACTGACATTAGCAGCAATTTGGCCTGGCAGCACATCATGGCAAACCTCTGGTTTGCACAATGAACAAAACTGCCGATGGAGTGTTCATAGGGAAATATAATGTACGGAAGGCACAAATGATATATGTGCTATATAATATCTGGGAACAAGAACATTGTAAGCCAAGATTTGCAGACTCAGTGGCCCATACCCTGCACCCTGTTTCAGTAGTAAAGAAGGCATATGCTGGTCGTGTTAGGAAAGGAAATCAACATGTTTAAATATTAAGTAAAACAAAGTAAACATTGACTGTACCTGAAATATCTCCAGAAAGATTTCAGAGCCTTTTCCAACTGTCTGATTATGCAATGTACTTAACTCGCTACCAAGTACTCTGTTCAAACGATCTCTTCTCCAGTCCTGGGTACAACATATAGAAAACAATAGTGTTATGTGGTTTTTAAACCCCCCCTTCCTCCTCAATCCATGCCTGTAAATGTAAATCGACTATTTAATTTAATTTGTTGGAGGGGTACCATCTTTTAATTATTTAGTCAGTCATAGTTATGTTATTATTTCATTTTCTGTTTTGGACTTCAACTTTAACAATATTAACAAAACCAATGTACAAGCTTTTTGTTGAAAGAAATTAAGGAGAGGACCAATGGAACTCAGGTGACACCCCTTGATCATAAGGAACCTGCAGAGGAACTAAGGGGGTCATTATGATGGTGTGAGGATCACCACCGCCCAACCGGGGGTTGCGATCCGCCCGCCATAACTCTCCGCTCGGCCGGAGAGTTATGGCGGTGGTACCTTGGCGGACTGAAAGTCTGTCCACTGCATTTCCGTCGGTCAGCCATCATCACTATTGCCGGCCGGGCGGAACTCAGGCATTATATGGTGCCATCCATATCAAGATGCCTAGCAGTGAAGGCCTTTCCATGGCGATGCCGCCATGGAAAGGCATGCAGGAATTGCTCTGAGGGGCCCCTTGCGGGCCCCAGGGGGATGGGTGGCTGCACTTGGGGGGGTCCCCATGGCAGGCACCGCGCGGTGCCTGCCACATTGTGTATGGCAATGCACAACCTGTATTCCTGGCATTGTGGAGGGTGCTGCTCACAGCAGCACCCACCGCAATGTTGAAAATACGGGATGTGAGTGCCAGGGTGGCAGTCGCATCCTAATTGGTGGTAAGGAACAGCTGCACCGCTGGTGGCCGGTCCCTACACTGCTAGGGTGGCCATCCTAATGGGGCCCTAAGTCCATTCACTAACCAGTGGGAAACCAGAGCCACAAGCCCTGACAACATGGCCACACTCATGGGGTACACTGCTTGGGACTGGCAGAAAACTTCACAGTTCTAATTCAACAAATTCTATAACATGACATAAATATGCACATAGTAGTAGAACATAAAGCTACTTAAAATACATCTTGAACTCTCAAAAACGAAAATGATGTTGAACATTTTGGCTGCTAGCCTTCTGAACTAAGGAGCCCATTAGGATGGCGGGCGGATTGGCCCCGCCAAGCTGGCGGTAGCCACTGCCAGCCTGGCGGGGGCATTCTGCCCGCCATCCGCACCTAAATTACCCCGCCATATTAGGATGGCGGGGGTGACAGAAAGACCGTCCGCTGCTTTTCCGCCCCGGTCGCTAGGCGACCGGGGCGGAAAAGGTTCAATATGGTGGCGGTGCCTAATAGACACCGCCCGCCATATTATGATGGGCTTGTTTAGATGCCTTTCCGCAGCGCCGATGCCGCCACGGAAATGCATGCAGTCTTCACTCTAGGGGCCCCCTGCGGGCCCCCAGAGTGAAGAAGAGGTGGGGGGTGCACACGGGGGGTACCTGTTGTACCCCCTGCATTTGCATAAACAAAGCAGCAGGCACCACGCGGTTCCTGACGCTTTGTCTATGCAAATGCATTAATGCATTTTTAGCATTGTGGTGGGCGGTGCTGAGAGCGCTGCCCGCCACAATGCTAAAAATGCAGGATGTGCCCGCCACTGTGGCGGGCACATCCTAATACCCTCCACGGGACCCTGCCCTTATGGTTGGCGGTCCCAAACCCCGGTAGGATGACGGGCGAACAAAGTCCGCCCGTCATCCTAATAGACCCCTAAATGTATTTGAAAGATTAAACCATTAGGCGATTGATGTTGCTTTACAATAACGGAAATCAGTCAAGAGCAACATGCCTATAATTCCAGAAAACTGCCTCATATGAAGAATCGGAGGAACTGTAGAAACCACCTTAGAAATCTTGCTTTAAATTTTAAAAAAGAATGTCACCGCACCTCAGAAAAAGCCTTGATCATTTGGTTTATAAAAAATCTTACTCCCCTTAGGGCATGTCAGAATTTATACAAAAACAATATTGTAGTTTTACTATGGATACATATCACCAAGGGGACCAAGAAGCTTATTTCTCCTTCATATGTGCTTTATTATTGATCCCCTGAATTCACATCAACACAATATTCCAGCATTTCCCTTTTCTCCCGTCCTGGTGAGGCACACTGAAAATCTTCCCTCATGAGTGAATTGTAAAACATACCTACATGTTCCTGCTCTAGGGAGGCTGCTGTGGGCATGACGTTAATATGGTGTCAGAAAAAAATTGTCTAACACAAATATCTTGAAAACAATATCATGACAAGAATGTTGTGGTAGGGAAATTAAAAAAGTTAATTAAACTTGAAAACAATAGTAAAAATATTTTTAGGTAAATTCATGTTATGTATTTGGTTGACTGACAGAATTCTGATGTCACTAATATCGCCCTACAAAACTATCAACATCAAAATATCAGCCACAAAAATATCGACATCCTATACTTAGTGAATGACAAAAAAACAAAAAAATCGATGTCACTAATATTGTTGTAAAAAAAATAGTTTTTTTATATAAACATAAATAATACATATTAAATATATTTAAAAGTAACAGTAATATAATAAAAATTGCATGTATTTTATTAATTTAAGAAAATATGACTATTATACTTATTTAAAAAAATAATTAAACAAATATATATCGATAGCTATAATTAATTATATATGTAATTTTAAAATATTACTAAACAAATAATTTTAAATTATGTGATCATTTAATAATTGTTTTAAATAAATATATATGTATATATACACATCCAATTAATATAACGCATTACAAAAATAACAATATATTTACAAATAAAAAATATTAAAAAATTAATTTACATAACAAATGACATATTAAAAAACGTTACTAACTGAAATATTATAAATTTAACAACGCAAAATATAATAATGTTAATTTAATTAACAAAAATGAAACTGTAAAATTCCACAAATTATACATAAACTCAAGAAAAGTGCAAATTACTATTCCCACTACAATAAATGCAACAGTAGGGAAAGTGTTGGATTGGGGCGTGGTAAAATTTACTATTCGCACTCCAGTCCGTGCAACAGTATGGAAAGTGTTGCATTGTGGAGGGTAAAGTGTACTATTCCCACTCCAGTAAGTGCAACAGTAGGGAATGTTTTGGATTATGGAGGACTAAAATTTACTATTCCCACTCAAGTCAGGGCAATAGTAGGGAAAGTGTCAGATTGCTTATTGAGTTAAACTTACTATTCCCACTCCACACATTACAAAGGTAGGGAAAGTATTGGATTGTGGAGTGGTAAAATGTACAATTCCCACTCCAATCAGCGAAACAATAGGGAAGGTGTTTGATTGCGGAGGGGTAAAATTTACTATTCCCACCGCAGTCAGTGCAACAGTAGGAAAAGTGTTAGATAAAAAAAAAATTAAATAAAATGTTTAAATATTTCAATAGAAAATTATATCATGTGATTTTATTCTAAAAATAAACAAATTGCAAAATAATTACATTCTTTATTATATATGAACACAAATATTATAATTACAATTAAAATACCAAACTATATTCTCAAAATAATAACAAATAAATACGATACAAAAATAAATACAAAAAAGCACAACACAATTAACACCATAACATAACAAAAACCACAATTTCTTAAAATATTAAAATATTTTTACATTTAGTAACTTCCTACGCTATACCTATACAAATTACACAACACACACCTAAAATATATCTATTAAATTATATTAATGCATTTTAAATAATCAATTATCAATTAAAATATTAATAATAACTACCTAATAGTAAATTAATTATATTTAATTTCCTACCCACCCTTAATCCTTACAAAACAAACAACCCACAACTAATATTAGAATTTTAAAAAGTTAATTGAATAATTTACATTACATAATTAATTATCAATTAACAATTGATAATAATTAATGAATAGACAATAAATTATATTTAATTAACTCCCCGCCCTTTACCCCTACAAATAAAACAACTGACACCTAATATATAACACAAACGACATCTTAATTACACAAAGGTACATTATTATCAATTAAATATTTTTTGTAAATTAACTGAAACTACACAAAACAAATAAATACATTTAGTACACAATTTACATATTTAATTATCAGTTAAATCATTATAATAATAAATAATTATTAGCTAATTATAATTAATTTACTTCAAACCCTATACCCCTACAAAACCCACAACTTGCACCTAAAACTTACATTTAAAAAAAATGTAATTATACAATTAGCATAAATAATGATCAATTAAATCATTAATATTTGTTAAAAACAAATTATTAATTAATTATAATTCATCTACTTCCCACCCTGCACCCATATAAACCCCACAACCAGAAATAGTACTCAAAATGACAAAAAATATTAAATTAAATTTAAAAAGTACAAACAATTTGCAAACTATATTAAAAAACATTAACAACATTTATACAATCACTTGATCTGCATCTGCCAGATCCTTTAAGGAGCTAATTTCCCTCCTGCTAGCAGCTGACAATTACAGCGATTTTGGCATTTACACTACCGTGCAGCCGACAGCTCCTCGTGGCCGTGGCATCCAAAAGTCAGCGTCATGTCACGCGGAAGCGGATGCAACATGGATGGGAGGGGTCGACAGTGTCTTAGCAGCGGAACTTGCGTGATCCACCCACCTCATCCTTCATTAAGATTCATGTCCTGCCAGGGCATTCAAGTGACTTAACTATCACACAACCCATTCAAAATTGTCAAGTACTATCTAGGTAAACTTCGCCAACTACTGTATTAAAAAGCACATATTAACCAAGGTGTTAGAACTGGGGGTCTCTAGTTGGCAGAGGTAGGTACCACTGTCCAAGTAGGGACCCTTGCTTCTAGTCAGGGTAAGGAGGAAACCCTCTGAGATAACCCCTGCTCACCCTCTAGGTAGCTTGGTACGAGCAGTCAAGGCTAATCAGAAGGCAATGTGTAAAGTATTTGTACCAACACTTACAGTAACACAGTGAAAACACCACAAACTGACTCCACAACAGTTTAGAAAAATAAAGGTATTTAATCTAAACTACACAAGACCAAAACGACAAAAATCCAACATACACAGTTCAAGAATATGGTTGCAAAAGAGTTCTTTAGGTTGCGATCAAATAATCCACAGTTGCGTGAAAAGTTCACAGTTGCATCACGTTTAGTCGACAATACCTTTAGTTGCGACAAAGTTCCAAAAGCAGAAGCTGGTGCGGTGGAAAACAAGCAATGTATTGCTTCTGAGACCTTGGGGAGGCGATGCGACACCCCCGCTGCAGCAGCGGGCGTGTTGCGACAAATCCGGTCTGTATGGGGAGGAAGGCCACTTGTATGGATTCCGGTGCGTAGGTTCCGTAGGAAGTTTGTTCTTGCAAAGGCACGATGCGACGATCTCGAAGGGGCTGCGACGATCTCCGGGGCGACAATGTGTGATCCAGCGGCGATCTCTCTCTCGCAGCTCCTTCGATGCGATGATCTGCGACGATGTTCACAGCGAAGTGATGCGGTCCACAAGCAAGCGGTGCGGCGTTCTCACCCGGCGACGACAGGCTCTGCAACGACACTCGCAGCGATGGTGATCTTCCCGCAATCGAAGGATGCACCGTCTTTGGCAGCAGCAACAGGCGCTCCGACGATCTCGACCTCCGTAGCGGCGGGAATTTCTTCGCAATGTCGGGGATGCACTCCGCAGCGAGCGATGCAATAACTTTTCAGTTGCAAAAGTCTCTCAATCTTAGTTTCCAGCTTCCCAGCACAGGTACAACTTCCAGAGGCACCACAACTGGCCCAAGCACTCTAGGAAGGACAGAACTCTCTCAGCAGAGTTCAGGGAAGCTGGGTGTGAAGTCCTTTTGTTCCTGGGACTTTGAAAACAGGGAGCCAGCTCTTCTCAGGCCCATGGAGATTCCTTCAAGACACGGGACACAGCACAACAGCAAAGTCTTTCCCCTCTCCTTGGCAGCAAAGCAACAGCAGGTCAGTCCAGCAGAGCAACAGCAGGACAGTCTTCCTTCTTCAGATTCAGCTTTCTCATTGGCAGAGGTTCCTTCTTGATTCCAGGATGATCTAATTTTCTGTTGTCAGGGGTCCTGTACTTATACCCCTAAAAGTCTTTGTTCTCTTTGTGCAAGTGGGCCCTGAGCCTGGTCTGAACCAGTTTTGGGTACTCCTTGAGCACTTTGTTTTTCTGGCTTCTCCTTTCCTTTCAGAGTAAGGGGCAGGGTCGTCAGCCGCCCAACAGGAGGTGGAGCCAGCATTGTGGAAGGCAGGCACAGCCCTATTTAGGCCCAGGTGCTATCTCCTCCCACCACTCAAGTTGCAAATGCAGTCATTCAGCCTAGGGCTGACTCAGCCAGCCTCCTGGGGAACCCCCAGCCCCTGTCACTCTCAAACCAGACAGTCAATGCACAAACAGGCCAACGCACACAGAAAGGTCAGACAAGAGAACAGCGACTTCCTAAAAGTGCTGTTCTCAAACACAGGATTTAAAAACAACCTTTCCTAAAAGATGTGTTATTAAATTCTGAGTTCAGGGATACCAGACTTTTATGTCCTATCTTGTTCCTATTGGAAGATATGCTGGTAGCCACTGTGGCCAGCATCCCCCATGTTAGCCTATGGAGCAAGTTAGCCTTACAATAGTGAAAAATGAAAATGCCTGTAATTCACTACCAGAGCATGTCACCTGCACCAGTATATGCTCTACCTTTCACATACACTGCACCCTGCCCAGGGGGGTACCTTGGGCCTTCCATAAGGGTGACCAATGTGCACAAAAAGGGAAGGGTTAGGCCTGGTCAGTGTTGACACTGACCAGGAGGATATGGCAGTTCACAGACTGCACACAGGCACTGCGGTGGCAGGCCTGAGACACCATTTTAGGGCTACTCCTGTGGGTGACACAATAAGTGCTGCAGGCCCACTAGTAGAATTTGTCATCACCAGCCCTGGCACACCCAGTGCACTTTACTAGGGACTTCATGGTGATACAAATATGCCAATCATGTATATCCAATCATAATAACAATTTACACAGGGAGCACTTCCACTCTCACACTGATCAGCAGTGGCAGAGTGTCCAAAGCATCTAAACCAGCAAAAACGAAATCCAGCACAGCATCACAAATACAGGAGGTAGAGGCAAAAAGATAGGGGTAACCACGTCAAAGATGCCAGGTCTAACACAAGGCCATTGAGAAAAAACATTTTTCAACACCATAAATACCTCATTGTTGTATATTTGCAGATATATCAGCCTCAGCAGCTCGTCGTTGAAAAGAGTTTGTATAAATGCTATATTTGTTTAAAGTGCAGGGTGCTCAAGATACTATTGCACCACAATCTAAGTTCAATGTCTTGGTTAAAGGGAAGTTTCATATGTTCAGTAACTTAGCAGAGGCTCAGGAGCTCCTGCAGAAGATCTCTAATTGATTTGAAACATGATTTGTGCATATGCAGCTATTTTGAGGAGCCGGGCTAGGCCCTTAATGTTGATGATGTTGTCAGGGTATGCTCTGTGTTAGGAGGGCCAAATCCCATTCGGCCCAAGTGGTTTTGATTAGGGTGCTGGAGGTTGGGGAAGGAGGGTCATGTGTACACCATTGTGCATCTACTTGGCAACCCATGTGGGTTGATGCAACGAGATGGGCAGTGTGGGCGATTCCACTCTCACAGGGCTCAGAGGGTCTCTGGGGCACGTGGGGAGGCTTGGTGGGCACAGGGAGGGGGGAGCACTCATAGCAAAATGAACAGAATCACTATAAATCATGAATGTTTAGCCACAGGTCATATAGGACAGTCACTAATGAGAAAAAGGAATGTAATGGGTCTTAAAGCCAGAATTATCTCCTGCAATGTTAATGACATGACAAATAGGCAGAAGTATGGGGGACTGATTAGATGGTTCACCTCTTTTTTTTCCAGAAGTTCTATTTCTACAGGAGACCCATCTTAAAAGTAACTTCCCAGAACCTTTTATTTCTAGTATTATTCAAAAGCTTATTTTAATTCAGCAGGCCTAGCAGTAAGGGGAGTTGCAGTTTACCTAGGCAGATGGCTGGACTGGCCAGTTTCTCAAGTTATCAGAGATCCACAGAGAAGGTTGATATGGCTAAAACTAGTGGAAATGGTAATACTCTAAATGTGGTCAACTATTATGCCCAGTTTTTGATTAAGCAGATTCATTAAGACAGATATACAATATTGCTATGGGAGCAGTTGGTCCAAAAATTCTAGGGGGTGACTTTAACTTTATCCAGGATTTGGTATGGTATACATCTAAAAACAATTGGAGCCGAAAACTGAAAAAGGGGTGGATGCCCGGAAACAAGAATTTCAACTAATCAATCCATGTTGCAGTGATTGTTTGGGTATGTCACAATATACTTGCTGCTCGCACCGCTTTCCTTCAGCTTCCTGTATAATTTTTTAATTTACTGTTGCTTAAATGGGTGACACAGATATTTGTGTTAACTAATTTTCCGATCATTCTTTGGTCACTATTATAGTGTAGTTTGATACAACTAGAAGGGAAAGGTCCAGGTGGCAACTGGTTTGGAACCTTCTTACTAAACAAGAATAGTTTATCACGCTGCTGCACACTGAAACGCCGCCCGTGATTTTAAAACGCTGCTCTGGCACCTGTTTGTTGTTGGGAAAGTATCAGTCATTCTAAGGGACTTCTGATTTTTAGTTGTTATAACTCTGTGGGATCGCCTGATATAGCGGGCTTGTGAATTTTTTAAACTGCTCCTTGCACATTTACTTTTCCGCATTGCTTGCACATTAAAATTGAATTTCATAACTCACCATTTGGGTGAGCCTTGCGCTGTCTCGGCTCCCGACCGCCATCTTGGGTGAGGGACCAGGGACTCCTAGACGCTTCCAAGACGCCATCTTGGTTAGCGCACTAGTGTTGCAGGGATTCCTGCCAAACACTATTTAAAGACCCGGAATGCACATGCGCAGCGCACACGCGCAGCGGGCTCACCGGAGAAGTGCCAGAGGCAAGCCCGTCTGCGCCCCTCCGCTCCACGACGGGCCCAGGGGCCAGGACCCCTACTCAACTCCATATCTATCCCGGTGAGACCCTTCTGGCCCTAAGAACTGTCGACGAGGTGCTAGATAGCACTACGCTAGCCAGGCTACGAGAAGAGTCACTACTGCGGGGAATGAAAGAACTCACACTAGCTCAGAAACAGCCCCATACTCATACGATCCAGGGTCTAAAAGTAGCTGTGCTAAATGCACGATCTTTGCAAAAGCACCATATGGAAGTGTTCTCTCTCCTTCTTGATGGGGATATTGACATTTTAGCCCTCACAGAAACCTGGCTGGGGGCATCATCTACCCCGACATTTTGGCCGCATTACCGCTAGAATATGATGCGCTGTGGTATAACCGACCCGGGGAGTGCAGAGGTGGGGAGTTGTAATATTATTTAAAAAAAATATTATGGTGACACATATTGTCGCCGAAAACTGCGACAGTGCAGAGCTACTGGGTATAAAAATGTCCCTGAAATCCTCCTGCAATATGCTGTTAGTAGTGTATCGCCCACCTAAAAGTTCCCCAGATTTTAATGAAGCCTTTCTGGAGTTCTTAACAGATCTGGGATCAAGATACAAATATCTCCTCGTGGTAGGGATTTTAACTATCATTCGGACAAGTCACCCAGAGACTCTGCAGAGGCAGGGTTCGAAACCAACCTGTCCTCGCTCAACTTGTCACAACTGGTCACAGGCCTTACCCATGTCAAGGGCCACACTCTTGACCTGATTTGGTCTTCTATGCCTCAGGTAGAGATAATTGATGTTAGCCCTTATGTTTGGTCAGACCACTCCCTGATTAAATGTTGGGTTCCGTGTGATTCTTTACCTGTATTATCTGATCCTCTTCGGAGGAAGGTTATATCCTGGAAGAAGGTGGAGGCTGAACCTCTGGTCTCTACGCTTCTCTCGACCCCATCCCCAAATATGAGTGCGGGAAACCAAAGACCAACAAGCTACAGCACTAATGTCTTGGCTTCAGGCTGTTCTTGACACTCTAGCCCCTGAACGGATAGAGAGGACCAGAGCGAAAGGAAAAGGAGCCCCCTGGTTCGATGTCTCCCTAAGAGAGAAAAAACAAGCGCTGCGCCAAGCATAGAGAAGGTGGAGACTCAACTATAGCCTGGCAGAGTCCGAAACCTACAAGGCACTTCTGTCTAAATATAAGACTGATATTCTTTTGAGGAAGGCAGCCTTTTATGAGGACAGAATCGGCCATGCCGGGAATAAGCAAAGGGAGATTTTCTCCATCCTGAGGGAACTAATGCAGATGGAAGGTAAAGTCCCAATAAATGATCGCCCGAACTGTGACACCTTCCAGAAGTTCTTTCTTCAGAAAGTGCAGGATATCATCATGGACATTACAAGAATTCCGACCGACCTCATGTCACTAGATCTACCCAATCCCCAGGACTAGGCCTGGAATCTGTACAGTATTACACGTTTGGATGAAGGGAGTTTGGCGGCATTTGCTCACCAAATCAAATCAGGCTCCAGTGTGGACCCTTGCCTTCTGAGAGTATTCCAAATGGCCTTGCCAGGTTTGGGAAGGCAGTTGCTGAATCTATTGAATGAGTCACTGGATTCAGGTTACCTGCCAGTGAATCTGAAGGAAGCCAGGGTTATCTCCCTCCTGAAAAAGCAGAAGCGGATATCAAGGCTTTAAAAAAACATAGGCCCATCTCCCAACTCCCGTTTATAGGAAAGATCTTGGAAAAGCAGGTCTTGAATACTCTGGCCTGCTACTTGGAGGAACATGGTCTACTCCACCCTAGACAGGCAGGTTTCCGATCACAACACAGCACAGAGCTGGTGATGGCCACGGTTGTTGACGATCTGAGAATCAGGGCTGATAATAAACAACCTTTTGCCCTGATTCTCCTGGATCTGTCAGCAGCTTTCGATATGGTCAGCTATGCCATCCTGCTGAACCATGTTTCGAAACTAGGAATAACAGGGCAAGCACTCAAATGGCTCAAATCCTTCCTTACTGGCCGTACTCAGAAATTGCAAATGGGAGATCAACTATCCGCCGCTAGTGCTGTGACCTGTGGCGTCCCCAGGGGCCTGCACTGTCTCCTCTGCTATTTAATATTTATCTTCAACCTTTAGTGGAGGAACTTACGCACAGGAACTGTCAAGTTTTCAACTATGCTGACGATACTCAATTGTTAGTCCAACTCAAGAACACTAGCCAGGCGCAAGACTCAGTAAAGAATCTTCTTAGATTTACGGTTAACTGGATGACAAACAATCTTCGGAAGGTTAACGCAGAGAAAACGGAGGTGCTGGTCATCACTAAACAAGATAGTCCCTGGTGTGAGCTTTTCTGGCCCCCAGAATTAGGTGCGGTGCCAACTCTGGGAAGAGTAGTTAAAAGCTTAGGATAAAAAATTGATGCAGACCTGTCCATTACCCCTCAAGTCTCCGCAGTGGTAGGCTCCTGCATTGGCCTGCTTAGGCAACTCCGGAAACTTGTACCTATCCTCTCTGTCCCTACACTGCAATCCATTGTGTCCGCCACGGTTATTTCCCGGCTGGACTATGGTAATGCTCTCTATTTAGGTCTGCCGCGGAAACTCCTTAGGAAATTGCAGGTGGTGCAGAATGATGCGGCCAGTCTGATTTTTTCCCTACCGAGGAGAACTCGAGCGACGCCCCTTCTTCAGAAGATACACTGGCTGCCTATCGAACATAGAGTGCAGTTTAAATGTCTCTGTATAGCCCATAAAGCCATCTATGGAGAAGCCCCTAATTTCATTAAAGATCGTCTGAGGAAGTACACCCCGGGGAGAGCCTTGCGCTCTGGCAAAGCATGTAAACTAACTCAACCATGATTTAATCTTAAATCTAAGGGTGGTAGAGCTCTGTCGGTCCTCCTTCCGCAAATCTGGAACGAGCTACCTGCACCCTTGCAAGGGGAGCCCGCGTTACTGTCTTTCAGAAAGGAGTTAAAGACCCACTTGTTTAAAAATATAACTCCAATACTCTAACCGTCTGTTTGGTTCCGGATGGCCCTCCAGTTGCAGTGTGTTGTGTACTTTTTCTGTGAAAGCGCTTAGAGACCAGTGGTGATTTGCGCTATACAAAAATATAATAACATAACATAACATAACATAACATTCATTTAGGATTTTTTACCATTTGAATAGGGGTTCTGCATCATTGTTTTCAGTCTGCGAAGCCTTTAAACCTACTGTTTGGGGGTAGATTATTGCTTACAAAGCTCACAATCCAAAATGTGTGCAGAGTGGATAGCTGTGCTTCAATCAGCAGCAGATACAGCCTTTTAGACAAAGAATAGGTCTGAGGATCAACAACTCCCCACCGAGAACCATCAGGGTAAAGCCAAGAATGACTTGAGAGAATTCTTCATTATGGAGCAAATCAATAGCTCAAGGGCTTTCCAGTAGCAGGTATATGAGGAGTACCAGATTATCAGGAAATGTCTTGCATGGTCAATGCAGGTATTCGTAAGGGAGCTACAGAAGCCAGGTATTGGGGAATTGGTTCTTGATAAGGCTGAATGTCCCAAGTTTTTTCCAGCATTAAAAGATCTTGTATTAAAGTAAATATAGGATCTCGCAGGCCAGTATATCCCAATTCTTTCAGCGCATCAGGTTTCTGAAGTTGGCAAATTCCCAGGTGCAAAGAATAGCCTCTAATGTACCAGCGATAGAGGTTCAGGAACCTCTTGCCACAACGCCTAGTGGGAAGGCATGTGGCAATGATGGATTTCCAGTTGAATTTTGTTTAGAGCATTCTCAAGTGAACTTATACCCTTTTGGATGGAGTTAATTAATTTTGTTAAAGAGGGGGAGGAAATGTCCTCGCCTCTTATGGAGTTCACGGCCAGGTGTTGTCAACTAATACCATTCCATTAGCTGATTGAAAACGGATTATAAGCTTTAATTAAAATATGGGCTATTCGATCACTCCGGCAATCCAGGAATTAATACATAATGACTGGACAGGGTTTGTGGGTGGTCAAGTGATTTCAGTTAATACAGGCTTCCTAATACATGCGCTAGACTACTTTGTTGCTAACCAGACTCGTGCAGCTGTAAAAATGGTTGATGCAGAGAAAGCAATTAACACGGTTAACTGGGAATCCCTATCAAGGAGCACAAGCAAAGATTTTTGTGAATTCCATTCTTGCAGGGGTAGTAGATATAAACAGGGGAACGCATTGGGGTCTCCTCTGTCCCCAATGTTATTTTTTTTTTTATAGAGCTACTGGCAGTTAGGATTCAGGAGAATGAGGGGATTGAGGCCCCCGTAATGGGGGTGGCTAAATTAAAAATGTTTGCAGATTACATTATCCTATATTTTAGGCCAGAGAAGCAGACTATTCAAAGGGTACTGGATGAGTTTGAGCAGTTTAAAAGGATTAGGAATACAAAATCAACCAGAATAAAATTGAACTACTACTTTTCAACACTTCAGTTAGCAATCTCCCTACTTCTCTTCAGCAGCAGGCCTGCTCTCAAAGTCCAATCTCCTAGCTGGGTATCTTCGTAACGAATAATTACTCCCAGTTCTATCAATTAAACTATGTGATAATGCTGAAGATCAAAGGCTTGTTGGAAAGATGGGTGCTTCTTCCCCTTACATTAGTTGGTAGACTAACCCTTATTAAAATGTCTATTTTACATCGGCTGCTATTTCTTTTTTGAATGTATAGGAGCTATTTCATGGAAGTGGAATCTATTTTCAGGGGCCTAGGGTGAAATAAGAATGCTACTAGGGTAAACCCCCCTGTACTTCAACTAGATACTAGTCAGGGTGGGCTCCTACCCCATGTGCAGACATTTTATGAAGCATCTTTTTTAGATGCTCTAGCAAGATCAATAGATGGAATGAGGAAGGTCAATTATTTTTCTATAGGCAAAATTACTCCGGATGTTGGATCTCAGCTGCCGTTTTTTATTAAGACAGCTAAAGTCCCAAAGAAAACAAGATACAAGGTTTTACAGGAGAATGGCGCCAGACTCAAATCACTGTAACTATCTAAAGGGATTTCATTAGGCTTTGAGTGTCTTACAATACAGGGATGAAAATATGCTGGCTTGATAATACCACCTAGTCACTTAAGAGTTTAGAATGCTAGTGGTTTTAAAGAATTGGAACACTTCTTGTTGAGGGGTAAATGCATTATATGGTAAGAATTGCATGCTCTAAGTGGTGATCAGTTCAAGTTGTTTTCCTGGGGTTCCAGAAGATATATCACCCATGTTTTTGAAGAATAACTGCTCAGAATTCAGTTTAAACTCCCACCTTGCCATACACTCACTTTTAAGGTCGAACCTCAGGGGAATTGTAAACTGGTATAGATTACACTAGATCAGGGGGCAGGCACCAGGTGAAACGTTTTTTAGAAAAAATCAGCCTGTCCATGCAATGCACACTCTCGGAGGTGGATTGGCAGTCTATATCGCTATTAAGTCATATGGCTTTAAGGACAGAGAATTTTAAGAGGATGTACATCCTATCTCGTTGGATGTCTTATTATACCCCCACTGCCCTCCACAGAATGTACCCGGCAGAGGATGATTGCTAAATTGATGTCAGCAACAGGGGATGGGAGGCTGGTTGCATATTTTTTCACTTGCCAAATATGGGAATGATTTTGGGGGAAGGTTTTCTCTGCTCTTAATCATGGTTTCCAGATTAATTTGGACCCGGAGGCTAGTGTGGCACTTTTTGGGTTTGTTAGCAAGAGTCAGGGTTCAGGTATTGGCAAGTGGGGACAGATGTTTATATCGATAGCTTCTTTAATTGCTCGCTCATTGATTCTATAGAACTGGAAAACATCAAGGGTTCCAATATACCAAGAGTGGTTCAATAAAATGCTTAGGACTAAAATGTTTTAGGAGGCATATGCAACACGGGTGGGGGGCCTAAAGAGATTTGGGGCCAGATGTAGGTCGGTCGGTAACGGCCGAAAATCGGTATTTTCGGCCGTTACCGACTGGTATACAAGATTTGGCATGTAGGGGGCATTATTTTACCGAATCGGTAAAATTACCGAATCAGTAATTTTACCGATTCGGTAAAATAAAAAATCGGTAAATTTACCGATTCGGAGCCACCCATATGTAGGTGGGACTCTTCAGAGTCCCAGGAGCCTTAACGAATCTGTATTTTACCATCACATCCAATTTGATGGTAAAATACCGATTCCGGTGTGCATGCACATGTGTGCATGCACACCTATGCCATGTGACAGGCAGACCTGCCCTTAGGGCAGGTATGCCTGCCACATGGCACCCGTGCCTGTTTTGGGGGTGCCAGAGGGTGTCAAAGTGACACCCCCTGCACCCTTGTGAAATTCGGTATTTACCGATTCGGTAAATACCGAATCGGTAATGCCCATTCATTCCTATGGGCTTCAAAGCCCATAGGAATGAATGGGCATTACCGATTCGGTATTTACCGAATCGGTAAATACCGAATTCATCCGATTCGGTATTCCAGCACATCTGGAATACCTACATATCGGACTCATTGATTTACCGATTTTAAATTACCGAATCGGTAAAATTCGGTAATTTAAAATCGGTAAATCTTTCCTACCTACATCTAGCCCTTAATGCCTCATGGCAGTTTTTGGATATAACAGTTTCAGCAGTAGTGCAACTGGTCGCTCCATGTGGGCCAGCCATAGCTGTTGGAAATTTCTATGTATCTAATTATACATGACATGTGAATAGTTGTTAATCTAGCTTTTTGATTTGGCCGTGTTTTAGGTCGTAGTCTACGGGTCAAGGTACGTAAGTCTGCTTTTTACTCTGCCATTGCAAACAGGAGCTCAGAGGGAAAAAGGCGCAGGATACCCTCCACTCACATCTATTTATAAAACAAACTTGCTCTATATCTGATAGGATGTCTCGAACATCACCTGCCTCCTTTCTTGGCGTAGAAACTTATAGTACGCGATGCCTCTGCAGTACTAACAGAGTGTTCCTATATCCTTCCTAAAATGCTGTGTCTGTGTCTCCAACACCCACTCCAAAGACCCTCTCAACTGAAAAAGTGTTGCGAAAAAAGTGTGTGAAAAAAGTGGGAAGGGACAAAGTTGAAAGTTGAAAGGATTTGTAAAGCGCTCTGCTACCAAGCGGTTTCCTGGCGCTGAAGGATTGACAGACGGGGAAGGGGGAAGCACCAGGAAATTACTGTAGGGAAAAAGCTTGGGCAAACAGATGGGTTTTGAGTGCTTTACGAAAGTGCAGGTATACGGTAATAGACCTGATGGTCAAAGGGAGACTATTCCAGAAGCGGGGGGCAAGAGTTGAGAACCTAGTGCCACCCACTCTGGACTTTCGAAAGCGGGGGACACTGATGAGAGCCTGGGCTGAAGAACGGAGGTTACAGCAAGGAAGATAGGGGGTGATCATGGAGTTCATGTAAACTGGGGCCGTACGGGAACGGGCCATAAAGACCATGCAGCCCATCTTGAAGAGAGTTCTCTGCAAGATGGGGAGCCAATGAAGGGACTTGAGTAGGGGGGTGATGTGATGGAACTTAGGTAGCCGGTAGATGAGACGAGCGGCCTGATTCTGAATGGACTGGAGGCGCCGCAGTTCGTAGGCAGGAATGCCCACGTACAGGCAGTTCCCGTAGTCCAAACGGGAGAGAATCATTGCCAAAACAATAAGTTTAAGGGCATCAAGGGAAAAAAAACGGTAAATCTAACGAATAATTCTAAGGGACAGAAAGCAGGACGAGACAACAGAGCTAATCTGAGGACCCATGGTGAGGTCCTAGCTGATTTTGATTCCCAAGGTTTTAACTGAAGCAGAAGGAACCAGGGGAGAACCAAAGGTGGAGGGCCAGAAGGCGGGGGTTCAGGGGCTGGTAGGGCCGCCAGTCAGGACCAACTCTGTTTTGTCCGGATTAAGTTTAAGATGATTTTGATTCATCCAATCAGAAATAAAGATAAGTGTAGTTTGAAATTTAAGGACGGAATCTGGGGAAGAAGAGAGATCAAAAACAAGTTGGAGATCGTCCGCATAATGAAATACAGAGACCTCCATGTTAAGCAAAGAAACAATGAGAGGGTAAATATAAAGATTGAAAAGAAGAGGGGAACGGGAAGAACCTTGGGGGACCCCACAGGGCACCAAGCGGGTATGAGCCGTAAAGCCCGAATTTTGGACCGCCTGCGTCCGGCCTTGAAGAAATGAGGCGAGCCAAGTGAGAGCGGTCCCCCGGATGCCAGCTGCTCTGACACGGTCGAGAAGAATGGAATGGTCGACCGTGTCGAAAGCAGCAGACAGATCAAGAAGCACCAAGGCTTGGGGAAAGTTACAATCTACCTTGCTCTTCAGCTCGTCCAGGACAGAAAGGACTACAGATTATGTCGAATGGGTCAGACGAAAGCCCGCTTGGTGGGAGACCAATAGATGGTTGTCCTCGATGTAAGCCGAGAGACAGGAAGTAAGATGGCTCTCCAGAATCTTGCCTAGGTAGGGGAGCAAAGATATAGGCCTGAAATTGGCAGGGAGAGTGGGGTCAGTACCGGGTTTTTTTAAAATGGGGATGACTGTAGCCGATTTGAGAGAGGCCGGAACTGTGCCCTGGGAGATGGAAGCGTTAAGAAGGGACAGGGGAGGGTCAGGGCAACCAGAAAACAACTCCCTCAGGATATGTGCCGGGCCACAGTCGGCGGGGGAGCCTGACTTGACCTTTCTGAGCAGAGCAAGGAAGGATTCCTTGGAAATAGGTGAAAAATGGTCAAGGGAAGGAAACAGTGGGGGGGAGAAAGAAGAGGGAATGGGAGAGGAAGACAGAGGAATGTTTCGTTTGATATTGGCGATTTTCTCAAGGAAAAAATTGTTAAGAGAATGGCAAAGAGCTTGGGAGGGGACAGGATTGGGATTAGCTCTGTCGGATGCAGCTAAATTGTGGACGATGGAGAAGATCTCCTTGGATTTATTAGCCGCCGATATGATCTTACCAGTAAAGTATTCCGTTTTGGCTAAGAGAATAGCTTTCTTATAGTTGTAAAGAAGAGACGTATATCGAGCCCTCAGAGGGGGACAGTAATTGTGCCTCCACTGACACTCTGACTGTCTAAGAGCCAGTTTGAGAGTTTTAAGATCACTGGATAAGCATTTGTTAGCTTGATAGAGGTGGCAAGACCTGACCCGCCTGAGGGGAGCGACCAGGTCGCAGGAGGTGGACAGCCAGCTGTTAACGGCGTCCACTTGGAGGTCATGGGGAAGGTCAGATAGGTCGGGGGAAGAGGTCACCAAGGAAGAACAGAGAGTATTAAGGTCCACCCGATTCCAGTTCCGGGCCGAGACGTTCTTAGGCAGGGAGGGCTTGTCAATAGCTCCAAGATCGATGGAAAAGGAGATTAGCGAATGGTCCGACCAGGTGCAAGGAAGGATAATAGGAGAAAGAATGGTCCGACTAGCTGACCAGATCTGGTTGAGAGTGTGACCATGCACGTGGGTAGGGGCATGAATATGAGAAATCAAGTTAAGACAGCGAAGGGTATCAGAAAAGTCTTTAGATGTCTGATCTTCCCTAGGGTCTCCAGGCAAATATTTGAAATCACCCAATAAAAGAACTGAGGAATTGTTGACCACGAGGGTGGCCAAAAGTTCCTGTAGAGCTAGCACAAAGTAAGACATAATAAGAGGGGGACGGTAAAAGAGGACAACAGTAAGAGGAACCGAGAGGTTGACCGAACGGGCAACTATAAAGTCCACATTCAAAATGGAAGAATAAGAAAGGGGCTGGAACTGGAGATTCGACCGGATGATCATAGCCACTCCTCCACCGGCTTTCCCGTCGGGGCGGTCGGCACGGAGGGAATAATAGAAGTCGGGGAGTGCTGATAAAACATCGGGCAATGAATCTGCAGAAAACCAAGTTTACGTGAGGAACAAAAAATCAGGTGTCTCAGTATCCAGAAGGTTAAAGAGTTCCAGATGGTGCCTGGCCGCCGAGCGGGTATTAAGGAGGTAGGCCGAGGCCACAACAGGCGGACAGGAGAGGGGGAGGGGAGAAGGAACAGAAAGGGCAACCAACTGAGGCTTGGGAGGTAAAACCGCAGGGGGGGGGATTAGGGGCAAAAATGCCAAAACCATGGATGCGTTCGAGCATGGGAGGGCTAAGGCCCCAGTCACCTTGGTAAGCGAGGAGCTGTGCGGGGGAGTAAATCAAAAAAGGAGCAGGGTCTGTGGCCCCGGCTCCCGACCGGTCGCGGACGGGCGCAAACGGGCTTGCCTTTGGCGCGCCTTCGACGCGCCCCCTGCGCGCGGCCGCTGCGTGCGGCCGCTGCGTGCAGCCGCTGCGCGGACAGGAAGGAGATGTCATAATATGATGGCCAGAGGTGGGAGTGGCCGAGAAACTGCACCGGCAACCCCAGAGTACCCTCAAGATGGCATCGGAACTCACCGGTCCCCGCTATAGCACCTAATCGGCTGTGCGGAGGAACGGCCAGCGAGGAAAGGTAGTGACGCTCAATTAGTGTGAGGCAAGGCGATAATTAAAAAACACGAACACACACAAATTATACAAACAAGTAAATTTAAAATTAGCAGATTATCGGTGCTCCCGGCTTCCACCTCAGGAGGTGTGCGAGCTATTGTCAATCATGCGTGCAGCGCGAGAGTCACGCCAGAAGTACTTGCCAGAGGGGGGAGTGGCCGAGAAACTGCACCGGCAACCCCAGAGTACCCTCAAGATGGCATCGGAACTCGCCGGTCCCCGCTACAGCACCTAATCGGCTGTGCGGAGGAACGATCAGCGAGGGAAGGTAGTGACGCTCAATGAGTGTGATGCAAGGCGATAATTAAAAACACGAACACACACAAATTATACAAACAAGTAAATTTAAAATTAGCAGATTATCGGTGCTCCCGGCTTCCACCTCAGGAGGTGTGCGAGCTATTGTCAATCGTGCTCGCAGCGCGAGAGTCACGCCAGAAGAACTTGCCAGAGGGGGGAGTGGCCTAGAAACTGCACCGGCAACCCCAGAGTACCCTCAAGATGGCATCGGAACTCACCGGTCCCCGCTACAGCACCTAATCAGCTGTGCAGAGGAACGATCAGCGAGGGAAGGTAGCGAAGCTCAATGAGTGTGAGGCAAGGCGATAATTAAAAACACAAGCACACACAAATTATACAAACAGTAAGGGACCTCACGGAAACAACCACCAGGGAACTGCTGACAAGTATTCATCTGTGTGTTCCACTTATCATCATCGGCGCCTTCCCACTAAAAAATAAATGCGCAGGTAATGTGTTCAACTGAATAGTGAAACAATCTACAACTACCTATCAAAACCTGACCCCTGAGCTACAATCCCCACATTGACTGTTCTAGCCCTCTAAAAACGAGCTAGGCACCTCTTAGCACTATAGTCAACTTTATTCGTTGCTGGGTGTCTGCTCACATTAGAAAACAAATAGCTACTGTCGAGCTTCGTTTCAACATATATGAAGCCAACATGTTTCATTGCCTATTACTCTTTATCTGCAACTTCTTCAGGGCTAGGGGCCAGTCCACGCCACACTGTGACTTCACAGCTTAATACCTGTAGAACACAGACACATACAAAATACACAAAGACATACCCAGAGTGACACTCTTCAGTAATTCCTCTTTGGAGTTAATGGGCAGAGTGATATTGGCAAGGCTGGAAGCTTGGGCCCATGAATATGGGATAATCGCAGATATACAATTTGGCTTCAGAAAGGAAGTAGGCACTGTGAGAGCAGCATATATATATATTTTTGTTGTGCTGATTTATCGAGGGCCTTCAATCTTGTTAACCATGCCAAACTTTGACAATTATTATTGGAGATGGGTGTCCTTAACGACATTGTTTGCTTCCTTTACAGATTATATGCTAAGTTAACACCTTCCGTGCGTTTTGGTAGAAATGGAGAATTCACTGAGAAGTTCCGGGTGACCCAGGGGATTAGGCAGAATTGTGTGCTTGTTCTTCTTTTATTTTCTTTGTATATTAATGGCGTGGTTCTTTCTTTGCAAGAAGTTAATGCAGATGCCCCTAGGGTAGGCACACGCCCAACCCTTATTTTGCTTTAAGTGGAATACGCAATAATGATTTCTAGGACTGCGAATGGTCTAGAACAGCTCATCCATTACTTTGTTAATTATGGAAAACAGAGCCCTTAAATTAAATCATGTCTTGCGGGAATAAGAAGAGACCCAGGAAATGCTTCAATGTACAGGGACATAAACTAACAGAGGTGAAAACTTTTAAATATGTACGTATAACATTTTCTCAAAAAAGTAACTGGTCTTCTCATACGGAGGTAGCTAAATTAAATTTTATTACAGCCATTTCTGCCGTATTTAAGAAAATAGTGAATAAACCATTGAGAGAAATGATGAAGTTGTACTGGAGTAAATGTTTACCAGTAGCTCTGTATGGCTCACCACTTTCGGGTGGAGAAAATTATTTTTTACGAAGACTCTAGGGTGTGCCCAGCTCAACTTCTACTTCAACAGTGCATTTAGAATTGGGTATAGAATATACTGAAGAGGCCATTCAATTAAGAATTTTGAAAAAATGGTGTGGCATTTGGTCAAAGGAGGGCACTACGTTTTCTAGGGAGGTTATCAAGGATTGTTTAGGTCTGGATCGTTCTGAAGAAAGTCCCCTGGCTAAAAAATGTGAGATCCATATTCCATGAACTAGGGGGAAACCTGAATCCCTTGGAGCCACATGGCATACTGAAATGTAGTAAAAAATAAATTAAACCTATCCTTTTGAATAAAAGGAATCCCCAAAGAGAGTATCAAGAAAAGTCCAAAACAGCAGTTACCAGATATCTCCTAGGATATAGGGTACAAGGGATACAAGAATATCTGGTTAGAGAAAAGAATATGTATGAGAGATTTCTGCTCACTAGATTACACGCCAAGACAATTCATTTTTAGTGGTTTTCCCAAGAACTGATTCATGGCTGCAAAACCTACCTAGATGCCAGTGCGATGGTAATGTAATACATTCAACTCTGCACATTAGACTTTTTAGCAAATTTTACAGTGATATCAGAAAGCGTTTACTTCGCCCACTTTTCTTGTCCCAGGGCATATTTTATTATGAGGTGGCATTTACTTATCTTAAGCAATTACCAAATGTCCATATGTGCTTTGCCATTGTGCTTTTATTAAAATGGCTTTATGCAGAAGAAAACAGTTGATTTTCCTAGATGATCTCAGATATGACGAAAATGAATAGATAGTAGGACTATAAGGCACATGCATCAATGTTGGCTTTTGCGATTCCTTAATTGCGATTTTTAAGGGATCACAATTAAGGAATCGCAAAAGCCTATGCATGTAGAAATCGCTTAAAAAATAGCGATTTCTAAACATTCCGAAATTGCCACTCGCAAATTGCGAAGCGCAATTAAGGAATACCTCCCCATTCATTCCTATGGGCCTAGAGGCCCGTAGGAATGAATGGGAAGACATTCTCAATTTGCGATTCTCAATTAGAGAATCGCAAATTGAGAACGCAATTTCAAGGGTGCCAGTGTGTCAGAAGGACACCCTGTTGCACCCCTGAAATTGATCTGTGCACATATGGGCATGTGTGTGTGTGCAACATGAAACTTTGAAAAATGCACAAAAGTGAATTTTTCAAAGTTTTTGCAAATTACCATGAAGTTCAACTTCATGGTAATTTGCTACTCCTATTAGCGAAATCACAATTTTTTTTTCTTTGATGCATTGCATTTAAGGAATCTCAATTTAGGATTCCTTGAATGCAATCACAATTTAAGGAATCTCAATTTGGAGATTCCTTAAATTGTGATTTTTGCATTTGGGATGATGCATCCCAAATGCAAAAATACCCGTCGCAAATGGGCAGATTCTGAGAATCTGCCCGTTTGCGACCGGTTTTTAGCTTGATGCATGTGGCTGTATATTTTTACCTGATATTCTTCCACATATGTATCAATAAAGTAGTACATTTTATGATTTTAGTATTTTACATTATTTATACTGTGTCGTGTTTTTAATGTATGAAATGTATTGTAATATGCCTTTTGGAAGTGTTTCACACTTTTTTTTATAGTTATGCATCTTTTATGAATTTGTTCATAAATTCGAATAAAGATTTACTTGACTTAAGTTAAACTAATATAATTCATTTAGAGACCCTTTGGTCGCCTCAAGATATGGTGGCCCGGCTATCAGTCACAAAGGATTGTTGCCTTCTCCTACTGAGCTGGGAAGAGGACTTAGGAAGGTTGCAAAAAGCATAGACTGAAACTCAGCAGGTGCTGTTATATGATCATTGTTATGTTATGTTATGGATATTTGTAGAGTGCATGGCTACCCAAAGGCGTCCCAGCGCTAGACGAGAGATAGACAGGTCACGACAGCTTAATAGGAGGGGTTTTGAAAAAAACAAGTTTTCAGAAGTTTACGGAAGGGAAGGAGATTTGGTTCTGATCAGAGGTGGAGGATGAGTGTGTTCCAGAGCTTGGCGGAGGTAAAGCAGAAGGAACGACCACCACTTCTCCTCTCCCCCTATTGTTGGTACAAGTATCCTAATTAGCTACATCCTTTTGTCTTTGAAGCTCAACATAAGGTTAATCCAACATATTGTCATGTGTCTGACGGTGTCACCCTGGTGCTGCAATAATCAAAAGTGTCTTTGACTCATATATTCTGCCTGTGGGAGAGAATTTCAGATTTTTTCTTTCTTTCTTTCTTTCTGGCGATTTTTAGAGCGCGCAAATACCCTGGGGTGTCTCGGCGCTGTAGTTGCAGAACTCTCCGGAGGAGGGGGGGGGATTAGGCAGGGAACAACCATGTCTTTAGTTGCTTTAGTTGATTTCCCAAATCCTCTCAACTCAGGCAGCATGGCCATTCTTTATAAGTCTGGAGGCTTCTCAGTTGTGATCCCTATAAATAAGTAGACTTTATAACTCTGTGATTATTTAAAGTTAATTATTAGTTGTATGCCTATTTTGGAGTTTCTTGCCCTGCTTCCTTTGATTTGATGTGTTGGAAATGTGCCTTTTTGCAGGGTTACCCAAAACATTTTGACTTTCTCCTCCTCTTTTTCTGACCTCTTATTTGTTGGTTTTAAGACACTGCTGACCAGTGCTAAAATGCATGTGCTCTGTACCTAAAATGTGGTGACAATTGGTTTATCCATGATTGGCATATTTGGTTTACTTTTAATTCGCTAGTAAAGTGCACTACCTGTGCTCAGAGCCTATAAATCAACTGCTACTAGTGTGCTTGAAGCACTGATTGTGCCACCCACCTGAGTATCCCTTTAACCTTGTCTCAGGGATGCCACTGCAGAGCCTGTGTGTGCAATTTTAAACTGCCATTTCGACATGGCAGGTTCAGCTTCTTGCCAGGCTTAAACCTTTCCTTTTATTACATATAGATCACCCCTAGATTAGGTCCTGGACAGCCCATGGGCAAGGTGCAGTGTGCTTACAAAGTAGGACATGTTCCTTTAAGTTTTACATGTCCTGGTAATGAAATACTCTTAACATCGTATTTCACTACTGCAAGGACTATCTCTGCCATACAGTAACATTGGAGTTGCCGTGTAACCTTTCACAAGTGTAACTTTCAATGGGGAAAAGATAGGAAAAGTAAGTTTGGTGTTTCTGGGCTTACAATTTAAAAACACGTCTTTTAGTGAAGTTGGTTTTTAAATTGCGGGTCTGAAAATGCCCCTTTTAGAAAGATATTTCAGTAAATTAGGGCACACCAATATACCCTTGTGGGCTTGGGTAATAAAGTTAAACAGGAAAAGATGCCTACAAGGGATTCATTTGAAAAGTATTTTCTAACTCAATATATTCTATATAGAATGTCAACACATGAAACCACAAATTAATTGAATCAAGACTTTATTTGTTCAGTAAGTAAATTACAATTGCCAGGTGTATCAATAATGATTTAGTTTATATCAAAATGCAAAGAACAGGGGTTCACAAACAAACAATTCTCACATACATTGATAACAGAGATCACAGATTAATCAATTTTCAAATGAATCCCTTGTAGGCATATTTTCTTATTTAACTTTTAAAGAGATGGCATTTTCTTACTTAAAACCTTTAGTGCTTTCTATCTGTCTCTAGAATATACGTGGGGGCTGGGTGGCAGCTGGCTTCCTGCATTCCTTCTAGACAGACACACAAAATGGAAGGATAGGTGTACCTGAGTGGTCATCTGCATGTTGATGGGTCTGCCTGAGCAGGATGTGAGGGAGGGGCTGACACTTTTACCTGAAAGAGTTAGGTCCTGTCCCCTCACAAAGGACTGTATACCCCTCTCGTGTGAGCCTGGAACCAGGGCAGGGTCTTGTGCACCACAAAGGCCTTTCTCTGAAGTTGCCCTACTTCAAAGGCTAAAATGGGTATAAGTACTGGACCTCTGACAGTATGTACACTTCTCACTTTTGGGTCCTGAGGAAACACTGCCCGGACGAGGAGCTGGGCTGCAAGAGGAACTGTCACTCTGCTAACCGCTTTGCTTTGTTAACCTGCTGACTGCTGATTGCTCTGCTGTGCTGTGCTGTCGGAGGGACTGACATTTTGCTACTTTCTTTTCTGTGTTGTCCTGCTGCCAGCTGCCTCTTGATGGCTAGTGAGATGGACTGAGCCTTATCGCTCCAACCTCTAGAAGTAACTTAAGTAGCTTAAAATCATTGTTAGCTTGCCACCTGTTCACATAAGTCTCAGGGCGATCAAAGACTTCATCTTCATCTACACAGCTACGGACTTTGTCATCCATGAGTCCAGCAGCTGAGCCTTGCAAAGATCAGCACTTGACACTTCCTTTTTTTTTTTTTAAATATTTTTATTGAAGTTTTTTTTCCCCCTTTTTTCCCCCCCGAGATGAGAGCAGGGCACAATAACATTCATTACAATACAAAAAAAACATAAGTAGATATTGGGATTTATACAGAATATTATGCTCAAAAAAAAAATAATATCAATTCATATATGGTTTTCTCAAAACAAATCTTATACGCCAAATATACACAAACTTCTACATACAAAATTCTCAATTTCGAACCCCCCCCTGATGATCACTAATCGGGACCCTGTTTCCAGTAGACAAGCGGCTCCCATATTGCTAAACCTAGTTTCTTACCGTTTCTCCCCCTTCTCGCATAGATAGCTGATTCTAGCTTTTGGATAGATAATAACTTCCCCAGCCATTGATGATAGGTTGGAGGGTTAGGATCCAACCATGCCGAGGCGACTAATAGTCTGAGGATAGCTGTAGCTACGAATAGGAACTTTTCATTACCCCCATGAGTCTCAGGATTGACTCCTAATAGCATGACAGCTGGACTTAGTTCTATTGTTGTTAATAGTACATTCTGTAAAAACTGCTCAATATCCCGTTTTATATTATTCAGATGTGGGCAGAGTGCAAAAATATGTGTAAGATCCGCCCCTAGACTCCCACATCTAAAGCAGGTGGTTCCCGTAGTACCCCCCCATTGAGCAATTTTTCCAGGAGTGTAGTAGAGATGGAATAAGGTCTTATAATGTTGAGCCTGTAATGAAGATGAACACAACAATTTCCTTCCCAACTCTAATGATTCTGAAAAAATATCCCAACTTATATCCAAATCTACAGACCACCTATTTATCCATTTCTCCATATCATCTTTCTTTAACGCTGTCAATTCACAGTAACACCTCTTTATAGTGCAATCCGAGCCTATTTCTATAATATCCAATAATATATTTCTATTGAACCCTATAGGTCCTCCTTTCCTGTTTATTAGACAACTCCTTATTTGAAGATACTTAAAAAAATGTTTTGTATCTAGGGTATATCGATCCTGTAGCTCAACAAATTGTAAAATACCTTGGGGGCCCAAAATATCTCCAATCTTTCTTATCCCACGCGACTCCCAGCCTTGGAATACAGCTCCCGAGAAAACCATACCCGAAAGTGAGGGGTTATTTTTAAGTCTAGTGTAAAAATTATATTTCCCAAATCCAATCTTTTTAGCTATTCCCTTCCAAACATTATGAGCAGCCATTAGGATCTTGAACCGTGTTCGTTTATAGTAACTTTCCTCCGTAAATCTTAAAAATATATTTTCCGCATTTTTACCTAGAGTCAAACCATAAATTGCAAGTGATCCTGCTGTATCCCAGCCATCTGTATCAGCCCCCCCTACCAATCCCAACATATTTTGGAATGCGGCGGCCCAGTAATACACTTTTAGGTCTGGTAGGGACCAGCCACCACGTTCCCGTGGTAGAGACATATACCTCAGTGCTCTGCGCGTCTTGCCCTTAGCCCATACGAAACGATTGATCATTTGTTCACATATATTAAACCACTTGTTTTCAAATAAAAGAGGGATAGCCCTAAATATATACAAAAATTTTGGCAATATCATCATTTTAATAATATTAACCCGGCCCACTAGCGATAGGTGTAAATTTTCATACCGATCCAAATCCTTCTTTACTTTGCTAATTATTGGGGCAATGTTATTTTCCACCAAATTGTTTAAATCAGCAATTATTTTGATTCCAAGATAAGTCCCTGCCTGTACCACACGATTATCATCACATGAAGTCGTCGAGTTTTTAATTATCTGAGTCTTGGAGACATTTAGGGCATACCCGGATACGCGACCGAATCTGCGGGCCTCTTCTTCTATATACACAGTTGCCTCTGTGGGGTTTGGTGTTATCACCGCCACATCATCAGCATAAGCCAAGATCTTACATGGCCCCAGTAATGTCGGCAATGGAGATATTTCTGGACAGAGCTCTAATTTGCGGATCAGTGGATCCATATACATGGCAAAAAGTAATGGGGAGCATGGGCACCCCTGCCGTGTGCCTCTTTTAATATAGAATTGGCCAGTAGTCCCCCCATTGACTCTTAGGGCCGCGACCGGTTCTTTATATAAGGTTTGAAGTGCTTTAATAAACCCACCCCTAAAGCCAGCTCTAGCCAACGTATACCACAAATAGTCCCAGGAGACCCGATCGAACGCCTTTTCAGCATCCAGAAGAATGACTGCCATCGGGTCCCCTCTGACTTCGGCGGCATCCAATAGTGTTATTACCTTCCTAGTATGATGGGTTGTTCCCCTACCAGGAATAAAGCCATGTTGGGTGTGGTAAACTAATGAGCTGATTACTTCTGCAAATCTCACTGCCAATATCTTAGAATATATTTTAGTATCATTATTCATTAATGTAATGGGGCGAAAAGACCCAGGCTCCTCCTCCGGCTTGCCCTTCTTAAGAATCAAGACAATGTCTGCACCCCCCCATGACTTTGGTATAGACTGCCCAAGCTGTGCAGATTGAAACACTCTAGTTAACTCTTGTGCAAGTACCCCCCAGAAAGTTTTATAAAATTCTAGAGGTATCTGATCGGGGCCGGCAGCCTTACCAGAGGGGAGTTTGCCCATGGCTTCTTTGACCTCTTCCATTTCTATCTGGGTTTCTAATCTATCTGCATCTTCGTCTGTTACCGTCTCGTTTGGTATATTCTCCAGGTAGTCACTAATCTCTTCACTACTACAAGGATATCGATGGTCATAGAGGGTCTGGTAAAATTTCCTAAATACTTCCCTGATTTCTTCAGGACCCGTTTGTATATTACCATTTTCATCTCTAATTTGTCTCACCGTGCCCGCTGCCGCTATCTGCCTAGTACGCATAGCCAGAACATGCCCAACTTTTTCGTTATATTCATAACATCTTTCCCTACGGGTTGTATAAAGTACTGCCGCTTTTTTTGCCAAATCCCCTTCTGCCTCACTTTTGGCTTTTAGTAAATCTATCAGATATTGTTCTACTGGGTCACCTCTAATAAGGCAATTATCAACTTGCGACACGCGGAGGGGCAAGATGGCTGCCGAGACGCCGTAGGGGGAAGCCTCACTCTACCCCTCTCCTGATGGTGTTTCAATGAAGTGTGAAAGAATGCTCGCTTAGACTTTTATACTGCTCATTTCGTATGTATCCCGCTGTGTACTGAAGCAACACTCGAGGAGATGTTTGTGAACTTGTTACACTGGCCAACGATTGTTAAGGATCTGACTCAGGACAGAAGCCTGAGAAAAGGCAAACATATTTTCGAGTCCTTTACAGCTCTAATCTCAAGGACATTTCAGGCAGGCCGTCTTTTTTACTCTGCTGCTATGGCGCCTAAGATCTATCGTTTAAACAACAAAAGCAGGGATTTACCCCCCTCCGATGAAGAAGGCTCTGAAGAGGGTCCTGGATCCTCAGCGGCTAACCTGAGAGTAAAGTCGAGGAGCAAAGCGCAGCTGAGGCGGGAGGCTGCGAAAGAGGCGAAGGAAGCAAAAGCACGCAAACTGAGAGAAAGGGAGCTGGCAAAAGCAACCAAAACGGAAAGCGCCCAATCTGGTAGGGGTCTTGGCAAGGGAGCCACAGACCCAAAGCTGCTGGAGGCGTTGGGGAGAGAACCTGCCTTACGGCAGACCACGATAGTGGAGTCATTCCTACCTGTGCCTGGAGAGGCGGTGACAGTTTCGTCGGATGTAACGGCTGGACAGCTGGCGTCTTTCATTCCCACGCTGGCAGTTATGTGTGGAAGCAAGCTGGGCCATGTGCAGTTTCAGAGCTCCGAGGCGGCTGATCAAGAAGTTAACGTGGACGTGGACGCGCTGCACACTGAGCTTGCAGGCTACCTGGCAACGCCTCCCACAGGAAGCGAGGTTACAGAAGCAGAGGATGTGGCTGCCTCTTCAGTGTTTGCAGCAGGAGGCGGGCCTGTCGTCTTAAAGGGCCAGGAACTCGAAACCGAACCTGAAATCGAGTTAACAACAAAGAAGGTAGGAGATAACCACGCAGCAGCGCTGCCTCCACTCCAATTTCATAATAGAGACTCTGGGGCAGAGGGTAGCCTTGAGAGTGAAGGCATGATCTTAGCCCTCTGTGGGAACAATGAAGGAACACAAATTGTGCAAATTGTGCAGGATAAGAGGAAAGAGGCACGAATTCAAGCACATGAGGTATTGGATGAATTAAATTTAAATATGTCAGTGGATACAAGCATGACTGTTAGCAACATCAAACATGTGCAAAACATCCCAGATCCATCTATGGCATCTCCTGGTGAAGACATCTTTTTTACTGGAAATGATGAAGCAGACAATGAAGGAGATGAGGAAGAGTTAGATGGAAGTGAGACAAGCACTGCAGAATCCTCTAGTGCAGAGTCAGTATTGGGTGATTCAGATTCCATAGCAAGTTCAGGTTCAGAAACTGACATATCTGGTCACGGGAATGTATCGACCATCTCGGATAGCGACACTGACTCAGTGGCACATGAGACAGTACAAAGGGTGGCAAGACCAAAGCTAAAAAAAAGTTTAAGAGAGGAACTCAGAAAGTCAAAAGATAATGACTCTGCATACACGGGGAAAGCAGGCAATACAACCCGCAGGAATGAATCTAAAGTACCTCGCAGAAGACAAGTGAAACCAGTTGTAAAAAAGCTAGTCTGGGATAACATCGCAGAGCAAGGAACAGTTCACACTGGGGCATCTGTGAACACGGAAATAAGGGCTCAGGGATCTACTCCTCATGGAGCAGAGGGGGACCCTGGAAGGGGCGCCGCCAATTTTGAACTTTTGTTTACAACACTAAAACAAATCCAAACTGAGGCGCGCACTGAGAGTCACAGATCAAGTAGAAGGGCCAGGCGTGCAAATAGGAAGATACAATCCTCCCTGCAAAAGGTCAACAAAATGTATGAGGATATGGTCGGGAGAGTATCCGAGCTTGAGGTCAGAACAAGCAAACTGGAGGATGACTTTGTTAAAATGAAAGATGCTGGCGATGATAAAGACAAGACAACTGCAGATATGCTCTGGAAGCTAGAGGACTTTGAGAACAGACAAAGGCGAAATAATATCAGATTAATTGGAATTGAAGAGGGGAAAGAGGCGGGGGATGTTAGAGCATTTGTTATTGATTTGTTGAAAGGTGCATTCCCTGAGTTGGTCTCATGGGATTGGGAACATGAGATTCAAAGAGCGCACCGATTCCCGTTGACACGAAAGAACTTGCAGGGCAAGCCACGGGCAATATTGATTTATGTTGGTAACTTTCTTTTGCGCGAAGAATTAATCAATAAGGCAAAACCACAGGCTAAACGCTCTCATAAAGGAATTGAGTTCTTCACCCGCCCCGATTTCTGTCACACCACCGTGGAAAGAAGGTGGCGGATGAGACAGCTTATTACTCCGTTTCATAATATAGGCTATGAGGCTTATCTTTTATTTCCGGCACGTCTGAAGGTCGGCTTTGAAGGTAGTTTTAGAGTTTTCCATTCTGAAATTATGGCGCAAGAATATCTTTCTTACTTAAGAGAGAATAGAGGTCGCCAAAAGCCTGCACGTGGATCTTTGGAGGTTCAAGATACACAAGTTGGTCCTGTCCAAAATATACCTCGTAAAAAGTAAAAAGTAGTATACTCTGCTAAGCAATAAGCATAAAAAGGAAAATGAGAAATGATACATCAGGAGCAGCCTGATTGTATAAAAAAAGAAAAAAAAAAAAAAAGTGTAAAACCCGGAAATTACTGCTAAAAGTTATGAATCACGGCGGGGGGGGGGAAAGGGAAAAAGGAAAAGCAGTAAGAAAATGATTAGGGCTATGTCTATGCCAATGAGCATTCTGAGCAATGTATATAGTTAAAGGAAATCAGGGAGGGGAGGGTGAGACAACCCAGTGGCAAACGTCAGCCAGACATAGGTCTTATGGACCTATTTGCCTGTAGGGGGGGAGGGTTCACGAGGGTGGGGCGTCTGGGGTGGGGGAGGGAGAACTTAGGGGCAGGGCACAAGGATATTGTAATTTGTAGAAGCAATGATGGGCGTGTGATGGAAAAAGTGTTTCAGTGGCATGATGTCAAGTAAGGGATTATCAATTCTATTATCAATTCTAAGTTGCATGTATTGAGTGTTTTAGGCGGATTGAAGATAAAGTATGTCAAGATAATGTTAAGTGATCAGGCAGTCAAAAGTTTTGTGAAATTTAGTAATGGCACTTAGGTTTACAACATGGAATGTGTGCGGTCTGAACGATGTTCAAAAGAGAAATAAGATAGGAGTACGATTACGCCAGATGAATGTGGATTTCATTTTCCTGCAAGAAACGCATATAATGAGTACCCAAGAGTCCTTCTTGAACCAGATGGGATTCCAACTCATAGTTAGTTCCAAACAAGGGGCTAAAAATAGAGGAGTCGCTATTCTGTCAAGGAGTAGAAACTGGAAAATAGGGAGAAAACTAGAGGACAAGTGGGGAAGATGGGCCATGGTAGAGATTGAGATAGATGGGGTTTGGACAACGATGGTGTCCATTTATGGATCTACACAGGACGACCCGGAGGTGCTACAGTATATAGACTCTGAGTTAGCTGCTTGGCCCCCACAGATTATTATAGGAGGAGATCTTAATATCAATGGGGCAGATGGGTTAGGAACTGGTCAAACTGGAAGCTATAAGGGCCGTAAGAAAAGAGTCCATAAGGCACTTGTTGACCTCCTGTGTAGTAACAATTTGAATGATGTTTGGGGTATCACTAGACCACAACAGAAAGGGTATACTTATTATTCTGCACCACACCAAGTTTGTGTTAGGCTTGATTATTTTTTAATTTCTAGTAATTTAATGTCAAGGGTTAATATAGATAGATTGCCAAGAATTCTAAGTGACCACAATCCGTTAATTCTGGATTTAAAGGTAGAAGGAGGAAAAAGATCTAATCGGGTATGGACTTTTGAAAGAAAACTTCTTTTAGAAGAGGATTATGTATTACATATGTCAAAATGGATCACTGACTTCTTTTACTATAATAAAGGAACGGCACCGGAGGGAGTTATATGGATGCTTTTAAGGCAGGCGTCCGTGGAGAAACATGTAGTTTCAGTTTTCACAAACGCAAAATGGAAGGGATATTACAAAGGGATTTAGAGAGAGCCGTTTCAGAAGCAGAAGAGCACTTGACACTTCCAAAGGCAGTGACTCTGACCCAGACTGCCAGCAGTGCTCTCTGCACCAAGACCAGAATTTGCCCACATCGGCAGATGAGCTCTGTGATCGGGGCTCCATGGAGGCCAGAAGCTGTGCTTCATTCCAAGTGGAGGCGAAGTCCAGATGAAGAAACAGCGCGTAGCAATCGATTGCCATTTTCCTCTACCTAAGTGTTGCCAGGGCAACACATATGCCAGCGGAGTCTGGATCAAGAGCAGCACATCGCACCTGGCCCAACCTTCCTTTCCTCACCGTTGGCAGGGCAACGACGACGCTAAGAGCAAACCAACACAGGTCCCTGAACTCAAGGCCGACGACCTTGCCAGCGAAAGGTACTGTGTGCACCCGGGATCCGAAAGGTTCCTATAGCCGACCTGCACACTATCGCGGCCGGCTGAAATCCAGAGAGATCCTGTGGCATGTGGAAACTTTGAGGAGACATATCTATCGATCCCCCCTGGGATCTGTGCGAGTGAAACCTATTAATTACGTTTGATGTCAACACTGTGTTTATCATTATACTTTTGTAAATTGGGATTTTTGTCGTTTTGGCTTTGTTTTAAAGAGAAAAGGAATTACTATTTACTAACTTTGTGGGGAATATTTTTGTGGTGTTTTCACTGTATTACAGTGTGTTGCGCATATACTTTACGCATAGCTTCTTTAGTTAAGCCTGATTGCTCTGTGCCAAGCTACCAGAGGGTGAACACAGGCAAACTTTTATTGTGTACTTCACTTACTTTTACTAGTGTGGTGAGTCCTGCCTAGCCCAGGGGTAAAACTCATCTAACCAGGAACCCCATTTCAAACATGATTGTGGTCAGATTGTTTCATGTTATAACTTGTGATGTGACTGGGCTCAAATGCCACATGGTTTCACTTACTGTGAGGCCATCGGCAGCCTCATGGCTTTAATGCTTTGTGGTCAAATGATACCGGTGAGCTCTAGTAATTGGTGAGCTTGAATAGTAGTTGAGATCATTCTTCAGGGGTTTATTATGCTCATTGAATTGATACATGTGAGAAAACAGACTTAGGAACTCACATTGCAAGTATAGTAACAGTTGAGACATCTAGATTTTGATAAATGTGTGAGAGTTCTTGCTTAGCACAAATCATTATATTCTGATGACTTACCGTTACACACTTTAGGAATTTTTCCTCAGCTTTGAAAGTCCAGGTGCTATGTAGTGATGGATCTTGTGCTTCCAGAATCTCCACGTGGAGATCAGAGAATCCCATAAATTTCCTATAACAAACACAAAATACGCTTACAGTTCTTTGAAATGTGATATTGCAAAATAAGTATCTCCATGGCAGAAATCTATGCATGTAATTTTAAAAACTGCATTCTTTTTCTTATACCAGATACATTAAAATAATCAAGTCGGAACTGAAACCCTTGTGCCAAATCCACTTCAGGTGCAAACGGCCAAGACGCGGGGTGTTTGATCAACAGCTAATTGCACCAGTGTTAACTGCCCAAATACAAACTGCATCTCTCACATGCTATTTGCAAGAGGTTTTCTGCAGGTAGTGCAAAATTACAATTTTTTTGCGACCTGCAATAAGCACAGAGCTTTCTATTTGCCAAGCAGAATATCAGCATTTCTTTCCAGCTGGAAATATGTGGATAAATAGCAGGGGTAGGCAATTTAAGCACGGGCAAACTAACTTGGGAATTTACAACTGAAACATAATTAGCACAAAGATTAATCAGGTTAGTAGTATGCTTTTAACTTACTTTTAATGTATTTATACCAGGCAGTCAATTTACTTTATTGAATATTCATTACATGTGATTGTTGAGCATTTTCAAATAAATGAAATATCATACATATTCACCCTATGCCTATGCAGTGAACAGAACAGTGATGTGCCAGTGCAAGAAACAGGCATCATGGGACATCATGCAGTGGAGGCTGATCAATTAGCATATGAGAGGCAACTCTCCTGCATTTTTGAAAGCCACTGGCGGTGTGTCCATTGGGGCGCTGGGGCATTGCCCCACTAATGCTACATGGCCCCATTCATCGTTACAGTAAACAACTTCGTACTTCGTTCTAAGTTACCTAATTCTGGGCCGGTAGGTCACCAGGCCACGCCCGAGGCATTCAGGACGCTGAAGGGGGTGGGGCAGCACTCAGGGTGGGTTTGATTGACAGTGACAACAAGAAAGGGTGGTAGGGTGGTGATAGTCTAGCGCACTAAGCGCAGCAGCAATAGTGCGCATGTTCGGTTTTGGGCTGGTAATTTTTCCGACCAGCCCGAAAATGCGCACCAGCCTGCACATTAGGAGAGAGAGGGTTGCTTAATGCTGCAGCCCCCGGTCTCCTATTGGGTGGGGGAATATCCGTGCTCAAGACAATCCTGGCGCTGCTGTTTTTATGGAACATATTCATTTTTAATATGTTTTGGGGAAACTTCAATCCTACTCGTAAGTGACTTATTCAGAGAAATTATTCAGAGAAATGTTTTGAATTTTGGAGGCCAACTCATTGGTTGTCATTTGAATTATTAGGAGGTGCTGTAAGCTCCACCCTTAAATGAGTGGTAAGTTTTCCTCTGAATCCAAAGACTCTAACAAAGGTATTAACCAGCAGGACACAGGTGTGTCGGACCTCTAAAAAGAATTTACAAAAACAATCCTTAGAGACGTTTTCCTCTTTCCAAGTGTGCTGCAGGATGCAGAACACTTAGAAAGAGGAAACAACAAGGAGAAATAAAGATATTTCTCCTTGTTGTACGTCTTTTGGGAAGGCATAACATTTTAATGCATTCCCAGGTTTACTAGTCTTGGTACATCTGGGAATGCGAAAAAAAGCCTGGGTGTGTGCTCGGGACTCCCACACTACACCCATGTAACACCTTCCCAGCGCAGAGTAACACAAGGCAGCGACTTGGGCTGCCTGAGCTTCTCCAGATTTACCAAGCAATGCAGGGCCACGAAAGGTAACTTTGTATGGCTTGATAAATCTGACTTAGAATCCCATTGCTCGAGTCCCCTTGCATTATGCAAGGGCAATGCAATCCTTTGATAAATCTGGGCCCGGATATTTCCGAGCATAGAGTCAATGACACTGGACCGGTCTTTACTCCTGCAGGACCAGAGACTGGGATAAACAGATAGCAATCAGTGTTCTCTGTGATTTTTCCTCACTCCCCTCTCCCCCTTTTAACATAGTACCACTATACAGCTGGGCTGTGCAACCTTATCTCAAACAGTTGCAGAGGACAGAAATTCAGACATGTAGCCACTGCTGTCACCTGAAGAGCAGCAGCAGTGACTGCCAGCAGAGTTTCTAAGGTGGGAAAGGTGATATGGGGTCTGTTGATATTTACAGTAATAAACAACCAATTTGTTTTTTGCAGCACAAGTGGCAAACTTAGATCTCCTTCACCAAATAACTTGGAAAAGATGGAACAAATTCTCTGAGTCCGGATTACAGTGTTATTCACACCCACAACATGATTCTCACTCAGGATGGTCAGAATGGGAAACATATCAGTTCACTGTTCAGTTTTTCAGTTTGCAGAAGTGGCATGACCCCCGTCTAAAACACACGCCAGTAAACCTGCTGAGAGCATGCTCATCAAAATATTGTATTCAAATCCTTCATAACCTTTGCATCTACTGGTCAGTTGGAGAAATGCAATTCAGGGATCCAAAGCACCTCAAGCAAATACTGTCACCACAAAACACTTGAATGTTGTCAACTCCCACACAAGGTGGTCTTGCGGCCACAGTGCTTAGTACTGATGTTCGCACCATTAAGGGCTTCATCTGCATGCCCTAATATTCTGCCTGGAAACTTTGCCAACCATAAAGTTACTGTGGTGTTGCAGTCTAGTTGTTTGACGACCATGTAATTAGCCGTGGTGCCTGATGGGATAGCGCGGGGGCACGCAGAGTGTTACAGGGCACAGGCAGGAGTGTATGCACGACTCTCCATCTCCAGAAATGAAGCAGGACTTACTCTATGCACTATGGTCTGTGTCTCATTTCGGAGAAGCGGAATACATTACAGACTGGCGACGAGTTGGGAAGAACCCCGCCGCTTCAGCCTGCTCCGCACGTCTCACCCACATGCCCATTACACACGATGTGGGGCGCACAACGGTTCCAGTCGGCGGAGAGGGAGAGCGCCATTGGGACTGGCAGCTACCACTCCAAACGGCCATACCTCCAGAATCGCTTCAATTTCAGCCTCCCAAGAGTCCATTTTTCAAGGTACACCATCTGCGCTTTTGAAATTGCACTCTTTTTTCACCCATTCCCTCACGAGAACGCTACGTCTCTGTGGCCATTTTGGGGAGCCTCTGGCGGCCATCTTCCATGCACGCGTGACAGTGAATACACGCAGGGAGATCACGGCCAGTCCATCAGCCATTATACTTAGACCAGGACCACTGCACAAGTATTGCCTGCGAACACTGACTGCCCCTCTGCCTCTGAGCTGGTCGTTCTTACAGCGTGTCCTGAGCAGGGTATCACAGTAACACGCACACTTGCATCATTCCTAGCAGTCACCTTCGACCCATCTGCCAGCCTTTACTGTGCAGTGTTTATTTGTTCCCTGGGCATGCAGTAGTGTCCATTGCTTCTGCTATAAACCTTACTGGGTGTACTGGGACTGTCTCCAAGTGATATTCTACAACCAATTCCACTGCTGCCAACGGCTGGTTGCTGCGCCTTCTAACTTGGAAATTCTTCTCTTCCTGGAGCATTCCTACCAGCCACAATGTGTGCCCAAACATTCTCCCTGCCAAACCCGGTGCCTTTCCTCCCAAAGACAGGAGAGCCAGCCATGAAATGGGCTGATTGGAAGAGCTACTTCCTCTACTACTTGTCTGCCCTGGAAGATGAAGGGGAAGAAGCCTTCTCCAGTAAACACAGAAAGAAAATTATATTACACAATCTAGGGCCGGAAGGGTTGAGAGTGTACGAGGGCATGGTAGAAAAAATGAGAGGGGCAGATGATGACGATGTATTCCAACACGCTTTAGATTATTTAGAACAGTCACTACCAACCTGTTATTTGCACGGCCAGAGAGAGATAAAAAAAAAATTGGCGGAAACAAAGTGACAAGGAAACAGTAGAGAACTATTTGGCTGCACTCAAAAAACTGGCAGTGGATTTGCAAATTTGGCAAGCTTCGTGATGATTTAGTGCGTGATCAAATTATAATGCACACTGTCAACACTAATGTACAGGAAAAATTGTGGGTGAGTGGGAAGACACCCCTTAATTAAATCATAGCGATCGTCAAAAAGGCTGAACTGTCAAAAAGATGTGCGGTGGTGGCCAAAAATCCACTGTGTGCAAAGTGAGTGACAAAATAGTTTCCAATGACAAACCGGCCCCCAATGAAGGGTACAAAAATAGCAGGAGGCCCACAAGGAACTCCGCAGGACTCACTAGACCTCCTCCTGAAAAGAAGGGTTGTTTCTACAGGTGAGCCAGCCAGACGCACGTGGCCAATGACAAGCGATGTCCTGCCTTCCATGTGAAATGCTCCTTTTGCATTGTTGTGGGACACTTTTGGAAAGTCTGCAGAAGGAGGCCCAGCAGCACCTCAGTCAAATGTGTCATGTATGAATCAAATTGTGAAGTGGGGGAGGTTGATGATGACGATGATTGTATTTTGTGCATTGATGAACATGTGTTGGGTATTGATTGCAAGGCTAGGAAAAACCCCTCCTGTTTATTGACTATTGGGGGCCTCCAGATATCCATGGTAGCAGACTGAGGGTCCCCGTTCACGATCATCAAAAGGAAGATTTGGGACAGGGATTTTGCCGACACCATAGGGCACCAACCACACCCCACAGATGTACGTCCCATTACTTTCACGGGTGAAAGGATCCCCATGGTTGGGTTCCGACAACTAGAATTTGAATTCAAGGGAAGGGAGACCACAGGCAAACTGTAAGTGGCAGAAAAGGGACCTTCAGTCCTTGGATGGGCTGACCAAGGAGCGGTAGGCATCCAACTCAACCCCAGCGGGGAAACACAAGTACTCATGACAGATGACCCTCCCAGGCATGATGAGGTCAACCGGAGAGAAGAGTTCCCTGATGTCTTCGGCGGGACCATTGGCAGCTTTCAAAATTCACGCACAAGATTCTACTAAAGATGGCGCCGTACAGGTCAGCCACAAAGTCAGGAACATCCCGTTCAACTGTAGGGAAGCTGTGCAGCTTGAATTGCAGCGTCTGGAAGACAACAGCATCATTGAACCCATCGAAAGCGCTGAATGGTTGGCACCCTTGGTTGTGGCACGGAAACCCAACGGGAAGGTGCATCTTTGTATAGACCTTAGAGAAGAGAACAAGAACATACTATTGGACAAATTCTCACTGCCAAGAATCAACAAATTGTTGGCCCAGACCCTTGGAGTCAAGTGGTTCGCCACGATGGACCTCACAGCCGCATATAATCAAATATTGCTTCAACCCTCATGCAGGAAGTTGAACTCCTACATTACACATTCGGCTGCTACAGATTTCGCCGACTGCCATTTGGCCTGGCGTCCACCGCTTTTGTATTTCAGAAATGAATGCATAAGTTATGCAAAGACAGCAGCGGCATCTTATATTTCCAAGACAACATACTCGTCATGGGAAAAACCAAAACGGAGCATGATGACAAGCTGCAAGCAGTATTACGGACACTTTCAGAAAACGGTCTTACAGCAGAACTGGAGAAGTGCAGATTCGGTCTACGCACCGTCACATATCTGAGGCACAAGATTGGCAATAATGGGATTTCTCAGAAGAAAGCAAATGTAGAAGCCATCAAGTCCGCGCCCAAGCCCAGTAACAAAGACGAAGTTCGCTCGTTTCTGGGGTTAACAGAATTTTACAGCAAATTTGTCAGGAATTTCACTACCAAAACACAGAGTCTGCGCTAACTCTTGAAGGAAAAGAACGCTTTCGGTTGAACCCCGCAGTTGGACCTGGAACTTGAGACCATCAAGAAGGACATTTGCGATGCGATTCCCCTGCAAGGTTTCGACAGCTCTGCCCTCAGCATCTTGACAACGGATGCCAGGGAGAAGGGGTTAAGGGCTGCCGTCCCAACGATCCTCGGATGGTACAGAAACCACCATAGGTTTTGTGTCATGCCCCCTCGCTTGCAACGAGGAGACGTTCAGCGTCAACGAAAAAGAAATGCTGGCATCAATTTGGGCCATGGAAACATTTCTGCAGTATCTATGGGGTTCCAGACGTTCCCTCAGAACAGACCTTACACCGTTGATTAAGGTCCTTACATCCAGGGGTCATGCTAAGGCCACCCTGAGCATTGCCAAGATGACACTCAGACTACTGGATTTCATCTACGACGTGGAATACTTGCCAGGACAGAAGAACAGAGTGACAGATTACCTTAGGCGTTCTGCAGCCATGGAGGGAGCGCCAAACCACAGTAATTGGGACGAGTACCAGGTGGCGCTCACGTCAGACGAGGAGAACATCATCAGTGCGCAGGAATGGAAGACAGCCTACGACAAGGACCCAGACCTGTCCAAAGTGAAAATATTTGTTACACAGAGATGGCCTGAGAAGGAGCACATGAGAGATGACTTCAGGAATTATTGGGAGGCGCGCAATGAACTGTCCATCATTGACGATATCATATTTTACTGGTAATGTGCGACCTTCAGACATGATTATTGATAAATTTTGACAACAGCATAATGAAAGCTCTAAAATCCCATTGTACTGCTCCTACATGACTGGATATTACTGAAGAAAATCTATCTCCCCCCAAAAAAATCGGCAATACCATTTTTTTACTTAGAGGGGACAAGGTTATTCCCCTGAGGGACTTACTGGACCGCATTCTTAGCATAATGCATGAAGGCCATCTAGGAATCATGAAATCGAAGAGGAGAGTTAAACAGTCGTTCTGGTGGCCAGCCATTGACAACAACGTGGAAAAGTATGTGCACGCGTGTTTGCATTGAGCCAACGCTGAAAAATCACTGACTATGCTGAGACCACCTTTGGGCAAGTTCACCACTCCCACCAACCCCTGGGAGGAATTGTCAGTCGAAATATTGGGCCCTATCCTAGACTCTTAGGGACACCCAAATATGATATCATCCAAGTCGACAGATACTCCAAGTGGCCGGAGGTGGAAGTCTGCGAAAAAGTGGACACAGATGCAGTTGTTGCATTTCTTACCAATGTATTCTTGAGAGAAGGAATTCCAAAAATCATCACCTGCGACAATGGTCCCCAGTTCACTTCAGAGAAATGGACAGCCTTCATCCGGAGAAATGGAATCATGGCTAAACACACACCAGTGTATCACCCCGCAGGCAATGGCCTAGCCAAACGGTTCAACTGAGTAATCATTGGTTCCGTTCAAGCGGCTATCAGCGCGGGCATGAACTGGGAAACAGAAATCAGGAACACAGTGTGAGCATATTGCATCACGCCTACCCTCACAGGCTACAGCCCTTTCAAGATCCTAGGAGGAAGTGAACCGTTCACGAGAGACAACCTCGTTTGGATTAACATGACACTACAAAGCAAATGATCTCCGACAGTGGTCAGGAGCAACATAGAGAAGGCTCAGAAAATTTATAAAGACAACTATGACAGGAGGCATGGAGTGCGAGAAGTCTCACTAGCACTGGGAGATTGGGTCAGGGTAAAACTTGGCAACTTCGGCAAGAAAGGTAACAGCATTTTCAGAAAGCCCCTACAAATCAGAGAACTCTACACATGATCTGCCCTGTTGAGCGACGGCAAAGTATGGTCGCACAGTAGAATAGCTAAATGCAACAAGGTCATCCAGTGGCACAAGGATGACACTACCTCACATACTGGATACAATGGAGAGGAGTCTGATAATGACAATGAATAGTCACCCACAGGCACCAGGAGTTTTGGCATGATGAGGGGGACAGGGGGTGATGCAGGTACCACAGTGGAGAGGAATAACGATGATTCCACACAGCACACTCCACCCCAAGAAACCAACGGCACAGGAAACGCAGACATCATGCAAAGGGCTTCAACCTCACATGACAGGGGCCAGGAGGAGAGTACCAGGGAGACCGTTTCACACATAAGGGAAGCACACAAGGAGCAGGCCTCCCTCACACGCACCCGCAAAGGCAGGATAGTGGTGCTACCAAAAAAATATATAGAGTTTGATATGTAAACGTGTACCTTGTTTTCCTCCACTCTCACTACCTCTCTCTCTCTCTCTCTCTCTCTTTCTCTCTCTCTCTCTCTCTTTCTCTCTCTCTCTTTCTCTCTCTCTCTCTCTCTCTTTGGTTAGGTGCAGACCTATTGTTTAGCCAACTTATTGTTTATGTAAAGCAGATGTATTGTTCCGTTTATCCTATTGGGTTGTTGCTAAGGGGGTAGATGTGTGGTGTCGAAGTCTAGTTGTTCGGCGACCACGTAATTAGCGGTGGTGCCTAATGAGATATCGCGGGGGCGCGCAGAGTGTTACGGGCACAGGCAGGAGTGTATGCACGGCTCTCCCCCTCCGGAATAAAGCAGAAGTTACTCTATGCCCTGTAGTCCGTGTCTCATTACGGGGAAGCGGAATACATTACAGTTACCAATAACAGGGGTTCTAGTAACTTTATGGTGGGTTGGCGAAAATACCGGTGGATCAGAAGTCTGATCCAGTGGCGTAGCTGAGAGGGAGGGTGTTTGGGACAGCAAATGCAGGAATGGGCAGCACTGCCCAAACTCCTAACTGCAGCCGTTGTGGGGCAGCAAAAGCAGGGACCACCACAGGAGGCTAAAGGACTAGCTATGCCACTGGTCTGATCCATTCTTTAAGACTCGAGACAGCGCAGCCTGACTCAGATATTTTATTTTTTAACTTCTGCCAAAGCTCACCTGTTTGGGTTCCTGAGACTACCTGCTGCCTGCCACACGGAGCGCCCATACCTGACCAACTTGCCTGAGAAACCCGCCTGCCTCCCGCTGCCTCACTCCGTTTTTCCATCACCGGAGTGCGGCCGCCGAGCGGAGAGCGGGCCAGGGGACTCCCACCCCCAGCAGCCCATGCGGCCCGCGCACGAGACAACCGCGCCAGGAGGCGCATAAGACCAGCGTCAGCCCCGCCTCGCGGGAGGCGAGCGGGACGCTGGGCGAAGCCCAGGCAAAGGGTGGGCCCTCTGCGGCCCTCAGAGGCTAGAGGAGGCCGGGTCGGGCCATTCCATTGACATCCACGCCCCGGGAAACCAGTGCCCCCCCCAAAAAAAAACAAGGTACTTTGAATTGGGCTGCAAGTATTTGTATGACTTAACATCACACTTTTCCCTGTTTGCCTGTACTACCATAACAGTGTTCAAATCTGTAGTGAAAGCAAGCCAGAACAATAGTGTCTATGAACAATGTCCCTAAAGGGGGTAAAGGCAGACAAAGGTAGGAAATCCCTACAGGGAGGGTCGTTAAGGGGCACCATTGTGCAGTATCTTACAAAAGCTGCCTCAGCCCTGGGACAAGAGATTGCAATGGCTGAGCACTGCCTATCTACAGAGCTCCAGAATAGACGCTCTTCGCTAGGGCCACTCAAATTAGCCACAACTCCTAACTCGAAAAACAGGAAGTACAAATCTCCGAACGGTGATATCAGCGTCCCCTCTATTTTTCTTGATGCTACAACAGTATCGGAGCCTAGCAGATCTCATAGCAATAGGAATTCTAGTATAGATCCTTCGTTAGAAATCATCCCAGAGGAATCCCTGATACTCCACCCCTTAATGTCGAACTCAAAGAATAACCTGCAACCCACACCCCTACTACCAACTAAAAAGCCTACACTAAAGAGAAAGAGGGGGGGAAATAGTCATAAGGGAAGGCAGGCAAAATTATCCAATAATGCCCGGAATCCCCCAACGACGAGAAAGATAGGAATTCAGAACACACCTTCAGCACAGACACCGGCTCACCACCCCCCACATCAAGATCTAATAGGGAACATAGAGATCTTAGTTAAATCCTTAATATTACTTCTAGTGGAAAGAGTTAAAAGGTTAGCAACTCAGCTGGAATCAATAGAGGAAGCTATCACCTCAAATACAACTCTATTAAAAGGCTTGCTAGCAGACAACAGAGAGAAATCTGGAATACACAATCTTAGTAAAGGGGATAAAACTGCAAAACAGATACCATTAAGTAAAGGGGAGAAAACTGTAAAACCAACACCCCAGGTATCTGAAAATACACAGGCCTCCTCCAAGTCTAAGAGCGACCTACAAACATCTAAAACATCTAGTTCGAAGGGATTCGATGCACATCCAAGTAAAACAGTGGACATGCGTGGAGAAAGCAATGGGAGAAGTTAGATCCCAGGCACTCAAAAGGCGCTAATGTACAGATTGATTTGTCCCCAGAAGCTGCCCCATATGTGGCAATACTGACAAGGGTCCCAGAATTGAATCCAGGGAAAAGGGAAGGATACACTGACCTTAAAAACAAAGTAATTTACTGGTTAGTGAATAACAGACCATTACCTCCCAACATTAACGGGGAAATCATAAATGTTAGAAGGCTTGGATGGGTAGGTCAGAGGCCCGAAGACACACAGGGAGATGCAATAATCATTAATTTCAGGGACCGAAGGGTCATCTCGTACCTAAATGATTGGTACCAGGAGTCTGAGAGCGGAGGGGAGGGGATAAGGATACATGACCTGAGCTATTTTTATCCTAGGTCGCAAATACCCCGGCAACAAAGGAGAAGAAAGCCACATTATGACAACACCTTGGGGGGATAGTCTCTAACATTCAAACTTCAAATAGATTTGCTCCCTTTGTAGGGTTGGATGGGGTCGATTGACCTATCAATGTATTATCCACGGCCCCAAGTTGACTAAGTGTAGCGAATATACCAAACTCTCCTATGGGCTCACTATTATCCACTTCTGACCCAACAAGCAACAGGACTATCATTGACTGGAAGGGCACTCCAGAAGAAGGGGCTACTGAACAGTCCCCCTTAATTGATACATCTAAGACAGTACCTCCTCCAACTAAAACTGAACCACCATCGGAACTAGGTATAAAGAAGTCGATAATAGATACTGCCTCCTGGAATATAACTACCACATCCGTGGCCCCCAATACCCCTAAAATACTACCAATAGAAGGAGTGGAAAGCGATAACTTAACCCCTCTTGCCCGGGACCTATCAAGTGTCCACCATAAAACAACCATAATACCTGCAGCAGGATTAGGACAAAGGGATAAGATTAAAAATTAAAAAAAACAAAATCTAAATGTAGAATCAGAACACCGGACACAACCCTGTCCACAAAAAACTAGTATAAACCTCGATCAAACGAGTAAACAAACTACGCTGACATTACTTTCTGGAATGTGGCAGGGCTAAACAATAAAATAGCAGATAGTAATTGGAGATTAATAGTAACATCATTCGATGTAATTGCTTTACAGGAAACTTGGCTCTGCTCACCCTCCCATCTCTTGGGATACAAAACCTTTTTCTCTGAAGCAATTCCGTCGACCTCGGGTTGACCAAAAGGAGGTCTTATAACGTACATATCAAATACTCTCTCCCTGGGTAAAATTGAGGACCTGAAGTTAGATTACAACTACCAGATCTTTATGATAACTGGTCCCAAAATGCTCATCTATTTAATGATTAACTTCTATAACAACCTTGGGACAGCTGAATTGAATGAGATTTTAAATAGCATTCTGGGACTGCTTCAAAATATACATACCAGATACTCTAATAAGTCCATCATGCTAATATGGGGAGGCGATTTCAATCTGCATCTTTGTAAAAATAGTGACCATGATAACTGTGGCATAGAGGATGAGCTTGGCAATAACCTATATCACTTTGTACATACAGCCACAGGAAATCGAATGAACAAGATCATGGCCATTGCAGATTTGGGTTATGCTAATGACCTGGTCAGTCCCCCAGTTCCCTTTTCAACCACCTTTAACGGTCGGGGAGCAAACACAATAATCAATTATATATTAGTTTCTAACTGTACGGCATCAAGTAATCATAAATTCGAAACCTCTATAAATATATTTAGCGATCATTCCCCTAATAGTGTTCGAATAACCATTCCCCCATTGTAACAGAGAAGGTTTACTGGAGCCTTTTGGACCAACAATCCCTTAATGTAGATAAGCAAAATGGCTTCACGTTAAAATGGTCCAATGTAGATCAAAAGGAATTTTTGGCAATCATTCTAAAGAAGGTTTTGCCAGCATTAAACACATGTCTAGATCAGAATTCCAGCCCTGAGACAATACTTTCCAGTTACGAGGATATTACTAAAGTAATAAGAGATGAGCTAATTATTGCTAGAAAAACGAATAGGTCCAACTCAAAGGGGTGGTTTAACACCAAATGCACTAAAGCGCTAACTAAACTGAAGAAGGCATTAACTAAAATCACAAGGGATAGGCAAGAGATTGCCGACTTGAGAAAGGTCTACCATTTAGCCCAAAAGAAACGTAAAGCCCAAATAAAAGATTCATTATGGAAACAACTTCACCAAATTTGTGCTGTGAAGGACTCCATTACCTTCTGGAGAACAATTAAAGCACTGTTTCTCTGTGTAGAGAAGGATCTCCCAAAATTATAAGTAGCTGTAGATCCCGATGCTTGGGTGGACCACTTTTCAAACATCTTTAAACAAGATGAAGAACTAACACTGGATCTAGTTGATAACTCCATACAACCAACTTATCCCATTCAGATAGGTTTTGAACATAATGAAATTATCAAAGCTCTTAAAAAGTCAAAATCTGGAAAAGCCCCAGGTCCAAACAGGGTCCCAGTAGATCTATTCAAGTCCGAACTGGATTTATGGTCCCCTGTTTTGACAAGAGTACTCGAAGCGACCACCCAGGCAGGACTAGTTCAATCGTGGTCAACATCGATCTTGGTACCTATTTTTAAAAAAGGCGACCGTAGTAACCCAGGGTGTTATCGGCCCATATTGCTTTTGGATACACTTGGCAAGATAGCAGAGCGTATCATTCTGGAACGCCTCCAATGTTGGGCAGAAGAAAACAGCATAGTTTCAGACCTGCAATATGGTTTCAGGGAAGGGCTTGGGACAGTCGACCAAGTATTAAACGAAAAATATGTGTCAGCAAAAGGTGGGCCACTGTACATGGTCTATGTAGACCTTAGTGCAGCATTGAACTGTGTAAGTCACTCAAAACTTTGGGCAAAAATCATGGATATGGGAGTCGAACCCGCATTGGTCAATTTTTTAAGAGAACTCCACTCCAATGCAACAGCAAGGGTCAGATTTGGGTTAGATGGAGACCTCACCAAGTCATTCAAGATACAAAGGGGGTCAGGCAAGTTTACGTCCTGGCCCCCTTCCTATTTATGTTGTATACCAACAGCCTTGAACAAGAAATGGTGAGAGACAGTAAAGATCTGCCTGCCATTCAGCGTCGTCCAATACCGGCACTATTGTATGCCGACGATGCTGTTATCTTGGCGAGAACCCCTGTCCAACTTCAGCGATCGGTGGACAGATACTGTGAGTACATGTCCTCTCTGAACGTAAAAGTAAATTAAAGAAAACTTTTACTATGACTGCGGGGCTAAGGAAAAAGAGCAAAAAAAGGATATATATATTAATAATACTGTCCTAGATACGACGACTTCCTACCCTTATCTAGGAATCCTGGTAGATAGCAAATTAACATGGTCAAAAGCCATTGACACAAGGAAACTATCTTTCCTTAGGGCCACAGCAGCGCTAACCGCCTTTGCCCAAAAACTTGGGAAAAGAACCCCCGAGGAAATGTTAAAAATATTCCAGGCCAAATGTATTAGCGTTGCCAGTTACGGCGCGGGCGTATGGGGATATTCAAATACAGATGACCTACAGAGAGTGGGGAATTCTTTTCTTCGTTATCTCCTCTCAGTCCCCAGAAGTACAACGACATACGGGTGTCACCTAGAACTAGGCATGGACTAAATCTCGGACATCTTAAAGATCCAACCTATAATGATGTGGAGGCGCATCTGGACGAATGACCAATGCCTACTAACTAGAGCCCTCATTGAGGATTGTGTGTTATTAGATAAATCGCATAACATAAGATGTCTGGGATACGTAAAAGCGTTTTTCAACGATCTGGGCATCCCGAGCTACTTTTCTGACCCTATTATGATTTCCCAAATTTGAAAAAAAGAACTAAAAAGGTCATGTCTGTCACACATGAGAGAACTCAGATTGGTTCAAGAAGCTGGCAAACATTCAGTACAACACCTACTGTCTATTCAAACCACCTTCTTGTTACAGCCATATTTAAAATATGATCTGAACCATTTTGACAAATTCCTATTGACAAGATTTAGACTGGACAATTTTTATAGGCTTATGTCATTTTTAAAAACAAAATGACTGGTCGACTCACCTTTCACCCTGTCCCTGTGATTCTGTTTCCATTCAAAGTAATATTCATACAGTATTTTTTTGTAAATTCTTTGCAGCTCCCCGTAATTATTGGATAATCCCAATAGTAAAGATCATGGGACTTCGAACATGCCGTCCAGCTTTCTTAGCCTTGCAAATGCTGGAAAATGAAATATATGCCAAATCTATTGTTTCTTTTTTAAAATTCTGTATTAATCATCACCCTAATTTTAATATTGAGTGATTAATATGTCACAATGAACGCAATTAATGTGTAAATTAATCTTTTAACATGTTTTATTGTATTTTAACCAGAAAAATGTTTTTATTGTTCTTTTATGGTCTTCTCTGAAAACCGAATCAAAATGATTTTGATTTGATTTGATTTGACTCGAGGAATTACAATGGAATCAGTTCCAATTCTCCAATTGTTCCTCATCGGCCACTGAAGTTTCATCAGGAGGTTTCAGCAGCTTTCCCCAGTTGAAATATAATGATGAAAGAAAACCGATATGCTATGTTCCTTTTGATCCTGTAGTTCCGATGGGACCAGAAAATGTTGATACCAGTTGCATCGGAATTAAGAGTGATCTCATAATAGGGAATGTCTTACATAGCTCCCCAGTTTTTACCTTTCTTGCAGATATCTAAATTGAACAGCAAAAATCAAAATAAGAGAATGTGCAAACTTGCAAAACCCCTTATTAGGACCACACATCCAATGAATTTGAGGTAGCAATATGCCCAACCACAAATTCCAGCACTTCCTGCAGCAGGACGGGTGGCCACTGCACTTGAGCGTCCAATGGTGTTAATCTGAGTAGAGAAGAATGGAAAGTTTCTAGGGCATGGAAGTTGTTAACTTTAATTTACAGGTGTTTGAATTAATTTGACACCATGAAATCCCATAGAACATGATTCTTGAATTTGATTTTTTTGGTAGAAAGTCAAAATTAGCATCATTAACAGTGCCTACAGAAATTGTCTATCTATGAAAGTTTAGGCCTCTCTTTCACATCTTAATTCTGGAGACTAGAAAGTACTGATTCATTTTTGAGCCCCAAAATAATGTTACATTCTTGTGGCTTTTAAACTTTGCACTCTTCTTTTCTCCTAATCTCGGACTTCAGCACCTGTACACTCCCTTTGTTTTACAATGTTATGTAATTCTCACTGAACGTCTGTATTTGAAACGTTACGTATTTGTGGATTCTTTTAACATAAATAGCTCATGTCTTTTATGGTTGCTAGGGTACCCTACCATCTTTTGTTAATAGGCCATTTCAGAATTTTATTGTCATATGAAAGGATTTTCTTTGACCGAGTAGACATACAAACAGCATTATTAAAAGTTAATTCAGCTAGTCAAATAAATATTTTATTTATTTATTTATTCCTCCAGCACACATTTGAAAAACCTCTTTTATGCTATGTGGAAGGTGAAAGATGATCTATTTTTTTTATGTTCAAAATATATTATTATTGAGAGTACCTAGAACAAATGCTCTGGGCGCAGTGTGCACTACTATTTCCCACACCGGGAATAAACTCTGATTATGACTCAGATGAGCGCTCTTTAACAATGTGAACAAAAATTATATATGCATAGACACTAACATTTAACAAAATAAAATGGCCATCTTGCTGTGCGCCCTCTAGCACCCCCGACATTATAAAAGTTGTAGACAAAATCTTGATCAAGTCTATTTCATTTCAAACACATGATTCTTGTCAATAAGTCTTCCACATGAAGGCTAGTCTTCCCATTCTTTAGAGACTAGCAATGCAATTCATCCAAATGCATTTGTTGTTGAAATAGTAGCCCTTCAACGGGTGTCCACAATTAAAAAGATATAGGAAATTTAGAAAATTTTACATATGAAAATAAAATTCCCAATGTGTATAAAAAAGGCCACCAATCATCACATAAAACTCCAACATCACTGAATAGTTCTTCCAGGTGGTAAATGTCATGCCTCTCTTGATCTCCTATTTTGCAACAAAGTGTTCTGTGAGTCAGTTTGTTGGGGAAATGAAAAAGGAGAAAAAAAGTGCAGCGAAAGTGATAGTGTACTGAGGTAGTTATTATTAGAGATCTGCCTGTGAACTGCCTCTAGAGTAGCCAAGAATGATATTCCAAGTAGAAGCTTAAATCTTACAAAAATGTGTATTATGAATTCTCATGCAAAGGTGTATGAGACGACCCTGCCATTTCCAGCATGCATTTAATGCTTGTGCCTTGAATTCAATCCAAAAATGATTAACTCAATGACAATATGACGCTACCTTATGAATGTCCAATAGCTTCTGATATACCAGTGATTAAAACCTTGGGTGGAAAATGCTGGCTAGCAAAATCTGTACCCAACTTCTAAAAACAGAAAGAACCATAAAAAGGCTGCTCAAGAGTATTATGGTGAAGTGATATACGAATAACATAAGTTACAAACACATACTTGCCCCAAAGTGAAAACTTGCAGAAGTTCTTTAAACAGTGTGTCCCGCAAGACTCAGTCTGCAGTAAGCCTGAATCCAACTAACAAAAAAAGAGGAAAACCACTAGAGACTACACAGTTACGTGATAACAGAGATGGTCAGTAATAAATGAACATGATATGCCCAACTTTGTCCCCATCTAAAAGTCTTACCCAAAAGTTCTTGAAAATGTATCCTCTGAAAGGGGGTCAGTGGTGAATCGGAACGCAGCTAGTATGGCAAAAACCTGTGTAACAACGTATGCTCTGAAATAAGAAACGTGCAACGGAAAGAAAAAAAAGACTCCAATGTAGAGGAGTTAATTTAATAAGGAAAAGTGAACAATAAAGGTTTTTAAAAAACAAGCTGTGCAGCTACGAGTACTCTATCCCTGGTGTTGAAACCAATGCGGTGAACAGATCATTGTGTCCCTGGAGCAACAATGTAATGGTCACAATTAACCAATGCATCTACTTCTAAATAATATCCGTTGTTATGTTTGGTGATAAAGGTGGTGTTCAATCCCACAAGACCAAGTCTAAAAAGTATTAAACATTTCATATTTTGTTCAAATAAGCATTCTGTGAGATGACATAACACAATGTAATATATGTAGCGCAACCGTAATACCAGAATAATGTTGCTTAGTGCATCTGAACAACAGTAGTCCTAGAACATACTGCAACATATAAAACGTCATGGAATTGAAGGTATAAATTACATTGACTCTACGTACGGTGTAGTCTCTAGCGGTTTTCCTCTTTTTGTTAGTTGGATTCAGGCTTCCTGCAGACTGTGTCTCACGGAGCACACTGTTAGAAGAACTTCGGCAAGTTTTCACTTTGGGGCAAGAATGTTTTTGTAACTTATGTTATTTGTCTATCACTTCACCATTATACTCTCAAGCAGCCTTTTTACGGTTCTTTCTGTTTTTTAGAATGTGGGTCCAGATTTTGCTAGCCAGTTTTTTCTACCGAAGGTTTTAATCACTACTATATCAGCAGCAATTGGACACTCATAAGGTAGCATTATATTGTCATTGAGTTCATCATTTTCGGATTGAATTCACAGCACAAGCATTGAATGCATGCTGGAAAAGGCGGGGTCATCTCATACACCTTTGCATGAGAATTTACAATAAACATTTTGCTAGATTTACACTTCTACTTGAAATATAATTCTTGGCTACTCCTGAGGCGATTTGCAGGTAGATCTCTAATAGTAACTGCCTCAGGGGACTATCACTTTCGATGATTTTTGTTCTCCTTTTTCATTTCCTTGCCAAACTGACTCACAGGGCACTTCGTTGCACAAGAGGAGATCAAGAGAGGCATGAGATTTACCACCTGGAAGAAGTACTCAGTTATGTTGGAGTTTTATGTGATGATTGGTGGCCTATTGTAGTTTTTATACTCATTGGGAATTGTCCCTCACGGTATGATGTCATGTATATAACATAGTATTTTCAGATGTTACATTTTCTAAATTGCCCTTATGTTTTTGGTTGTAGACACCCCTGATGAAGGGCTACTGTTTCAGCCAGAAATACATTGGGAAGAATTCCATTGCTAGTCTCTAAAGAATGTTAAGACTAGCCTTCATGTGGAAGACTTATTGGCAAGATTCATTTCTTTGAAATAAAATCGACTTGATCAAGGTTTCTTCTATGATTGGTATAATGTGCAGCACATTCAATTGTTGACTATTAGTGTCTATGCATATATAATTTTTGTTCACGTTGTTGAAGAGCGCTCATCTGAATTTATTGCAGTTGTGGGAAATAGTAGTGCACACTGTGCCAAGAGCATTTTTTCTAGGTACTCTCATTAGTCGGGGGTGAGGGTAGAGCCCCCTCACAAAGTTTTGTAAATTAGTTTAATAGTTTAATAGTTCCTAATTCAGATCACTATTTTGAGTTACACTGAAGTGCAACACAGCTTTCTTTATTGAAAATATTTTATTGTCTTTTTTAATAACGAGTAAAAAATACAGAAAGAAAACCAAAAGAGGAGGAAGAAAAATTAAAGAAGTGAGTACAATTGTCGAGACATGTACGTAATGAGATACATATGATCGTAATCACCAGAGTCCACACATCGTTTAGTGCTTGAAATTGTAGAAAAGGTTTGGTATGTCAAATTAGGGAATTCGTTTGTGAGAAAGGTATTAGCAATAACTGTTAGGGGTATGAATGATTCTTGCAGAGTGCTCTTAAATAGTATATACGTAGCATACATGTTGTTATAAATGTAGTTTGCATCAAAGGCTAAGGATTGGGAGGGGTAGAGGAGGTGAGGCAGAGTCATGTAAGTCAGTAGGAGAGTTATTACATTTTGGATGGTATCAGAGATTGAGATCAAGTGATCGGAAGGTATTGGTATTGCTGGATTTCCAATTAAGAGGATAGGTTGCGATTAAAAAGGTCTAGCTTCTCACAAATACTTTGGGAGGATATGGGGTAACCTTTATTAAGAAATTGGGTTATATGCATTCTTCTTAGGTAGGTAACCCAAGCTCACCTGGTTTAATTTGATATGTTGTTGCTAGACTTCCAATCAATCAGTATCACTTTGATGGCAATAGTGAGTAGGAGATCAAGTAGGCTAACGTCTGTGTCAGGGAAGTCAATTGGGGGATCTGCCAAATGTAGTCCCAATATGATAAGTGGGAAAGATAATGGAGTGGAGATTTTTTTGTAATTGTAAAGAGATGTCTTGCCACTAGGACTGCAGATGTGGGCAAGAGAACCAGGCACCAGGTGATGAGTTACATGCCCAGCACGTGCCAGAGTATTTGAGTTTTAGTCTTACAATTTTTCGGGGGTCTGGTAAAAGCATTGTACTGTGAAGAATTTGGTTTGGATTAATGTGGAAGTCAGTTTATGTTTTAGTAGATTTGATCCAACTTTTGACCCGGAGTCCTCACTGGGGGAGCAAGTCCTTTAGAGGAAAAGTGGTGAGACCAATTGTGTGTTAAAGGGGTTTGGCGTGAGAGTTTGGTAGTAGTAACTATTTTGTAGAATATCAAAGCAGCATGACCCCTCAAGAGCAGTGGCGGCTCCTCGAGGTAGTGTTGCGGGGCAGTGGGGCGGAGTAAGTCCACTCCGGAATAAGGCCGACGGGAGTTATGAATTACATTGTGTGCGCTGCATGGCCAATGGCGATGCAGCGCGCACAATTTAATTCGTTTTATTTATTACTTAACTCCTTTCGGCCGTATGCCGGAGTTTACTACCTCCTACCCTGCCCCTCCCGGGCCCCACCCACTGCCCTACAGCACACCTGTGAGTAGCCGCCACTACTCAAGAATATCAGTTGTAATTTTCGTAGTATAGGTGGACTGTGGAGGGGACCAAACTTGGGTATTTTGACCTTGATTTGTAGGAAATCATAAAAATCCACATGTTGGAGAGATTGTTGTAGGGAGGCAAACAAGAGTGATTAGGCATTTGTGTAAATGTCTGATATTGTGAAGATCCCTTTGTCTGCCCATATCAGGCAATGGTTATTGAGTTAGGAATTTGTAATAATTTCTTATTGTACCAATATGGCGTAAACAATGATTTGAAAATATTAGTTGCTAGTGCTGTGTCCAAGGACAATATGGCCGAAATAGTGTCTTTAAAGATACCATCATCTTGATGCTTTCAAATCTACTGCATTTGGAGATATCTTTTGGTGACCATGTAGACAGTAGATCCTTTATTTCATTCAGTGTTTTGTTTTCATTGATGAAGATAGACTCAGAAAGGTTCTTACAAAACCATATGCAGGGGCGGTTTCTTCATTAGGGCGGCAGGGCTCTGCCCCTACTACAATTTTTGCATCAATTTCTGTCAAGTTGTACATTTTAATTTCAGTATAAATTCACAGAGTGTGACCCTCGCTCTGTGCGAGGGTCAAGTTTTACCGGGCACTTTCTAAGTGACATATGCTGGCAGCTGCCATCGCAGGATTTATGGGGCTTACCTGAACTCATCCCTGGCCTCCAACAACGTAAAACACTCGAAGGCACTGCCCTCTGATGACGCAGTGCAGCCTCGCTGATTGAAAACAGCCTGGGCTCTTCAAGCAAAAGCCCTGGGTTATCAAGGCTGTTTGTCAATCAGTGAGGCTGTGTACTGCTGCAGCCCATCTACTTCCTAACTCATCATAGGGTAGGGTGGGAACAAGCCTTCATGACCCCACCTGGCCCTACCCAGGGAGGAGCTGAGAGGTTTTCGGTAAACACAAGGGGCCTCATTTATGAAAAGTGACGCATCGATGAGTGAAAACAGCGATGCGTCACTTTTCCCTGCGCACTCCTTGCGACATTCCAGATGCGTCATATTTAATGCATGACTCATCATGTCGCAAGGAGTTACAGATACGTCAGTTTTTCTGACGTATCTGTAAGCGCAAAAGTGACGCATTGCTGGAGTGTGTCACAAAAGTGACGCAACTCCAGCAATGCATCCTTTCACATGGGACAAGCCCCATGTGGAAGGGCCTGCGTCAGTCTTACGCCTGCTGTGAGGCAGGCGCAAGATTTTGACGCAACAGCACCCTAAAAGTGACGCAGTGAAATCTCATAGATTTCACTGCGTCACTATTACGAGGCTTTTTGCGGGGGAACGCCCCCTCTGCATACATTATACCTGACGCAGGTATAATGTGGCGCAGGGGTTTAAAAAGTGACGCATTTACCTAGATGCATCACTTTTTAAATATGGCGCAACAAGACGTATTTTGTACGCCGCTGGTGCGTCACAAAAAGTGGCGCACCGGTGGCGCAAAACTGACGCAAGGCCTTCATAAATAAGGCCCAAGGTTTGCTGTCGAAGTCTGCAATGCGTGACAAAAGCAACTATATTCCATGAGTGGAACAGCAGTGTGACGTTGAAACGGAGGCTCCAGAACAAGCACAGTGAGAAAATGCCCCTAACCGCTCCTCAGTGCCAAGGCAAGGCAGCAGATGTGATTGGACCGAAGGATGAGGACGACTGCAGCAAATATCCCAGGCAGCAAGTGGAGTCATTCAGAATTACGGAGGGAGGGGACCTAGAAGCACGATAAATTAAAAGAATGCACTTGCAGGGTAAAAAAAAAGAAAACACCAGTTTTGATTACGTTTGAATTTATGAACTAATTTAAGCTCTTTAGTACCCTTTCTGGCCAGGTCACAGACTGTGCAAGTCGCACTCGTCCAAATTATTAATGCATTTATATCTATTATTCATGGATACAGAAGCAGCTTACTAATATTAGTGCAAATAATTACTGCGAAAATGAAATGGAATCTGTCATATCCTCACATTTCTCCTATGTGAGGTCCTGGGACCTGTTTTGAGCTAAAAGAAACGTGCTTTATGGATGTTGCATAAAACATAAACACAACATTTCTCTGCAAACTGTCTGCAGCAACCTCCCATTCCATACATCACCCACATAAAAAATATATTAAATAAAAACAGTATTTAAAACAATGTCAACATTATTGAAGGTCATCAGGGAAAGACTAGAGCATTTTCAGAACCGAGTTGCCTCTATCAGGAGCCCCTAAAAGCATGGGGCCCTGGGCCAGGGCCCACTTTGCCCATGTCTTAAAATGTCTCTGCCTAGAGGGAGCAGGTTTTTAATGGGCAGCATGATTCAGGTGCTAGGCAACTGAATAAATGAAAACTTGAAATGTACCTCCACCAGGCCTTTACTTCTTATCATCAACTTGGGCGTGAATACATATGTTAAATGCAGTTGTGGTTTCTCTTTGAGGGCGTCAGGGCTCCGCCCCAGTTACATTTATCAAGAGATTTAATTTTTAAATTCCCAAAGAATAACACATGTTATTCTTTGGGAATTTCAAAATTAAATATCCCTTGTCTCTGCTAGTCTGCCTCACTCACCAATACCGCCTCAGCTCCGCTATCACGTCAAGTGACTGATTGCTTTGCTCCCGGGCGGCTGGGCCCAAAGAAGCCTGCTATGTGTTTGCCGGGCCGACAACCTCACAGCCCTGAATGCTGTGATGTTATCAGCTCGGCAAGACCTAGCTGCAAGGCCCAGTCTCCACCCCTGATAGCGTGGAGGTTAAGTAAGCCCTGGGCGTTTTAAATACAAGCCTGGGATTGCTAACCCTCCACGTCAATCAGAGAGTGGAGGAGAGCTTGTCACTGTGTCATCCCACCGCTTCCCAACTCGTCACACGGCATGGTGGGACCCACTCAGTGACGAGTTGGGAAAGGGTGTGGCAGGCGGGCAGCCAAGGAGTCGAGTCTGCGCAGACTCGATCACAGACTGCTTCCCGCGCGCTTGAGTCTGCAGTGGCTGTTGGAGTGACTGCCATTTTACTGCGTCACTCGAAACAGACGGACTGCATTAGAGCAGAGAGCAGTGAGGAGGCAGTCTATCCAGAAGCATCGCCAGCAGCAGCCAGTTCATGTGGTTGTTTGCCGCTGCCACACTGCAGGCTGCAAGGTTGCTGTCCGGAGTAGGGCAGTGGAAAGGACTGGACCAGTTGTGAACTCGGGCAGTTCACCAGGTAAGGCCCAGGCGGGCCGTTTTTAACTATTAACTTATAGGCCTGTTGGCTACGGCTACGGCTACGGCTTTAGCTGTAACTGTCTGTAAGTCTGTTATTCTCTGTGACAGGGTCTGATTGGGAAGGCGGGCAAGGGGAGATGGGCCGGTGCTTCAGGGGCACCTGTAGACGATTTATTTTCAGTCTATGTAAACTTGCCCAAGAGACCTACTATCTACTCCAGGCTACGGTAATGAGGCGCCAGCCTCAAAGGCTCTCTCCTCATTGTCACGTAGGTGTGTTGTATCCTCCAAATTTACCCAAAGCACTGCTCACGATTTGGTCAGTTGTAAAATGTCAAATTCCCTTCCATCACAAGAAGGTGTTGCCTTAGTTATGTGGTTCCATGGCAACAATCAATGACTGACAGGTAGAGGAGTAGTTGCATGTTTGCCTACGGTGAAAGAGATTCTATAGCGCAACATCAGCAGAGTTTTATAGGTGCTGAAGTCTCATGACAAACATGAATGTGTGAAGACTTCCAACAAAGAAGAATAATATAGACAATATAGAGAAATCAAAAAGACTCACAATATGAAATAAGAATCACATAGGGAATCATATAGTAATCCAAGAGTAACTCCGTCTTTGAGATCATTTTTCAAGCTAAAAGAAGCAGAACCTAAACCTAAGGAAGCATTAACATTACAGGGGGGGCAACTAGCCACAGCCACAGCCACTGCCACAGCCACCATGGCAACTAAATCGTCGGGAATTCAGTCAGTGGAAACTACCTTAACTACCTCAAATAGATACGCTATATTGGAGGAACATGATGCGGAGGTGGAGGACGCAGGCATGCTTGTGGAGGAGTCTGCATCAATGGCCTATGTAGGAACAGAACACTCCCTTAATAACTCCGAGATAGATATGCATGTAGGGAACGATCAAGAAAGGAGAATAAAGGGGAACTTAGTAGATATAAGTGCAATGTTTGCACAACTCTCTAAGGAGATAAAAGATACATTTTCTATATCTGAGACTAATCAAACAAGAATACAGGACTCTTGGGCAAATTTGGAAACAAAAATGGCAGAGATCACAGCGAGAATGACAACAATGGAGACAACGGTTGGGGGTTTACAAGAAGAGGTGAAGAAAAATCAAAAAGAAATTAAAACCCTAAATAAAAAGTAGCGAAAAGGAAATCAGAGATAAGTTAGAAGCGTTAGAAAATAGCTCTAGGCGTAATAATGTAAGGATTTTGAATGTCCCTGAAGGCCTGGAGAAGGGGAATTTAAAAGGCTTTGTGGTGACTATTATTAAGGAGGCCATGCCAGAATTCCAAACTTGGGACCTGGAACAAGATATGCAGAGAGTCCATAGAGACCCTTTTAGACAAGACCCGAAAAGAGACAAACCACGGAAAATATTGGTGAGCTTTTGCACTTATGTAATTAAAGAGGCTATACTCTCAACAGCTCTCAAGGCGAAAACATTTCAGAAAGATGGCTGGTCCTACTCTATAAGATCGGATATTGCTAACATTACATTGAATCGGCAATGGGAGTTAAGAAAATACATCAATACTCTTGAGGCTCTGGGGGCAACAGCACAATTGAAATTTCCAGCCACATTGAGAGTTATGTCTAGGAACAATATGCACAACTTTAGAGAAGTTAAAGAGGTTGAGAGTCTGATAGACCATATAAGGAGTCAAGAAGGCGCACATTAAGTTTCAATAAATGTTAGGTTCGTCGGAGCTCCAAGGGGTGTAAAGCAATACCTCATATGAAATAAGGGAGGGTTCCCTAGGGAGGGAGGAGGGTGTTTATGACAGGAAAACACATTTTTATTTGTAAATAATAAAACAAAAATCCTCATACATGACGTATTTAGACATACTAAGACAATAAGAAGTAGCTTTAAAAATCAAGTAATGGAAAGGGGGAGAAGGAAATGAATAATGAATAATCTTAAAATTATATCTTGGAATGTTAATGGGCTGAGAGGACATATAAGAAGTCGAAAGATCCTAGAATTAATTAAATTGTCTGATAATGATATAATTATACTGCAAGAAACACATCTATGAGAGGAGGAATGGGGAAGCATTCTTAGACGAAATAAATGGATAACACATTTGGTCTGTACTAAGCAATCATGTAATGTTAAGGGAGTAGCCATAATATTTAAAAAAAATGGCAAATGTTAAAATGGAAGATTTTAAAGTAGATAAAGGAGGCTGATGGGTAATTGTGAACATTAAAATAGATATTTTAGGTCTTACGTTGGTAGGATATTACGGCCCTAACGTGGACGACTCTTCCCCTTTGAACGAATTGAATAGGCACTAGCTAGAAACCAAGAATGATATAATTATGGCAGGTGACTTTAATATTCTGATGAACCCGATACTTGATAGTTCAACATCACTGCATATATACCCTCCCCAAAAATGAGAAAGAGTGTAAATCAATTGATAACAAATCTAGGCCTAGTAGATATATGGAAGCAAATGGTAGGCAATAAGAAGGAATTTACATACAGCAATAAGAAATATTCACATGCTTCAAGAATTGACCTATTTTTGGTGAGCGAGAGATTAAGAAAGAATAACATCAGGATTACACATCAACCAGAGCATTTATCAGATCATGCGGCAGTGAGGTTAGAAATGTTGGTGAAGGGAAGTAAAATTGAGAATAGGTGGACTCTAGATAGAACTCTTTTATTTAAACAGGAAGTGGTGATTGCATTAAAGAAAGAAGTGATGGAATTCTTTGATATTAACTCAAATTCTGCAGCACCACATATAGTATGGGACATGTTTAAAGCCTACCTATGGGGGAGACTGATAAGCCATGGTGCCTTTCACAAAAAAAGAGAAAAAATAAATTAAAATGTACGAAGGGAAGATTAAAATAATTCAAGAAGAACTAATAAATTGTCGAAATATTGCCCTAAGGTCAGGGATGAAGAACAAGCTAAATGAGGCCAAAGAGCGGCTGGCAGAGTACTTAGAAGGGAAAGTCAAACAACTATGGGAAGCCAGTAAATTGGCGCATTATGAATACGGGGAAGGCTGTGGGAAGCTTCTCACGTGGAAAGTAAAGCAAGACCAGCTGAGAAATGAGATTAGGAAAATTCGGGAGGAAGGCTTGCTTAAATTATGTGAGGACAATGCTAACATAGGGAAGGCATTTGGTGATTTTTTTCAAGAGTTATATAGTAAAGAAGAAAGAGACCCCCAAATAGATGCTGGTTGGTGGTTGTATCAAGACCCTCTACCTCGTATAAACATTGATCAACAAGAACTCTTAAATCAAGACATTACCATTTATGAGATAGAAAATGTAATCTCTAGCCTGAATAAGGGAAAGGCAGCGGCACGGGATGGCATCCCCAATGAATTGTATAAAATTTCAAAGGAAATTCTAGGTCCACAGTTACACAAGATGTTTAACACTATATTTACCCAGCAAGCCCCCATTCCATCCTCATGGAATGGGGGCTTGCTGGGTAAATATAGTGGAATGAAGCAGTAATTACTTTCATATTAAAGCCCGGGAAAGATGCATTAAAATGTAAGTCATATAGGCCAATCTCACTGCTAAATAGTGATTATAAAATATTTTGGCAATCAGATTGGCCGGAATATTGGGGAGTATCATACACTGCAGTCAAAAGGGCTTTATGAAAAACAGACAACTGAAGGATCTAACTCATGAATTGGTTACGGCCATTGATATAGCCACTAACATTAAAAAAAAACTCCATTGACTATCATTATGTTTGACGCTGCAAAAGCATTTGATAGAGTGGACTGGCAGTATTTATATGGAGTCATAAAACAAATTAACATGGGGGATAACTTTTTAAGTGCTATAAAATCTATTTATGAGCAGCCAACGGCCAGGATATTGGTAAATGGAGTCCTCACAGCCACAATCAAGATAGGTCGAGGAACGAGGCAAGGATGCCCCTTGTCTCCTTTATTATTTAATATGTATATAGAGCCGCTGGCTAGAAGAATATGAGATGAAACAGATATTATCCCGTTTAGATATCTAGACTGCTTTATATGCAGATGACTTGATGGTCTATACACCAAACCCCGGGACAGCATTACCATATTTAATGGATTTAATGGAAAATATTGGTACAATATCTGGCTATTTTGTGAATAAAGAAAATACGGAAGTTATGACTTGGAATGACCCAATAAATTCTCCACTAGAGAAGCCAGAGATCAGGTACCTTGGAATTAAAATAATCAAAGACCTAAATAATATAGCTTTTATTAACTTTAGGTAACTACACAGGGAAACCAAGACCTTGTTAGATTCATGGATGCAGCTTCCACTATCTGTACTGGGCAGAACAAACCTGATCAAAATGATGATTCTCCCAAAGTTTACTTTCATTTTTAACGCTTTACCACTACATTTTAAAACTGAATGGCTTCAAAAACTGCAAAGTGATCTGACCATTTTTGTATGGAAGAATAAAGCGGTGAGAATAGCTTGGAAAAAGCTACGAAAAAAGAAAATGGATGGGGGATTGATTTGCCGGACTTTAAATTATACCAATGGGCTTTCTTTTTCAAAAATACTAGACATCTGCTCCTGGATAATCCACCTAACATTTTGCCTCATTTACAAGCTTTAAAAAAGGATTTTCCGGAGGAAGGTAAATTCTTCCTATTCAAATACCGACATCCAAAATTCTTCAAAAAGTTTAAATTTAAAGTTCTGTTAGATTCCTGTGAGATTTGGGTACAAATTAAGCGGGTTATGGACATATCGTACTATAGTAGCAAAGCCCCTATTTGGAAATCTCCAGGCACACCAGAGTGTGTTTTGGATATCCTAGCTCTTCCATTATTACGGGCAGGTTTAATTTCTTGGGGAGAGCTATTGGAAGGAAACTCTATCATTCCCTGGGATGTTCTGTGCTTAAAAACAAACTACACCTTGTCAAGACTTAAATATCTTCAACTAACAAGCTGGGCCCAGAATGAAAAACAGTTTAGCGCGGACTCAGAATGAGAGGGAGAATTTGTGGAAAACCGAGCACTCAAAAAGGAAGTGGCAACATGGTATTGAATGTTAGTGGATGGAGAGGATAGCAAGCTACCCGCAGCAGAGAAAATATGGAAAACGGACTTACCAGATGAAGACATACACACCTTATGGCAAGTTTCATATGCAGCAGTTTGGTCAAGCATTAAATCTGCACCTTTAAGAAGAAACCATCTTTTTACTCTGTACAGAGCTTATTGGTCTCCAAAAAAGTTGGCCAAACTGGGAGGAAGTACAAGAAGATACTGCCATAAGTGTGGGCTGGAAAATGCGTATGATGTACATATGTTCTGGCAGTGTCCGGTAATCCAGATCTTCTGGTGCGAGGTAGGTAAGTTTGCCTCCGATGCATTAGGAGTCGAAGTCCAGGTAAGCCTTGATATTGTTATTTTTGGGATAACACATAAAGGTAATAAAAAATATATAGTGAATAAATCACAAGCACACTTGTTACTTGCATTGATAGTAATGGCACGAAGAGAAATATGTACGAAATGGGTAACACAGTCAGCGCCATCATTAAGGAAATGGATTTTATATGTTAAGAATTGCTGCAGGTTAGACTGTAGAAAAGGCTTACCTAGATGTATCAAGATTTGGAAACCTATCCGGGATATGTATTTAGGAGAGAATGAAGAGTAAGTGCACTCTCAGCCGATATGGTGGTTTAGAACAAATAGCATAGCAAAGTCCAATGATTAAGGCATATTAAACTTTGCTGGAGTTTGGGCAGATCACATATATTTCCAGATATATAGTTTAATAAGGCCTTGGCTAACTGGGCAGAGGTGAAGAACCGGTCATCCCAATTAGTAAGCACCCAGTCTCGGCTTTGTCGAATGCCATGTATGAGGACAAACATTTTTTTTTTTAAATGAATGAGTGAAGACTTGCCACAGCCAAAGTTAGGGCCTTGTTATGGCATGGTTGAATGTCGGGGTGGGAGTGTTTTATGCAACATTATTAAAATTAATTGTGGTTTATTGCAATATAGAATGGCATATTCATGAGAACTTGGACCAGACAATAGTTTGAGGGGAGGCAGTGGCCTGTTTCTGCTTAGTACAGTGGCTTTTGAAAGTGTTGAAAATGAACCATTTGCCTACTCATTTTTCAAACTTTTCTCGGGGAGAGAACCCCCCTCCCCCGTACCCTCCTTAGGTTGTTCAGGCTCGCTCGCTATGCTTGCTCGCCGCAGTGTGGTCCACCACTAATTTTACACCCTACCGCTTTCAAATGTCACCAGTTGCCACTGATCATGAGGTATTTGATAATGGACTTCAATTAGAAGTTTGAGTAGCCAATTATCGAGTGGTAGCAATGGACAATCAGGGGAAGGATCTCGGTTTTGTCCCTGTGGAGGGAGTATCCAAAGAAATAGGAGAAACGATCAATACTGTTTAGAAACGCATTAATGGCAAGGTCATGAGAATTGGGATAGGGCTCCATTGACTCAAATTCTGGCCAAGGGTTTTGAGTATAAGGTCATGGTCATCGTGATAAAATCTTCCCCTAAGTTATGTCTCGTGAGAACAGCTTTGAGATATGGCCATGAGACTTTATTGAAAGCTTTCTCTGCGTCAAGGCTATGGCAGCTGCAAGGGGAAAGCGGGTTGGAGGCTCTCTCAATGACATGGGATAAAAGGCAAATGTTGTCGATGGCTTGCCGTCCTTTGAATAAACCAGGTTGGGTGGGGTGGATAGTTTAGTAATCAGGGGTACAAGGCTGTTTGCAAGGCTTCTTGCACATATCTTTGCTTCCATCTTTATGCGAGATATATGCCAAAAGGTTTAGAGTCACAGTAGTCCTACCCATCTTTGGGTATGACAACAATGATGGCATTGGATGTGGTCCATGATTCTGAACCAGTGGCAGTGAAGTGGGAGAGTGCCTAATCTAGTTTGTCAATAAGTGAAGGGGCAAAAGTCTTGTATATTTCAATTGGGAAACTGTCTGGTCCCAGCACCTGACCAGATGGGATACGTTTTATGGCATGATAAATCTCTTCTCTGGTATTAGGTCTGGCTAGTGACATTCAATCACAGTTGGAGATTTGTTTAATTGGTAAAGATTCAGGAACTCTGAGCAGGCGTTTAGGATGGTGTTGACAGAGGGTGTGTATAATTTAGTATAGAAACATTGGAAAACCTTAAGTATCACTTCTGCCACATGTTTGTAATTTTTTTTGTTCATCTTCTTTAATTGTCTGGATAGGCTTAGGATTGTGTTTGAACTTTAGTTAGGCCACCAGGGACTTTTCAGTTTTATTTAAGTAAAATGTTTTGCCCTTTTGGGCAATGTTAAAAATGGGGTCACTAGTTGGAAGTGGTTTGCACACTGTCCAAGCAGGGACCCTCACTCTAGTCAGGGTAAGTAAGTTACTCCCTCAGAATAACCAGTGCTCTCACCCTATTGGTAGCTTGGCAAGAGCAGTCAGGCTTATCCTCAGAGGAAATGTGTAAAGTATTTATACATGCTCACAGTAACACAGTACAAATACCACAAATGTACTCCACCCCAGTTTAGAAAACTAGCCAATATTCACCTGAGTAAAATAACAGCAAAACAACCAAGATCCAATATACTAAATCAAATTACAAATCCTCAACGATTAAATGCAGGGCTATAACGACATGCCTGATGGAGTTAAATCTCAAAGTTCGAGTCCGACCACGATGGAGTGTGGGCCAGCTATGGAGTTATACATACTCCGCTTACAGTACCTAGGAAAAGATGACAAAACTAAGACATTACTAGGCACCTGGGAGGTGAGGCGTCATGGGTGCCAGGGCGGCGTTGGTTCCTTACTGTCGGTTCAGGACATTGGCAAGTCAGTGCTTGGGACATTGCAAGGCACAGAGGAGGTGATGAGGTGGTTCCTCTGGAGGTGCAGGGTCAATGAAGTGTTGAGAGTCAACCATGCAACGTCGATTTTGTAGTGCGATGTCACACCATGGGGTCACCGATGCGGCAGCAGAGTTGGGGTCAGGCGCCACGGATTTTGGTGGCACAGTACTTGGGACTCCCTCTGTGGTGGTTCTTCGGAGGCAGTCGTTGAGTTGAGGAGGGACCACACTCCTGTGCAGGCCGCGGCATGGTTTCAAAGAGCAGCGCTGGCTCCAAAGTCACATTTGAAGTCGATGTGCTGGTTTCTTCTTGCTGAACACCGCAAACTCACTTCCAAGGGCCCAGGCACTAGATTTGGCACCAGTTGGCAGAGTGGGGCTCTCAGCAGAAAAGCCCGGATGCTGCAGGGAAATTCTTCGATGACCTTGAGACTTCCAACAGAAGGCAAGCTCGACTCAAGCCTTTAAAAGCAGGATGTATAAAGTAAAGTTTATTCCTTTCACTCCCAGGACAGAAGCAGCAGAAGAAAGCCAGCACAGCAAAGCAAACAACAAAGTGGCAGCTCCTCCTGTCAGTAATACAGCTTTTCTTCTTGCAGAATGTCCTCATTCCAGAAGTGTTATGAGTATATGGTGTCAGAGGTCCAGTTCTTATACCCAATTCAGTCTTTGAAGTAGGCAAACTTTAAAGGAAAGTCTTTGTAGGGCAAAAGACCCTGCCCTTCATGGCTCCAGACATATGATGGGGGGTAGAGACTGCTGTGTGAAGGGATAGGCCCAGCCCTATTCAGGTACAAGTGTCAACTCCTCCAATCTAGCTCGGGAAGACCAATCAGCCTGATGATGGGTCATCAGGATATGCAGGGCACACCTCAGCTCCCTTTGTGTTACTGTCTAGAGTGAATACACAAACAGCCCAACTGTCATCCGGATCCAGAGGCGTATTCAGAGACAGGCAGAGGCACAGAATGGTGAAAGTATGAAAATAATAAACTTCAAAAAGCAATGTTTTCAGACCTGCAATTTAAAAACCAACTTCACTAAGATGCATTTTTAAGTTGTGAGTTGAGAGACATCAAACTCTAATGTTCTATCAGCTCCCAAAGATACACTTGTAAGATGTTACAAGGCAGCTCTAATGCTAACCTACAGGAGAGACAGGCCTTGCTGTAGTGAAAAACGAATTTAGCAGTTTGTCACTACCGGAACACATAAAACCCACCCGTACAGGTCCTACCTTTCAAATACACTGCACCTTACCCATGGAACTACTGAGGGCCAACCTTAGGGATGCCTTACATGTAATAAAAGGAAAGCATTGTGCCTGGGAAGTAGGTGCAATTGCCAGGTCGAAATGGCCTTTTAAAACTGCACACACAGACACTGCAGTGGCAGGCCTGAGGAATGTTTGCAAGGCTACTCATGTGGGTGGCACAATCAGGGCTGCAGGCCCACGAGCAGCATTTTACTTATAGGTCCTTGTTGGATATGATTCCCAAGGTCGCGGGGATCCATGATTTAAGGAAGGCGATCACAGAAGGAGCTTTGTCTTCTGTTGCTTCTGGCAGACCAAAGATTCTGAGGTTCCCCCTCCTATTATGAATTTCCAGTTCAGTAATTTTGTGTTGAGAGTCGGGAGGGCGTTACGTTCTTAAGGGGGAGTTTGGATTGCGCGGTCAGGTAATCCTCTGTCCTGCTTATTTGCTTTTGTCATTCAATACTCTCAGGTTTAGTTCTTTGGGTTCTCTTCTTATTGCAGCTACTTCAGTTTGCAACATGTCAGTGTTGGACTTTGTGCTTTGAGCAATATCGTGAACGTCGTTTTATTTTGTAAGAAACACTTCCAAGGTGGACTAGCTCTCATGTTTGTCCTTAATGGGTGACTCGGGGTTCAAGGCTTCATATTTTGACCTTTTGAATCCAGTTTTGATTTCTATGTCTTTCAGTGTTTTGTGATCCCTCTGGTCTACCATGTGTGCAGTGTACCAGATGACATCTGATGGATCAACAAGCAAATGACTGAAGTACTGAGGCAATGGGGTTTGCATTGGACCAGCTGGGTTGACAAGATGGGTGACCATGGCAGGGTGTCAGGCAGCGGCGATAAGAAGAGTCTGTTATCAGGCCACAGGGCAGAGTCTACTATAGCTGCACTATCCCTGCGCAACCCCTACAGTGTGCTATAGGTATCAATCACCCTACTAGTATGTAGTGTACGGACCCACTGGAAGGCTTGCTTATGTAATAGGATCACATAAGGTCATCTGAGTTTACTTGAACATCACATATCTATTATTCCTCCATTAAGTATCGATCACAAATCCATAGAAAGCACCTACATAGAGGTTTACAGAGTTTGCAGTGTCACATTCTCTATTGTTGACCGCAACATCAGGCGCCTTATTGTGTGCTGCACATTATCCTTGTGTGTTTGACAGGCTGAGCAAATATTTGGGTCAAGGAGTGCAGGCAGGGTGTTGGCACACAGTAATGGGCACTGAATGCTGGGTCTGAGGTTTGCACACTGGGCCTCAAGCGAGAGAGAGAGTCAGAGCATACCTCACAGCACTGGCCAATAGCAGTAATATCACCAGCCAGCTAAAATCAGTAAGATGGAAGTCCAGATGGAAGTCTTGATCATAGTCTTGCAGTGGTGGAGGCCCTGATTACAGTGAAAGTTATTAGGCCATAGGGTGCTTGTTAAATGTAATGGCTGGGGCCTGTGTACAGTGAGGTCTGAGCACCACGAGGCTGGCACATTGATTGAGAGAGGTCATGTGGTGGGATAACAATAAACCGTGCTCCGCAGCGCCAGCCAAAATTAGCGAGATTTGAGTCCAGATCGTTCTGTCTGGAATGGTAATGTTTATGGCATTGGGGCATTCTGAATGCTGGGGCTAAGGTCCGTGGTCCGTGAGAGCTGCTCACTGGGCCCCCATAGGCCACGCGGCAGGAGCAATTCAAGTGTGTGCATCGTGTTAGTAATTAGGAAAAATTCAAGGTCTCACCACATGGGCACAGTGTTTGTTACTGGAGTCTGAGCAAGTGCAGAAACTACAGGAGTACTTGCGTGCAGGAGTATGTTTAGATGCCTCTATCTCATGCTCGGTTTTCATGCAAGGAAGCAGGCGCCACCATCTTGTCATCCAGTGACCCTAGCCACGCCCCCTAGGTAAAAGATGATCCTAATAATAAAATAGTCATTTCTATAGACACCAAAAAAAGGCCTTGTGTGGAATTGGGCTGTCTGTTTAGGCTATTAGAACAGTTGGGATCAGAAGCTGTCTTTATATGAAAAGTGGACTGGTTATTTTAGGGCCATTCAATAGTGGTCAAATGAGGACATTTCTTGTCTTGCCCTATTCGGGTATTGGGAAGTTGGAGGCAAGGATGCACATTCTTCTGTTGCTTGTCCTGCTGGCATACGAGAAACTAGAAGCAGCAGGGTATCAACATAATGATATTCTGGACATAAACTAACTTTGTTATGATTAAAAAGGAAGTCGTGGCCACTTTAAAAGGATGGATGAACCTCCCCCTGTCATTATATGGTCGGACTAATCTTGTGAAGATGGTGATTGTGCCAAAAGTCACGTTTTTGTTTGAGACAATCCCACTTGGATTTAGAAAAGAATGGTTGGCCAAACTACAGAGTGAGATAGTATCATTTATTTGGGCATCAAAGGGCTCACGATTATCGTGGAAAAAGTTAAGGAGGAGAATCAACAAAGGTGGTCTGGCTGCTCCAGATTTACAAATTTATGCATGGGCTTTTTGTTTAAAAAATTGCAGGATGTTGTTGGGTACCCTATCCAAATCAAAGATTGGAGAAATATTTGGTGTGCTGCTGAAAAGTTGCGGATATGATGATTTTGGTTTTCTATATAAGTTTGCAGACCCTAAATTTTTCAAAAAGGTGAGACTTAAGATTTTACGGGACTTGGCGGAGGTATGGTACAAAATAAGAAGACTACTGAAATTGCCTTATTTTAGTTATATGGCCCCAATATGGGATTCTCCTGGTGCTCCACTCTGGACAAAAGATGCTTTGGCCTTGCATTTGAAAAAAGAGGATGTTTTGCAGAGATGGAAAGATTTGTTCCCGGATGGTAAATTGCTGCCTTGGGGCCTTTGCCAACAACTGTGGGGTCAGGTCTTCTCCAGATATAAGTATTTACAGATTCAGAGTTGGGCAAATGATCCGGAAAATGTAATTGGGACTCAGAACGATTTTGAGTTGAAGCTTGGATTAGGGACCTTTAAGAAGGAAGTGGCCACATGGTATTGGACGATACTGGAAATGGAAGATGGACCATTTGTGCTCCTTTGAGGCCCTGTGGATGGAATGCTTGCCGAAGATCGCGACAGAGAACCAATGGCAAGGAACAATGTCTATGCTTTACAGAATTGTTAAACCCGCAAATTTAAGGCGAAATCTTTTGTTTACTATCCATAGGGCATATTGGTCCCCTCGCAGATTATCCAAATTTAAAGTTGGCGGAGTCGTGGAGTGTCCGAATGTAAGGCCCCAAATGTGGATGATCTTCACATGTTCGTCTTTTGTCCAAATATAAGGCAATTCTGGCTGGATGTAAGTAACTGTCTATCCAAATCTCTAAATCTGCGGATTGAGGTAAGCCCCGAATTAATCATAACGGGAAGATATGACTTAGAAAATAAAAGCATGCATAATAATGTAAGACTTACCTTTTATGCTATGTTGCTAGCTCGTAGAGAGATATGCTAGTTATGGGTCTCACCATCTAGCCCTAACTTAATGGATTGGATTTTAGCCATGAGGTATATGGCTAAGCTTGATACTTCAGATCATACCAAGAGAAATCGAGGATTTTGGGTACCCTTCCTTGCATGTTTTGGTTGAATAATATTTACTATGATTTTCCGATGATTAAGCCCGCGCCTATCTCACTGGTACTTATTATATGGGATTCTAGGTCGGAAATAGAGTAAGAGAAAGACATGCTTGATGAGTCAGATGGCCAAGAAAGATCGCTCGAAGAATGGCCAGACTCAAAATAGGTGGGGTTTATGCCTCACTACTCTAACCAGCTTATGAGATAAAAAAGCCCAGTGGTGGACTAAGTTAGAAGATATGGGTGGTGAGACGGCAAATGAGGAAAAAAATAATTCAAAAAAATTATAATAATGATATTCTGGACATAACCACACAAGCAGAAGAATAAAAGGTATGGTTGAATGCTGAAAACATGTGTGTAATGTTGGTGATGCCAGAGACCTTAAACCAGCTCTCGTAGCTCAAATCCCTTTTTTCTAATTTCTCAGGATATGAATAAAATTTGAAAGCACAGGAAGAAATGCCTATGTTCAAATGAGCCTCTAAAATCTCACTGGTAGGAGTACATATTTGATTACTGACTTCTCACCTCTAATGTTTGGGCATACAGATTAACATAGATTTAGATAAGTTGATGTAAGGTGATTTGGAGCCACTGGTAGAAAGGTTGACTAATGTGCTTTCTAATTAGATATTTGCAATGATCTCTTAGAGAAAAAATCTTATATGGGTCGATTCACAAACTGTATTTTGTGGTATGTTTAGCAGTGCTGAAATAGTGCTACTCATGTACTATAAAATGCTACTAACAAATCTACTTGCAAACGTCTACAATGCTATCTCTCCCATCTTTTCTATACGAACATCTCTGTACACGTATGCCTATATTTTAGGAGGAGGAATTAAGAGGGGTAAAGGTAGAGCTTGCGAATGGTTTAGGGTGGGGCGTACACCCTCCCAGAAAAGAGTTAACCAATTGCTATTCACAAACTCCTATCTTTTCAATGCAGCGGTCTCAGCAAGTTGAGCGGATATATCCGTACATGTAGATGTACATTTTCATAGTAAAGATCGGCGGGAGATGAGGGAGTGGTTGGAAAACGGGGAAGACTTACATCTAAAGGGAGGAGTGTAGAGAGGGGTAAATATAAATTTGAGGAGAGTTTTCAAATACGAACACCCACCCAAAAAAGAGTGAAATCATTCCTATTTACAAACTACAACCACAATTAGCTGAATACAGTAGTAAATGTCCTCTAGCGCAGGCGTTGAGTATGTCTAGCACCACACATGGCCAAACAGTGATACAGCAGCACTTTACCATAAAAATAATGAAGGCACAGAATTAAAATAAAATAATGTTGAAATAAGTTAATTTATTTAGACTTTTGAACATATAAATACATTTTATTTACTGGTAAATACTCAATATAAAAAATAATATATTATATTATTATAAAATATTGGACTGAACTTTCTGAAATTGAAAAAAGTATGACACTTTACTTAAAACATAATTTATTTAAATGCATTCTATACATAAGTTTTAGTAACTTTAAATGCGTCATAAATAAACATTTTACTTTAGGTAGTTTTAAAAAAAAGAATTAAAAAAAATATTCTAATTTAAATTACTGTACATAGATTACATATTTGAGCCCAAATTAAGTTAATACTGCTGTTACATTGTTTAAATGTATTCAATTTTTAAAATACATATAAAAAGTATTCACATTAGCATAAAATATTGTTAAAACATTTTTAAAAACTTATGCATTTAGAAATGTTCATATACTTTACCATAGGGAGTTGTGGAGGTCACCACCAAGTGTGTGAAACGTAATATAATTTTAAATCTACAAGTAGTAGTAAGGACTTTCCAGTTGTATTTGATATTTTTTCAGACTACAACCCTGTTTCAGGGGGTGGGTACATGTAATCTACCCTTTATAGTAACTTTACACTTTGAAATACTGAATAGCCTAAAGTAGTAGAGTTGCTACAAAATGTAAGAGACATTTACACGTGTAGATTTACTCACAGGTAAAGTTGACTTTGTGAATAGACCCCAAGGACATTCTGAAAGTCAAATATTAAAACATTCATTTGGAACAGGGCCTGACCTAGGTTTAAAGCACTGAAATCACATGCTGCCACAGTTGCTGGTGGCTTACAATTACCCACATAGAGACGTAATGGATTGCACACACAGTGACCCATGCTACGTATATCTCATAGAGAGAGCCATTCTCAATTGTAAGGGGATGTACACCTATACTATGTAGGCCATGCACATAGGAGAGGACTCTCAAATCCTTTCATTGATTACTTATTGTATGCCTTGCATAGGTCTTACCAGCCTCAAACATTAAAAAATAGATGATATTTGGGTGAAATTATTTTGTATTTACAAAACAATAAAAAGTTTCCATTGTAGAGATACATGTGTGTATTTTAAGCTAGAAGATCATAAGCTAATGTTTGAATAACATTAATTTATTTGATAAAAGTTACAACAACCTTGTAGGATCAAAAATACTATATTTTTGAAAATTGCAACAAGATATTTCTGGAAAAAGAGTTTACTTACAAAACATGTCAAACTTTAAGAGCAAAAGTTGTGCCGTTTGTCTCTGAAGGAAAGAGGAACACTGTTTATTATGCTACGTATTAGAGGATCTAACACACACAAAAGGGGAAAAGGGAAGTACTAAAAGTAGAGAACTTTACTTTGATTATTATCCCTTTCCCCTTTTGTGTGTGTTAGGTTAATTGTGAGGGAGGACAGAAGAGAAGTACTAATCACCCCTTATCTTGTGTAGTTTGAGTATTAGAGGACTTTATGAAATCCCTAGCTGAGCTAACAATAAAAGAGATCAATATAAACTGTCGATGAACAATTAATACATAGCTCCAAATAGCATCAAGGTGCAATGTGGATGTAAAATGTGCTTGCTCTCAAATGACATACACTGCCCTAGCTACTTATAAGACAATTTCACCATTTATTATGTATTGAAAATGCTCCACTGCAGTCCTGTTTTACAAAATGCCTCAAGAAAGCACCCGCATGCCCACTGGCTTACTGGCTGATAGTAATTATATAGTGCACACCATGCGCAACAGTATCACAACCCACCCTTCTACTTTAGAATTTTAAAAAAATGATTCACCATATTCACTCATTAAGAACACTGTGGTTTAAGTAACCTAAATTGATCTGAATCCAATGACCATCACCTATCTGAAAACTGGCCCAGCACTACTATGCTTCTCATCCCACCGTGGGTTATAAATTACAATTCTATATTGGTCAAATGTCTTTGACAGAGGGGCAAGAGAGGTCTCACCACCTTAACAAAATGTTTGCCACCTGGTGCCACAGTGTAGCCCTTGAGAGAAATGTCCAGGTCACAGTTGCTCCTTTTTTAGTTGGTGGGGAGAATTAGGGAACCAAAAAGATTACACCACAGCGAAGCACTAATGTAACTAGAAGCAATGAATATCAGTGTGTGCATGGTGGCAGCACTGGCCCACAAATGATTTAATACAGACCAAACATAGGCACTGCACTGGGCACATTAGTTACTGCATCACAATAATATAAGCCTAGTGCTGGTTTACCTAACCTGCACCCTAGAATTCACGATTGGACAAACACCTGTGATTGAAATATGGTCGAGTAAATATAGCAGAAACACCATTACTATTGCTGTTTTCTCCATTTCAAGGACCCGCAACTTCTAATTTGGGAACTAACCATCAGCAATAGTGTTACTGCTTTTGTTTTAGCTGTCAGTTTTTATCCAGCAGCAATAATCACCAGGGGGTGCGCAGTCATATCATGTCTTCTTCCAGTGTCACCATTTTATTATTTTCGAGGCAAAAAACACAATGGATCCCCCAATTACCAGATATTTTTACCACTCTCGCCATTGCCACCCACTTCTAAATGAGCCACTTGATGTAGCCAGTATAATAAAGGAGAGTTCTGTGCTGAGCTTAAGTCTAAAATAGGGACAGATGTGGCTAACTTTCACTGAACTATACGCAGTTTTATAATTATACAGAATTCTATTAACATCTATGGCATCCCAGAAAACTATTGGCCAATTTTCAAAACGATTTATGACTACAGCAAGTAGTACTACATAAGTACTTTCTTACATACTCTTACATGCCTTTGCGACTTAGCCCAGAAAAGTCCAACTCTCCATTAGAGTCCAAAGAGTGCACAGTCATTTCTAATTGTATATGAGTAGTCCCCTTTTATTCCCATTTTAGATTTTTTTTGTGCCAATTCATAAACATGTGTAACAGTACAAGAGTTGTTTTCTTCTGGCCCACTGATGCTGACCTGCAGCTGACCCAGGCACACAAGGCACTACACAACTAAGGACCCACATACATTCACCACCGCCTGAACTTTCACCAACTGTAGATAAGAGCACACTCTACCTCCCTTTCACTTGCTCGTACTTCCAGCATCTACTCAAGCAGAAGTGGAAGACACTCCTTCACCCACATCGCAGCAAAGACCTGAAACAGCTTCCCCACGCACCTCCAGACCATCACCTCACTTCCAGAATTCTGAATGGCCCTCACGACCTGGCTGTTTGAATAAGCCTCCAGGACCTGCAGGCGCCTGGATACCCTATCGGGTGATTAGCCACACTTTATAAATCCTGATTAATTGATTGAGAGTACTGTTTCACACACTCCATAGGCCTTTGTGATAAGGCCCCTACCTCCTTGAATTGCAGTTACGGTCAAGTAAAAGACACTACAAACATTTAAAGCAATGGCATCCAAGCTACCTAAAGTATTTTAGATTTACAATCAGAACATCTATGTCGCTTGTAGTTAAGAAAGTATGTTATTTTTTTTATATCATAACAGTCCATAAATAGCCCCTAATTTTATCTCAGTCTGAAGCGAAATGTAACATTGTGGTAGGAGCCGATCTGGACTCTCAAGTCTCTATGGGCTCAGACATGTTATCTTGGCTTCTCAATCAAACTTAACGAATCCTCGTCCTTCTCAGGAGGATTGATCTATCGCCCCCCTGGTAATGCCACCAGATTCCTAGACACGCTTAGTGACTCTTTGGGTCACCTTCTCCTTAGATACCCACACTTCACTCTTGTTGGGGATTTTAATTTACACCTTGAGTCCAAAACCGACTTACAGGCCAACAACTTTCTACAGACCCTAGAAATTTTCAACCTTCATCAAAGAGTTACTCAGCCCACTCACCTACTAGGGCATATACTCGATGGGGTATGCACTAACCTTCCCCTTCTAACATCCCTACCTCCTGTCCCACAAATATGGACTGATCATAGTCTGATCCCGTTCCATATTAAAACCTCACGCCCGCAGACTACTAGTAAACCCAGCTCACACTTGGATAACCTTGTCAACTGGAAAAAGATACAGGAATATTTCGAGTTAAATCCTATTACCCAATCCCAGACCCCTAATCTCACCGGTGACGCCGAACATGACGCTAATCTCTTCCACAGCTGGATTCTTCAGGAGATCAGAGCACGTGAACCTCCCAATCGTCCCCGAAGAACAGATAAAAAACCTAAGACCAATGCCCCCTGGTTCACCTCATATCTAGCAAAAGCCCATCTATCTTGCAGAAAAGCCGAACGCAAGTGGCGTAGAACGTACGACACGGCAGACAGACTTTCATATATTCAGCTGAGGAAAATGTATCATTCCAACATTAAAACAGCTAAAAAAAGTCTTTTATACGAACGCTATTAAGGAGTCCAAACAGAAACAAAAAACATTGTTTTCGATAGTGAAGACGTTCACCCAGCCCAGAGCATTACAACCTGAAATTCCCCCATCTCAAGAGTTTTGTAACCAAATTGCCGACTTCTTTGAGGAGAAAATCGACCCCATCCAAAAAAATTTCCCTCCACCTCAGGCAACCCAGACTTCAAGCATAACTGCTCAGAAAGTAATTCCAGTCGGAAGTCTTAAAAACTTCACACCGGTCAATCTAGATCAAACTAGAGAAGTTATTCTGGCATGCAAATCTGGATCACCCTCTGACCCCCGCCCCCCCAGAATTCTCCATCAACTCATTGACGTGGTGAACCCAATCATTAACAATATTGTTAACTCCTCCCTTAGCACGGGAACTGTGCCTCGCTTATGGAAACAGGGAATAGTAAAACCCCTGATGAAAAAATCCAATAAATCCCCTTCTGAGCTTACTAATCTCCGCCCAATATCGCTCCTCCCTGCTCTAGGAAAGATTACCGAACAAATGGTTTATAGAGAACCTTAAAGGCATCTCGAAGTACACAACGTACTCCGTCCCCAACAATCAGGCTTTCGCCCCCATCACTCTACAGAAACGGCACTGATTGAATTAACAGACTCTATAAAGCTGCTGCAGGATCGGAAGAAGAACGCCGTCCTCATTCTTCTAGACCTCACAGCGGCGTTTGATACCATCTCGCATTCCATTCTGCTTAGCAGACTGAAAGATATCGGTATCTCAGAGGTGGTTCTAGTGTGGATAACGTCCTTTTTAACCGACAGATCTCAAACGATCGCCCTAGGTCCTTTCCTCTCCAGAGAGAAGAGGGTCTCATCAGGAGTTCCTCAGGGCTCCATTCTGAGCCCTCTCCTCTTCAATATTTACCTAATTCCACTCATATCTCTGATTGAGTCATTCGGCATACTCGTAACATCGTATGCCGATGATACGTAACTCATCGTGCCCCTAGAGGAACACTCTACTGAGGCGGAGCAAAACCTCAAAAGCTGTCTGAATGCTCTTTTTCATTGGATGGATATAAACCATCTAAAATGCAATTCCAGCAAGACAGAGATCCTCCCAATGGGAAAAAATACCAACTTCTGTCCAGGCCTATGGTGGCCTGAAGATTCAGCTGCTCCCCCCCAGACCGTAACAACTGCAAGGAATCTTGGAGTCCTGTTCGACACCGATTTGTCTTTCGACCAACACGTTAGGACTGTGGCTGGCCATTGTTTCGGAATCATAAAGGTCTAAAATAATTCTTTGACTTCCTACCGATAGACTCTAGAAAAACCGTAGCAGTGGCCCTAGTTCTCGCACGCCTGGACTACTGCAACGGTCTTCTGGCTGGCGCAAAGAAATCTACACTTAAAAAACTCCAAAGTGTACTCCACTCTGCAGCCAGATTAGTTCTGAAGCTACCCAGAAAATCTTCAATATCCGCAGCTTTAAAATCTTTACACTGGCTCCCACTTCATAAAAGAATATTCTTCAAGATTCTTATTGTTGCATTCCGGGCATTTAATAACTCCGGCCCGAAATATCTCATCAGGCGTTTCCCTCACTACAACCCTAGCAGAACCCTGCGCTCCTCCAATGACAATCTAACCCTTCCAGCTAGGTTTAATCTGAAAACTAAAGGTGGCAAAACCTTAAATTACCTGGCCACCAAAGCCTGGAACCTCATGCCCAAAAACCTGAGGTCCCAAACCCAAGAAAAACATTTCAGGAAATTACTAAAAACCTGGATCTTTAATCTTCCCGATGACTACACCATGGCAGCCATCTAATTCTTAGCCTCTAGGAAGTAATTTGATCTCCTACCAAGAAATCAGCGCCAAGATGCTCCTTCCGGAGCGACCGTTGCGCTCTATAAATACCCCTACAAATTACAAATTACAAAATCTCTAATTTTACATTGATTTTGCTCCATCAACATTGCAATATTTTCTCATACTCTGCTCCTTCTAGTAGTAATCGAAATACCCAAAAGCAGAGCAAAATGCTCCACTTTTTTGTAAAAATGAATTCCTTAGCAAAGTTTTATCTTAAGGTTTTTTTGGGGCCCCAGGCAGGACATATTTAGGGACCCTGTCCAAAATAAATTGAATCTTATTACACAATTTCTGTTCATTCAAGCCCTTAAAATGCCAAATAATATTGCATTACAAATTTAACTTGTGGAAACAATTTCATGCAGAAACATATCTTGACCAAGGCTTCATAAATCCGTAAGGTGAAAGTGGGTAGAGAGAGAGAGAGTGAGAGTTATAGGTAGGCAGAGGGAGGGGGAGAGGTTATGATAGAGAATTAGAGAGATGATCGAGAGAGAGAGAAATATTATCATTTGACCGTATATCTCCAATTATGTAGGAGCACAACTGGAGTCATTCAAACAAAGTGAACTACAGAATCAGTGTATCAGATTGATCTATTCAGCAGGACTTACCTTTTGTAATGTTTTGTAACCCATAGGTAAAGTAATGCACATTTTCCATACTCATTACAGTAATTTAGAACAGCTTCAAGGTGATCAAAAATGCAAATGTCAAAGCATTTTATGTAGGTTACGAGAAGCCCGACTTCTTTGAGGAAAGGTCCATGTTCCCCAACTTTGGAATCAATTAAGATTTCAATGTCTCTTAAATGTTCACTCAATGTTCTATTACCTGAAGGAAACAAAGGAATGCATGTTTGTATTGCTTTTTTGAGGTAGCTCTCCAGTTGTGCTTCCCATTCTTTGTGAATCCACCTCGCGGCACATTGAGGGTCGAAGCTCTTTTCCAAAGATTCTCTGTGCTTTTTCTTCTCCCACTTTACAGCTTCAACCACCTGTATTAAGGCGCCATGCGAATAAACACAGTCAGAGAGGAACACCTTAACTTCTTTCCACATACAGGTGGATATGTCTTGGTAACATGATTCTGCATCAATGGAGTTGCTTTCCTCCTGTTCATTTACATATTTGCATGCTTCAAGAAACTTGTTTCCCTCCAACAGTGTCTTCAGATCTTTGCCTAAAATACAGAATTATAACTATAGGTCAGCATAAAATGTATTAACATTATACATTATTTCCTCTTGGTTTTTGAAAATCGAATGTGGGATTATTCAATGCAATTTGTCTTTATTTCGATTCAAAGAATCATAAAAGAACATAGCAATAAAATATCATTCCAGCACAAAAGTTACATTCAATTAAATTTAAAAGCAGAGTTCATGTTGCTAAAGGGACAGATACATAGTAGATTTCCAGAGTAAAACTAAAAAAAAAAAAGATTTCCACTTTGTCCAAAAGTTTTTCTAGTTCTGTTAGCACCTTACATCTACCATGCATATAATCCAAAATGCAGTCCTAAAATAACACATTCAAAGTAATTGATTCACAAAAGCTAACGTGTCTCAGCTCCAGTTTTGGGCTGCCAGATACTACTTACTGCATACCACATGTTGTTTCCCTAGAGACCAGATACTCAAATGACACTGATGCCGGTACAATACCGATGGTTCACCCCTCCACACAGGACATTGGTGATGCATTAACCCCTCTGCTGCGCTGAACGTTCCGCGCTGGTGCGGAACGTTCTATTGCGCAGGCGGGGCCGGAACGTTCAGCGAACGTGCGCAGCACTACCGAGGTAGTGCACGCGACGTCCACTGAACGTGCGCCGCACAGAAGGGGTTAATGACAATTTCACTGTGTACTAACATTATAGTAAATAAAGGGGAAACGGCTTTTACAACGAAGCCGTTTCCACGAAATCTTTAACCACGCATGCAGTACAACGCATGCGTGGTTACAACTAATGCCTTTACCACGCATGCCTTTACTACGATGTTTGTAGTAAAGGCATATGTGGTAAAAGTAAAAAAAAAAAGAGGGGGCTTGGGGGGGTCTCCCCCCCCCAAATAAAACAACTCACCATAAGTCACGTCGGCATCAGAGTCGATTAAGAGAAATCGGTAAAAAAAATGCCGTTTTTTTTAAACGACTTATGACGTCACCACGCAAATAGTCGGTGAAAGGTTTATGCGTGCTAAACGAATTCCGTTGTAACGCATGCGTGGTAAAGGCATGCGTTGCAACGGAATTCGTTGTATCATAATATATTCAAATAAAGTTGCCTGAAATGAACATGAAACACATTTATTAAATTACCTATAAGAACAGAAACTTTGTGCCTGTTTCACAAAAGTAAATGGGCATGTGCAAGGTAATTCACGTGTAGATCTACTCCTACACCTAAGTGTAACTCGCCTCTTGTTGTGCTATTCTCCATTTCCTAGTGGAGATTTCTACCGAGGCAGTGCTTAATTTGAGCCGGTAGTTTCTGGTCCTCGGCACTTGGACTTAATTGTCAACTCCGGGGCTTGTCACAGTCAGCCACTAGTGGTGGCGCTTTCTAACTTAGAGATGACCACAACAACAGTCAATTATTAAGTCAATACACATCAAAAAATCATATTGCGTTCCGCCCAAGCCATTCATATAGCTTTGGGGTCCTGGAATAGTCCGAATTGTCACACTTGTAGGAGTGTGATGGTTAGTAGTTGTCTTGTTAATATCATTGGCAGGATGGCAGAGGCAATGTGTGGTACACGCTGCAGTGGCCTCCTCATGAGAGCCATGGCACTTATGTTTGTTACAAATTATTCACTGCACCTGGGTATATGCGGATTTACAGATCACCCTACAATGAAAGGATTGAGCCTTTGTAATAGAATTTACAAGTGTAAAGATAATTTGACATTTTCTGTACCTTTTTCAAATTATTGTTTTCAGAATGGTAATTAGTGTGGATTATGGCATGTGTGTTTGCTTCACATTGCTGGGGGACCGGGTGCTCATTTTCTTGGTGAAGGTTTACCCGGTGCATGTTTCCCTGTTGTTAACCGTTTGGTGGATTATCTCCCACACATTTCAACTTTGGCTGAGACCTGCCATATACATCCCTATAGGTTATTGCATACCATACATGGCCCTGGTGCTAGCCTCCCAGCACACATTTCCTTCTAAGTTGGTTACCTTGAGTTTTTTTCCTGATTGTGGTTTCCTAGCGTGCAATAACCTGTTGTAAAGGTCTGTGGCATGTATCTCACTGTTGGTTGCTTCCATGGGACATGTTTTCCTTTTGGTGGGATACCTGATATGCATTCTCCCATTGGAGGGTTCCCTACATTGAACTCCACATAGATGAGGGCCGGGTCGGTATATCCCAGTTTGCTTTTACCTTGGTACATTCAACTATTGGGGAGACGATTGATGCCTCTTTTCCTGTTAAAGTAATCCGGCACCGGTTTCCTGGTGGGCATTTCACCGTTTCAGGGGCTACCTGATCATTTTCTTGATGAGGTTTACTTGGGTGTTCGTTCTGGCAGGTTCCGTCGGGGAGGAGACCCTTTAACCCATGGGACCGGAGTCAACACCAGCTAAGTCTAGTCCACTGTTAGATGTCCCATAAAAGATAGAGCAGATGCGAATCGAGGCTAAGGGGTAAATGCACGTTTGCTGGGCTTTTCATCTTCAAGTAAGCCAGTTAAAGGATTGGTCAGTGATGCTAGGTTTTATACAAACCAAAGAACATGAACCTATATTTAATTTTACCGATGTCAGTCATCTAATTACTTACATTTATATCATTGTTTGACCTCTGCAGATGGGTCCATAAAATGTTCCTTTTGTCCCGAAATCCTGTTTTGACCCTTTGTCCTGAAATTTTAGAATCACTTTCCACAATTTGCCTCCATAGCAGGTGCATTAATCTTTCTGGTAACATTATAGTTCCCATAAGTTTTTATAACTCCGTTTTTGTTTTCTAATCACATGATTTCAGATGCTTTTATTAGGACTGTTTGGTTGTGGGATACACATTTCAGGAACAAGACAATAGTAGAACCAGTTTTCCAAACCAGTTGTGTCGCTTTCCACTAAACCTTGCCAGCTCGTTTTGCCAAGTACATGGCAGTTTCTGACCTTCAACAAAATTACTGTGTGTCGGTGCACCTGATATATACTGGAGCAATGTCAACAGGGTGTGGCACCAATTAATTGAAGTCAGCCTTAGCAATCATTGGGTTTTGGTATGCAATCAAGCGACTCTGGCAAGAGAGTCACATTTACAAAATATTGCGCTTTAAACAGCATTTCAGCCACTTCTAAGCACTGACAATAACAGATGCTACAATTACACAATGTTATGGCCCTCAAACTGATAGGCATGGAAGGCTGAGTGGGTCATGTTGGGATTCTGCCAGCAGAAAGTGTTTACCTCTCTGAGCAATATTGGCAGGTACCAGAGAGCAAGCAGAAGGACAGGTTCACTTAAATCCGCAGGGGCAAAAATTGTGAATACATTTTAAAATCTACACCAAGACGATTTAATCTACAAGTAGGTTCAGATTTTCAAGTTACTGGAATTCTCAAAGGCTTCTAGAAGTGTCCCAGGGGAAGTTACAACAGTTACAGTTTCCCAGTAGCACGCCAAAAAAGCATTCCTATTCCCTTTTACTCGAACACAAAAACAATTCCATATATGTAAGAGTGCGGTGAGTTAATAGATTAACAGGAAGAGCTGAGCAGGAGCGGAGCCAAGGGTCTGGCTTGTCTCTAAAAGCCAATGCACGAGCCAAGACATGAACATTTTTGGCACGTAAAGCGCACAACAAATGTCATGAAGAAATATGGAGTTTCTTCAAATTTGAAACAAGCATTGGCAAAGCCGCCACCCTTTTGGATTTGGCAATTCTTATTTTGTTTGCTGAAGGTTTTTTCCAAAACCTATTGTTGGAGAAGCTACCAGGCCCTCATCAATCTAAAAAAAATGGCTAAAGGTAAAAGTATTTGTTTGGTCTCAACTATAGTAAAGCACACATCACTGTAGTCCCTGGCACGGAAGGAAACTGCTTGGGGGTGGCATGTGCTCCTTGTAAAAAAGACAGCATGCCATACCTCACAGTGAAGACAGCCAGCAGCCGAAGTGGGCTGACCTACTACCGCATGATTAAAGCTCCCATTTTTCCATGTTTACTGATTTTTACAGATAAATGCAGACATGAAACAATATATTTTTTTTGCCTGTTTTTATTTTTAAATATTGAAAAATGCACAAAACAGGTTTTCTTCTGCACAATTCTCACTAATGTCAATCATGCATGCTGGGTCAGTAGGTATGCAGATTGACAGGTATGGGAGTTAAAAAGGAAAAGGATGTCATAATGAAGTTTAAATAACTGCAGCAACACAGCTGTGTAAAAGGTTCTACAATTCAAATGATTTCAGATGACTGTATTGTACTGTACATGGCTAAACGTCATTACACATTCAAACATGTGTAGACATTTGTTGGTTCAACAAACACACAAATATACCCATTGCAGCTTCATTATTTACACTACGCATATGGATACATGCAGATAAAATAAGCAAAGAAATGAACATGGATAAATATAGATGGAAATGTCAACAAAATAAATACCATAAATCCAGGAGCCTTACCCATGTTGCAAGCAGGGGTGGGTCGGCATGTCTGGGGCTATAGGGTCTAAAAGGACCTCGAGCTGAGCCAGGCATCTGGCTCGCTCCTTCAGTGGCCAGCCCACATCTAATTAGCAACATAATAAAGAATGTGTAGCAAACATAATGCCTACATAATTTCTATTTGCTCATTCAAAAATGTCTTACATTACTGCAAAGCACTTTTTGATATTTTTTTTCGCACAGGGAAAATATGTTTTTCCAGTGAGACATATTAATGGCACCTAATATGACAAACAACTTAAAATCCTATTTTGGGAACACAAAACATGAACATGCTCCTTAAATTATGCCATTGCACTAGTAGGCATGATGGAGAAATACACATGGCTTTGATTTAATTTTGACCCACAATCTCAATAATGCTTGAACAACAATCATTGGAAGTCACTCCTCTAACCTACAGTGATGAAATCTGTGATCTTCATAAAAAAAAGCCTAAAACGCCCTGAAAGGGCTGTCTAAGTTAATCAGCAGAAGCCCCTCTATTAGGGCAGAGGAGCATTGCCCCCCTTCTGCCTGTGCCGCAAAGTTAGAAATTAAAAGGGTAATAAAATTAATGTATTACCATTTTATTTTCCCTTTCCCCAGTGAGCCGTGTTTGGGGGTGAGGCCACCACTGCTGACTGGCAGCAGGGGACTTGTGCTCACTCCACCAGTTTACACTGCGCAGGTCACTTTTGCCGGCTGTCTTGCGATGGCCAGCCTGGCATGCGCAGTGTAATCGTTTCATCCAGCTGTCTTAGACAGCTGGGTGGAGAGTAGACACAGGCCCCCAGTGCGTGTAAAAGTATTGAGTCCGTCGGCGCCAGCCAATCCTGGCACTGCTTTCATGCGGCTAACATTATCAGCAGAATTTGAGCAGCATTCGGTTTAGTGTGGAGTACTGCTGAATACCAGCGCCAACGGACTAAAGGTGCACAGTGACCGGAAGAGTCGAACCTGCACATGGGCAAGTGCATTTAATTTTCTTTATGAATGTCTATGCATGGGTTGTATTGCTTTTGCGGTATGCTTCCTTACAAGTTTGCGTAGCACTTTTCACCCTAAGTGGGATGGGTATGCCCAGAGGTGGGACCCTTGCTCTCTGTGCCATTTGATTCAAACTAGCCTTGCTGATGAAGGGTAATACCCAGAAACCGGTCCCAGGATGCTTGTTTCCGGTCCAGGGAGAACCTGACTTGGCAGTTTGGTCTGGACTGTTCCCATGAGGCACAGGGTCAAGAATGATTTGCATATGGCTGGGTCTAAACTGGGGTGGCATGGTGAGCAAAAGAACAATGGATTTAACCCAAATCTCTTGACTGGGGGCGAATGTATGATTTATTCAGCATACCATCATTTGTGTGCGTAGCTCCTTACAACGAGTCAGGTAGCTTGCAAAAGTTATGTGTAGTAGGAGTTTACAAGAAGCATGGGAGTAATAAATCACTTATTTTGTTGCCTAGAGTGCCCACATTTCAGGAGTATATAGGGGTGTCGACCTTCATTCGGTTCTGGACAAGAATTTTCAAGCGGTTCTCCACAGGAATTTGCAGTCAAATGCATTGCTCGGAAATTTTCCGTTGTTTCTCGGAATTTCATGAGTTGCTAAGTCTCCCACACTCTGTAAACCTTACGCTGGGCAATGCAATTTTTACCAGGTAAGCCATTACTTGTCAGCGCATGAATGCCGTATGCGTAAGATTTAGTCACCTGTGAGTTCTTACGAATATACTAAACAGCATTATTATTATAATACATGTATAATACATGTATTCACAGATTTAAAAGGAAACTCAAGCGTAACATTCTTGCACTCATAAGCTTTTCTGCAAACATTGATAAAGTAAACATGTTTGGTCTAGGCTTGCAGAAGGCTGTGGCTTTTATTTGAGCACAAGCAATCTAGCTGCAGTCCAAGCTGCTTGTGTGAGGGAATGAGAAAGTGATTGATGGTGCACTGGTAGGCATTTAAACTGTTGGAAGAGACACAGGATGAACAGAGATGGGTAATAATGAAGGGGAAATCTGGTGCTGAAGAGAGGTATGACAGCAGATGAGAAGGAGAGATGAAGAGTCAGTCTGTGGACTAGTGACAGCATTGTACCTGGAGGGCCAGAGAAACATTCGAACACCCTTCCACCAACCTCTGCCCCCTTTCCCCCAGGCATTGCTGGTCAGCGGTTGCCCCACCAAATATTTAGGGTGGCAGCCGCCACTGCATTTAATGTGTAAAAGAGAAGTGTTGGGAGGCAGGGTTCCCGCAAACGAGGAAAATTCCGCTGTGGACACCGATAACTTCCACGGCGCTCATGAATTTTCAGATAGAGAGAAAATGACTCAACGGATGGCAGTATTATTATTTTTGGCCACATCTTATGTTAAAGAAGTCAAATTAAAACAGTATGAGGCAACAAGAAATCATGTAATGCTCTCACATGATGGAAAGTAGGTCAATGAAAAAGGTGGCACTCATTCTGCTCACAAACCAGGAAGTGATTGAAGTGTGTGGGGAGAGAGCGTGCACCAATTAACAAACAGTAATAGCACCTGCAGCAAAAAAAGTACCGGAGATTAGAAGGGAAAGCCCAAAAACCCGCTGGAACCTTGCCTCATATTGTGTAATATTATAGTAGGTCCCTAAGGGGTTGATTAAACTTTAACTTTTAGAGCTGCAATAATTCAAGTCATTATTGGACACTGCCTCATTTGTATTATAATGATTTACTATTGATTTTCGGACCATGGTCATTTTAGACAATATATATTTTAGTGTTTATATATCACAGTCATTTATGGAAAAGTACACACACACATAAGTAGTATCTCATTATAACGTGTACTGCAATTCATTATGAGAATCATATATACATTCAAACATACAAAAAAATATTAAACTGCATAGGGCAGTGGTTCCTAACCTATGGTCCGGTGACACCTGGGAGTCCGCGAATAACACTCAAGAGGTCCTTGATTGCTTAGAACATTGAATATCATTAGCACATTATTAAACTGTATATGAATAAGGAAGGAAAATGTACAACTGAAATTGTAAAACATTCTTCAAATGTGAAGGGATTTGAAATTGGAGGCAAAAATTAAATTAGTATCTTCAGATAGATTTGTGGGAGCAGTGCAAGTGCATGAATCAGAATATAGTATGAACATGAGTGGGCTCCATTGAATTTAGAAAAGTGCAAGCCTTCCTGTTAAATTCAAGTTTTAATGTTTTTATATTATTTGCAAATTATATAAGGTGTTTCATCAAATGTCTCATTGTTTGTTTGATGAATGCTTGTTTCTGGATTTTTTGTGCATTGTTTTGTGGTTCAAATCATCGGAAATGCTTAAAATGGGTTTCTGGCTCCCCATAATGACTCCGTGGAAGTTCTCGACAGGGCCGGACTAGGAACCACAAACGGCCCTGGCTAAGTGCTCGGACGGCCGCCCCCTCCCCACTCGGGAGGGTTGGAGGTTCCGCCGAGCTCTTTGCCGGGGCCGGTTTTCGGACGATTTTGGGCAGTGTTTTTTAAATGTTATTCAAAAAACGATTTTGGGTGCAAATGAATGGTATTTTCATGTGGCCCTTATTTATGATTGCCTTGTGCAACCGGTGCATCACTTTATACATGGGAAATAAGTGATGCTCTTTTGGCGCAAGGTCTTCATAAATAAGGCCCTGAGTTTATTTGCTTTTGGTTTGTTTTTGGCTTTTTGATAATGCTTGATATCAACATTTGCAAGATAGAGGATTTGTATTTTGGGAAACAGTGATGTTTCAAAAGTGAAATTCTGTGCTTGTACATAGGTTCTGCGCAGTGTTTCTAAAATGTTATTCAAAAAACGATTTTGGGTGCAAATGAATGGTATTTTCATGTGGCCCTTATTTATGATTGCCTTGTGCAACCGGTGCATCACTTTATACATGGGAAATAAGTGACGCTCTTCTGGTGCAAGGTCTTCATAAATAAGGCTTTGAGTTTGTTTGCTCTTGGTTTGTGTTCTGCTTTTTGATAATGCTTGATATCAACATTTGCAAGGTAGAGGATTTGTATTTTGGGAAACAGGGATGTTTCAAAACTGAAATTCTGTGCTTGTACATAGGTTCTGCGCCGTGTTTTTTAAATGTTAATCAAAAAACGATTTTGGGGGCAAATCAATGTAATTTATATTTGGCTGTTATTTATGATTGTCTTGTGGCGTCAGTATGTCACTTTTAACATGGGAAATAAATGATGTTCTTCTGGCGCAAGGCCTTTATAAATAAGGCCTTGAGTTTCTTTGCTCTTGGTTTGTGTTCTTCTTTTTGATAATGCTTGCTATCAACATTTGCAAGGTAAAGGATTTGTATTTTGGGAAATAGTGAGATTTCAAAAGTGAAATTCAGTGCTTGTACATAGGTTCTGGGCAGTGTTTTTTCAATTTTATTCAAAAAACGATTTTGGGTGCAAATGAATGGTATTTTCATGTGGCCCTTATTTATGATTGCCTCGTGCAACCGGTGCATCACTTTATACATGGGGAATCAGTGATGCTCTTTTGGTGCAAGGTCTTCATAAATAAGGCTCTGAGTTGCTTTGCTCTTGGTTTGTGTTCTGCTTTTTGATAATGCTTGATATCAACATTTGCAAGATAGAGGATTTGTATTTTGGGAAACAGTGATGTTTCAAAAGTGAAATTCTGTGCTTGTACATAGGTTCTGCGCAGTGTTTCTAAAATGTTATTCAAAAAACGATTTTGGGTGCAAATGAATGGTATTTTCATGTGGCCCTTATTTATGATTGCCTTGTGTAACCGGTGCATCACTTTATACATGGGAAATAAGTGACGCTCTTCTGGTGCAAGGTCTTCATAAATAAGGCTTTGAGTTTGTTTGCTCTTGGTTTGTGTTTTGCTTTTTGATAATGCTTGATATCAACATTTGCAAGGTAGAGGATTTGTATTTTGGGAAACAGGGATGTTTCAAAACTGAAATTCTGTGCTTGTACATAGGTTCTGCGCCGTGTTTTTTAAATGTTAATCAAAAAAAGATTTTGGGGGCAAATCAATGGAATTTATATTTGGCTGTTATTTATGATTGTCTTGTGGCGTCAGTATGTCACTTTTAACATGGGAAATAAATGATGTTCTTCTGGCGCAAGGCCTTTATAAATAAGGCCTTGAGTTTCTTTGCTCTTGGTTTGTGTTCTTCTTTTTGATAATGCTTGCTATCAACATTTGCAAGGTAAAGGATTTGTATTTTGGGAAATAGTGAGATTTCAAAAGTGAAATTCAGTGCTTTTTTTTAAATTTTATTCAAAAAACGATTTTGGGTGCAAATGAATGGTATTTTCATGTGGCCCTTATTTATGATTGCCTTGTGCAACCGGTGCATCACTTTATACATGGGAAATAAGTGATGCTCTTTTGGTGCAAGGTCTTCATAAATAAGGCTCTGAGTTTCTTTGCTCTTGGTTTGTGTTCTGCTTTTTAATAATGCTTGATATCAACATTTGCAAGGTAGAGGATTTGTATTTTGGGAAACAGTGATGTTTCAAAAGTGAAATTCTGTGCTTGTATATAGGTTCTGCCCTGTGTTTTTTAAATGTTAACCAAAAAACGATTTTGGGAGCAAATCAATGGAATTTATATTTGGCTGTTATTTATGATTGTCTTGTGGCGCCAGTATGTCACTTTTAACATGGGAAGAAAGTGACGCACTGGTGGCGCAAGGCCTTCATAAATAAGGCCCTGAGTTTCTTTGCTCTTGGTTTGTGCTCTGCTATTTGATAATGCTTGATATCAACATTTGCAAGGTAGAGGATTTGTATTTTGGGAAACAGTGATGTTTCAAAAGTGAAATTTTGTGTTTGTACATAGGTTCTGCCCTGTGTTTTTTAAATGTTAATCCAAAAACGATTTTTGGTGCAAATCAATGGAATTTATATTTGGGTCTTATTTATGATTGTCTTGTGGCGTAGGTATGTCACTTTTAACATGGGAAGAAAGTGACGCACTGGTGGCACAAGTCTTTCATAAATAAGGCCCTCAGTTTTTTTGCTCTTGGTTTGTATTCTGCTTTTTGATAATGTTTGCTATCAACATTTGCAAGGTAGAGGATTTGTATTTTGGGAAACAGTGAGGTTTCAAAAGTGAAATTCAGTGCTTGTACATAGGTTCTGCCCTGTGTTTTTTAAATGTTATTCAAAAAACGATTTTTGGTGCCAATCAATGGTGTTTATATTTGGGTCTTATTTATGATTGTGATTGTCTTGTGGCGCCGGTATGTCACTTTTAACATGGGTTGCACTGGTGGTGCAAGGCCTTCATAAATAAGGCCCTGAGTTGCTGTTGTATAAACTTAAATATGTTGCAATTTATTGTTTATATTGTTTGCTTTTTGTCATTACTTTGTTGTTTGCTAATAGTGGTCTTTCATGTGTTTTTTTTTTCAGAACAACAGATTCAAATCAACTTCTGAAAAGCAAGAAAAAATGCCTTCAAGGCAAAGAATTATCAAAAATACCATACGTAAAAGGAGAACATCAGCAACAGAATTTATGGAATCCTCTACAACAACTACTTCAAAAAACACCAGAAAAGCTCCTGGTAAGCCAATTAAGTCTTTTCTTCGCAACATATGTCGTACAAAAAGAAATGATATTGCTAATGTGAATATTCAGAAGGAGACAGCAAATCTAAAAAGGAAGGAGAGGCCCACAAAAAATGTCTGAATTGGAGCAGGAGAGAAGAGAATGGATAACAATAGAAGGGTAAATCAATTTAGGGACATTCTTTCAATGAGGAGAGTTACTTTCAGGAAAATGATTTGGTGCATGCAGTTGACACCAGTGGTCGAGCATATGAGGGGAAAGATGGTTGTGTGATGGAAAAAGAGAAACTTGTGTCTAGAGATGCAGAAGAGGTGTTAGCTGATGAAGTTTTAGGGAGACGTACTAAGTTTCCAGTGTACACATGGAAGTGTAGTAGTGTTTGTAGTGTGGGACAGGATTCAATCGATTTGCTTGGAAATTTCGTACGTACATATAGTAAGAAAAGTCTCAAACAAAAAATGAAGATCTTGCAAGCGTTAGATCCTTGGAGAGTGAGAGAAAGCACAGGTTTGCATGGGCATTCACTAGCTTGTCTTTCTAGAAAAGTATGTCAGAGTGTTTTTCATCATTTTAGGATGTTAGCAGTGCATCATAATAAGGTGAGGAAATTAGTGAGAAAGTTGTATTATGCAAAAAGTCCAGCACTTAAGCTTAAACAGTTAAACAGTGCTCTTTTGCATGGATCTGAAGTGGATGTGAAGACTATTTGTGAAGAAATTGAGTTTTGTTATTTTGGGAACATTCAGACTAGGTTAGTTGATTTATATGCAAAATGTGAACTGGAAAATAATAGTGAATGGAAGGATTTTGTAAGTTATTTGTTGGTGGAGAATTCTTTTGATTTGAGTTTTGATCAGCGTATTTGTAATTATTGCCTGCTAGAGCAGTTCATAATAATCTTCAGTTGATAGATATTCCTTCTGAATTGATGGATTTAAATACTTATGAATCAATTTTGATTCAATGTGTCCATCCTTTTCAAGCTATTGTTCGCATGGAGCCTAAAATAGGGAAATTACCTCCTACAGATTTACAAAGAGGATTAAAGGGAAGAGTTGTTTATTTGCCTCTAGATGTAAAGAAAAATATTGATACAATTGGTGTAGAAAGAGTAGAAGAGGATCCTCTGGTTATTCTAGTTAATGGGGTTCCGACAAAGAGTAAGAAAATCTGGCAAGATTTAGTGGATGTTAGGAAAGTGAAAAAGGCAACGTTGTATTTGATCAAAAACAATGAGTACTACAAAGATGTAAGTGTTGGAGCAGAGGAAACAGCTACAGAAGAAGACAGTGATTGTTCAGTTGGTCAAAATGAAAACGTTGATGTGTCTAGAAGTGAAGAAATATATGAACATTATACTGTTCATCCTTTGCATTCCAAAGAAGTAATGGGGAATGCAATTGACTTGTTTCAAATGAAAGCAGCAAAAGGAAGTCCTATTAGTGTATGGGAAGAAAGTTTGGAAGCTCGTTGTTTTCCACAATTATTTCCAACAGGTCGTGGTGGACGATATGATGATCGACCAGTTCAAATTCCTGCAGCTGAATACCGGACTTTAAGATTATATGTTGAGGATCCAAGGTTTTGTCAATGCATTCCGTATTTGTTTCATCTACTGTTTGAAAGTGATTTGTCTGGGCTTTCTTATGCAGTTAATCATATACTGAAAAGTGGAGCTCATCTGCAAAATGTTTCTGCAAGGGACTTTATGGAGAAAGTTAATCTGCAAGATAGTATTTTGGAATCTCAGCTAATCAATCTCATGGCATGTCAACGTGGAACCAATGAGTATTGGTTCCGTCGTCATGGAGAATTGAAATGTGTGCTAAGAAACTTAGGAACTCCTACATGGTTCCTCACTCTTACCTGTGCTGAGTATGCATGGGATGACTTACTTGAATTTCTACGAGAGGCAAATGGATACATACAAAATATAGAATTGAAAACACCTGGAGAACTGTGTTCTTTGGATCCAGTAAATGTTTGCAGATATTTTAATCATAGATTTGAAGCTATGATGTCTTTTATTACCAACAAAAAAAATCCTCCCCTTGGAGAGGTTTTGGATTTCTTTTGGAGGAAGGAATATCAAGCGAGAGGTGCTCCTCATATACATATGTTGTTATGGATTAAAGATGCACCCAAATTTGGATCAGATTTGGATGAAACAGTGATGAGTTTCATTGAAGAGTATTCAACATGTGCTGTTCCAAAATCTACTGAAGAAAACAGTTTAAGGCAACAAGCTTTACGTTTTCAATTTCAAATACTGTCGTCGAAAATTTTAAAACAAGGAAAAGTACTACACGAAATGTCGTTTTGCGTTTCCACGACCAGTGATTTCTAAGGGAAGAGTAAATAATTTGATGTCATCTCTACGACATACTGTGACGAGGAAATCTCCCAAAAATACATACAATTTGAAAAGAAATAAAGAATCTAAGTACATCAACGATTACAACCCAGTGATTTTGTCCATGTGGAATGATAACATGGATATTCAGTTCGTTGCTGACAATTCTATTGCTGTGGCTCGATATGTGACATCTTACATCACCAAAAAAGAAAAGACAGAACTGAAGGAAATGTGGGAGGACATTTCACATGAAAAGAGTCTAAGCAAGAAATTATATAGTTTCAGTCTGAAGATGTTGTCGCATCGAGAAATTGGAGCATATGAATGTTCTGATCGGTTATCATCAGCAAGTCTCTATGCCAAATCAAGAACAATCATTTGGGTGAGTCTAGGTCTTGCTGCAACACGAAACCGAGTTTTGAAATCTGTACAAGAAATTGAATATTTGGCGGAGAAAGAACCAAGCAGTACAGATATTTTGAAGACAAATATGTTGGATACATACTATCCAAATAGAAGTACTCACCTTGAGAACACTTGTTTGTATGAAGTTCTGCAAAACTACAGTTATAAGAGGAACATCACAGAAGATATCAATAATGGAAAATATGCAGTCATTGGCTATGAAGGATGTCTAGTGAAGCAGAAAAAAGGCCATTTGATTAATCATCGAAAATTGAGTTGTGAAGCTCCAGACAAAAGAGAATTTTACTACTTAGCTCTTTTGCAACTCTTTAAGCCATGGCGTACAGAAGAGGAACTACTTGGAGATTTTCTCTGTTATGAAGACTCTTTTAATGCAACTAAGGATACCATAGAATGTCCTATTTTTCTAAATTATCTGCAAATGTTGAACGAAGAAATAGAGCAAGAAACCACAATTGCTGAAGAGATAGCTAGAGACAGTTCTCAAGACAGTCAGAGTTCTACTTCATTGAGTCAGGATCCACTAGGAGGACCTATTATCCAAAATGAAGCTGCCACTGCCATGGATGAGGTGGAAAGAGCTATGGAACAAGCTCAAGAGGATGGAGTTAACTTAGAAGATTTGGTAAAGCAACTAAACGTTGAGCAGAAAAAGATATATGATGAAGTCACAGAGCAGATTGAACATGGATTCAGACATGAGAAAAAAGAGTGCTCATGTACATCATTTGACCCTGTCCGACTGTACGTAAGTGGAGAAGCGGGGACAGGAAGAAGTTTTCTAATTAAAGCCATTGCAAGTTATCTGCAGAAAAGGACTGATTCACCGCTGTCTTGTGTTGTAACTGCTCCAACTGGTCTGGCAGCACATAACATTAAAGGGATTACTCTACATCGTTTACTGATGCTGCCAGTTGAGCATGATAATAAATTGCATTACAACAAGTTATCTTGAGATGCATGTTCTGAAGTTTCAAGAGTCTTGAAGAAAATGAAACTTCTTATTATTGATGAAGTTAGCATGGTCTCAAATCTAATGCTTGCTTTTGTGCATTTGAGAATGCAAGAAATTCTTAGAACAGAGTATGATGTGTTATTTGGAGGAAAACACATTATTGTTTTTGGAGATCTATTGCAGTTGACTCCAGTAAAAGGACAACAAGTGTTTAAAATGCTCACACATGAAGATACTAGGAAGTCCCTTGGAAGCATTGGAAACGTTAATATATGGTTAGATTTTAAATATGCTGAACTGCTTCAAAATATGCGACAGGCAAAGGATGAAGATTATAAAAATATTCTACAAGATGTAAGAATTGGAAAAGTAAGCGAGCTTGGGAAAGAAGCTTTACATGGTCGATTAATTTCAAATTTGTATCCAAATGAAAACATTCTTCCAGAGAATATTTTTTTTAAAAATGACTGAGAAGAAATCTGGGATATGTTTGATGCCAACTCTGCAAGAATGTTCCATCTTCAACAACAAAATGTTAGAGTTAGAAAATGAAGAGATTGTGAAACTGGAAGCAATAGATAAAATAGAGCATATGGGTGCAACAATTGTTTTGTCTGAAAATTTTAAAACTAAATTGGATTCATTAGAGAAAAGTATTTCTAAAACAGCTGGTTTTGAAAAGACTCTGAATGTGTGTTTAAATTGTCGTATCATTTTGAGAAGGAATTTAAATGTTGAAAGAGGTCTGGTAAATGGAGCAATGGGTTATGTTGTTGATTTTGTGAATTATAGAAATAGAGATGGAATTGAATTTTTTAAAATAAAATTTGATGGCATTGAGCAAGTACAACAAATCAGTCGTTGTTCTGCTAGATTTTTACTTGTAAAAGACTTATATGTTCGCCGAAAACAGTTTCCTGTTTGTTTGGCATATGCAGTAACAATTCATAAATCTCAATGTTTAAGTGTAGATAATGCTTTAGTGAACATTGGAAGATCAGTGTTCAAAGAGGGTATGGCATATGTGGCATTATCCCGAGTCAGAACTTTATCAGGATTGTACTTGATTGAGTGTGATGAGACAAAAATGTGTGCAGATCTAGATTGTGTTAAAGAATACAATAGGTTAAGAAGAGAATATGCTCCACATTTGCCTCAATATCCTCTGTTTGAAAAATGTATGGTAGGCCGAAAAAGAAGAAATGAGAGTAATTGCAGTGAGGTAGTAGCAAAAAGACAAAAAGTAGACAAAACTGTAATTGAAAACAGGAAGAAAAAGAATTGTGAAGAAAATGTTGTTGGATTTCAGTTTGAAAATAGTTCTGGTGTCAACTGCTATGCTAATGAAGTGGTTAATGTTGTTTTTTTTCTTAAAATTTTACAAGAACAGATTGTTGAAAATCGGGATCAAAGATTGTGTGGTTTATTGAATTCTGTGTTTGAGAAATGTAGCAGTGATAGAGCAAAAATAGATAGTGTAACAGAAATTCTAAATATTTTAGATATGTGTTCTGGTCAAGATATATTTTCACAGAACATTCAGCAGGATTGTCAGGAATTTTTAATGTATATGTTTGGTGTTTTGGAAGATGAAGGTGTAGATGTAGATAATCTTTTCAGCCTTTCTTATCAATGGCAGCATGACTGCCACAATTGTAGTTCATCAAGTACTACTAGAATAGACACGGAAAGATTTATATATTTGACTTTACCTGACTGTAAATCAGTGTCATTTAAAAATCTAGTTAAAGCAGCAGATCATAATATGGTGTGTACTCAATGTAACTATCCAATGCTATCCACATTATTTATACAAAGTTATGGGCAGTATATCATTTTAGTTTTCCAACGATGTAGACCTGATGGAACTAAATTGACAACTTCTATCAAAAATGTTGTGGCTTCTCAGTTATCAATTTCAGGAAGAACCTTTACAACTGAAGCTATTATTTATCATGACGGTTAAACAACGTTTGCCTTATGACTCTACAAATTCTTATCTAGTGTTTTTAAAACCAAAGTTTTAGTAAAGGGAATTGGCCTTTGAAGACGGGAATAGATAATAAAAGTTAGTTAGTTAGTTAGTTAATCTAATGTTTTAAATTATTTATCTCATATAGATACTTTAAGTGGATCTCAAAGTAAAATATACTGATGTAAATGTGGCGTATTTGTATAGCGCGAACAGTGACTCGGAGGCATCCCGGCGCTTGTACTCCTACCACAAGGGAACCCCTCCTGGATTTTCCTTGTGGGGTGTCCACTCCTGGGCATCCCATGGTGAAACCAGGCATCCCTTGTGTATCAGGGGGCCTTTGTGGAGACTAAGCAAGCTATTGCCCAGAGTTGCAGCGTGGGACCCATGCTTAGAATCGGCACTGAGGTGAGAATATCCGGTCAGAGGAATTAAGCCCGAAACCCGCCGAGGCGGGAATCGAACCCTGGTCCCTGGCCAGCGTTCTGCATCAAGGTCTGCTGCTCTAAGCATTGAGCCACACTTCTCCACTGCAGTGAGGTGGATATATCTGACACAAATTGGCCGTGAGGAAAGTGTAAGGTATGATGTTCTTAGATCTTTTTTCATAGGGAAGTCGATGAAATGGAAGTTATAGAGCACAGCAGACTTTTTTTCCACCAAAAGGACCTTCACTATCTTTTATTTTGCCTCACGGAAAAGTACGTGAATCAAAGATTAGTGTACATATATGAGATATATGTTTGAATGTTTTTTTTTAAACACAATCTTTTAGATTGTGTTTTTTTTGTCCCGCTGTTATATGATGAAGACTTTGAACTCACTAATTTAAGTGAAATTCAATATATTCTGAGAACAGCAAAAATAAATAATGTAACATATTGTAGAAGTTATTGTATAGTTTGCATTGTGTAATTTATATTGTATTCACATTGTCTCACACTCATTTTCCTTTTTCACCCTTATTTACCTCTCTTTACTCATTTACATTGCCTTTTTTTAACTTTGTTTCATCGCTGTTCCTTTACTGCACTTCATTCACAACTTCTCACTCCAATTTGAACTGTCTGCATTTCCTCTCTTCCTTCCACCACTTTTTATCTTTTTCACATTCTCTCAGTACCACTGCTTTAGTTTTCTTCCCCTCCCTTTCTTATGGCCGGGATGCCTATCACCCCCCCCCAACACAATCCCCAAGGATGGGAAGACGGACACCGATCTGAGCTTTTGGAAGGCGGGAGGGAGTTACCCTCCCGGCCGTATTTATTAAAATATGAAACAAAATTAATGAAATGAATGAAACGAGATTTGTAAAGCGCATGGCTGCCCTTGAGCGTCCCAGCGCTGACACCAAACACAGGACCACCACCCAAATACAGCAGAAACAAACCTAAAGGGGGAAGAGATAAGTTTTCAATGCCTTGCGGAAACGCACTAGATTGGATTCTTTCCGCAGGGCCAACGGCAGAGCATTCCATAATTGGCCTGCATTAATAGAGAACCGGCGACCGCCGGACTTCACCTTTTTGGCTCTGGGTATCACCACAAAATTACCATCATCCGAGCGAAGGGCTCGCGTAGGTTTGTAAGGGCGCACCAGGTCTCTAAGGATTGGAGGGCCTGATCCTTGCAAAGCTTTAAACACGATGCAAAGGGATTTAAATTTTATGCGAGCTCGAATTGGAAGCCAATGCAAGGCCTTGAGTGCAGGCTTAGCTGATGATCTTTTGGCAGTACCAGTGAGCATTCGTGCCGCCGCATTCTGAGCTCTTTGGAGCACATTAAGAGTGGATTCTGGTGACCCAAGAAATAGGGCATTACTATAATCCAGCCTTGACATGACTAATCCTTGCACCAGTAGTTTCCGGGAATTTTCAGGGAGTAGCGGGAGGATCTTCCGGACTGACCTAAGCAGACCATAGCAGGTCCCTGCCACTCGTTTAGCTTGAGTGGTCATTGACAGTTCGGGTTCTAGCCAGACCCCCAGACTTTTTATTGCTTCTTTGGGAACTGGGGGGACACCTAGACTATCCGGCCACATGGATTTGGGGAGTGTTGAGCATAAATTGCCAAGAAGCATCAGCTCCGTTTTCGTCCCGTTTAGCTTGAGCCGGGAATCCGACATCCATGACATTATGTTGACTAAACATGATGCGAACTTTTCCCCCTGGCTTTCCGAGAGGGACAGCGAGACGATCAGTTGAGTGTCGTCTGCGTAGGTTGCGATTTTCACCCCGAAGGGTGAGACCACCGCCTCCAGTGGGGCCATATAGATGTTAAAAAGCGTAGGGCTCAATGAAGAGCCCTGCGGTACTCCACACTGAAGGGGGGTAGGCAGAGATCGAAAATTGCCTTCGCAGACCTGATAAGTCCGGCCACTTAAGTACGACGCAAGCCATTTGAGGGCCGACCCTCTCACTCCAATCTTCCCCAAACGGTTGATCAAGATATTATGATCAACCGTATCAAATGCAGCGCTTAGATCCAGGAGGACCACCGCAGCGGATCCTCCGGAATCTAAGATGCATCTGCCTTCCTCCACCATTGCAATCAAGGCCGAATCGGTTCCCTGGCCAGGCCGAAAACCCGTCTGAGTACGACCCAGTAGATCGTTAGATTCCAGGAAATGCGAAAGCTGGCGATTGGCAAACTTCTCGGCGATCTTATTCAGCCCGGGCAAAAGCGAGATGGGACGGTAGTTCGCTAAATCGGCCGGGTCAAGGCCTGGTTTTTTCAGAAGGGCCTTGACAATGGCTTGCTTCCAACTAGGTGGAACAATGCCATGGGTGAATGAGGCATTCAGCAGGTCGATAGCTGGGCCTGCAATGATGTTCGAGAATTGCTTGAGGATCCGGATGGGCATGGGGTCCAAAGGGGAGCCGCTTTTCAGGGCTGAAAGCTCCTCACAAAAAGCCTCCTTTGAGACGGGGGGAAGCTATCCAACACTTTTACGTCCAGTGCGGCCTCCGGAGCTACTTTGTCTACCCTACCGGTGCTCGGAGGAAGGCTGGCTAAGATGTTCTGTATTTTGACATCAAAAAACTGGGCCAGTTGATTGCATTTATCAGAATTTACCTCCTGAGTTACCGGGGGGGTGGGGACCGTGAGAAGCTCTTTAAGAATCTGGTAAGTTTCTCTAGAAGAGTAACCTGCCATTCTGATTCTTTCCTCAAAATAGGCGGCTTTGGTCGAGTTGCAAGCCACCTTGTATGCTCTCATGGCTTCCCGATAGTTATCTTTTTTGGAGGTCGCCCAGTTCTACATTAAAATAACAGTTTCATATCATGTACAATTTTTCATTTATACATTTCACTGCAGTCACGTTTATTGGCTAACCTTAACAAATCTCTAATACAAAGGTTCTCCTAGCCGAGTCTAAACATCCTGCAAATGCATACTTTCTAAAATAAAAATTGTACATCCTAACATTACGGGCCAACGGCAAGGTCGTAACCGGTGTCAGATCCCTACTACCAGCACTCCCCCCTCACGGTGTGAGGGGCGGTCGCACAGAGGACTGTACCTCTGTGCCAACTTCCAATTTCCCTTGTCTTAGCGGGGGCCCCTTATTTAACTCGACGCCATCTTAGTGGTCGTCCGAGGACTCGTGTGAGGTGTCTAGAAGGTAGCGTGGACCCCCCTCCCACCCCACACTGTTCACCACATCCGCCGTCGCGGATATCCTGGCCCCGGGAAATTCTTAGGAGGGGCATCGAGCCGCCTCCTCCCCTGGGAGGGGCCTATGACCGCCTTCCCTTCGGCGACCCCATACTTAGTGGGTGCCGCCTCCCCATGTGAGGGGCCAATGGCCGCCTCCCCCCGGGCGCTCCCATCCATAATGGGTGGCGCCCCCTCTAGGGATCTTGAAAATTACTGCTCACCGATCATGACCTTACCGCCCGACCAAAATAAATACTACGTTTTTGACCTAATGAAGAGAGCGATAAACGGTTAACTGGACATTGTCCTATTCCTCCACTTATCAACACATGCCACACATCTAATTTGACTGTGAAACCTCGCTCAACTGGATAAGAGAATTGTTATGAAGAAAATAACTTTATTGCAGTTCAACATTGACACCTTTATTACATACTAAAATAAAACCTGGAAAAAAGATACTGTCAACGCAAATCAACTTTATTGCACTTACTAACGTTGCCCTAAGGGGTTGGTGGGTGGGTCAAAATTGCTCCTTGTTCCGTCTAGGGCTCACGTGCAACGAGGGGTGCAGCTTCCAAGCACAGGAACAAGAGGATGCTTCTCTGGATTGTTGCTCCTTTTATTCCTCTTCGGGAGGGCGTGTACCCTCCTCTGGTATGCCTACGGGGCGTGACCAACGGTGTAGGTGTCTAGGACAACCCCTTCTTGGGCGGGAAAAGGCGCGCCCTGGCTACGCCACTTCGGGCATACCAGCCGAGACACGCCCCCCGCCCAAAATGGTTTCCCGGGGGGATCCGGGCACCCTGCCATACGTTCGGGGGGACCGAGTGGTCGCCCCTTTCCATATGGCCGGGATGCCTATCACCCCCTCCCAACACAATCCCCAAGGATGGGAAGACGGACACCGATCTGAGCTTTTGGAAGGCGGGAGGGAGTTACCCTCCCGGCCGTATTTATTAAAATATGAAACAAAATTAAAACATTAAAATAACAGTTTCATATCATGTACAATTTTTCATTTATACATTTCACTGCAGTCACGTTTATTGGCTAACCTTAACAAATCTCTAATACAAAGGTTCTCCTAGCCGAGTCTAAACATCCTGCAAATGCATACTTTCTAAAATAAAAATTGTACATCCTAACATTACGTGCCAACGGCAAGGTCGTAACCGGTGTCAGATCCCTACTACCAGCACTCCCCCCTCACGGTGTGAGGGGCGGTCGCACAGAGGACTGTACCTCTGTGCCAACTTCCAATTTCCCTTGTCTTAGCGGGGGCCCCTTATTTAACTCGACGCCATCTTAGTGGTCATCCGAGGACTCGTGTGAGGTGTCTAGAAGGTAGCGTGGACCCCCCTCCCACCCCACACTGTTCACCACATCCGCCGTCGCGGATATCCTGGCCCCGGGAAATTCTTAGGAGGGGCATCGAGCCGCCTCCTCCCCTGGGAGGGGCCTATGACCGCCTTCCCTTCGGCGACCCCATACTTAGTGGGTGCCGCCTCCCCATGTGAGGGGCCAATGGCCGCCTCCCCCCGGGTGCTCCCATCCATAATGGGTGGCGCCCCCTCTAGGGATCTTGAAAATTACTGCTCACCGATCATGACCTTACCGCCACAGGCCGGATAGTTGACCGGCTATCCGGACCCCCCACAAACTCCTCCTAAAGGTCATGGATTTACAAACCCCTTAACCAAGCTAGGAAGTCTCCTATGAGTAAGACATTCCCCTCCCGGGACAAATGAACCCCATCTTCGAGATACATATTATCACCCCGGATGCAACCATGCGGAATACAGTGCAACTGTCCTGAACGAAACAATCTAGCCAGTTTGTTAATAACCTTCTTCACTGAATGATTCAAAGCTGACACAGAGAGGGCCCCCCCGCCACACCTTCCTTGGAATCATGTGTGACCATGCTATCGTGCACCCCGGTATCCTCTTTGCCAGCCAGCTAACAGTGGATAGAACCCGCTCGAGGAGTACTCTACGACCGAGCGCCACCAAGTCATTGCCCCCCAGATGCACTATGAGTATAGACGGCGGTGACCTTGTCCGCCCTAACAATTCCTCGATAAAATACTGAAAGTGGTCAATACAGAGCCCGCTCCTTCCATGGAAGGTCACCCTGTACCCGTATTCCCCAGCTGCGTGAATCATGTCACCTGCTTTGAATACGTCCGCGGCTCGCCTCACGTATGAGTGGCCAACGACCCACACCACTCTTTCTTCAGACGGTGATCTTTGACCGCTGGTTCCCAGGTGTCGGGTCGACTGCACAGTCCGCCCCGCCTCGCAAGCTCGCGTAACTGTAAACCAAACAAAAGACAAGAAGCGTGAGTGCATGACATTAGCTTCACAACATGTGCAACCGCACATACCTTTTATAACAGTTCGAGGACCATCGTCCCAATCGTTTTACTGTTTCCACACTTTGACCCCTGGCTGTAGCTTCTGTAGCAGCCCCTATCCTGAAGGAATGGGTCCCAAAATCGCGCGGGTCTAAGCCCGCTGCCGCGATTGCCAGTGTTAACACCCGCTGAAACTGGAACTTCGTCAGTGGAATGGCGTCGGTGTGTCTCAGCAAGCTTCCCCCCCATGCTGCCACCCTTTGCGCCAGGTATTCCTCAACACACTGTACCGGGCACATGGGGGTCCCTCGCATGCGCTGGACCACAATACTATCCCCCATCGCACTCTGGTCAGTCTTAGACCTAGCTATTCGGATTACCATTGAATCACCCTTGATCTGAACGTGTTCCCGACATAGACCTCCCCCCACATCCTTCTTATTTCTTGCCACCAGCTCGCTCACCCGCATTGCCACATGGAATGCTAATGCGAAAGCGGCCCGGAACAGCACTGCTTCGGACTGGGAGGAACAGGTCGCGGGGAGCACTGACATCAACAGGGACAGTCTTTCTAAGCCAATCGGGCGCCTCTCGTCTACTTTATGACCCTCGAGGCGTTGCCACCCTCGTAATGCCTTCTTAACCAGAAAGGACGATGTAGGGTCCCTAATGCCGTAAGCCTGCGCCATGAATGCAATGGCGGCCCGGTGCCTATTGGCCGTCGCTGCAGATCGGCCAGCCTTGTGAAGTGCTACCAAAAATTTCAGCACATACTCCTCCTCTCCCCACTTATCCCATCCTGCCGGACCCAAAAATGCACAATAGGAACGAAACGCTCCTTCGTATGCCTTCCATGTCCTGGGGGCTAAGCTGGCTCCCACGAGGTCCTGTAATCCGGGGCACCGAGTGACCAGAGAGTTTCGGGAAATGGTGCCGCCACTAGATCCGCAGAAGGTAGATAACCCCTGAAGGCCTGCATGTGGGAACGAGAGAGTGCATCAGCAGCCTGGTTCAATACACCCGGCACATGCCTTGCCCTAAACTGAACGTTCAGTCTCATGCACAGTAGGACAATTTCTTTCAGCAATCTCAAAATCAACTTGCAGCGTGCTGCCTGGTTATTTATGCATTCAACAACGGTCATGTTATCGGACCAAAATACCACTGAGCAATCACGGAAATTGTCCGGCCATGTTTTCAGGGCCACAAAAATGGGGAACAGCTCAAGAAACCCAATGTTACCTGTTAACCCATTGGTGTGCCACCACGTCGGCAATGTTTGCGCCGACCATCGATTACCAAAGATGGCGCCAAATCCCATGCTCCCTGCCGAGTCGGTCCACAAACCCAGCTCTTTTCCGAGGATGTTGGCGGTTTGCTCCATACCACTCGACCGTTGAAATCCGCCAGAAATGCCAGCCATATGCGCATATCCTGGCGAACCTCTGCCGACAGTCTCGTACGGTGGTGTCCTTCTTTGAGACCGACCATGGCTTGTGCAATAGAGTGGGAAAAGGGGCGGGCCATTGGTATCACTCTGAGGGCAAAGTTAAGTTGGCCCACTGCTCGCTGCAACTGATGGAGAGTTACCTTTTCTCTGCTAATGCACCACTCTAGCGATGCCCTAAATTTCATTACCTTGTCCCTGGGCAAACGGAAGCATCCCTCCACTGAATCGAGCTCAATTCCAAGAAACTCGAGTGAAGTAGATGGCCCCACTGTTTTCCCCGGTGCCAATGGTACGCCGAATCGTTTCATGAGATTGCAAAATTCAAATAAAGCCTGTGCACATTCCGTGTCCCCGGCTGGCCCCAAGAACAAGAAATCATCCAGATAATGCATAACCTGCGTATAGCCCGTGGCTCTGGTGAACGCCCATTGCAGAAAACAGCTGAATTTCTCAAAATAAGCACAAGAGATGGAACAACCCATTGGCATACATCTGTCCATGTAATAGCGTCCCTGGAACACAAAACCCAACAGACGCTGATCCTGAGGATGTACCGGGAGCAACCGGAATGCTGACTCAATATCTGATTTAGCCATCAACGCTCCGGGCCCCAGGCGATTCAACATGGCAACGGCCTCATCAAAGGATGCATACCGTACCGAACAGACTCCTGGATCGATGGCATCGTTTACCGAAAGACCCTTAGGAGCCGACAAGTTATGAATTAACGTAAATTCACCAGGGTCCTTCTTGGGGACCACTCCCAGCGGTGAACAAATGAAATTAGGAACCGGCGGGTGCCTATTTGGGCCGGCGACCCGGCCCCGGGTAACTTCCTTCGCAATCTTACCTTCCACCACCCTTGGGTGCTGCTGAACGGACAGTTGGTTTCTGCACAGTAAGTCCCCCCGAAAATACCCCGCCGGGATGTGGAAACCATTCGAAAAACCGTCCCGTAACACCCCAGCGGAGACATGATGAGGGTATTCGTTTAGCCAGGGGATCATTGCCATGATATCTACGGGGGTAGGTAGTGGTACCCCTTGGCCGACATCAGACCTGTTTGGTACCTCCTCTACCCCCGGTATCCCCATTCTTGGCTCTGCACGAACTTTCCGGGTGTGAAGAATGTCCGCAACCTGCACACTCATGCCTGAACTTACATGTCCCTTGTGGCCTGGTGCACTTGCCTCTGTTAAAATTCCAGCAAAATCCTTTTCTGCCCCCACTCCCACTACTCCTGGGTTGGTGATCACCTGCGGGGTTAGCTCGAAAGGGCGCCGCCGATTGATGGCGGGAAGGCGCCGATCCATACTCACCAAGCGAGGACGACTTCGTCGTGCCCGGCATCATCTGCTTCTGCCAAGAGACGGAGTCGAGACAGTCCCATGTCAGAGACGAATCGTGCTCCTTGGCCTTACGAAATTTACTATCATAACCCCTCCATTGATCGCCCTCATATGTTTCGTAGAAATCCAGTATACGTGTCTGATAACAGGCTAATTCAGTCATAATCTCTGGCTTACGTTCACCCATAATAGCAGTAAACATCCCAAAGGCCTTGGCCCAATTAGAGATCGTCTCATCCACCCTGAAGCCCGCCATTTTGGCGCGCCACACACTCGGATGCAACAAATCTTTCTGAGCCTTAACGTACTCAATCTCGTGATGATCCGTCAGGAGCGAAAACATATTTACATATTTATCAGCCCAAATCATCTCTTTCGTGGCCAGAGGAATATGCTGAACTACTTTCTCCCTCCTTGAGGGCAAAGACCCCCCGTTCGCCATTGGCAAAGGCTGCTTACCAGATTCCACAGCTGGTCCTGCTGATTTTCCACTGCCAGCCGCTGGTTCTCCCGTGGGAATCTGTGAGGGGACAAAAGGAACATTCGCCTTCGCAGCATCTCGCGATTGCCGCAACTGCTTCATTAATAACCTAGCCTCTCTGGCCGTGTCAGATGCGAAAAAATTCCTAGGACGTCTAGGTATATCAATGTACATGTAAGTTGGGCCAGCTATCAAGAAGGAACAATGGAAATAAATGGCAAAGGTATATAAAAAGTATATTTTTATTTTTTATGTATTAAAAACCATATTAAAACTGACCCACGGTCATGTAATATGATGAATAAGTAAAAATATCTATAACAACATTACATGCAAAAATCATGAAAGGTTCACATAAATTGCATAATACACAAAGTAAAACAATATATTAACAAAAATATACAAATAATCACAGAAATAAAACAAATATAAGAACTCGACGCGCGTTTCGGCAGGGGACCGCCTTCTTCAGGAGACACAATTTATTTCCTGAAACACAGTTATAAAAAGAATATTTCTATTATATCAACGTGCATAGAATTTATAAAGCCAACATTATTACTAACATGTTAAAAAACCTTATTCCTAACTCAAAAGCTGACCATGACTATTGTTATGTACACTGATGGCCTCTGATAAGCCACATAGTGTCTGATAATTGTACAATGACTGACTTCATTACGAATAGCACCCCTTGGTCTTCGCGAGTACCATTTTACAATAAAGAGGAATACCATCAGATTCCCATTTAAGGACTGAAGTAGGATCACTTCTAAGTAACATTCATACTCAATCTTAGTACTGTTAGCACACAATAATCATACAAAGATTATATATCAGTTGCAGATTACATTTTGAGAAAACTATTTATCAAAAAGAGTACTCTACCAGGCTTTCAGCATAAGTGTTCAAGTAACACAGATATACTCACAACAGTAGGACTCTATCCATGCAGCAAAAAACATCGAAGGGGAATCTTCATGTAATACAGATGCGATTACTCAATATTTTGTAGTGGAAGAATTCCTATTAATAGAGTTCAATATTAGTAATGGGTGGACATACCGAATTGATAATCTATATACGAACACATTGGCTCAACGTCTTGCTCCTAACATGTGGATAGCCCTGCAGAGTATTATAATTATAAAAGGATGGGACATAAGATATGCATGTTCATGTAGGAACTATCCTTTGGATGATTATGCCTTAAAATACCGATCCTATTCCCTATGTATGGTAACGTTAAGGCCCTCAGGGTTCTCAAGTGATTACTGGAGACTACCTGATGTAGTCTGCTGACTATTACATAGATGATCGCGAGAGGGGACCAGCATAAGAATGGATGCGGTATCCCAAAAGACTAGAATATAAAAATGCCAATCTAGTACCTTATATTTCCACATGCGATGTTTGAGTGTTCTAGATGAGGTTTATTCTTTATATAGCATACGGTGACCATATTGAGAATGTCCCATATCAATGGGTACAGAAAATACACTATGGGAAAAATTGAAAGAAGAGTAAACTTATTCATCATGAATTATACCCATTTTAACAGCATAGGTCTTAAGATAAAATAATTCTTGAAGTATGGTAAATGAAGTCATTACCTTCAGCAAAACGCTACATAGGCTGATAAAGTTAATACTTGAGGCAGAGTGGCTTTTAATGGCGCTCTTGCTCGTCAATCACGAACTGATAAAAAATGGGTTCTGAAATAAGGAAGTCGAAATGGCAATTAACCTTTAAGAGGTCTCTCTGTTAGTTACAAATTGAAACATTATAACAGAACCGAGCTGTTGAAGACTAGTACTGTGCCCCAAACAATCCATATTAGAGATTACCTTAGTTTAAGATGAAGCAGTGCTTATATTAAACACACTTCGAAAAGGTCGACTTGAAAAGGCGCCTTGCGGTGTTCAGTTAAAAGGTAAGATCTGAAAGAATGGGATCAGAGTACGCGGTCAGTTACGTTAATTATGGTTACAAAGTTGCAAAGTTGCAACATATTACACAGACTGCTGAGAACTGAGCGCTCTCCCATTATGTGCCTAAACGCGGTTCTTACCGAGAAACATGAGGTTACTTTTCTCTCACTCTACCTCACCCCTGTTTCCTTACTTTGCTTCCCTCACTTATTCTTATCCTCCATGTTTACTTCCTACCACATTCAACTTCTTTCAGTACCTCTGCTTATCCACACTCCTTCACTTACCTTTTTTACTGGTTCACTTAGTCCCTTTGTGACACTCCTTCCTTTACTCTCTCTCTTCTTTCTCTCTGTCACTCCCCATGTCTTACCCTTATTCACTTATATCCACCCTCTTTCACTCCTCTTTACTTACACTCACTGCAATTTTCTTTCCCTCCGTCACTACTGTTTTTTTTCTCTGGTTCTGTCACTATCTGTCATTCCCCATACTTAAGTCTCCTTCCTTTTACTTTCATCACCCATTCACATTTTCCCAGAACCTCTGCTTTAGTCTTCTTCCTCTTTCTTCTCTTCTTTTGCTCCCTTATTCATTTTCTTTTTCTCAGTTACTTCCTCTTACACCTTTTCTCTGTCTTACTATCTATTACACAGTCCTTCTGTGTTCCTCCCTCTAGCTCTCTTTGTCTTAACACCACTCTCTCTGTCCCCATTCCTCATGCTCACTCCTTCATTATTTTTTTTTCTTTTTTTTTTGTTGGTGCGCTGACGGGACGCGCACCGGTACGCGCACCGGGGCGTTCACCGGTACGCGCACCGGGAGCGCTCCAGAGTCAAATATTAAAAAAAAAAGTAAAATACTATTTTAAAACAAAAATATTATCTTAATATACAATATAGGGTTCATTTTTAGAAAAACATACCTTTCTCAGCTATAGACATTTGCAAAAAAATAAGCTTAGAAATTCACTAAAAAGTACATAGGTATGAAGCCCTATAAAAAGTTAAAAATTAGCAGTTAAAAAACCTATGAAATTCACAGAAAAAACCAAAGGTTTCACACCAGTTATAGTTAGAAATTAGCATTAAAAAAACCTATGAAATTCACTGAAAAGACCAGAGGTTTCACACCAGTTATAGTTAGGAATTAGCATTAAAAAAACCTATGAAATTCACTGAAAAAACCAGAGGTTTCACACCAGTTATAGTTAGGAATTAGCATTTAAAAAAACAATGAAATTCACTGAAAAAAACAGAGGTTTCACACCAGTTATAGTTAGGAATTAGCATTTAAAAAACCTATTAAATTCACTGAAAAAACCAGAGGTTTCACACCAGTTATAGTTAGCTGGAAATTTTACTGACATAAAACCATTGAAATTCCCACGTTATAGTTAGTTGGACTCACTATAACTTGCGCGTGTAATGCACTGCTGATGATGTCACATATTACATCACTCATGACATGGTCAGTGACATCACTCATGACATCACTGATGACATCATCCTTGTGACAGAGTGACAGACCTCCTTTCACTGTAATGTAACCCATGAAACACATATTAAAAAATATAAATTAAAAAATTTAAAAAAATGGAGATACCCATACCAGTTACAACAACCAATTCAATAATTCCACCATCTATATACACATTCACTCATTCACCAACAGTTCTATATAGTCACTCATACATATACTCACTCATCATCTGTAGTGATACACCTATACATCCTGTTACACACCGACAGTCATCCAAAAGTTACTCACACACATACTCACACATGCAAATAAACTATTGAACATCAATTTATTTGCATATACAGCTATACACACACTACCACCTTACTTCTAAGGAAACGTACACATACTTACTCTCTTAAACAATCACTTATAGAAACACATACTTATTTAAACAAGAACTCTTTCAATCTCTCACTCTCACATATACTCAGTCATATACATCAAAACTCACATATACTAGATTAAAACATATGTAGTTACTGATAAAGACACTAATGAGACAGTCATTCACTCACTAACACACGCATATACACACTCATCCACCCATACAGTCCTGCACATATGCCGTCTTCAAAACACATACAAACAGTGAGTCAGTCATTGATGCATCTATGTGCTAAGTAACACTCCCACCAAACCATACAGACACTCATACTGATACTAAAAAAACCATCTAATAACCCATATACACACACATGTAGCTGCTCACCAACCCATGCAGCCATTTATACACAAAGTGAAACACTGATACATATATTTAAATATTTAAACATTACTCGTTAATATATGTATTCACTAAGATACACTTAATAAGCCAGTTAACCAATCATTTAAAAAAAAAAACATCCATTTACACACTTATTTAAACATTTATTCTTCCATCGACCTTTACATATACATATATAAAACATATTTATTTTTCAGAAAGGCAAACATTCACTGGATGGTGTCATCAGTGATGGCATGAGTGATGTCACTGACCATGTCATGAGTGATGTAATATGTGACGTCATCAGCAGTGCATTACACGCGCAAGTTATAGTGAGTCCAACTAACTATAACATGGGAATTTCAATGGTTTTATGTCAGTAAAATTTCCAGCTAACTATAACTGGTGTGAAACCTCTGTTTTTTTCAGTGAATTTAATAGGTTTTTGAAATGCTAATTCCTAACTATAACTGGTGTGAAACCTCTGGTTTTTTCAGTGAATATATATATATATCTATATATCTATATATCTATATATATATATATATATATATATATATATATATATATATATATATATATATATATATATATATATATATATATATATATATATATATATATATATATATATATATATATATATATACTAAATTATAAAGATAGAGCCCAAACCTTTGAGGCGGGTAATCTCAGGAACCACAGCACCAATCACAACACCCAATACAGCATTGGAAAGGACAGTTGCAGCAGATGGACATAGTCTATACAACTGGCCACCATATACATTCGAAGGGTAAAAGAACCTTAGGGGAAAAGTAGTCCCTTGTGGGCGTGGGCGTTCTGCTGGGGGCGTGGCCATACAGCGATGGGTGCGGCATTCACTATGTGTTAGAACTTCCTTGTGGCCGTGTGCGTTGTGCTGGGGGTGGAAATCAGGTAAAACAAGCGTTTACAGGGCTCCGTTGTGGGCATGTGGGGGCGTGGCCAAGGCTACGTGTTGGTACTTCCTTGTGGCCGTGTGCGTTGTGCTGGGGGCGGAAATCTGGGGGCGGAAATCAGGTAAAACAAGCGTGTGTTGTGCTGGGGGCGGAAATCTGGGGGCGGAAAACAGGTAAAACAAGCATTTACAAGGCTCCAGTGTGGGCGTGGCCATACAGCAATCGGCGCGGCACTCAACGGGCATTCGGAAAAAAGGGGGCGCGGAAATCCTGCAAAACAAGCGTTCACAGGACTCCGTTGGTGGGCGTGTGTATACTCGGACAACGTCGGGATGGGCTGCTAGTATATATATATATATATATAATAGTGGGCGCCCCTGAGGGATCACTGTGGACGTGAGTGGCATACTGACACCCCGCAAGGCACGTGCAGCGTGGGCCCAGCGACTGCATGGACTGTCGGAATCCAAGAGGAGAGTGCACCATCTATACCTGCCCTGAGGCGCACCACTTCCCTGACGGCACTGTGTAGAGCGTGCTACCCCCAACAACATCCGGGAACGGCAACCAGCACCTCCTTAATGTAGCGCCATGTTGGAACCTGCCTGCCTGTCCTGAGGATCTCCATAACCATACCTCGCTGCCCCGGAAGAACAATTCTATACTGCTAGCTGATGAGGGGCACACAGCGCAACCCTAAGCTTTGACCGCTATTGTACATCTTAACCCTGGCAATGGGCAAGATATTGTCCCACTACTTTCAGTGACAGGATAGACCCACTGGCTGCACTGCGGAAACAGGCGGACATGGCCCCACTACATCAGAGCAGGCTGGAGCAGCGGCGAGGGGTGACTCTACGAAGCGATATGGGACGCAAGCAAGCCAAGCCGGCGGATGCTCCGCTAGGGACCAAAACGCAGTCCACGGACTTGGACGACCCGCTGGGCTCAATGGGCGGTGATGTGATCCCGCCCACAGGGATGAACCTGCGAGATGCTAAGCTTGACCTTATTTTGCAGGAAATTAGAGCCTCTCACGAAGCGTTGGAATCGCGCATGGACGCTATGTCGACGGGACTGAGTCTTCTGAAGGCCGACCACAACAAACTAGCGGAAAAAGTAACAACCCATAAACTGGCATTGGATGACTTGATTCTGCAACACACTGAACACTTCACGCGCTTGGAGGAATTAACGCGCCAGGTCAAGGGACTGCAGGAAAGGGCAGATGATGCGGAAGGGAGATTCCGGAGCAACAATGTGCGAATACTGGGCATCCCGGAACGAAGCGAGGGGTCCAACCCTACACAATTTGTGGAGGACTGGCTATGAAATGTGGTTCCCCCTGAGGCTCTCACCCCTCTAGATAGTGTGGAGCATGCTCACGGTGTGCCGCAGAGGCCACCCCGACCAGGAGAGCCTCCCCGCCCCCTGGTAGCACGCCTTCTCAATTATAAGGACTGGGACGCGATTCTTAAAGCTGCTAGGGAAAAGGCGCCAGTGATCTACGACAACAGACCGGTGTCGCTGTACCCGGATTTCACCCCCACAGTCCAACGAGCCAGGGCAATGTTCATGGGAGTTAAACGCCGCCTTAGGGACCGCTACATCAAATACGCCCTACTGTTCCCAGCAAGGTTGAAGATTATGTATGGCCAGAAAACTTATTTCTTTGATTCCTCGGAAGAGGCGGCCGACTGGGTGGAGATTACCCTCACGCCTGCCTCGACACAAGATCCACTGGCTTCCCCACGATCGGGCCGATCTGTCGTGGAGGTAGGATCTGGAGAACCTCGACGAGACCCCCCACCTAAGGGCAACGCATCACCACATGCACCGGCGCTGGAGCAACATACGTCTGAGCAAGAGAGTGCGATCCTCAAGGCGGCGGCCCTGGCGGCACACAATGAGACTCAAGTATCAAGCGATCGAACTGCAATTTCTACATCAGATGCTAGCCAAGCACTGTTTCCGACCATTACTGCCCAGGTGGCGAATGACTTTTAATCACTGATGGGGGACGAGCCTAGGTGGTAACGTATAACATGGAATGATTCGATAATGATCACTATGGGGGCACTTTGGCTACTAGAAAGTTTCTGTATATCGGGCACCTTTGCTGATTAGTTTTAGCAATGTACTTAATTGTATAGATGCAGGCACTTGAGTACCCCCATGTGCGATAGCAGATTTGTGCTTAGTTTGATTGACCCCAGTTGGGTTGCTAATTTCAGTATGGTCCCTTCAAGTTGTGGGGAGGGAACCTGGTTTTGGGTAGTTCATATGGTACATATCACCTTGTCTAATAGTGTAAATTCTTGGGATGGCTTGAATGTATGCAGAGTGTGGATCCGAGTGCATTGCTGTGATGTCGACGCATAACGCTTATATATTGTGCACATGGAATGTGCGCGGCCTGGGATCAGTACACAAGCACCACAGAGTAGTAGCACAGCTGAATAGGCGTAGGGCTTCTATCGTGTATCTGCAAGAGACCCATCTTAGCGCAGTCGAAGCGACTAAACTTCATAAGAAATGGAAGGGCCAGTTATTTGCTACCACGTACTCTGCCTTTTCTAGGGGCGCTGCGATCTGGTTGAGGAGCAATGTCCCCTTTAAGCTGCTGGAACAGCGTATAGATCAAGCGGGTCGCTATGTACTACTACGGGGGCTGCTAGATGGTCAGTCAGTGGTGTTGGGATGTATTTACGCCCCAACGTAGATCAAGCGCGCTTTTTAGAAACCCTTAGTGGGGTTTTGGCAGACTGGTCAGACTACCACTGGCTGTTAGGGGGAGATTACAATGTAGTTTTAGACATCTCCCTAGACCGATCACACCCTCCATTACATGCTGTGGACAGCAGAAAACAGGCTGAAGCACTGGCGAACTGGGCATGGGGCTGGGGATTGTGCGACGCATGGAGGTGCAAGAACGAGGGACACAGAGAATACACTTATTATTCGCCCCCGCATAAATTGCACACTAGAATCGACCGCATTCTCTGCTCTGCTGCATTGCTAGGCTCTGTCACCGCTGTGACGCACATAGAGAAATCACTGTCTGACCATAACCCCGTAGAGTTGACTATACAATGGGGGAAAATTCCGACCCCTATCCCCACATGGCAGCTGCAGCCGGACATGCTTGAAGATTCTGTTTTCAGATCAACACTCTCGGAGGCGATCGACACATATTTTGACCGTAATGTAGGCACAGCCAGTTCTCGCCAACTTGAGTGGGATGCATTCAAAGTGACGATTAGGGGCACAGCTATTGGCACCAAGGTTGGGGCGCGTCGATCGGTACTGGACAAACTGAAGGAAGCGGAGGACAAGATCACGTTGTTAGAGGGGAAGGCGGCGGGCACCAACGACCATCTTGCGCAATTACAGGAAGCCAATATATGTTATGCGGCGCTTCTGGAAGACCTCCGTGTACTGGACTTACGGCTATACATGGCCAGGCAACATACTCAGGCTGACAGATCGGGCCCCTTACTTGCACGCATAATCCGTGATGTCCCAGCCTCTATGCCTATAACGACGGTACAGGACTGTAAGGGAAGAATGGCTATTACACAATTAGCAGTTAATACGGCATTCCGGGATTATTATGATCAACTATATGGTCCGCCGCCGCAGATGGCGGACACTCAGCTAAATGCTTTCTTTGAGGGATTTTTGCTGCCGCAGTTGACACAAGACCAGAAAGACGATTTGAACCGCCTTATCACGATAGCCGAGATACGCTGTGCCATTAAAGCGCTACCACGCAACAAAGCTCCCGGGACCGATGGTCTCCCCGAGGAGTTTTATTGTACATACATCGGCCTTCTAGCCCCACACCTACTGACGCTGTACCAAGAGTCATTAGCGACACATGCGCTCCTGCACTCGACACTACAGGTGCTCATAGTCTACCTTCTGAAACCAGGGAGGGAGGCCGTGCATATGCACAATTACAGACCGTTGTCGCTTCTAAACTCCGATTACAAGATTCTCAGTAAGTTACTAGCAATGCGCCTGAACAAATATATACCGCAGCTTATACACACGGATCAGTGCGGATTTGTGCCAAGGAGGAGCACGGCGCTCAATCTACGGCGCTTGTACCAAATAATGTTAGACACTGAGGTTGCGGGCAGCGAGGAAGGATGCGTCTCACTGGATTTGAAGCAAGCCTTCGACTCCTTGTGGTGGGACTATATGTTCACCGCCCTGGCGCGATTCGGTGTGCCCTTAAGTTATCTGGCGTGGGTGCAACTTTAATACACAGACCCAACGGTGCGAGCACGTACGGGAAGCTGCATATCTGCCCCATTTCGCATAGCGCGGGGCACGCGGCAGGGCTGCCCGTTGTCCCCCTTGCTGTTCATCCTGGCATTGGAGCCCCTATTGCACAGAATCAGACTAGCCGCCTCCCCGAGAGGTATACTACGCAATGGGATCCGACATGTAGTATCGGCATATGCCGATTACATCATTTTGTATATTAATGATATGTCTGCCGCACTGGACCCTCTACCGACCATCTTCGATTCCTTTGAAGGGATCTCGGGACTTGCTATTAATGCGCTCAAGTCGTATGGATAGCACTTTAATGTTGATATTGGAGGAGACCAGTTAGACTTTGCCCCTCACACGTTTCGCATAGCCCCAGATACATTCAAATCTTTAGGGATTAATGTATACCGAAACAAGGAGGATCTTCTAGATGGCAACTTAGGTCGTGCACTAATATCTCTCAGGGCGCAAGTTCAATTCTGGACTGCACTACCCCTATCCATAGCCAGAAGGGTAGCTATCACCAAGATAGTAGTCCTACCGCGCTTAATCTATATTTTCACAAACCTCCCTATCCTTGTACCAGTGCGCTTTTTCCAACTACTCAACACTCTTCTTATCGAACTTATCTGGAGCACGGGGAGGCGGCGCGTTGGATTAGCTAAGCTACAGCTGCCCACTACCCAAGGTGGCATGGGAGTCCCTGACATGCGTGCTTCTAGCTATGCTTGCCAGCTGCAGTGGCTAGCCTACTGGCTGGTAGGGCGTAACTTGCATGAGATTGATATGGTCCCAGCTGATAAGGATAGAGGACTCCCCGGGGCTGCTCTTCCCCGTTCTATGCCACACTTACTACGCTTGGCAATCTCCTGCTGGCGAAGCGCCACAAGATATACGGGTAGATTGCCACCTTATGTGCCTGCTTTGCCTCTTCTTGGCCTACCCACTAGGTCGGGGTCCTCACTACTCACGCACTACAGCAATGGACTGAGGCCGGAGTTACGACATTAGGAGACTTTTCTACTGATGGGCAACTAAAGTCCCATACGGAGTTTGTAGATCTGCACCACACTACGGATGCATTATTTCTATTGCATGCCCATGTTGTGCACTATATACGCGTCACCTGGACATTGCAATACTTAATGGGCACTGGCGGGCACTTGACAAAATGGCTTACGTATTGTATACGTGCCGAACAAACGATTACCCTACAGCCCTTACGTGCTAAGTTGGAAGGAGACATGAATAGGGGTTTTACTGACAAGGAGTGGGAGTGAGTCTTAAAATATCCTAGACAAGTATCACGTAACCCCAAATTTAAGTTTATACAGCTAATGATCCTACACAGGGCATACCTCACCCCTCGTCGATTACACGCTATGTACCCGGACGCTGCTGAGACATGCCCGAGATGCCACGATTCCGATGCGGGTTTGTTACATATGCTGTGGAACTGTCCTAAACTGGGGTACTACTGGAATACGGTCCGCACAGTGTTGGCTGAAATTGTCCCACGAAGGCCCTATGACACTCCAGACTACTGCTTATTGGGCCTGGGTACTAGGGAACGAAAGAAGAACCCATCCTCTAGATTTGTTAATTTGGCCCTACTTCTTGCTAAGAGAACAGTGATGGCGCGCTGGAAGTCCACCAGACCCCCACATCCGGAGGACTGGCACAATGAGGTGGGGAAATGGGGGAAGGCGGAGGGAGCTGAGTTGCAGTGGGAGGAATAGTGAAGTAGTGTGGCTCACTGGTTAGAGGCAGCAGACCCGAGAGCAGAGGACGGCCCGGGACCAGGGTTCGATTCCCGGCGCGGCAGGTTTCTGGACCAGGGTCAGCGGACTCGATAATTCTCTCGCCTCGGTGCCCACTCTGATCAGCGATCACACTCGGCAACTCTGGGCATTAGCTTGCCTCATCTTCACTAACGGCCCCACCAGACCGCCGGGGATGCCTGGTCTCACCCTGGAGATACCCATTAAGGGACCATCTCTCAGGGAAGCCAGGAAGGGTTTCGCAGCGGTCGAAGCGCCTTGGGACCCTACGGGTAAGTAGTGCGCTATATAAATGCCTATACATTTACATTTACAATATAGGGGACTGAGGAAGACGCCAATATCTTCTGATTGGCAGATGTTGTTGTTAGACTTTGAAAATCAAGGTTCCTCCTTATAGCGACCTTTTGCCTCTTATGCCTCTTATGGTCAGAAGTTAATTTTAGTGCCTCCCACTCTAACACCACATTGCTACCCCCTTTGAAGTTGCGCAGGTCGGGGACGACCCAGGCTGTGCACACCAATACAAGTTGGTAGTCAAGCATAACGACGCTGCAACAGCACATACTACTTTATTAGCACATACATCAAGCCGACATATGCGTATTGATGACTAAGTGTGAATGTACCAGGGGGGAGGGAAATGGGGGACGTAAAGTTGTTTTACAAGTTTTATAACAACCTGTTATGACAGAACCGTTGTGTACCGTTTTTATGAAGTATGCATGTGGATTTTGCCACAAACGATGGAACTGGCAGCGGTATCTGTATCTCTTGCGGACCTCTGATACAGTATAATGTAAAATGCTTGATTTCATTTATTGTTTCTTAACACAGCCAATTCTTGGTACAGCCTCTGTTTGATTACTTCATTGATTTTGTACTATATACTGTGACGAGATGCGGTAACTGGATGATGTGTCTTTGTATAATGTTAATAAAAACAGATTTAAAACAAAAAAAGGATTGAGATCTGATATGATATCAGTTTGATGATACAGCACCACTTGATATGTTGGCAGAATGAATCTGTCGACGAAATTTTGCGATATGCTAAATACTGCAGTGAACAGGTAGAGGCCGCACAAAAGAAAACAAAGGAATAATTAATGTTGGTACAGTATTGTTTTTCTTTAAAATAATTTTTTTATTGAGCAGAGCATCAAGAGCATTAAATAACACATGTGCAAACATTAACACTAATCGACACAGAGACGATAGCTTCATCTTACAAGGTTAAAACCAATGACAAAATGGGCGTAAGAAGATCTTTTTAAATATAACTATCCCAAATAGAAGAATAATATAATACTAAAGTGCAAAAGGTGCAGAGAAAAAAGTGCAAGTGCAAGTGCTAGTGCAAAAATGCTAAGTTGCGATATTAAAGTGCAAAAGTGCCCAGCAGAGCATATTTTTCATTCCTCAAAGCATTCTAAAACTACCAGCATAGTAGAACGGCAGCTAGACTCAAAATTTCAGATAGTACTATCGCTCTACCGGATTTTCCAACTTACTTAAAAACCTTCAGTTCCTGTTGAATTTCGTGGAAGCTCCCACATGTCTCGCATAGGCTTCTTCGAAAGCCTGCGTCCTTTTCATTTTGTTAAGCCATTTATCGTAAGTGGGTACATCCCTAGACTTCCAATTTTGGAGAATCAAGGAGTGGGCTACCACAGAAGTAATAGAGAGATAAGTTGCTTCATCATCCGTTAAAATTGATCTATCTCTACAAATTCCGAACAGGGCAAACTCGGCCTCCAGCAATACCCTCTTTTCAAATGCCTGACTTTGGGCCAAGAAGATTGCCTCCCAGAAAATCCCAAACCTATGATATGTAAAACAAATTTGGAGCCAGCCCCCTTCTCCTTCCTCCTGGCATCGGAAGCACCTATTTTTGACTTCAGGGTACCTTTTCGTGATTGCTTCCGGAGTAAGGTAGGACAGCCACTGGGATAGGAAGCCATTCTTTTCAAATTGGCTGCTCTCAGAGACTTACTCCCTCGATGACATAAAGCTTCCCATTCATTAATAGAAAAAGTACATTGTGTTTCACTGGTCACCCTTTCCAAATGATTTTCTACCAATGGGAGTTGGCCCTTATTTCGTAGCGGACGACACCAATTACCTATGCCACTTAATTTAGCCCCAAAAAGGGCTATCACAAGTTTGTTTGGTGTATTGAAAACCCCATTCAAATTGTTTAGGAAATGAGCAATTTGTAGATATTCAAAAAAGGCTGGCTTCCTCTGAATCCCATCCCTCAGCAGCACCTCCTGCCACAAGATCACCCTATTCTGGATTGAAAAATATCTTAGCTTAACTAGCCCACAGCCTTCCCAATTTTTCAAGTGGCATGATCGAATTTGGAGGCCGAGACTCTTACATTCCCAATTTCAAATACTGTAACCCAGAAGAGCCCGTCCCTTTGTAAAAAGACTGAAGTCTAGTGGAGTAATTCTGGAGAGTCTTATATCTTGTTTTTTTCGGAAGTTTAACGGTTTTTAAAAATATTGAAATCTGACAACCGGTTTCCTGCACCGTTTTGTCCACAAAGAAGATATCTCTAGACCCATTAGAACCCAATAGGCCTGCTAGCAAATCCAAAAAAGCAGCATTGTAACACGTCTGTATATGCGGTAAGGCCAGATCTCCCTGTTCAATCATTAATTGTAGTGATGTGAGCTTAACCCTTGGTACTTTCTTCCCCTAGACAAACTGTCTATTCAGGGTAGAATAGCAGGAAGTGTAACGGCAGTATGGACATTTTGATAAGCGCTACCCGTCCCACCAAGGTCAAAGGGAGTAAAAGCCACTGCTCTAATAATCTCTTAATTTCTTCTTGCATTCTTACATAATTCAGATTATATAGCTGTTCATATCGGTTGGTCACGAAGATCCCTAGGTTCCTAATGGGGTCAGGCTTCGGGGCTTGCACCCTGAGACAGGGTGGAAGAAAGTTTATATCTGAATTAATAACAAGAACTTCAGTTTTGTTTGAATTTATTTTGTAGCCCCCAATTAGTTCAAATTTACTAAACTCCCTCATCACCACCTCCAAATTATAACTGTTGCGCTTCAAATATAAAATAATATAATCCGCAAAAAGTTTCAATAATCCAAAGCCTGTATTAAAAATTCCGTATTGGCCGCCATTGACCTTCCTGCTATAAAACCGGCCTGATCTTTATGAATTGTTTCCTGTGCAGCCAATAAAAAACCTTCAGCCCATACCTTCATTAAAATCGTATAGTCTGAATTAAGGAGGCTTATGGGCCTATAAGAAACAACATCCTTTGGGTTATTATCCTTTTTTACGAAACAGACCACAATTGCCTCCTTAAAAAACGAGGGAACTTGCCCCCCATTTTTGATATAATTGAATATTGTTTTTCAAGAGTGAAATCAATTCTTTTGAGAAGATTTTATAGAATTCTATTGGGAACCCGTCTTCCCCACATGCTTTAGCTCCGGCCGTTGAGTTGATAGATGCCAAGATCTCAGTAGCTTCTAAATCTGATTTTAACTGATCAATCTGAAAATCTGACAGTTTGGGAATATTTACGTTGTCAAACCAACATGTTCCACAGTAAAATCTTTGGAGTGTTTCTCTGTTTTTTGCCATGTGACATCCTGCAAATCTTTTTGATTGAAATATCTTATGACTGACAACATAATAACTGGTCACATAAATTACACTCACTTCCTTTCCATGCATGGTCACCACCATGTGTTTATAGGGGTGGAGTCTCTTTTTTAAAAAATCAACTGGTTCTTGTTAGTATACTATTGGAAATGATTGATTATATATACTCTTGTACCTTTAAAAATTTTTGAGGTGCCTTCTGCTTTTCCATTCTAACAGAGCGGGGCCTCCTTCTCCCCGAGTGGGTGCCGGGTGAGGTGAGGCGATCTCCCACAGAATGCTGGGTGAGTCACACTGTATAGATTAAAGTTCCTAAATTTGGAATGGTTATTATCAGGACAACTACATAGCTTCTGAATGGCGTGGACACTTTTTCCTTTCGCCTTGTTTGTTTAGTTGTGTTGTGTTCTAATTTCCGAAATACCATCATGCACTTCTTATTCTTTCCACTATTGTGCACTTTTCTTTTTTTCTTTAGGAGAGAAATGAATAATTGGATAATCACCAGAGAACATTTGGGCTCAAAGTATCTGGTAGGAGTAATCCATTATATCAATGCACTATTTCTAGTTTAATTTTCATGAATTGCAGTCGCTAATATCATCTGGTCCTGAAGAAAGCTTGGACGCATTGTCCATTCAAGCTGAAACATGTCGACCTTAATGCACTGCGCCATTATATAGTCATTTTTTCAAGACTATTAGGCGTTGTTTTTAAACTTTAACCCTGGGACAATACTTAATAAACACATTTTTTGTCCCAGTAGCCAATTTTATTTACACTTCACTTTTTCACTAGCACTGCACTCCATCAGTACTACTTGTGAAACACTGTGGTCTGGAAGAGTATTTTCAAAATCCATCTCTGCATCATCACCAGGTGCGTTGGGTGAGATCTGGATTTATGATATGCATCCCACATGACGATATTCCACCATAAGGGTGGGCTGATGGGTATTTTTCTAACCCAGTGTTATCATAGTGGTGACATGTTGGTCTCACGGTCTTTTTTGCGCAACACAACACACGAACAGCCTTGTGGACCAGGTAACTCTTCTTTGTTTTTTCAGTAGTCCCTTCCCCCACCTGGTATTCAGTAGTATAGAGTTGCTGAAAGTGTTCCAAAAAAATCTGTGGAATCTCATCACTATTAGAAACTTCTGCTCTGGTCTTGGGGTTAATCACTTTCAAAACCAAAGCTGCTTCTTGTTTGGTTTTTGTGGAGCTGGCCAGCATTTTGCCGACCATCTGGCTATCTTCATAGACCTTTTGTTGGTAGGATTAGGAGCTGCTGATCTCTTCTAAAACAAAAAAAAATCTCTCAGGGCCTTTCTAGCCTTATCCAATTGATGTGTATGTGCCCGGATCTTCTGGGCATATGCCCTTTCCGCTGCCCCCTGTAGCTCAGCTATTTTGAGCCTCCGAGCCATAGACTTAGCTGCTGAAAAGGAAATTATTTGCCCTCGAGCAGCGACCTTAAAACTTCCCCAAACAGCGAAGGGTGCAGCCATCCCCTCATTCATCCTAAAATACTTGGAGATCCATGCTCTAAAACTCTCAACCCATTCTTGATCTTGGAGAAGGAGGCGATCCATCTGCCACCTGGGTCGCTCCCTTCTCCCCTCAAACAGTTCAAACTCGAGCCCTACTGTTGACGGTTCATGCCTAAGAGACAATGAAGGGTGTTTGAGAGCAGCTTTTGCTGTGTGTACCATTTTGGGGGTGGTCGAAGCTGCCTGTTTGAACAGAGAATATTCTGCTCAGGTGGCTGAAATTATTGCTCTGATATGTGCCTGTGCCATTGCAGATGGAGTTTGAGTGACTATCTATACGGACAGCCTATATGGGTTTGGAGTGGTTCACGATTTTGGACAGTTATGGTTTCAAAGGGGATTTTTAACATGATCAAGATCCCCTATCCATAATGGAGAATATGTACGTCAATTATTGGAAGCCTCACAGAGACCCAAAGTAATAGCTGTAGTTAAATGTGCAGCCCATGGGAGGGGAGAATATTTTGTCACCAAGGGTAATAACTATGCTGCCGAAGTAGCTCAATTTTGTGCACTACATGTTTGTGTTTTCAATGCAGAGTATGTAGGCGAAAGCACAGACGAGACCAAGCTCAGCATGTTGTTAGCTGTGGCCAATACATGAGGTTAAGCGGCTCCAGGATGAGGTCTTAGAGGAGGAAGCTGCATGATGGGTTACAGCAGGATGTGAAAAGAGAGATGATGGTATTTGGGTATTGACAGATGAAAGGGCAGTGCTACCTAACTGTTTATTGAACCCAATGACAAGGCAGATTCACAGAGCAGTTCATCTTGAAAGAGATGTCATGGTGTGAGTCTTTAGGCAAACATGGTTAAACCCCCGATTTCGTGTGCATGCTGAAGCAGTCTACCACAGGTGTGTTACATGTCAACAAATGAATGTGGGAAAAAGAACTGTGGTTGCGATGAGGCACATTGGAAGATCAGGAGGTCCTTTAAATAGGATACAATTGGACTTTATTGAGATGTCGAGAGGCAATAGGCTGAGCTATGTTTTGGTGGTGGTGCATATCTTTTCACATTGGGTTGAGGCATATCCAACTAGACGATGTGACAGTCTCACAGTGGCGGAATTGCTCTTAAGGGAACTCATACCGGGGTTTGGATTTCCGACCTCGGTGGAGACAGATAGAGTAACACACTTCCATAATGAAATCATGAAATTATTGTGTACAGCTTTGAAAATTTATCAGAGACTGCATTGTAGCTACAGGCCTGAGGCTTCTGGTCTTGTGGAACAGATAAACAGCACAATCAAGAAGAGGGTGTCAAAGGTGTGTTCAGCAACTTCATTGAAATGGCCAGATGCGTTGCCATTGGTGTTAATGAGTCTGCGTAATACTCCTGATAGGACAGGGCTCTCGCCCCACAAAATATTGATGGGAAGAGCTATGTGACTGCCTATGGTACCAGCTACAGCATTGATAAACATCACAGATGATTTGGTTATGAATTATTGTAAGGCAGTGGTTCCCAAAATTCTTTGACCCACAGCTCCCTTGACCTATTAGCCATTGGCTACGACTCCCCAGATGTACCTTTTGTTTGATGGGTGGGGGTATGTAAGCCCAGCCTCTGAAGTTCTTACATTTTTCAACCTGAAAATATTTGTGATGAAGCCGATGCAGGTATTATAATCATAGATGATGTAACAGATTAAAAATATAACAATTATTTAATAGAAACTGTGCTTGGTTATGTCAGAAATAATACTGCATATGGAATTTTTTGGAACAATTTTTTGTTTTAAAAGATTGCCTTTAAAGAGAGGGGCTCATTCCTAGAAACCAAGTGGAGGGGCAGATGGACGGGTGACTAAATAAATGATTCTCATTGGCACCTTTTGCGAGATTATGTTAATGTGCCAATGCATCCCAGCTGGAGTAAAGTGAACATAGAGTAGTACAGTTATGCATTAATTAGTCATGCAGTTCAACGCAAGCATTCAAGTGGACATAATAGATACACTTAAAAAGCCAAAAGCACTAGTTAGCAATAATATAGAATAGCCGCATCTTTCATTAACAATTTTTCTTTTTGTCCTGAAAAAGACAAAAAGGAAATGGTTGTAGCTTTCTAACTTTCTGTATATGTGCATAAAATTGTTTTTTTTAATACTGTTGAAAAGCATGTAGAAACTGTTTTAATAAATTGACAAGCTGTCTAATTATTACATGGTACATAGGAAGGGGATCCCCGCTGGAAAGGGAGTTGTGTTAACAAACCAACAAATTATAATTTATACACTTTCATAAAGAATGATTTCAAGGGGAGGAAAGGTTCAGTCTAGGTACCATAATTTATTAGCAATACCTAAATAGTAACATAATCAAAACGATTTTGTAAAAAGCCCCAAAATGGAAGGGGGAAGGGGAGGGGGAGTGCTTTCGGGAGTGTGAAGGAGGAATAAACACAGTTGAAAAAACAAGTGACAGGTACAGTAATTTCCAACAATTTCAAATTAAATACAAATACATAAGCCCGGGAGTCAGGGCACACAATGATGACTAAATGACCAAAAAAACTTTCAACGGACACACAGTCAATCTGAGGCTGTAAAGGGCTTGTGCCAGAAGTTTCAAGGGAAAGCCGTCGACGTTTCGACCCCTGTGCGTAGGCTAGGTTCAGTCCTTAAGTGGGGTCTTCATCAGGACAAGGACAAGGGAGAGTGAGGGGCAACCATGGAGTCGTGGCCCAACTGGGCTCAGGACGTGGATTGAGGATGGACTGTGCCATGGAGGACAACCTTTAATTTAACCGTGAGTACAGCAACTGTTTTCACAATTTCCCCACATGAAAAATTATTTGAGTGTTGCATTTCCTGCCAGTCAGACCTTTGTGCTTACAAAACTGTAAAGTTAGGCACCCAGCTGGCTTCTAAGAGTCTGTGCAGGAATATTCAGGCCTGTGATTTATGCTCATGGTTCAGTGGTTCCCAATCTGTTTGCGGCGCCTCTAGCTTGATTTGATGGCGCACCAGGGTGCCACGGTGCACAGATTGGGAACCACTGTTGCAAGGGACTGGGTGATATGGTTAATTCTGTGTCCCACCAGGTCGAGTCTGTGACTGCATCCACCTCGAGAGACCTGCTGCATGATCTTAACCCTCGTGATTGGGTGCTTGTCCAAAAGCACGTGAGGAAGAGCTGCCTTGATGCTCGCTAGCGAGGACCATATCAGGTGCTTCTGGTCACAAGTACAGCTGTGAAGTGTGGAGAATTGCCAAACTGGATCCACGCTTCACATACTCACAGAGTCCCAGAACCTGTTGAGGACACAACTCCTCTTGTTCCCAGAAATGCAATCGAGAGTGCCACAGAAACAGAACAAACAGGTAGATCATGAGACCTCTTGGTGAGGTGGAATAATCAACCGAGCAAGAAAGAATAAACCAAACAGCTCCCAAGGTGAATGCAGACTCAGAGATAGACAACATTGTGGAGATGAACTTTGAACCAGAGCAGAGTGAACAGCCTGATGCAGAAGGATAAGATCAAGAGGAAGAGAGAAGAGCAGATGCTGCAGCAGCAAGGTTGCCAACAAAGAAGGAAAGGCTGAACATAAGGCTTGCATCTGAGAAAAATCTCGCTCCGATTCCTGAAACATCTGAATTCGATCAAAGTCAAACCAAAGAAAGAACGGATGGTCTAAGACGATCCAAAATGTAGAGTACAATCTCGAAAGTACGCATCTCCTGAGTGGACATATCTGGCTGCAGATGCAGAGACAGGAGAGATCCAGGAGGTTGGGGACCGGCACAGTGAGTCACGGAGAGAGCACTCTGACAATTGACATTAAGTTAATAGTCCCTGGAGTGGAGGCCTTCGGAATTTTGACTCTGAAAGTTCCCGATCCACCAAGACTGAGTGGGTCACGCTTTTTGATTTCCCTACCTTTGGTCGACAGCCAACCGCGCAAGAAATGGGAGAAATTTGTGCTGAAATACTACAGCTTGTTCTTGCTATGCTTGGATCTAATATCATAAATGATGAAGACTGAACTGTAAAAGAAATCATATTAGCCTTAAAAAGAAGATAACCTAGCCCCAAGAGGAGAAGATTTAAAATTAGGGACTTTCACTGGAACAAAGAATAGAGGGTTAGGGCTGACTACGTCTCTTCAATAGGTTTAGTATCATTGAACTGAACATTGCAAAAATCAAATGAAAAGGAAAATAAAAAGACATTGTAAATAACTAAAATAAGCAGGATAAATATTAACAGAGACTTTGTTGAATTCAAATCAAAACAGTGATTCAAAATGGAGTCCGAGAAGTCAGAACGCAAGCAGAAATGCATAATTGGTACCCTTATCGTTGTGGTGCTTATTGTCATAACTGTGGAGATTGTTACATCTTTGATTGGGTCTCACAATGCTGAAAAGAATGACGTGACATCTACCCCAACTACCGTAGACGTAGGAGAGGGTGCATCTGCCAAGGATAGAGATATGATATGGGAAACTAGTTGGATGCTACATGTAGAATTGTCAAAAGGAGATTTTAAGCTGAATGCACATGATCGTTTGTTGTATGAATATGTAGATACAATGGAAGCGAAAGATTGTTATGTGTGTATGCAATTACCAGCATCAGTAGAAGAGGGCATCCAATATCATCACTTACCTTTGACTTATGGCATCACATGCAGTGTGTTGCTGAGCATGTTTTATAGTAAGGCCCATTTTGAGTACTATTTCTCAAATTATGATGTGATACTCTCAGAAGTTCCAGTCCTGAAGTACATGAATAAATATGATTATTCTAAGGAGGTAGAGAGGATATCTACATATTTCGTGCCTACTATCACTTTAGATACATCATATGCTCATAGACACAATTTGATTAGCATGTTGACTGATATTGAAAAGAAATTTGTTGGTCAGATAGAAGATCGGCATAATCAGACCCTATTTAGACCTGACCCTATGGACACAGGAAGAATTACATCATAAGGCATCCGGATGGTCTGGTCCATTAGCTTTGGGCTTTAAGCAAAAAGGAAAGTTATGCATTAGACACCCATCAACTTATTATGACAAAATATTTGTGGGTGAGAGTGATTGTGAACACATTTTCTTAATCGAACAGGCAATACGAAAAGCGTTGTTGGATAAATTAACCACAGTACCAAATGTGTATTTTGTGTGTGGAAAAAGTGCTATGTGAAATTGCCCTAGAATTGGTATTGTACTTGTTATTTAGCTGTGGTATTTCCTAAAATCTTTCGTGTAGATGATCTATGGCCCTTAGAGGGAAAAAGCGTTCACAGGGGAAAACGTGGTGCAAGTTCTGGAGAAATTATTGGAGATGTATTTGGAGCTATGATACCAAGTGTGGTTGTGATCTTGAATGGTGTGAAAATTAGAAAGCTGGCAACAATAGTGGATAAACTCTCTGTGAATACGGCCCAAATTTTGTTACTTGTTGATGGGGGGATGGTCTCGATAATCAGCGAATATAGGTACATAAAAATCAATACAGTGCCATATCATAGCACAAAATAGCACTACCAGAAAATGAGATGCATCTGTTTTTAGCATAACTTAGGTAACTTTGTCACATAATTTGGTTCCCCATGTCGCACAATCCTAGTAGCTATGTCAATGGTAAAGCTCTGAAGAGTGGTTTGGTCACTGTCATGTGTAATAAGAGTAACTGGCAGTAAATCAGTGAATATTTAACTACCATGCTGTGACTTAAAAGTTGTACAATAGCAAAAGGAGGGACCACCATCTTCTGTCTTTCACCCAAAATGAAACAGTGCACATTAAAAAGACGTAGGGGTAGGGCAAAATCAGTCCTTGGCAAGTCTGTAGTGCCAGTCATGGGACAGACTCCATCTAACCCTACTTGCCTACTAGCTGTCTCCATCATCTTGTAAAATTTGAACAGTGGTGGCTCCTCCGCTAAGGCGGAGGAGCGTCGCCCCACTGCTTTTAAGTAGTGTCACGAAAGGAAAAATAAAATGATGGTGCTGCAGCTTTGGGGTTGGGACTGGTGATTTACACTCCCTAGTGTGCACATGAATGTTTGGCCAGCCCACTTAGGCCGGCCAAATATTCATTCGCACTTAGCATGTTTCCCATGCAGGGTGCGTTACAGTCTGACAAGAGAAAATGCCCAGCCTCCCATTCTCTGGCTGAGCACTGATCCACAGCACTTAGACTAATCACAACGCTGCATTGCAGCATTGTGATTGGCGATTAGGAGTATGCGAGCCAACTGTATCCTGCTACCTGCCCTGGAAGTGGTAGAAGGGGACCAAGAGGAGGAGGTGGCGGCGAAGGCAGCCGGCAGCGGCAGACAAGTAAATGTACATTTTAATACAGACAGGTCACACTCCAACATAAAAGGTGAACAGGTTAATGTAAAATACAGATTTGTATCCATTCACACTGGGAAAATACTTCCAGGATCAAATACATCTGTTACATTACACCAGCCAAATTAGAGCCAGCCACTGTAAGTGGTAGCTCAAGGTCAATAGAGGCAGAATTAGTATAAAGATCTAGCACATGCTTTAATAGGCATCTGGAAACAGATGTTGTTTCAGCTCCTTCACTTATGCAACAGTTCAAATACGGCCTTCCATCCAATCACCTTTCTTGTTTTTCTCCCTCCTCGGTTCCTCTATCCTTAGTCCTCTTGTGAGTTTGGTGCTCAACTTGTGCTGTTTAGTGTTGTCTCCCTTTTCGTAGACCACTCTTGGGCAGAATTCCAAGACTACCTGGGGGCTAGTCACAGGCAACCTCTGCACCGGGTAAGTTATATGTTGAAATAATTAAGAGAAGTCAAAAGTACATTATTCTAGTGTTTTCCTTACTTATTTTGCTCTTTTCTTCAAGGTGGGGAAGTAGCTGTACTTTGGTTATCTTTGAAGAAATGGTGCCCCTATCTTTTGTCCCACCATTCCATCTAGAGTCTTTCAATCAACCACCCGGAGGAGCGAGTTTTTCTCTCTCTTCTACACCTTTCCCCCATCCATGGGGGTCTGGAGTTATCGTGTACACGAGGTAAGTTGATATGTAGGGGAGGAGTAGTTTAGCTTCAACATCCTCAGTCTACATACCATAGGGTTCTGACAGTTTTCTTTCTGGCTGATACAGCTCTCTTTCTCTTAAAGATCTTCCAAACTGTCCCCCCTTCAGGAGAGAAATTCCAACAGCAATCAGGCCGGCCTACTTAGGGTCTGGACTCCTTTGTTCCTGTAGGTCATCAAAAGACCAGCTTTCTCAATCCTCCGAGCAGTTTTATGGACCAGAAACTCAGTGTAAATCTGGAGGCACAGCTCTATAGTCCTTCATGAGTTAGGTGAAACTGGAAAGTATTTCAACAAGCAGGCAGTTTTTTCTTCTTCTCTGTTCTGATCTGCTTTCCACTAAGTTAGGTTGCAGCCATTTTTAAAAAGGGAACTCAGCTGTAATTTGAGACAATCTCTGACCTAGTCAAGTTAAAGTTTGCACACAGTGTTCACCAAGGTTTTACTCCGATGTGTCCATGTTTCTGTCTTACAATCAGACCCCCCAGGATTTAGCGGCATGGATTAGCAAATTTAGCGGCACAAAAATGGAAATTTAGCGGCACAAATATGGAAATTTAGCGGCAATTTTGCTGCATTTTATTTGGCCATTTTTCCTACAACAAAGGGCTCAATAGCGTGGAGAGTGAGTAGCTGTCAAGCAGGGCATAGATCTGAGATTAGCAGAATGCCAAAAGGGTAAATAATGATAAGCCCGTAACAGTACAGTTAACATATCTCTCAATGCGACTCCTGCAGAAAATTCCGGCCTGTAATTGCTAGCGTCTAGGATGCAATTATAGTGGGTCGCATTAAATAAGGAGAATTAAATTCATCCGATTTTGTACAACTGCCGGCTGAACCTCGGGGCTGCAGAGCACGGTATTCTTATTACACTCTTTACTTACTATCCCTATTCCAGTTTGCGCAACAGTAGGGAAGGTGTTGGAATTAATTTCCAATACCTCAGCGCCCCCTACAGAAAGTCGTTGTGATGACTTGCAATGTAAATGCATCGCATACTAACAACGCAGTTGTTTTAACGACTGTGTTGTAATAGTAATGCGATGTAATGACAGCATTGTAAACGCTGTTTCCAGTCACTGTTGCTCTCTTGTCTTTGTCTCTCTTTCTCTCTCTCTCTCTTTTTTCTTTGTCTTTCTCTCTCATTCTCTCTCTTGTTCTTTCTCTCTCTGTCTCTCTCTACCTCCCTAACTTTCCCTCTCTCTCTCTCTGGCTCTCATTACCTCCTTCTTTCTTTCTCTTTCTCTCTCTCTCTCTCTCTCGCTTTCTTTCTTTCTCTCTCTTGCCTGCGGAGGTAAATCCATGGAGCTGGAGACAGAGGCTGCAGCCCTGGACCTTGATAAAGCGGCCTCCAGTGACCCCATCTGTCACCGGCCCTTCCTTAAACTCTTTCTGCCTCCCAATTCTCCCTCTCTTAGTTGTGTTTTGCCGCTTTTAGCTCCTCTATCTTCCTACCTGTTTCACTTTTTCCACTGTCCCATTCAGCTTCTGTTTCTCATGCCCCCTCCTTTCTGTGCCTCATTCACTCATCCTCTCTCTCACACACACATGCACACACATCTTTCTTTCCTTATCGATATCTCTCTCATCAGCCCAGTCTCTTCTCCCCCATCCCTCTCTCTTTCCATCTTCGGATCTCTCTAGCACCCTGCCTCTCTAGTTCTCTCTTGTCGCCCTCTCTCCCTTCCTCGCCCTCTCTTCTCTCTCTAACTCTCATACTTTCGTTCTTCCAGACACTGTCTTTCTTCCCCTTCCTCTCTCGCCCTCTTTCTCGCGCATTCACCCTCCCTCTTTCTCTCCTGCTCACTCCTCTCTACTTTTCTCCACCTTTCACGTTCATTCGCCCAGTTTCTCTCACCTCCTACTGCCCTTTCCTTCTTTCCCACCTCTATGACTTCTTTGCTCACTCCCCCTCTCTTTCACCCCTTCTTTCTCGTCTCACCTGCCCCATACCCTCAGTTTTCATTCTTGCTCCCCCTCTTTACCTTTGCACTCCAGCTTTCACCTTTATCCTCCCATTTTGTCTGGAGTCTCCCACCGGGCCTGGCTGAGTCCCTGCAACACAACCTCGGTGTGCGGCGGGAACAGACAACTGACCTCGGCACGTGGCTGAATGGGAGTCACTGCTGGTGCAGACCCGATGAGATCGCGGCTGGGTGAGGAAGCTGGAGACCTTGGACTACCCCTGAGAGGCCTCATCATCTGGGCCACTATGGTTGAGCGATGCTGTGCTGGGGTTCCTGCAGGAGTTGGGCCCCTGAGCGACTGCTCCGAGGGGCATCCTTCATTAAGGTGCTGTGAGGGGCTTGATTCTGAGGCCGAGGATCTAGAGGTTGCAGCCCCTGGGCAGGCAGCAGGCCTCTGCCCTGAGTCAGAGGGAGCACTGTAAAGGAGTGACCGGCGCCAAGGCAACTACAGCGATTTACCCCTGATGAGTGAAAAGGCAGATAAGAACTGTGCAGCAATGATGGTCCCCAACTGTGAGTCCATGCTGGCGGGCGTGAATCAGCGTGGAGAGGCCCAGAGGCGACGCTGTTGAGCCACCTATATTACTTCAATGCGGTTAGGAGGAGGGCGCCTCGCACTGAGATCGCTGACAGAGGGGGACTCGGAGTCCATCCCCCATGAGGGGACGGCAAAATCTGGCAGCCAGTAATGTATTCTGCAAGACAATTGAGCTTGCTGAGTGCTGGAGTCGCCTGCCTGCCGGGGAGGGGGGGGGGGGGGGGGGTGCAACTGTACGCATAGAGATGTAACTAAGGAGCTGTCATGAAAGAGATTTGTGGGAGTGACTCGGGGACTCACTGGGAGATCAGGCTCCCTCACCTTCTATAGACAGACCCCCCAGGATATAGCGGCTTTTGTAAAAATGCTGCACGATTTCTACAAAAGTGCCGATTTAGCTGGCACTTTTGTAAAAATTGCGGCATTTTTACAAAAGTGCCGATTTCGCGGCAAACCACGAAATCGCGATATCCTGGAGGGTCTGTACAATGGCACCTCAATGTAAGAAAAGAAGTATCTTGGGCTATTGTTTCCTAAAATACACGCTTTAAGCTGATTTTGGATTTCTCTCCTCTTTCAAAGAATCTGACCAACGCCAGTTGAACCCTACCTCTTAAAAGTAAAAAAAAAAAAATGTCCATCCCATTTGCACACATCGGCTCCCATCATAGAAAAGTAAAGTCTCCTCTACGCCTGCAATGATCCTTCCTCTCAAAAGTGTTGTGTAATCTGTGTCCTGGAACGTGGCAGAACTGTCAAAGGGTCATTGTGCTCAGAAGACTTTGAAGTTTCTCAGTTGTCCACATGCTTCAGCGATGATGTGGGGTGAAACACAGCAATTATTTCTAGGCCTCGGAAGGCTCAGCTGGGGGGAAAGACATTAAGTCACCAGATCAGACTGATATAATGAAGAATATGGCAACTTCACCAACAAGTTATTGGTGCGCTGTAGATAATAAAAATTCAATGCCACAGATGATTTTTTAAACCTATATTACACGCAAATGTGCTGATTCATGAACTCAGTGTAGTGAATCTGTGTGGCATGAAGCTTACCTGCTCCCTACGCACCACCCCAGTTGCAATAGCTAACAAATTATTAACTACTATCTTGACCTGAAGGGGGACTAACTAGCATACTGTGAGCCCTTTGAACAGAAAAAAGTCAATAGACATTTCTGTGTCTGTGTTATGAAGAGCCGGTCCTCAAGGAATATCTCAACACTTCCATCAATAATGATAAACTTACCACACTAATATTGTCATGTCTGGGTCTACTCTGAACATTTTGTGCCCTGTATTCCAGAAACCTGATCCTTTTCACCATGTCTGTCACCGCCTTCTTCGGGTAAGTGATCTCAAACTAAACAGTGGCTAGTTTTGGCATTACTCTATCAATGAGGTTCCATTCCCAGCCCTCAGAACACCCACATCAATAACAACAAAGGCTTACTTGGTCTCCCACACAGATTTTATTTCCAGCACTGCAAACCGGATATATTTTAGTCTTCCACTGGTGCCATGGCTTTTTGTAGGAGCTCCCTGACCAGGCAATTATCATCTATCACAAGGAACAGCTTAGCCACTGAGGTTTTAGGCCCTGTGATTGCTGGGTTTTCGGTGCCTCCTTTAGTTTCTAGATCATAGCAACATTCAACCAGATTGAGACCAATAATCAAATAAAGCGTCTCACCTGGCAAAGGTTGACCTGGGTCTGTTCTAGATAAAAGTCATTGTGTTGTACAAAATACCTTCTCAATAAGACACCTTTAAAGCATCATATGATGTTTTTAAAGCAAGGTTGGGAATTAATGAACCAGAACCTCAAATAAATCCCATCAATTATTATCAATCTTTGGTGTTTAATTCCAGGACATGTTTCAGCAATCCATCAATAAGCCTTTGAAACAGTCTTCTCAGCACCCATTGCACAGGTAGTCACGAGCCTCTCCCGAAACAAATGCCTGATAAGGAAGATCGTCATCCAGGACATGGTATGGTCAATATTCTAGGCCCTAGGACTCCTCACAGCCAGCCTCCCCTCTGCTCTCACCTCTCATAGCAACCCAGGCCACTAGATCCATTAGGGTCAGCATCACATCGCAGCAGCTTTATAGCACGGTCCCCAACAAACCAGCATAACAGACAGAGGGCAGGCTCTCTCGTGTGTCCTTTACTTTTGATGTCATCACCTTTGACCTACCTGAATCTTCTCACATGTGCCAGCAGGCCCAGCTAAAATCTGCACCTCGGTCCAGTCTATCCAGCACAGAAGAGAGAAGCCACAGCACAATAATTCATTATGCTTTTGATGCCCTAAGTGTGAAGGGTATGCCCGGAAATGGGCTCCACACTCACTGTGCCATTGGATTCAAGCTAGCCTAGCTGATGAAGCTGTTGCAGACGAATCTAGGACTCTAGTTAATTTTCCCGATTTATGCCCTTATGTGGTTATATCAAATCATATCCTTATATAGCCATAAGGATCATACCCATATTAAGACATAGCCAATGCAGTCCAAATACGGCAAGACTACTCCCATAGACTCCTAGAAAGCACAACGCGTTCTTAAACAAACCAAGCCTCCAGCAGGAATTCCCCCTGCTTCTGTATTGATTTGTCCTAGAACTCCTAGAGTACTGAAAGAACTGCGAGTTCTTAGTGACGTCTTATGTCCAACCTTACTTCAAACACGGCACCTTCCAGGTATAAATATACCAGCATCTGCCCTAGCAAAACACACGGTGGTTTGGAGCAGATCGACTCTCTACTTGCCCGTCGCCCTGCTGCGAGTGAGTGCCGAAGAAAGCCGGCCCTCACATTGACGCACTGAGAGAGACGCTGCCTTTTCTCCTGCCGAGAAATCCAGCTCCAGTGTTTCCCTGTCACCCTTGCGGTTTGCTGGGAGATCGAGTCCTGAGAGAGAGATACAAGACCTCCTTCATTCTATAACCAAGGTATGGAGCTGATTAGACCCTTAGAGAATTCTTGATTCAGATTCTTCGCAGAAACTATCTTAACTCAAACTACATCTTATTATTCCGTCCCATATACTAGGCTTAGGTTAGGTACACCGGGGTAGGCGTATTTAGAAACATCAGTTGAGTACGTTTAGTCATTATTTTATCATTGTATGTATTTTATCCATTTTAAGTATCTTATGGCTTAGAAACCATATAAATGCTTTTACAGTATTATTTCATAATACTACTTTTACTGTATGCACTTTACTTTATGACAAGTATTGCAATTGTGGCAATTCACTTCTCTTGCATGAGAAAGAAGACTACTCAATAAATAACCACTTTTATTGAAAACGCCCGTCTCTCTGTTTCTCTCCACTTCTGGTGAAACTAAGCATGCACGATTGACTGAGTAAAATAGCTATCTATTGTTTCCGCGACTCTGGAGATATACACCTTTTTCTAGGGGAGCAAAGTTGTCATGTTTATGCGGTTGTCAGAAACTAATCTCTTCTTGTGAATTCAAGAAAGTTTCTAGTGACCTCTGAGCTAGCTGGCATTCATAATTAAGTCTAACATATTCAATAGAGACCTAGTCGACCTCAGTCCTACGTCTACACTGTCGTTTATGTTATTCCAATGCGCAGAGCCTATTGGGAATATAGGAACTACACTACAAAGGGTGATACCCCAAAATCGCTCCCAGGATGCTTGTTTCCAGTCCAGGGAGGACCTAGCTTGACAGTTCGGGTTGAACTATTCTTTTGGGTAGCAAGGTCAAGACTGATTTCAATATGACTGGGTCCAAACTGGGGTGGCGTGGTGAGCAAACAAATGATGGATTAAATGCATATCTGTGATTGGGGTGAATGTTTGATTTGTTCAGCATTTCGTCCATCATCTTGTCTTTTTGCTTGCACCACAGTAAGAAGCACAGGGCATCTCACAGATGGAAGCATGATTCCTCAGCCACCAGGTGTGGTTGCTGACATCCCCACTGTACAGGACCATGCCCCCCACCCATTCAAGCATGATGGGTGATCCGACTTCCGCCAATGTGTTTTGTCTAACGTTCCTTGGCAGGCAAATTTTTGACATATTTTTCTTAGTTGCCATTGTCCACACAGACACAAAGGAACCCCACCTTCTACGTGATTACTTAGACTCCAATATCAGCACACTGACAGCAGTCTACATTTCAGTTGTAGATAGTTGTAGACAGTTCAAATTAACTTGGGGCATTTGCCACAAAAGATTGCTGGATAATAATGGGGATATTGGTGCAGAGGACTTGGAAATCACATCTTGTTGGTCATATTGTTTGTTCGCCTACTGCTGCCACTGATTTTTAGGTCGAGCCTAGACAGCGCGTGCGCTGTCTGGAAGATCTGTTGTATGTACTTTGTGGGTTCTGAAGATCAGCCCGATGACTTCTCTGTTTCCTCCTTTGCTTAGGGACATTTCTGTCTGTTCAGCTGCCTCTATTAACTGTCTTGATAGAAAACGACCAGTATAGGACAGTAAACTACCAGCATTGCTTTCTGCTTTTTCAACTACCTCTAATTAACTGTCTTGATAGAAAACGAACAGTAGAGGTCAGTAAAATACCAGAATTGCTTTCTACTTAGGGACTTTCTTTTTTTTATTTTTCTGACAACTGCCTCTATTTAAATTTCTTGATAGAAAACAACCAGCAGAGGTCAGTAAAATACCAGAATCACTTTAGCATTCCCTAGATTCCAGGCCATAGAAACGTTTATTTAACGAGCACCCGTAAACGATAATATTTTTTTCAAATCTTGTATTTTCAGTGATATTACCGCAAAAGGGGCTGATTTTATATTAAAAACAGGGCTGTAGACAGTACAATTTCCGACTGAAAGGCAGTATTTTTCTCCATGTTTTAACATACCTGGTGTGTTCCGCAGTTTGGTGCTTACTTTCCCTCCATGTTAAAGAACAGTAGATGTTTCAGCACCCAGGCTAATGTGCTGCATAGCTAAATACTTATAAGGTCCTAAAGGCGAGACCGATTGCAATGCAAATGCTTGTTTTTTTTGTATCCTTTCTCACCAAACAATGGTAAAATGAAATTGGTGTTATTTTCTCAGCTCTAGTTATCTAGAATAGCCTTTTAAGCTGAATGACACTTTGAAAGACTGCCGCTAGTGGCAGCAACTTGCACACAACCCACCGTATAAGGCAGCCCATGTTAGCTTTGTAGTTCCAACTAGGAAAACATTGTATGTACTTTTAAGATTTAGACACTAAACGCCAGTGGATAGTTTTTAAATGCACATGTACAGCTAAACAAGGCCTTTCAAATGCAAAACCTGTTTTGCATTTCCTTTTCTGATCAAGGTTTGACTTATGCTGCCATATCGCTGTGATTAAATTCATGTTGCAGCTTTTTGTTCCTCATATAAGAGGAGAAAACTTTCTCTGCAGAATAGAGGTTGATCTCTGCACAGATTCCACCATATGTGCACAGATTACAAGTGATTTACAAAAGAGTGAAGTATATGAATGTGATTGCAACATGGTTTTCCAGTTTTAAAAAATGGCACAAACGGTTCGGAGCTATTTAGCAGGATCCAACTATCTAGAGGAGGCAATACCAGATATTCAGGGGAAGAAACCTGGGGATCCATGCAAAAACATGGATTTCCTACAGGGGTGAAGCAGTAAATCCTAGGAGTGGCTTAGTTTATCTTTATATTATTGCCCAAACTGATTACTTATTCCATGTTTCTGCTTGCTCTGGGCAGGCTGCAACTAGTGCTTTGTATGCACCTGCACAAACATTTATAAAAGATACAATTGTATATGTTTACAAGTAAGATACAATATCAATCCATAATAGGATATAATCACAGTGATTAGCAAACCATACTCTACCCACCATAATCAGATTTTGAGATAATCTGGTGCGGCTTTATTCACCTTTTTGTCTGGCCCAGCCTCAGTTGAGAAAGTGGCTCTCTTTTTTGTTGGTGCCACCCAGGTGCAAGTGGACAGGCAAAGGGAAAACATAGCACAATTTCATCATATATTAATTGTAAAGGAGACAATGCATACAGGTTAGATAAAACATAAACCAGAAGTTCTTATGACCTGCTAAGCAGATGAAAAGGGTGTTGTGTCATATCACAAGGAAGTCAAGAATATAGGAAGGGAAGTATTGTAGATATGCATAGCAGCTCTTGTGATGTATTTGTTAAACAATTAGTCACGGTGCCTTTCTATCCTAGAAAGGGTGCAGTACACGGTGTGATTCAAAGGCAGTGTCCAAAGGTCAATTCAGTAAAGAACTTATCGATATCGCAATCATGAGCAACATACCAATATTTCTGCGAATATTGTCTCATAGTGGTCGAAAAAGAAGTTAAAGTGTTGGTTATTCTGGAAGGGCAGACCCCACAATTTATTTTTCCCTAATAATTCATACACATTTCTTTCAATCTATTTGAAATACTGCCATGCAGCTGCGGCCCGTAGAGGGAGTTCCGGTGGGGCAGAAAGGCTGGGCGGGGCGGGAGAGGGGCAGGGTGGGGGGTGCTAAAAACGGGAATATGGATAATTGGAGGTAAGTAAACAATTTAATAAATAAAATGAATTTCGTAGTGCGCCCTGCATCACAAAATGCAGCACGCTCTACGAAATTCGTTTTATTTATTACATTGTTTAATTACCTCCAATTATCCATATTCCGGTTTTTAGCACCCCCACTAGTTTATTCTAGCATTTATATATATAACATTGTTTGTGGTGGTCACAGGGAAACTAGGTGATTTGCCCAGATTCACAGGAAGCTGAGCGGATTCCGAGACTCAAACCCAGTTCCCCAGCTCCAAATTCGGCAGCCCCTGACCGTAAGGCCACATCCTCCTCCTCTGCTTCTTTTACAGCCTCCCACAGGAAATCTCCACCAAGTTCATGCTGTTGTATTCCTCCCCCAAAATACGTAACTTGCATTGCATGGACGGCTTCTTGTGACCTAGACCAGAGTGTGCCTGGCACCAGTTTGGAGTGTGTGCTGTGGAAGAGTGCGGTATAAAACAATACATCGTTGTGTTGTTAAAGGTATCATGGATTTCCGTGCATGACAGATTATGGCAACACTCGCTTGCATCATTTCAAGGTCAATATTTAATTATAAAGGCAAAAACAACAGTTGATGGACAGAATGCAGAACAATGTCATACATTCACCCCAGTACAGAGATCTGGGCCTAAATCCATCGTTTTTTTGCACTCCACACCACCCCAGTTCAGACATGGCCATATGCAAATCAGCCTTGACCCTGTGCCTCATGGGAACAGTCCAGCCCGAACTGCCAAGCCATGTCTTTCCTGGACCGGAATCAAGCATCCTAGAGACCGGTTTCTGGCTATCAGCCTTCTTCAGCCAGGATATCTTGACTCCAGTGGTGTGGAGAGCATGGGACTCTCGTCTGAGCATACCCATCCCACTCGGGGTGACAAAGGCAAAAACAACAGTTGATGGACAGAATGCAGAACAATGTCATACATTCACCCCAGTACAGAGATCTGGGCCTAAATCCATCATTTTTTCCACTCCACACCACCCCAGTTCAGACATGGCCATATGCAAATCAGCAAGCAATCCGCAGCCTGCTCACTAGCTCGGAGCTTGGCTGGATTGGTCTTTGGCCCGCAGCTCGTGCACCGAAAAACCCACCTCGCACCACTCGAAACGCCAAGACCACCGCGGCTGTTGCGTGCCTTCCCATGACGGGCGCGACGACCACAGCGCTTGCGACAGCTTCGGCATCCCCCCTTTCCTCGTCAGGAGCAACGGACACAGAAGCGGTGCCTTCTGACATGGCGCCCCCTGGCACTGTGATTTCTTCAGCTTCGGAGTCCTCGGGGGCGGTGAACGGTGCCAGGAACAGCCCCTCTGCAGCTGCTGTGCCTGGAGTCAAGGGTGTGCATAAGGACACGCATAAGGACGCTGGAACCTTAGCAGCCGCCGGTAAGCCACTATTACGCCCCCCAACTTTGACCGTTTCTAGTACCTTATCCAAGAAAGCTGTTAAAAACATCGCTAAGCTAAAAGTAAAACCAGGGGGTTTAGCTGGAACTCTGACTGGAGGCAAGGGAAGTGAGGTCAGTGATGAGGCTGATTGTTTAACTCTCCCGGCGAGCTTAATTAGCGTAACTGCAGCAGTCATAGATGAAGCCACAGGAGCTGTAGCAAAGTCTCCAGCCGATAGCAAAATCTCAGCTACTATTCAGATGCAGCCTCATACAAGCTCTAACCTGTCACTATCCACAGAAGTATCAATAATAACCGAAGAGAGTTTGATGAATGATAGTGACTTGAACTTAGCTGCTAGTGGAAACTTGGTTGTTAGCGGACACTCAACCAATATGGTAACTGTCAGTGTATCGGGGCACGCAAAAGAAATGGCAATTGCAAACGAAACAACAAGCAACACAGCTTTAAGTGAGGACGCAGAAACTACTGGTACTGGGCTATCAAATAAAAAGGCTTGACATGCTTCTGAGGAGTTGGAAGAGGCTGACGGAGACCTGGGGTCTCAGGACGAACATGAAGTAGAAACGGAAGAAGAGACGGCTGACCCGTCTGAAACTTCAACGAGATCCCTGGCGACTAGAAGGTGCAAATCGAAAATCAAGCCCAAGACTAAAAGAGGGGGAAAGACTAATACCACCCTAAATCGACTGATCACAAATAATACCTCGGCCACTAAGAGAATCCTTATTGATAAAAGTCCTCTTAGGAAATGGATAGAGGCGAAGGGGCTCGTAAAGAGTATGACACTAAGGTTATCCGGGACAAGTCCTACGGACCCTGACCCCATCTCGGGTCTCCTAGACTGCTCTGCTTCCCCGGAGAACAACGCTTCATGTGAACTCCTTAACACAGCATCAAATGCATTAAACGCAGCACCCGAGCAAGACACGACGCTTCTGTCTTTGTTACAATCCAAACCAATAATTCCATTAATATGTGGCTCGCCGGTGTCTACCAACTCAAAGACACTAACCATAGATGGAAAAGGGTGAAAAGGAGGAAGCGACACCAACCACTCGATTGTTGACAATAATGCCTTAACTCTGCCTATTATTCTAACTTCAGCAACCACAGTCTCTGCTATTACTGACATAAGTATTCTATCTCGAGATCCAGAAGAAGAAGATAAACAAGAGCCGAATTCTTCTCAATTGGACACTATTCTTCAAATACTAACCAATCAACGTACAGAAGCACAAGAACATTATTTACAACTGCGGGAGGATAATAACAAACTGCAGACCTCATTATTAGAACTGACCTCTAACTTTAGCGGGGTCTTGCAGGATATCGAAGAACTGCAGCACCGAGTAGTAGCTGTGGAAGAAGCAGCGTCTCATATGAATATAGTAGCAAACCAACATGACACTCAGATAACGACCCTTCAACTGAAAGTTGAAGATTTGGAAAATCGGCAGAGAAGATCTAATTTGAGACTTTTTGGGGTACTGGAAGGATCAGAAGGCTCAGACCCCAGGGCCTTTCTTGTTGGTTTACTTCAAAAAGCCTTCCCAGACTTAGCAGATTGGGACTGGGACTCTCAAATCCAGCGGGCACACCGCTTACCCTTAATCCAAAAGAACAAATAGAGTAAATTCCCACGTCCCTTTCTTATTTTTTTGGGTAATTTTCTATTAAGACAGGCTGTTTGGCAGAAAGCACAACCTAATGCCTCTATAACTATAGAGAATCTGTCTCTGTTTGTTCGCTCAGATCTTAGCAAAGCCACTATGGACAGACGTTGGGAACTGCGCAAACTGATCGACCCAATTAAAGTATGGGGGGGCAAGTCTTCCTCCAGGAGCCAGCACGCCTAAAAGTTATCAAAGGCGGGCTTACACATTTCTTTAATGATACTAGGGAAGCTGAGCAATTTTTATCTGGCTTAAGCAAAAGTTAGACTTTAGACTTTAACTATCATAATATTTAATATTATTAATATTTAATATTTAGCTAGAGAAGTGTGGCTCAGGGGTTAGAGGCGGCAGACCCGGAAGCTGAAATCGGCCCTGGACCAGGGTTCAATTCCCCGCCTCGGCGGGTCTTGGGCTAAAAAATTCCACGGACTCGATCATTCTCGCTCCGGTGCCTTCTCGACTCACGGGTTCACACTCTGCGACTCTGGGCAATAGCTTGCTTAATCTCCACAACGGCCCCTTGCGGCGGGATGCCTGGCTTTCACCTTGTGGATACCCTGCCGAGGTTATCTCACAGGGGAATACCAGGACGGGTTCCCTAAGCAAGCACCGGGAAACCCACTGCAGGTAGCTGTGCGCTATACAAGCTCAAAACATTTAACATTTACATATTTACATTAACTATGCTGATACAATAGTTGTTGAAAACAAGTCTTAGTTGGCGATGGGCTTTCTCTCTTCTTCTGCTCCTTAGGAAAAGCAACTCTTAAGTGACTCTATTTGAAAAGAGGGAGGGAGGGGGAAAAATTCAAAAGGAAAAAAAAACACTTCAGAGGTGGGGGTGGTGGGGTCTCTCAGGCAGTCTGCTGCAGTCGCTGCCCCTTCAACGGCAGCAGAAGCTGGAGGGTGGTCCCTTCCCGTTGTGGGTGGGTGACAGGGGGGTGGGTGCTTTCTGTTCTCCGGCAGGGTGGGGTAAAAAACTGCAAAAAGGTGTTCACAACTTGAGGGGGAGACATCCTACTAAAGATAAAAATATAAGCAAATTTCTATATTTGTGTGGCTTAAGAAAAATTTCCACTTGGTGTTTCATTATGTTGGTTTTCTTTTTTTTAAATGCATAAAATAAAGTGTCTTGCTTGGAACGTCGCAGGGCTTAACAGTAAAAATAAAAGACGTCTCGTGTCGGAAGAATTGAGACTGTATGACCCTCATCTTATACTGTTGTCTGAAACGCATGTAGCAGGAAAGGACAAAAAATTACTTTGTCAACTAGACTATGATATTGTCAGCTGTTCTACCTTTGGGGCTTCAATCAGAGGGGTGGCAATACTTAAAGACAAACGATTCAGGGCAGAAACTCTACAAACTGTTCATGATAAAGATGGTAGACGGATCATCACTCAAATGAACATTGAAAATCATAAATATGTTATCTGTGCGGTGTATGGCTCAAACCAGGATGAACCCAGGGTTTTTGACGATTTAAATATAAAACTTTTAGATTGGGATGGGGAACTCATCATAATGGGGGATTTTAATTGTATCATGGACTATCAGCTAGATACTACTAGGCCTGGGAGTTTTTCTAATATTCTAAAAACTAAAACACCAAACCACCATGTATTTTTCTAATTTTAACAGATATCACATCCAATATAAAGAAGTGGTCTCTCTTCCAACATCAAAACGTGTACAACCTTCTCAAAAAGAGTACAGTGGAAGGTCATTGCGATATTCTTTCTCTGCATAGGTAAGATATTCTCTGCATAGGTAAGATATTATCTGGAAGAAACTAAAGAACTAATAAAGAACTTAGATACATGGATAGCGAGCAGCTACCAAAATAGGCCACTAGATTATGATTGTCAGAATCAACAGGTTTAATATATCAACAAATACAAGATTTAGAGGGAGATACTTCCTTAGTTCATTTCCATTATGTACTATAGGAATAGATTAGAACTTGGCTTCACCAATAGGAATGCCCCCCTTTTTTCAAAATAGTCGTTAGGGAAAACCCACTTACTGTGTAAAACCATAAATAGTGATAATAAATGCATTCTGCGGTCTCTACGATTCTGTACTATCACTTATATGCATCATACAAGCCTGGCTAAGAAAATGTTCTCTTTGATATCTTTTTTCTTTTTTGAGCTAATGCCTAACATGTGTTTATTAGATATATATATATAAAAAATTGTCAGCAGACTGTTATAAAAATTTGTGTAAATTGTTGGTTAGCTTTGGTCAGTAAAAAAACAAGAGTTGCTGTATGTAACTTAGAAAATGTCGACCATACTTTTATCTAAAATGTGTTCTATTTTATTTAGAAAAAATTGGCTGCACATTCTAAAGTCCTGATGAAGACAAAAGATTGTCGAAACGCGTTGACACAGCCCAAGTATAACAAAATCTGAAGGAATATTCTTAGAATCAATTTTTAATGAATTCGCTTTTATGTTTTGCTTTTAATAATGTATCAGAATTGCCATTTACTATCAATGTATTAATTTACTGACTATATTCATCATGTATACACAGTAACATTTTCTAAACCACTTATTATGCTTTTTTATCAAGGGTATCGAAATTAAAGATAGATTTTTGACATCATAACAGTCTGTTGTACTAATTGTTTTTTATCATTTTTGTGTGTTATCTCATGTTGTTATTAAAATGTGTTACGAACTAGCCAGTTCCTTGTAGCTTAAATCTGCCTGGGTGTATACCGTTTCAAAAATTGTTGTTTCCCTGACCCAGGAGTAGATCCTAACAGGGGGTCCCTGATACCTACCTAAGTGGCAATACTTAAAGACAAACGATTCAGGGCAGAAACTCTACAAACTGTTCATGATAAAGATGGTAGACGGATCATCACTCAAATGAACATTGAAAATCATAAATATGTTATCTGTGCGGTGTATGGCTCAAACCAGGATGAACCCAGGGTTTTTGACGATTTAAATATAAAACTTTTAGATTGGGATGGGGAACTCATCATAATGGGGGATTTTAATTGTATCATGGACTATCAGCTAGATACTACTAGGCCTGGGAGTTTTCAGCGGATGCGTAAAACTAGAGCCTCAATTCTAGACTTATGTCATACACATAACCTTAAAGATGCTCGGCGATATTTACATTTACACACTTCTGGCTACACATATTACGCTGCACCCATAATCTCTGTTCTCGGCTGGACATGGCTCTTGTCAACGCTAAATTACTGAACACTAGCCTAATGGAGGTATGCCCTCGAATCTCTTCAGATCATAATTCCATAATACTGACCTTTGATACTCCACATATTCGTACATGTCCTAGACCATTTTCTTTTCCCAGATACTTAACATCAGATTCTGTTTATATCTCACAGTTAAAAAATCACCTCACTGAATTTATAGAAATCAATCAGAACTCTGCCACATGTAATACGGTCTGGGACACATGCAAGGCAAGCATTTGAGGATTCACGCAGGGATACGTGCTTAGACAAAACTCCGAGCGACGCAAACTTAGTGAATCCCTGATTTCCAGCATAGTTGCCCAGGAAGCACAGCTAGCCACTGCATTACGGGTAAACTCGCCAGAGGTAGTAGAGATAGGCCTTAAACTAAGTCAATTAAAATCTGAAACTAAAACAAAGTTTATTAAAAAAAACATCGCTAATATACACAAATACAAGATTGATCAATATGAGGGTGGGGATAAAATTGGCAAAATGTTAGCGTATAAAGTGGCTGAAGACAGAGCTAGCACCATAATCACAAACATTCGAGGCTCTGACAATAAGCTACACGATCAGCCGCATGATATACTGGAACAATTTGTGGACTTTTATAGGACTTTGTATACTCCCGAATTTATTCCGAACAAAGCTACCATACAGAACTATTTAGATGAGACTTTAACAACTTTACTTAACTCTTCGGAAATAGATTCACTGTCTGCAAATATTACAGGGCGAGATTTACGCCAAGCCATTGCCGCTTTACCGATAGGAAAAGCCGCAGGGGAAGATACCATCCCTTTAGAGATATACAAAATCTGTCTAGAGGAACTAGTACTCTTATTACTACAGGTCATTCAATCCATTGGGGTGACGGGGAAGACCCCCAAGTCATGGAATAGAGCTAAAATAATTTCCTTCCTCAAAAAGGGCAAACTAAAGGAAGAGAGGGGGTCATACAGACCCATCTCTCTGATCAACACCGACGCAAAAATATTTACGAAAATTTTAGCTACTAGGCTAGCTCCTCTTATGCCCAAAATAGTTAATCCGCAGCAAAACGGATTTGTTACTGGGAGAGACACTACCACTCATGTTAACATGGCCATAACAGCGTTTGACATGGCTGAGATTGAGTCCACCCCACTCGCCATGATTCTGCTGGATGCCGAAAAGGCTTTTGACCGAGTGGGGTGGGACTACCTCTGGCACGTTATGACCAAAATGGGGTTTAGCGGACATTTCTTAAAATGGATAAAGGCATTATATGATAACCCCTCAGCCCATGTTAGCTATGGGGGACGGACTTCCACAGATTTTATGATTTCTCGAGGTACTCGTCAAGGTTGCCCCCTATCACCTTTATTATTTGCCCTCTCACTTGAACCATTTTTACATTCTCTTCAAGCACAACTTAGAATTGTTCCTTTCAAGTCCAACAAACAAATACTGAAAATGACGGCATATGCCGACGATATCGCCATCTATTCTTCTGACATTATTGAGGCACTACAAGGGATTAACACTGAGGCTCTTAAATTCGGCAAAGTATCAGGCTATAAGCTAAATACAAATAAAACGCAAATCATAGCTAACTACACACCAGCGATAAAAGTCCCTGAGATCTGTAAAATTGCCACTTACCTAGGTGTCAAAATTACATCTAATATACGAGAAATAAACAATCTTAACTATAATGAATTAATCAAATCTACTACCGTACTGTTAAAAAATGGCACAGATTGCCTCTGAACTTAATTGGCAGAATCAATCTTATTAAAATGAAGGTACTACCCAAATTTATTTACGTCTTTCGATCCATTCCATTAGCACTAAATAACTCTTTTTTCAAGCAACTAGACGGAATATTTAGCAGCTTTATCTGGGGGTACAAAAAAGCTAGAAGGTCGCTGAAATTCCTAAAAAACAGCATAGATAAGGGAGGTCTAAATTTCCCCGACGATAAATTGTATTTTTGGTCTTCATTTTTTAGACGCCTCCGGTCTCTGTTACATACTGAGGACACTTTTTTCCATCCATTGTTTTATGTTAAAATCTGACTCAAAAATGTTTTTACTCCGAGCGAACGACCCTAACTACTACAAGAGGGTGAAATTTACTACTGCCAAAGATATTATTAGGATATGGGTTAACATTCTTTCTTACTGCAATACATCCTTTTACCATCCGAAATTGCAGTTATGGGGTAACCCGGGTCTCCCGGGGATTTTCCACGATGGCATGGCCCTTAGATGGTCTGCTCAGGGAATTAAGGTTCTGGGAGACTTATACGGCGCACAAGGGTTTTTAGATTATCATACACTTCAAACTCTGTATAACTTGACGGAAACAATGGGATTTAAATATTTACAAATACATAATTTTTTAATAAGGAAGAATCAAATACACAACATTTTAGATTGTGATATTTGGAATTATTTATATTCTACCAAAAATAAATCTTTGATAAGTGAGGCCTACAAACACCTTTGTGCTCTTAAAACCGACGACTGTCAAAAATTAGCTGAAAAATGGAGTAAAAAAATTGGCTTAAATATAACTCCCAAACAAATATCATGCTCCCTATCTAATATTAATAATTCCGTACGATCGTCCAGCTTAAGGTTGCAGCAGTTTCGAACCACATGTATGTTATACTACACATCGGAAAACATCTCTAAGTGGTCCCTTAATAACATCCAAGGCGATCGTACCAAATGCCCTAAATGTTCCGCTTACGCAGCAGACTTAGGACACATGCTGTTTTCCTGCCCAACTTTAAAAGATTTTTTGGGGGAAATACTCAAAGTCTTGGAAATTAAGAAAATCTTCTTACCCTCTCTTACAGTACCAACAATATTACTTGACATTCATCCTGTTTCCCTCCCCCAATCCGCCTTGATAACGATTCTTATTTCTTGTGCTAAACTTACATTGGCTAGAGCTTGGATCTGTCCCAAACCCCCTAACATCTGGGAATGGTGGTCACTAATTAATGAAATTCACTCTATGGAGTTAGGGCTCGCAAAACTTAGAGGAGCTCGCTTAATAAAAAAATTCGAGAAAATTTAGGGTAACTTTTTCTGAAGACTATTTGGTTACTTAACTTTTCTGTTGGATATATATTTCGTTGCTGTTGATAACCATATTTTTACTGTTTTTGCTTATTGATTTTTTTTGTATAAATACTTGATATATGTTGTAATGTGGTCCAAGTGGAAAACGAAATATATTTTCGTTAGGGAGCAAGCTACATTTATTTTGTAAACAATTGTTTTCTTATTATATGTATATAGTTATGTCTTCCTAAACAATTTGGGAATAAAAAATCTTTCAAAAAAAAAAAAAGGAAGTTATAGAAGGCCCGTACAATAATTTTAAAACACCAATGTTGCACCAACCAAGTGAGTGCAGCAAGTGAAACTGACTCTCTCCTGCTCCAGTAGTCAACGCACAGACAGTCATGCCAGTGTACATGTAGCTTAAGTAAGCGATGCAGACACTACCGTGTCAGTTTGTACACTACCCCAGATATGGAGCATGCATTGCCATGCCACATTCCACATGTAGTTATGCTACTTTCTGCATTATGCCAGTATGAAAAAACCTGCTTTGCCATACCACCTCTCAAGTTGCCCCACTCTCCTATGCCACATACCTCTGATCTACTTCTACATTGACCCAGTCAATTGGTGGGGGTTAGCTGTCTGTGGCATTGAGACTGTTGACCTGCGACATTACTTCTACATTTTTGGTCAGTTTATTAAATATTTTAATCTATTACTAGCAAACGTGAGCCTCGTTCGTGAACTATGTGACGTATACTTTAGACCTCACTGGAGGGATAGTCCGGAGCCTAAATCCAGTTTTAAAATTTCAGATTTTAAATTTTAATGAGGAATAATTCCAGTCAATCCGGGTACCGAACCCATGACCTTGACGCTATTAGTAAGAAGCTCTAACCAACCAAGCTAACTCTAGCAGCAGCCATGAATAGCATAACACACAGTACAAGGGGAAACCAGAGTCCCGAAGAAGCTCACCACGCACAGCTTTTAATTAGTGTCTTTGTTCTTCAACACTGGCTGCAGCACCGATGTTATATTAATTATGTAAGTAAGCCAGCATTGTTTATTCTGTAGTTGAAGCGCAAAGCGAAATATACAAGGATCGACTTTAAAGTATGAAACTGAATGACAATGTTTTTTTTGAAGAGGCATACAGCGCTAACCGGTTTCCCCCACGGAACAGGGCAGGCGCATCCTGTGCCGAAACATTCCAGTCCTTGAGAAAGCGTTTGCGGGGGCTCAAACCTATCAGCCGACCCCAGGTTGAAGATCTATGGCTCAGTGATCATGCGCACAGTGAAAGCCCCTATGAGTCACCTGCATGGACACAACACCCGCGCAGAGCACACACAGCACCACGGCCCATGGCTCACCTTTTAGCCCCAGCCAGCGTCATGCCAACACCCGTGCTCCGTGCTGGAATGACGTTGTCCCCGCTCGGCACAGTTCTCCCGGAAACGCCGATCGGCTCCCGACTTCTTTTGGGCTCTCTCTCTGACTCTTCCCATGCCGCACACCCCGACCCAGCTGCGCCGCCCCCATTCTTTGGGAAACTCCACGTGTGGCCACGTCCTGCGACGATCGCAAAGACCTGCAAGGGAAAAAAAAACAAGAAAAAGAAAACAGCCTCCTAGAGGCTTTGAGGGGCAGGCCGTGGCGCGCTGAGTCAAAGAGGCAGACTCCTGCGCTCCACTGCCTTTTAACCCCTCTTTGGCCAGGCAGGATCTAACTGGCCTGGCCTTTGCTCCATAGTGACCCGGAAGTGATTCAATCACTTATGGGTCACTCCGGGACCCGGGATCCAATCTCCGCTGTGGCGCGCCTGCCGCGTCATGGTGACTCGATGAGGGCGCGCCGCAACAGCCATTGGGGGTAGCGGTTGGGGCCGGTGCGCCCCGCCATACCTGCAGCGGGGATCGATGACGGCCCGCCTTTCCTATTATTGGTTTCAGAGAATAAACTTTCCTAAAATCGCACTCAGGCACATGTGCGAAAAATCACTATGAGGAGAATGAATGGAAAATAAACAGAAGGGATTGCACTGACTGTAGCGTGGGAGAAAGGAACAGAGAAATGGAAGAAAATCCATTCTTGCTGGAGAAGCTTAGCTTCAGGAGTTCAAAGTGAAGGGAGCAACTATGGCAGATCATGGGTTTGTGGCCCGAGAGGTACTTTGTCTATGTTCATTTCAGGGGAAACACATTTGCACGTTGCAGAAAGGCACTTAGAGGTCACTTAAGAGAAACTGTCATAGAAGAACAGGATATTTCTCAGACCTATCTAGTTTCTCATTCCAAGATTTTAACATTTTGGCACTAGGGAATGGCAGGACTCCCTTTGGCTTCACCCGTCTCGTGAAATTATTCATTTTAATGTGGAAAAATTGGACTAACTATACAAATTGACTTTTTTCTGGGTCTTAATGTCTTAATTCAATTCTAGGGGACGGCTCACTCTGTCATAAGATGCCAAACCTTATATAAGGCTCTTGGACTGCATGACTCGAAGCTGCAAGACTTTGGAAGTTTCTTCAACAGCATGACTGCTATGACCATAATGAGACTTTCCTTTGTGGATCTAAATCCTCATAATCGACCTTAAAGATACGTTTGTTTTATATGTAGGGTTCTTGGGAGGACTTCTATAGACAGGTTTTACTCTTGAATGGCTGCTTAAGGGGTGTTAGTAAAAACTGTCTGTCACCCCAGGACAGTTAATGGCAGTGTCTCACCACAACGCAACTAAGGGTTGTGTGTCCCCCTAGTGACTAGGGGGAGACACAACCCTTAGTTGCACAAGGGCGACATACAACCTTTAATTGGACTATGGCCTAGTCCAATTAAAGGTTGTATGTCACCCTTGTGCAATTAACGGTCGTGTGTCATCCTAGTGCAGTTAAAAGTTGTGTCTCACCTCAGATAGGGCTTTTGTGTCACCTTAGTGCAGTTAACAGTCATCAGTCACATTAATGCTTTTAGGGTTGTGTGTCACCCTAATCCTATTACAGATGAGTGCCAACTTGGCCAGTTAAGGGTTGTGTGTCATACTAGTGCAATTAAGGGCTGAGTGTCACCCTAGAACAGGTAAGGGTTGTATAGTATCTTAGTGCAGTTAAGGGTTTTGTGTCACCCTAGTGCAGCTAAAGGTTATGTGCCGACCTATTGCAGCTATGGCTTGAGTGTCACCTTGGTGCAACTAAGGGTTGTGTGCCGCCATAGCGCAGTTAAGGGTTGTATGTCACCGTAGTGGATCACTGACATAATAGAGAATGACAAAATATCGACCCACCAAAATATCGAGGTAAAAATATAGAATGCCAAAATATCGACCTCCTATCTCCAAACAGGTAAGTACAAAAATATTGAATCAAAAATATTGATGTAAAAAATATAGTTAGTCAAAATATCTAATTTTTTTAATGCTTTAAATTAATTAAAAACTAAAGAAATAATAAATATAATGAACTTAAACATACTTAAAATACTTAAATAACCTTAAAATTAATGAATAATTAATATAAGTAAAAAAAACATACAAATTGATTTGGTAATACATATATATATATAAATGTAATATTAATAAAAAAATTACAATATTTTTACTGTAGGATAGCGGAAAGGGTAACATTTGAGTGCAACAGTAGAGAAAGCGTTGGATAGCGTAGGGGTAAAAATTACTATTCCCACTCCAGATAGTGCAACAGTAGGGAAAGCGTTGGATAGCGTAGGGGTAAAAATTACTATTCCCACTCCAGTGTGTGCAACAGTAGGGAAAGCATTGGATACCAGGAGGGTAAAAATTACTATTCCCACTCCAGTGAGGGCAACAGTAGGGACAGTAAATACTTCATATATAGATAAAAATAAAATAAATAATAATACCAATCACAAATTATCACTGACATAATAGAGAATGACAAAATATCGACCCACCAAAATATCGAGGTAAAAATATAGAATGCCAAAATATCGACCTCCTATCTCCAAACAGGTAAGTACAAAAATATTGAATACAAAATATTGATGTAAAAAATATAGTTAGTCAAAATATCTAATTTTTTTAAATGCTTTAAATTAATTAAAAACTAATGAAATAATAAATATAATGAACTTAAACATACTTAAAATACTTAAATAACCTTAAAATTAATAAATAATTAATGTAAGTAAAAAAAACATTCAAATTGATTTGTTAATACATATATATATATAAATGTAATATTAATAAAAAAATTACAATATTTTTACCGTAGGGTAGCGGAAAGGGTAACATTTGAGTGCAACAGTAGAGAAAGCGTTGGATAGCGTAGGGGTAAAAATTACTATTCCCACTCCAGATAGTGCAACAGTAGGGAAAGCGTTGGATAGCGTAGGGGTAAAAAATACTATTCCAACTCCAGAGAGTGCAACAGTAGGGAAAGCGCTGGATAGCGTAGGGGTAAAAATTACTATTCCCACTCCAGAGAGTGCAACAGTAGGGAAAGTGTTGGATAGCGTAGTGGTAAAAAATACTATTCCCACTCCAGAGAGTGAACTAGTAGGGAAAGGGTTGCATAGCGTAGAGGTAAAAATTACTATTCCCACTCCAGAGAGTGCAACAGTAGGGAAAGCGTTGGATAGAGTAGGGGTAAAAATTACTATTCCCACTCCAGAGAGTGCAACAGTAGGGAAAGCTTGAATAGCGGAGGGGTAAAAATTACTATTCCAACTCCGGAGAGTGCAACAGTAGGAAAAGCGCTAGATAGCGTAGGGGTAAAAATTACTATTCCCACTCCACAGAGTGCAACAGTAGGGAAAGCGTTGGATAGCCTAGAGGTAAAAATTACTATTCCCACTCCAGAGAGTGCAACAGTAGGGAAAGCACTGGATAGCGTAGGGGTAAAAATTACTATTCCCACTCCACAGAGTACAACAGTAGGAAAAGCGTTGGATAGCGTAGGGGTAATAATTACTATTCCCAATCCAAAGAGTGCAACAATAGTGAAAACGTTGGATAGCGTAGGGGTAAAACTTACTATTCCCACTCCAGAGAGTGCAACAGTAGGGAAAGCGTTGGATAGCGTAGGGGTACAAATTACTATTCCCACTCCAGAGAGTGCAACAGTAGGGAAAGCGTTGGATAGTTAAGGGGTAAAAATTACTATTCCCACTCCAGAGAGTGCAACAGTAGGGAAAGCGTTGGATAGCGTAGGGGTAAAAATTACTAATCCCACTCCAGAAAGTGCAACAGTAGGGAAAGCGTTGAAAAGCGTAGGGATACAAATTACAATTCCCACTCCAGAGAGTGCAACAGTAGGGAAAGCGTTGGATAGCGTAGGGCTAAAAATTACTATTCCCACTCCAGTGTGTGCAACAGTAGGGAAAGCATTGGATACCAGGAGGGTAAAAATTACTATTCCCACTCCAGTGAGGGCAACAGTAGGGACAGTAAATACTTCATATATAAATAAAAATAAAATAAATAATAATACCAATCACAAATCATTTAAAATACTTAACACTTTTATATATTATATTCATTAATCAATTAAAAATGCAAATAAAAATTAAATAATTACCTACTAATACAAATTATTTAACAATTAACAATAAATGAATTAACAATTAGAAAATAATAAAAAATTTGATAACATAAAAAAATAATTAAAAAATAGAACTACTTACAATTACATTACTCCCCACCCTATTCCCCAATAAACTCACAACCCACTACAGACTAAATTAATAAAATTAACATAATTATCAATTAATAAATTATTTAAAAACAATTACCCATTTTATTTTAATTAATTACCAATTAATAATTAATTAATTATTTTACAAGAAATACAAATAAACAAATTAACATATTTAAATATTTATAATTAAATAACTTCCCACCCTATTCCCCTATAAACCCACAACCCGCTACTGCAAATAAATTACTAAAATTAACATATTTATCAATTACTCTAATCATTTTAATTAATTACCAATTATATTTAAATTAATTACCAATTAATAATTAATTAATAATTAATTCAAAATGTTACCAATAAATAAATTAACATATTTAATTAATTATAATTAAATTACTTCCCACCCCATTCCCCTATAAACCCACAACCCGCTACAGAAAATAAATTACTAAAATTACCATAATTATCAATTAATCAATTAATTAAAAATAATTACCAATTATATTTTAATTAATTACCAATTAATAATTAATTAACAATTAATTCAAAATAAATACCAATAAATAAATTAACATATTTAATTAATTATAATTAAATTACATCCCACCCTATTCCCCTATAAACCCACAACCCGCTACAGAATTATATTACGCGAAAATTAAATACCTTAAAAATAATTCGTTAATATAAATTATAAAATAAATATACACTTTTCAAACATATACTAACATAAAATACACTTTAAAAATTGATATTAACTTACTTACCTCAAATTCGATATTTTGTTAGTCTATATTCTGTCCATTCTATATTTTTGTAGTCTATATTCTGTCCATTCTATATTTTTGGTCTATATTCTGTCCATTCGATATTATGTCCATTCTATATTTTTAAATCGATATTAATGCTATCCTATTCGATATTTGTGTAGTCTATATTCTGTCCAGTCGATATTGAGTCCATTCTATATTCTTTAATCGATATTAATGCAAATCGATAATAAAAACTCGATATTTTGACTGTATACACACCGTAGTCCAATTAGTAGTTTTGTGTGGTAAGTGTGTGTAATATCCTTTTATTAACATTTACATATTTTGCAGTTGCTTGCTTTCCCGTCCACTATACCCGTAGTTTTTCCCTGCATGCAAAATAATACCTTGCTTCTATGATTTTAGAAAATAAGACTTTGCGAAATAACTTGCCTCCAAAACAAAATAACTTTTATTTTCTCTCTCACTCTCATTTCCTTGTCCTCAAAATAGGTAGATCCCATCTAGAAGTCAGCGCTTTATCACAAGTTCATTCTTCGCATAGCTTTTCCTTAAAGCAGACTTAACACTTTCAATAGAAAGTTGTACAAAATTACACTTGAGTGCAAAATGATAAAAATGGAGATGATAGAGTTTTGTGTGTCATTGCATTTACTTAGAACTTTGCACCGTTGCATACATTTTTGTATTTTTAATTCGAAATGCATGATAGTTGTAAGAAAAATACTGAGCTGTACACCACTTATCAGAAGATAATCTATTTCTCCAATAGAAGCAACAGAGAAGGGTGATAGAAAAAATCACCAAGCAGAACACATAGTTGGAACATTTTTTGTAAAGGGAGTTTTAAAAAACGTAGTAAACCTCTACCATCCTTTGATTAGGAGACGTCATTCATGAGCAAAGAGTTTGGTAGGAGAAAGTTCCTCAGCTCCTTTATGCTTATGTTCCTTCAAACTAAAACCAGAACTTTATCTTTTTCAAACCAACCCACTGTAATAATGCAATGTGTTCAAGTATCTTTAAGTAAAATTCTTAATTTATTGTAAAGTACATGTCGCAATTTACAAAACGTGACATACTGAAACACGTTAGTAAAGACATATTAATAATAAAACACTGCATTTGTTTCAAATTACCATCATTGCACAATATTTCAATGGATTAAAGGGCTAAAAAAAACCTTGAAAATACCTCATTATGGACCAGGGGCCTGATGTACAACCGTTTTTACTGGTAGCCAATAGGAAATCAGCCCGTTTGCAACTGCTAAATGGGTTGTAGCATTTACCAAACCTATTTTGCAAGTCAGTAACCTGTTACGACCCCCCAAATAGGTTTTGCAAGTCGCTATTAGGAAGGAGAATGCCAAGGGCGTCTCTTCCTAATAGCAAGTCGCAGGGGCATATAAGATAGTTTTGTGGCCACATGTGCGATTGCGAAACAATTGCAATTAGCACCTATTTTAAGTTGGTGGTAAGCCAGTAGCTAACAGGAATTGATCCTTAGGTGTGATCTCTTCCCCTTTGTGAATGGCAGCAAAAAGGTCAGGCATTGTTCCCACGGACCACTTCCTGCTTTTAAAAAATGAAACTGAAACCTTTAATTTGAATTTTTTAAATGCATAGCAGTTACTTTTAAGGAAAATAGTTTGCATTTAAAAACAAGCCTTTGCAATGCAATAGGTTTCACATTACCAAAAGTTTGAGATAATAGCATTGCAAATAATAATGCAACGCCAATAGCTCAAACTTTCAGTAATGCAAGACCTATTGCATTGCAAATGCCTGTTCTCGCTCCAGACACAGCCGCCATCTCAGAATAAGGAATTCAACCGAAGTCGGCTCGGTTTCAATTTGGATTGGCAAGTTTAAAATAGAAGCTGTTGCTGCTTTTAATAAGTGAATGAGATAAAGACTATATTGAAATAACTTGGCAATTCAACTGTTTCTTCACTTGTTACACGTCCCAACCATATTGCTCTTCCCTAATTAATTTTGTTAGATGTACAACTACTGATAAGGTCCTCCTACTTCACTACGGGAGCGTTTCTATGCTTTACTCTTGTTTTATCAACTTTAAAGCTGCATTTAACAGCGTCCCCAGAGGCTCAGTGTGTGCCAAACCTCAGGATTGGGCCCTGCCAGATTATCTACTGGGAGCAATTGTGCGGCTGTACTCTAACACCTGGATGCAGGTCAACCTGGAGGACGGCACACGCATCTCAAGGATAATTTACACAAATCTGTGCCTGAAACAAGGCTGTATTCTTGCCGCTGCTCTTCAATTAACATATCGCAAACCTGTCAGAGATCCTAGATAAAGCCAACTGTTATCCTTTCAAGCTGGGAGGTCAGCGTAAGAAACATCTGCTCAATGTGGATGACCCTGTGCTGTTAAGTCTAACCAGAATCAGCATTCAGCACCAACTCTTCTGTCTGCACAATTACACCATCAGAAACAGTCTTGAAATAAACTACAAGAAAACAATGACAGTCATCTGTAATGTAAACACACGGTATTTTGAAGGTGTCACTTTATTCCTTGTAAATACGACACACCGGGTAGAGCGCTCCGGTCACCAGCTCAAATCATGGACAGCTGCAACTGTCCTCATCAACTGTCAACTAACTGTCAGATGGCAGAGTACAAACACCATCTGACGTAATGTATGCAAATGCAGAGTCGCGCGGAAGGGACGGGAACAAGGAGGGGACAATTGCGAGAGGGAAAGTTACAACCGTAACACATCTCCTTCCGAAGGGAAAGAGGAGAACACAAGTAAACAAAAACATGTAACAGTTAGTCAAACATGCTCCTAGTAATACATGAGTCTGTCCACAAAAGGACATGTAGGAACGGGTAAGTGGTTACTTCCCAGTTGTCAACATTTGTGGTTATTCCACTACGGACTTCTAGTTATCTTCAGTTCCAAATTTCACTGGTGGTGTTACTGTAAACGAGGTTCATTTGTTCCATGAAGGCCAATGCAATGTCCAGACCTTCCTCCAACGTGGATGAATGAACTTCATAGGAGGATGCTGAAGAGTCTTCTGATCCCCTGAACTCGTCCTCACCCGCAACACCAATATGCATCCAGTCAGCTCCTAAGTTAACTTCATGGGTGGGCATTGTACTGGTTTGTGTGCTTCTTTACTCTCCTCCTCTGACTCCTCATAGTCTAACCAGACCCAGCAGTCCATTTTACTATTGTTCTCCACACTACTCCATCCAGGTGAGTGATAGTAGCTTTAAGATCCTTTTTCTTGGGTAGTTTCTTGGGCCAGACCCCACTGCGTCTACGCCTTCTAATACAACAAGTCTCTTTCTCATTGTCATCATCGGTGTCTGGTCTTGACCATCCTCCTGCGTCATTTCTCTTGTCGTGATCAGTACCAGAGCCACTGGTATATTTCTTTTCAATAAGTTCCACACCATTAGTACAAGTCTCATCAAAGACCTGTCCTTCCTCCAGTTTCATCAAGCGACTACCGCAGAAGGATGCCGTTGAGTCTTCTAGGCCGTAGAACTCATATTCTCTCCTGTATTCTATTAGCACACTCTTCTTCCCTAACACAAATTTATTTAGTGGACATTGTAAGAGTTCCTGTGCTTCCATAATCTCATTCTCCAACTTTTCACTATATAACCCTTGATAATACTCCCCTTTGTTGTCACACTTAGACTCAACATAACTCAGACCATCTTCCCCTTGCTGGTCAATGTCATCAGCATATTCCTCTCTTGTTTTAGTCTTGGGCTCAGCCAATGTGGTTCCATGCCGCTCTTCCCTAAAGTTTAGACGGTTAGACTTACAAACTTCCTCCTCTTTACCTTTTGTTTGTGTTACCATACACTTTCCTTTACTTTCAAATCCATCTTTTTTTACTATTTCTTCTTCACCGTTTTTTCTCTTGTATTCTTTGCTTATATTCCTTTTGTCGTCCATTCCTTGGTATGTTTCTTTTTTTGTTTTGAATTTGTCCATAGCTGCTTCTTTTTTCCATTTCTTTCTCCTTGCAGCTCCTTTCTTAGCTGCCACTACCTTGGATGGTGGTGTTCTTGCATTTAACAACTCATACTTTGCTATTTGTGTACCGTTGTTTAGCGCCAGCCCACGTATGTGTTCATTTTTTTTTTGATTTAGCGTTATTCTTAATTTTTCCTGGTCCTTCCACCCTAGTAGGGTGGGTCCATTTTCTGAGATGTATATTGTACTCCTTGTACTTCTCTTCTTGTAGCTCAATTTCAACTCTCTGCATCCTATTAAGTTAATGTCCTCGCCTGTGTACGTTTTCAGGGATATGTTGGCCTCTTTTAATTCTTTTCCAAGTGTTTCAGCTAATTTTCCTTTCCATATACTTGTGCTAACTATAGTATAATGTGACCCTGAATCAGCGATTATATTTATTTCTACTCCACCTATGTTGATGGTACACTCTTGGTTTATTTTACTTATGTTCACCTCCTCTTTGTTATTCGTTTCTTCCTTGAAAACATTGTATTTTTTTTTATCAACAGACGTCACTTGCTTATAATGATCATCTAATTTTTCCATAACTTCCTCAAATTCATTCCTTTCTGCTACCTCAGGGACTTTATTTTCAATATTATCGTACACTTTTCTCCCACCTGTACCTAACCTTTGTAACAATATGGATAAGTAATTGTAAAAATATTCTTTCCACTCTTCCCATTTTGCTGTAGTTGTACCATCCCTTTCCACAAATGGCACAGGTTGCAGTAAACTGTTTATTTTGTTTTTATCCATGTTTATTTTAGCTATGGATCCAATTTTACTTAGATTTCTTTTTATTCTTACTCTTTTATTATTTTTTTTGAAATCCGATTTAAACTTGTCTAATTTTCTTATCTTTTTTTTTTTTGCAAAGGATACTTTGTTTTACTCATCCAGTAAGCTTCGTTCTTAGCGATGTTATCCGCGTTGCAAACAATAGGTGATCCGTGTAGTTTAGTCAAGTCTCTCACAATTCCATCCAGAGCGATGTCGTAACACGCTTAAGAGTTCAGTATGATATACACTCGTGGTTCCCTTAGATGATATCTTTTCTCCTTAACCTTTACTTGAGTATTTAGATATTCGTTTTACAAACAGTTTTCATGTACATGAAGTTTTTTTAATTCTCACGTAGTTCTATTTTCGCTCTAAGACTTGACTCATTGCATTGTTTTTTCCCCTTCAGTGCGTGCGCTTAAAGCTTAAGGCTTCTGAATTTTTAGAGATCTTATACTTATTTATAATTAGTCACAGTCCACAAGTTTTAACTTAGCTTCCTTCTTAGCTATTATACTCCATGTATTATTGTTATTTAGTTATGTTCCTTGTTTATATTTTCCTTTTCCTCAAACGTAATACTGGTGCTTATAGATTTCAATTTCCTTTCAATAATGTCCGTGCGTTTAATTAGCTTCACGACACGGTGACATTCAAACTCAAAATGGCTCTTTCACGCCGTTACGCAATCACGTTAGCTCCTGAGTGAACGTTGAAGTTCTGAGGAGATCACGCCTCACACGCTTAATGTGCTGCCTCAGATCAATTTCAATTGCGGGTTCCAGAGGTATAACTCGTTACCTGCTCCGCTCACTACTCCACCACACGGCTTCGCAGATTTACCTCATAAGCCACGCGTAGGATTAGTTTAACTGCGCGGTGACTTTCATTTTCAAAATGGCCCCATGACGCCAGTATATATTCAATTTACTTCTTGGACGAACGCTGTTGTACTGGGGAGATCACACTTCACACGCTAGCACGCTGCTTAAGATCAACTTCAAACGCGGTTCCAGAGATATAACTTGTTCCCTGCACCGCTCAAAACTCCTCCTCCCAGCTTCCAAGGCTCACCTTATGAACTTGCGCAGATTCCAGTGTTCATCTACTTCGGGTCTTACTTTTCTTTACATTTCATTTTCACGAGAACGCCCAAAGTTCAATTAGTATTCACCGGTCATATTAATCCGCTCGAAGTCCAAGGTTCATTTTATCAACTCACTCATATATCAACTTGCCGGAATTCACGGAGGCTGCTCTTTTTCCTCAACTCAATCGTTCTTCATGTATGAAAATCCACGCTTCACGATGCCGTCTTACTCCTTGTCTCATCATCTAAAATATTCATTAAGTTGTGGGTTCTCCGGTGTGCCGTCCTCGTCGCCAAATTTGTAATGTAAACACACGGTATTTTGAAGGTGTCACTTTATTCCTTGTAAATACGACACACCGGGTAGAGCGCTCCGGTCACCAGCTCAAATCAAGGACAGCTGCAACTGTCCTCATCAACTGTCAACTAACTGTCAGATGGCAGAGTACAAACACCATCTGACGTAATGTATGCAAATGCAGAGTCGCGCGGAAGGGACGGGAACAAGGAGGGGACAATTGCGAGAGGGAAAGTTACAACCGTAACATCATCTTTGGTCAGAAATTGGCTATTTGCAGCTGGTGGCACCTAAAGGAGGGAACTGCTTTTGACAGCTCTGAGTACAAATACATGGGCATCATTCTGGACAGTCAATGGTTGTTTTAATGACACCTTCACACCCTGAGGAAGAAAGGCATTATCCTCATACTTGCCCTTACAAAACATGTCCAGAATCTCAATGGTCCATGTGACGAAATGCAAAGGTCACCCCGCCCTGTCTTATGGAAGTTAAATCATTGTGGACATTGAGGCTCGCCTGCTGAATAAGATTACCACAAAGACCTACAAAGCTCCACTGAGTTTCCCAAAGAAGCATCACCAGCACAAGTAAGGCTTGAGTTTAATGTAACAAAGAAATCCTGGGCTAGAAGTAGTGCCTTTTTACCTTTTTGTCATAGGCTCAGGCTCACCCGCCAGATTTGACCAGCCTACTTTGGTGAGTCTTAGTCATCTCATGATCCTACCTTAATGACCATCTTCAAGACAAGCTTAACCGAGTCTCGCTCTCAGAAGCTTGGGAAAAAATATCTTCCACCATCTGCATTAAAAAAACTTGCAGTGACGACAGCAAAAAGGCTATCAAGGCTGGATGACCTGGGAACGACGAGCAAGCGTTCGCATGCTAGGGCAGTGGTTAATTCTTTCACCCTTTGGATCCAGCAGAAATATATTACCTGCAGGATCCTGATGGACAAAGAAGAAACAGCCGCCCTCATCCTCCTGGACCTATCAGCAGCCTTCGACACAGTCTGCCACTGAACCCTATCAGCACGCCTCCACGATGCCGGAATTCAAGAGAAGGCCCAGGCCTGGACCACATCCTTCCTCTCGGGCAGAACCTAGAGTGTCCGCCTCTCACCCTTCCGCTCAAAAACCACCGAGATCATCTGCGGCGTCCCACAAGGATCCTCCCTCAGCCCGACGCTGTTCAATATCTACATGGCAGCGCTCGCCCACGTCGCACGTCAACATAACCTCAACATCATCTCCTACGCCGACGACACTCAGCTGATCATATCCCTCACCGAAGACCCCCACATCGCCAAAGCCAACCTCCACAGAGGAATGAAGGCCGTAGCCGACTGGATGAAGGACAGCAGACTGAAACTGAACTCAGACAAAACGGAAGTCCACATTCTCGGACCCACCCCATCAGCCTGGGATGACTCTTGGTGGCCCGCATCGCTAGGCACAGCCCCGGAACCCACAGACCACTCACACAACCTGGGGGTCATCCTCGACTCCACCCTCTCCATGACAAGGCAAGTCAACGCTGTCTCCGCGTCCTGCTTCAACACCCTCCGAATGCTCCGCAGGGTCTTCAAATGGATACCCCCCGACACGAGAAAAAACGTCACCCACGCCCTCGTCACCAGCAGACTCAACTATGGGAATGCCCTCCACTCAGGAACAACAACCAAGCTCCTGAGACAACTACAACGAATCCAGAACGCCTCAGCACGACTGATCCTCGACGTTCCCCGACGCAGCCACATCACACCCCACCTGAGAGGCCTACACTGGCTCCCAGTCAACAAGAGGCTCACCTTCAAGATCCTCATTCACGCACACAAGGCACTACACAACACCGGACCTACTTACCTCAACAACCGACTCAGCTTCCACACCCCCACCGAAGCCTCCGCTCAGCCAACCTCGCCCTTGCCACAGTTCCTCGCATTCGGAAATCCACTGCCGGCGGCAGATCCTTCTCCTACCTCACTGCCAAGACCTGGAACACTCTCCCCACCAGCTTACGACAGACCCAGGACCTGCTGGCCTTCAGAAGACTTCTCAAGACCTGGCTCTTCGATCAGTAGCAGCCCCCCCTACCACCTTGAGACCCTCACGGGTATGTAGCGCGCTTTAGAAATGCAGTGATTGATTGATTGATTGCACATACCCGCTGTGGCTCAAAGCAAGATTTCCAGCTCTCACACTGGGGGAATGGAACAGGGGGCCAGAGCCACGCATTGGCAGATATCAGTAGCTCAAAGCGCATTGTGCGCCTCTGCAGCCTGACATGGAAACTATCATTCACATTTTCTGCATCTGCCCCTCGCTGCTTTATCTAAGAAAAAACTTCCACCATCAAGAGTTTATACGCTTGGGAGTTCGCACTTGCCGGCAGGCTTTAATTGCCTGCCTAAATCCAGTGAACACCATCTTAAATGTTAAACAACCAAATTCCTCCTGGTGGCAGAGACAAAACTGAGGCCCACTTGTACCACCAACAACTTAGAGTGGGGGTCCTAAACTTGCTTCAGCTTGTTACAGTTTCCATCAAACATCTGAAGGCTTTCATGGGCACTACATGGCTGTTGTTGCAACATGCGCAGAGTGCAATCACCAGCTTGAGCATTCCATTACACAGCTGCTACTCAACTCATCTGAACCCAACAGTCTCCATTTTCATGTTGTGCTTTGCACCTTCTACTTGTTTGCCTAAATACGATCACTCTATGGAGTCCAACACCTGAAGCCACCGGGACCGCTTGGCTGCAGCTGCTGCCCTTTCATTTCCTCACACTTACCTAGGTGACAAAATAAATGAACACCTTGCGGAAAGCTTTGACTTGCCTGATGACCTACTCTGGGGCAAACTTGTGTCTATCTGAACAAATTAACATTTAACATTTTCCGGTGCTATTAGTACCAGTTTAACACTGACACCCAGCCCTGTCCTCGAGTCTTTACACCTTCCCCTGTGGACCCTGGGGGTCAATCTTAATGCGTTATCCACAGCTGTCCATGTCAATTTTTAATTTGTCTTGATTTATATTGAGGAGTCTAACTCTTTTCTAATTAAGGTTTAACTAATATTTCTGGGATTTCAGTAGTTCGTTTCATGATTTTAAAAAGTTTCTTCTGCTCTTTTCTTTTTTAACATGATATGCTTTTATAAACGTTTTAACTAATTGTACAATATATTTAAACTTAAACTGTCGCTGGGTCACATGACTGGGTGTAGTTGACAGTTGGGCTTTTCATTCTAGACAGCCACACACAATAAGGAGCTTAGGTGTGCCTGGATGGGCCATCACTGGCAGGATGGGAGCGAGGAGATGGGTAGAGCCTAAGCATGGGCGAATTTTGCGAATCTCGCGTTCGCGAATTTTGCGGATTTGCGAACTCGCAATTCGCAAAATCCGCGAATTCTTGCAAATTTGCGGATTTTTTTTTGTGTGTGTTTGCGCGGGTTTCTGCCAGTTCGCGAGGGTTTTGTACAATTTCGCAAACGCGAACTTACCTGTCGGGTCGCAAGTTTCGCGAACTTGTTGTTTCTACGTGTCCAGCCTGTTTGGGACACTCTTCTTCATCACTGCCACTCTCTGTCACCACTGCCACTCTCTGACTACTCATGCCACCCTCTGGCCCACCCATGCCACCCTCTGTTTCATCACAGCACCCTCTGGTTGTCCAGTCAGTGTACATTATTGTGGCAAAGCAAGCACACCTTCCCTGCCTCAAGTGACCTGAATTAATTTGGGGCTGATTAATGTGTCACAGAATATTTTTTTAGCTGGCACCTGCTTCCTTAGTGCTTCCTGATTAGTGATCTTTTGCACTTGCTAAGTGCTTTCATTGTTGCAAAATTAGTTACAACACCTGCCCTGCCCCAACTGACAATAATGAATTAGGGGCTGATTAATGGATTTGAACTTCCAGCCTGGCTCCTGCTTGTCTCCCTTAGCTGTAATTCAGGACCTTTGTGGCATATGTGTAACTATTCTGAGGTTCAGAGCAGGGTCACATAATAGTTGCAACTGGCAACTGAACTCTGGAGGGGCCCCTCAGGAAGCACTACAGGAAATGGCTACTAATGATGAGCCTGAACTTTTGAACCTGGTAAGTAGTTTCAGTTTTGCTAAGATCGTATTTCTGCAATTTTGCGCTTATTCGCGGGGCGCGAAGTTGTACTGGGAAGCCGCGAACTCACGCGAACAGTGCGAGCAAGCCATAAAATCCGCTGCTCGCGGATTTGCGGATTTTGCGGGAGATTCGCGAATCTCGCGGATTGCGAATTTACCGAAAATCCGCAAAATCCGCGAGCGAAACGGATTTTCCGCCCATGCTTAGTAGAGCCCCAATTGCACTTGAATAGGCTGTGTCCTGCTTCCACACAAACCCCTGTATTTAGTCTGGAGCCAGAGTAAGGGAGGCAGGGCACCTGTGCCCTTCAAAGACATTCCTCTAGAAGCTTCTCCCCACTTCAAAGGCCCAACCGGGTATAAATACTGGACCTCAGAACCCAACTCTTCAGTGCACGTCTGAACCTTTGGATACTCTGCCAGGAAGAAAGACTGCTGTGCTGATGAAGGGACTGCCACTCTGCTGGACTGCAGCTCTGAATGACTGCTGACCTGCTGCCCTTTCGCCTGTTTGAGAAAGACAGCATCTGCATCTATTGAACCCAGGATCACCAGAGTGACTCCACTGGCTATTTGGCTGGCCTCCAGACCTTGACCTAAGGGACAGAAGGGTCCAACAACCTGGGCTCTGCCATCTGTGAGTCTACCCAGCCAAGTGGTGCTACTGCAGTCCTGGAACCTGGAAGTAGGCCTAAGGTGATCTGCCAGCCACTGTGGAGTTAACTGAACTGACGCGACTACTCTCTTGCGTAGCCCCAAGCAGAACCAGCACATTGCTGCTGCTGATTGGATCAGTACCGCAGCAAAGACCCACATCGCCGTGCAGCCCATTGCCCCATTGGAACCGCCTCTGCGTGATGCATCCTCAGTGCAGGCCGTCGGATCCCTCATCGATGGCAGCCTCGATGACATACTCTGCATCACAGGCTAGAGGCTCCTCAGAACTTACGCTGCACCCTGACTACAATCCCTCGCTCAATGGGATGCTCAACGATGACAAAGGACCTCGCACCGCAGTCTTGTTGCATCTCAGAACTAAAGCATCGCTTTGACTGTGCAATGCATCTTAAACACGGATCCTGACAACACTCCGCAAACCAGGGTTTAAGGTAATTTGCTCAGCAGACATAACTAGGTCCCTGTAGCCAGCCCATGCTCCATCACGGTTAGCCTGAACTTGTGGCTTTGTCTAAGTCTGGCGCAACCAGATATCCACAGTTGGAGCTTTGTGCTTTTTGGTGCTATTTTCACTCAAACCTTCAGAATTGGATATTTCTGGCTACACTGATTGGATTTTTGTTGCTTTGGTCTTGTTTATTACAAATAACTTATGTTTCTAACTTGGTGTGTGATCATTTTTGTGTGCTGTTGTCACTTTATTACTCTTTGATTTGTTGCAAAAATACTTTACACATTGCCTCTAAGTTAGGCCTGACTGCTCTGTGACAAGCTACCAGAGTGTAAAGGACAGGTTAATTTACGTTTGGCTTGTGCCTCACCCTGGCAAGTATTGTGGTAGCTGCTTGACCTGGGCGCAAACCCCATTCAACCAACAACCAGATTTCTTACAGTAACCATCGGCCATGACAATTTACAACAGCTAAAGCTACTGTAGCCAAAACAGAGAGGAACATCAGTGGGCAGATTTACAAGCTCCGTGCACCGCCGGTGCATCACGTTGAGTGACGCACCGGCGGTGCAGCAATCTAAGGGATATTTACAAGCACAGGTAAAGTCACCCTGCGTGACTTAACCTGTGCTTGGAAATATCGCCCCTGTTCACGCAGTATTTTGCGTGTTAGGGGCGGGACATGGGTGTTGCTGTGGGTGTTCCCACGCAACACCCATGTCCACTGATGCATTTCCAGATTTATGAGAAATCGTAATCCTGGAAATGTGTCAGTTTGCTGCGCCACCATAGGGGTTTCGCCTCGTTTTTTCCTCTTTCAATGAGTGCTGCATTCTACAGCACGCATTGAAGGAGGAAAATGCCTGCAGTGATTGCTTTTGTGCAGGAAGGGGCCCTTCCTTCACAAAAGCATTCTCCCCATGGCGCAGGTTTCCGTGCACCATAGATATGTCGCATTCCAGTGCTCTGAAAGTGCAGCAGCGTGGTGCAGCCAAAGGGCTTGCGATGCCGCGTTGCGGCATTTTCTTGTAGATCTGCCCCCAGATATTTTATTTTACTCCAAAAAAGTACATATCTGCCTCATAACTGTTCAGAAATAACATTATGCAGAATAGAATATTGTCTACTTGATTTTTTTTAATGTATTTTACATACTTTACATTGATCTTGTTATGTGCTTAGTCTCATTTGTTAAAGAGGAAGTCAGACTATAGAGAGAGTCAATCTTTGGTAGCTTTGTGGTTATATACTGGATGCTGCAGGCTGTATGTCTAGTGACTCAATTGTCAAACACTTTTTAAAGTTCCATACAATTGCTAGCAAGAACGAGTGCCGATGGTACAAATTAGTGGGAGGTGCAACAACAGTTATACCTCCATAGCTCCTATAATTGCATGGCAATGCTTTTGGATGCCTATAAGTGTATGAATGGAGGAGTAGAAATGACAATCATACACACTATTGTCGTCGGGTATTCCCCTCCATTTTAGGAGTCATCTACCTGCAGCAGTATTGGCTGCTGCCGATCATTTTGCTTTTGTTGTCATAACCACCATATTTACCATGCTATTATAAATCAAAGCCCAAGAGAGCATTTTTCGCAGGGGGCTTATTTTACCATAGTCAATTGCTTGCATAAACAAGCATTTGCAATGCAATATGTCTCGCATTTCTGAAAGTTTGAGCTATTGGGTTTGCAAATAATAAAGCTCCGCCAATAAAAAACTTTTAGTAATGCGAGACATATTGCATTGCAAATGCTTGTTTTCCATGCTGCGCAGCAGCATGGCTAAATAAGACAAGCATTGGCATAGCCAATAGGTCTTGCTTTTTGGAATGTAAGTGATTTTTCATAAGAATTTTTTTGTAGTAAGTTGTATTATGTGTAGTGTCTGTGGCATTTATTGTTTTATTAATATGTGTTATGTAATTATATGGTTGTGGTAAAGGGGTAGCATAGAGATAGAAAAGGGTAGAAGGGTAGAGGGTTATAGCGTTAGTAGAGGGATAGAGGGGTATTAGAGCGCCACAAGAGTAGTAAAAAGGTAGATGCGTATTACATGGATATAGGGTTAAAAGTGTAGGTGAGGGGTATAAGATGGGTAAAACGATAGTAGAGTGTTTGAGGAGGGGTAGTAGAGTGGTAGAGTGGTAGAGTGAGAGAGGGGTAGTAAAGGAGTAGATTTGTAGAAGATGTGTAGAAGAGGGATAGTATAGGTGTAGAAGAGGGTTAGTGTAGGTTTTGAAGAGTGGTAGTAGCGAGGTAGTTGAATGTAGGTGATAGGTTCTATACAACCTTTATTGAAAGGTGCCGTAGTGGTAGCTATGGAGATCTGCCTTCTGTTTAATTTGCAAAGCAATGTAATGGATTACAATTTTAATAGTACGTAACCTTATGAGTTACCAATTAAAAGGAGACTTGTATAATTTTTTTGTACAAAAATATGTATTTATTTTAAACATACTCTACTAGTCTGTTTATGAGGCTAGAGGTTAAAACATATAACTCACACTTAATAGCATATAGTAAATTATCATAATCTCTATTGATCCCTAGGGGTGTACTAAAGTACATAAAGTAAACAAACTCAATATTATTAAAGAGTATATGTTTATAGTGTTAAAGGGGTAGTACAAAGGTAGAGTTGTAGTAGAGTGTTAGCGGGGAAGAAGAGAGGTATTAAAGGCTTAGTAGTGTGAAAGGTTAGAGGGGTACCAGGGTGTTATTAGAGGGATGATAGAGGGGTATCTGTTTATATGGGTAGATGGGTAAGCAGTGCTATCTGTAATTATATGGTTGTGGTAGAAGGGTAGAGGGCTAGAAGAGGGTATAAGGGTAGAGGGTTATAGCATTAGTAGAGGGGTAGAAGAGGCATAGTAGAGAGCTATAGGGTTAGTAGAGGGGTATTAGAGGGCTAGAAGGGTAGTACAGAGGTAGAGGGGTATTAGATGTGTATAGGGTTAGAAGGGTAGATGAGGGGTAGAAGAGGGGTAGAGAGATAGTAGAGTGTTTGAGGAGGGGTAGTAAAGTGGTAGAGGAATAGTAAAGGAAAAGATTTGTAGAAGATGTGTAGAAGTGGGATAGTATAGGTGTAGAAGAGGGTTAGTGTTGGTAACGGGGTATTATCCAATTTAGGCTACATAGTCCATAAATGAGGACTAAACAGGAGGGATGTCTTGACAATAGATTTACAGATTAAACCACAGAGTAGTTACATTAACTTTTTGTACATGGCAAACGCTGTGATTTTCAGTGATATAATGTAGTTTGGTTACATTTCAGTAAATATTTAACAACAAATGTATGGCAATTGGAACACGTGAATGTGCAACCATTTAAACAAGTTTGAGCTATTGGCCTTGTAAATGATAATGCCTTTTATTTATGTGTTGATTTTTAAATCATAAATATAAGGCATTGACATTTACAATACTAATAGCTTACATTCTTGCAAGTGCACGACATATTGCATTGCAAATGCTTGTTTTATTTGTATAAGCAAATTCCTGCTTTGGGATTTCGTTTTTGAAAATAAGAAGAGAAAATTAAAGTGTACAGCACAGTAGTGTGATGTTGACAGAGCTGCACAGCCCATTTTCAATGCATTTACAGGAACTGCCATAACGGAGGTTCCTCTAAATGCAAGAGAGATATGCAGTGCCTGGGGACATCTCTAAATTTGGCAGGCAGAGTCCCCTCACTATGGCGGGAGGAAATTAGTACACCATGGCGACGGTTGTAACACTGCCTGCCAAATTAAAAAAAAATTCATATTGCCCGTAAACACTCTCTTCACGATAAAGAAGTTGTTGTGATGTTAAGGTGCTACAAACAAACTATTCATGTCAGGAAGGCGCAGGTCTACGACATGGCATGGGATGATTTGCGTCTGGCTAGTATTTCAGAAATCAAGGTTTATTCTGGCACTGTGCCAACAACTCCTATTTACATGAAGGGCCTGTTGTCCAATTATCTTCCAATATAAATAGGTGAACCACTATACTAGTATGTATAGATCTAACTAAATGAGCATTAATAAGACAATAATGTCATCTAGAAGAGCATGGTCTTTCATATACAGGAGGAAAATAAATACGTTTGTGAGTGATTCTCTGGGAAATCAAGGGACCAGACAATATTTCTTTAGATTAATTTAAACACAAAATGGATTTGTGGGCCCCAGTGGTGACTGATGTCCAGAATGCCAGCAAATAGTTTCTCCATTTCAAAATCGGGATCAAAATCTATTTCAATTCCAGTCTTTAAAAAAGCCAATAGGTCTCGACGATGCGAGAGCTATTGACTTTTTCAATGTTAAGGCCTATTAGCCAAGTAGCCCAAGAGAACACAGTATAAGCAGGGAAACTCTGATTTACACTTGCTTTCTGGTCTACCTCTTTATTTTTTGTCTATTTTCTGTTTCGTCGAAAGGGCATTATGGCAGCTGGAAAGACATTACCAAAATGCATGAAAAAATAACTAAGCAGGATGCTAAGATAGAACCAGGTTCGAGTTTGGGAGTTAGCTCAAAATCTTGTGATCCTGCCAAACTCCAATGCCTAAAACAAACAGTGAGGCCAACAGTAAACACTGAAGATGACTGCAGCAGCATACATACAGATTTACTACCTATGCTCCGCAAGCCATCTTCTGTGGGGCCTTTTGCGAAGCTTTCTGTTTCGTGTTGCCAGCGAGGACTTCTCCCAAAGCCTCTACTCCACCCACAGAGACAGAAGCACAGAGACAGAGAGACACACAGACACAGAGACACAGAGACACACACACACAAAGAGACACAGAAAGACAGAGACACAGAGAGACGGGGACACACACACAGACAGACACACACACACACACAAACAGGGACACACACAAACAGAGACAAAGACACACACAGAGACAGACAAGCTCACACAGATACCAACACAGAGACAGAGACACACACACACAGATGCACACACACAGACAGAGAAGCACACACACAGACAGACACAGAGACAGACATACACACAGAGACACACAGAGACAGACACACAGATATGTGTGTATGCTGGGTCTGGTGGCTCAGTGGACTAATGTGTGCGCTGCAGGGGCCTGTGTTCGACCTCATGGTCACAGTTTTTTTTTTTACTCCAGCCCCGCCCCCCACTGACCCCGCCCCCACAGGTGCGGCCCTCGGCCACAAACCAGACTGTAAATTTGGCCCACAGAAAAAGTTTGCGAGTACCCATGTGAGTGTTATAGATAACACAGCCTTTCGTCCCTAGAATGAGCAGCATTGAGACGGGTAATGTTTGCACCTGGTATTAAGAGGCAAGAACAGTTCGATTTGTAGTTTGGTCGGTTTCGCATCAGTTTCACATCAGCATTTTTCGGAGCAAGTTGGCAAGGCAGGTGATTTATAAAGCACAAGGCACTAAGGTGTGCCAACTGTGCGCAAAGCTATAAGCAGCTGTGGTAGCAAGTGGGCCTATGCACAAAGTGGCCCGGTGTATAGAGGTGCCAGACGATGACTCCATGTCCCTGGGGACACAACCCTCCCGTTCTGCCCTTTATTTTCCAAGCCCATTGTTCAGTGGCACGGAATTATAGGGCATCTTTTAAGAAACCCTATTGCTATGTTCACAGGAATTAAGCAGCGGATGGGGAGAGGAGTTATGCAGCAGGATTATTCGTTTAAGGATGTATGTTATGCAGCAGGATTATTCGTTTAAGGATGCATGCCTTTACCACGCAGGTTTTACAACGCAAGTCATTACAACGACTTGCGTTGGGGGGCGCTGGATAGTGAATAGTTTAATTTACTATTCCAACTCCAGTCCCTCTGGATAGTAGGGAAGGTTTTGGATAGTAAATTAAACTATTCCCTATCCTACAGCGCCCCCCAGTGCAAGTCGTTGTAATGGCTTGCGTTGTAAAAGTTGCGTGGTAAAGGTACTGCGTGGTAAAAGTTGCGTTGTAAACGCTGTTCCCCTTCATTTAACATCTAGATTCAGCATTAGCACCTGAAAGACGGTCTGCCTCTGTGCAACAACAGGCCTGCCACTTCGCTGCAACATGCATGGTAACGGTTTTAGAAACCATATTTTTGTGATCTCAAGTGAAAAATATACAGAAGATGGATTATGTGGAAAGTGCAACAAATCCATACTCACAAGGAAACCACCTTGCTTGCAGAATTGCATATGTCCAGTGGCCTTGCCCAAAACATACCTATCACAGGCACTTACCTGAGTCTCAGGTTATTCACCAAGTCCTCCATGGTCACTCGATAGAGCAGCACGAAGTCTGCCTTCCCAAACTCCAGACTCTCCTCCTCAGCCATCTTCGCGACTGGGCCCAGAAGCTTTTGACCACATTAAAACCCTAAGAGAACCGAGGACCCCCATGGGGGCAGAGGCGAGGGCGGCTTCAGTTTGAGCCTGTGGAGCCTTGCAGAAGCAGCAGTGAGCCAGAGGCTGGCTTCCGGAGCGGGCGGGCCTGTGTGCACCATGCAAACCTATAACAGGATGTGGCTGCTGAAACTGACGCACTAGGACTCCACAGCAGTGCCCTTTACACACTCCTTAACACAAAAACATGGACGAGAGTCCACTCTTCACCGGCCTTGCCTCGGATGTACCGAAGCAGGGTGAGCAGTGAGCTAGCCAACACGTAACCTGTGCAACAAACCGACTCACATTTTCCATCGCATTCAAACCCACCAGGAGACTTTGGGCTAGATGTAGGTAAATAGTATTTACCGATTCGAAAATACAGAATTTTACCGATTTGGTATTTTCGAATCGGTAAATGCTATGTAGCTAAAAATTCGGTAAAAATTACTGAATAGTTAAGATTAGGTATTTACCAAATCGGTATTTACCGATTCGGTAATTGCCATTCATCAATGTCAATTACCGAATCTGTAAATACCGATTCGGTAAAATAGGGAAAGAGTCAAGGGTGGCAGGGTGTCACATTGACACCCTGTTGCACCCCTGAATAGTGCTTCTGTGCACATGTGGCACACATACATGCCCTAAGGGCATGTATGTCTGCCACATGGTACTGGTGTAAATGCACAGATTTGCATTTACAGAGGTATTCGTTATTTACCACCAACTAACAGTTGGTGGTAAATAACGAATCCTTAAAGCACAGAAGCACTCTTCAAAGTGCTTCCTACATGTCATTTACTGATTCGGTAAATACCAAATCGGTAAATACCGATTCGATCTGTAAATTGGCCCCCTACATAACAAAAGCCTATTACCGGTCGGTAACGGCCAAAATTCGTTAATTTCAGCCGTTACCGACCGGTAATAGCCATCCTACATCTGGCCCTTTGTTCTCCATGCATAGTGCGGTGCTTCTTTAAAGGGAGTATTTGAAGCACCAGTGATTCAGCTTGGCCTTGAGTCCCTCACCACGGCTGCTCCAATTGAAACAGCGCACGCCTCTTGCTTCCTGTAATAGTGAGTATTACAATGTTGTCACCAACATACTGTCTGACAGAAATGCTTTGTCCTAAATATAATTGTCAAAAAAACTCCCATTGAAGGTAAGATTGGGATGATAGTTTTGTAAGTGACTTTGACCTGCCACATCGTCTCATTTAGCTGCAGCCTTCATTGGTTCTTGAGTTTTGGAAAATAAACTCCACTCAAAGCCTGCTGCAGTAGATGACTGTTGGGGAAGCAGGCAAATGCCTGGGATGCATTTGAAAAACATGCGCCTGCCATTGTCCAGGATCATTAAAGTGCGGCCGCGAACAAAAGTGAAAGCGCCAGTGTCAACTTATTACTGGTGGGGTGAGGCGGGAGGGAGGGGCCGCGTAGCGTTTCCCTTGCGGGAGTGAGCGTGATAATTGCCACCAGATGGTGGCGCACGCTCCCGCAAGGGAATCGTCAAACGTACATGCGCTGCCATGCTAAGCAATGCAGCACGTGCACGTTTTTGGGCCAAAAAGCAAGTTGATTACATGAAGTCCCATCCTATACAACACATGCGCGTTGCGTAGGATGAGACCTAAAAACTGCTGTATTACTGTAGAGGCACTTGGAGAAACCCCTTTCCTACATGCAAAATGAAAAGTAGAATGTTCCATCATCTGCCCCTTAAATAAGTACATTAGTTGTGTTGTTGTAAGTTTGCGAGTGTTTGCATTTGGAAACCAATAGCCAATATCTCTGAATTAATGGAGGACTCAAGGTTCTTGAATGTTGAGCCTCCAATTGTAAATCCGTATTTGTAATGCGCAAACTACTCACCCTTATGGGTCTAAAGGTCCTGGGGGCCGTCGCGGAAATTAAGTGAGCTACTGCCCAGAATCACATAGTGCTGAGCTGCCGCCGGAGCCAGGGATCAAACCGTTAACCCTGTTATCTAATTCCCTCCTGTTTCCTACGTTTACTCAATGTAAGACCCCATGTTTTAAGCAAAAGTATTTGTAAGTCTGCCCTGCAGGTTCACACTCCACGTGGGTTCTAACACACACACACACACACACACACACACCCACACACACACACACAATCTTTCCAGGAGTTATCTTGGTAACCGCCCAGTAAGAGGTTTTCAATATTACTCCTGAAAACCTGCTAGTTGCAATTACGTCTTCGATGTTTACATGAAGTGCTTCCTGCATGCATAATTTCTATTCTATTGTCTATTGTCCATGAGGGCAATGACAAAGTTTTTGACCAAAGGCATTTTTCTTACCTTTCTTCACAAAAAATACCATTTTCCCTGTCGGTGAAATATTTCTACAATTCCACTCATTTTGGAGGAATTCTCTTGCACTTCTTCCTAGAAGGGGCTCTCCTCATATTCTTCACGAGAGTTAATGGGTGGGAATGTCAGATAAAAAGCTTAGTATACACAAACTCTCAAGTTTAGGGGTGGTCTCAAACTTTAGGGTGTAGGATTTTTTTAAAGCATAAGTTTACTCTTCTGGGCCTTTTGGCACCGAGTAGCAGATGCTAATTAATTGTTACCCAACAGAACAGTACTTATTTTGTCGAACTCAGAAAGATAAAAAGCTGGGTTGGCCCAACAGGATTTGAACCTGTGACCGTGAGGTGGAACACAGATGCTAGAGTGGATGCATCAGTTCACTCTGCATTATCCGCTGTAGACGTCCCACATCCCACCCCTGGAGTAATGTGGTAATTTGCATATCAAATTCGATTTACGAGAGCACATTCATCTTTTGTGAATTCCTTAAACTTGATTTGCTTTTATTCCTGTAACCTAAACGTATTCATGCAAGCAGCCCTGTGAAACGGACACCTGGTGCCTTGAAATACACATCCCTCGAACCTTTCCTAAGGCCCTTTGCATTATGGAATTGGCTGTTGCACTAAGTACTCGTAGGGACTGTCACGGGGGGAGGAAGGGGCTGTGCAAGTTCAGATTGCGCTGCTTCTCATGGACGATTCATAGAACGAAGGGTGCTAGATTTGTGGCGGAGGCTGTCCCTTGTCCCCAAAGAGCCAACACCCCCTTGCAGCGGTGCTCCGATGTCCCAGCACTGCGCTTCCCTGTTTGCGAGGGGGAGCGGGTGTGAAAGCCGAGCGCCTGTTGCGTGTGTTTTTTTTCTTTAATGGGCACAGTTATTACAGGGCTTGCTTTGTATGTTGTGTCACCGGTACAAAGCAAGCCCCGGAATAACTGTGCCCATTAAAGAAAAAAAACACGCGCACAAAGAACTGCAAAAGCTGAAGACACTTCAGCATTATTTCACCGGAATTAAAGGAAAAAAAACCTGTGTGTGCGAGTCAGGCTAAAGAAGGAGGCAGCAGGGGGAGAGAAGACAGGAGGGGGGCCTGCGCTCGTTTCCCTTGTCGGAACGAGCAGGGGCACCATATGTTTGTAGGTAATTACAAACATATGTTGTCCCTGCTCGCTCCCGCTAGGGAATAGCCAGACGTGCACGCGTTGCCATTAAAGGCAATGGAACACGTGCAAGTGTTTGCGTGAAAGGGCGCATCGATGGCTATAGGTCTCCTCCTATGCAATGCATGCGCGTTGCGCAGGACGAGACCTAAAAAGCAGGGTTAACAGCCATGTACTGAGGCAATATGCTATGCAATCATTTAAAAATAATTTGTATAAACTCTATTTACATGTTACATGTAGAGCTACCATAACATAAATGATTTAGTTGCATGAATTTTGCTCGGCTGTTCAGTAGCAAAGTTAATGAGCATAAAAGTAGACTGCAGACTGTGCTTCCATCAATAAGAACAAACCTGAGAGCCCATGTCATTTTACAATGGCTGACTGTGTAGTTCTAATAGTTCAGGTAATAGTTCCAAAAATATAAGAAGTCCCAGATGTCATGTATTGATCGAGGGAATGTTATGTAGACAGGGCTACTTGTCTTTATTTCAAAGGAAGGCGGGTGGTTGCAAAAGCAACTACAGAGTCATGTGGATGTTACTCTTCTTTGCAGGGAGTGCCCTCCAGTCCTGCCTTTTGTCTTAGACCAAACAGTCAACAGGTAAATCACACTGTTGCGTGTGATTTGCTGTCAGTCCTTGAGACCCTACAATGCAGAGGCACCATAGACTGTATGGTAATATACTGAGGCTCACCAGACCATGTTTTTGTGCGCTGTAATGTTCTCATCCTATAAGGTGAGAGAATTTCAAGTATCACATGTTGCCGGTCTGATGAAGTCACTTACACATTTAAATTCTCATTCTCTGCATTTAGTTAAAGGATTTGCCAGTATTGACATTGCATTTTTTTATGGATGTAATTGCATTTTTGTAAGTCTGGCTTTGACCAAGACTTCTTGATTTTGCTAAAAGTGTAGTGTAGTTCCTATTTTCCCAATAGGCCCTGCGCATTGGAATAACATAAACAGTAGTATCGACGTAGAAGTGCGGATCTTCCAGGCCTCTACTGACTATGCTAAACTTAATTGGGTTTGTTACCAACTAGCTCAGAGGTCACTGGAAACTTTCTTGACTGAATAGGAAGTGATCAGCTTCCCTGGTACAGACAAGAAGGGATTCAGTTTTCCAACAACCGTGCAACATGACAACTTTGCTCCTCAGATAAGAGTCAATCTCTAGAGTCGTGTGAAACAATAGACAGTTATTTTACTCAGTCAGTTGTTGTGCAGATTACTTTCACCAAAATGCAGAGAATAGAGAGACGGGCGTTTTCAATAAAAGGTAACATTTATTGAACAGTCTTTCTTCTCATACAAGAGAAATGAATTGCCACAATTGCAAGACTTGTTATTATAAAAAGTACGTACAGTAAAATGAGAATTGCGAAATAATACTGTAAAAGCATTGATATGGTTTCTTAGCCATACAATGGTTTAAAATGAATAAAACATATATAAATTCATATATACATTAGCTAACGTACTCAACTGGTGCTTCTAACTACGCCTACCCCAATGTACCTGACCTAAGCCTAATACTTGGGAGGGGAGTAAGTAAGTAGCTTTAGTTAAGTTGGTTTTGCCAAGGTTTGCTTCAAGAATTCTCTCTAAGGGTTTAGTCAACACTATACCTCTGGAATAGAATGTTGGAGGTCTGGTATCTCCTTCAGGGGACTCGATATCCCAGTCACTCGCAAGAGTAGGCTGGAAACGCTGGAGCTGGATTTTCTCGGCAGGAGAAAAGACAGCGTCTCTCTCAGCGCGTCGAGGAAGAGGAGGAGGGGCAGCGTCCGCGGGCAGCTTGCATCTGCTGGGCTCTTGCAGGGGGACGGCTGTTCAGCTCCTGTGTTCACCACACCATCGTTTGCTCGTTAGCAGCGATAGCAGTAGCGATAGTATCAGCATCAGCGTGGCAGCGATAGCTTCAGCTTCAGCAAAACAGCATTTGCTTATGGCAACGTTGGTAATATTTATACCTGAAAGGTGCCTTGTTTGAGGTAAGTTTTTGGACATAAAACGTCAATAAAGATGTCACTAGGAAGTGATCGTCTATCAAGTGCTCATTAGAGTTCTATTACTAATCAAAACATAGCAAGCGGGGCTTTCCCAGGTTGCTGAGTTTTATCTTGTTGAAGAACTCGGAGTGTTAATCTAGGAACTTAGATAGTGGCTTCTGCTATGTCATTTACACTAATGAGCTGCAAAGGAAGTTGCAGAGGAAGCGATTCTGAAATGTGGCTCTGTTCGTGTGAGGCCAGAGACGAGTTTCTGAATATTGCATTTGATCAGTTATGCCAATATAGGGAATAAATGGATTTATAGCCGTATAGGGGCATAAGGTCACAGTATCGATCAGGGTCCTAGATTAGAACGCGACACCCACTCCACGAATTTATGTCCATCAAATTACTAAAACTAGAGCAATAAGATGCATGTGTAACATTGCCCACCCCAAAATACATATTTGCATTTGAAATAGGCGTATTTGAAATACGTGAAAATATAGGTACTGTACGTCTTTAAGCATAGAAATCATTCAAAATTATAGCATATGTAATCAATGAACGATTTTGCAAAAGAATTACACATGAAATATCTCTTAATACAGAAAAGAAGGGCGAGATAATTTCATCACAAAGAAATGCATTGCAGTAATGTGCTAGAGGCTGATGTAAAGTTGTTATGTCTCTAGATTTACCTAAATAGAAGTAGAAACTTCTGTTCTCTATGAATAGGTCTACTTTAAGCAAAGAATTTTCGTGCCAGAAAAAGGGGAAAATATTATGAAAAATAGTTCAATCCCAAAAATATTTTCTTGTGAACGGAGGAATAGAGTTCCAACGCTTTTTTGGCAGTTTTTGTTGTTCAAAACTGAAGGCCGAATTCAGAGTTCATGGGAACGCTGTGTGTCGGAATGCTTCTCTAAAGTTATTGTTTCTGTTCGGGTGAGAACATCATATCAGACAAGCTCTCAAAAAATTGGTCTACAAAATCAGGTGACAGTTCGACCAAATTCGATAGTGCTGTAACTTGGCAGGTGTGAGAATGATTGCTGTCATCAAAGTCTGGATCAGCAATGCTCACAGATGGTCGTAACTGGGTGATGTTGCTTTTGTCACTCGCTCCACTGTTACCACCTAGTCGTAGTACAGGAGTCTCAGCGAATGCCGTCATCAGGATTGGTAGCCGCTGGGGACAACACAATGCATGAGCCGTTATAGGACTGAGCAAAGTATCGATATCCATTGGTACTGCTGATGGAAGTGCAAGACAGATGTCCAACACGCACTCATCTCCGCATAGCATACATCGTAGCACAGGTAAGATGCAGTTTTGCCATATAGGTCTGAATGAAAGGAACCAGGTCATGTTTAGATCTCTCAGCCTGGCCAATCCAAGGACTCTAGTTAGTCTGTCCCGGTAGCGTACTGCTAGGATTGTTTCTTCCATCCTCGTAGGAGTCATGTCTGAGCTTTGGCTTGCCATATCGGAGCAGGAAGGTCAAAAATAAAAAGCCTGCTACAAGTCCCAAAAATAGGGGTATGCCGCCAAAGACTGAATGGACAAAATTAGGAATGATTCCCAGAATTGCTTGAAATGGTGTTAGAAGTCCCGTAAAAATCGTCTTAAATATGCCTGGGATGCCTATGGCACTAGACATGTTAAGAATTTGGCTAAGCATTTCTACGAAATGCACGGGACAATTTGTTGATAAAAGGTCATGAACCTCCGTAGCTGTCCTTGCAACTAGGAGATCATACGTCTCTTTTGATGACGTGATGGGCACTGTTGTCTGCAAAAGCACAGACTTAATTTTGCTTAAAGTATCAATTCGTATAGAAGAGAAATTCAGACGAGGCCAGAGGGGAGTCTCTATGTCTCCAGGGCCGCTCGGAAACAATGCTTGCATACAGCATTTGACCATGGAAGTTACGCTTACGAGATAGGCTTTCCCTGGCAAAAGGCCACAACAGCTGTGATCCGTTATTAGAATGTAACTCCCATTTGCGAGTTGCATAAAGAAAGGCTCTATCTGCGTTGCAGGTGTGACATGTTGGTGGCATGAAAGGTTGTTAGAATTTCCTTCACAGGCTCCATGTAAATTAATACCCTGGCACAAAAGTATACCGCTTAGTGAACGTTTACAGTTTTCACCACTAAGAAATACATTTTTGTTGCTGTCACTATAGCATGAATGTGTGTATGGTAATTTCCATGTTAACTTAATGTACCCTTTACACGTTCATACTGGCCAGTAGGTATGTATTCAAGGCAATTTTTAAATTGGAAAGTTGTTATCGGAATTGTGATAATCCCGTGTATTATCCATTCAATGACAGGACTTTCTGACATTGTCAAAGGTAATCTCTCAAGTTTTTCGATGCTCAGGATTGTATAGTCTGCTCCTTTCTGTGCCAAGCTGATTTGTTTATCAGTAAGGTTAAAGATGGAACACAATGACGTTGTGTTGATTAAACGCCAAGGCACATAGCCTGAACGAAGATTTTGCAGCGTCCAGCCTAACTGTACAATAGAACGTAATTGTGACTGGCCATGCTGTAACATTAGCAAGTCTCTATTATATCAAAGGCAGATGATACAATATTGTCCAACGAATATATTCTGGAGGACAGAGTCATTAACCCATCGTCCACTACAGAAAGTGATTTTTCCAAATTAACACGATCAATTTCTCGTATTTTTTCAGCCGTTTCAATTTGTGTGACTTTCCAAGCCTCGTTGTATACCGCATAGATACTGGTCGCTATGAAACGCTTTTGACGCTGTTTGCGTGGTCCCATAATAAAATCGCGCAAATCAGCACCCTCTTTAAGTAAAGACAAGTGTTGCTTAATTTCAGCCAGTGTGGATGATCCTAGCCATTCGAGGCAGAGTTTCCCTACACTGTATGTTGTTACTATCCCTGGATGTTGTCTCTGGGAGTATCTAGGGTCTTGTCTGGTCATTTTTAACCCCTGTGTTTTATTCAGGAATCTATCTTGACAGTTGTTTGTGTCAGTAGGCCAGATTAACCACTTTTTCCAATCAGGATGTGTTCTGTTTAAATGTAGAATTTTGGGTACGTCTATCTCAATATCTGTTGTTGTATTCTCAGGTATTGGCTTTGGAATAGACGGTTTGTTAAGGTCTTTAATCTTAGCTAGGCCAAGACAGGATGTTTGGTGAATTGTTTCATTTAAAAACATCATTTGTTCTGGGATCATGCAGGCTCGAAAAAGTGCTTCTAGGCCTTGTACCTGCCACTCTTTTGTACCCCAGATGGTTTTTGTTTCAATGTTATATTTCCAATAATCAAAACCAAATGTCATCATTTTTTCATAAAATGCTTCTGAATATATCAATTTAGTATTTGTCAGCATTGTTTTCAATCCTGCTTTATCTAACAGTTTGTAATAAAACGTTTCTGCATCACTGGTGTTAAACCCTTAGAAGTACTTAAATTTCTCATAGAATGTTTTAGAACTGCTTTTAGGTGGTGTAGCACAATGTTCCCATTGATTATACTTAAAACATTTCTAGGCTGTGCAGATTTATTCAAGTAATGATCACCATAATGTGTGAAGCAGAACATCTGTTCATAACTAGACGAACCTTGTTTATAATCATGATCTGTGAATCTAGCTGACATTACTAAATCAGACATCATATTGTTAATACTTTCAAAGTCCCAATCATCAGAGAATGTACTAGGTTTTACAAAGTCACTTAAGGAAACCTTGAATTGATGAGGATACTTCAGGATCTCGACCGGACCATAGATCTCATAGTCAGTTTTCTCCCATACTACCCCACCGGGTATTGGAATGGCTGTGACGTTTACTGTTGAGAGTTCTCTTTTCTTCACGTGGGATGATCTGTGTGGTTTGAGGACTAAGTTGATGTTCTGACTTGCTGTGTCCATTGTACTATATTTTCCCTCAATGAATTTTCCCAAACAAAGTACCATGATGAGCCAAAGCAGGAGGAAAAATATACCTAGACCAAACCAGAACTCTAACCATGGAGAAATAAGGTAAATTTCCTTCAGTTGATGAAAGAGTTCCGTTGCTTTTTCTTTAAAAGTCTTTTTTGTTTCTGGCATCACTTCGGGGTTGCTTTGATCCTCGGAAAAGTTGTCAAAGTTGATAAAATAGCCAGAGGCAGTTCTGTCAATTGTTGGAATTGTTCTTTCAATTTGTCTTTCGGTAGCACATTCTGATGCCACATCATTGTAGACTGGTGTTTCTTGACGAACTGTTTCAATCTGTGTCTCAAGAGGCACGAGTTCCATGGCATTATTGCATAGTCCTTCTCTGTGCACTGCAGGCTGATGGAATGTGATTAGTCTTTCAGTTTGAACCTCTTGGATTGTTGCAAGTTTGGGTATTCTGTTGTTTCTTGGGAGTCCACTGGGCCTACTGTTGATTATAGGCCACATGCTTGTGGTTTTACCAGGTCGATTGATACAACTCTGTTCTCCTTTTTACCAGCAAGGGGCGGTAGTACTACTGATCTTGTTCCGTTGATTGCTAAGACAGGTACTGCTTTTCTGTAAGAAGGCCCAAATTCCTTCTTCACCGCTATTTTTTCTCTGACTAAATCCCCAATCTTTGGAATCCAGACAGGCCTTGCTGGGGCTGTTGCTGGTGGTGCCTCGTCAGTGGTAGCTGGCTGTTGCTTTAACTTTATGTTGCTTAAGGATTTTCTTGTTTCGTTCAAGTCCTGTAAAACAGCCAAACGATCTTTGATGTCAAAGTCTGTTTTCTTATCTTGTACCACTGATACCTGACTATCTAAGTCCTGAATTCGCATTCTAGTTCCGAAAAATAGTTCGTATGGGCTGAAACCTTTTAGAGAATTTCTTGGCAAGTTATTAAGACTGATCTGGACACTTATTAAATGTTTGACCCACCCAACACCCGAATCTAATACCTTCGCTGTTATAGATTGCTTTATGTCCCGGTTTTTTCTTTCTACCACACTGTTCCCTTCGGGGTGTGACGGACAAGAATACCGCAACCCAACTCCCATGCTGGCCATGGCCTCCTTATAAGCTCGAGAGCTGAAAGCAGGACCCTGGTCAGAATGGAACATGGCAATTGCGTATGTGCCGATAAAGACTCGCAGATCTTTAATAACCGTTCTGGCGTCAGCCGAGCGCTGGAGGCCACATTTTTTAAGTGTGTTTAGCCTTAATTATTAATAGGACGCAGGATGGCCTGTAGACAGCGTTACGCTGTTTCTGATTGGTAGCCGGTAGCGTAGTTCACTACTGCGATCCCTGTCACAATTGGGACAGTTCATCACATATATTTGATGTTGCACGCTCATTCCTGGCCACCAGTATACTGATTGTAAGTCAGTCAGAGATTCCTTGATCTTTTTGTGCCTAGGACCCAATCCCATGTGTGCGTCTGCTATTAAAAATATTCTCCTGTTCATGTTTGGAATTACCCTATCCCCCACTCCAGGGATTCGAGCAAAAGGAACGGAGTTTGCATCGATTACGTATGCATAATTGAGTGGATAGTTCACGGGTAGTGCTGCACAGTCGCCTTTTACGGACGTTTTTACTACCAGCATAGTTTCCCCGTCTATGTATTTTTCTAAACGCTTTTTTGTGGCTACGGAAGCCGGTTTAGTTGCTTCCGCTGTGGCTGTATTAGCCAATGAATTCCCTGCAACGTGAACGCCATCACGTTGAAGACTCTGTGCGTGTATCACGTGAGTCTTTTGTAGTTCTTTCTGTAAAAGAGCTACCTGGTTCCAGAGCAATTTATGCTTTATTGTTGCCCCTGTGTCATCTTTGTAATCATTTTCAATCCAGCTCTGCAACTTATTATTGTAAGAGTTGACGCATAAATGCGAATCGCACACGATTAGTGTCAGGAATTCACACTCCGCATTTTCAAGCGCCATCTTTAAGCATCTGATTTCAGCTCTCTGAGCCGAACAGTACTTCACTGATTCAGTTTTTGTTATTTTCGGTCTGAATTTACCACACAGCCAACGACCTTTAACAATCGCGTATGCTGCATCGTAGGATTTGCTCTCTATGTTAAAATGCAGTACAAATCTATCTGTATAGATTATACAGGTGAGGAAATATAAATTTTTGGTCATGTTATGTTCCCTAGCGCGTACCCCACCGACTCCATGTATCAGCTTAAAGTACATGTAACTTCCCTCCTGTGTCAGCTATGAAGACGCAAATACATTTGCGTCCAACGTTAACTTGTCCTCTTTCAGATCCACCCTGAATGGATGAAATGGTCCATTCCTAAGTATGCTATGCCACCGTCTTTTTGAAGTGTACTTTATATGTTTTTCTGCTCTGGCAAAGTAGGCCCTGAATTTCTGCCATCGAGCCTATTTTCTGGCTTTTGACTCTGACAGCCTCTGCCCAGGCTGCCTCTGTACCCGTGAACTCTGGCTTACTTCCAGCGCGGCCCCTCGCGCTCAGCTCAGCCTGTTTTCTGCCAAGACTGACTATAACCTTCGAGTTATCTGTTCCGCTCCTCGAGAATGCATTCCTGCCTACTAGCTTCAGTAAACATCCTCCCCAGCTGCAGAGCCAAAGGGCCGACCCGTCTCAGTGCAAGTAATTCATAGCTTCTGTTACCATGCTTCCATGGAAGGCCCCGTGCCCCCACGCTTCTCATGCAGACACTTAGGCGCTTATACACGCATCCACAGTTAGCATAGAATAGTTTCTGCCCTAGAGACCTTTCCGCCCAGATAATATGGTTCCTAAACATCAGATATCAGATATGATAGAAGTACAAGTTGATCTGACATGCCAGACTTCTGTCTCTTTCCGTCAGTGTAAATGTCAAGTCCCCTGCACCCTCCAGCTTCACGTCATTCACACGTCATGCAGCTGCGCGCGCATCCAAGCTTCCGATTTCTGCTGACATTGCAACAATTCTGTTAGTGCCACCCCTTTGTGACACCTATCTGTGACGTTTCTAGCACACACCTCCAGTTCACGCCTAGTTCACGCCTCTTGATTACGTACCAGTACCACGTGTATACTGTTATCTTGTCTTCTCTCAACTGTTACGCCTCCTGCACTGTTGCTTATGATATGAATTAAGTATATAAGCTATGTATTGTTAATAAAATGTAGCGCGCTCTATCCCTTCTGACACCCCTGTGGTGGTCAGAATCAGATATCCTGGTCATGACCATTCCTTTTTAAGGAATAAAACCCCTAAGAACTCTAACACCACGGACTCTGGTTTTTTCTTTCCGATCTGAGTTATTATTGATTAAGTACTTACCTGCATAGAAATTAAGAGAGTAAATTAATTATTTACGTCATTTTGGCGCCCGAACAGGGACCCCTCCCCCACCTCACGCGCCGGTTGGCGCATTGCAAGCTCTGTCCCCTGCCATCAGTTAGATGGAACCTACGCGTACCGGCAGGATTTCCTGCATCTCCCTCTGACCCACGGAGGTGACGAAGACTGCGATCAGTGCCCAGACGAGGCGGTGAGGAGTGCGGAGGATCCCGACCAGAGCCTAGCCGAAAGAAGCAAGGTCCGAGGTGTCAAGAGGCCCACCAGGTTTCCGAAGTTTTCCGAAGTTTTCCGAAGTTTTCCGAAGTACCGAGTCGAGTCCAGTCGAGTTTTCCGAGGCCTTCTGTTTCCGTGCTTCCCGGTGAGTACCATTGCTGGGACGTATCTAGACGGGTTTGGGTACACAAGTCCGGTCTGCACTGTTTTTAGGCAGTGTATCTGTACTGTTTAGCAGTATATCTAGTATTCTGAATTTCTGAATTTCTGCACTGTTACACCAGTGTATCTGTATTGTGTAGCAGTACATCCAGTATAGAGGGTAGTCATCTATGTCCCAAATGTCTTTTCATGTGATTAATGTCGTGGTATGAATGTGACCGTTTAAATGTGCATTATTGTGTTTCTCGTATAAACTAGCTGTAACCAGTATTAAGGAGTAAGGATTGAGTATTCAGTAATAAGTAAACAAGATGCCGTTTTTCAACAAGTTAAAGCAGATAGGAACTAGGAAAGGGATACTGGAGGAAGAAATTCCTATCCCCCCTAGGGACACTCCAGGCAACTTTATGTATCATAAACATGGCATAGATGCCATATTGTATCTCGACTTATGGGCCGACTATACCAAGCATCTAGACGAAAGACACAGATGGCCCACTACCGGAACATGGGATGCCGAGTGCATCATGAAGGTAGAAGAAGCTTTATGGAAAAAGAAAGCTAGACAATCTCAGAAAGACGCCATAGAATTTTGGCGTAAGGAATCACATAAGCGTGCTGAGAAAGCACTCCGTAGAGAAGACAGACTTAAAGAATCAGAAAAAGCCCAAGAAAACGAGCTAGTTACTGAAGGGATCCGAGTAAAAACAGAACAAATAGACCGTGCCCGAAACAATCTCGTAAACGGTATGTATCTCGCGGCTGAGGGTTCACCTGAGGCCCTATCAGAAATACCGAAAAACTTACCGCCACCATTAGTTCCAACTAAAGTAATGCATAAGACTACTAAAGATATATTCCTAAATTCTTATCTAGAGGATGTAGCACCAGCTTACACCAATTTGCCTGTTCGTGCCCTGCCTCCTGACAGGGACGGGGGTGGCACTCCGCCCCCAGATCATGTTCCGCCGGTACCGCGACAGACCTCCCCCGCTCCGCCAGCCCCGCCACTTCCCGCACCCAAAATTGACCTACCGAAGCAAGGCCTACCTGATCCTACTAAACGACAAATTCAAGTTCAGATCCAGACTCCGCAGGGAGATAATGCCCAAGCATCCGCTTCAGGAGGTGCGACCGCGGGTCTTCGGACCCCGCCATTAACACCCAGATTCAATCTCAGAGACATGCAGAGTCCTCTCACGTTCAGGTCACCCCGCCTTGACGCACTCAGAGAAAACATTTCCGTTTGTAGATATGATCCAGTACCCGGTAAAGACGATCTAATGACATTGGCATCACTACGGTTAAGATCTGCTACTGATATCTTACTATGCTATGTAGGAATGAAGGACCGTCTAGATAGAATATACGAGTTTGTCCAGACAGGGAAAGACCCTGACAGTATCAAGGATGCAATGGAGAAACAGAAGGTTGACATTCAAGCACAGATACTACGATTTTTCATAAATTGTTTAATAAGAGAACGAGACAGGCCCGGAACAGATCAAAGTGAATTAGATGCACTGAACAAGTGGGGTCAAAATATAGCCGATGGAAAACATGACAGGGGGGCTTGCATAGCCAGTATGTACAAGAAAATTAGAAAAGCAGTAATAACGGTACACCAGAAAGGGAAAGACAAAGCTTCCTCAGAGGAGGAAGAAGAACTTGAAGAACCAGAAAGGACTACAGATACTATAGCGTATGTAGGTAAGGGAACTTACCTTAGGAAAGGCATCCGTCCGGAAAACAAGAGAGTTTTTCTCTCTGCTTTAACAAACCCGAATTCTTCTGAACACCAGTTCCAGGAGACCGATAAAAGACTACGAGAAAGAATGGGGTACCATGTACTCAATTCGATGGATGAACAAGAACTAGCCCGGTCAGCCATCTTATGGGCCGAAAATCCAGACATATATAATGATGATACCTTAGCACAGACGTTTCTAAACCTTTCCCCAGACGAACAGAAATTAGCAGGTGTATACATGATTCAGCACCTCCTCACGAAATACAGAAACCAACATTCCGATCCAGGTCCCTTACACGAAACATTAGAAGCACTACTCATGGATAGATGGAGAGGTTTCAGTACCAAGTTAATACAAATAATTCTAGAACAACGACATAAATATAACACCTTCATAAGCTCTGAATATGTTCCCGCCCCACCTCCAGAAAGGAAAACGTACCACATGCAATGCGGGAGTGGCATTGAAAGTCAGAACCCCTTACGAGAAGTACACCCAGTTATGGGTGCGGATCACGCCTTGAAACGTGTATATGTGCACACGCCACTGACTAAGTTAGAACTGTTAGAAATGAAGAAACTAGTTCCGTGTCATGATAAAGACCCTGCAGGTTTTCACAGAGAGCTTAAAGACATGTTACTAATGGGGGATTACACGTATGATGATATCATGAAAATGTTGAAGGTGCTGTTGCCCACGGGCATTTACGAGAAATTAAAGGAAAAAGAATGGGAGGTGGGGGACACAAAGATTGCATGGGCAGAAATAGAAGACGAAGAAAGCAAACGGGTACCAGGGGTAGGCCTTGGGGACAAGACTAAAGCATTACCCGGATTAATAGTACAGGTTCTGCCAAGATTATTGACAACTAGAAAGGAAGATTGGGACGCCATCTCGTCCTGTAAACAGAAACATGATGAAGATACTAGTGACTTCTATTCAAGATTCGAGAAATGTTTCATTATAAATAGTGGCCTACAACCAAGCAGCGAATCATATCCACACCTTTTTGTATCAAAACTAGTCGAGAACTCCCTACCATTAGTTAAAAATAGAGTGTACAAAGTTGAAAGTACTTGGCAGGCAAATACGCCATCCCAGATGTTACAAATGTTACAGTATCATCAGAACAGAATTAGAGAAGAACAAGATCAGGAACAGAAACGTATGAAAGACACAAAGATGAAAATGTTAGTAGCTCAGACGGTCCCAGCCGACGGTCAGAGAAAAGGTGGGACCCAGACAAGTCACACTACAGCTCCCGTTAAGGGGACATGTAATTACTGTAAACAGCCAGGTCATTACGTACATGAATGCCCAGTCCTGAAACATAACATAGCAACAGGTAAAACTAAAGAAAGACCGCATCCGCCTAGACAAGACCAGGTCCAGCAACAGACCTCACAAAATGTACAGCCAATGCAGAATACACAGCCTATGCATGCTCCATCCCATACAGCACAGACAGTAGCAGGACCACAGCCCATTGCCGCGACTCAGCAAGTTTCGCAACAGATGTACCAGTATGCCCAATCTGCATATCCAGATTACCCCCGATATACATGAAACAGCCTAGAGAGGGAAGGTGGTTTGCCTCTTATTGAAATTCCTGTAGATCAAGAAGGTCCTTATGTACACAGTCACGTATTGGGAAAAGACAGAAAGTTTTTAATTGACACAGGGGCAAGCCGCACCACAATCAGTCATAATGAAGTCCCAGGGGCACCCCTCTCAGGCTCACAGAATGTTTCCCTTGGATTTTCAGGACAGCCTATTGTAAATGAAGTATCGGAACCAGTACCCTTGGCTGTGGGTCCATTATCACGAGTTACAGATTTGTTACTTACAAACTCATGCCCAGAAAATCTGTTAGGAATCAAAACATTGAAGGCTCTAGGAGCTATAATATGCTGTTCCCCGGAGGGAGTTAGACTCTTTCTACGGGATTTCAAGGGTCATTATGTTTTACGAGAATTTGATGTCAGATTGAAAAATGTACCAGATCACCTATGGGCAAAAGGCCCAGCTGACGTAGGTTGTATGCATATCACTCCATACCGTGTTACACTCAAGACAGGAGTTGTTCTACCCAGAATCAGACAATACAAGTTACCACCCGATGCTGTAGTGGCTTTACTGAAAATTGTTGAAGAGCTTATTGCCCAGGGAGTGGTCGTAGAGACCGACTCCAATATCTGTAATTCACCTATCATCCCAATTCTTAAACGTACTGACCCCAATGCACCGCCAGTATATCGGCTGGTGATTGATCTTCGAGAATTGAACAAATGCATTGTACCACAGTACCCTGTGGTCCCTGATATCTCTTCCCTATTGACTGCTATTGATTCAGAAGCAACGTTCTTTACTGTAATTGATCTCAAGAACGCTTTCTTCAGTGTACCTATTGATCCGGAGAGCCAATATCTCTTCGGATTCAGTTTAAATGGACGAAGTTTCAAATTTTCCCGCGCACCTCAAGGATTCACAGAAAGCCCCAGCATCTATAGTCAAGCACTGAAAAGACAACTAGATTGTATTCAAATGCCAGTTAACACCGCTTTACTGCAATACGTCGATGATCTACTGATCACCGCACGAAGTGAGCCCGAATGTGAACAAGCATCACTGACAGTTTTACATTTCCTGGCCGACAAGGGACACAAGGTGTCTCCTTCGAAGCTACAATTCTGTGTTCAGCAAGTTGTATACTTGGGTCACTTGCTGTCCAAAGTGGGGAGACAGCTCACTCCCGATCGCATTCAGTTAATTATAAACATGCCACGACCCCAGACACAAAAGGAAGTGCGGGCCTTTATAGGCCTCACCTCGTACTGCAGACAATGGATTCCTCAATATGCATTTCTAGCTAAACCACTCATCCAGTTAACGACGCAGGAGGCAGCAACTTCGACTGCCCTCCCTTGGACTCAGGAACACACACAAGCCTTTGAGGAATTAAAGAAAGCACTATGTCAAGCACCAGTTTTAGCGACACCATGTTACAACAAACCGTTTACACTTTTTGTTACAGAACGTGACGGTACAGCATTGTCTGTCCTCACTCAAGATCAGGCAGGTTCACATAAGCCTTGCGCTTATTTTTCAAGTACATTGGATTCCGTAGCCCAGGCACTCCCTGCATGCTTAAAGTCAGTAGCTGCAACAGCGTTAGCAATAAGACAAAGTGATTCAATTGTTTTAGGACATCAGTTAACAGTACAAGTACCACACTCTGTAGAGGTTCTTTTAAACAGGACCCAAACTCAGCACTTGACCATAGCACGACTGACAGGTTATGAATTAACACTATTCCAGCCACACATAGAAATCAGACGCTGCAGCATCCTGAACCCAGCAACACTGTTACCTACAATTATGACAGATCCAGCTCCGCATGATTGCATAGAGATCATTAATGCTGTAACAAAGCCCCGACGAGACTTAACAGATGTTCCGTTGACAAATCCTGACCTGACACTTTATGTGGATGGTTCATGTATGAGAACAAGTACAGGAGAGTTAGTGGCCGCGTATGCAGTGACCACTGAAACTGAAGTTAAAGAAACACATCGTATTGATACACTGTCTGCTCAAGCGGCAGAGCTCATCGCTCTGACCCGAGCCTGTATTCTAGCCAAGAACAGAAATGTCAACATATACACTGATTCCCGTTATGCGTTCGGAGTTGTACACGACTTTGGCATGTTATGGCAAGAACGAGGTTTCCTGACCTCTCACGGTGCCAAGATCCAACATGGTCCCCTCATTCAAGCACTGTTAGAAGCAATACATCTGCCTTCAGGAATATCCGTCATGAAGTGTAAAGCACATACTAAAGTCACAGATTCTGTTTCCCAGGGTAACGACCTGGCAGACCAGACAGCAAAACATACAGCATCGACTCACACTCAGACAACTGATACGACAAAGAGAACAGGACCGACACACAGCATGACAGTCAGGGATCCCACACTAGATGTCATCGACATTCAGACACATGCTACTCCAGAAGAAATAAAGAAATGGATTGAACAAGGAGGGATCCAAACAGATCAAGGTTGGGTGACGAAGGGAAAATCTACATGGTTTCTCCCTGACTCTATGGTTCAAGTCATGATAAATACAGCACATAGCCCAGCACACCTAGGAGAAAAAGCGATGTTAGACAGTTTGCAAAATCTCTGGAACAATAAACACTTACGAGCAGCAGCGAAACAGAAAGTGCGTACTTGCATGATCTGTTGTCAGTTCAATCCAGGTAAAAGCGTCCCTGTAGAGCAAGGTGGATTTCATCCTCCCGATCACCCTTTTGAAGTCCTCCAGATGGATTATATCCAGATGGACCGTTGTCGAGGATTTAAATATGTTCTCGTAGTTGTCTGTGCTCTGTCCCGCTGGACCGAAGCATACCCAGTCCCAGATTACACTGCTCCGACCACTGCCAAGCAGCTGGTTCGTGAATTCTTCCCACGATACGGCTTGCCTCGTGTCGTGTATTCAGATAACGGTCAGCCATTCTCATCTGCATTAATGAAAGAAGTTTCTTTATTACTGGGATACCAGTGGAAATTCCATTGTGTCTGACATCCTGAAGCCGCAGGCCTGGTAGAAAGGCATAACCAGACACTAAAGATACGCCTTGCAAAAATATGTCAGGAGAAAGGGGTCGACTGGATAGTCGCCCTGCCAGTGGCACTATTCTACATGAGAATGGTTGCCCATTCGAGATCAGGGCTATCCCCGTACGAGGTGGTCTTTGGCAGACCACCGAATATGTGGGGGACGCCCATTCCGAAAAAGATTACTGATGTTGATTGTAACATGTTGACAGATTACCTTGCCTCCTTGATGTCTGCACTCCAATCATGTCGTTCACAGGTTGCCGCAGCCTTCCCTCACAACACTGATGTAAAGCCACATGACGTCCGTCCTGGGGACCTCGTATTAGTACGCAACTTTGATAGAAAGAGTCCGTTGGAGCCCCGCTGGAAATCGCCGAAGACCGTCCTTCTCACCACGAGGACCGCCGTGAAGATCGAAGGGAGAAAGGGGTGGGTTCACACGAGTCATGTGAAAAAATTTTTGGGACTGAAACCTGATCGAGACTCGTCCACCCCCACCAAAGACTGTGTTGAGCCAAAAGACTTTACAGAATCTGAACGAGAAAAAACTCCCCAAGAAGAGTACCGTATGAAACTCCGATCTAGCAAGTCAGACAGTTTAATTGTTTAAGTCCTCCCCTAGGTGAATCGGTTAAATAGTTTCTGACATGTATCCCCTAGATCGAGATAGAGAGAGAGAGAGGGAAGCCAAGAAACGTACATACTGTAAATCACTTCGTAGTCACTGTATAGTGACACTATTAATCATGTTTATTCTGAGTATTTTAATTATTGTTGCTAGCGTCCTTTTACCTATCTACTACCCTATTTTCAAGCGTGAACAATCTGCTTACAATGTTTCTGCTGAACACACTTTTAGTGAGTTACCTCCACACGAACTTTCCTACAGACTTGCGCTGCGCAACAACACATTTATTAGTATGCTACACCATTCTCATCAAACTAACAATGCTACAGATTGCTGGATATGTGGCCGACTCCCTCCCTACCAGAATTACAAGGGAGCTCTGCCCCTCTTTCCGTACCCATTCACTCACAATGGCTCTTGCGGTGCATGGTTTAAAATAATTAATTCCTTAGATCCTGATATTGCTGTTTTCGATGGGGGCTGGGTTTGGGGAAACCTGAACTTAGTCCTGCTCGACGTCTGTTACCCTGATAAGGAGGGACTACCCACTAGAATAGGAACTGATCTAGAAAATGAAGTATATGGATTAGGTAATTATACAATTAGCCTTATGATTCTTACTGTTGAATCCGAAACCGCGCCTGTTATACCTACTATGTCAGTATTGCCAGTCACTGGTGAATTATGTATCAGGAAGAAAGGTTCAGTACACTTAGGTCATAGTAAATGCACTACTGTGGTCGAATTCAGCGATCATGGAAAATCGTCCTTTAAAGCTATTAGTCATTCTTACTTTGTTTGTGGTCATACCGCATACATACGTCTACCTCCAGATTGGGATGGTACCTGTTACATTGCATTCCTTCTGCCACCTGTTTTCCTAGCTCCCCCTGATTACCATAGAAATACCAATCTAGTAAAGAATAGACCCAGAAGAGATATCCCACTTGTCGACTACACAGAAACGGCATGGGAACAGTACACCGATTTTAATAAAGGATTCTTTTTCTTTTTAGGACCTGTTCAGAATAGTAAATTAATACGTAGATTAACTAGAACGCTTGAAGCAGTAGTGAATGAAACTGCCTCCGCCTTAGGTAACCTAACAGAAGAACAGTCCGCCATGCGGGTTGTTGTCCTTCAGAACCGTCTTGTTATTGACGTCATCTTGGCAGATAGAGGTGGAGCTTGTAAGGTCATCGGGTCAAGTTGCTGTGTTTTCATACCACAAAACGCACCATCTGTATATCAAGCTATTACCCGTCTCCATAAAATTGCAAATCAGATACACCAGAATCCAGGCATCTGGACTTGGTCCGGTTGGTTCTGGACAACGTTAACCGCTTGGGGATGGAAGATCCTATCCTTCCTAGGCATTGGCCTAGTCCTAGTATTCAGTTGCTGCCTGTGCCTACAGTGTGGGCCAGCGATTTGTGGACTATGTGCCACCTCTTGTATTGAACATTCCAGTTTTCTCTCAAAACGTAAACGAAAGAAAGAAGAACAAATGATGTTACAAGAACAAACTGATCGATTCATGAGGATCGAGATTTCATGAAGGGTCCGTAGGGAACAAGGAGGGAATGAGGAAATATAAATTTTTGGTCATGTTATGTTCCCTAGCGCGTACCCCACCGACTCCATGTATCAGCTTAAAGTACATGTAACTTCCCTCCTGTGTCAGCTATGAGGACGCAAATACATTTGCGTCCAACGTTAACTTGTCCTCTTTCAGATCCACCCTGAATGGATTAAATGGTCCATTCCTAAGTATGCTATGCCACCGTCTTTTTGAAGTGTACTTTATATGTTTTTCTGCTCTGGCAAAGTAGGCCCTGAATTTCTGCCATCGAGCCTATTTTCTGGCTTTTGACTCTGACAGCCTCTGCCCAGGCTGCCTCTGTACCCGTGAACTCTGACTTACTTCCAGCGCGGCCCCTCGCGCTCAGCTCAGCCTGTTTTCTGCCAAGACTGACTATAACCTTCGAGTTATCTGTTCCGCTCCTCGAGAATGCATTCCTGCCTACTAGCTTCAGTAAACATCCTCCCCAGCTGCAGAGCCAAAGGGCCGACCCGTCTCAGTGCAAGTAATTCATAGCTTCTGTTACCATGCTTCCATGGAAGGCCCCGTGCCCCCACGCTTCTCATGCAGACACTTAGGCGCTTATACACGCATCCACAGTTAGCATAGAATAGTTTCTGCCCTAGAGACCTTTCCGCCCAGATAATATGGTTCCTAAACATCAGATATCAGATATGATAGAAGTACAAGTTGATCTGACATGCCAGACTTCTGTCTCTTTCCGTCAGTGTAAATGTCAAGTCCCCTGCACCCTCCAGCTTCACGTCATTCACACGTCATGCAGCTGCGCGCGCATCCAAGCTTCCGATTTCTGCTGACATTGCAACAATTCTGTTAGTGCCACCCCTTTGTGACACCTATCTGTGACGTTTCTAGCACACACCTCCAGTTCACGCCTAGTTCACGCCTCTTGATTACGTACCAGTACCACGTGTATACTGTTATCTTGTCTTCTCTCAACTGTTACGCCTCCTGCACTGTTGCTTATGATATGAATTAAGTATATAAGCTATGTATTGTTAATAAAATGTAGCGCGCTCTATCCCTTCTGACACCCCTGTGGTGGTCAGAATCAGATATCCTGGTCATGACCATTCCTTTTTAAGGAATAAAACCCCTAAGAACTCTAACACCACGGACTCTGGTTTTTTCTTTCCGATCTGAGTTATTATTGATTAAGTACTTACCTGCATAGAAATTAAGAGAGTAAATTAATTATTTACGTCACAGGCGTACTGTGGGAGAGGCAGAAGTTCGATTGGCAGAGGATATTCTTCTTCATATTCTAAATCATTCAGTTTTTTGAATTGTGGGGCGAAATAGTATTTCACATCTTCCGCTCCTAGAGAATCAACACACTGTATCCATTTCGGATCCAGTGACACTGTAGGCAGGTTTACTGGGCTGAATAGCGCCTCGAAGGCGGATTCCGCTGAGAGGATATTAATCCTTTTGCCATGTGCTAGTTCTCGCTCATTTGCTAATGCAGTTTCTACTGCTTTCACAGTTCTTTCTGTGTGACTGAATGTTTTTTCCGCTTGTGTGTACAAGTGAGATTTAATTGAAATTGGTACCTTTTCTCCCTCATTAGAGGTCAGGTACGTGAATCCGCATCCTCCTGGGATGAATCGGATTACAAGATTGCGTGTTTTGTCACGTGTATCTAATTTTGTTTTTGCTAACATGTCTGTTTGCAGTGATCTCAAAATTTCTGTGTGTTCTTGAGTCCAATTGATTTGTTTAAAATCAGGTTTAATTAATTTGTAGAGAGGTTTAACCCTCTCTACGTAATTTAGAATGTAAGTTCTACCGAAATTCAGGAAACCTAGAATCGATTGTAAATTCTTCCGCGTTTTTGAGCTTGGAGTACAGCGCACTTCTCTAAGAAGTTGTCCGCTAGGCTTTTTCCTTCACTTGATAATTCGTATCCTAAAAATAATACTGTCAGATGGGCAATTCGAGACTTTTTAAAGTTGAATTTGTAACCCTCTGCTGCGAACCCAAGTATAATGGTGTTCACTCTTTTCAAGTGAGTATCCAAGTCGTCGTCTGTGAGATAGATATCATCTACGTAAGATAATGCCTCATCATCATATATTTGTAGTAACTCTGTTACTCTAGCTGAGAATAGTCCTGGGCTGTGCGTGAACCCCTGTGGGAACCTACAGAAATTATTCTGAGACCCCATTACTGAGAAAGCGGTCAAATATCTGCTTTCTGGTGCAATGTTTTGACAAAAGAAACCATTAGATATGTCTAATGTCGTTTTATATTTTTTCCTAACTATGTTATTCATTAGTGCAGCACTATGCGAATTTGTACTGCTAAAGTTTTGCAACATGCATTAAGGTGTCTGTAGTCCAAAACTAGACAATATGAATTGTCTGGTTTGGAGACAGGAAACAAAGGATTGTTCATTTGAGAGGTGCATGTTTCAATCACCCCCTGGTATTCAAGTTGATCTAAAATCTCCCTGACTTGTTTTTTAGCTTCTTGCTTAATGGGATACTGCCTTTGTGTAGTCGGTTGACTTTTTAACTGGATTTTGTGAGGAACAGAGTCCTCATCCCATCCTACATAATTTTTATATAATGCCGGTGCCTGGGCTACTGCCCATTTCCTTGCATAAGTATATTTTTTGTGAACCGGAATGTGATTCGAGAAGGCAGGCATAATCATTTCTTCGCCACGAGGGCACTCCCTGACAAACTCAGGGGGCCAATCTTTTTCAGCTAACAGAATATCATAGCCTTTTGAGAGTTTATCCCAAAATAGACCCCTTATTTTCCTAGTCTTATCACCCTCTATACGCAGTGTTATTTCGTATATCTTATGGGGCTCGCTAAGTCTGGTGTCGGCAGTTTCAACCTGAATGTATTCATTCGTGTCCACTGTCTCCAGATGACTCATCAGGATCTTGCGGGCTATACTGATTTCTGCTGCACTGTCTAGCATTGTCTGTGCCCACTCCCCGTTTTTCAACTGTGTCCTCAGTATTCTCGGCATGGTTGATTACTCTAATACTGGCTACCTTCTTTTTCGGAAATTGAGATTTTTTACTCTGAGCAGGTTCCTTGTCTTTGGACTTGGTGTGCTCTCCTGGGTCTGACCGTCCTCTTCTTTCCGATTTCTGCGAAAAAGATCGAGAGGGACGTGTATCAATACTTTGATATCTATCAGGCTTTTTCAAATTATCCCTATTTCTAAGGTTCGGAGTTCTTTCCCTCCATCGAGGAGACCTTCCTCCGGACTGGAAAACTTTTTCCTTGGGAGTGGATTGTTTATTTCCATCCCAGCTCTTTTTAGGAGTGTTTGAATTGTTTTTAATAAATAATTTTTCAGGATTTTTGAGCAGTTTGGGCTTTACTGGTTTTCCACCCAAGCTGTCTCTACCTAGTTCTTCAGAGCATTTTTCTATGATTCTGGCAAGCTCAATTGGTTGATCTGTAATATCTGTTTCCTTCAACTTCTGACGGATCGCCACAGATGCTGCTTCTCCTTTTATATTGGCTAGTAATATAGCCGAGACCTGCTTGAAGTCTTTCAGTAATTTCATACCAAGAGTTAAAGCAGGTTCTGGACCGTATTCATTTTGAATCTGTTTTAGTACTTCTGGTATTACCGCCATGAACGGAACACCATGTGTTTTTGTGTAAATGGAAGCAAAGACTGTACCCCAAGTGTCACAGTCCTCCATATGTGGTGCGACCCCCATAGGAAGGCAGATGGTCAGAATCCTGTGTTTCTCAATAGGGGTAGTATTCGGAAATACTGCCTCTATTTGAGTGATTTTCTGCGCTAACCAGAAAGGAATTTGTTCCCGTTTTACGGGTGTTTTACCAAGACATGATTGTATGTTCTGTGGTGTAATTTTATTGGTGTTCCCCTGATGAGGGGTCAGCTGTGGTACATTAACAGCTGATTGGACTGTAGCAGTCCGCATTACATATTGGACTAATTGCCTATGTATTTTAATTAATGTTTTTAGCTGTGCTAACAGCTCTTCTTTTGACATTTTATCAATGTCCAGATGTGGTGTGTAGCTGGCTAGAACCGGCCACGTTGCTCCTGGTCTACCTAGTGGACCGAGCCTGGTAATATGATCATTATGTTTTAGGACGCCTTTAAACCAGAGCAGGTGCTCTTGGAATTTTAATGGTATTTCAGTCTCCTCGAAAGGAGCGTACTCTTCCGGTGGATCCCCTGTTTTGTAATAGTGGAACTCATGTGTTGCAGCTATTGCCGCTGGAAATTTTATCCATGAATAGAATACCTCTGTCTGCCGATATTCGTGTGCCTCTATCACGAAGACGACTGTGCCACCTTGTGTGGTCAGTCCATTTTCTATAAGTTTTGATGTTATAGATTTTCTTAAATGTGCTGGGATGATTATTGCACCCGGTTCCGTAGTCCCGTCAGGACCCTGCTGAGTCGCATCTACTGCGGCCCCAGTGGTTCCGTTGTTTTCTACTGACATTTTATAAATGCAGGTTTTTGCAGAGTAGGTCTCCAAGGAGACAAAGATTAGGTGCACAATATTTTGGAACACTGTATCCTACAACGTTGAATAAACCAGAGCTTTACATAGGAATCTTTTCCTACTAAGGTCGGGAGGATTTTAACCTTTCACCCACTCCAGACGTCTATTGGAGTATTTACGGGAGAAAGGGGTCTGTGTGAAAAATGCACGACTGAGTTACTCTAACGTCTTGCGTTAGTTTATCACCTTACCAAACGTTGGGCGCCATGTAGTGTAGTTCCTATTTTCCCAATAGGCCCTGCGCATTGGAATAACATAAACAGTAGTATTGACGTAGAAGTGCGGATCTTCCAGGCCTCTACTGACTATGCTAAACTTAATTGTGTTTGTTACCAACTAGCTCAGAGGTCACTGGAAACTTTCTTGACTGAATAGGAAGTGATCAGCTTCCCTGGTACAGACAAGAAGGGATTCAGTTTTCCAACAACCGTGCAACATGACAACTTTGCTCCTCAGATAAGAGTCGATCTCTAGAGTTGTGTGAAACAATAGACAGTTATTTTACTCAGTCAGTTGTTGTGCAGATTACTTTCACCAAAATGCAGAGAATAGAGAGACGGGCGGTTTCAATAAAAGGTAACATTTATTGAACAGTCTTTCTTCTCATACAAGAGAAATGAATTGCCACAATTGCAAGACTTGTTATTATAAAAAGTACGTACAGTAAAATGAGTATTGCGAAATAATACTGTAAAAGCATTGATATGGTTTCTTAGCCATACAATGGTTTAAAATGAATAAAACATATATACATTCATATATACATTAGCTAACGTACTCAACTGGTGCTTCTAACTACGCCTACCCCAGTGTACCTGACCTAAGCCTAATACTTGGGAGGGGAGTAAGTAAGTAGCTTTAGTTAAGTTGGTTTTGCCAAGGTTTGCTTCAAGAATTCTCTCTAAGGGTTTAGTCAACACCATACCTCTGGAATAGAATGTTGGAGGTCTGGTATCTCCTTCAGGGGACTCGATATCCCAGTCACTCGCAAGAGTAGGCTGGAAACGCTGGAGCTGGATTTTCTCGGCAGGAGAAAAGACAGCGTCTCTCTCAGCGCGTCGAGGAAGAGGAGGAGGGGCAGCGTCTGCGGGCAGCTTGCATCTGCTGGGCTCTTGCAGGGGGACGGCTGTTCAGCTCCTGTGTTCACCACACCATCGTTCGCTTGTTAGCAGCGATAGCAGTAGCGATAGTATCAGCATCAGCATGGCAGCGATAGCTTCAGCTTCAGCGAAACAGCATTTGCTTAAGGCAACGTTGGTAATATTTATACCTGAAAGGTGCCTTGTTTGGCGTAAGTTTTTGGACATAAGACGTCAATAAAGATGTCACTAGGAAGTGATCGTCTATCAGTGCTCATTAGAGTTCTATTAAATCTACTAATCAAAACATAGCAAACGGGGCTTTCCCAGGTTGCTGAGTTTTAACTTGTTGATGAACTCGGAGTGTTAATCTAGGAATCTTAGATAGTGGCTTCTGCTATGTCATTTGCACTAATGAGCTGCAAAGGAAGTTGCAGAGGAAGCGATTCTGAAATGCGGCTCTGTTTGAGGCCAGAGACGAGTTTCTGAATATTGCATTTGATCGGTTATGCCAATATAGGGAATAAATGGATTTATAGCCGTATAGGGGCATAAGGTCACAGTATCGATCAGGGTCCTAGATTAGAACGCGACAAAAGTATCTATATATTATCCGTTATAGAGGCTTTCAGCGAGCCCTCTTCGTCCATTGGTTTGTTGTTGTGTCATTCACAGTTTTCTTACACCCTCTACAGCATACAGCATTGGGCAGTGGGCCAACCCACTTCTGCCTTTGGCCCACTTCACTGTGAGTGATGGCATTCTACACTTTCACAAGGAGCCCAAAGACACCCACAAAGTAGTCCCTTTAGTACCAAGAACTACTATGGCAATGTAGGCTTTATGGAATCAAAACATTGATTTGGTTTTAGCCAAAGTTCTGTTTAGATATATCTTACTTCCTTGCTCCTAAATGTCTAACTGTAAATACAACTTATTGATATGTTTTAACCTGTATGTATATTTTTATGATATCTTTTATGGCAAATCTTGCCGAAATAAAGGAATACAAAGACAAAGATATATATTGGTGAGGGCCTAGCAGCACACCCAACAATAACATTTTACAAAACCTATTACAAAACAAGCATTAAAAATACTAAAGGTTTGGCAGTGAGCGTCAGACCTACTGGATTTGCAAAGGCTTGTAGCTAATAGGGCCTCTCACTTATGCAAAAATAAACACGTGTGAGGCCTCTGCCTCTAGAGATGAATACACACTGTGTACAGGGGTGCTTAATTTGTAAAAAAAAAAAGAAGTGCCAGGGCTATTATCAGGAGGCCACTGCGGCTTGCACCACCCATTACCCCAGCCTGTGCTGACAATAACAACTACTAACCATGACACTTCTAGAAGGGTGACAATTTGGACTATTCCAGGCCACCCAAAGCTATAAGAACGGTTTGGGCAGCTGGTGTTAGTAATTGTTAATGTATAAATAATTAGGGTAAAAATGCTCACACAGTGCTGTTGCTGACTCTACCTGTGTCTCTGCTGGGTGAACCACCGGAGCCTCGCACTCCACATCTCACCGCACAGCCGCCGCCGGTCTTCCCCTGCTGCCACTGTTCCTCACAACCTAGCATGGCCGCGGAGGAGGGGACCGTGTAGGCGGGACTACAACTCCCGGCAGTCCTTGCGCTCGGAAGTCGCGCACAGTGGGAGTACGCGCCAGGAGGCGCTTAAAACGGAGCTACACCCTCGGGGGAGCGGGGAAAAACGCTCACACAGTACTGTTTCTGACTCTACCTGTATCCCTGCTGGGTGAACCATCAGAGACTCGCACTCCACATCTCACTGCACAGCCGCCGCCGGTCTTCCCCTGCTGCCGCTGTTCCTCACAACCTAGCGCGGCCGCAGAGGGGGTGGGCCGTGTAGGCGGGACTACAACTCCCGGCAGTCCTTGCACTCGGAAGTCGCGCACAGTGAGAGTACGCGCCAGGAGGTGCTTAAAACGGAGCTACACCCTCTGGGGAGTGGGGAAAAACGCTCACACAGTGCTGTTGCTGACTCTACCTGTGTCCCTGCTGGGTGAACCACCGGAGGCTCGCACTCCACATCTCACCGCACAGCCGCCACCGGTCTTCCCCTGCTGCCGCTGTTCCTCACAACCTAGCGCTGCCGCAGAGGGTGGGGACCGTGTAGGCTGGACTACAACTCCCGGCAGTCCTTGCGCTCGGAAGTCGCGCACAGCGGGAGTACGTGCCAGGAGGTGCTTAAAACGGAGCTACACCCCCCGCGTTGCGGGAGAGCGCCGGGAGAAGCCTGGGACAAGGGCGGGACCGTCCAAGGCCATCACAGGCCGGAGGAGGCCGGGCTGGGCCTACCCTCTTTTCATCTGCCATCTGGTTCTGCTCGTCGTCTGAAGGTCTCATTACTACTATTTGTGGTGTTTGTTGGATTGCGTCCGGTCATACATATTATAGCTTGATGCCATCCTGAGCGGGAGTCCCTTTGATAATGAGTAAATGCAAGGGGGCTGCGGGAACACTAGATGACTTTTTAGTTCGGGCAGACAATTACATTTCACATGAAATCGAGGTAACCGTTCGGCGCCTATCCTTGGATGCACTAACTGCGGAAAGACATGCATTGCTGGACGCCTTACATCAGGGTGATATCCTCTATCCACGGCTGTCAGTGTCACCTAACTTACAACCTTTGCCTGAGGATCAGCCCTCTCCAACTCCAATGCCATCTTTGTTAATTATGGACAATTCATCTACCATCCCACCGGAACGCCCCAAGCTTGCAGCCCGGACACGCGCCCCTAAAAACACGGCTCCGACCAAGCCAAGGGAACCTGAGGCTAAAAGGAAACGAGTCGCCCCCCCTGGTTTTAACAAACCTAAAATCCCTTATAAAATGAGCAGAAGTCCTGTTTCACCCCCACATACACTGTCCACCTCCACCATTGGTACATAGACTGATGATGTACTACCTCCTTCCAGACCTCCTTCCAGACCTGAAAACATCATGGATGCCCTGGAGTTTTGTATGAGAACTATGATGAGCCATACTAAAGCACTTTTCGAAAGGAATTTTGGCTCACTACAAAAAAGACTGGACGATATGAAAAGACTGATTACTTTAGGGCCTATTGCAAGTAATGATGTTCTTTGTGCCCCCCACCGATCATCGATGACACCTTGGTGACTAAGGTGGCCATTGTTAGTAAACCACCCACTTCGGGTCAGGATGTCCCTATTTTAAAAAATGCCATTGCTGGGGGTTCTAGGCTGGTGGACCCTAACAAACCGCTTCCACCTCAGTTACATCCGACTAACGGGGGTTCTAAGGATAGACAGATTAACCTGAGACCATTGCCTATCTTGGAACACCCTAGTACTTATGTCCTGAACATCACTCCGGCCTCCTGCCCTTATGTTGTGGTTTTAGCAGGCGTCCCTTGCCTAACAACTAATGGGAGGGAGTCTTGGGTTGACTTGCGGAATAAGTGCGTGGATTGGCTTAAGAAACACAAAGGTTTTAACCCCTCCAACCTGCACGAAATATTAATGATACGCAGAGTGGGGTGGGTCGGTTTATCCCCAAAAACATCATGGGGGATTGTATTGTTATCAATTTCAGCAAACCACAGATGGTGCGTAATATTCTTTCCTTACGGGAGCAGTCTTTTGGGACATGCACTGATATTTGCGCTCTTCCCCTGGGTTACTTTTACAAACCACCCACCTATCCGCTCCTAAATACACCCGCAGAACTACACCTGGTTAATCGCTTTTCTGCCTTGTCAGATCTAGATATCCCTGACTGACAACCATCCCCACAAACACATGATGTAGAGCATGTTAGCGTCCCATCCCCTCTAGTCCCCTCTCTCCATTTTAGTCATCCACGTAGCTTAAGGAAAAACGTGGGAGGTAATGAACTAAAAGTCCTGACCTGGAACATTGCTGGTCTCCAATCCAGGCTGGAAGACCCGGATTGGCTTAGTTTAGTAAACCAACAGGACATTGTGATGTTCCAGGAGACTTTGGCACACAAGAATTGCTCCTCAATGGGTTCCAATGCCATAACATGTTAGCTGCTAAATCAAGAATGGGCCGTCCCTCGGGCGGTCTATCAACTTAGATTAATATTTCAGCTGGTGAGTGCATACCAACCGATAATTAGCATTTCCAAGCCTTTTTATATAGACGGAAAGTATCGCTTTTCCTAATTAATTTTTATAACAATGATTTTAATACTACTCCGAATAGACATTTTACAGATTTATTTAATTTCATTAGTAATCTGGAATCGAGGCAAGACTTTGATAAAACCTATGGTATCCTTCTGGGCGAGGATTTTAATGCCAGGTTTAATAGTAGGTCATCGCCCAATTGGACAACTAGGCCGGGCCCTTCCTGTCACAGGGGCATTTAATTGCTTGCTTTTTTAACTAATCATAACTTGCAAAATGTTATGGATATTATTGCCACTTCTGCCCCTGATGCACAGCCAGTGCCAACTTTCAGAGGTAGAGGACACTCTTCAATTATTGACTATTTCTTTGCCTCTCCCCACATAGTTGATCGCCTAGCAGACGGTACTGTTATCCCGATGAGCCAAGGGGATCACAACCCCATTGGGGTTGTTATCAGTTTGGACTCTCGGCCTATTTTCAACAAAGAGTGTGGCGCCAGGAATATTGCCCCTACTACAGATAAGCTTAGACTTAAATGGTGAGGCGTTAACATCACGGAAACATTCCATGCCCTAGTTAGAGGCAATTTACACCTTTTTAATTCTTGTCTACTAGATAAAGTCCCGCATCCGAAGGCCGTCTGCGACTTTGTTAATATCTGTATGGCCTCTAAAACCTTATTGTCTGTACCATGTAGGGACACTAAACCCGGCCCTAGATGGTTCAACCACGAGTGCTCAGTAGCTAACAGAAATTTACGAAGGGCCTTGTCCCTTAAACCTATCTGTTTTAGCGAGGTGAGAGAAGCCATATGTATGTATCAATTTATTATAAGTAAAAGGAAAACTGAGATTTTAGAAGACCGATGGGCCGCTTTGGCTAGAGCTGCAGACTTAAAGAGGGGTAATACTTTCTGGCCAGCGGTGAAAGACCTACGTTCTTCTGGACAGCTTATGACCCCTATTAGCTGCTCTATCACAGCTGAATCCTGGGTTACCCATTTTAGTGCAATTTATACTGCACCGAGTCTGATTCCGTCCTTCTTTCATTCTCTTGCCCTCCCCGGGTCGACATAACCCTTTCTGACGTAGAGGACGGCATCATCCAGAGTGTGGAGAATAAGGCACCCGGCCCGGATGGCCTACCTATTGATATCATTAAATCAAAACCTGATGTCTGGGCTCCGCTTCTTTTAAATGTTTTTAATAATCTTACGGCCGCCCCCCCTCCCAAGCACTTAGTCGACAAGCATTATTGTCCCTATTTTTAAAAAGGGATATCCTTCCCAGCCAAGTTGCTATAGGCCTATCTCCCTTATTGACAATACGTTAAAAGTTCTAGGCCGGATTTTATATAACAAGATCCTGTGCTGGACTGAGGAGAATGGCATTTTGGAACTATGTCAATTAGGCTTTCATAACAGGGTCGGAACTATTGAACAGTGCCTTAATCTTAATCTAATCCTGGGGAAATATAATATTGCACGAAGATCACCAGTGTATCTCGCCTTTATGGACCTGTCCTCCACTTTCGATTATGTCAACAGATCGAAGCTCTGGATAGCCCTTTTGGATTATGGCCTGGATGAGTCCCTTGTGCACTTTCTGGCCCATCTACACAAGGATCTGAATGCTTGTGTTAGAATTGGTCAAAGAGGGGTAAGACAAATTTGTGTCTTAGCCCCTCTTCTTTTTATTATTTATATTAATGGTCTTCACAAAAGCCTTATCTCCTTGTCCCCTGACGTCCCAAAAATTTTAGGCAATCCCCTACCCGTTCTGCTTTACGCAGACAATGCGGTCCTTATGGGCCGCACATCCAACGCTTTACGTATTTTGGTGAAGGGATTTGTTGATTATATGGAGTCCCTCGATCTAAAGACTAATTTTAAGAAATCCTTTATTATGTCCTGTGGCCTCAATAAACGACAGCTGGGCAGTATTTCGGTAGGCACAGATAAACTGTGGTCTACTAATAATTTTTCATATTTGGGGGTGGTCTTTGCTGCGAACAACTCCTGGACTGAGCATATCGCTCACTCCAGGAGTAGGTTCTCAAAGGCCATCAACTCTATCCTTAGTCTACCGCGCTCCAAGAACACTGGCACTTTATCCGCTGTTTTGAAAAGCCCAGTGTTCCCCAGTCGCCACCTATGGCGCCGAGGTCTGGGGGGGTGGCTAAGTGTGGACCCATACAACTTGAAGAGAACAGATTTCTTAGAAAGCTACTTTGTGTTCCTATCTCTACCGCACAATATGTCTGCCACAAGGAGTTAAATTTGAATTTCATCGAGGACTTCATTCGAGCCCGCCCTGCCTTATTCTGGCTCTCTATTTGGAACAATCTGGCAGCAATATTAACCAGGGATATCATTACAGATTGCCAGAACTGTGACAAATGCCTTGGCATTCCCTGGCTTTCTGGAGTGTACAAAAGTTTGTGTAGCATTAACTATGGGCATGTTTTCCTTAAATATAATGTAGATAAACTCCCATCCAAAAATGATATTAGGAATGCCTTATACACTCTATTTTCTGAAGAAAGACTTACTCGGGAATCCCTTAAGATCACAGGGGCATATTATCAAGGGGGTTTATCTCCGCTTTTTTGGCTTTAAAAGCCAAGAAAGTGGAGATAAAATTATCTCCCTATTACCAAGCTGTCGCTAACACCAGTTAGTGACAGCTAATAGGAGATAGCGACCATCTTGGGCCCCGCTTTGCATGTCAGTGATATTTATCACTAATGACATGCAAAGTGGGCGTGCCAAGATGTTAGCTACTGGAAATAGTCCCTAACATCGCTATCTCCTATTACCAACTTTTGGAGATATTCGCGCTAAGCGCGAATATCTCCAAAAGCTAACACCTGCCCTGAGCAGTTCTTAGCCATGTTATCCAATGGGAGGTGGATAACATGGCTAAGAGCATTTGCTCGATAATGCATGAATATCGCTGACTTTTCAGCGATATTCATGCATTGCGGCCGTTTTTTATCGCATTTGCGATAAACCTTGCTAATAGCAAGGTTTATCTGCTATAAAAATCGCCGATGTGCGGCGATAATTTTTGTCTCTAAACATGTTAGAGACAAAAATTATCGCTAGTTGTTGGTAATATGCCCCACAGTCTCTACATATCTGGCTTCTGACCTTTCTGCCTCGCCTATCCCATATTAACTGACACTCCCAATGAATCACTGGGTGTGGGGATTATTATTTCGCATAAGGGCTGACTATATCAAATTTGCACTTTGCTTTCCCCTTGGTTATCAGAAAGATCTTGATTATCCCTTTTGTCCGTGTGACGGACTGAGCAATCAAACCACAGTGCACTTTCTATTTTTCTGTAAATTTTATATGAAATATATTGGATTGTTTTTAACCCCATATTTTAGAAAACTGAAACCTATTAGCTTGGAAAATGCTTATTTAATGATTTTAACCATGGACATTGTTGAACTCATATTTCGCACTAGCACTTTCTTGCGTATAGCTGTCCGAGCCCGACAGACCATGCTCGATTTCTGATTTTGTATGTACCTTGTCATTGTATGCTGTTTCTTTTAAATTGTCATTTTTTCTGATTTGTACTTTTATGGATACTTTGCTATCCGAATAAAGTTTTATAAAGTGAAGTAAAAGTATAAATAATTATTAAACAACTGTTGCGCTCATTTCAAAATTAGACATACAGCACCACCATGTTTGGGATTGTCAAGAGCACCGGTACCGACAATTAAGTGCCAGTGCCAAGCAGCAGAAACCATAGGCTCAAATTCACTGCTATGCCCCTGCGGATGGTAACACCCAATAAGAGTCCTTAGAGATAGAAACACCCTTTGTGAGGTTTATGTACCTATGAATAGACACCCCTGATTTGAGCCTTCTCTGTAAAGGAGAGAATCCTCCATGTTAGGCATGTGCCAACCAGGGATAACAATTATTTGTATGAGGTGTGTGACAATAAGGGTTGTAACACACTGTACGAGGCCTGCAGCTGTAGGAAGACACAAAGCTTCGCCCATTCCAGTGCATTTAACACTGGAAACATCCCATGAGCATCCGAACACTGAAACACTCTAATCCCAGTGCTTCTAAAAAAACAGAAGCACACCAAACGAGGAGTATGTGCCTAAGAGTAAAATCAGCCTATGAGCAAGGTACCCATAGAAATAGAAGAGACGCTACTGGGGTCAACAAAATGCCAGGCACCTCCAGCTCTACAGACAGGAGAACTGCCTGAGACTAGTGCATTAGAAATAAGAACATCCTCTGTCACACAGTCTCCTTAAGAATAGGAATACATCATGTTAGCTATAAACATTGCACCACCTGTAATTATGTTTTGGCTAACAGGAAACCTGTTTGTGCACGATCGCAATTAACCGAGCAACTTGTTAATCTGGCCCTTAGTGGCAAGGTGGGTTACTTTATATTTAGATTAGGTATTTGTCCTGAAAATATATAACCCATTTTTGGAGAAGGGTCAGAAGCGTGTTTTGCTTCTTAATTGACCACAGCGAGGAACTGAAGCAGAAGCGTGATTCTTATTTTTGTATCTGTTGTACTGGCATTTGAGATAATGTCAGCTAGTACCGCTAGAAGCAATGTTGAAGGAAAAACAATTTAAATCAAGAAAAGCAAGACTACATTTAAGTGCATGTTAATATGTGCATCAGAACTGGTTTGGCAACAATGTTCTTTCCAAATGCTTAATTAGAGAACCGTAATAACTCAGAGTGGCCAAAACCACCCGTGAGTTCTACAAGATTTATCCAAGCGATAATAGCACCTCCCTACTGTTAAAAATGGGGGTCTCTAATTGGCAGATGTACACACCTCAGTCCAAGTAGAGACCCTTCCTTATAGCCAGACAAAGGGAGTAACACACTTCAGATAACCCCTGCTCACCCCCTTGGTAGCTTGGAACGACCAGATAAGCTTATCCCAAAGGCAATGTGTAAAGTATTTGAACTCCAAACACACAGTAACACAGTGAAAACACCATAAATTGACACCACACCAGTTTAGAAAAATAAAGTAGCTTTTTCTAACCCAAACAAGACTAAAATGACATCCAACATACATATTTCAAGCTATCACTTTTCTAGTTCAATATCTTTTATTAAGTTTACAACCAGAGATAGACAGTGGTCAAAGAAATATTAAACTGGCTACTTCAAAAATTGAACTGTAGAAACAAAACAGTTGTAGCCGGAGCTATTGCGACATTGTGACAGGCATAAATCCACAGTACGGTGCCGACAGCGAAGTGTGCAGGCCAGGCACAGAGTCACACGGACCCCCAAACAGGAAGCAAAGTCAACAGGCAATGCATGGCGTCTTGGAGATGAGGCGTCAGTGCCGAGGTGAAGCTGGTTCCTTTCTGCCACGGGGAGGTGAGGTGTTGAGTCTGTGAGGAGGCGAGGTGTTAAGTACAGGACAGGGAAGCTATGCAGTTTCGGCAATGAGGTGTCGGTTCCGGTGAGAAGATGCAACGTCGAAGAGTTCATGAAGTTACCCTCGTCGGTTATCGGGCCCACTATAACTTGATGCTGGTGCTGGCGGTGACAGCGTTGCTGCGATCGCTGGCTTCAGGGAGGCCAAAAACTACAGGTGTCGACAGGCGTGGAAGGGCATCAGAGCTATGGTACAGGCATGGCGGTGCGTCGTGTACTTCATGTGCGGTGCCCCCAACCTCGGTGCAGGTCTGAGCGTTACTGGTGGTGGTGCTGACGGCGTCAGAGTTGTTTTTCTTGCTTTGCAGCACCAAACCACCTAGCCAAACACCACTGCGTCTCTTAGCCACTTGTAACCCAGTTTGGTTCATGATAAACCCCAATCGCGTTTTAGCACAGATAGACATGAGATGAAACAGATTCAGTATGGCTCAATGGCACATTGTATTTTCAAGACCACTATATCCAATCACTCTACAGCAACTGGAAAAGTATACTGCAAAGTATGCACACTGTAGAAAGAATTTCCAAAAAATGCTGGCCAATGGAGGACTCTAACTTAATCCAGTACTGCATGTCCAACTAGATATACACTCTGTACGACACTTATCTTAGCACCATGATAATCATACAGGAGGACTGTATCACAGTCAATCTGGCAGATCTTTGATACATTCGCCTCTCCACCTAATGCCTGTTCATCCTCATAAGATGTGGTTAACCTTAAAGCATCAAGTGTGGTCAACCTTAAAGCAGCAATTAACACTGAAAATGGGCCACAATACATGGATGCTGAATATAGCGACCCAGGGGTTCTGCAGCACCCCCAAAATAACCATGTTGGAGTCCAGAAGGAGAATGAGCAGTAAAGATGCTTTTAACTTTTGTTTTCATCTTGTCACATTTTTTAAAAACAGAAGTCAGATGTCAGGCTAAGTCTTCTGACAAATCGGTGTTTACTTTTCTTTCTCTGACTGCAAAGTTAGAGGATTTTGTAAAGTGGACTATCTGACAATTTGCTGGGGGTACGGGGAGTGCTACAGGAAAGAATGTGGGGTGTCAGTTTTTTTCTAAAAACTCAACAAAATATAAATACTTGTAAATTAACTGTACACATATTTCAAAATATATCAGCAATTAGGAAAGCAAAAATGAAGGACTATTTTTGTAATTCTGAAGTGTGATGGAAACAAAGATTTTAAAAGGATCAAAACAATTGAAGACACTTTATTTAGAGATGTGCAAATGATAAATATTTTCAGAAACCCAATTTTCCACACATTATCTTTTGAGAGCTATATAGTTTTATCAGTAAAACTGCATGTCAGTGTGAATGTTGTGACTATTTCAATGGAAAATGTGCTGTCAGTAAATTACAGGGTGCTACCACACCACATTTGAGTAAGATATTCACAACAGAGTGCTCCAAAATGTGTGACGGCTGCACACCACACCTTTACCACTCTCAAGCTGAATGGGTACCAAGAGGACATGAAGCTTAGCCACAGCTGAGCATCTGGCACAAGTCCACCTCGAGCTTTCAGTGGCTCGACCACCTCTTGTTGAATGCCACTTATGTGGGCAAGTGCTTCAGCACCCCTCCTCTGGGTAGTAAGTGATATGTAAATGCTAAATTATAATACAATGCAATAGCAAACTACAAGAAGCACATGCAAGCAATTGGTTGAATAGACTTGCCTCAAAACACACACTCTCAATGTACTTCTTATTGCATTTTTTAAAGAATTGATGGCATGAGATCGAGCAGAGAGCCCCTATAGCCAGACCAAACATATTGCAGTACTTTGTTAGAATCTCTATTATACACCTGGTATGATTTATGATCAACAAATGGGCTACCTTGTTTAGTAAGGGGCTGTATTCTGACTAGACATCACTGTGAAAACACAGGCTCTAGAATGGTGCATTTTAATCCCTTCCCTGCTGGGCACATTCCCCCGCTGTGCTGAGGGGAGGGGGGGCGCGCGCAGCGCCCCGTGCTCATGACGAGCTCAGCTAGTCATGCAGCACAGTGCTTGTGTGCTCATGACGAGCGGAGCTCGTCATGACCACACCCGTTTCTTTAGAACGTTCACACAGCGGGGGAATTTGCCCAGCGTACGAGCGTTCCAAAGGTCATGACGAGCTCAGCTCGTCATGAGCACACGAGAACCGTGGTTCATGACAAGCTCAACATGGGAGGGGTTAAGAAACATAATTGCCAACTAGACTTCAAAATTACTTTGTTTTCCTGGTGCTATTACACAATATGTTTATCAGTACTGTGCTGCAAGATATTAATAGTAGAGGTCTGCGAGCCAAGCAATTAACAGGGTAAGCCGAGCCAGAGTCGAGTTAATGGTCTGGCTTGGCTCTTGAAGTCTGTATGCGAGCTAAGTCCTGAAAATGTTTGCTATGCAAATCATACAACATATATCATGTAAAACATGATAAAGTCTCTTCAAAAAAATAAATCAAAGTTTATTTCTTTAACATGTGGAAGTTTTGACATTAATACATTATAGCATTGAACTGAGAAGTACTTATGAAATGTGATAGTTTTTAAATATAAACCTAAAACCATTCCTTCCTCTGTCACCACACTCCCAACAGTTCCATTAGTGAACCAAGAGGCTAAACAATTGTCATGTGAACCATATATGTTTCCCAGAGTATTATAAATAGGGCTCACAGTTTTCAGCTGTTACTGATTTTTACAGATAAATACAGACAGAAAACTATTTATTTTCGTGTCTGTATTTATTTTTAAATACCGAAAAATACAGAAAATAGATTTTTCTTTAGATTATTTTTTCTACTGTTAATCATGAGTGCCAGGTCAGTAGGTGTACAGAATGAGAGGTAGGGGAGATAAAAAAACGACAATAGATTTCCCAATTAAGTGCAGATCTACAGTTAATTATGCTATTCTACAATGCAAATGTGTTCAGATATCGCTATTGCACTGCATACTGCTAAAACCCCAAGGACATTCAAATGCGAGTATAGAATTATCTGTCAAATAAATGTGGAAAAATATCCATTGCAGCTTCATTTATACAGAAAATGTAAAATAAAAATGGATAAATACAGAAACAAATGGCATCAAATAAATATGGATAAATACAGACGGAAATGTCGAAAAAAAGAGTACCATAAAACCCTAATTATAAAGCAACATTTTAGTTTATTAAATCAAACACAATAGGTTTTGTACAGTTGGTATTCTGAACTCATGCATTTGAAAGTGCTTTCTCATGTGATTATGAAGAAAAAGGAGTTTGGGTGAAATCAAATATTTGCTAAAATCACACAATTTAAGCAGGGAAGCTTTGAATTAGCCAGGTTTTTTGGTTTCACTTTATAGAAACCTGCTACTTAATGAGTCTATATTTGTCACACATTTTTTGTAAATGCTTTGTTTTGACTTCTTTGTGCATTTTTCTACAATTTTTATATAGCGCAAACCCGACCCAAAGGTATTTGAGCGCTTTACAAACACCAGTTACACTACCCAAGGTCACAATAATTTTGTTTTTTAGGCACTAGGGAGATTGAGAGCTAGATGTTCAAATATCGGACTAGCAGTTTCCTAATAGCAATTTTGTGCAAATCTCAATAGGAAATTGCTATTCCTAATGTATGAAACTCTTTTGAGTTTCATTCTAGTGGGTCCAAAATAGACCTATCTCATGAGTATTAATGGGGTAGGTCACAATTTACGACCCACTATGATTTGTTGCCATCACAAGGATGGTGTCCTGCTGGGGTCAGCAGACCACCATATCTGTGCCTGCTTTTAAACAAAGCAATCTTTTTTTTAAACGCAGTCCATCGTCCTTAAAATGAAACGAGATGCAGATAAAAAGACAAAAATAAAACTGTGGCATTTAATTTTTGAAGAGTAGGCAGTTAAAAAATGCTGTCTCTTAATATTTTCCCAACCATTATCAAAGGGGAAGGGTCTTCTTGGGTACCCCTCCCCATTTGCGAATGGGTTACCAGCCTTTCTCAAATGGCGGTAAATTGAGAATGTTTTGCAGTCTGCATTACGGTTGCAAAATAATCATACATACCATTTCAATTCGGTATTAGGAAGGGATGCCCTCAACACGCCCCTTCCAAATACTGATTCACAAAACCGAAACTGCGAATTGGTTTGTTTGCGACCACAAAAATGCTTTAGACATCTAGCCCTGAGTGATTTATTTAGAATCACAGGATGTTTGATCAGATGCCAAGCCTCGTACCTAGTTCCCCAGTCCCAAAGTCAGCATCGCTGGCAATAACGCCACACTTCCTGGGTAGACTGAGGTTGGCATGCAGAAGCCACATGAAAGCTCTGCTCGTTATGTGCTCAAGGTTTCAATTGGACCTCAAGTTGAGTCAGAGCCAGGCTTCAGGCTCAAGCCTGGCTCGAGCTTTCAGTGTCTCTTCCAACTCTAACAGCGCTCCCAGGGTGTTAGAGGGCGCGCAACCAAATTGGCTGCACCCGTGTGAGGCCCTGATAGCCCAAGTATAAACATCCATAATAATCCTGCATTCAAACTCAGCTAATTGAAGTAGACACCGAGAATATCACATCGGAGTGCGCTTGGGATCCGAAACTGTGCTCGGCTGCTGAGAAATCCCGCAGAACGCTGAGAAACGGCAGGCTCTGCTCTGCCGCTGTGCACAGCGCGGCTGGGCGGCCTTGGAAGTGCATACTCAGAAGAAGGACAGGAGCGTGCCGCTGGAGCGATGCGGAACTCACTTCCTCCTCGCCAGAGAGCCCGAGAGGATCATACTTCTGGATGTGATACTTATTGCTTCGCTGGCTGATGGAAACTGCGACCGGATGAGTGGTGAGTGCTTGTTTATTCCCTCATGTGCTAGTGACTGCGTACATGCCTGGCGTGGCCCCCCGCGGCATGAGGGAGACCTGAAGGGGCCGACTCACAGATACGAGCAGCAGAGGCACTGAGCCTGATGGCGGAGTACTGGAGCGGGGAGAGTGACACCTGAGGTGAGGAGTGCGCAGCAACAGGAACGTCACTGTGAGGCAGGAAAAGGAACTGCCCTGGTGGAGGGGTAGGCCTAGCTGAAACCCACACTAGAGACGCCTACTGAAATACAATGGCCTGCACGGCTCAGCGGAAATGCGCACACAGTGCTGCACAGCGGAAGTGAAGAAGCCCCCCCAAATATATATACAATTAAAAAGATAACAACTGCTTTAAAAACTGCAGTGCTAACAAGGCTATCGTGCTCACACTGGGGATACCTACCCCCACGGAAGTCTGCTGGGCACTCTCTCCCACGCTGATGAACACGCATACCTGGGAGTAACAGAGTGGGTCTAACTGGGACCGGCTGGTGGCGCACAGGCAGATAACTGGGTACCAGTGCCACCCTTATATCCCAGGGGAGCCAGACTGCAGCAGCGACCCGCACACCTCGGCAGACCCCGCGACTGACTCGGAGCTCCCAGACCTGATGCTCTCTACTGGCCTTCATGTCACTTAGCTTATAGACTGTGACCCTTTAGCGCTAAAGAGTACTTAACGAAGTTCGCTGCACATACCCTACTACCACATCAGCTCTCTGCGCTACAGCTTCTGCGTGGCCCCTTAACACCTGCGAGGAGACTCAAAGCTACGAGGGCACTCAACTAATCTGGACCCCTCCGGGTGCTTCATGGACGGAGCCGCCTCGTGACGCACCCACAGACCCCTAAGCCCATAGGGATTCCTATACAAAAGAATTGCTACGCCGGGACTATACGCAATGGGCAAGATGGACCCAAAGTAGCAGAAAATGTCCTTTAAAGCCCACAGAACGTCGCGACACCAGTGCGACCCTGAACAACTACCTGCAGGACACCACGCTGAAGACATTCAATCTGCAAAAGACGACATGAAAGCCCTGCTTGTAACTGTGAAGCACAGCCTGGTCTCAATAGAAACCAAAATGGACAGTATGTGAAATAGGCTGGGCTTTATGGCCCAGAAACTTAAAAAACATGATATGCGAATCAGGAGACAAAGCACAGAATCTCAGACTTAGAGGACGCAGCAGACTCTTCGGGGAAACAGATGACACAAATGGATAAGCTACTAAAGGTCATAGCAGCTAAGAACGAAGACCTCGAAGCGCGCTACCAATGCAATAATCTATATTTTGGGAATACCAGAGAGTGCCAACACAGGCAAAATAGAGGATATGTGGAAGAGATGCTACGTGGACTCTTTGGCCCGGAGGCCTTCTCGAGCCTAATGGTGGTGGAGAGGGCACATCGATCTCTGGGACTCAGACCCCCCCGGGGCCCCAGCCAGACCTATCATTGACAAACTTCTTAGCTACAGAGATCGTGATGCGGCTTAGAGACTGACAAGGTCGAAATCACTTTTGACCTACAATGGCCACACTATCTCTGTTTCCAGATTTTGCCATAGCTGTCCAAGAAGCCAGAAAGAAGTTTGCGGTGGTGAAACAGAAGCTCATGCAGGCACAGATAGACCATGCTATGTTGTACCCTGCACACCTGTGGATCACCCATCAGGGGAAGAGGTACTTTTACAACAATATGCAACAGGTGGACGACTACCTGCGGAAAGGGAAGATATCAAGATTGAACCTTGAAGCTGAGGATCCAGAAGCTAGAATATCCTCTCAGATCTCAGACAATGACTGACTATGTCTGACGAGAAAGGCGCTGCAAACAACCAAACCCAGAGAGGAGGATCAAGACATGGTGTTTACCGAACTAATCGAAGATTACATATGATCTGCATGACTATAGAACAAACCACTCCAAAGTATATGATTGAACAGTATTGCTATTAATGATGAGTAAGCATTCTACACTGCCTCCCGGGCACTCTGCCCCCTCTGACTCCGACGCTACAGAGGAGGTCCAGTTCCACCTCCACTATCCTCCCCAGTTCCCTGAATACATCTTCCCAGTATGCTAGTACACCTGGGCAGTTCCAAGCTAGGTGTATAAAATTCGCTGTCTGTGCTCGACACCTCTCACACTTCGCCTCTTCTCTAAGTCCATACCTACATAGCCGTTCTGGCGTGTAGTAAACTCTGTTAAGAAATTTAAAATGAATAAGCCTGTGTTTTCTGTGAAGTGAGACACGCCATGTGTTCGAGCAGCAGTACTGCCACATCTTGTCATCTATTGTTGCTTGCAAGTCCCTCTGCCAGGCCAGCCTGGCTGACATGTATTCATGTACTCTATGCGTCATTGGTATTCTGTAGATATTGGTGGCCATCTTACGAGGGGAGTTGGATTTGATGAAATATGTTAGTTTAGGGATTGCTGGAGGCTCCTGCATGACCTCTCCGAATTGCTCTAGCATAGCCAGCAGCACCCTGTGAAACTGGAATCGCTGTAATTGTGTGGCCGGAGCTGCCCCCTCCACCACTTGTTCCCAGGTTTTTGCTACCCCTTTCTGAAAGAGAACTCCTGCAACCCTAATATTCAACGCTTGAAGAGCTCTAATGACTCCTCTGTCCCTGCATGGAGTCAGCCAGCGAGCCCACTCTATGGGCATGGACGGTGTGTATAGTAATGCTCCTGCCTGTTGCTGTAATAAGCATTGCCATGCATGTCTGGTAGCGTTCATTGAGTCAAGGAAGCCGGTTCTACGATCAGGGTTTTCTAATATTGTCGCCGGTGGCGAATGTGGAGCGGCAAACAGAGTTTCCATATGCAGGTATGTTATTCCTGCCTCGCCGTGAATCCAGGCATGTAAGTGTGCGCACTGTGCCACCCTATAGTAAAGCTCAAAATCCGGTGCTCCTAGGCCTCCCATACTGTAAGGTAATATAAGAACCCCCATCCACTCTAGCTTTAGCATCAACTGTGTGAGTCTTTGGAAAAAGGCTTGTGATAGTACTATTGGTATATTGGTGAATAGGAACAGCATCCTAGTTTTTTGGAAACAAGGGTTCTTAGCTTTTCAAAAATAGAACAGTTATTATATAGAACACAATAGGCTGCTATATGCTTAACTTCCTTGTCCAGCCGGGCAAGGAATTTATTTATCAATAAGAGGTAAGTAGTTATAATACATTTCTACAACAGTAGCAAGACACAATCCTGTGCTGTACCGGGAGGAAAGAGAAAAATAGGAAAGGGTGAAAGGGGCGTTTCAGGCAAAAGAAAAGAGCAGGCAGGGTACTGTTATGAGTAAAGATAAAGAATGTTGACAGTATCGCCTGGAGTAGTATATATAACAACAAATATAAATTACTTTCATGTATGACTAATCATGGGTGTCGACGTTTCGATCCCTCGCTCAATTAATAAAGGGGATCATCTTCAGGACTTATGTAATTATGTTTGCCTGAGTTAAGAGCGCCTCTTGGATGGAGGTATCGGGTGGCGATGCTTATATTGACGCTTTTGGTAATGAGGCAAGTTGGTAAGAGCAACTCCTTGAGCAGAGTGCTGACAGCGTCGCCGGGGCTTGTGGTGGTGGGGCAAGTTGGTAATAACAACTCCTTGGGCAGAATGGTTAAATCCTAGTTTTATTCAATTCGAAGCAAGATATGAAAGGCTTCCTGTTGTGCCGATTGCGGCGTGGAGCCAAGCGTTAGGTAACGCTGTCGTTCCAATTGGTGAAAGTTACAGATGGGAGGCAAAATATGAAAGGCTTCCTGTTGTGCTGTTTGCGGCGTGGAGCCGAGCGTTAGGTAACGCTGTCGTTCCAATTGGTGAGAGTTACAGACGGGAGGCTTGATGGCCGTCGCCGCGGTGCGAATGATATCCTAGATGAGCCGCGCGTCGAAAATGAACTCGCGGTGTACAGCCGGCGTTTCTGATCCTACTGCCGGTTAATAGGAACAGCATCCTAGGCAGAACCACCATCTTCATAATTGATATCCTTCCCATCAAGGACAGAGGGAGCTTGCACCATGCCTCTACGTCGTCCTCCAGTCTATCCATGGCCGTGCCATAACTCTCCCATAATACCGTCTCAGAGTCTTATGCAGCTTAATCCCTCAGTATCGGACTGAGTCCGTATTCCATTGCAGTGGATATTCCATTTCGAATTCTTCCGTGACCGGAGTCAGCGGAAAAACTATGGACTTGGCCCAGTTAACTTTTAGGCCCGATAAAGACCCAAAGTGCACCACTTCCCGAAGCACCGCTGTCAGATTTTGTTCAGGATGCCGCACATACAGCAGCGTGTCATCTGCATAGGAGGATATCACTATGTTATATATCGGGAAGCCAATGCCCTCATGACCCTGATACTCCCTAAGGGTGCACGCCAAGGGCTCCGCGACCAGGGCATACTGTAGTGGCGATAGTGGGCAGCCCTGTGTTGAGCCTCCAGTGATGGTGAACCGGTCTGTGACTAAATTACCTACACATACTCTAGCTGTGGGCTTGTGGTACAATGTACCAAATAGTTGTAAAAAAAACGACCCCAATCCTATCCTTGTCAGTACCCTACGCATGACCGCCCACTCCACCGAGTCAAAGGTCTTTTTCATATCTAGTAATACTGCCACCGCTTAAACATCTTGCCTCACATGCTGCATAGTGCCAAATACAGTACGGATATTGTAAGTGAGATTTCTGTTAGGTATAAATCCTGCCTGTTCTGGTGCCACCAATATCGTAGACAGGGGGGCTAGGCAATTGGCCAGAATATTTTCGTGTCCACATTTAAGAGTGACAATAGGAGATACGAACTACACTCCTCTGGCAATCTCCCTGGTTTAGATATTGCCACTAGGATTGCTTCCCTCATGGATCTCGGCATGGTACCCTCAACACATAGATCATCAAAGAGCGTGGCCAAGTGGGGTAGTAAGATATCTATGAAGGCTTTATAAAAGTTGGCCATGAGGCCATCCGCCCCCGGCGTACTGCTCGACTTCATGCCCGCCAGGGCTTCGAATATTTTGTCTTTTTCTATTGGGAGCATTAGGAATTCTCTGTGCACATCCGAGAGGGAGGGCAGTGCTATATGCTCTAGGTAGTCCTGTATTTCCTCTTCCATGTCTTCTGACCTTGACGTATAAAGATGTGCATAATATTGTCGGAATCTCTCCGCAATATCTACCTCTTCCATGAGAAAGTCTCCCTCCGCAGATCTCACCTGTATTATCAGTGTCTTCCCCCGTTTTGTTTTCAGGGTCTGAGCCAGTATGGAGCCCGGCCTTTCCCCCTCCCCGTATGTGCAAGCTGTTGCGTATTTGCCTAAATGTTTGATCTCACTATCTGCTGCTTCATGGTATTCTTCTAATAGGGTCTTCATTTCGTCCTCCCGCCCCTCTTCCCAATCCGCCCCTTGCTGATCCTCCAATTGTTTTAGCTTCCGCTCTAGGTCCTGCAATCTCTGCCTTATGGCCTTCAATAGCCCAGAATGTTTGGTCATTGCAATGCCACATATATAAACCTTGAAGGCCTCCCACACCGTTTGAAAACTATCTACCGATCCTATATTGACCTCAAAAAAGGTTTCTATAGCATCCGCAGGTTCCCCCTTAAAGACAGGGTCCAGCAGCGAGTACAGTGGGAAGCACCAGGTAAATGGGGGAATAGTTTTTGTGGGGGTAGCCAATGTTAGTAGTACCGGTGAGTGGTCCAAGAGTGTATGCAGCAGTACCTTACAGGTTCGATTATTTTCTAACACTGAAGTTGAGGCCAACCAGAAATCTATACATGTGTGTATATTATGGTAAGCGGAGTAGTGTGTGAAGCCCCCTGGAAGCAGGTTGCGTGCCCTCCATACATCTTCTAGGCCCATGCATGTCATCATCTTTTCCAGCTCTCTCGAACCGCTGAAGGTTTCCTGTATGGGCCTGCCGACCGATCTAAACCTGGATCCCTGACCATGTTAAAGTTGCCACCCCACAAGATCGATGCACCCTGTAATCTCTGTGTCGGGGATGCTAACTGTGAGTTGAACTCAGGGCAGTCATAGTTAGGACCATATACATTGCCCATAAGTAAGTTAAGTCCTCTGCCCCTACATCTTGAAATGACATACCGTCCATTAGGGTCCGACTCCAGCAATTCTAGAGTGTAAGCTGATTTGGGGTTTACCCAGGTGATCACCCCTCTAGCATGTGTTGTGTACCCTGCGGGGTTAATGTTCCCTATGAGTCCTTTACTTCTCAGTATCGCACTTGTTTGTGGAAGGTGTGTCCCTTGCAAAAGGGCCACATCAACATTGTGCCTGTGTAGGATACTGAGTACCTTCCGGACCTTACGGTAATCATTAAGTCCCCTAACATTCCAAGTCATTGCACTCAATCTGTCTACCAGTTTCTGTTCTTCACTCCCGCTATCTCCCGCCACTAGGTTGGGTTGTACCTGAGCAATATGCAGCCCTCAGTGTGCTTGGGTGAAGTGCGTCGAATAGCGCCCAAAAGCCTGCAATTTTCCGTAACGTTTTTGTAATCACTTGCGTACTGTGTGCATGTACACCAGAAGAAAACCATTCCTTTCCAAAAATGCCCCCCTACCCCCACCCCAGTAGTCAAAAACTCTGCCCTTCGCCCTCCTGTTCCCCTACCAGAGCACACCACCCCCACCTTGGCCACGCTTGTACCCAGAGCACCCCCCAATCTCCCCCCTCCTGATCCCTCCTCAAGATGCAACCGGTGAGCCAGGCACTATGAGGCAGAGGTAGATCCATGGATAAGGTGTAGCACCCAACAGAGAGAAACCCAGCCCAGCCGCACTTGCATCAATTACCATGGTTTGCAGTAGTTCCCGCCACCCAACTCTTGCCAAAATATAGCTTGATCCTCTATCCCCACTAGAAGGGTCTAACCTTCATTTCTTATTGTGAAAAATCTTGCTGCCCCGCTCTACCATCCTGGGCACCACACCCCACATTGTACCATGGAGTCTCTATTATAGGTCAGACTACAATGTCTCTCATCCTATAGGCTCAAAGACCCAGGGCGCTCTCCAGTCAGTACATGCAGGGCTAACCCCCCTCTATGCTCTAAACCCCGAACTCCCTTCCCAACTTCCCAACTTCCCACCCCTCCCATTTTACTCATCTGGCGCGGATAGGCACTTGATCTCAGTCCTGTTCATCCAGTGGACCTCCGGTCGCTTCGTCCAGGGACCTGCTTTCCGGGCTACCTCGATGTTCCGTCGCCCATCGTTTAATGGCCTGCTGCAATGACTTCGGGTCCGTAAATATATGTGAGCGCCCTTGTCTGTTCACCCTAAGGTTCGCAGGGTAAAGCATGGCATAGTCGACTCCCATGTCTCTAAGCTGCTTCTTTAGTGGTACAAATTGTCTACGTGCCTCCTGGACACAGGCGGTGAAGTCCGGGTACAGCGACAACTCATAGCCCTCATACCACAAAGTTTTCTTTTCTCTGGTTATGCACAGCGCCACATACCGGTCACGATAATTAAGTAGCTTCACAATTATCGGCCTAGGCGGGGCACCCACTGGCGGTTTAGGTTCCAGAGAGCGGTGCGCTCTCTGAACGACGAACATTCACAGAAGACTCCCTCTCCCAGCAGAGTCACCAACAGCTTCTCCACAAAATTCTCCATATTACCAGTGGATGTAGTTTCCGGTAGGCCTGTAATCCGCAAGTTGCATCTTTGTGAGCGCGCCTCCAAATCCTTCGTCTTTTCCTGCAGGACTCGCATCACCTTTCCTAGCTGTTTGTGATCCGCATCTAGGGTGGTATGCGCTTCTTCCACCTCCGTTTATCGCCTTTCTGACATGTCTAATCTTTCTGCATGTTTATCAAGACGCTCCGCCATTCTATCCATCCTATATGAAAGTGCGTCCATTTTTGTGCCCAGTGTTGCTATGTCACTCTGCAAAGATTTCTCCATGGACCTAAGAATGGTGCGAATGTCTGAGTCCGGGTCATCACTTGTTGGGGGTTGTTATCTAGAGCCCTCACCAGAAGCTCCATCGTGAGATTTCGAGCGCTTATGCTCGAAAGACAGTTTAGATTGAGTCTTATCTCCCCTTCCCATTTCTGCGACGAGGCAGCCCGTCTCACCAGTGACGTGCACTGTCTCTGTCGTTCCTACGTGTTATGCGTTATCAAGGGGAGTATCTCAGTGCCACTGCCACTCCCTTCCCCTGTGCCGTGTGAGCGGCCTGCCACAGTGAGTCGTGCCTCTCTCCGGATCTCAATTGAGCAAGGCTTGGCCTACTCCTGCATCGTCCGGCACCTTCAATCCTCCGCCTTCCGGTGTTATGTGGATAGGGATGCTGTGCAGCTGGGCGGTCTAATCCTCAAACTGGTGGAACACGCGCCCGCAGTGCCCAGCCGCACTCTTATAGGGACCCTGCGCGTTGTTGCGTATCTTCTGTGCACCTCTGCAAGGAATCACTTATATCTCTTGTGTATCCCCTGCCAGTGTTCAGTGTCCGGAGTGTTCAATGCCCGCTGGAGTCTTGCCGCCGTCTGCTTATCAACGGGAACAGTCCCCGTGTCTCGCCTCCTGTTGCGCCTCCTCTCGTGCACTCTATTCCTCCACTCAGGCTGTAGGCCGTCGCCCCATGAGTTATCTGTCTTTCATGCCGCCTGGTGATTCCTGCCTGTGAAGTTGCTGGGGCAGTTGCACCCCTCGGCTGTGTCTTTGCTTGTGACCGTGCAGGCATGTGACGTCTCCGCACTCCGCCGTGATCCAGGGGTTGCAGTATGTTCACCAATCCCTTTCCCACTACACACCACCACCAGTGCCTGATGCCGCTATTTTCTGGCCTGCCGCTCGATTGTCTTTACCAATGTGTGCCGCCAGGCATCCGCTTCTGCCGCACGTCTCCGAGTCCGCCGGCACTTTAGCCCGGTGCTTTGTGGCCTACCAGCCGCCTCCGCTCATCGCGCTCGTTCCTCCGCTGCGAGCTACCATCCACCACTCTGAGTGGTTCCGAGTCTGCCGCACACCTTCCGGCAACCGAGCCTTGGTTTTGGGGAGCTAGGTCCCAGTTATACTGCAGGATTGATGCAGGATTATAAAACGACGTGGTGGAGAGCCGGGCTCAAGCGGCCATTTCAGTCGCGAGCTAGCTCCACCCGCCAATCTGCCATACTAGTTCACAAAAATACCCCATTTGTACCCGTAGGAGAGCTGTCAGACCCACAGGGCCGGTTTAGCCGCCGGATGTGGGGAGCGCTTGCATCGCACTCAGTAATGCTGGTTAGTTGCTATTTGCCCTAATAATGATGACCTGGTGTTCTTTGCTACACTATGGGGGAAGATTGTAGATATTGGTTCTACACACATGCTGTGGGGTGGAGATTTTAATATTACTCTGCACCCCACACTAGATAGAAACAACCTGCAAACACACCACTATACCCACTCCCAAAGCTACATGGGGGACATCATTACGGACTGGGGGCTACTAGATGCCTGCAGATATATGCACCCGGACAGGAGGGAGGGCACCTGCCACTCAGCCTCGCACGAGACCTCGTGCCGCTTAGATTACTGGGTGATCACTAGGGGACTTATCACATGGCTGACGGGGTGGAATACCTAGCACGTACCTACTCTGACCACTCCCCTGTACTCATGTGTATCTCGCCACCCATCACACACACCCTGTATATAAACTGGAGTATGAATCCCACCATGCTCTAAGACAAGGCGTTCCGAGCCAAGATGGAGCAGGAGATACAAGATTTCTTCCAGCAAAATCTTGGGTTCCTGGAACATGCAGCAACGGTGTGGGAGGCGTTTAAAGTTACGGTCCGAGGACTTGCGACAGACACTCGCTAAATTAGAGGACGAACTCAAGTGACTTGAAGAGGACATAATATGATCACCATCCCTGCAGAAATACGCAGCACTAAGGGATAAGATAAAAGAGTACCAGGAGGAAGAAGACATGGAATGCCGATTTAGAGGGAAATATTTCATAGCTTGTTGTTAAGGGGAGAGAGAGAGGCCAGGAAGGGCACTAGCGAAAACTATCTGGAAGCCCAGATTTTCCAGGCTACGTACTAGAGATACAAACCCCTGAAGGAGGGGGCATAAAAAACACATTGGATATTCTCCAAACATTTCAAAGTTTATTTGCTACATTATATACGTCAGCCAGACAACAGCTGATATCCCTGCAGCCATACCTGGAGCCAGTTGCCCTAGGGAGGTTAGGAGACTGCAGAGAGAGTTTCTGTCTGCTGCGTTTGAACTAACGATATCAGAGCTGCCATAATGCAGCTTCGATCAGGCAAGGCTCCCTGGCCTGACGACTTGCCCGCTGATTTCTACAAAGCATGCATAGAGCTCCTAGCACCAATACTCAAACAAGTATATGACGAAGACCTGGAACTTCGGAAATTGCTGACATCTATGAAAGAGGCCACCATAATCTCCATACTTAAAAATGGGAAGCCAGCGGACAAATGCGATTCATACAGACCTTTTTCTATGATTAATTGTGACGTTAAAATACTGGCTAAAGTAATTGTGAATTGGTTGAGTCTCCTCATGAAGGCACTAGTGCTGCCTGACCAAGCAGGTTTTGTGCCATGGCATGCTACCTCTCATAACAGGTGCACTCTCTTTGCGGCAATGCAGGATATGGACCCTGACCTAGAGGCGGCCGTGATATTCCTCAACTCCACCAAGGCGTTTGACTCGTGGAATGGGACTACTTGTTTGGCATACTGGGGCGAATGGGGATGCTAGAGGGCTTCCTGGCCTGGATAAGTCTGTTATATACGTGGCCACGTGCCAGAGGTGTAATGAACCATGCCCGCTCGCCCTGTATAGATATCACGAGGGGCACCCGTCAGGGCTGTCCACTGTCACTGCTGTTGTTTGCCTTGGCGGTCGAGCCCTTGGCGGCCCAGCTTAGGCAGTTGCATCGTGAGTGGGCCCTGGAATTTCCCACTCGACATGTATTAATTTTTCTATATGCGGACAAAATCATGCTATATGTGCGAGAACCCCAGATCAGCCTTAATCCAATTTTGCAAGAGTTTAGAGCGTTTGGTAAGCTATCAGGCATCAAAATAAACTGGGTGAAATCTCAAATGTTTCCGCATACTGAATCCGTACGTCCTTATCCCTTAGATTACCCCATAGAGTGGCGCCCTCACGAAGTTAGATATCTCAGGATATCAATAACCAGAGACGGTCCAGAACTCCTGCGTAACAATTATGGGAGGGTGATAGAACACATCACGCAATCCATAGAGACATGGATAGAGCTACCCTTATCCATGACGGGAAAGATCTCCCTGATGAAGATGATGATTGACCCTCGGCGTAGTTCGTGAAGTAGCGCTATGCGTAGCTACGCGAAGCGCACTTCACGCTATGCGAGCTACGCGAACTGCGTAGTGCACTGTGCAAAATGCTGTTCTCACTGATTGCACAGTGCTGGATGCTTGTCCGCGCTGTACAATCAGTGCAAACTGCATCTTGCACAGTGCAAGCGGTAGTTTTCTGCCGCTCGAGTAGATTTCTACTCGAGCGGCAGCTTTCTCAACACGGACTGGTAGTTTCTCATCGCGAGCAGTCGCAAGCATACGTTACCACTCGCAATGAGAAACCTGACCTCCCCACGTTGAGAATCTCGCCGGGAGGTTTATTTTCCACGCTTGCGATCGGCAACTTGATGTCGCTGATCGCGAACGAGGAAAAAGTCTCGCCGGGATGTCATTTTGCTTGCTCGAGGTCGCCAACTTGATGTTGAGGACCGCGAGCAAGCAAAAAATTACCACTGCGCAAGGCTATGCTGCACGTGTTTGCATTGTGCTACATGCAATTCGCATAGTGCAAAGTAGCGCAAACTTCGCAAACTACGCAAGTGTAGCATAGTGCTTCGGCCAGAGTTAATGGTGATGCTACCCAAGTTACTGTACTTATTTATTAATATCCGCCCTCTCACCGGGGACTTCCTTCTTCAGGACCCTTAAAACCCAGATGATACACCTGGCATGGGTCGGCTGACAACCCAGACTGAAATGGGAAACGCTGACACTGCCGTTTGCTAAAGGGGGTTTGAAGCCCCAGACTTCGAACTATTTTATTTAAGTGTGCAGGCGTATTAAGCGACCTACTGGTTCACCCCCCCCCCCCCCCTTTATGCCACACTTGGCAATAGAACAATATTATATGCAGCCCACCCCACTATCTGGATTTTTAGCACCACAAACACAGTCATGGAAGGTGTACTCCTCCATGGTGAAATGCACAGTGGCTGCACGGCAGAAAATAGCAGAACAACTGACTATAGGCATGCGGTACTCTTCACTGCTCCCAGCAATCCGTCATCCTGCCCTAGAGTTACACAAGAGGAGCAGTGTCGCCAACTTCTCACTAAAATGAACAGAGTCAGATGGGGCGATCTATACAAAGGCGGCACATTCCTCACCAGAGAATAGTTCTTTGCTAGAAGGGAACATGAACCGATGGAGCTATTTATGTATATCTGGCTGAGACAGAGTATGAGGACTGCAACCCCTGCCTACCCTGACAAACCCCCTACAAAGGACCCGCTACATAGACTCCTCCAAAACACGCACTCAGCCCATGTAGTGTCCCAAATCTACCACGCTTCGCAGAGACTAGTCTTCATGCGGGGACCGCTAGAGAGCACTGGGATCAAGAAATAGGCGAACCCTTTGATGTAAAGAAATGGCACTACTGCTGCGAACAGACCGGCAAAATATCGGCCAATAGTTGACTGAGAATTATTCACTATAAATATCTTCAATGACTATATTACACCTCTTCAAAGCTGTTTAAGTTTAAATTACGGGACAGTGGTGCCTGTGATAGGTGCAGACAGGAAAAAGCATACTTTCTGCCTTTGGCATGGGACTGCACAGAGATCAGACTATACTGGAAGACGGTCTTTGAGGCGCTTGGGTGCATGACCATGATAACAATCACACAGACTCCTGTAGTCACACTCCTAGGCTGCACAGCAGACTTACCCCCAGCATATCGAAGGTTTGTGGCACTGAGTCTCTTATTGGCTAAGCGGAGAGTGGCATGTAGATCGGGTAGAGGGAGGGTGCGTAAATTGAAAGACTGGATTGGGCATCTACTTATATGGCAAGAACAGACACTGATGTATGCAGACCTGCTACCCACAACTTCGAGGCCCAGAGATATTTGGGACCCACTACGACACATATCTACTGACACACCTGGAGGCGGCTGGAGACGCCGAGGGACCCCTTACCGCCGGCGACTAGGTCAGACATACCAAACTCAGAAAAATTCTCCTCAAAATACACGTTAATCTCGCCACCTCCCCTCATGAATACAAGCTAGCCTCACCAAAGCGCGCTTTCCTTGAGACTTCCAGATAGAAGGTGATAGGTGCACTGGAATGCATCTTTATTAAAACGATGAGAGGCCCTGCCCCGTCACTACACAACTACACATACGTAGAGCAGACTTCACACCAAGCAATGGGCTTACCAACATAGCAGGAGCAGGCAGACAGTTATTTAAGTATGCCAATGTGAATATACTGCATTGATGATGTGTACTGTACTGGAAAAACGTTAATAAAATACATTTAAAAAAAAAAAAACAGCCCTGCCAAGTGGCAGGCATCTACGACTAATATAACGTTTTTTGGTGCGTTTTCACGTGTCACAGCACTAGAATGCCCTCACGCTGCACTTGCAGAGCTTCAACCACAAGGTACCAAATAGCATCAACTAGTAAATATGTTTAAGAGGTGTCTATGGCCTTCCAGCGGGGTGAGGCCACGGTAAGTGGAAGTACGCCCAGTGGATTTGGATGCTTCCTAAGGTTCCCATGACCAATGCAGTTTGTGGTATCTCCTAGCGGATCCAATGGAAGTGTCCTGCAGCTAGCATTAAACTGGCTGCGCGGGTGTGCAAAACGTTGGTACACGCGGAGTTAGAACCATATGGCGACAGGGTATTTTAGACCAGGGGCATTACCATTATCCGTGAAACTTAAGGTAGTTGCACATAAGGTTTCCCTCGGGTTCCAGCACACTTGGCCACCACCCTGGGTGATCCTTCCATGAGCTGGAACTGAGACTGTAGGGGCAGCTTCTGCGACTGGTGTCCCAAAGATGATGTTGTCTGGGGCAAACTGAGTGTAGGACTATGTCCTAAGGCCTTGGGTCCTTCCAGCATTCCTTCAATCCAAGTAGGGGCTACTATGAGGGGGGCGGGGTTCACCTCTCGCCTGTGGGGTGGACCTCTTTCTCCTAGACCTACAGGAGGCATTGCAGTTGAAGGGTTGCAGGTAAAATAGGAAGCCAGGGTAGTGGGGGGCCTGGGCGGCGACGGTTGCCACCGCCCTTGGCTGTGGCGGAGTTACAGGGCGATCTGGAAGCAGAGAGATGCAGAAGGGTACCTCTGCGGGCACTTAGGGGTGCCAAAGCCTAACACCAAGGGCCTCATGGGAGGTTCCTGGAACTTGTGTTGGCGCCCCAGTAGTCCTTCGGGCGGTTGTAGACCTGTACAACCGGGGACTTGCCTAGCTACGCTCCGCCCCGTAAGGGGCGTGACTATAATCAGTAATACCATAATGGGCAGCACATTGGTGGTTCGCCATTCTGCTGCTTGGCTCGGCAGGCGGGCAGGTGACGAGAATGCGGCCTGCCCTTGGCTCGCCCGTAAGCTAACCCAATATGATTACATATGTTGTATGTAATAAACCTGCGCAGCTTTTCCCATATAACACTGGTGTCTAGTCTGTTATTTGCGGGTTACATAAATGTGTTGTGGGGTGTGGCCGGTTGCCATGATGTTACTAGAAGGGTTGACTCTGGTTGGCAGGGCAACTCATTCTGGGCTCATGAAACTTTTAGAAGAGAAGTAACATAGAGGAAGCCCAGCACGTGCTCCTAGACTGCAGCAGGAACTCAGCCGCTACAGCCCTGATATTTTCAAAAGAGAATGTAAACCAGTAAGGTAATCTATGTCAGTAATGCAGCCTGAGCCCTTGTTTACTTTTCATAATATGTGGTGGCTAGCATTAATAAATGATGGTAGGGCGCGGTGGCGCACAACTCACCATAATATGGAGTGTAGGGGGAGTGCGACCTGTGCCGCTCTTCTCTGCCACGATTACGGTTGTCTATTTGCAGGAAAGGAAAGGACTTCCCTTCCTGCTCAGTGGAACACGATCCAACCAGTCCTAGAGCTACTCTCATCAACATGAGACCAACTCCAGGATTGGTTGGAGCAGGCTAACCTATCCCTTCATTTTGAGGCTGGGGGCCTGTGCCAGCAATCTCCAGGCTGTTTCACAGCCTTTGAATTGCTGGGTCTACAGTGCGTATGACGGGCTGCGCGTCGTAAGACGGCCAACGAGTCTAACATGAACCCTGTATACCAGCGCTGGGATCCTGCATTTGCAGGATTCAGCCCCAATCCAATCTCACTCTGCACACATTGCGATCCTGTGTGGTGGCAAATAAATAAAATGGCATTGACATACCATTTAATTTATTTGTGTTTGCCTGCTGTGCTCGCAGCATGCGGGGGTACGCTCCTCCGCTCTGTAGGAGGTGCCGCCCCTAAATGTACTATGTTTCAGTAATTTTTTTTACCAATCATGTGACTTTTTATATCAGTGCATAATATGAACTGAGTAACCCCAGGGTGTCGAGGTGAGTCCAGGTTCTGGGTGGCTCTGCACAACTGGACACAAATGAAAGCTTTGGATTTGTGGTGTTTCTCACAAGAATTCGTACTACATTCTCATCCAATCCTTGGCCTCTCTGCAAAGCACACAAATTGATGGTCACATGTGCCAACTGTAATTACCATTTTATTTGAAAGTGAGCGAAGGAAGCATATGGTCAGTGCTTAATTTGAGCAGGTGCTTTCAGGTGCTCAGCACCTGCACTTCTTTCACAGGGCCGGGGCTACAATTTCTGAACCTGCAGGTGGTGGTCTCAATATTAATTGTTCAATTCAAAATAAAAAGAATAACATACATTGCATGGTGACTGGCTGGTAAATGTTCATAGGCAGGCCGGCATATGCCTGTCCAGGCTGGCATATGCCTGTCCAGCTGGCATATGCCTGTCCAGGCAGGCATGATTGTGTATCAGCACGTTAGTGATGATGTCATCATGCTGATCACAAATCCAAGAACTCATCAATAAACTATGGCTTGCATTATATTCCCCTAGTCTGCTACACCCTGCCACTGCCTGAGCCCAAATCTCCCATTGGATAATTGTAGCTGGGGTCTGGCTCATGACGGAGTTGAGGCAAGGAAGCTGCAAGAGCGCATTTCGAACTTGAGAGTGAGGGCTCATGAGGAAGAATAAATGAAAGTAAGTGTGGTCTTTCCACTTGCTGCGTAGCCAAAGTATCATATCCGTCAGCCCTGCATTGCTGCAATCCTCAATGTGCTCGATGCACCTGTGGCCCAACACAACTTTTGTGCACCATGGCGTCACCAGTAGAATCTGTGAGCTGCACCACAGAATGGTAATTGCTTAGCGTGAGTGAGTCCAGTAGGCACCACAGCCATACAAACCGGCATTGGCAGCAATACTGCTAGGGACAATGCCTGTGCTGTAGCAGGCAGAGTCACAGCAAGCTAAGCAGTGGATGCCGATGCCGTCGTCATCCCTGGACCTACTAATTACAGGCAGCACTAGCAGTGACATGACCTGCTGTGCTCAAGAAGCCGCCTGTTCCGCAATAAACCCAGTCATACCACACTGATTAATATATGCAAAAAAAGCATTTTCATTTGGTATACATTTTGGGGCACATGCATCAACCTATTTAGGAAGTGCAAACGGTGCGAATCGGTAAATTCGCCCGTTTGCACTTCCTAAATAAGTTTTTGGGATGCATCATGCATTTTTGTGAAATTCGCTATTTTTTGCGATTTCCAAAAATGCGATTGCTTTTAAGGAATCGCAAATTTGCGATTCCTTAAAAGCAATGCATGATTGTTTTTGTAATTGCGAATTAGCAATTAGGAGGTGCAAATTACCACGAGGTTGAACCTCGTGGTAATTTGCGAAAAGTTTTGAAAATGCTCAAAAATGCATTTTTTAAACTTTCATGTTTCAGACACACATGTCCTTAGGACATGTGTGTGTGAAACATGCACTTCAAATTACATTTCTGGGGTGCAGGGGGGGGGGTCCTTGGGACCCCCTCTGCACCCTTGGAATGCATTAACAAATTGTGATTTTCAAAAAGAAAATCGCAATTTGTTAAAGGCTTCCCATTGATCCCTATGGGCCTTTTGGCCCATAGGAATCAATGGGACTTGCGAATTTGCACTTTGGAATTTGCATAATATTTGCGATTCGGTAAAAATTGCGATTTATACCGAATCGCAAATATTTGGCGAAAATATACATGCATCCCATTTTGCGAATTCCAAATTGCGATTCCCTATTTTTCGTAATTGGGAATTCGCAAAAGGCCGGGATGATGCATGTGGCCCTTTGTTTTTGCACTCGGTGTAGGTAAGAAAGTAAAACACGTCATCTTCCACTTCAGGAATGACAACAGGAAAACTCAGAGTGGAAAATAGCAGGGACATGTACAGGCTGACGACAGGGGTCACAGGCAGCAGCAGTGTTAGAGATGAGAGACAGCAAGAGTAAAGATGAGAAGAAACAACAAGAGAGGAGAGAGATAAAATGGAGCAAAGTAGAAGAAAAGGAGGAGAGCAAATTAGATACAAAGAGAAAGCAGCCATGATGTGAAGAAGAGAGCATTAAGAAGAAAGAAGATGGAGTGAAAGAATGTGGAGGACAGGACAGAGGAAAAAAGCAGACAAATGATAAAATGAAGACACAGCTAATCACTGCTAGAGAGTGATAGTAAAGAGCCAAGATCGATGGGAGAGAGAGCAGAGCATGGATAAAAGTGAAGAGAAAAAAAGTGCCGGGCTAAAATGAATAGAGGGCAAATCAGAAATACAGGGTGTGACAAAGGTGATAGAAAACAATTAGAGAGGTGAGAGGATAGACTCTTAGAGCAAAGACTTAGGGGACAGACAACAGATCAAGGTTAGAAGATAAAGACTAAGGCACTGAGAGTGTTGAAAGTGTGACTCACCGGAGGAAGACATGAGCGGTGGCCTCCTTGGCAACATTTTCAGCACCTGCACTTCTTTTTTATACAAATTAAGCACTCCATATGGTTATCAAAATCATGACAGCGTCAAAGGCAAAGAACATTCATTTATCTGCCACAAAGTATAACACATTCTTCAGCCAAATGTCACTCACACAAACTGAAAAACCCATAGAAATGTCACTCATAAACCGTCCGAAAACTTGAGAGCTACGCTCTAATCAACGAGTGCTTTTTCGAATATTAGAGTTGCAGTGGTGTGAGCTACAGTAAACCATCTCGGCTTTCCTACGTGCCCCCATCAACAACGCCCTCTCACACTCCGCGAACACCCTTACCTGGAGGGGCCTGTGGGCTGCGCGATTTTGCATTTCGCGTCTTCTCAGCACGTACTGTTTCGACGATTTTGCGTCCACATTGCTTCAGTGTTGCTTGCACTTTGTTATCTGTGGTTTCTGTTTTCGCGGGCAGGAGAAGGCTCGTGTTCTCACTCGCAGTCCCATCTCTTTTGTTTTTTTTCTTGAATATTTTTTTAATTGACTTTCCAAACTTTCTGGATGGCTGCGCCATCTCGTTATTGTTCGCAAGCGATGGCGGAGACAGGCGTTAAGCCTCTGTTGTCTGTAGGAGGGTTTCCCCGGCACACTGAAGAGCCTTCTTGCGCGCGAGAGAAGCTGCGAGGAGAAACATCACATCGCACAGTCACTGGTTGCCGCATTTATTCCGTGAGTCACAAAGCTAGGCACGCCGTTTTCCCACATGAACTACAAACAAATCCAAACGCCTCCCCTCGCTCACGTGCTCCCGGGAAATCCCAGAACTTTTTAATATTCATTTCAGAAGGTGAAACTAAATATCACGAGCTCATTAGCTTAGAGTTTGCTTGTGTTTAGGTTGTTGGCGCTCGAAGGGGTGTGGCATAGGCGCTGGAAGTAGGGGGCGCTAGGGGTCTGCAGCACTGTTGGAATTCATTGGCGAGTGAGCAATAAAGATGCCTTTAGATTTTGTTTTTATCTTGCCACTTTTGCTGCCGATTCAAGTCAAAAGACAACTGCCAGGCAAAGTATTCTGGCAAATTGCTGATTATTGGGAAACTGGTGAGTTTGTAAAAGTGACGTGTGTCAATCTTGCTGAAGTACAGTAAGTGAAAGGTACGGCTGTAGAAGGTCTGTTTTGTTTTTAACACAACAATATTCAAATACCTGTAAAGGAACTAGGCACATATTTCAAAATATAGCACAAATGAAGCATTTTTTTTGTAATTCTAGAGTGTTATGGAAACAAAGGTTTTAATAGGAGCAAAACAATCAAGACACTTTACTTGGTGATGTACAAATGTTAAATATTTGCTGCAACCCGATTTCCGCATATTATTATATATTATATAGTTTGTGCACTATATAGTTTTACCAGTAAAACTGCATGCATGTCTATTCAAATGTAGTGGACATTTCCACGGAAAATGTGCTGTCTGTAAATGACAGTGTACTACCTCACCAGTGATCTAAAATGCCCCACCGGCTACATACCGCACTATTACCACTTTCATGCTACATTAGCGTGGCACATTTTTCACACTTGTTTTTGTGTGATTCTTGGATTATTCACAAACCCTGTGCCTTCAGTGACATTAATGGCTACACCCTCACTCTGAAAATTGTTCCAGCACCGCTGAGAAACTCCCAAAGACCAGGCCCTCCCCATACTTACCAACAGGCCAAGTGGCCATGTACCATAGGTGGCACCTTCAGAGGGCACATGGATTTCATCATAGGACTTGTGGTTTCACTTTTAATATGCACAAATTTAATAAAAAATACCAGCACAAATGTAATGCTAGGGAGACGTCAGGTGATAGATAACCAATGGAAATACCTATGGCAATTTATTATAAAGAATGTAATGGTAATGTAGTTTCTTATATAGCGCACGTATCACCACAAAGGGTATCTCGGCGCTTGCTTTGGGAACCCGTCCTGGTTTTTCCCTGTGGGATAGCACAGTTGGGCACCCCCAAGGTGAAAGCCAGGCATCCCACCGCGGGGGCCGTAGTGGAGATTGAGAAAGCTATTGCCCAGAGTTGCAGAGCTGAACCCCTGATTCAAGTAGGCACCGAAGCGAGAATTATCAGGTCCGTGGACATTTGGGCTCCAAACCCTGCCGCGTCAGGAATTGAACCCAGGTCCCGGGCCGACCTCTGCTTCTGGGTCTGCCTCCTCTAACCGGTGAGCCACACTTCTCCATAAAATTGAATAGTACACCAGAAAGAAAAGCCCACTACAAAGTGGTATTTGACGAGTATTTATGCACTTTGAAACTCCATAGGTTTTTCTCCCAATATAAACTAATTTTGTTAGCGAGACATCGGCCAGTGGTGTAACACAAAATGATGGAGCCCCCTGCAGAATGTGATACGGGGTCCCTGAGATTCCCATACCTCAAAGATATTCATTAGCCTTGGGCTGAATGGGGTGCCCTTGAAGGTTTGAGGGACCCCTATAGGGTTGCCCCCCCCCCCTACCGGTGGGGCTGCAGGGCCCTCAATTATGCCCCTGGGATCGGCCTATTGTGAGACTTCTAACAGGATTTTTTTGGGTCATAAAAAGGACTGTGGCCATTTTTTACTGGCTTAGACTAAGGTACATGGCAGCAATGGAAATATCATACTTTTCTCTGGCCTTCAAGTGGGCCAGGTCCCTCTCGGTTCCAGACCCAGTAGTAATTAAAAACGGACAATGAACCAGGTCCCTTTCAGGCCCTATTTTCATGACCTTAGCTTTACAGGCAAAAACACTGATTGATTTCTGAACAATGAGCGTAAAAAACATGTAAGATAATACATGTCGTTCTTGTTTATATTTCAAATGCTTTACCTAATCTTGCATTGCCTAAGGGTGTTTGCTTTTTCCAGGATGTTGTGTTAACTGTTTTTTTTTTTTACAGTCAGCATAATACTCCTGTATATTGCACATTTTGAATTGAGTCAGGCCCAGGCAGTGCTTAAGTTGTAATAGAATGAGTGTGTCATGTGGTCACATTTAGGGTTGAGTAGGAACACCACCATTTTACATTCTCACGTTTCAAAGTTTCCTTCTTTTCTTAAACACAGTGACATTTGTCACACGTTTGCTTGTTTTTCAGCATTTCTCCTACTCTGTCTTTCCCTTTTGTGTGTTTTCCTCCTCTTGCTCTCATACATGTTTGATGCGGTAAAATAAGTTCAGGTCCCAAAAAGTCAGTGACTGTGTCCCCCACCGTCAACCACCGGCTCAAATTAAGTACTAAATCCAGGTGTTTATAATGGGGTATGAGTGAGTTGTGACTGAAGGCAGTGCAAGTTTCTCTCAGTGCCTGTCAGGGGGTCAAAAGGGTGCTCAGAATACATGATCAGCCAATCCTCTGCCTCCCTGCAAAGCGTACAGAGCAACAGTCACATATGCCAGTTGCAGTTGTGATTCTGTGCAAATGTATGGGTAGGGTGGCACTCTATGGAAATTTTAGTTGACATGTTTAATCCACTCCATAAATTATATTGGCCACGCCCCTTTCAGGGCCCTCCACTTTTTTCATCCCATTTAAAGCCTGCCTGTACTCTTGACAACTATAAAACTTTTGGAAACAACATGGGGCTCCATTACTCGAGTACCTCTCGTAGTGTATTTGAAGTATCATGTCCTCCATGCCTTTGTTCCCTAAATCTCTTTCATTTTTTAAGAAGAATAAATGCCAAATTTTTCTGTTGTGATGTTATGTTATGTCATGATTTGGAGTTCGGTGGCGAACGGGTTGCTCCGTCACAAAGGTGACCGATATCCAGTGTGGCGTATTACAAGTGAATGATATCCAATGGCACTTGCAATACGGCGGACGAGATGCCCATCACGTTTATGACAGGTAAGGGCTTTAAAGGCCTGATTTAGAGATTGGCGGACTTGTTACTCTGTCACAAATGCGACAGATAGTCTGTCTGCTTTATTACAAGTACTATAGAATATAATGCACGTCTAAATCAGGCTCTAAGAAATGAAAAGTAGGGCGATGAGATCCGGAAATGTCACAAACTACCAATGTAAACCTTTTTGGAATCGTTGCTTCAGAACACCTAAGGCCTGATTATGAGTGTAGGTGATATTTATCGCACATGATAAATAATGATACGATGGGGTACATTATTTAGTTGGTGCGATACATAGCACCTATCACACGTTTGTGGGGAATAACATTCAGATTTTGGGTTTAACAAACCAAAATACGCATGGAATGATAAACACAGTAACATTTTCCGTTAAATTTCAGCAGGTTTAATCTGCCGAAATGTAATGACTGCTGAGGTATTTAACTCATCCGATAATTACCAGATGCGTTAAATACAGCCATAATCGTAATTCCAACCCGTGTATAAACAGGGGTTTACGAACAGGGAGGACTTTATTGGCCCACTTGTAATCAGGCTCTAAGAATATTGATTTGTTTTACCTCTTGTGCTTAATTGCCCCCTTATAAAAAGGGGGATGGTGGAAAAGGGACATTAAAGGGAATGGCAATGCTGTACTATACTAAATAGCTGGAATTTATTCTGATGAAGTACCCTGTAAAGTTTATTATTTAAAATGACAATAAAAATTATATGGTTTAAAAATAATCCACTCATGCAAAGTGCATTCAGATAAAAGGCCAGGCCTGTCGGAATGTGTAGACACATTATGTGGCACCACTGGTAAACCAGACAGGTAATGCATTGAGTTAGTGGATTAATCACCTCCTGCTTATGAGTTTAAGGAGTTTGTTTATATCCAAATGTTATTGTTTTCCAGATACATAAATCAATACAAAAACAGCCATCACATCCACCATGTCCAGTTTTCACATCTCATTACAATCACTCACCCAGTTCAGTCTGTAGTAATCCCACCATTTGCCCTACATTTTCCCAAGCTTCTGTGGGCAGCCACAGGCTGCATAATTGGGTCGTTCCTGCTGAGCACACCAGTCCACCCCGGCCTAACATCTGGCCAATAAAGGAGGGTGTGCCGAGTTCCACTACCAGGCTATGTCTTGTTTGGCAACCTGCAGCGACACTCCTGTGAACACATGCTCCAGTCTAATGCTGTCAAGGTCGTCAAGCATCCCCAGAGGGAAATCTGAGAGGTAAGATCCAGTGCCGAATCCGACAGCACCAATTAGAGCTGGTGCTCTATTTTCTGCCAACAACAGGCCAGCACAGGACAGGGCCAGACCACATGGAAGAAGTCAGCCTCCTGAGTTATGACGCGAAAGCAAGTAGTCTGGGGAATCCTGTCGGCCCAATGTAGCCATATGTGAGATGCAAATAGTTGAGTTGCATCAGGCGTAGGCGTGTAGATATGGCCAGTTCCCTGGGGGTCATCCGGGCTTTCCCTTCAGTCTGCATCAGCCAGCTCGCCCAACCAGCCCTGCAATTTCTGTTTCAATTTAGAGAATTGGTTTGGAACACTAATAACCAAGGATCAGTAAACCTGTGAAATGTCTGCCTTGCCAAGCTTCCCTGTCAGTAATTTAGCCTTAGGGGGGCTAAACTCGGTGACTGTAGTGTTGGGGGGAATGTTCATGGCAAGGGCATGCCACAATGGTAAATACTTGTGAACCTGAGTACAGGAAAGCTGGAACCATTTCTTAATCTCCAGGAACGTCAGTATGTTTTTTCCTACCTTTACTTAGCCCAGGTGAGTGATTCCTATCCTATCCCATTTTGAGTATCCTTCCAGCATTGGAATGTGAAGCCAGAGGAGGGTCATCTCTGTCAGATTCCATCCCAGTACCTGAGGCGCAGAACTGCCCTCCAGGCTGAAAACACCACTCTAGTGAACTCCTGGAGGGAGCAGTGGATTGGGCCCCATAGAGTACATCCAGAAATCTCTCAAGATCACGCACGGTCAGTTCAGCCCAGTATGTCAGGTCATCTCAGCCCCCATTGATCCAGCCATTAATGACTGGCAACCATGAAGCTAAGTAGTAGCATGGGAGATCAGTCGCTCCCAGACCTCCATCATAGGGTGACAACGGATAATTGGCCTGTGCACTCCTGGGGTGCTCACCTGCCCCCAAGAAGGTGTGGATAGTGGAGTTAAGGTTGTGGAACCAATTTTTGGGGAGTGAGAGGGCAACATTCTGTACGACATAGAGAAAACAAGGTAACACAATCATTTTGAAGTGGGCCACTCACACCATAACTTGAAGGGGAGGCACCTCCATTTCTGTAGGGCCTGTCTCATGTTAGTGAGAAGGGGGGATCAGTTAACAGTTCATGTCAATTCCAGGAGCAAGGAAACATGAATCTCTAAGTAGCGGAATGATAGATGACATGTAGGATGGAGGTGTTCCATGAGCAGGTAGTCGGGTTACCTTTGATAGGCACCAGCAGGGACTATGCCCTGTTGACACGGAGACCCAAGAACCCTTCCTAAAGATAACCTTTTTCCAGGAATCTGAGGCCCAAAGACTGTGGATTAGCTAGAAAGAGTAATATATCATCTGCATAGAGTGCAATGTGCTCCTCTGGCCCGGACTCCCATGCCCAGCCTTGTATATGCAAAAACAACAGTTGATGGACAGAATGCAGAAAAGTGTCACACATTCACCCCAGTACAGAGATCTGGGCCTAAATCCATCGTTTTTTTTGCTCACCAAGCCACCCCAGTTCAGACATGGTCATATGCAAATCAGCCTTGACCCTGTGCCTCATGGGAACAGTCCAGCCCGAACTGCCAAGCCATGTCTTTTTCTGGACCGGAATCAAGCATCCTAGGACCGGTTTCTGGCTATCAGCCATCATCAGCCAGGATAGCTTGAATCCAGTGGCGTGGAGAGCACGGGACTCATGTCTGAGCATACCCATCCCACTCTGGGTGACAAATGCAAAAACAACAGTTGATGGACATAATGCAGAAAAATGTCACACATTCATCCCAGTACAGAGATCTGGGCCTAAATCCATCGTTTTTCTGCTCACAAGCCACCCCAGTTCAGACATGGCGAAATGCAAATCAGCCTTGACCCTGTGCCTCATGGGAACTGTCCAGCCCGAACTGCCAAGCCATGTCTTTCCTGGACCGGAATCAAGCATCCTAGGACCGGTTTCTGGCTATCAGCTGTCATCAGACAGGATAGCTTGACCCCAGTGGCGTGGAGAGCACGGGACTCACGTCTGAGCATACCCATCCCACTCGGGGTGACAAATGCAAAAACAACAGTTGATGGACAGAATGCAGAAAAATGTCATACATTCACCCCAGTACAGAGATCTGGGCCTAATTCCATTGTTTTTTTGCTCACCAAACCACCCCAGGTGCCTTTGCGGATTAGGAAAACCCATTTATTTAAACGTGTGCATATGGGTTGTAGTTCAGGAGATTAGTGAGCTTACAGAAATGGGGCCCCAGTCCCGCTCTCTCCAGGATTGTGCTCAGGAAGGACCCGCCTATCGAGCCAAAGGTCTTCTTAAAGTCAATCAGGAGTAGGGTCAACTGGTGTTGCAGCCGGTGTGCCGGAGAGTGGGCGAACTGGACCCTTCAGATACAGTGGTGAGTGCCTTGAGCGGGCATGAAATTGCATTGGTGGGAGGGTGGCATGGCTAGCAGTGCAATGATGAGGGACACATCATAGAGAAGCTCCGTACTGCAGCCCCTTTATCTGGCAGTAATCCTGTCACAATCCCACTGAAGCACCAATGCACACCAACCTGCCCAAGGGAGTACCCTGCTGCTTCCACTGTCACTGATGAGTAGTTTGGAGGCAGCAGTCGGTGTACCCTGGAGAGGGCATAATCGAGGCCCAGCACCGCAAAGCGGTTGCCCAGGAGTGGCTGCTGGGACTGGGCGAGTGTGAAGGTATGCAGGCCCGGGCTCCGTGCTCGGCCATGAGGGTGCATACAGGCTGGAGCAGTGGAGTGGTACGCTAAGAACACTGCAGCAGAGCGCTCCTCTCTGGCATGATAGCGGCCCCTGTCCACTACTGTACCCAGCCTGCAAGGTGACTGTGCACCGCACCCCTTGCCCCGTTGTCTCCCTGATTCGGTGCCCCAGCAGAGGCCGGGAGGCTGCGATGCTGTTACAAAATTAGCCCCCCTCCCTTACTTCCCCATAACCCGACTGCAGGGGACGAAGCTGCCGGGTGGGCCTTCTGGTGCGCTGCAACGTGGCCCGAGGATGACTTCCATTGTGTGGGAGATGGGACTGCCTGACGGCCAGCACAGTTCTTACACCCCTGCCAGGGGTCGGCGTGATCACGCAACAGCCTACAGCAGACGACACAACCCTCCTGGAATCTATTTGCTGTGCTGGGCTTGGGCCATGCTGCAGACACATCCAACACCATCCTTGCCTGGCACGACAGACGCTGGTGCTCTCTGGCCGCCCTCGCTGGGGCATCTCACTCATCTGGCCACATACTGCTGTGGCGGGGCTAAGCCTCGTCGTAGGGGCCAGGTGCCCAGACCAGACCTGGGTCCAGCCATCGAGCTGATCCAGGGTCTGATGTGCCCCCATGGGGAAGGTGACTGCCTGGCTCCCGCAGATTGGTCTGACACACCTGGGCCCAGACCACATTGCAGTTCCACTGTCCATCACCCCTAGCTGCTGCGGCCGGCGCTGGCTCCCCTCGGCTGCTTCTGTCAGACCCACCCCCTGCCTGACCGCCTTCTAATGATTTGGAACAGGTCCTACTTTCTGGGGCTCAGTGACCAGATCAGGTCTCGGCCCTGCCGCTGTGCTGCCCGGGCCTTTCCGCAGCCCTTGGGGGGGGCTGAGCCTATTTGGCTCACCACCCACGACTTGACAAGGCATTTGGCAGTGGCGAGGCCCTGAACCCCGATAGGAGCCGCTGACTACAGTGACTGCTCTCTTGCTCTCTCTGGCCAGCCTGCCGGACCTGGGGTGGAGCTCTGTCGAGGTGCCTCTCCATCGTTTCCCTCCTGCATATGCACTCCCTACTGGGTATCCTGGGTTGCACACCGGTCTGCGCCTTTCCACCTCTGCTCGCTTGTGGGTCCCCCCCTGTGGTGCCTAGGTGGTGTGGTAGCCCGCAACCTGGCCTCTACACCGGAGACCCCACCATGGCTCGCCAATAGTCTTGTCCTCTCTGTAGTGTTAGGCTGGACACACTAGAAGCTTGCCTCTCTCTCCTCCACCCACTTGGGAACAGCTGTCCATCCCTTGCAAAGTTAATGGTTTGCGGAGTGATGAGAAATGCAGCATTGCCAGTGTCACTCACCTGCTGCACAGGTTGACATCTCCTGGGACCTAGTGACAGTGGAATCAATACCTTGCTGGGCTGCTCATGCTGCAACACTCCTCAATACTCATATGTTTTAGCAAGTGAGTCCGAAGAAAAGACACTGTGGAGACCAGACCTGTGCACCTACCCGACCTGCAACCGGGTTCCAGAGTCCTTGCTCCACTAGTGTGGTCACTCACTGAACCGGGGCTGCTAGTGCTGCAGTGCCATTTACCAGCTGGTGCATGCAAGCAGGCCCTTCTGTTGTGTTCGATTTTAGATTCTGAATGATTTTCCAGACTCATGCCCTTATATAGGTACAATTCACATTGCCCTTATACAGGCCTATAAATCCAGTCTTTATTTAGGCATAGCCCAAAAACGGGCATGGCTACTTCCATCCATTCATCTACGTCACAACGATTTCTTGGACAACCAGACTCTTAAGCTGAAGGGACTTCCCCTTGCCTGGATATTGATTTCTCCAAGAACTCATTTATTATGAATGAACATCTATTCCTTAGGGGTTCATTCATGACGTTCATATGCCTGACTTTACGTCATAACTGGCATTCCTAAACACCTTCAAGGTATAAATATATCTTCACTTGCTGTGGCAAAGCACAGTGTGGTTCGGTGCGGTTCAGCTAGCTACTTGCACGATGCAGCTCGCTATAGCAAGTGCCGAAGGAAGCCAACTCTCCAGCTGACACACTGACTAGATGCTGTCATCCTCCTGCCGAGAATCCATCTCCAGTGTTTCTGACTCTCCTTGCGGGGTGTTGGGACATTGAGTCCCGGTAATGAGATACCAACCTCTCTCATTCTAAGGTATGGAGCTGATTAGAACCTAGAGAAACCTTTGGCAATTCTTGGCAAAACTAAACCTATGCTAAAGACAGCACTTACTTCTTCCCTCTTACTAGTCCTAGGTTAGGTACATTGGGGTAGGCGTATTTTAGAAGCACCAGTTGAGTATTTTAGCCTGTGTTATATATGTATATATTTTTAAATGTCATAGCAACAGACAATGCTATTACAGTATTATTTTATATTACTGTTCACGCTGTACGCATTATACTTCGCATTCTGTCTAACGATTGTAGCAGTTCATATCTCTTGCCTGAGAAATAAGACTGTTCAATAAACCCCTTTTATTGAAACACCAGTCTTTCGATTTCTATGCAACTCTGTAGAAATGAAGCATGCACGATTGAGTGAGTGAAATAGTTATCTATTGTTTCCACGTCTCTGAAGATATTGTTCCGGTTCTAGGAGAAACAAAGTTGTCATGTTTATGCGGTTGTCAGAGACTAATCCTTTCTTGTTTATTCGAGAAAGTTTCTAGTGACCTCTGAGTTAGCTGGCACACACACAATTAAGTTTAGTATACTCGATAGAGACATACTGACCTAATTCCTATGTCAAATCTATAGTGTATATTATTCCAATGCACAGATCCTATTGGGAATATAGGAACTACACTACATGGCGCCCAACGTTTTGTAAGGCACTAATTTAACGCTAAATACTGAAGTAACTCAGTTATGCTTTTCTCAGAGACCCCCTGCTCATAATACTCCAATAGACGCCTGGAGTGGGTAAGGGATAATATCCGCCATAGCTGAGTAGTTCGAAAAATCCTATGTACTCATTTTTGGTTTGACCAACGTTGAAGGATACAGTGTTCCAAAATATTGTGCACCTTATGTTTGTTCCCTTGAAACTTGCTCTGCAAACTTTGAGTCAACAAAATGTCTCTAAACGGAGATAATAACACTGAAACCGGTGGAGCTATGGGCGACAACGCCGTACTAGCTTTCAACCAAACAGGTTTTAATGAAACCGCTGAAAATGCTATAATCATTCTTACTAATATAAGGAAAGCCATCACTATAAAACGTATAAAACATGGGCTAACATCGAGAGGTGGTAGGGCAGTTTTTTGATAGAGGCACATGAATATCACCAGACGACAGAGGTATTCAATTCATGGATAGTCTTCCCATAAGCAAATCCAGTAACACATATGTTTCACTTCTACAAAGAAGATGAACCACCGGATGAGTATATTCCTTTCGAGGATATTGAAATTCCACTCACATACCAAGAGCATGAGCGCTGGTTTAAAGGCGCCCTAAAACATTTAAAACACATTACCAGGCTCGGTCCACTAGGTAGGCCAGGAGCTACATGGCTGATTTTAGCCGGCTATACACCTCATCCTGACATTGAAGAAATGTCAGACATAGATTTACTAGCTCAACTCAAAGAGCTAATTAAAATCTACAGACAGTTGGCCCAATATGTCATGCGGACTCTTACAGTGCAACCTACAGTAGTTATTCCACAACAAACCTCTCACCAGGGGAATACGCAAAAAATGACACCACAGACTTTACACTCAGTCGCAGGTAAATTACCTACAAAACGTGAACAAATTCCATTCTGGTTAGCTCAAAAAATTACTCAAATCGAAGCAGTATTTCCTAATACTAGCCCTCATGAGAAACACAGAATTTTAACAATCTGTTTACCAATGGGGATCACACCACAACTGGAGGACTGCACCACTTGGGGTACAGTCTTCGCTGCAATCTACACTAAAACACATAGTGTTCCATCTATGGCGGTAATACCTGATGTCCTGAAACAGATTCAAAACGAATACAGGGCAGAGCCTGCTTTAAATTTTAGTATGAAACTACTGAAAGATTTCAAACAGGTCTCAGCAATAATATTAGTTAATATTAAAGGAGAAGCAGCATCAGTGACGATCCACCAAAAGGTGAGAACATTTGATGTAACAGAAGAACCTCAAGAACTAGCCAGAATAATTGAAAAATCCTATGAAGAATTTGGCAGAGACAGTTTGGGTGGGAAACCAGTTAAACCCCAACTGTCGGAAAGTCCTGAAAAGGTCTTTACTAAAAACACTCCTACCACTTCTAAAAAGAAGTGGGAAAATAACAAACAAACTTCTAAAGAGAAACGTTCTCAATCCAGAGGTATGACTTCTTATTGTTGTTTTATTCATTTTATGGTGGGAAATTTCTCTTTTAACAGCTTTGTATACTTAGGTTATATATTGTATTGGATTTAGCTTTCATGACTATTTGTCGAATAAAGGTATTATGACTGACTGACTAACAATCCAGAGGTAGGTCTCCTCAAAAGGAGCCCTCCGAAAGGAGGTATAACCTCAGGAATAGGGATAATTTGAGAAAACCTGATAGATATCAAGACACTGATACATGTTCCTCTCGTACCTTTCAGACTTCGTCACAGAAATCCAAAAGAAGAGGACTGTCAGAAAACAAAGAAGAACGTGTGAAGTCCAAAGACGATCAACACGTTCAGAAAAACAAGAAACCTCAATTCATCAAAAAGAATGTAGCAGGTCTAAAAATCAGACATGCCGAGGATCTTGAGGGCATAACTCAAGAACGGAGAATGGGCTCAGACAATGTTGGACAGCGCAGCAGAAGTCACAATATCTCCCAGAACCTGAAGGGTCTTCTGGAGACAGTGGACTTGAATGAAGACATTCAAGTTGAAACTGCAGATACCAGGGTTAGTTCTCCACATAGGTTATATGAAATAACACTCCGGATGGAGGGAGACATACCAAGAAAAGTGAAAGCACTCTTTTGGGAGAGACTTTCTAAGGGTTATGACATACTTATAGCTGAAAAAGACTTGCCACCACAATTTCTCAGGGAGTGCCCACATGGCGAAGACATCATCATGCCAGCTTTCTTTAACCATATTCCAATTCATTTAATACTTATGCCTGGAAATGGGCAGTCGCCCAAGCCCCAGCATTATACAAAATTCATGTAGGATGGAATGAGGACTCGCCTAACCATAAAATCCAAATAAAAAGTCACCCAACTACACAAGGTAGTTCCCTGTTAAGCAAGAAGCTAAAAAACAAGTCAGGGAGATATTAGATCAACTTGAATACCAAAAGGTGATTGAAACATGCACCTCGTCAATGAACAATCCTTTGTTTCCTGTATCCAAACCAGACAATACATATCGTCTAGTATTGGATTACAGACATCTAAACTCTTGTTGCGAAACATTTGCAGTGTAAAATCCACACAGTACAGCATTAATGAATAACATTGTGGGTAAAAAATATAAAACAACATTAGATATTTCTAACTTCTTTTGTCAAAATATTGCACATGAAAGCAGGTATTTATCACCGTTTTCTCAATTATGGGGACACAGCGTCACTTCTGTCATCTCCCTCAAGGATTCAAGAATAGTCAGGGGTTATTCTCAGCAAGGGTAACAGAGTTACTACATAATTATTATGATGAAGCATTGTCATATGTGGATGACATCTATCTGACAGATGATGACTCGGATAGGCACTTGAATAGGGTGAACACCATTATACTTGGATTCGCCTCTGAGGGTTATAAATACAATTTCAAAAAATCTAGGATTGCCCATCTAAACGTCCTCTTTCTAGGATATGAACTATCAAGTGAAGGCAAAAGCCTACCAGCCAACTGTTTAGAAAAGTCTACGCTGCTCCAACCTTCAAAAATGCTGAAAAACTTACAGTCAATTCTAGGTTTCCTGAAGTTCGGAAGAACTTACATTTTTAACTATGCAAAAGGGTTAGACTTCTCTATGACCTAATCAAACCTGATTTTAAAACAGTAAATTGGACACAAAAACACACACAAATGTTGCGTTCACTCCAAACAGACATGTCAGCAATAAAATATTTGCAAACACGCGTAAACTTACGCAACTTAGTGATCCGAATCATTCCGGGTCAATGCGGATTCACCTATTTAACTTTTAACGAAGGTGAAAAAGGTCCAATAGCTTACAAATCACATTTGTACACACGAGCAGAAATGAAATTCACTTCTACAGAAAAAATTCTGACAGCTGTTCAAACCGCTGTAACAAAGGAAAGAGCCCTAGCACAGGTAAACACATTATGGTGGTAATTCCTGTACCTGCCTTAGAGGCAGTGACAGAAGCGAGCATTCCAAATGCTAAAGCTTTACATCTGTGATGGATACAATGGGTTAATTCTCTTACTGCAGCAGATGTTGAATACGTTTTTGATCCTTATTTGAAAACACAAGTATTTCTACAATACGAACAAGAATGTCCTCTGCCTACTGAAATTCTGCCTCTTGACCAGTATGAATGTATAATTTATACTGACGGATCAGCTCAACCCACTACGGTGGGTAAACAAGCCTTTAGTGCTGCGTGCGCGATCGTTGAAGGCAGTTGGCGTGATGGCAAATTTAGACCAATGGTCACTAAAAGTCAATCCTTAGGAGATTTTACAGCTCAGCGAGCTGAACTACAAGCATTCAAGATGGCACTTGAGAACACGGATCACAAATTCCCCACACTCATAGTGTGCGATTCTTACTATTGTGTTCAATCTTATAATGAATATTTACTGAATTGGCTTCAAAAAGGGTTCAAAGATGCAAAAGGTGGCACAATTAAGCATAAAACGATTTGGGAACAAGTAGTTCAGTTATAAGAAGGACCACAAAACACTCACGTGGTACATACGCTGAGTCATCACCGTGATGGTGTTCACGTTGAAGGGAATTCATTGGCTGATGAAGCCGCGAAGGGGGCTGTGCAATCGGCTTCCGTAGCTGCAATCACTCGTTCAAAACGAAAATAGACAATGAAATAATGCTGGCTGTCAATGCTACAAGCAAAGGCAGTGGTAGTACGTTACCAAAAGGGTTTCCACTCAAATACTCATTTATAACTGATGCGTGATGTGGAGGAGTGTGGCTCAATGGTTAGAGCGGCAGACCTTGATGCAGAGTCCCGGCCAGGGACCAGGGTTCGATTCCCGCCTCGGCGGGTCTCTGGCTCATAAATTCCGCTGACTGGATATTCTCGCCTCAGTGCCTATTCTAATCATGGGTCCCACGCTGCAACTCTGGGCAATAGCTTGCTTAGCCTCCACAACGGCCCCCTACAGCGCTGGGGATGCCTGGTTGCACCCCGGGGATGCCCAGGAGTGGACATTTCACGGGGAAAAGCCAGGACGGGTTCCCTAGCGGTATGAGTACAGCGCCAGGACACACTGCTTGCCGGGGTATCAGTGCGCTTTACAAATACGTCTACATTTACAATGTTCCATTTGCATGAATCCCTGGAGTGGGGGATAGAGTAAATACAAACATGGAACATAGATTTGGGCCAATCTTAGCAGCACATGAAGGGCTCGCCTCTGCACATGCAGGTGTTTCCGCCACAGTATTGTTATTAAAGCAGAGGTACTGGTGGCCATGCATGAGGAAACAGACCAGAAACTATTGCCCACATGCATCAAGCACTTTTGCATTCGCAAACGGTGCAATTCCTTAAAATCGGCCGTTTGCGAATGCAAAAGTGCTTTTTCAGATGCATCATCATTTCTGAATGGAATTCGCTGATTTTGCGACTTTCCAGAATGCGAATGCATTTAAGGAATCGCAAATTTGCGATTCCTTAAATGCAATGCATCATTCAGAAATGAAATTGCGAGAACAAGGTTTGGAAGTGCAAATTACCACGAGGTTGAACCTTGTGGTAAATTGCGAAAAATGTTTAAAATGTACTAATTTACATTTTAAACGATGTCATGTTACTGACACACATGTCCTTAGGACATGTGTGTGTGAAACATCCATTTCAAATTACATTTCGGGGGTGCAGGGGGGGGTCCTTTGGACCCCCCCAAGCACCCATGAAATTTTCTAAGTGCCATTCGCAATTTCCATTGATTCCTATGGGCCTTTTGGCCCATAGGAATCAATGGGAATTGCGAATTCGCAATTTTGAAGTCACAAAATATTTGCGAGTCGGTAAAAATTGTGAATTTTACCGAATCGGAAATATTTTGCACTTTCCATGATGCATCCCGTTTTGCGAATCCATATTTGCGATTCGGTAAAATTCGCAAATTTGGAAACGCAAAACGGGAGTTTGATGCATGTGGGCATATGTCCTGTACTGTGAAATATGCCAAAAGATGAAAGTCTCTACTGTGAAACATCCTGCACAGACGCCCCTGTTCCTTTCAGAATAACCATTAGCTTCCTTTTACCTGGATCACTGCGGTCCCTTACAAAAGGATAGTAACTATAAATATATCATGGTCGCAGTGGATTTGTGTTCAAGGTTCATTCAGTGCGAGCCTCATCGCTCGGCTGACGCTTGAACTGTTATAAAAGATTTGCGAGTCTTTATCGGTACATACGCGATCGGCATGCTGCATTCTGCTGTTACTTTAAGGATGATTACTTCTGCGAGGCCGAAATCCTGTCCAGGAAATTACAACAACGTGGGTATCCCCGCAAATTGGTCAAGCGCTCAATGAAACGAGCCTGGTACAATCATCGTGACCTATTACTTATTCCCCAAGTCAGGAAACCCATGACCAGGATTCCATGTGTGACGACTTTTGGCACTCGCAGTAACCAAATTACTAAAGTAATTAAAAAATACCGGCCTTTAGTTGTATCCACAGGTATCACTGAGGAATTACTGTAGTTTTCATTTAAACGAGGAAAGAACCTTTGCGACCATTTGGTCCGAGCGGCACTACCTCGTCATTTTAGCCCCACCATAACATCTCTGTGGGGTTTAAACAAAACTGTGGGACACTACAAGTGTGGCGGCTGCCTCATGTGTGTGTCTTGTGTAAACACCAAACAATTTGCACAAGGCAATATTAAGCATGACTTACGCAGTTTTTCAAACTGCAATACGTCGAATGTCATATACGCAATTTGGTGCAAGTGCGACCGGATCTATATTGGCCAAACGGCGCAAAAATTTAAACTACGTCTTGACCAACATAAAAGCCGTATCCGTTGTCAAACAGAAAATGCTCCACTAGTGGCCCACTATGTGCAGTTCAATCACGCACCTGACGATATGCGTTGGCAGGTCATTGAAGTAATTAAAATTCCTGATCGAGGTGGAAGCATCTCCGCGATATTAAACCGTATGGAATGTCGTTGGATGTTGAGGTGTGACAGTATTAATTCAGGTTTGAATTCAATGGAGGAGTGTCATTCCATTATTACTTGTTAAGTATTGTATACTATTTTGATCTGTTCCCCTCTCTGGATCCGGGTTTCCGGATACAATTGTCTGGTTGACCAATGAATTATATTGTATATTTTTGAGATGTTGTTGGGAACTGTTCTACTCAATGTAATTGTTTCATATGCAGATTATACTTGGATGTATTCTTTTTTTAACTAATTTTTGATATTTACCAATTGTTTCCCTCTGATGTTATGATCATTTTTGTGTTTTTTGTAACTAGACCTTTTTAAAGGAAAAAATTAATTTCTTGATCTATTTTCTTACTTCTTTTCTGTGTCTATCTTAAGATACTGAGGGACCCTTATAAAGATCTAATTAGTTCCTAATATAAATATTACATCTTGTAGACAGTCCCACATGATAACTACTTCTTTTTACTTATTAATATATGTCATGTGTGCTATTAAGACATGCAATTTACATTTCTTCTTTTGATGTAAAGAGAATATGCACACAATTCTCTTTAAGTTCATTGGTTGTTTATCTTTATTTTTTTGGCATATCTTAGAGCACTTTTGGTTTCTGTGGGGGACTTGCTTTGTCCAATAATATGAAATACCACGCCTGAACACTTTTAGGTCATGTAGTTCGAAATACATTAAATCATATTGGATTGATTATCCTGGTGCTTTTTAAATTAGTGATAGCAATGTTAGCGCGTCACGTCTACTGATGGTGCCCTTCTCTACTTTCTTCACTGTTCCAAGATGTCCCCCAAGTTTGAGAGGTTTTTTCCTCTTTCTATTTCTATAAATGAATGCCGGCTCAAACGCGAGCTGGTGGAAGAGCTCAGTCGGTAGAGCATGAGACTCTTAATCCCAGGGTCGTGGGTTCGAGCCCTACGTTGGGCGCCATGTAGCGGGAATTCCGTTCTCCTACAGAACTGTGCATAGAGACCTGGAACCTCTGTGAATTAGGATGGCCCAAAACTCCCCTCAGTACCCAAAATCCCCTTACCGAGCTAGCTACAGTGTCTCATTGGTCATAACAAACTCCCAATGCTTACACAGACCAGAACACGAACTTAGATTACCTCAGGTATCGTGGAACAGATGAACACTCTTTCGTTATATAATCATCACAAACCAGAACGAGGAATAAAAGAGGACACGTGCATGTTTGAAATATTTATTTACTAATGCAAGGTTCTCAAACGCAGTATCTTGTATAATACTAGCAAACATATTATAAGCAACAAAGTTATCAGCATAGTTATCAGTCCATAAAAGGCGAATGGTGACAGCATACTAAGATGCTGAAATGAATAGAAATTAACAACGTCTAATTCACACCCTCCCTATTTAGCATAATATTTTATATCTATGAAGGTCTCATTTGGGTTTTAGCAGGGCGGGCCCATACCTCAAAATCTCAGTGGAAGGAGGATCACATCATCTTCCACCAGCTCTCTGCATGCGAAGCACATCAAGTGTGTTTTTGTGCGTTCAGCACAACAATATAAAACTCACCTAGCGCCAGATTTTGGCAGCAGCATGTGTGTTATGTCTATAGGGGTGCGAAGATCAGACCTTAAAACAACACTGGGTTAAGTTATCCGTGTAGCCTACAGCACTCACTGTGCAGACAGAGTGCAGAACAAAACTGATATCAGAGCAATAATATATTATTTATCTAGTAAATCGCGAAGCTCTTCTGGGTTGAAAGCTAAAACAACAATTATGTGTCGTGTTCAAAAGTGAAGCAAGAATGAAAATGGCGTGCAAACATTTAATAAACTCATGCTAACTTAACACAGTATGTAGAAAAGAAGTAGCTATATGACAGTAGCAGTGCTGCAAATTATCCCGTCTGACCCACGGACTTAGTAAGTATTTGCACGCTGTTTGAATATACTTTATTCTGTGGTGTAGCAGTGCTGCGAACTTCCCGCTTCTCTCACGGACTTAGTAAACACCTGTATGCTGTTCTAGCATACTTTGCTCGGTGGCCGTGTTACTTATTAAATACGCATACGGTTTTTCGTTACACGTTGTACCATATAATTATACTCTTTAATTCCAGTTCTCCAGGTTTTAGTTTTTGAGTAAATTTTTGATTTTGTATGGCTTATCTTTTAAATCGAGGGCCATCTTAATTGTTTTCCGGTAGACTCTTTGGTTTAATAAAGTCGAGATTTTCTATCTGTGGTTTTTTGTACTATTAATTCAGTGTTGTGCTTCATGGCACGTCGCCTCATTCATGGCACGTTGCCTGTCCGACAAACGGGGCTATAAGTTAAGGAACCTTGGAGGAAGCAAATAATTGAGTAGTTATTATATGTGTCGAGTTCGTGGGGACGATTAATACAGACTGATAGTTTCTGTTTCTCATGGCTTGCTGTCTGAATTATTACTGTGATTCGAACCCCAGGCAGTCCTGGGTAAATTTCAAAATCCTATGACTACTTTGTATGACGAGGAATGGCACACGAGTAGTACAGGTTGTCACTCCCTGTTCATTTTTCTTTATATTTTCAGTGCTGATTGATTGGGCAAACGCTGGGCCATAATTAAATGCTCCCCATGGACTTCTTTTCTTACTGAAGATACACTTGCATGCAAGCTTTCTTATCAGTCCTCGACTTGTGTTATGAGGACTTGTGATTTGTTCAATAAGTGAGTATTCGTTTGGCCTATGTGTCCTAGGTATTGCCCTTTTGACACTTAGTATGGCTAGTTAAGTGGATTTATGTACCACTGTGACCCCCCCCAAAAAATTTCTTTGTGAATTTCAGATTTTAATGCACTGCACCTGCCGTTCTAATCTTGAATGGTCTGCTTTTAATGCTGGTGAATACCAATTTATTATTCTTGGGAAGATAGTATCACTTTTGGTGTGGTGTTAGCTTTCTGCTGATTATTTCTTCCTTTTCACAAATGGTGTCTCTCCTGTCTTACTTCTTTTTCCATTTTTCCTCTAAAGAAGCCTACCCTTTTGAGCCTACCCATCTTAATTGTTTTCCGGTAGACTCTTTGGTTTAATAAAGTCGAGATTTTCTATCTGTGGTTTTTTGTACTATTAATTCAGTGTTGTGCTTCATGGCACGTCACCTCATTCATGGCACGTTGCCTGTCCGACAAACGGGGCTATAAGTTAAGGAACCTTGGAGGAAGCAAATAATTGAGTAGTTATTATATGTATCGAGTTCGTGGGGACGATTAATACAGACTGATAGTTTCTGTTTCTCATGGCTTGCTGTCTGAATTATTACTGTGATTCGAACCCCAGGTAGTACTAGTCCTGGGTGAAGTTCAAAATCCTATGACTACTTTGTATGACGAGGAATGGCACACGAGTAGTACAGGTTGTCACTCCCTGTTCATTTTTCTTTATATTTTCAGTGCTGATTGATTGGGCAAACGCTGGGCCATAATTAAATGCTCCCCATGGACTTCTTTTCTTACTGAAGATGCACTTGCATGCAAGCTTTCTTATCAGTCCTCGACTTGTGTTATGAGGACTTGTGATTTGTTCAATAAGTGAGTATTCATTTGGCCTATGTGTCCTAGGTATTGCCCTTTTGACACTTAGTATGGCTAGTTAAGTGGAATTATGTACCACTGTGACCCCCCCAAAAAAAATTCTTTGTGAATTTCAGATTTTAATGCACTGCACCTGCCGTTCAAATCTTGAATGGTCTGCTTTTAATGCTGGTGAATACCAATTTATTATTCTTGGGAAGATAGTATCACTTTTGGTGTGGTGTTAGCTTTCTGCTGATTATTTCTTCCTTTTCACAAATGGTGTCTCTCCTGTATTACTTCTTTTTCCATTTTTCCTCTAAAGAAGCCTACCCTTTTGAATGTAATTATTTATTGCAATTTCCTCTTTAAACAGTTACTGAAAACGCTCAAACCACTGTTTGTCCTGATGATGACCCCATAGTCAATCAGCTGTTGAAAACGCCGTAGACGCATTCTGTGGCCACAAATTGTGAAGGACACATTATAAATGCTTGCCAACAGTTTTCTGTGAGCGTTCATTTGATTTGTAATGTGTTTTACTTGAAATTATATGTCTAATAAATTATGAGTATTTTTTATAATTAGTTCTGAAATATAGGCTTCTTTCTTTTCTTCCTTCTTTACCTGAATTTATAATTGCTATTGTATCTGTGTACCTGAACCTCTTGTTAGGTGTTATTACATTCTGACCAGGGTCCTGCATTTAGCTCTCGAGCTTACAGAGAAGCTTTTTTGGTACAACCTTAGACATTTTTAATCTCACTATACTTTTTCACTCTTCACCCTCACAAGAACCTGCTCCGCAGTCTCCTGGCGTCGTAGCACACCGGGGAGGTACTCGATCTCTCCCGGTGGACCCGATGATGAAGCATGTCATCACTAGGATGAGTGAGGGTTTCCTGAAAAAATCTTGCATTTTTTCTTGAAATTGGTCTTATCGTCTGACCACTTACAACTGGCCTCAGACTTCACGTGCTACAACCACCTTGTACCCCTCCCTTACGGACACTCTTCCTTTGTTTATTAGCGAACCTTTATTGTCAGACATCAGTGGTGAAACAAAAAACATTTGATATCAAAGATCGTTTGGTTGTTTTACAGGACTTAAATGAATTAACAACTAAACAAAGCAATGTGTTCCTGAAGCCAACCACCACTGAAGAAAAAAACAACCACCCCAGCAAGGCCTGTCTGGATCCCAAAGCCTGGTGATCTAGTCAGAGAAAAGATCGCGGACAGAAAGGAATTTGGGCCTTCTTATAGACAACCAGTACCTGTCCTAGCAATCCACGGATCAAGAACAGTTTTACTGCCGCCCCTTGCTGGTAAAAAGGAGAACAGATTTGTGTCCATCGACCTGATCATACCACACAATGTGGCCACCAATACTAAGTAGTAGGCCAAATGGACTCTGACCAAGTAGCAGACACACTCCTCTAGCTACTATCAAGAGGTTCAAACGGAAAGACTCATCACCTTTGAGGAATCTGCAGTGCAAAAAGAAGGACTTTGCAACAAAGCCATGGAACTTGTACCTCTTGAGACTCAAATAACAGTTCGTCAAGAAACACCTGTCTACAACGAAGCAACAAGTGATCAGGTGGTTCCAGCGTTCAACGAATCCTGATGCAATCCCAACAATTGACAGAACTACCTCTGGCTATTTCATTAACTTTGAAATGTTTTCTGAGGATCCCATCGAACCTGAAACGACTCCAGCAAAAAGAACTTTCAATGGACAAGGAACTGACCTTTTTTTATCACCTGGAAAATACTTATCCGGTTTCACCATGGATTGAACTTTTGATTGTGTTAGGAACATTTTTTCTTCTACTTTGGTTAGCTCTGGTAATAACGCTGGGTATGCCGATAAATGGAAGATATGTCAAAATGGACACAGCAAGTTAGAACATCGACTTACTCCTCAAATCACACAAATCATCTCATCGTGAACAAAGAGACTTGTAAGCAGTGAACATCACAGCCTTTCCTGTACCTGATGGTATACTTTGGACAAAACAGAATATGACATTTTTGCCCGTCGGAGCTGTTGAACATTCCACACCAGGTCAAGATTTCAATAAGTGACTTTGTTTCATCTAGTACCCTTTCTGATGATTGGGACTGCGAGACTGTTAATAACATGATGTCAGACCCAGAAATGTCTGCAGTGTTCACTAATCATGAATATTTAGAAGGTTTTTCAGTCTATGAACAAATGTATTGTCATAATCACTATGGTCTTCATTTCTTGCACAAATCAACAATGCCGAGAAATGAATATATGTATAACCAATGGGAACATTGTGCAACACTACCAAAGGGTAGCTCAAAAACTTTTGTCAATAAGTTTCCATATTTTTCAGGGTACAATGCATCCAATCCAGAATCATTTTACTTTAGAAATGTAAACAAAATTGGAGTGCAAACTATGTGAACAAACACAAAACAGATTTATTCTGCAGCCTTTTATGCCCAACTGTCTGGACTAGGTTTCGACTTTTGGAAAGACAATATTGAGACAAAAACTATCTGGGGTACAAAAGATTGGCAAGTGCAGGGGTTAGAAGCTTTATTCGGAGCCTGTATAGTACCTGAGCAAATTATGTTTTTGAATGACACTGTCCAACAGACGTCGTGCCTTGGGTTAGCCAAGATCAAAGACATGAACAATCGGTCCATACCTACACCTACACCTGATAGCGAAGACACTTCAGAGGGGGAGGCCGACGTACATACTATTTTGCTTCACAACAGAACAGATCCAGATTGGAAAAAATGGTTATTCTGGCCCACAGACACCAACAACTGTCAAGATAGATTCCTGAACAAAACACAAGGGGTTAAATACAATAGGCCAGACCCAAGATATTTTCAAAGACAGCATCCTGGAATAATAACAACATACAGTGTTGGGAAACTCTGCCTTGTCTGGCTACTAAGATCTACACATAGGGATGTAAAGCAACACTTATCTTTACTTAAAGAGGGCGCAGACTTTAGGGAATTCTTGCTAGGACCAAGAAAACCACGTCAAAAAACATTTTATATATGCTGGTATCTATGCTGTTTATAATGAAGCATGGAAGATTACGCAAGCAGACACTGCAGAAAGAATACGAGAAATTGATCATATTAATTTAGAGAAAACTCTCTCTGTGGTTGACAATGGGTTAACGACTCTGTCGTCCAGGATATATTCATTGGACAGCATAGAGTCTTCTGCCATAGACATCATGGAACAGGACTTGGTCATGTTGCAATATGGTCAGTCGCAATAACGTTCTATCATGCTATTAGGCTGGACGTTGCAAAACCTTCATTCAGGCTATTTGCCTTGGCGTTTAATCAACACTACGTCACTGTTTTCAGAATTCAATCTCACTGATAAACAGATCAAATTGGCACAAAGGGGAGCAGACTATACGGTGCTGAGCATTGAAAAACTGGAAAGATTGCCATTTACTGTAGCAGAGAAACCAGCTACTGAATCGATTATACATGGAACAATCACTCTGCCTGTTACAATTTTCCATTTTCAGTATTACCTAAAACATATACCAGCAGGCACATATGAAAGGTTGGGTAAAGAATACATCAAGACATCCTGGAAATTACCATGCACACACAGATGTTGGAGTGGGGGATGTGAAGTGTTTCTTAGCAGTAAAAATTGTGAAAACGCACTAAGCGGTTCTCTCCTTTGTCAAGGTATTAATTTACACAGGGCCTGCGATGGTTCCTCCAACAATTTATCCTGTCACCTGCAAGGTTCACCAGCTGCAGTGATTGATCCAATATTTGGACAACTTTCAAATGGGAGATACCTCATGTTGAACGATCACAGCTGCTGTGGCATGTTGCCAGGCATACCATATCTAGTAACTGTGTCAGCCAGGGTCACTTGCTGTATGCAAGTATTGTTTCCTAAAACCAAGACAGCTAGGGTATCGCCGTTATGGTTTTCACTGAACATCTCTTCTATATGAATTGATACTCTAAGCAGAATGAAAGCCATTCTTTTGCAAAAAACGGTGCCACTGACCTTAGCCAAAGAGACTTATGATCTACAAGTCGCAAGGTCTTCTGCCGAGATACATGCCCTTTTAACTACAAACTGCGCTATACATTTCGCGGAAATGTTAAATCGTATCTTAAACATGTCTGATGCAAGTGGTATTGTATATCTATTTTAAGAACGTATGTTCCGGACTGTAAGCACCTTTTCAAGCAGTCCTCGGAATATTTCCAAACTTCTTGCACTCTTTGTTTGGCAGACTGCCTCTACTTTTGGGACTCGTTGCGGGGATACTATTTTTGCTCCTACTGCTACGATATGGCAAGCCAAATCACCAGCGCCACTCCAAGCACCATGGAGAGAGCTCTATTGGAGATGAAGTGTCGTGAGCGCATCGTCCACATTTTTGGGATTAACTCTTCTTTTTTTTATTTTTTTGTTTTCCTCATCTACCATTATTGTAAGTCTTGATGGGAGACTGCCTCTCAGTAATTGGTCATCCTGATCTAGCCCTGATATCATAGACCAATAACAGAGTAATGAGCCTGATCCCTCAAGTGGCAACTGCTTTCCCAGTCCACTCCATTTCACACCGTAGTTGGGCCCCGTGTTACTTGGAAGGCAAGGGAACCGACAGGGCTCAGTATAAATCATAGGAATACCATTCACCTGTCTTGCCAGGCCACAAGGGCCGCCCAGATTTTTACATAACTTGTGGGATCACTTGTCATGTCGGATTTACTTGTAATAATAATCTGCTTTAGACAGTTGGAAAAAGTAGGGGGAGTTGGATCCTTCCAGGCCCTACATATCTCCCGCTTTGCAAGAGCATAACATAAAAAATAAATCTTGTGGAGGGTTCATTTATGTTGTAATCAGAACCCAACCCAGAGAGAATAGTTTTTGTGGTGATTTCCAAGGGTGCTTGAAGGACATCTTCCAAAAAGTCCTGGGTCTTGATCCAATAGTCTTTTATCTCTGGGCAGTCGGCGAACATATGTGTATCATCAGCAGCTGGGTACCTACATCTCGGACAGTGGTAGTCTAAGTTGGAAAATTTTGCACGTTTTTTTGGGGTTATATATGCCCTGTACATGGTATAAAGATGATTTCTTTTTAAGGTGGCAGGCTTAACCACCGCCTGCAAGATGGTAAAAGAATCGCTCCATAGATCTTTAACATTTCCACTGTTCAGGTTTAAGACATTGGCCCAGAGTTTTTGGAGCTCTGGTCCCGTAACGCTCTCAGCATCTAATATAGCTGAATACCAGTGTGAAATTTGGGTTTTCCACCTGCCACTCCTAGTTACTAGATCAAACTTCGGGTTGGGATCGTTGGAGTTCCAAGATCTGGTCGACCACCATCCGGACAGCTGGTAATATTTGAATCTAGTAATCGTTCCCTCAGTCAAATTGGAGAAAGCCTCCTTACTCAAAAGCTGATCTCCTTCCTGGAGATCTCCCCAATGTACTAACCCTGCCAACCTCAGGGGCCCAGACAGTTGATCATCCAGACGGGTCGGTGTCCCAGGTGAATCCCAGATCGGGGCCTGTGCTGCATAGTATGGGATGTCTAGCCTTTTCCTGGTGTATACCCAGTTTCTTAGTGCTGCCCCCAGGATCTTAAGTCTCACTTTTAAAAACAAATTTGGGTGTCCGAATTTAAAGAGGAAGAAATCTTGTCCCTGTGGAACATCTTTCAATAATGCTTTACAGAGTATGCCTAGGGAAGATAAATGTGTTTTATTGGCCAGTAGTCTGAAGTTTTTAAAATGGAATGCGTGGCAATATACAAATAAATCTGGAAATGCAAGGCCTCCTGTTTTTAAACTTCTCCTAAGCTAATAATTTGAAATTTCTAAAGATTCCCGAGGTGGTATAAAATGGAGATGTAAAGGCACTGATCTGTAAACTCCTCAGGGATGGAGTCTTAAAAGATAGACCTGACATTGATCTCGAATCTGAAATCCAGAGAGCACACAGAGACCCTTTTAGACTGCACATTTAGAGGAAGACCCCTAGGAAGATCTTGGTGAATTTTCACACTTACACAATTAAGGAGCTAATTCTGGGAAGAGCATTGTCAGACACCTCACTTTGAATAAATTCAGCTAAATACCTTATTCGTTCTGATGTGGGGAAAGCTACGGCACAGAGACAGTGGGAGCTAGGGAGTAGGATGCCGGATCTGAGAAGCATGGGTGCACAGGTCCAGATGAAATTTCCGGCATTCTTAAAAGTAGTCTGGAGGAACAAAACACATAATTTTGTATCACCTCAAGAAGTTGATGCGTTTCTCACTTTAATGAGAGAGAGCTCTCAGTAGAGTATTGTTCGCTTCTTCATAATTCTCCTGTAATGACTATCTCTTATTTTGCTAGAGGAGATCTAATGTAGGACTGTAGAACTGATGTCGAGAATGTGTTTTCTTTTTTTTTTCTCCTCAAAATTAATAAATAAATAAATAAATAATAAAGATCACAAAGGGGAAAGAGGAAAGGAAGGAAAGAAAGGAAAAAAGGGAAGGAAAGGGAAGAGAAAAGAAGAAAAAAAGAGAAAAGAATGTTGGGTGCACTAAGGGGAAAAAGGGAAAAATGGGGGAAAAAAAGGAAACAAAAAAAGGTATTAGAGATCACATTTAGTTGCCCACTTTAGTTTATAAAAGAGGGGAGATCCCGATCAGACTTAGAGGCCCCAACAGGCGACAAGATCGCCAAAGCAGGTATGGGGGGGTGTTTCCTCATGGGAGGCGGGCAGTTAGTTGGGTGGCAGGGATAAAAAGGGAAAAAAAAATCCTCATATACTAATGAAGAGAAACAGAGCTTTTGAATGGGGGCTGAGCAATGGTCTATCCGAGGAAAGGTTGACATGGCCAATATGATTTGTAAAATTAAAATAATTAGTTGGAACGTGAATGGCTTGAGGGACGGAAGAAAGATGCAGAGGGTGAACGAATATTTATATAATTCTGGAGCCCATGTTTGCCTTCTTGAAGAGACCCACCTAGAAATGAGAGAGTGTAAGTCGGCTTTCGGCATACGTGGGTGGGTTCAAAATATCATTTGTTCGGATCAAAGTGGCAGTACTAGGGGAGTGGCAATTGTGATTAGAGCAAATGTTGGGATTAGGCTGGTTAAGTTTGAGACAGATCATTCGGGAGATGGCTGGTGGCGTTATTAACGCTTGGTCATACTCCCTTTACCTGCGCAGTCTATTATGGGCCTAACCAAGATGCTCCGGGATCTCTAATGAAGCTGAAAGCTAGCCACTTGGAGAACCCTGGTCCTATAATATTAGGGGGCGATTTTAATCAGATTTTTGATGAAAAATTGGATCGTACGTCCAGGGTCAGATTTACACCCCCTCAAAGATCCCGAATGGAGCTCAAGAATATCATGAAAGATCTTAACCTCATAGATATCTGGAGGGCAAAAAACTGTGCAAAAAGAGATTATTCCTTTAATAGTCGAAGGTATGGTCATTCCAGAATCGACGTCTTTCTTTTAGATAAATTGCTCTTATCGGCAGTAGAACATATTTCATATATCCCGGCTATACTGTCCGATCACTCGACTGTAGAACTCGTAATTCTCCATAAACAGAAGGAACAGCAGAGGAGGTGGACTCTAGATAGAGCCCTTCTACTCCAAGAGGGGGTGAGGTTGGACTTAGCGATACAAACAGAGGAGTTCTTTAGGCACAATAAAGACTCAACGAGCCAACAGATTATATGGGAGGCATTTAAGGCCTTTATTAGAGGATCTTTGAGTACCCTGATGATTAGAAGAAACAAACAGCTGAGGAAAAAGAAAGAAGAGAGTCTCCAGAAGCTCAAATTGAAAGAACAGGAGCTTCAGAGGGCATCAGCAGACCAGTCAGATACTAACCTCCGCCTACAAAGAGAGCTGGACAGTGTGCGGGCAGAACATCAAGCTAGCATAGACAAGGTCTTGAAAGATAGATGGGATGCCAGCAAGCTTCAGAATTTTACACATGGAGAGAAATGTGGCCGCCTACTCGCATCGAAAGCTCGAGCAGATAAGAACAGAAATCAGATCAACAGCCTACCCCTTTCCGGCTCAGGCGAAATTACCTATGACGACGATCAAATCAGGGTAGAGGCTAAATCTTTCATGCTAGATCTATATAAAGCTAACACCTGTAACTCCACACAGAGTGCGGAAGGTTGGTTGAGCAGGATACAGCTCCCAAATCTATCTGAGAATGATAGAACTTTTCTTACTTCTGATATCCAAGAAGGCGAGGTGAGAATTCAGATTATGAAAATGGCCAAAGGGAAAGCCGCTGGCCCAGATGGGCTCCCTGTGGAGCTGTACAGGATAGTCTTAGACCAAATAATATCTTTTTTTACATCACTGTTTAATGAAGTTCTCCAGTGTGGGGCGCAGGCCCCAATTTCTTGGTCAGAAGCCACAGTTACTTTAATTCTGAAGCCAAACAAAGATCCATCAAAAATCGAGTCATACAGACCGATCTCATTATTGAATTCAGATTATAAGGTATTTGCGGGGGTGTTGGCGGCGAGACTGGCCAGAGTAGTAAAAACTATTGTCCATTGTGATCAGAGGGGTTTCATCACAGATAGACAACTCAATGAGCTAACATTTCAATGTATTGCTGCAATAGACGTTGCTATTGACAGGAAGCTCCCCCTGACGTTGGTAGCGGTCGATGCCGTAAAGGCATTTGACCAAGTAGACTGGCTATATCTGTGGAAAGCACTGACGGTCTTTGGATTCCCAAACATGTTTATAACAGCCATAAAATCTCTCTATAGTTCCCCACACGTTAAAATCCTAATTAATGGGTCCCTTACAGAATGGATACCCATTGCTCGCGGAACCAAACAGGGCTGTCCTCTGTCGCCTCTTTTGTTTAATTTATACATAGAGCCTTTTGTTTGTTTACTTAGGTCTGACCCATTAATCAAGCCCTTCAAAATCTCCAACTTGGAATTAAAATTCGCGTTATACGCTGATGGCTTGCTCATGTTTACATATCCAGCTGAAGCCCTCCCAAGATTAACAGAAACAGCTGAAGCCTTTGGAGAGATCTCAGGATACACTATCAATAAAGACAAAACTGAGATCATGGAGTGGAACCAAGAAGTAGGGATCTTAGGAGTAAAATCTAGAATGAGATATTTGGGGGTGCACTTGGCCAAAAAGATTGAGGAAATAACTAAAATCAATCTAGACAGAGTTTCAAAGGATGTCTGCGCCCTACTGCAGAGATGGTCATCCCTTCCTTTAAATATCTTTGGGAGAGTGAATTTAATCAAGATGATCATTCTCCCTAAAATAACGTTTTTATTTAACTCTATCCCTCTATCTTTTAATACACCAGCAATTAATAAACTACAAGGGAAATTAGGATCTTTTATCTGGAATTCAAAATCTCCAAGAATGTCCTGGAAAAAGCTTAGGAGAAGTTTAAAAACAGGAGGCATTGCATTTCCAGATTTATTTGTATAAATACTGCATGGTTTCTGTCATTCAGACCAATCCAGCAAGATTGCATCTTACCTGTTCTATGCTGCCTGCTATGTGGAGAAGAATGCGTGCTAGACATCTGTCTAACACTCCCATCAGTCATGACAGTTTGTGTTGATGCTTTGCTTGAACCGATAACGACCCATGCTCTGTGTTGTCCCCAGCAGCTACCTATTCTGATGACGGCATTTATTGAGATCTCACAGACGCAAAATGCTGATGCTGAGGTACGAGAGGAAACTACAGGTACACAGGTAACATCCAATACGAACATTGCTAATGTGACCAATGCAATAATCTTCTAAACGAGGTAATCCAACTGTCACCTACAATGATAGCCGATTTTTTTACAGACATAGAAGATTTAAATTTTTTCTCCAAGAGCTAACACTGACTTTTGAATTTGGCACAGAGTGTTCTGAGAGACTTTGAATTTGACCTTCAGTTTTTGAAAACAAAGAACTTTTTCCTATAATTAATTTTTTTTCTCCAAATTTGTATTTTTCATTTTTTGGCACAAGTAATCTGCTTATAGTAGAACTATTCATAGAGAACAAGAAGTCTTTGAATACTTCCAAGAGACAATATATGACCTTCTCCGCAAACAAATAGTTTTATGTAATCTTACATGAAATGGTTTAAGTCATTTTTCTTCTGTATTAACGAGCCATTTCATAAATGTATGTTTTCGTGCTTCATTCATTTAGCGTTCGAATGTAAATATATGCTTGGAATGAAACATTGCTTTAATGCGTACAACACCTATGCATCTTTTATGTGTACAACCAGTTCTAATGCATTTTTTATTTATTTTATTTATTTATTTATAGCATTTGTAGAGCGCTCTGTAACCCGACGGGCATCCTGGCGCTAAAGTACATATAGATAAGAACTCTGTGGGGACAGGAGAGTGGACATGGTGCTAATCAGAATAGGTTTTTTTATTTTGTTGGAATTTTTGGAGGATTTTTTGGAAAAAGCCAAGTTTTCACCTTTTTATGAAAGGTCATAAATTCGTTAGTTTTTCTAATGTCGATAGGGAGGTTGTTCCATAAGTGGGCTGCAGCTATACTGAAAGCTCGTCCCCCACAGGTGGCTTTCTTGATCCTAGGAATGCTGATGAAGTTTAAAGATGAGGATCGAAGAGACCGGGTGGGCTCATACCAATTGAATTTGTTCTGAAGTGGCCGGGGACCTAGCCCATGAACTGCCCTGAAAACAATACATAGGGATTTAAAGCAGATACTTTGATGTATGGGCAGCCAGTGTAGGTCAGCCAGGGCAAGAGTGGTAGAAGATCTTCGCTCACAAGAGAGTGACAGTTTGGCTGCTGCCGCCTGGACACTTTGAAGTCTGGAAATAAGATAGGCGGGGGATTCCAGCAAAAGGGCATTACAGTAGTCCAGGCGGCTGAGGATAGTACTCCTGACTATGTCGGCTCTAGTCTGTGGGGGCAGGAGAGGTAGCAGCCTTCGGAGTCCTCTTAATAGAGCGAAACAGCAGCTGACCTGCTTGTTGACGTTGGTCTCTAGGCTCAGTTTGTTGTTAATAGTGACTCCAAGAATTTTTACTGAGTTCACTGGGGTGGGCGAGTCCCCTAACAGCTGAGGCCAAAAGTCTAGTGGTAAACTTTTGGGGATTTTTCCTACTGTGCAATGCAGTATTTCAGTTTTCTCACTATTAAATTGTAGTGAGTTCTGGTTGAGCCAGAGTGACATTTCCAGCATACAGGTGTGAAATGTTTCCAGTGAGTTTGCTTGTGCTCCATCAAGCGAGATTATCAGCGGAGTATCATCTGCGTAGTTTGTCACGCTGATGCCATGGCTTTTCATGATCCGCATCAGGGGTTGCATATAAATGTTAAAAAGTATGGGACTGATGGCAGACCCCTGTGGGACCCCGTGCGGGACTTTGATGAACTCTGATTGATAAGGAGGGATAGCTACTGCCTGCCACCTGTCCGTCAAGTAAGAGCGGAACCAGTCGAGCGTGACACCTCCAACTCCGATGTTCCTTAATCTTTCTATCAGGATGCCATGGTTCACCGTATCGAAAGCGGCGGACAGGTCAAGCAGAATCAAAATTGCTGATTCTCCCCTGTCCGCCCTCATTCGCAGGTCATCCATGACTGTCAACAGAGCTGACTCCGTTCCATGAACTGGTCTGAAACCAAACTGCTCCTCTTCCAAAATGTTGTTGGTTTCTAGGAAGAGGGCTAGGGATATGCTGACCCATCTCTCTATGATCTTTATTGGATATGGTAAGAGGGATATAGGTCGGTAGTTCTTTTGGCAGTTTGGGTCCAGATTTGTTTTTTTTAGTAGCGGGGTGACAATCGCCAGTTTCAAGTTTTTGGGCACGGAGCCTGTGCAAAGAGACTGATTACATAGTTGATGCAGGGCTGGGAGAATGTCATCCTCGAATTTCTTGGCTATTCTATGGGGAAGAGGGTCTAGAGGAGAGCCTGATGACGTATCAAGAGCTGTTCTTAGAAATTCCTGTTCCGAAGGAACCACAAAATTTTCCAGAATAGCATTTGAAAAAGAGTTTGTAACATATTCCACCTTCTCATCTTTGTTCGCTTGATTGCTGTTATCTTGCATTGAGGGGATAGATTTGCTATTCATTCCCTCTACAATTTTGCAGATTTTTTCCTGAAAGAACACTGCTAGGCCATCGCAGAGTTCTTGTGAGGGCTTGATTTGGCTATCAGCACAAGCGCGATGGGAAAGCTCTCTGATGAGCCTGAAGGTATCCCGGGATTTATTGGAGCTTTTGAGGATTACCTCTGCAAAATAGCTTGTTTTGGCTATAATTATTTCCTTCTTGTATTGTGCAATGGTGACCCTCCATCGCACTTTTTCCTGGTCTGAGCAATTTTTCCTCCAGAGCTTCTCCGCCTTTTTGCAGGTATTTTTCAGTTCTTTCAGTTTATCCGTGTACCAGGGTACCAGGGTGCAGAGGGTTTTCCCCTTTTCGTGATTGTTTTCAGCGGGATGATGGCGTCAAGTTTCTTAGTTATCTCGTGGCAAAAAGAGAGATAGTTTGTAGTGACATCGTTCTCTATTTTGAACGAGGCCCCAGCCTGGCGTAGATTGAGTTTTCCTTCCTCTTTCCTCTTCATCAGGTTCTTCCAGTCACGACCTAAGAAGGTTTTGGCCTGTGACCTCGTGGATCCTTTGTGGGTCGTGGTGTGGGTTTTAAACCTAAGGAGGTAATGATCAGACCAACCTACTGGAAGAATAGTATCTAGGGTCAGTAGGTCTTCTGCTTCAAAAATAAAATCTAGTGTGTTTCCTAGTATGTGTGTGGGAGTTTTTATCCACTGTTTCAGCCCTAGATTGTGGCAGGATTGAGTAATATTGTGCAAGGCTGCACGTAGTTGGCCATTGTCCCATATATTAAAATCGCCCAATATCAGCAGCCTGTTGTGAGAGATTGAAATATTATTTATGACCGTGATCAATTCCTGCTGTTGTGAGGCATTGAAATGCCCCGGTGACCTGTAACATACAAGGGCCGTGAGTCAATGTTCAGAATCATGTTTTATGGAAATCCAGAGGATTTCGACACAGGGAACGGTATCAACGTCCAAGGTAGTGATGTTTAGTTTCTCCTTGAAAATGATCCCCAGGCCTCCTCCTCGACCTGTATGTCTGGGTTTATAAATGATCTTAAAACCTTCTGGACATGCTAGGCCTATCTCTGATTCTATTCCTTCAGCCATCCATGTCTCTGTTAGAAACAGGATATCTAGGTTATTGGCCTCAATCAGAAGCTGTATTTCGGTAGTGTGTTTCGGAAGGGATCGACATTTAGAAGTCCGTTGATTAGCTTTCCCTTGGTGCTGGGCTTGATTCCTGCTTGGGCTGATAGGGAATAGGTCTTGGTCTTGTCAGAGCTTGGATTAGGTGTCAAGATTGATTTGGGGGGGAGGGGATTAATGTGTGAAAGCCGTACTTGGCAGTTGGAACATACGTTATCGTCCTCATATACTATGTAGGGGGCTAGGCGTGGGCACTTGGTTTTGTCTGCCTGTGTATTCAGTAGCATGAGTGTTTCCCTACTATATCTAAGCACATCAAGGGGTGATGTACAACAGATAGGAGGGGGTGCCCTGGGCCCGGCCTCGACGCGGACGAGCGCAGACGAGCTTGCCTTAAGCGCGCCTTCGGCGCGCAATCGTCGCGCCCGCTGCGCTCGTCCGCTGCGCTTCCGGTAGGGACACATGCTTTATAGCAGAAGGGGATGGAAACAATAGGGGCGTGGCTACGGTGGTGGGCGTGTTTCTGGTGACCCGCCAATCCCGTCGTTGCAGCTGGGAATCCTTGCCTACGTCAGCATGCAATCTGCTGAACAGGGAAGGTGGTACAGATACGGCGGTTTAAAATAAGGTGTATTAGCAATCAGTGCAGTTTTAAAAAGAACACTCTGTTCCCTGCTCCAGGGAACAAAGAGGGGGGAGAGAGAGAGAGACAAGTGGATTCGGTCTCCCTTGGCAATATGGTTAAACAAAATGGAATACACTCAGAAAAGTGGTCGTGATCCCTAAAGTGATGGGGAGCACACAGTGTTGTTTAAATGCCCCTCACACACCAACAGGCCCCTTGGTGTCATGCTTCATCATCGGGGCCTTCGCACCCCTCTACGGAATGCGGCGTGCTACGACTTACGGCTATGTAGGAGCACTTGGTAGTGAACTATGTGAGGGTGTGTGTTTAGGGAAGAGATGTGAGTTAGTGATGTGAGGTGAAAAAAGTGAGGTTAATAAATACCTGGCTCGTAGGAAAAAATTATTAATTATGTCCTCGGCTGGTATTATTAAAAAGGTGCAAATTAAGGTTGATTATATACGTATTAGGGTATATCAACCGGAAAGTGTCAACATGTTTCGGAGTGCAACGACTTCTTCTTCAGGACAAGGATATGCACGTTATCCTCACCTTACTGGGATGTCAAAGTGTATTCTACAAAAATATGAACTAGGTGAAATGTACCTATCAATGTTATTTATTGGATAAGTTCAGTTGCACCCAATTGGCGTTGAAGATAACTTATAGTTCAAGGTTAGGAGACCTCATGAGCCTTAGCGTGGTATTGGGGGATTCCTTCCTCACTGCTCAGTAAAGCAACGGTTACTGCATAGCCAAATCGCCTGCCTTCCCCTCAACGCTGCTACGATGATCACAACCACTTTTCTGAGTGGATCTTGGAGAGGCGTCAGGCCATACGGATGGCATCCATGATGCCAGACCAATCCAGATGCTAGCTCTATGAAATCCTTCAGTGATGATGGCTCCTCCTCCACAAGGCCTTCCAGAGCGCCCCGCCAGCAGTGATTCACCAATCTGCTGAGGACCTTATATGATATATTGCTGACCATCACCTGTATTCTTTTATTGGATTAATTATGCATGTGCTAACCTCTCTTCTGTTGCAGCCGGCAGTGGCCCAGTTCTCAGGGGTGTCCCGCCTAATTTCATACACTGGTATTCTATGCCTCTTGTTGCACTACAGTTATTTGTACACTTATTCACATAGTTGGGATCTCCGTGCCCTGTTATATGGAGCACTGCAACCTTGACTTCCTTTAGCCAGCCTACAAGGCCGGTACTTGCCACTGATAGTTTGGCATTTTGGGTGGATACCCGTTGTTACTCCGTTTTGATAATGTTACATGTTACACTTTTCCTTCTTTCCTTAGTTATGACTGACTGCCACGGTGAACCCAGCTCCCATGGTCGTCCTTACCCATCACTGACAATGTACACTGCAGGGACCCCTGCCCCACGTGAGATAACTGCCTACAGGGCTTTAACTCCCATTTCTCATGACCTACACTAACATTATCACCTGGAATGTGAGGGCTATGCACACACCGTTATGCCGTTATGCTGTATATGCATACCTTAAAACCAGATCCAGTCGCATATCACTCTTGCAGGAGACACACTGGACACTGATTAAAGCCCGTCGACTTCAGTGATGCTGGCGAAGCCAAGTAGTTGCTACTCACTACTCCTCCTACGCCAAGGGCATATTGATCTGGTTGAAGCAGGGGGTCCCTTTCATAGTGGATAAGGTTGTGATAGATGCCGATCACCACTATGTGTTACTACACAGCTGCTTATGTGGCTCCCGCCTTTTTCTAGGGGCAGTAAATGCCCCCAACACTGACCAGACCTCATTCTTAAGTACACTATCTAGCAAAATGTCCTATTGGAGTGAGATCATGTGGCTCCTAGGAGGTGACTTAAACTCTGTCCTAGACACTGGTCTGGACCATTCTTTCCCTCCCTTGCTTCACATGTTGGGCACCTCCAATGCCCAGGCATTGGGCAACTGGCTCCTACATTGGCACCTTATAGGCAACCCTAACACCGGTGTCTTTTCCTTTAACTCCTTTCTGCATGATCTGCATGTCAGACTCGACAGAATCGTGGGGTCGATCAGCCTCCCCCCGACCATCCAGCACACAGATTACTTGGGGCGCACATACTCTGACCACAACCCACAATCCCTACAACTTGCATGGGACGCCATCACACCTGCGGTACCCACCTGGTGCCTGCAATGTACAGCATTAGAAGACCCCCCTTTCCACAAATCACTAGAAGGCATCTGCTCAGGCAGTGAGCGAGAGAACGATGTCTGGGGTTCATCGAATCCCTGTCTGGATCAGACACCACATTAAAGTCCCTTACACCACTGGGTGTGCCTTGTGGGAACATCAGCAAGAGTGAGACCAATGTATCCAGTGTATGGGAGAGGAGTGAGTACGGTACATATACTGAAGTTATATTGTCTGCCCTCTAGTAGGCCTTTGACCCGAACATATTTCCCTTGGGGGTCAGTGAATGTGTTGGTCACCTCAAATGGAAAGCCTTAGCACAAAAGAATGTGCCCCCAGCCCCCCCCCCTTGGGAACCCCGGGAGAACCCTGAGTGGTAAACTCTGTCATTGCCCTGGCATTGGAGGAAAGGTCAAGATCTCCTATTAAGTAGGTTTCCTGGAGCATGAGGACTGCCAGCTGAAATCTTTTAGTGTTCCAACATGTTGTGGTGCATAGTGGCACAGCCCTCTCATCTGCAGTGCTGGTTTTCCATTGACCATCACTGTAATCAATAAACCTCTAAACCATATTGCCTGTCTCGCTACATTCTGATTCCAGCTACGTATTTTTGACACTAAACCTCCTTTGAAACTTGAGAAATTATCAAGGCAGAACTTACTGGTGAACTGTCTTACAGGGATACATTTGAAAACTGTCAAAGAACTGATATAAAACCTTGAGAAGAATCAAGGTGTACCTATTCAGGAGGCAGCAGTTCCAGGGAAAGATTCATTTCCACTAAAAGGCTTATAATTTAAGCAGATGAAGTCTGGCATTTGTTTTCTCTTTCTGAGCCGATGTCCCTTCTCCTTTCTCAACAGTGTTTTCAGGGCACAAGCAGTGACGTAACAATACTTAAGGGGGCCCCCCTGCAAGGTACATGCAGGGGGGGCCCAGGCTCCGGACCCAGTGCAGAGCTCTCAGGCCAGGGACCTGCCAATGCTGAAGGGGGCCCCTGGAGGTCGGGGTCCCCTGCACCGCAGGAGCTGCAGGGGCTGCAGGGGCTGCAGGGGCTTTTGTTACGCCACTGGGTTCACTTGGTTCTACGGATACCCATTTGCTAGGAATTTTAGAATTATCACTTCATTAGACTTCCTCTTTCCAGTCCTAAGATTTGAAGGGTGCTAATCTCCAAGAATCTGACTTCTAAAATCTTTAACTAGAAATCTGAAAGATTGTTGCACCACACCTCCAGGGGAGGGATAAGACAGAGCTGTAGCATGGCACAGGCTTGTATGGAGCCTGTGGTAGACAGGTAAGATGATGTTGTCTTATTATTTAGTTCAGTGAGGTTTGGAGGACTTATTCAAAGAGAATGAATTAAAGAGGAGGCTGCTCTGCTTCCATCCCATGTATGATTAAGGCATGTTAGGTGAGCAGCCAAAAGATTCCTGCATACCACTTCCCCTTTTTGCCCTGGGATGATGCCATGAAACTGTTTATGTACCCCACAATGCACAGCAAGCAGCATTGTGGGGAGACTTTAAAAAAAATACATTATTTTTCCGTCTGTGTAAAATTTGGAAAATTGTTATGGAGCCTTGCTTGGCTGATCTTGTAGAGCGGATCTCTAGATGCAGAGGGTTATAACTGATGCTTCTGTGCCAGTTTTGTGCTGTATCCCAGTAGTGTTTGCACACATTTTCCATAGGAGCTTTCTTTATTTAAGAAGAAGCTCAGTTTTACATGGTTTGTAGTTTCACTAAGCATATTTTGTGCTAAAAGTATCTCTTTGTGCGCTATGAACTCGCTCTCCCTTGCATTAGAAAGCGTTTCACAAAACAGAAACATGCCAATCAAGAAAGAAAGCCTGTCTCTCACACAGATGACACAGGCATAACAGGAGAGAGCAATATCATTGGTCTGTTTTTCCTACATCTCCTGCTACTCCAGTCCTGTTAAAAAATATTTTGAGGCTGATGATTGAAAAGACTGAATGCTGTCATTGATCTGCATTTCCAACCTCAGTTGCATCTGCATGGTCCTGGTCTTATTCCAAATGAACGGCCTTCCCAACCTGGTTATCATCTGGGTGGGAATGATGAAGATTTTGCCTCTTTAATGAATCATGATGAAATCCTTATAGTGGAGCAAAATGGTGTTGTTTTCTTTCACAGACTTAAGATATGATTTTTTGGTTCCTCCTTGAGATCTTCCATTAGTTGCAAAGGCTTTCCAGCTGGCCCATTTGAGCCATTTTAATATCCTTTCTGCGGAGGTAGTTTTTCTGGAGGCTTTCGCTTTGGCAAGGAGAATAGAGCAAATTGGTGCCCTACATTTTTTTCTTCTTTTCTTTCCTGTGGTCCTTGTCCTACGTCTCTCTCCTGCTTCCATTCCAAAAGAAATTATTCGTCCTTATCTATATCCTTCCACTTCTTTACCTGGGGAGATTCCTCTGCCATCTCTAGATGTGGACAGAGCTGTATGCATTTACCTTCAGAGAACTTCTGAACTTTGTTCATCAGATAATTTTTATGACTTTTGGTTCAGCAAGAAAATGATATAAACCTTCAGTGGCTACCTTTAGTCACTAAGTATGAAATGCAATTTTAACCTCTTATGAGTTGTCACGTACTCCTTTCTCTCCTTCTATTTTGGGCTGTTCATAAGGCGTTTGGCTACTTCTTGGCCAGTGGCCCTGAAAATTTCAGTATATAGGGTGCACTGAGCAGCCACTTTACAGACTGCATGTGTTAGATATTGTGGCTATGATGGTTCCTTCAGTCTTTGAAGCAGTGAATACATTCATATATTTTATTTATTTTCCAGGGTAAATGTATGGGTGCAGCATCAATTTCTTTTTGTTTGTTCAACCATGCCTCTTTTGTTTGTTATATCCTCAAATCCTATAACTGAGAGAAAGAAGTGTAACAAAGCAATAATCCCCTTATTACGTACTGCCACTTTTCATTATCCTGAGTATAGTTTTCCTTGCACCAGTCCTACTCCCTCCCTTTCTTGAAGTTGTGGGAGGCCTAGATGTATTTTGTTATGCTTAAAATTTCAGGAAGTGTTAAGGGTAGGGCTACCTTCATTGGAGGAGGGTCAGAAACCAGTGTTTCCTCAACTCTTAGGACTAGGAAAAGGAAGAGTATATAATTAAAGTAACTGGTAAGTAATAAAGGAGTTCTGTTAAACTCAGCAGTGGAAGCTTCTAAGCTTTCCTCTCACCACTGCCAAGCAACAGGATACAAGGTAATATACATGAAATCGTCCAAAGCCTTCCCTTCCTCTCTACAGAGGCCTAATCAATGCCTTATGAGCAAAATAGACAACTGTCAAAGATCCTTTCCAACCTTCCATGATATGCTCTTGACTTATTGGACAGAACCTCAGCTTTGTCAATCAAACCCTTTTTGACCACCCCAAACACTGTTTCGTCTCCTCTTTCATACACAATGCCTGGTGTTTGTCTGCAAACAACTACTTGTGCAAGTGTGGCCTATTTACCTGATCACACACTCTTGCTGTATACCCGCATGCAAGATACACTTTGCTGCCCGCCACATACTATCTACTCCCAAGCTGCGTGATACCACCTCCAGGTTTGAATCTTTCAGCCTCCTTGCTCTGCTGCGTTTGTACACACTCTAGCGTGTTCTAAGTAGCCACCTCCCTCACCTCTTTAAAACTACACTCATAGTGCACCTCACTTTAATCAAACTAGTGGAATGCTGCTTATAGAGTGCGACCGCTACACAAAGGGAGCCCCAACACAGAACAAGGAAAAAAGAAAGAAATTGTAAAAGTGTGCTACACAAAAGAAGGGAAGGGAAGGGAAGGGAAGGGAAGGGAAGAAGGAAGATAGATGTGATAGATAGAAATAGAGAAAAAGGAAGAAAGAAATAGGGGGATGAAGAGAAAGAAACACAAGCAAAACAAATGGGAGTAGGAAACAACAAAAAATAATGAAATAAACAGAGAAATAAAGAAACAGAAGGAGGGGAAAAGGAAGAAGAAAGGAGAGGTGAAGAGGGAGGGAAAGGTAGAAAGGCAGGAAGATGGAAGTGTGGGAAATAGAAAGAACGTTGATGTCGTACAAGCTCTTGGGACACCCTCTCCACCGCACCTTTCTGGTAAGCTCTGTTGGAGGAATGAGGTAGCGAGCAGTGTGCTGTGTGCTGCAGTCAAAACATGCAGGATAAGAGAAGGTAACAGTGTGAGGAGCAGAACTGAGGAGAGACAGGCACAGAGGAGAGACAGACAGGCAGATAAGAGAGATAGGCACAGAGGAGCGACTGCACGGAGCGAGAAGAAACATAGGGATAGGAGAGACAGGGGGCCTAGGATAGACAGACAGGAGTGACAGATACAGTGGGGATAGGTGGGGCAGAGCGAGAAGCACACATGAGAAAGAGGCACAGAGGAGAATAGATAAGAGGGGGTGAGCCACAGAAGAGAGAAGCAGAGAGGCAGCTGAAGCCGAGAGTAACATGGAGAAGAGACGGACACAGAAAAGGAATAGATAAAAAGACAGTCCGAGAGTAGAGATAAATAAAAGAAAAGATGGAGGGCAAGATGGCATGCAGTCACACCGGGGTGGATAGAGACAGAAAAGAGAGAGGCACAGGCGCCAGAGTTGAAAGAGACATACGTCGTGACAGAGAGGTCACCACAAGTACAACCACTGGTGGAAGACACCTCGGGGGGGAAAGGGACAAAGAGACAAGCACACCGAAAACATACAAAGCCTGTAACAGTGCCTGAACTGTAGGGCACTGCAATCGGAGGCTGGAGACACCTCTGTAATAGTTGCCAACTTTTCATTTTATTGTATTGTAATTATATAGTGCTTACTACCCCTGACGAGGCGTCAAAGCGTTTTTCAGCGAGTAGCACACTACACCAGAACCCATAAAGGATTAGTGTTGAATTTGTATAGTGAAATATGAAAGTAATTTGAGTGGTGGTAGGAAAACATGCACTAGGTAACCCATCATTTGTGTGGATGCTGTCTTGGTGTTGACCAAACGCTTTTAGCTTCAGCATTCTTGAAGTATTATCAAGTGCTTTTGCGCTCAACTCTGCACTCCAAGTACATTCTTTTGGGATTCTGCTTTGAGTTTGACCAAACGTTTTTAGCTTCAGAGTTCCGTATGTAACCTTGAATGCGCTATTACGTTCAACATGGCACTTCAATTAGTGGTGCACGCGCACATTTGGTGTACACCTGCAGGGGAGCCGGGGACATGGTATGCAGGGAAAATATTAGCCCGTACTGTAACGGAATTTTGGATTGCATCCCCTCTCATTGGTAAAGAGGAAGGCAAGCCATGGGCATTTAACTTTGTTTACAGCTTTTCTCATGGGGATCCAAGAGAGGAGATGGCACTTAAAATTCCCTTTCAAAGGTTTCATCGAAAGAGTCATATCAATGACCTAAAACGCAGGTGAGGTTGGGCAAATCAGTTGATCTTTTACGGCAATATATGAAGGGTCCCCATGTAATGGAACTGGTGCTATGCTAAGCACTTTCACTGTAAGCCTAATGTCAATGTTTCTCAAGTCATGTGACTGATGTGAAGCAAAGCATTCTCAGTTGAGAGTCTGAGGGTAATCTGAAGGTAATGCAACAGGTACTAGGCTAGGTGTTCTACTTGAAAGCCTGATTTCAGTACTATGTATGTTATACAAACTGAGGCTTTGCTGGACTCTCACGATAAAATCAGCAAACCAGTTATACAAACTGAGGCTTTGCTGGACATTCACGATAAAACCAGCAAACAAGTTAATCTCCGGTGAAAAACTATATGAATGGTTCCCCATCTAATGCAACTGTTGCTGTGCTAAGCACGCTCACTGTGAGCCTAATTTCACTGTTCCTCTTGTAATACAACTGGTGCAATGCTAAAGCGCTCACAGTTGAAAGTCGGATAGTACTGCAAGTGGTTCTTGTTAAAGCACGGTTTTTTAAGGGTAAGTAAGATGGACACACACAAAGGCTTCAAGAGTGGCTCTTTATTGCCAATGAACTGCACTTGAGACAATTTGCCAGTAGGTCTGCAAAGAGATCTAGTTGTACAGAAAGGAAATCAGTCCTTATATACATTTTACAGAACCTGGACACATTAATCATTAAAAACAACATCATGATGTGAGCATTTCACAAATATTTCCACGTGTACATTTACCTTATACATGACACACATGACCAGGCTAATATTTAGCCAATCTCCTACGCTACTGCCTCCTGACCTAGAGCCTAAGTCTGTTATCTTGTTTTTGTCAAACATGCACTGTTTGAGGTAGTCAGCAGATGCTCGTGGTCTCTGCTTTCTACGCACAATTTCCACACACGATATTTGTCCTAAGCAAACACTTTACCCAAGCAGGGGCAAAGCAGATTGACATGTCCCAGTTCAGAGAGCCAGTTCTAGGAATTAACTCTCTGAACCGGCTCCTGTACACAGATGAAGGCCCGTGAACCATTACACATGTTTGAGTTATAACAGAAGGGACACGTACTCTTTCATTTGCAATCCATTTGGTTTTAGCTGAATTTCAGACAATTTAGTTTAACCATCTGTGCATTATGGAGCTGCCTTTCATTATGATTAGTGGGCTCATATTATTTGAAAGCAAGTGAAACACAGAAATTAATGTAAAACTACAGTTCACTTTAATATATCCCTTCACCAAAGGGCTAATTAATTTTTCATCTTTCACAAACAACCCTTTGAACCTTAGTTTAAAATAATTTCATCTTGAAGCATCTCAATATTCAATAATTATATTGTCTATCCTTATCATTGTCAGAAATGTCTATGTGCATCAATTCAGTAGTGACTGTTTGCATCATTATTCTATCATTTTCCTTTGATCTCATCACTGGGCATTTTGTCAGCTGTCCTAATAGTTGACAGCACATTGGCAGGCAATTAATTAATAGACAACAGCCTATTATTAATAGGAAAATTGTTATGAACGCCATTCCTATCTTCCAACCCCATGCACTCAACCAACTCCAAAGTGAACCTCCTATATCCCATGTGCCGGAATCCTTATGTGCTTCTACACCTATATGATGCAGTCTTTTTATTGCTTCCCTGACAGTAACAGAGGAGTCAGGGGCATAGGTGCAACAGGACGCCCCTATAATTGTACAGACTCCTCCCCTCTCTGCTAGCATCATGTCAAGAATCATTCTATTTTGTAACAAAACTAATCTCACAGCTTGAAGCTCTACTGTAATATTTTCAAGTATACTTGTTGTTTCATTTATTGTTGCTTCTAGTAGTCTGGACAATCTACGTATATCCCTGGAATTTATAGCTGGACCAATCCAAGGTATTACTGCTTTTAATATATCACCCGTTATTTCTGCTGCTGTATCTCTTTGATCCACACTTCTCCTGCCTCACCGTGGTGCATGCCTTTGCATGTCCCTCCGTACTTCCTTTGTGTCTTTTATCGCTATAGCAGGTAGTACAAAACCTAGGTGACAACAACCACTCCAATCTGTTGGAAGCCATGTATAAGCCTTTTCTCCACAAATAAAATAAATTGAGTCACCTACGTAAAGTGGAATGCTATTATTTCCGGCCGTCATTTCAAATGTCATGTTACAATTTGTACTATTGCCCACCTGATAGGTCCCATTACTTCTAATACAAATACTCCCTATTGCGTTGTGTTTTCTTATTTTTAGCTTAAAAAATGGTATATTCTTGTTTGCCTCTTTTGATGGACCTACTATCCCAGTGCTTGTATTCTGAGTTGGAAAGAGCGGAGTAAAGATGTCAGACAGGGGGAATGTTGCATTCTGTTCTATTACTTCCGTGCAGTTCCCCAGTGTCAGAATATCTGCCGTATATTTGTTATATAATGTTCCTCAGGTGGAGCCATAGTTGTCCCTCTGAGGTGCTCTGATCGAAAGTGATTTCAATATTTTATGTGATACAACTTATGCTAGGTGGGACTCTCACAAGGAAACGTCTGATTCCACTGTAAGTTTTAAAAGCCCAGTTTCTGGTCGGCCAGCCATCACAGACCGCAGACCATTCACAGTTCAATTGATTTTGGGCCGGTTCACAAAGGACACATGTTATATATCAGCATATTACTGGTTACTCTTACGGTTGCTCCATGACTCAATCCTTGCAGAAGTAGACATCTCCTCACTTGCTAAAGAGCTATGACAACAGGATTGGCTCGCTCAAATTTTCATTCCACATACGGCGGTACGCCTTACTGAGGGAGTTACGCCTAGCATGTCACAGCAATTTATTCCACAGTTTCGAGGTCTCCGAGTGAGGCTGTTGTCCTCCCTAGGTCTGCTGGACTCTCAAACTAAAGTGTCTGATGTCAATGTAAGTTTTAAAAACGCCCAGCCCCGGGTCAGCTAGCCATCGCAGGCTGCGGTACTCAGGTTCAGTGTAGTTTCTCACTGGAACTTTAGTGCTGATGTGATGGGTTAGATCCTTTGATGTCCATTTAATACGTCCCAGGCCTTGGGGTCACACCTTCAAGAGGACCTCTGCACGCGTGTGCGGTTACACATATGCATTAGGGGTCTGTGTCAAAAGCATCTAGGCACTCATTGCAGGTACACCTATGCTTCAGAAGTGTGTTACGGCACGCAGTGCCTCTACACCAGTCCGTTCATACAGGTAGGCATTCTATGCAGGTGGTTTGTCACATGGTGCATGTGCACCCTCGTGCTCATACAAGTATGAGCAATAATGTATGATTTATGCACATGTATGGGTGCAGTATCTCTGCACCCATGTGCCTGAGCACTTGTATATGAAATGTCTGGGGGCGTTACACACTACCAGGGCTCCCCTGTGCTTGTACAATGCAGCATTATATGCCTGTGGTTTGTCACGTGGTATATTTTCAACCTTGTGACTGAGCGCCCATGCGGTGTGATGTCCATGGGCATGTACAATTCAGCATTCTCCTCCTGTGTTGTGTCACACTGTACCTATTCCCCTTCGGGCTTGTGCACATTTGGTGCATTCGGATGCCTATGTTGTCAGACAGTACCTGTGAACCATTGGGCGCGTACAATTGCACTGGGTATAGGTGTAGTATCGAGCAGTATCGGTGCATCCGGTTGCCGGCACATTACATGTCTGTGTTGTGTCGCACAGAACCTATGCACCCTAAGCTGCAGTTTGGATGGAAAGAAGGGGGGACTGTCACAAAGTAGGAGTGGCATGTGCACTGTATCTGTTGTTCAATGGCACAAGCACTAATCATTTGTGTTTGATTTTCATTTATGTACGGTGGGACCCATGACGATGATACCTGGGAAAGTGGTCTACACCGCAATGACTGCTAAAGTGGACAGCCAATGGGTTCGGATAAACCGGAATGTGTGTGTTAAGTGAAGGCATCAAGCGTGATGGGCGATCAATTCAAGGGCTCAAGAGGTACCAGCATGCATGGGTGAGATGGTGCGGCCCATGCACTATATTGGTAGGGTATAGGTATGACTATCATATCTTGCGTCAGATGGGGTAATTTAGGGATATGCTGCTTTACAGGTAATGGGCGGATGCAACACCTCAACACCCCTCTATTGGAAATGTATTCTGCTACTACGGCGCTTGTGGTGGCAGGTGCCACTTTAGCGGACAGTGCAAGGTGTTGGGATGCTCCGCAGTAGGGGGAGAAGTCTGTCGCAGAGCATAGTGGCCTAGGGTAGGTTTAGGTTGTTCGCGCATTTCTGACTGTTTATGGGAGATCTTGGGGCCTCTGGGGCACTCCCTGCGTAGCCTTCCAAAGGTTACAATTTTGGGAGTCAGTCGATCATTCCAATATGGCATGAACTCTCTTGATGAGCGCAGTTGCTCCAGGAATGAGTATAATCGTCTGGGGCAAAGTGCCACTTAGGGGCTCTCGGACTGTATGTCAATCTCCTCTTAGGCAGCCAGCCCTAGCATTACACACTTGGGGGGGCGACTTGGTACTCCTGCGTAGAAGGGGGGGCGGGTCGAAACACCCATTACTGAAGTAGGGATGGTTGGCACGTCTATGCCCCGGTGTACACCCTGGTCTAGTAACATGGACAGCACTCGCTAAAGGATTTATGGAGACAACTTTGTGACTATCTAGGGCTCTACATTTGTAGACTATAACCCATGGGTGCATCTGGTGGGAGTCGAGCTTCTTAAAAGGACTACTCTTATTTGTCCAAATGAGCCTGGGGGTTGTTTCCTCAAGGATTAAATCTTCAGAAAGGTTCTTCTGGCCTGGTTAGTAGTGTATAGTGATAGGGCATGACCTTTCAGTGAGCATTTTGGGGGGGGCCTGATTGTCGGGCAACTATGCAGGCCTGTGGTGATAAGGTCATGATTGGTGAGCAGTAAATTTAAGTTCCTTAGAGGGTGGCACCATTCTTGAATGGGGCCGCCCAAGGGGAAGGGACGAGTGGTCTCTCATAAAACTCCAGGGGCAGTTACAGCCGGTTGGCTAGATGAGTGCGGGGGAGGGGGAGTCACACTTTCCAGTAGGCTGCTTGGCCACCCCGCACGTGCACAATGGCACAAGTAAATGGCGCATAACTGCCAGGGCCCCTTATGGAGATAATTTAAAGGGCTTACGGGGGTGACCTGGGGGGGAAGTACCCTCACGGGAGACGGGCCCTCTACGCATGTGCACTCCAATTGGAGGGCGGGCATAATGGCGTACGGGGGCAACCTGGGGGGAAGTACCCTCACGGTAAACGGGCCCCCTGCGCATGTGCACTCCATTGGAGTGCGGGCGTAATTTGATAAGGATCTGGCGCCAGTTAATGACCTTGCTGTAGGCTCAAAATAGGGATACGCGGAAAACGAAATGTTATTGTTATGATTATTGATTATGGAATGTTTAGATTCAGATAGGAATATATTTGTATTAGAGATATGTTAAGGTTAGCAAACTTACATCTGTACCTATCCAAGTAATCAATGTAATGGTTTTTCTGCGTATTGTTTAAATATTATAATTAAAATTATTGATTTAATTTTATGTTAATAAATACGGCCGGGGGGTTAACGACTCCCTAATCCAAAAATTCTTTGTGCTACGCGTGTTACTGTCTTAGTATTGATAAGGGAGGAGGGTGTCTAGGCCATACCTGGCCATACAGGAGACGCCGTAGGAGAGACATCAGCAGACAGGCAGCCCCAGGAGAACAGCATGTGTGGCATGAGGAAGAGAGAGACCACAGCATCAGCAGCACTCTTTTATAATTTAAGAAACCCCCGAATGTAGGAACCCATGTGGCTCTGCAAGATGGGGTTCCCAAAGACAAGGTAGGTGATACGCCATTGCTCAGATAAAGACATGCACTTCTCAAGGTCAGAGTCAGAGAGAAGTTTACTGTGTTGAGGTCACTGGTGGCCGTGGCCCTGAACATGTTGAACATGTGCAGCGCCGAGTTTGGGACTGCATAGTGCCTAGCGCGTGCGCGCTTCAAAGCCTTTTCAAAGAGGCGTACGTCTGTGTGCCTGGAGATCCCCTAGGGGCCCCTCACATTACAGAGAGGCTAGAACACAGTCCTAAAAAAATGAAGTGGGTGGACTCTCCAAGTTAGGTGGTTTCACAGTGTCATGGGGATGAGCCTTGCCTTTAAGTTTAAAAGCCATTTATTCCTTTCTGCAGCCTTTTTGCACATGGCATACATTATTATAAATGTTTAGAGTTAAGCAAAGTGTTTTGCTTCACACGAGAATAATATGTTTTTCTATACTAGCAGCCTTGCTTGGTAAGCTTTGTCTGAACAGTGAGTGCTGAGGCCTTCAAGGTTATTTCAACACAGTGGTTGTTGTTCGGACTGATCAGCGCACGTTATAGACATAACATATATGTAGCTGCGGCCACCTCTGATTTTGGCGCGTTTAATAATGCACTGCATAGGCATGGTCACACACTTGGAGAACATTTGCATGCAGAGAGCTGGTGCAGAAACTGATGTGATCCATTTCTGCTAGGACCAGAGGTATGGGGCCTCCCTTGTAATCCCAAGAGACCTTCTGTAAATGTAAAATAACCTACTAGCAAGGGAGGGTGAGATATAGGTGTATTCTAATTAAGCATGGGCGAATTTTGCGAATCTCGCGTTCGCGAATTTTGGGATTTGCGAACTCGCAATCCGCAAAATCCGCGAATTCTCGCAAATTTGCGGATTTTTTTTTGTGTTTGCGCGGGTTTCTGCCAGTTCGCGACGGTTTTGTACAATTTCGCAAATTGCGAACTTACCTGTGGGGTTGCAAGTTTCGCGAACTTGTTGTTTCTACGTGTCCAGCCTGTTTGGGACACTCTTCTTCATCACTGCCACTCTCTGTCACCACTGCCACTCTCTGACTACTCATGCCACCCTCTGGCCCACCCATGCCACCCTCTGTTTCATCACAGCACCCTCTGGTTGTCCAGTCAGTGTACATTATTGTGGCAACGCAAGCACACCTTCCTTGCCTCAAGTGACCTGAATTAATTTGGGGCTGATTAATGTGTCACAGAATATTTTTTTAGCTGGCACCTGCTTCCTTAGTGCTTCCTGATTAGTGATCTTTTGCACTTGCTAAGTGCTTTCATTGTTGCAAAATTAGTTACAACACCTGCCCTGCCCCAACTGACAATAATGAATTAGGGGCTGATTAATGGATTTGAACTTCCAGCCTGGCTCCTGCTTGTCTCCCTTAGCTGTAATTCAGGACCTTTGTGGCATATGTGTAACTATTCTGAGGTTCAGAGCAGGGTCACATAATAGTTGCAACTGGCAACTGAACTCTGGAGGGGCCCCTCAGGAAGCACTACAGGAAATGGCTACTAATGATGAGCCTGAACTTTTGAACCTGGTAAGTAGTTTCAGTTTTGCTAAGATCGTATTTCTGCAATTTTGCACTTATTCGCGGGGCGCGAAGTTGTACTGGGAAGCCGCGAACTCACGCGAACAGTGCGAGCAAAATCCGCTGCTCGCGGATTTGCGGATTTTGCGGGAGATTCGCGAATCTCGCGGATTGCAAATTTACCGAAAATCCGCAAAATCCGCGAGCGAAACGGATTTTCCGCCCATGCTTAATTCTAATCTGTTTCCATTTAGCATTGAAAATGCTTTCTCCCTTTGTATTTTATGGAATAGTAACTATGCTGATAATCTTGTTACTTATAATATGTTTGCTTGTATTAGCTAAGCTACTGCGCATAAGAACACGGCATTAGAAAAAAATATTTTAAACTTGCTCGAGTCTCCTTTTACTCCCTGTTTTGGACTGATATGAGTGTATAACGAAAGAGTGTTCATGTGTTCCACATTGCCTGAGGTATTCTAAGTTCCATGTTCTGGGTTGTCTAATCATTGGGGTTATGGAAGAACCAATGAGACACTGATTGCTAGTCTGGTAGGGGAGTTTGGCTACTAAGGTGAGTTTTGGCACACCCTAATTCATTGAGGTTCCAAGTCTCTATGCACAGTTCTGTGTATGAGCAGAATCCCTGCTACAACAGGAAGTGACGTCACGGGAAGTGACATCACAACAGGAAGTGGCATCACAGGAAGTGACATCGCATGAGCAGCAGGTCTATCATTTGCACATATTGCAAGATTTAACAATTGAAGCTGCTCAGTACTTAAGCCTGTGACTTAAGGTCCCTGTATGGAGAAAGTAACAGGCCAAATGTGGATAAAGTTTGGTGTACAACTACATTAATCAAGCCACTAAGTGCTGTAAGTGAGGCATACAAAAACATGGAACCATGAACAAAAGCAGAGTTTGTACGTTGTAAAACAAAACAAAGAAAATCACATGCTAGTAACTACAATTGTGATTATCAAAACTATAATATTTATTATGCGACCTAGAATATCACATTTAAATATACTGACAAGTTTAATACACTGTGACCATGACAAAATGCAAGGTGCACACTGTACAGTTTCAACCCGATACTCTGTGCATCTGTTTATTGCAGACATTATGGGGCAAATTATTTTGCCACAGGATGTTAGACCATGGAAAATTAGTAATTAGTGAGACTGCTTATATCATTGAAACCATCAATTAAAAATCACCCATGCGTCTGCATATCTTTTATGGTGCTGGGCTTTAGGATCTACTTTAATAGACTGAGTATAATCCGCATGGCGATGAGCAACCAACCACCTGTTGACATATGGCATTGGATTCCAAAGCGGCAGAGGAGGGCCCATGAGGTTTATAAATATTATTGAAGAAAGGCGTCCAATACCGAGGCAATTTTGTATGGGTGACATTATCAAGTTCATTGTGCTGAAACTCCTTTTGCAGTCACTTGAAGTCAAAGGAAGTGTATTTACAGCCCTCAAAACAGGTTGCAGTTGCCCTGGAATCTCATTACCACCATTATCAACATAGTCTCTGAAGCCTTCAGATATGACTTTATTTTTAAGAGAGAATCTCCTACACAGGTTTTGCAGTTTCTCCTCACCTTCATACCATGGGCTCTCAATGTTGTTTGGCCACTTGTGTGGGTTGATAACATCTATCTCTTATGTAAGAGCTACAAATTCATCTGTCCAAGATGATGTGGCCAACCTATTGCTTGAAGACTGTGCATACAGCCTGGAGCGCAAGTTATCTGCCAGATTTTGATAAAACTGGGGAAGATTTATTTTTACCTGGCCACGTGAGTCCTCCCAGCTGATTGGTACTCCTCTAACTAAGCCACTCACAATAGCTTGTTCAGCTTTCTTCCTGTGTGTCCCTGGGAACTCCTTAAGCTTTTCACGATTGATGAGCTGGTAAGCTCGCGGCATCCCTTCATCCCTTCACAGTGTAAATAACAAGGACCCCCTGTTCAAAATATCGAATCTTAGTACAGGGAAATATACAGTGAAAAAATCATAGCATAATATTAACACAATAGATAGGAAGAAAGTACATTAGGAACCACAAAACAAATTAATTAAAAAATGTATTTCATTTAATAAATACACAAGTGTTCATATTAAAAACAATCAAAAACATAACAGTTAAAAACATATCATCCTAATGTGTATATGGAATTAGATGAAATTTGTGGCTCCTGAGGAAGGCGTTTCCCATAACAACAATATTGATTGCCACTCTGTCATTTTAGACATATATTTTTTCATGTATTGTATGGAAATTGTATAAATGTTTTGTTTTTAACTGTTATGTTTTTGATTGTTTTTAATATGAACACTTGTGTATTTATTAAATGAATTACATTTTTTAATTAATTTGTTTTGTGGTCAGATGCAGCAATGCTCCCAGTGACCCATTCTCTAGACATACACACACCAGTGATGCTCAAAGTAGCTTAACCTTACTGCATATGTTGCAGCCAAGGCGGCCATTTTAACTGCTTAGCCATGAATACTTTTCTTTAAATTGAGCCCACTGATTCTGGTTCCAACATTCTGGCAAGCTGGTATCCCTCTCAAAACCGGTGCCTGCATCCTGGATCTTTGTTGTAGAATCTTCAAGTGGAGAAGGTTGAATCAACCCTTGGCTTGACATCATACTCTCTGAATCTTGTGCAGGTACATCTTTCAAGCATGCACGGGTCTGTACTAAGCTACTTTCAGAATCGAACCATGATCTCTTGTTCGCATTTGCAAAGAAATCCATGATGCTGGATTTTTGTTTGCTTTTTTCTGGAGAAATCAGAAAGCATAGGATCAGCTATATTTTTTGCATTTTTCACTCTCGTATTTACCGATGGTTGGTGAGGAGAAAAAATTGCTTGGCAAAAATATTTTCAGCATTACTGGGCCTAGGTGACTTACTTTGCACTCATAAAAATGTTTGTTGCTCAGAAAGACATTGTTTAACCTGCCCAATAAGCCACTCATCCAGATTTGTAGTGGTATTACAATAAGAAAAAAGACAAAGTCACAAAATGCCCTTTAAAAAAAGAAGAATTCCCTCAATTAGCAATTAATGATCTTCAAATTTACTGGTGTGATATTGCTAATTTTATTTCCCATGTAATGTATGAACCTTAAATTACAAAACTTTGTGGTCATAAATGGACCAAACATTTTCTGGCAAGGAGTACCAGTGCTTTTTACCTCTCTTGGCTACCACTGTTGCAGCCTCCATGCTAGGTAGAGAAGGCAAAGTTTCCTGTCTGGCAGCAGCTGGCTGTGCGACTTCCTGGCCATCTGTGTTGTCTCCTGGGTGTGCATGGGACCCGACACGGCCCTGCTGTGTTGCAAGATGGACCATGGTAGGTGTGAGCAGGACAAATGCAAGGCAGGGAGCTCTGTTGAATAGGATGGCTAGCAAGACACTGTCTCTAAGCTTTGGCACCAATAAAATACTACACATTAGGCAACTGTAAGTATTTTCATAGTTGAAGGAATGATGGCATCCTGCTGCCATGGTCATTCATTCCTTAGAAACTATTATGCAGCATTCCATAGATTTCCATCAATCTTGAGCACCCAAATTTTAATATTCCCTACTGTATCACCTGCAGGTGTGTGAAGAGATAATCAGCCATGCCCACATACAGCGCGTTACCATAATCCAACTTGCTAGTGTCCAAATAAAATAAACATGATGCTATTGAACGCTTCAAAATTCTATTGAGAATTTACTCTGAGGGGTTGTTTTCCAGTATAATTATTATTTTGTTACCAAACTGTGGTTCCAAAAATTGCACTATTCTAAATCTATCACAATAGGTGCACGTAGGTGTTGTTATTACAGCAGGTGTTGGCATTACAGCCGGGACCCTTCTGCCTTCTGTGAGATTGTATCTGGCACTTTCATCATAAGGGCAGACATTTCCAGCTTGTGCATCAGTTCCTTCGCAGCCTCCCCCAGTGGCAGGTGCACCCCCCACCTCCCTCCTCTAGTGCCTCTTGGACTTTGCCCACTGACCCTGAGTCAGTGGGCAAAGTCCTGAGTGCCTCTTGGACTTTGACCTCTGTCTGTTCCAACAGCTTTCACTAATGTGGTAATGTATTAAAAATATGTTGGCTTCACACAAGGTGTGTGGGATTCTCAGTAAGTATATAGAGGATCCCTGGAGAGCACCGTTCATTCACTCATTCATACTAGAAACCACCATTGGTCATAAACTTTTTTATACCGTTCACAGACTTTTTTTATTAAAACAAAGAAAAAACATACATAAATAGATAAAAATCAGTGCATTTCAGAATTAATGTTGTCATTTAAAAACACAAAGAATGAACAGTCCATACAGTAGGTAAAAAATCACAGTTACAAATTAATTCACCAATTTATAAGTGAAGATCAATATCCGGTCTAACATATAACAGGGTATCAACAGATCCTAACTTCAAGCATAACAATTTACTGTAAAGAAACAATGTCAGCAGTGTGAATTCGGAATCGGAAATTAAAAATAAAAATAAATAAAACCCCAAGAGTCAAAAGCAACCGTTACAGTTGTGAATTGTAAGATTCATACAGCCCTGTCGATAGTTTTCAAACAAATCTCTTTTTATCCTTTTTTTGGTGGTGTACCAGAGATTTACTGGGCTTGAATTCTTTGTGGGATTCTCAGCACAGCAGACACTGCTACTTTTTTACATTGTTTGGTATAGTATGAGTGCTTCTGTTCAAAACTGATTGTAGATGAAGCTTGACGAAAAAGTGCTCATTCCCAAGTCTAATAATTTGAATAGGGCCTAAGATAAATATGTGCTTGCCACACAGATGTTTCTTTAGATGCATTAAAACAAGACAGCTTTTTCAGTAATTATACCACATTAAGTGGTTCAGTGGATATTTTATGTAAATATTGACATCTCATTGTAGCATTCGTTTTCGTGAATTGATTCTCATTCCAACAAGACAAAAAGAAGGATGGCTGGGTGATAATTGTGCTGAGCTATGGTGACAACAGAAGTAATTTGTGCAGTGTAGAAAGCTCCAAGAATACGGTTTAGGCCATCCATCTGCAACCAAACGGCATGATTAAATCAATACCATATGAACACAAACACAATATGTATCCTGTGCTTTCGTCTTAGGTGGTGTTAAACCACAGACTTCTTCGTCTAGACACCGATTACTATTCTTTCGAAGAAGACGTTACTCTGTCTTAGGAAGAACATATGGTCACTCCTTATACGTGGAGTACACTGTTGACTTGCGGTTATATGGAGCCGGGAATTGCGATTATTTAAAATTACTAAGACCGCAAATTCTAAGTACATTGATAATTGAGTTTTTGAGAAAGAAGAATTGGGAAACTTACTTTAGATAAGCCAGCCCTGAAGAAGTCTGTGGTTTAACACCACCTAAGACGAAACACGTGTTGGCAACGGCTAGAGAAGTTTTAAGAAGATTTACATCAAAACAAAAGAAGAAAAGAAAAGACACAAGATTTTTTCATTTGCTGATTTACATTTCCTATTATCTGTTAGCTCAGGATACATATTGTGTTTGTGATTCTCATTCCGCATCAAATAATTCATCCTGCTTCTCATGTCTTCAAGTAATCATTTAGTTTTAGGTTTCAAAGCAAACATAGGTTCTGGATTCTAATAGCAAGAGTACTGTGCAAACATAGCATTAGAAAAGAGTAGGTGTTGCCTGGAAGGCTCGTGGGTGCTGCAACCCATTCTGCTACCCAAGGCAGGAGGGTGATTACGTTTCAAGTAAACAACGAGGACTGGCCCACTGTGTTGGAGAGATGGAATCTGGTTAGTATCCCATGTCAGCAGGGAAAGCTCACCGCCGTGAGGGGAACGGCTCAGTTTAACAACCGGCAGCACACCAGCTCCAGAGCTTCAGCGCAGCACCAACACCAGCGCTGTAGCACGCCGTGAGGGGAACGGCCAGCGAGAACTACAAATCCCAGGTGCCCCAGTGACAGAGGCGCACCTGCTACGTCATCACAGCGCCCGGAGGCGACTACAAAGAGCGGAGTGCCGAGCGCTCCTAGTGGGGCAGCAGGGAAAGCTCACCGCCATGATGGGAATGGCTCAGTTTAACAACCGGCAGCACACCAGCTCCAGCACTTCAGTGCAGCACCAACTCCAGCGCTGTAGCACGCCGTGAGGGGAATGGCCAGTGAGAACTACAAATCCCAGGTGCCCCAGTGGCAGAGGCGCACCTGGGACGTCATCACAGCACCCGGAGGCGACTACAAAGAGCGGAACGCCTCCCAGACCGCGGGACGCGCGCGGGCGGCGCTGGGCGCCGGACTCACCCTGGTCCTGAAGTAAGTCCCGCCCAGACTCTACAGGGACTGAAACATGTAGACCGTTATCAAGTCAACTAAGTAATCATAATTTTTTTACTATTAGTTGCAGCACATAGTTTTTAATTGACACCCTGGGCCGCCATGAATAAATTACCAGGCAAGGATTCCCAGAGGTGCATTTTAATATTCACCTTCATCCACTTCACACTATTGCACGACACCCGCTCCACTGTAGTCAGGCGTTGAAGCACAACCAGGCGGCACTCGGCTGCCTGGTTGGACCCCGATGATGAAGCATGACACCAACCAGGTTGGTGTGTGAGGGGTTTATAAACAAAGACTGCTTGTGCCCAGCTGACACAGCTACATTTACAGGTGACATGGGATACTAACCAGATTCCATCACTCCAACACAGTGGGCCAGTCCTCGTTGTTTACTTGATTATACCTCAGGGGTAGGGACTCGCCCCTCAAAACCCTTGCTCTCTATTTTGTTTATTCTACCCGCGTGATTACGTTTGCCAGATTCAGAGTAAGACCTACATGTTTGATAGGAGAACTCACAAGGGGAGAATGGGAGAGAAAGGTCTGTCAGTTATGGAGAAGGTAGCCTCGAGAGCAAATGTTCTTATTGGAGAACATTAGTTTAAGAGCAGCCAGGGTAGAGCATGGGTACTCACAAACATTTTCCCGGGTGCCGTAAAGTTTGGTCTCTGGTGTGACCGAGGGCCGCACTAATGCAGGCGAGTGTAAAGTGTGTGTAGGAGAAGCAATGCATGTATATTTTAGGTTTGAACGCAATTACGCAATGTGGAACCAGAAAACCTAGGATGAATCCTGGCTTCTCCATATGACCAAATTGTGTGACGCTGGGCAATTGTTTTATTTTAATATCCCCCCTTTTTCTTCATTATCACATATAAGAGGAACTCAAAATACATCCGCCTCAGTGTCTCACCTACCACTGGTTTTACCCTGCCGTTGTCTTAGCATTTCTCGTTCCTTAACTACTCTAGATCCCTTCTCCATCTCTCCACTTGCATGCTACCTCCACCCCCTCCGGAACTCTGATATAGATAGGTACTAGAGGGCTCTGCCTGCTCCTGAGAGGGTGGGGGACCCACAGGCCTATGCCTGCTCCTAAGGGGTTGGGGAGGTACTACAGGGCTCTGCCCTCTCCTTGTTAATAAGTTGACTGCCGCATTAGAGAAGGAGAGACTGTCCCTTGCCCCTTTTTTAAAGACTTTTGGGCGGTGGGAATTGGGAGTTGGGTTTTTTGGACTTTGGGGACTTTTTATTTCATGGACATTCTTTGGGGTTAGGTAGGGGGTTGGGTCAGGTCTTGCGGGATAGTTTATTTTTGTTAGGGATGTAAATAATTATTACTTTCAACTTAAACATAGCATACATGTTTTTACTGCAGTTGAGGCTGGAGGGGGGGGTTAACTGTAAGTTTGTTGTCACAGAAACAGGACATCCAAAGGAAAGCCAACTCACTAACAGCAGCATTTAAGATAGCACAAAAATCCCTTGGAAGTTTAACTTATGGCCCACTATTGAAAATCATAGGTGCTAAATTGCTCCCAACTATTGATGGGTAAGGATGCGGCACCAATTAATAAGGCACTTTCTAAAGTATATAGATCTCTCTTCCACCTTCCTAAGAATGCTTCACCAGCACAAATAAGACTAGAATTTGGTTTGACCAATCAAGAGTTAGCGAGAAAAGGTCAGTTTATTAAAATGTGGTATAGGTTTAAGAATGACCATGATAATCAAATTTCACAAATACTCTGGCAAGAAGTAAATAATAATAAAAAATCACTTGCTGGGATATACCTTCATGATGCACTAGAGGAGTTTTCACTGATGCCTATATGGAACAATACAATAAACAATGGATCGTTTAAAAAAATAGTGAATCGAACAACCAGTTGCTTATCACTATTACATGATAAAAACATGCTGGCAAAAAGGAAGCACGCGTGGACAGTAATAAATGGATATGAAAAAAAGAAAGTGCAAGAATACTTGGAGATACCGTGGTCTGAGAAAAGTAAACAATTTTTCATGAATGCAAGATTTGGAATTTTGCCAGGCCTTAGTCACGCTCTGCCATGGAAAAAAATTAACTCCAGTTTATTGTGTAGACTTTGCAAAGGTGGAGAAGAAAATATTGTCCATCTCCTATGTATCTGTCCTGGCCTTAGCAGGGAAAAATGTGCATTACTTAAACCTCATTTTAATCTTCGGGCCACAAGAACATGCAGGCAGGCATTGAAAATTTGTCTTGATCCAAATGATATAGTTATGAACGTTGCCTTTGTAAAAAATTTTACAATTATAACTACCGAATTAGAAAAGTAGATGAGGAAAAAAGCTTTTATGAAATCATAAACAGGTAAATAGATAATTTTTTTTAAAAAATTAATATATTTTTATTTAAGTCCAATCATCTCAATTTTAAGGATAAAAGAAATGCCTTCTTTTTTTATTGTATTGTATTGTATTGTATTATATAAATTGAAAATGTTTTTGTAATGGAAGTATTGTAAGATTTTAATTAATCAAACAATAAAGAATTACTTACCTTGTCCTGAAACTTAAGTGGCTTCTTGATTCAAATTGTGTAAGTAATTGCCCAAATGTTTATAAAAGTAAGTGCCTCTCACAGAGTTAGTGAATTCAATTGTCCTAGGACATTACTAGTACTACCACCAGTCTCTCGTCTCTCATACTACTCCATTATTCTTCCTCCCCCAAACGCTTATCATACCTGTAATTCGTGTTTGAAAATAGGGCTAGGCACAGGGCTAGCTGCATGGTAAATGGCGATAAAGGTTGGCAATCCTGGGCGGTTTAAATGGCATCATTGCGGTGGTACTAGTGGTGGTACACAGTGGCAGTTGCAGCATATGAAAAAAAAGAAATTGAAACCTTGATTGGCCCCCCAAACAGCCAAAAAGCAAAAATAGAAAAATGGGCACTTTGACAAATTTTTGCATAGTTCACAGATCACTCCATGCGCGCTCTGCAGCTAGGCCCTAACTCCCCTTTGCCACCATGGATTTTCTCCAAACCACTTGCAATCAAAAGTATCCATGCCCAGCGTTGCTTCAAGACCCCCAACACCCCCCCCACAAAGACCAGGAACCCCCCAAACAGCCCCCCGAAAACGCTAAAGTGAGCGAAATGCCTGAAAATGGAAAAACTTTTTCACCTCCGATTTACTCCAAACCACTTTTATCCAGTATTAGACCTTCCTAGCAATGCCCCCAGACCTGTCAACCCAGGCGGAAAGAAGTGTAACCCCCCCCCCAAACATCCAGAAAGCAAAAATGGAAAAATGGGCACTTTGACAAATTTCTGCATAGTTCCCAGACCACTCCGTACATGCTCTTCAGCTAGGCCCTAGCTCCCCTTTGCCACCATGGATTTTCTCCAAACCACTTGCAATCAAAACTATCCACACCCAGTGTTGCTCCAAGACCCCCAAACCCCCCCCCCCCCCCACAAACACCAGGAACCCCCAAACAGCCCTGGGAAAACGCTAAAGTGAGCGAAATGCCTGAAAATGGAAAAACTTTTTCACCTCCAATTTTCTCCAAACCACTTTTATCCGGAATTAGACCTTCACAGCAATGCCCCCAGACCCGTCAACCCAGGCGGAAACATGTTTAACACCCCCAAACAGCCAAAAAGCAAAACCGCAAAAAGTGAGACAGCAAATTTCGGGCCTACCTGGAATTCAGTCCAAATGCGCTGTGCAGCTATGCCCTAACTCCCCTTTTCCACCATGGATTTCCCGAAAAACAAATGCAATCAACATTAGACTGTGCCAGCAGTGCTCCCAGACCCTAAAACACACCCACAAAAACCTAGAAGCCCCCCAAACATCACCCCAAAGACAGGCAAGTGAGCAAAAATGCAAAATCTTTTTCACCTCAGATTTTCTCCAAACCACTTGATTCCAATATTAGACCTTCCGAGCTATGCCCCCAGACCCCTGCAGCCACCCGCCAAAAATCAGAACACCCCCAAACAGGCAAAAAGCAAAAATGGGCCTACCTTCAATTCAGTCCAAATACGCTCTGCAGCTAGCCCTAACTCCCCTTTTCCACCATGGATTTCCTGAAAAACAAATGCAATCAACATTAGACTGTGCCAGAAGTGCTCCCAGACCCCAAAACCCACCCACAAAAACCTAGAAGCCCCCCAAACAGCACCCTAAAGAAAGGCAAGTGAGCAAAAACGCAAAAATATTTTCACCTCCGATTTGGTCCGAAACACATGATTCCGATATTAGACCTTCCGATGTAGCAGGGTTTCCGTTCTCCCACAGAACTGTGCATAGAGATCTAGAACCTTAGTGAGTTAGGATGATCCAAAAACTCATCTCAGTGTCAGAAATCTAGTTACCTAGCTAGCTACAGTGTCTCATGGATCATTATGGAATGATACATGTATTAGACAAACCAGAACATGATCTTTAGAATACCTCAGGAGTCGTGGAACACATGAACACTCTTTCGTTCTATAATCATTTCAAACCAAAACTGAGAGTCAGAGAACACAAGTGCAAGTTTGAAATATTTATTATTCAATGCAAAGTTCTCAAACGCAGTATCTTGTATAATACCAAAATGCAGATTATAAAAATCAGAGTCAGCAGCATAGTCACTAATCCATAGTAAGCAAAAGGTGCTAGCATGTTATAATGCAATTTCAATAGAAATCTATATCACCTATATTTCGCGCACCCTATCTAGCATATTATATTATATCTAAGAAGGTCTCATTCGGGCTTTAGCAGGGCGACCCCATACCTCTCAATGTCAGTAGGAGCAGTTCACATCAGCATCTACCAGTTCTCTTCATGCGCAGCCCCAAGTGTCTGCGTTCATTCCGTGTAACTCTATCTTAAACCCGCGTAGAGCCCAAAATGTTGGCATCAACATTATTTGTGTTATGTCTAATGTCTAATGTGGTGCGAGGATCAGACTTCCCAGCAACCTTGTGTTAGGTTAATCTTAGAGTGTGCAGCTCTCAGTGTGCAGACAGTTGTACCAAGTGTACAAGGCAAAGCTGATAGCTTAGGAATAACATATTATTCTCAAATAAAACACCTCTCCACTTCTAGGCTGAAAGCTACAACAACAAGTACGTGTCGTGTGCAAAACTGAAGCCTGAAGGAAAAACGGCTGTTTAAACATGTAATACACTCATGCTAACTTAACGCAATATATGTAATGAAGTATCCATATGACACCCCCCCATTGGTCCGAGCACCGCCAATCATAAGGGAAAAGGCAATACTAAATCAGATACACAATTTGAAAGCAAAATTCAATAGTTTTGAGCTAAAATAAGCTAAAAATATGTATGAATGAATATGTATGAATGAATATGTATGAATGAATATGTATGAATGCCTACAGTGGCATTAAATCTAAAAAAATATCAAAAGTCTTGAACCAAAAGTCTTCCGCCCGGTTCAAAAATTATGAAATGTATGACCAGTTCGCATCCATTCAAATGTTTGTAAGAGAAAAAACCAAGGCACTCATCCGATATCCAAAGTCATGTGCCACTTAGACGTTATCTCCAGCAACATCACGTGAGCGAACTCTCCATCAGCTGAACATAGTCCATCCCTCCAATTCAGCGAGGGGAAAGCCATATTTCACAACAAAGCATTCCTTCCAGGCATCTCACGATTGGAAAGTATATGCAAAGAAAGTTGCAACAGCCTCCAGTATAAAATCACTGCCATCATCCGAAAATAGTTCAGCCATCCAATTTAGCAATGGGAAAGAACATACGTGCTCCTCCAGCATCGGATCCTCTTGCAACGTCAGAGGACAACTCGGTGGGTTCACCAGAACGCTGTGTGTCAGAAAGGCATTCGCCGCTGCAGAGATCTCCCATTGGCCCAGAACTCCATTTATCGCTGCCAAGGCCATAACTCTCTCGCCAGAACAGATCAGCTCGTGAGCCACAACGGGACGCATTAGCTGATCAAAATCGACGTCAGGAGCAGTCCTCAAGCATAGACACAAATCAATGGCCCAATCGAACTCGCAGTTTAGGCAGTGAAACACAGGTTGGACACACGTGAAGTCGGTGAACCGAAATGACAATCTATAGGCCGTGCTTAATGCTGCAAGCGGCAAAGTTCCATAGTAATTGAGCATCCGATTACGGCACAGTGTCAGGAGGCGTTGAACGGCGTCTTGCGCAGGATGGGCATCCATGTTTTATGAAGTAAAACACCAACAGAAAGCCTGCGGCCACAGCCAGCAACACAGGTATTCCACCAAACAAACTCCCAAAAATAGTGTGGAAAAACGTGGGAATGATACCAAAAACTTTTTCAAACGTAGTCACGAGTCCACTGCTTACTAGTTTGAAAAAATGTGCCAGCCCAGTCGTTGAAGAAGCATTAAAAATCTGGTGTACCAGCTCGCAGAAATGAAATGGCAAATCAGTGTTTAAAAGCGCCTGCACCTCTGTGCGGGTGTTAGCTATGTGAAGGACATAAGTTTCCCGGGCCGAACTCAGGGTCACTTGTTTTTGAGACAAAAGAGCCCTTATTCTGCTTAAACCATTGAATTTCGCTTCCAAGGTTGGGATCCGTGGCCAGATGGAGACATCTGAAGAGCCATGCGTGGGTGGGTAAAGCACGTTCTTGCAGCACACTACACGCTCTGATACAGTAACTATATAAGCCACACCAATTAATAAACCACAACATAATTCGTTGTTTAAAAGCAAATAACTACCATTAGCTAATAATGTAAATGTGGGCACTACTGCTGGAACTGGCGTGCCTTTTAAAACACATGCTAAATTTGGGCGGTCCTGATTACAAGAACCGTGTAACTGAATGTGTCTGCATATTAATGAATGGTCAGGTGACTGTGTGCATTCCTCACCATTAAGATTCACTTCTTTTCCATCTTTCAAACATCTGTATGTGTATGGTAAGGACCATGCCTCATGTAGGAATGCATTGCCTAGTGGCTCATATCGTCCTATAGCAATATATCGCATACAGTTAGTAAATTTATATAAAGGAAATGGTAATGTAATTAAACCATGAATAAGCCACGTGGCCGTGGTTGTTTCAGCAACAGAGAAAGGTAAGGATTCTAGTTTCTCAATATGTAACATAGAAAACGATGCATCACGCATTGAAAGCATGCGCTGTTTATCAGTAAGATTAAAAGGTGCAAAAAGTGATGAAACGTTCAATGAGGTCCAGGGAACTCGACCAGCCTTAATTGTCTGTAGAGTCCAGGCAAACTGCATTACAGAACGTAATTGATTTTGACCATGGTATAACGTGGACACTTCATCATGTACAATATCAACAACAGAAGAAACAATATTATCCAATGTGTAAATTCTGGATGAAAGCGTGTTAATACTATTATCGACCACTGCAAGCACTTTTTCCAAATTGGCTTGATCAATAGCCCTCAGGCGTTTAGCTGCTTCGACTCTTGAAAATTTCCAAATTTCATTATAAATAGCATAAATAAAGCGTTTAGACCTACCCATAGTTGGGCCTTTTATAAAATCATTTAACTCTATGTTTTCATTCAACTGGGACAGATGCAGTTTAACTGCAGCTAAAGTGGAATGTTGTAACCAGTTCTGACACAATTTGCCTACTGAATAAGTTGTAATAGTGTGATCTTGGTCAAACCTGGGATCTGGCCTGATGTGTGTAAAACCCTCAGACAAACCCAAAAAACGACTCTGGCAAGAATCAGAGCTTCTTTGCCATAAAAGCCACCCATCCGGATCAAAACTGGAAATATTAAAGGAGGAATTCTGCAAAAGTGTTTGTATCTCACTTATGGACAATGTAGTGAAATTACTCCAACCAGAATATTCTTCCAAATCAGGGATAGTAGGGGTATTTAATTTTTTAGATGTGGCCAATCCAAAACATGTTGTTTGGGAAATAGTCGAATTTAAAAACAACATGTGATTTGGGATGAGACATGCACGATGCAAAGCCTCAGTGCCTTGTACCTGCCAATCTTTGGTACCCCAAACCGATTTAAGGTCAATAACATCCTTCCATAACTCATAGCCATCCACAGATAACCTTTCTAGAAAGGACTTTGAATACAACAATTTTGTGTCAGTCAGTCTAAATTTTGGCATTGATTTTTGTTTCACCTTGAAGTAAAACGACTCAGGATTTGATTGATTAAAATCTGTAAAGTAAGAGTATTTTCCCAAAAAAGTACTTGAGCTCCCCTGTAAAGGAGCAGGGCAATGTTCCCACTGAGTGTAATTCACAGGAACCCGCCTGGAACTTGTCTTGTGCAAGAAATGATTTCCATAATGTTGGTAACAAAATAAATCACCATAATTGACAGAATCTAAATACAAATCCTCATCATCAAAGGCCGCATAATATTTTAAATCAGAGAACAATGCTTCTACTGCCTGAAGATCCCAATCATCAGAACGAATATTTTGCTTAATCACATCTCCCATGTTTACTCTAAGCACATTAGGAACATTAATAACTTCTGTGGGGCCATGTATCTGAAACCTAACCGCATCCCACACAATCCCATCAAGGACAGGCCAAGCAGTAATTTGTACTGAATGTAAGTCTCTCTTTAGTCTGTGTGCTGAATGCGAGGAGGAGTGTGGGGCCAATGTTCCATTAAGGTACCGAATTCCTGTTCTTTCTTTCACATAATGGCCATCAATCAGGCGGAAAAAATAAAACACAAAACCAATTGACATAAAAAGATAAAACGAAAATAGTATCAGCCAAACGTATGTCCAAGGCGGAATTAAAAAATGTTTTTTAAACAACGTGGCATATTTTGCAATACTTGATGGCTTCTTTGAAAGTTCCGAATCAGAGTCAAAAGAGAATCTGGACTGGTTAGCCAAACGTGCATGTAAATCGGACATGGATAAATCAGCAGGATCTGCATAGGTCACCTCATCAATGTTAGTAACAGGAATAGTATTTAATAAAGGACTTGTGATGGCAGGCATCTCGAGGGACACCTCCTGATCTGCACCGGATGTAATAGCCAGCACAGAGTGCCTCACCATGGAAGGACAGGATACAGCCGGTGTCATGCTATGAAGAATCGGCCACCCTGTGTGTCTTGACATTGTCAATAGAAATAAATCTGTTTTCTTTACGACCTGGAAGTGGTGGTAAAATGACTGTTCTTGTGCCCTTCACTCCAAGGACCCGAACTGGTGCTCGATATGAGGGACCAAACTCCTTTTTGTTATCGATCTTCTCTCGAACCAGTTCTCCAACTTGGGGTAGCCAGCCAACTACCGGGATCTGCAACGCATCATCCGACGTGGAGGGCAAGTGTTCCTTTGCAAGACTGTCTCTGGTCTTTTGTAGATCCTGTAAAACATTACAATGTTCATCTACGTCAAAGGCCGCGGCCTGGGCCTGGCAGTCTGCACCATCAAGGTCAGGGACGTACATCTTGATACCAAAGAGCATTTCGTATGGGGTCCGCCCACCCAGAGACCTTCTAGGGAGATTATTAAGCGCACGCTGCACGCCATAGAGGTGGGTCAGCCAGTTTCTACCAGTGCCTATAACTCGGGCTGTCAAAGATTGCTTTAAGTCGCGGTTCATTCTTTCTACTACAGAATTGCCCTCAGGCCTGTAGGGGCTTGAAAACTTCACCTGTACTCCCAACGAAACCATAGCATCCTTATACGCCTTAGAGGCGAAAGCCGGACCCTGGTCCGAATGGAAAGCACCACAAGCAAAGATTCCCACAAAGACACGCAAATCCTTAATGACAGTCCGTGAATCAGCGCTGCGATGCGGCCATAACCACACAAAGCGTGTGCATGAGTCAACTGCTACTAAGATGTATTTATACGCAGTATCAGAAGAGAAAGGACCGCAGTGATCCAAATAAACACAACCAAGCGGTTTATTAGAAATGTACAACTTTGTCTGAGGCGGACGCGCAGCAGTAGAAGGCTTAATCTGCTGACAAATGTCACACATAAGGACATAATCGCGCGTCTGTTTGTACAGTCCCCGCCACCAGAACCTCTGTTGTAGCTGTGATACAGTGGCTGAGACGCCCGCATGCGCAGACGCCACACCTTCATGAGCCGCTGTAATCAGAGAAGCTCTGCGATCCGAGTTGGGAATCAGACGCTCTCCAACTTCAGGAATTTTCACATAAGGAACCTTATCGGGACTTAAGTGGTATGTGTATTTCGAAGGGAACCCCGCAGGATATTTACCTCCCTTCGCCGTGGCAGCAACAGCCGCCAAGATGTCGTCATCTATTTTGCTCTTGGACCTCGTGACCGCTGCAACTAAGTATTTTGATACCGCAGACTTCGCTGCCTCATCAGCAAGCGAATTGCCAACAGCGTGGACTCCCACGCGCTGGTGGCCGAGAGTATGAATCACAAACACGAGCGGCAGCTTTTCTTTAAGTTCCGCCACTCGGACCCAGATCATTTTATGTTTTATTGTGCCACCTTTGGAATCACGAAAATCATTCTGAATCCAAAAGAACAAGTTCTCATTGTAAGACTGGACACAGTAGTAAGAATCACTTACGATTAAAGTTGTCACACTAGGATCTGCGTACTCCAATGCAAGCATAAGAGCACGGAGCTCTGCTAATTGTGCGGTGCAGTCTCCAAGTGTCTGCGTGTGCACGACACTGGACTTGAACTCATCGTTCACCATGGCACCGACCACAATGGCGCAAGCGGAAACGTAGGCATGTTTAGAGCCATGCGCAACCTGCGCCGAACCATCCGTGTAAATGATACAGTGGAAATCCTCCAACGGCCGCATTGCTAAAGGAGCAGGATGAACAAATTCATACTGTAAATACTCCTGCGACCGTAAAGCGGCGTCAAAAATAAACGTGACATCCTGAGATGTCAAGGAAGTAGCCCACTGAATCCACCGAGGGTGCAAAGCTTTAGAATTAGGTACACTGGCTTTCGTGACCGCCTCCAAGGCAGGACACGGGGTTACAACCAACATGCGCTTTCCCTGCGACAGGGCACGTTCTTTAAGAATTGCCATCTGCACAGCCGTTAACACTTTCTCCACAGTGGAAAAACGCAGTTCAGCCGAAGTGTACAAGTGTGACTTGTAAGCAATAGGTACAGTATCCCCCTCATTAAAAGTCAGGTACGTGAAACCCACCGTCCCAGGGATTATTCTTATCACCAGGTTGGTCCGGTTATCACGGGTCTGTAAGTAGTCAGAAGTGAGCAAATCAGCCTGCAAAGACTGCAGAATGGCTGAATGCTCAGGCAGCCAGCATGATTTAGAAAAAGATGGTTGTACCAAGGCATATAAAGGCTTGATACGCTGGGCATATTCCGGAATGTATGTCCTCCCGAAATTTAAAAAACCCAGTAAAGACTGTAATTTTTTCAGTGTTGTCGGAGAGCGCAACTGCGCGCACTTCTCCAGGAAGTGAGGAGCCAATCCCTTTCCTTCATGGTTAAGTTCATAACCCAGAAACAACACTGTGTACTCCGCAATGTGCGATTTTGCAAAGTTAAACTTGTAACCCATGTCTGCAAAGTTACAAATTATGCTGTTTACTCGACACAGATGCACCCAAAGCTCGTCGTCTGTGAGATAAATGTCATCCACATACGAACATGCAACTGGGTCGAAACTCTCCAAAAGAGAGACAATGCGAGCGGAAAACACTCCAGGACTATTTTTATATCCCATTGGGAGCCGTTTAAACTTTTTTTGTACGCCGCCGCATGTAAAACTGGTCCATTGGGAACTTAGACCATCTAATCTATGTGCATAAAAACCATTGGAAATGTCAAGCGTGGTTTTGAACCGTTTACGCTCAAGACTATTCACTAGGGCAGAGCCGTGAGTATTCTGTACTGCACAGTTACGGCAATGCGAGTTCAAATGCCGGTAATCCAAAACTAGACGATATGAGCCGTCCGGCTTGTTAACAGTAAAAAGGGGATTATTCATTGGTGACACACACGTTTCAATTACACCTTGATATTCCAATTTGTTCAAGGATAGCCGCGACCGAAGCTTTAGCTTCACGCCGTATGGGGTACTGGGGTTGTGGCTGAGGCTGTGACCGTAATGGAATCTCATGGCTAGGGGACAATTTATCCCAGCCACACTGATTTCGGTACACAGCCGGCGCAAGCGCCAGAGCCCACTCTTCTGCAAAATGCAGCGCTTCCACTCTCGGTACAGTGTGCGCGAAACTGGGGAGGATTACCTCCTCCCCTCGCGGAGCTGCGAGAACAAAAGGTGGGGGCCAGTCAGCCTCCGAAAGCAAAATGTCATACGTATCTGAAAGATTTTCCCAAAATACCCCTTTTACAGTTCGCTGCATGTCACCTTCAATTAACAGGACAATTTCAAAAAGTCTTTCAGGGGGAGCAACATGTGTATCAGCTGTTTCGATCACAACATAAGTGTCAGTCGCTGTCACCTTCAACAGTGGACGGAGGGCCTCTCTCACTATGGTAATCTCCGCCGCGCTGTCCAGCAAGGTCAGAGCCCACGTCAGATTCCGAAGCCGCGTTCTCACTATCTGGGGCATATCGATGCGCCGTTAAGGCAGCGACTTTCTTCTTGGCAAACTGCGGTCTCTTTGGCGTAGAGTCGTCCCGCTTGTCCCCTTCACTTCGCGTGCGGGGCTGGCCACGTCCTTGCTGACCACCCCTGCCCCTGCCGCCCCCTCCACCACCGGTTGACGGAGCCGATGAGTCCTGAAAGGAACGAGGAGAGCGTTGGTCAGTTGCCTGATACCTGTCAGGCGATTTAATCGTAGCGCGATCGCGCAATTCATAAACCCGCTCAGACTGCGCAGGCTGCGAAGGTGTCGGACTAGAGACCTGTGTCTGTTGTTGCTGTTGGTTACCCCTATTCTGCTTTTTCGGCCAAGTTTGTTTTTTGGACTTGGGCTGCCCACCTGTTTCCGAAGACTGCCCCTGTGGTTGCTTCTTTTTTTTTTTTCAAGAAAAACTTTCGCACCCCTTGAATTGCGGCCAACCGTTTTATAAGCCGCCACAATAATTTTTGCCAGCTGACGGGGTTTCTCGGCATCGGGTACTAACGCCAGACCATTGGCCACTTGAAAGTTCATTGCATCCCCTTTTACATTGGCAAGGATAATACCGCAAACTGTCTCAAATGAACCGTTCAGGCGCATACCCAACTCAACCGCCGACTCAGGTCCGTGATCATCCTGAACACGCTTGAGGATCGCAGACAGGTTCGAAACTGACGGTGTGCCAAAGCACCTCGAGTAAACCGCTGCAAAAGTCTTACCCCATGTCTCACAGTCAGCAAGGTCCGGGGCTATTTCCTTCGGTAAACTAAGCGTAAGAATCCGGTGTTTTTCACTCGGAGTCGTATTAGGAAACACAGCCTCTAACTGGTCGAATTTCTCGGCTAGCCAGTAAGGAAATTCATCCGTACTATCTGGCTTTCTGCCCATAACGGAATTCACCAAGACAGGACTGATTTTCAAACCAGCCTGTTCTGCTCGAAGCTGCGCACCTGCGGGGGCTGCGCCTTGAATATTACGACTAATGTAATGAACAAGCGCTCTAATCACTCCAACCGAGACCTCATGTAGACGTCTCAGGTCGGCTACGTTACACGTGGCGCGATTAGGATGAGGAGTAAATCCACCCAAGGCGGGCCTATTTGTGCCCGGAATGGACAAAGGACCTAACCTCGTAGCGTTCAAAGAATGGGGTAGGGCGCCACCAAACCAAACACCGTGCTGCCAAGCGTCAATAGGTACTTCCAGTGCCCTGTACGGAGCATAAGCTGCCGGTACTGCTGAGGCAGTGTATGTGTGATAGACACCCGAATTAGCGTCTACTTCCGGAAATGTCACCCAGGAATAAAACAATTCGTACGGGTACGCATGTTCCGCACTCACAACTAGAACCACAGCTAAGCCTTCAGCGGGTACATTATATCCCCGCAAGTGATCGCGAACCGCGACGCGGCTATGCTGCGCTATTTCCACTGCCATGTTAGCACAGGAAGATGAAAAACCAGACAAAGAACTGTGTGTAGCACAACTGGGTAGTAATTCAAAGAAACCGTTTTTTAGAAGAATTCAAGCTTGAAAACACCTATCACATAAATAGGTAGGTTTTTCCGACACCACCGTTTTCCGGAAACGGGAATGAAGGTGTCAAGGTCTGAATGTTATACTACTCGAGTGTCATGAAATACGGCCAACCAATCCGTTGGGCGCCATGTAGCAGGGTTTCCGTTCTCCCACAGAACTGTGCATAGAGATCTAGAACCTTAGTGAGTTAGGATGATCCAAAAACTCATCTCAGTGTCAGAAATCTAGTTACCTAGCTAGCTACAGTGTCTCATGGATCATTATGGAATGATACATGTATTAGACAAACCAGAACATGATCTTTAGAATACCTCAGGAGTCGTGGAACACATGAACACTCTTTCGTTCTATAATCATTTCAAACCAAAACTGAGAGTCAGAGAACACAAGTGCAAGTTTGAAATATTTATTATTCAATGCAAAGTTCTCAAACGCAGTATCTTGTATAATACCAAAATGCAGATTATAAAAATCAGAGTCAGCAGCATAGTCACTAATCCATAGTAAGCAAAAGGTGCTAGCATGTTATAATGCAATTTCAATAGAAATCTATATCACCTATATTTCGCGCACCCTATCTAGCATATTATATTATATCTAAGAAGGTCTCATTCGGGCTTTAGCAGGGCGACCCCATACCTCTCAATGTCAGTAGGAGCAGTTCACATCAGCATCTACCAGTTCTCTTCATGCGCAGCCCCAAGTGTCTGCGTTCATTCCGTGTAACTCTATCTTAAACCCGCGTAGAGCCCAAAATGTTGGCATCAACATTATTTGTGTTATGTCTAATGTCTAATGTGGTGCGAGGATCAGACTTCCCAGCAACCTTGTGTTAGGTTAATCTTAGAGTGTGCAGCTCTCAGTGTGCAGACAGTTGTACCAAGTGTACAAGGCAAAGCTGATAGCTTAGGAATAACATATTATTCTCAAATAAAACACCTCTCCACTTCTAGGCTGAAAGCTACAACAACAAGTACGTGTCGTGTGCAAAACTGAAGCCTGAAGGAAAAACGGCTGTTTAAACATGTAATACACTCATGCTAACTTAACGCAATATATGTAATGAAGTATCCATATGACACCGAGCTATGCGCCCAGACCCCTGCAGCCACCCGCCAAAAAGCAGGACACCCCTAAACAGGCAAAAAGCAAAATTGCAAAAACTCCTACCTAGAAAGTTTTCAGCCAACCAGTCAACATTGGTCCAAACGCGCTCTGCAGCTAGGCCCTAACTCCTCTTTCCCACCATGGATTTTCTTCAAATCACTTCCAATAAAAATTATGCCATCCCAGCAGTACTCCCATACCCCCACACCCTCCCCCACAAATCTAGAACACCCCCAAACAGCCCCACAAAAACATGAAATACTGGTATATTCAAAACATGGCAAATTGCGCTGTTCACAAAACATTGCTGTTTTCAGCACTTCCACTACTTCGATCCTCTTGAAACTCACCTGGACAGTCACTTGTTCCAGCGATTCACAAGAATCTCAGCAAGGCAGAACAAAATTGAACCACTGCGCTCTTTGAAGAAGAAGAAGAAGAAGGTCTACGACTAGTTTTTACTTAGTTTTCACCCAAACACACGCGCCCGCAAAACACCCAAAAAGGCCAACATTCTGCCAATTCTGGACTAAAGAACACCAACCCCCCCTAAAACATTGCCAACATCATTATGAACGAGCCTGTATCAGGCCTGAGCCCTCGAATCAGCGTGAACCATACCAACTTAAACCCAAAAACCCTAGTAAATCTCACTGAACCCTAAATCGTAGATATGCTTTGTCTGTCTGTGTCAAACAGCCTTGGTATGCTACATCAGGAGGATGCTTCACTCAGTGGTGCCTGCCTTGACCGTCTGCATGGCCCTGCCACAAGCATGGCCCAAAAATCCGTTCCGCTCAAGAATTTGCGATTTTTCGGTACTTTCGCGAGATTTGCGAAATACCGAAAAACAGCAAATTTTGCAAACATAACGGATGTTTGGCCAAAGCTTGAGGCAGTGCCAAGCAGAGGGTCAAGGCAGGCACCACTGAGTGAAGCAACCTGATGTAGCATACTCCTTGTCAGACAGACAAAGCATATCTAATTCTATGAAGCAAGCCACATAGCCCCAATTTTACATGAACTGCTGTCTAGAGTGGACTCTGCCTGGCATAACAACAACAGTACACTGCCTCCCCTTCGACCAATACTTACCACGAATAGACAGACATGTAGTCCTGCTGTAGTAGTTGTTGTAGACTGATTTACCTGGTTGCCACTCACAAATTGGCCATCGTTCTTCCGTAAATCGACGATGATGATCCATCCATCCCAGTGAGTGACTGTAAGAAAAAATATATATTATTTAATCAATCATCATGGTATATTGGCAAGTGAGTCCGCTCCAAGGACATTTTGCATATTTTGTGAAATGCAATATAGTGGCCCCTGAATTTCAAGCACAATTTTAATTAAACAAGGTAAAAAAACAGAGTTGTTGACATGAGTTACAATTACTGTGTGAAAGATTAAATAATAACTAAGACAAGACATATGAATCATCATTTCATGCACAAAAAACAAACAGTAATTGGTTTCATCAGAGCCAGACAGCCATTGCTGTCCACTGCATGCCATCTTCTCAATTTTTCATTACCTGTTCTACTTTTTGTCTGCATCTTCTTCGTAAAGTGAGGGCCCACAGGGCAGCCTCTCCTGTCAATATCAGATGTAACTCTGTTAGCAATCAGCAAGCATGTAGTCAGTCAGTAATTTCAGTCCCACTTGAGGGGACTCGTCGTAATCCATCCATCTGCCTTGAGGGAAATGGATAGGGGGAGTCTGGAGGAGGAGTATAAAGGAGCATGATTGAGTTGTGAACTTGTAAACCTCAGGAATGCAGACTGTGGCACCTTCAAATCAATAAGGAATATAAGATGAAGTGCTGCTGATGGACTTGTTGTGATTAGGTGATTAGAGTTTTGTTGTGGTAAAAGTTGCAAAACAAAGAAAGACACACAGGAATAAAAGTGAATAAGGACGAAAAAAAGGAAGTCATTTTCATGGCTCGGTGTCAGGAAAGTAGAGCTCATCCTCAAACTCCATGAATTGAGATGGGAGGAGGTCAGGTAACAGAGAAGAACTTCTGTCACCTAAGTCGGTGTCTTCTTCTTCCTGCGTGCATTCACGTACTTTGTAATCTGGTGGTATCAAGTGCTGATTCATCTTGATCAGTGTTAACCTCTCCACATTTTTGGCCGAGAGGCGGGTCCTTTTTGAAGTTACAATGGCACCAGCAGCACTGAAAACACGTTCAGAAGACACGCTTGCTAGTGGGCAAGACAAATAACTTATAGCCAGGTTGGGGATCAGTGGCCATAGAGCCATTTTCCTGTACCAATACAGCAATGGGTTCGTAAAGACCTGTGTTGGGTGATCCAGATAGGCCTGCACCATCAACTCAAGGTTCTCCACGGTTGCTCCACTTTGCTTACCATCTGTGGCCTTCTCAGCACTAGAACAAGCAAACCCTTGATGAGTTAGCCAATCCGCTTTCGACAATATGATGGCTGGGCCTGGTGCAGGTGAGGATGATGATACGGTTGCTGCTGGTGTCGTTAACGGCTGTGAGGGAAAGTGACTCCCTTCGCCCACAGATTCAGAAGTGGAACTTGACGCAGGATGTCCTGCTGATTAAGTTGGACTTCTAACGGCTCCTTGAATTTTCTGCCGATCTTTTTCAAACTGACTGGCTGACACAGCTAGCCAATGTTTGTACTTCGAAACATCTGCTTAATCAAAAGGAATAAATGCTTTGCTGGCCCCTGCCTTTTTGTACCGTGGATCCAGAATAGTGGCACAAATGTAATGTTGTTCTGTATGTATGTTTGTTTTGAAGCCTTTCATTGGCAACTAGGCGGCTTAATAAGTTCTCCGCCAACAGATATGCATCTTGCTTACCAACATCATCTCTAAACGTTGAAGACACCGCCTTCAGTTGGTGCTCTAGCATGACTAACAATGGGAAAGCTTTGCTCAAAGAACAGTCCTCCCTGCTGACTTCACGTGTGAGGACCTCAAAAGGACGAAGCATGTCTGTCAGGCTTTTAACTAGCTGCCATTTCTCCAACTCTAGCCTCATGTCTTTCATAGCAGAACCTAGTTTAACCCCTTCCATGCTCATGACGAGCTCAGCTCGTCATGAGGCACAGGTGAGCTGTGCTGATGACGAGCTGAGCTCGTCATGACACCAGCAAAATGGCAATTCCCAGCACAGGGGAAAAATAACCACAGCAGCGATGTGGTTAAAGATATAGTCATTGATTACCATGCACTGCTCAAACAGACGCTCAAGCATGTAAAAGGTTGAGTTCCAACGTGTTGCCACCTCCTGGATGAGTCCTTTGACTGGCACTTTACGTACATGTTGAATGCTCCTCAGCTCCTTCCGGGCCTTAAAAGAATGGCTGAAATTTGTGCAGATTCTTCGGCAGGTGGTCAGTAACTTCTTGACTGGCTTTTAATTTTTCAAGAAATCTTGAACAACCAGGTTTATACAGTGCGCCAAACACGGCACTCTGAAATATTCACCGTCCTGCATGGCCTTAACTATAATACTGCCATTATCCGTGGAAACATAACCAACTATGCGATTTCTTGGTTGCAGCCATTCAGAGACCTTACTGTTAAACTCCTCCAAAATGTTTTTTGCAGTATGAGTTTTCTCCATGGCAAACATGGCTAATGTTGCATGTTTCCGAGTAGCTTGAAAAACTGTGTCCAGGTCAACAACTGCACTTGACTTGTCTCTAACCCCTGCAAAAGACCTTGCAAAAGAGACCCAGTGTGCAGTGATGCACATGTAATCAAGGGCTTGGCAACTGGTCCACATGTCTGTTGTCAAGTGGATAGTGTGAACAGCACTCTTCTGCAAAGCTGCCCCAATCACCTCCAGCACATCTTGATGTAGTGCTAGAACCGCAACTCTGGCAAAATAGGACCGGCTAGGAACCTTCCATTTAGGGCAGACTGTTGCCACTAATTCTAGAAACCCCACCCCTTTAACGAAAGAAAAAGGGAGAAGGTCTAGCGGTAGCATTTTAGCCAGCTTTGTGTTATACAGACGTACCATTGGGTGGTTGCGTTCAAATGGCGCCTCCGACCACAACCTTCCGCGAATGGTGGGCTAGATCATTTTACGTGATGATGATGACGTCTTCAAACCAGTTAGGCCCAGTGATGTAGTTTTTCGCATTGGTGTCTCTCCAACACTCTTAGTGTGCCTCATAGATGTTGCCGGGGTAGAGGGTGTGGGCGATACCACTGCAGTGCTGCTGCCAGCAGAACTGGGTGTACCAGAAAAAATGTTGGTTGCTTCTTCACTTCCCCCCTGCACGATCAACCTCTCGTCATCATCAGATGCAATATCAAGGGATACAGTTGGATTTGTTTTTCTTTTGCCTTCCTCCATCATCCTCATGTGTGCTTCCCACTCGATAGTGTGGTGTTTTTTGAGATGACCTCTCTGGCCTCTGGTACCATAGTTGGAACCAAGCTTACCCCGACTAACGCATGCTTTACAAATCGAATAAACGACCATTGTTTTCCGCCTTTGCGCTAACAGTAAAGCAGTCCCAAACTGGGGACTGGTGATGTCTGCTGAAGGTGGAGGTGCTACTTTGACTTTCAATGCCAGATGAAGTGGAGGATGGGCGTGGCTGAATTCGTTTCTGTTGTTCACTTACAGCACCACTACTTGAGGTCGAGCTGGATGGAGGTCCATGCCGGCCCTTCTGACTAAAAAAGATGGAAGCTGTAGGTCGTGTTGGAGTTGGAGTTAACGGTGGTGGTACCATTGCCACGCCGCCCATATCCCACTCAGCAACCATTCGGGATAGGGTGAAAATGTCTGTCTGCTGCATGCCTGCTGGGGCTGGAGTGACGACTGTGATGACTGGGTGATCGTCAGACTGTTCATCAGCAGCAGAAGACACCACTTCTTGTTCGTCATCATCACCCATAAGTGGAAGCTTTGCGGGAGCCTTCCTTTTAGGCTTAGCTACCGTTGTCGGCTCATGGCGTGAATCACTCTCAGAGTGCATGGCTGGGTTCCAATCATGATCAAGGTCATCAGAAGGAAGGGGGTTTGAAGAAGAACTTGTAGTAGTAGTAGTATCCCTCCTTGACCTTTTTTTTCTTGCTGGGGATCTGGAAGACAATGGATAATCATCATCAGGAGGAGTGGCTTCCTCGGATGATACCTCCTCTTGAATAGCAATTTCCTTATGTGCCCCTACTTCTGGAGGAACAAGTGTTGTAGGCAGTTGTGCCGCTCCATGAACCTCTAGTCGCACCTCTCCATGCACCTGTCCATGCGCCTCTCCTTGCGGCTCTACTTGCGCCTCTCCTTGCAACTCTACTTGCACCCCTTCTTGTGGCTCTACTTGCGCCTCTCTTTGCGTCTGTACTTGCGCCTCTCCTTGCGGCTCTATTTGCGCCTCTCCTTGCGGCTCTACTTGGGCCTCTCCTTGCCCATGTACTTGCGCTTGTACTAGTTGCACCTGTGCTTGTTGAACACTCGTCAGCTGAGTTACACCCGGCGTTGATTGGATGGTACTTTCTTGTGATGAGACAAGATCACTGGTCGATGGTGATTGAACAACCAAAGTGGCTGCCGCAGCAGCACTCATGGTTTGGACCTAACTGGGCGTGGTGGCACTGAGCCCAATGAAGGGGAGGTGCTGCTTCCAGCTTGGTCCCCGGCGGACATAGCTGCTGCTGCAGGTGTCGGTTTTTTTTCTCCCAAAAAAAGGTGTTGGTGGGCACACCAGTCTCCTTAGTGGGTGGTGCCACTTGCTTCTTCTGCTCCTTCTTACTGGCAGTGGCACTGGCAACTTTTTCTGCTGAGGCGCTACGGCCAACTTTCTTTGGGACCATCTTCTTGAGATGTCAGAACAGCAGGCCGCAGTTGCACGAGTTTCAGAGTTGTCTTGTCTGTGGCCACACGTGACGTCACGTGACGTTGTGCTGCACACACCGCTGCAGGACTTCTTCCTGGCACTGGTGATTCTCTTGTGCACCTAAAAGCAATGGAAGCCCGAGGAACATCAGTTAAACACCCCAAAAAGTTGAAAAACACTCAGAAATCACCACAATCCCATGCCATCCATGCCCTCAATGATGTTTAAATTCAAGACACCCCACGGAAATACTAGGCCCATGAACCACTCACTACACTTGGGCATAATGGTTGAAAGTAAGGCAAACTGGGTGCAGGCCTGAACACACTGCCTGGCTTCAAAATGGCCCCTTGACCCCCACCACATGGCCAGGCCCTGCCTGTACCAAACCTCAAAATGGCCCCCACCCACATGGCCAGGCCCCAACAACACCACAAAAAGTCGAAAAACACTGAGAACATTACCACAATCCCATGCCATCCATGCCCTCAATGATGTTTAAATTCAAGATACCCCATAGAAAGACTAGGCCCATGCACCACTGAGTACCCCTGGGCATAATGGTTGAAAGCAAGGCAAACTGGGTACAGGCCTGAGCACACTGCCTGGCTTCAAAATGCCCCCTTGACCCCCACCACATGGCCAGGCCCTGCCTGTACCAGGCCTCAAAATGGCCCCCACCCACATGGCCAGGCCCCAACAACACCCTAAAAAGTCAAAAAACACTCAAAAATCACCGCAATCCCATGCCATCCATGCCCTCAATGATGTTTAAATTCAAGACACCCCACAGAAAGACTAGGTCCATGCACCACTGAGTACCCCTGGGCATAATGGTTAAAAGCAAGGCAAACTGGGTGCAGGCCTGAGCACACTGCCTGGCTGCAAAATGGCCCCTTGACCCCCACCACATGGCCAGGCCCCGCCTGTACCAGGCCTCAAAATGGCCCCCACCCACATGGCCAGGCTCCAACAACACCCCAAAAAGTCGAAAAACACTCAAAAATCACCACAATCCCATGCCATCCATGCCCTCAATGATGTTTAAATTCAAGATACCCCATAGAAAGACTAGGCACATGCACCACTGAGTACCCCTGGGCATAATGGTTGAAAGCAAGGCAAACTGGGTGCAGGCCTGAACACACTGCCTGTCTTCAAAATGGCCCCTTGAACCTCACCACATGGCCAGGCCCTGCCTGTACCAGGCCTCAAAATGGCCCCCACCCACATGGCCAGGCCCCAACAACACCCCCAAAAGTCGAAAAACACTAAAAAATCACCACAATCCCATGCCATCAATGCCCTCAATGATGTTTAAATTCAAGACACCCCACAGAAAGACTAGGTCCATGCACCACTGAGTACCCCTGGGCATAATGGTTAAAAGCAAGGCAAACTGGGTGCTGGCCTGAGCACACTGCCTGGCTGCAAAATTGCCCCATGACCCCCACCACATGGCCAGGCCCTGCCTGTACCAGGCCTCAAAATGGCCCCCACCCACATGGCCAGGCCCCAACAACACCCCAAAAAGTCGAAAAACACTAAAAAATCACCACAATCCCATGCCATCCATGCCCTCAATGATGTTTAAATTCAAGATACCCCATAGAAAGACTAGGCCCATGCACCACCGAGTACCCCTGGGCATAATGGTTGAAAGCAAGGCAAACTGGGTGCAGGCTTGAACACACTGCCTGGCTTCAAAATGGACCCTTGACCCCCACCACATGGCCAGGCCCTGCCTGTACCAGGCCTCAAAATGGCCCCCACCCACATGGCCAGGCCCCAACAACACCCCAAAAAGTCGAAAAACACTCAAAAATCACCACAATCCCATGCCATCCATGCCCTCAATGATGTTTAAATTCAAGACACCCCACAGAAAGACTAGTTCCATGCACCACTGAGTACCCCTGGGCATAATGGTTGAAAGCAAGGCAAACTGGGTGCAGGCCTGAGCACACTGCCTGGCTTCAAAATGGCCCCTTGACCCCAACCACATGGCCAGGCCCTGCCTGTACCAGGCCTCAAAATGGCCCCCACCCACATGGCCAGGCCCCAACAACACCCTAAAAAGTCGAAAAACACTCAAAAATCACCACAATCCCATACCATCCATGCCCTCAATGATGTTTAAATTCAAGACACCCCACAGAAAGACTAGGTCCATGCACCACTGAGTACCCCTGGGCATAATGGTTAAAAGCAAGGCAAACTGGGTGCAGGCCTGAGCACACTGCCTGGCTGCAAAATGGCCCCTTGACCCCCACCACATGGCCAGGCCCTGCCTGTACCAGGCTTCAAAATGGCCCCCATCCACATGGCAAGGCCCCAACAACACCCCAAAAAGTCAAAAAACGCTAATAAATCACCACAATCCCATGCCATCCATGCCCTCAATGATGTTTAAATTCAAGACACCCCACAGAAAGACTAGGCCCATGCACCACTGAGTACCCCTGGGCATAATGGTTGAAAGCAAGGCAAATGGGTGTTGGCCTGAACACACTGCCTGGCTTCAAAATGGCCCCTTGACCCCCACCACATGGCCAGGCCCTGCCTGTACCAGGCCTCAAAATGGCCCCCACCCACATGGCCAGGCCCCAACAACACCCCAAAAAGTCAAAAAACACTTAGAAATCACCACAATCCCATGCCATCCATGCCCTCAAATGTTTAAATTCAAGACACCCCACAGAGAGACAAGGTCCATGCACCTTTGAGTACCCCTGGGAATAATGGTTGAAAGCAAGGCAAACTGGGTGCAGGCCTGAGCACACCGCCTTGCTTTAAAATGGCCCCTTGACCCCCCACCACATGCCCAGGCCCTGCCTGTACCAGGCCTCAAAATGGCCCCCACCCACATGGCCAGGCCTCAACAACACCCCAAAAAGTCAAAAAAACACTCAAAAATCACCACAATCCCATGCCATCCATGCCCTCAATGATGTTTAAATTCAAGACACCCCACAGGAAGACTAGGTCCATGAACCACTGAGTACCCCTGGGCATAATGGTTGAAAGCAAGGCAAACTGGGTGCAGGCCTGAGCACACTTCCTGGCTTCAAAATGGCCCCTTGGCCCCCACCACATGGCCAGGCCATGCCTGTACCAGGCCACACAATGGCCCCCACCCACATGACCAGGCCCCAATAACACCCCAAAAAGTCAAAAAAACACTCAAAAATCACCACAATCCCATGCCATCCATGCCCTCAATGATGTTTTAATTCAAGACATCCCACAGAAGACTAGGCCCATGCACCACTCACTACACCTGGGCATAATAGTTGAAATCAAGGCAAACTGGGTGCAGGCCTGAACACACTGCCTGGCTTCAAAATGACCCATTGACCCCCACCACATGGCCAGGACCTGCCTGTACCAGGCCTCAAAATGGCCCCCACCCACATGGCCAGGCCCCAACAACACCTCAAAAAGTCATAAAACACTCAAAAATCACCACAATCCCATGCCATCCATGCCCTAAATGATGTTTAAATTCAAGACACCCCACAGAAAGACTAGGTCCATGCACCACTGAGTACCCCTGGGCATAATGGTTAAAAGCAAGGCAAACTGGGTGCAGGCCTGAGCACACTGCCTGGCTTCAACATGGCCCCTTGACCCCCACCACATGGCCAGGCCCTGCCTGTACCAGGCTTCAAAATGGCCCCCACCCACATGGCCAGGCCCCATCAACACCCCAAAAAGTCGAAAAACACTAATAAATCACCACAATCCCATGCCATCCATGCCCTCAATGATGTTTAAATTCAAGACACCCCACAGAAAGACTAGGCCCATGCACCACTGAGTACCCCTGGGCATAATGGTTGAAAGCAAGGCAAACTGGGTGCAGGCCTGAACACACTGCCTGGCTTCAAAATGGCCCCTTGATCCCCACCACATGGCCAAGCCCTGCCTGTACCAGGCCTCAAAATGACCCCCACCCACATGGCCAGGCCCCAACAACACCCCAAAAAGTTGAGAAACACTCAAAAATCACCACAATCCCATGACACCCCACAGAAAGACTAGGCCCATGCACCACTCACTATACCTGGGCCTACTCGCTAGTGAGGCTTTACAGGCACTCCAGATTTTTTTTAAATATCAACTTATAACAGTGAGCTAAAATTCCATGACATAAATGTGAATTAAGTTTTTTAAAAAATCACAGAAACAGTTGTATCATGCACCCATGACTAACCCTGGGCCTACTGGATAATGTGGCTACCCACCACAATATATATTTCGTTAAAGTTGTGAAAAAAGGTTTAGAACTGTAGTTGCCTCAACTGCAATGCCCCAAACAAACAACACCAACTTACTTGTAAAATCTCAAGTCCAAAAGAGATCCAAACTCCAAAGTCCAAAAAGTCCTCAAATACAAATATCCAGCAGCAGTCACAGAAAGTAATCCTTCCAGCTCCACAGCCAAATGAAAAGTGACCAGTACATGGACAAAGCACTGGGAGGAGCCTGCTGGACAGGATCAGGAAGTTGGAGACTCTGGGGCACTTCCTTCCTCCCACCCCACCCCAAAAACACCAAAAAGTGCATCAAAATGTCAATCAATCTGAGGAGTTATTTGATCAAAATCATCATTTTCACAAGGTTTATGCTTCCTGCGGCGGATTTCTTGTGCAGAATTGCAATTTTTGCAATTTCGGGAACGCGAGCTGTTCAAATCTCCCGCCGGATGTCAGATGCGCGCTGCATCTACGTGTTCGGCATTGTTTACTTCAGCAATGCGTGATCGCGGGCCTCTATGACGTACTTGCGTTGTCAAACTCTCGCAGTGCAAGATGGCAAGCCGCGATAACGTAATTGCGTTCGAAAAACTCTCGCGCGATCACGCAGCAAGATCGAAAATGGCGCAGCACATGCAAAACCGGGAGAAAAACAACTCGGCGGACTCAGAATCAAGGTAAGTCAACGCCGCGTGCGCGATATTGTATTTTTCAAGCGCGAGCAAGCAAAATAATTTGTAGCTTGCGAATGTGCGGATTTTACGCCTACGCTTAATAGATGCATGAATGAGTGACTCACTGTTTGTATGTGTTGAAGGCAGCATGTATGCAGGACTGTATGGGTGGATTAGTGTGTGTATGGATGTGTTAGTGAGTGAATGACTGTCTCAATAGTGTCTTTATGAGTGACTGCATATGTTTTAAACTAGTATATGTGAGTATTTGTGTATGTGAGAGTGAGAGATTGGAAGAGTTCCTGGATAAATAAGTATGTGTTTCTATAAGCGATTGTTTAAGAGAGTAAGTATGTTTAAATTTCTGTAGAAGTAAGTGTGGTGGTGTGTGTATAACTGTATATACAAGTAAATGGATGTTTGATACTTTGTTTGCATGTGTGACTATGTGTGTGAGTAACTCTATGGATGAGTGTCAGTGTGTAACAGGATGTGTAGGTGTATGAGTACATATGATGAGTGAGTACATGTATGAGTGACTGTATAGAACTGTTGGTGAATGAGTGGATGTGTGTGTAGATCTTAGAATAACTGAATAGGTGTGTTGTAACTGGTATTGGTATCTCCATTCTTTTGAAAATATTAGTTTCTATTTTTGAGTGTGTGTATCAAAGGTTATATTAGGGTGAGAGGAGGCCTGCCACTCTATCACAAGGATGATGCCATCAGTGATGTCATTTGAGATGTCATCAGTGATGTCAGTGATGTCACTGACCAGGTCATGAGTGATGTAATATGTGACGTCATCAGCAGTGCATTGCGGGTGTGCGAGCTATAACGGGGGAATTTAAATGGTTGTGTGTGAGTGAAATGTCCAGCTAACTATAACGCCCCAGAAACCTATGTTTTTTTCAGTGAATTTCTAAGATTTTTTAAATGCTTATTCCTAACTATAACTTGCCTGAAACCTATGTTTTTTTCAGTGAATTTCAATGTTTTTTTAAATGATAATTCCTAACTATAATGTCCCTAAAACCTATGGTTTTGTAAGTGAATTTCAAAGGTTTTTTAAATGCTAAACCTTAAGTATAAAATTACTGTAATCTATGCTTTTTACAGAATTTCTAAGTGTTTTATAGAATTCCTTTTATTTAAAAATGTTTGGAAGCATTTTTTTTAACTTCTCTTTTTAAAACTATTCATTTTTTCTAAAATCTTCTTTAATAATCATAATCACTTTTTAAAATATATATATATCAACCAATTAAAATTCCTATTAACTTGAAATAATGCTTTTAATAATATGAAAGTTGTTTTGTTGTATTCTTATGACAACTATATTTTTTACCTTTTAAAAAAAAAACAAATAAAAAGGAGTCTTAGCAAACCTACATGATGGGTGAGCGGATATGGTATACAAATATCAATCTCAAAAACACATTTAGAACAAATTAATATTTGTTTTAGACGTAGAGGTATATTACTGACTACATAAAAATAATAATAAATGTGTTTTTAATTTGTTTTCAAATTATTTTGCCAGATTTTTGTGGACGCGATGGTATCGCTTTCCTGACACGGTTCTATGTGGTGGGTGCGCGAACCCTGCCGGTGCGTACTTGCGAGGTGCGGAGGAGACGCAACTCCACCGTAATTTAAAAGAACAAAATATCACAATGGAAACTTTAAATATCAGTTTTGCTTAAAGAGACTTTCACTAATACACTTTACAAAACAATTTATAAACAGGAATTTATACTTTAGAATTAACTGTACCAAATTTTATGAGTGCGCAACGTATAGGTGTTGGATGCGCGAATCTTGCTGACATGTATTTCTGGGTATGCGTAGGAGACGCAACTCCGCCGTAATTTCAAAAGTATGAAAAATCGATGTGGAAACTTTAAATATAATTTTTAGTTAAAGACTTTCACTAATATACTTTACAAAATAATTTATAAACATCAATTTATATTTTAGAATTATGAGTAGGAGATTTTATGGGTGTGAAACATCTAAACTACGGGTGTGCGTCCCCTACGTGAATCCATGTGACATGGAAAGAAAGCTTTTGATTTGTTTAAAAGCTTTTCATTCTGTTAGAGGGAGGATCCAACACCTGTTTTAATCCTCCTATTTTGGATGTGTCTTCCTGACAAGACACTTTTTTTGTAGGCTCTCACAATTGCTTTTTTTGGGGTGTCATCCTGAGGAAGATCTGCTGGAAGAGTCTGAGGAAGTGGAGGAGCCTGTGAAAAGACGCAAGGTGTCAGATATGATCAAGCACTCTTACCTGAGTTGAAAACCAACCTTACCTGTAAGGTGCTTGATCGGTTTTGCAGAGACGCTATGGACCAATCCCCCAGAACCCTACCTTACAGCCTGTGATCCTTATATTACACTAGGGTGATGGGTAGCAGTCAGGGAGAGAGGCCGGATCTGACGCTACTTGTTTTCTTGTAGTCGACCTGAAAATATACAAGAATGTTCCTTAGTAAATGTTCTTAATCTTCTCTGACTTCCAATTCTAACTCCTCTCACACCTTCCTTGCCATTCTAGAACAGTCTCCTACCTGCGAACTACTTGTCTGGTCTTCGCGTCCTGGATGTCGTCGTCTTGATGTGAATAGGGGTGTGTCTTGTCTGCTGAAGGTGGTTGGTTTGTCCGCCTCCAGATTTGGTTACAGGGTTCTAAAGAATTAAACAACACTTATTTGCACTTTTCTTTAACCTTCCATCTTCCCTGCAAAATAACATTGAGTTACTCTTACTCACTTCTTTTCCCTTGTCTTGTAGCTCTAGACGCGACTTCTCCGTGAAGATTCTATAGTTTGATTCACTACAAAACCTCTTTGTTATTGCTGCTGAAAATTCTTGAGTTTTGTGAGAATATACTCTATACAACAACTTTAACATTCACAACCTGCATTAGAATCATTATATTAACTCATGATCTAAATTGGCTATGACTCAAAATACCAAAGAAATAATCTCGATACATTCGTGAATTAGAATTTAGCAATTAGTCCAAAAATGTCCCCAAAAAGCTAGCATTGGGCGCCTTGAAGAAAGAAGTACTTAGCTCTTCTTTATCCGGTTGTCTGATGAAGTACAGAGGATGGCTGGCACAGTTCACACCTTTGACGATGATCCGTGAGTTCTCCGGTGCTGCTGTTGGCTCTGAGATGCTCCGAAGACTAAGCGCCTTCTGGAACCCTGGGTGTGGCTTTTATAGCCCAGCCACACCCCGGGACGTTGAGGAACAGGTGCGTGCCACGCCCAGAGCCGCCGAACGCTCCGAGAACAGAGCAATGAATCAGTCTTTCCATGCGCACCAAAACGATGCGTGTTGTTTTTTTTAAACGCGCGTCTTTTTTCCTTGCAGCTGCAAATATCGTATACCTTGAATTACAATTACAGAACCAAGCACAATCGCATAACAGTTAAAGGCCTCCTAGTCAATGACCTAAAAGTGACTAAATTAGCGAAGCACAAATATACAGACATGATCAAAACCTTCACGAACCATTACTCTACGTAAACTAATCCCTTTTTATCTTTCTAGGTACAAGGAGTGCTGGTTGCACGGGATAGGGGTGGGTTTCCTAAAAGGAAGAATATTCCAGGCTTATATAAAGCTTGGGAAGACGGTTTCATGACAGTACCCTCCCCGTAGAATCCCCCCTAATACTGTTGGAATTGGCTTTGGTTTTTCTGGAAATCGATTATGAAAAGTTTTCAAGACCTTAGGAGAGTTTTTTAAGTTTTCAAGGGGTTCCCAAGAACGGTCTTCCGGACCATAACCCTTCCAGTCCACTAGGTAATATAACTTGCCTTTCTTCCTTTTGGAATCTAGAACTGCCTTTACCTCATATTCCAAATCACCTTCTATCTCAATTTCAGGAGGATGAATAACTTTCCGAGTGTCAGGATCACAAGGCTTCAGTAGTGAAACATGAAAAACTGGGTGGATTCGATACTCATTAGGTAGTTTTAGCTTCATACTGACTGGATTAACAATTTTTTCAATTGGGAAAGGTCCTATGAATCGGGGCCGAAAAGCTTTGTGACTCTTCAATCTCAAATTTTTTGTGGCTAACCAAACCTCGTCACCCACCGAATAGTTGGGCTGTTTAGACCGATGTTTGTCAGCAAATCTCTTCTGAACTTCTTTTGCATGAATTAACTGTTGTTGAGCCTCTTGTTGAATAGAGAACAGATTGTCTACAAAATCAGTGACTGCTGGTGTATCTGACACCTTTTTATCTATGCCCAACATATCTTTTGGATGGAAACCATGAACACAGAAAAAAGGTGACATTCCAGTTGAAGAATGATTTGTATTATTATAAGCGAATTCAACAGCCCACAACATGTCTGACCATTCATGCTCATGGGTGGTTAACAAACATCGTAGAAATTGTTCAACTGTCTGATTTGTGCGTTCTGTCAGCCCATCGGTTTGTGGATGGTAACTGGATGACATACGCACCTCCATTTTCAAGGATTTCCCTAAACCTTGCCAAAAATGTGACACAAATTGTGAACCCCTATCTGATAAAACAACCGAAGGAATGCCATGTAGCCTCACAATATGTGTGACAAAAATGTGTGCTAACTCCAAAGCTGTAGGAAGTTTTTTTAGAGGAATGAAATGAGCATATCTGGAAAAGTGATCCCCAACTGTGAGAATGGTGGTGAAACCTGAAGTGGTACGAGGCAACTCTACAATGAAATCTAAAGACACAGTATGCCAAGGCTGAGGAGGAACCGGCAAAGGCATAAGCAATCCAGATGGGGATTTATGAACTGCTTTGTTTCTGCTACAAACCGTGCATGTTTGTACGTATCTTTGGATGTCAGCTAACATGTTCTGCCACCAAAAGCGTCTTTTAATGAGCTGATACATTTTGGTAACCCCTGGATGGATTGACAGCATGGAATCATGGTAATTTTGTATCACTCTTTCTTGCAACATTTCATTGGGAACAAAAACTTGGTCATTCATGAACAACATATTGTCTTTCCATTGCAACAAGGGATACAGTTTATTCCATTCTTCTCTTGTATGTTCTTGTAAGGCTTTCTCTATATCAATTAAAACATCTGAGTTAACAAAACCAATCTGAAACCGTTCCTCGGAAATTATAGGATTTAGCTTTTCCTTTCTTAAATTCAAGTCATCACTCAAACCTATTCTGGACAAGGCATCGGCTTTGTTGTTTTCTTTCCCTGGCCGATAAGTTATGATGAAATCATAATCATTGAAAAACAAAGTCCAACGCAGTTGGCGAGGAGTCAAAGCTTTAGCAGATCTAAGTGTCTGCAAATTCCTATGATCCGTATATATAGTTACCGGATGTCGAGCCCCTAGCAAGTAGTGTCGCCATTCTTTGAACACAGCTTTTATGGCCAATAATTCACGATCTGCAATTGCATAATTCTGTTCTGGAGGGGTTAATTTCCTGGAATAGAATGCAATGGGGTGCAATTGTCCAGTACTTGTACTTCTCTGAGATAAGATTCCCCCAATGGCAAATTGTGAGGCATCAGCTTCTACTATAAAAGGCTGAGAAGGATCAGGATGTTTTAGTACTGGAGCTGTCACAAATTGTTTTTTTAGGTCCTGAAAAGCTAGTTCAGTTTCTGAGGTCCATTCAAACTTTGTATTTTTGCGTAACAATTTTGTGATAGGCGTAACCTTTTGTGAAAAGTCTTTAATAAAACGCCTATAAAAATTAGCAAATCCCAGAAAACTCTGAATTTGCTTCACAGAAGAGGGACTGGGCCATTCAATTATTGCCTTAACTTTCTTTGGGTCCATTTCTATTCCAGCCGGACTAAGGATATACCCAAGAAAGTCCACTGTGGTTACATGGAACAAGCTTTTTTCAAGTTTTACGAACAGAGAATTTTGTAAAAGCTGTTGAAGAATGGCTCGTACTTGCTTTACATGCTCTGATTTGTTCTTTGAATAGATGAGGATATCATCAATGTATACTATACAGCAAATATCCCAAAAATCCCTTAACACCTCATTTATAAAAAACTGAAATGCTGCTGGAGCATTGCAAAGTCCGAAGGGCATTACTTGATATTCATATAGTCCAAATTTAGTCCTAAAAGCTGTTTTCCATTCGTCGCCCTCTCGGACTCGCACCAAATGATATGCCCCTCGTAGATCTAGTTTTGTATAAATGGTGGCATCTTTGATTTGATCAAGTAAGGTCGGGATTAAAGGTAAGGGATATCGGTTCTTGACTGTTACATTATTAATTGCACGATAGTCAATGCAAGTGCGCAATTCTCCTCCCTTCTTCGGGATGAAGAAGAGAGGAGAAGAGACTGGAGACTTGGAATGCCGAATAAACCCATTGGCTAAATATTCGTCCAGATAATTACGCAGATGTTCATTCTCCTTCTCAGTTAAAGCGTAAATTCGGCTACAGGGCAATGATGCCCCGGGAACCAAATCTATTTGGCAATCAAAGTCTCTGTGAGGGGGTAAGGTCTCTGCCTTTTTTTTGTCAAAAACATCTACCAAATCCTGATACTCCTCGGGAACCCCTGCAACAACTAGAACACTCTTGGACTCTTTTGGGAAGTCATATCCTTGAATTAACAACTCAGAACCCGGGAATTGTTGGAAACATTTAGCGTGACAATAATCAGATTTGAATAAAATACTCCTGTTAGTCCAATCAATGTAGGGATTGTGTAAAACTAACCAAGGGATCCCCAAAATCAAACCGAATTGAGGAGCATCAATAATGTCAAATGTTATATTTTCCACGTGTCTTTCTGCACAAGTCATTTTTAAAATTTCTATATGATACTGTATGAGACCAGAAGTGAGTTCTTTTCCGTCCACTGCTCTGACTACTTCTGGGGAGTCCTTGACTATTTGTTGTAAACCTAATTTTTGAAACAATTTAGTGTCAATAAAATTCCCAGTAGCCCCAGAATCAATTAAAGCGTCAATGGACCAGGACCGTTCCTTATTCACTTGAGACTGAATAAGAATACGCATACTGAGGTGACAATGAGAGGCGGTTGGAGCTAAGGAGGCCAAAGTGATAGGTGAACTCGATAGATCGACCTCTTTATCTACCGAGAGAGCTAGTTTTCCGACTGTTGCATGATTGCCACATCGGTAGTCTTGATCTTAGGCCTAACAGGACGTGTTGGACAATCTTTTATAAAATGTCCGGTTTTTCCGCAGTACATACACTGGTTCAGTTTTCGACGCTTTTCTCTCTCATCTTTAGTGAGTGGTCCTCTAACTGTGTCTATTTGCATTGGCTCTACAGGGTCAAGTTTAGTAGGAGAAGATTCTGTTCTTAAATTCCCCCTTTCCTTAAAAACCATCATTTTAAAGTCTGATTTACCTCTCTCTCCTTTTCTTTCAGAAATTCTGTGATTTAGTTTCACTACTAGGTCTATGAACTCCTCACAATCTGTAGGTGGATCTAAAATCTGAGTTACCATGTCTTTCAAATCATCGCGTAAACCACGATAAAATAGTGACACGCGTTTCTCCTCTGGCCACTCTGCTTCAATTACCAACCTATTAAAGATTGAGATATAATGCAGGAGATCAGAAGACCCTTGCCGTAAATTTAGCAATTCGTGATCTGCAGATCGTACGAACACATGTTTAGCAAATAGTTTCTTCATTGCTCTTTTAAATCGTCTAAAATCAGTTAACATGGGATCATTTCTTTCCACATAAGGTACTGACCATAAGGCAGCGTCTCCGCCCAAATAGGATAAGATAAATGCCACCTTAGACGAGTCATCGGGAAATGCAGTAGGTTTCGCCACAAAATGTAATTGACACTGGTTTAGAAAAATGGTGAACTTATTACAATCCCCATAAAATCTCTCGGGAGGTGCTAAAGGTACAGTTACAGGAGTAACCACCTGAATTTGAGTATTAGCTGAGGTATTTGAAGCTGTGTCACCACTATATAAAGTGTGCATAGTTGGTTGAAACACTGGTGGCTTTAAATAAGACTTTTTATCAGAACTAAAAGTCCAGGTTTGGGGACTAGGTGCTTGTAATCTAAGCTGGATTTGTCAGGCTTGACCAAGCAGCGCCACCTAAACCAGGACTACATCTCCCAGAACTCTTGTGTGGGGGCGGGGCAACATATAAGCAGGACGGCCCCTCATCACGTTGTTCGTGATTTTGTGTTTCTCCCGTGTTTGGGAGATACTGGAGTAGAGAACTGCAAGTTAATCCTGGTTGAGGAGACTTTGGTTTTGGGATTGATCGGCTGGCGCTTAGCGCGAAGAAGAAAAGTTTAGCGCGATTGGTCTTGCAGTCCCGCAGCGCGAGGTCGGCGCTTTTTGTTTGTTTTCCTTGAAGCGCGAGGTTCGGCGCCTTCGGACATTTCACCGGCAGAGTGAGGTCGGCGCTTCCAGGATATCTCGATACCTCGAGGATTGCTCAGCCGCTACAGTACTGTGAGTTAAGAGCAAGAACGCGTGAAGTTAACGCGTCAGTTGTCAAACGCTGTTTTGTAACCTGACACAGGCGGACTGGCTTTGAAGTCTGAGAAGTAAGGCGCTTGAACGTGGGAGTGAATTAAAGGATTGTGTTTGCCCCTTAGAGAACGGAGTACTGCGGTCTGGTCTTTCTGCGTACTTCCGTTACGAAGAAAGACACTAGTGCTTATTACGGCAAGTGCCAAAGCGGAAGGTAGTGGGGGGAGATCCTACACCTTTCCGTATTTGGAGCTGGATAACCAGGAAAGCAGGGTCTGAAATAGAGAGCGGAAGACGGTAGTATTGAGGCTACGTCTTACCGTGTCCTTCAAGTATCGTTTGGAGAGTATTGTACATATGTAAACAGACTCATTTGAGGAAAAGGATTGTAGCAGATTTCACATAGGGTTTGGGGATATTCACTTGATTATAATTTGGACACTCTTCAATACAAGGCAGGGTAGGTTCATCACTATGGATAGTATTATATGTTGAATCAGGCAGAGGCTTGACACTAACAGTGTTTGTGTTCTCTAGGGACTAGTGTGGCGAACATCAACATTAAGGAATACAGGGAGGAGGAGGAGAATTCTTCTTTTCATAAAGGTGAACAGATACACTTGTTTAGTAAGACCGAGAGAGTGTAGGAATTCAAGGTGAATACGTATAACCTGTATTATTGTTTTCTTGTCTTCCAGCGGTCCCTTCCCTGCAGCCCCCTTCCGTCCCCTCCTTGTTTGTTTTCCTGTTTTTTCCCTCGCCTTATCGCTCGAACACGCTGTGTTGTTATTACGGGCGTGTTGGTGAGATAGGGAGGTGGAGTCATATGTGCATCAACCGGATCGGGCAGCGTGGAGTCTGACAGAATCACGAACCCACGAATTGCATTCTGCCGGGTCGGGTTGGAGTACATATGGCCACCTTGGATGATGTGTTGAGGGCCTTGGTTTTGGTTCAACAGGAACTGGCAGCATCCAAGGCAGAGGCTGTTCTACTTAAAGATAGGGTAGAACAATTATCCAAGAACCCTTTTTCTACAGGTCCTGCGCAGATACAGGTTACGGTTCCCCCTCCTATCCCGTTAGCCACCCCTGAGAGGTATGGGGGGGATCCTAGTAAAACGCAGGCCTTTATGACGCAAATTATGCTCCATTTCTCTTGTAAGCCTGCCTCTTTTCCCAATAACCATTCTAGGGTAGCATTTGCCATATCTTATTTGGTGGGTGATGCTGCCAATTGGGCAGTCCCTCTAATAAAACGAGACGATGCCATGTTGTCCAATTGGACAGCATTCAGAGAAGAATTCGAAAAAGTCTTTGACAGGAGGGCCACAAATTTCAGTGCGGATAAAGAGTTGTTGTCCCTGCGGCAGGGTAGGAGTGATTTGATTACTAACCTGACTACGTTCAATCGTCTGATTGCCGAAACTGAGTGGCCAGAGGGCAAAAGAATGACTCTGTTTTATCAGGGGTTGAGGGAGGAATTGAAGGACGCAGTAGCACACATAGATCCTCAACCTACGACGTGTGTGGATATGGTGAATTTGGTCATGAGATTGGATGGTAGGCTAACGGAGCGGAGTGGGGATCGAAGAAGATGGGACAGGGGTTACGCCCGTAATGTGAGTTTTCCTACGAGAGCCCTGGGTTCCGCAGAGGCAGGGGCAGAGCCTATGGAGATAGGAGCTATTCGACCCCCATTGTCTAAAACTGAAAGAGAGAGTAGGAGGGTAAAAGGCCTTTGTATGTATTGTGGGAAGAAGGGCCACTATGTACGCGAGTGCCCCTCTAAACCCAAGACTTCGAACACGTGGAATAGGAACCAAAGGGTAGCGGTGTCCAATACTGCCAGAGAGAGTGAGGAGGGTTTGGTATCGTTGCCTACTAAAGAGGAGAACCCCGATTGGAAGCTTACATCTCTATCTTCCTCGGGCATAGGGGAAACCGAGTCCCACCTGGTATTAGACATGACCTTGGAGTGTGAACACAAATCCCATCAAGTGATGGTCATGCTGGACTCTGGGGCCACTGGTAATTTTATAGATAATGGGTTGGTAGCTCGTTTGATGATACCTAGAATACCAAGAGGCAATCCAGAGGAGGTCTTAGCCGTAGATGGTCAGCCAATTAAATCAGGTCTGATAACGGAAAAAACGGCTGAGGTAGAGTTGTCTATTGAGGTGTCAGAAGGTTGTCATGTGGAACAGGTCAGACAGGTGTTGATGAAATTGAGGGAACATAGCCTTTTTGTTAAACTCAGCAAATGTGAGTTTGGAGTATACTGTGTGGAGTTCCTGGGAGTGATGATTAGTCCCTCGGGGTTGCAAATGTCTGAGCGCAAGGTGGAGGCAGTGAGAGACTGGCCGGTACCGAAGAACGTGAAGGAAGTTCAGAGTTTTCTGGGCTTCGCTAACTACTACCGGCGCTTCATTTTGCATTTCTCCTTGCTGGCAGTGCCCATTACGAAACTATTGAAAAAAGGGGTTCCTTTCGAGTGGACAGAGGCTGCAGGAGAGTCTTTTCAAACTCTTAAATCTTCTTTCATCTCTGCCCCGGCGCTGTCACATCCCAATTTAGAACACCCTTTTGTGGTTGAGGCGGATGCTTCGGACGAAGCAATCGGGGCAGTACTGTCACAGAGGGACAGTAGTACAGGTCAGTTGCACCCAGTGGCCTTCCTGTCAAAGAAATTGAGTTCGGCTGAACTCAATTACACCATAGCCGAAAAGGAATTGCTGTCAATTAAGAGAGCATTCCAGGAGTGGAGGCATTATCTATGGGGGGCCCTGCATACCATTACTGTGTACACAGACCACAGGAATTTACAATTTATGTCCTCTGCTAGACACTTGACAGCGAGACAGATGAGATGGACGCTCTTTTTTGAAGAGTTTAACTTTGTGGTCACTTTCCGCCCGGGGTCTGAGAATAGGAAGGCTGATGCCTTGTCTAGACAAACAATGCCAGTGGAGTGTGGGGATGAGAAACAGGCAATTATACCATCAGGGAAGGTCCTGTGTGTGGTGAGGGCGGAATCATTTTTGGAGGAGGTGAGGAACTATCAGTATCCGGGTGGATGGGGGTCATGGGCGCATGACAGACTGGATTGCAAATTGAGAGAAGGGTTGCCATTCTTTCAAGGAAAATTGTATTTACCCACAATCCCTTTGCAGAAGAAAGCTATTGGCTGGTGTCATGAAGGGGAACTGTTAGGACACCCTGGTATACGTAAAACTCTCGATACTGTCAAAAGACACTTCTGGTGGGCAACCCTGAGTAAGGATGTTACTGAGTGGGTGGCCCGTTGTGAGGTATGTGCTAGAGCCAAGGGAATGACCACCAAGAAAGCAGGGAAACTGATACCTATGCCTACCCCCAGTCAACCATGGCAGCATATCAGCTTGGACTTTGTGTCGGGTCTTCCAACGGATAAGGGCTCAACAGCCGTGTTGGTAGTGGTAGATAGTCTCACCAAGATGGGACACTTTATCCCTTGTAAGACTCTCCCGAATGCCAGCCAAACGGCCCAATTGCTGGCTAGTAATGTGGTCAGACTACACGGTATTCCTAGGGTAATCGTGTCCGACAGAGGACCGCGGTTTATTGCACGTTTCTGGCGCATGTGGTGTAGTGCCCTGAAAATAGAGTCCAACTTATCCACCAGTTTCCACCCTCAGACTGATGGGCAGACTGAGCGTTTGAACCAGACGCTAAAGAAATACCTGAGATGCTATGCTAAGGAAGCTCATGAGTCTTGGGTGGATCTGTTATGGATGGCAGAGCTGGCCTATAACAACGCATGGCACAGCTCAACAGGAATGTCACCTTTCAAGGCTAATTATGGTTTCGATGCTAATACACTGCCAGTTGACATACCCTCTGATCTTAGCGACCAGCCAGCAGTGAAAGAAAGAATTTTGATGCTGAGAAGGGTCCATAAGGGGGTGCAGGTACATTTGAACAAAGCGAAGGAGGTGTACAAAAGATGGGAGGATCGCCACAGGATAGAGAGTCGCCGGTACGTAGTGGGGGATAAGGTATGGCTGTCTACAAAGAACATCAGGTTTAAACTGCGCAGCGTGTTTCACCCAAGGTTTATAGGCCCATACACCATAGTGAAACAGGTGAACCCCGTGACCTATAAGTTGAAATTGCCAGGGTCGATGCGCATACACCCAGTATTCCATGTGCAGTTGTTGAAACCTGCCCTTACTTCACGCAGAGTAGCCCCCCCGCCAGTGTTGTGTGATGGTGGTATGGAGTATGAAGTAAGGAGTATCAGGGACGCCAAGTGGTGCCGGGGTGTGCTGAAATACCTGGTGTCCTGGAAGGGGTATTCTGCTGAGGATGATTCTTGGGAGCGGAGCACGGATGTGCATGCTCCTGCTGCTGTGCGTTCTTTCCACAGGAGATTTCCAAATAAGCCGGGCCCTAGAAGGCGCTAGAGAGGGGGACATTCTGTCAGGCTTGACCAAGCAGCGCCACCTAAACCAGGACTACATCTCCCAGAACTCTTGTGTGGGGGCGGGGCAACATATAAGCAGGACGGCCCCTCATCACGTTGTTCGTGATTTTGTGTTTCTCCCGTGTTTGGGAGATACTGGAGTAGAGAACTGCAAGTTAATCCTGATTGAGGAGACTTTGGTTTTGGGATTGATCGGCTGGCGCTTAGCGCGAAGAAGAAAAGTTTAGCGCGATTGGTCTTGCAGTCCCGCAGCGCGAGGTCGGCGCTTTTTGTTTGTTTTCCTTGAAGCGCGAGGTTCGGCGCCTTCGGACATTTCACCGGCAGAGTGAGGTCGGCGCTTCCAGGATATCTCGATACCTCGAGGATTGCTCAGCCGCTACAGTACTGTGAGTTAAGAGCAAGAACGCGTGAAGTTAACGCGTCAGTTGTCAAACGCTGTTTTGTAACCTGACACAGGCGGACTGGCTTTGAAGTCTGAGAAGTAAGGCGCTTGAACGTGGGAGTGAATTAAAGGATTGTGTTTGCCCCTTAGAGAACGGAGTACTGCGGTCTGGTCTTTCTGCGTACTTCCGTTACGAAGAAAGACACTAGTGCTTATTACGGCAAGTGCCAAAGCGGAAGGTAGTGGGGGGAGATCCTACACCTTTCCGTATTTGGAGCTGGATAACCAGGAAAGCAGGGTCTGAAATAGAGAGCGGAAGACGGTAGTATTGAGGCTACGTCTTACCGTGTCCTTCAAGTATCGTTTGGAGAGTATTGTACATATGTAAACAGACTCATTTGAGGAAAAGGATTGTAGCAGATTTCACATAGGGTTTGGGGATATTCACTTGATTATAATTTGGACACTCTTCAATACAAGGCAGGGTAGGTTCATCACTATGGATAGTATTATATGTTGAATCAGGCAGAGGCTTGACACTAACAGTGTTTGTGTTCTCTAGGGACTAGTGTGGCGAACATCAACATTAAGGAATACAGGGAGGAGGAGGAGAATTCTTCTTTTCATAAAGGTGAACAGATACACTTGTTTAGTAAGACCGAGAGAGTGTAGGAATTCAAGGTGAATACGTATAACCTGTATTATTGTTTTCTTGTCTTCCAGCGGTCCCTTCCCTGCAGCCCCCTTCCGTCCCCTCCTTGTTTGTTTTCCTGTTTTTTCCCTCGCCTTATCGCTCGAACACGCTGTGTTGTTATTACGGGCGTGTTGGTGAGATAGGGAGGTGGAGTCATATGTGCATCAACCGGATCGGGCAGCGTGGAGTCTGACAGGATTGCGGTAAAATCCTTTCTTAAATCTGCATTTTCTGCCCTCATTTCTAGTAACACTGCAGCTAAGTCTTGCAAAGTGATCTGCTGAGATTCTTCCATAGCGCCTGGGCAAAGCCTTTTGTCGTGGGCTTAGTCTTCTGTCAGATATGATCAAGCACTCTTACCTGAGTTGAAAACCAACCTTACCTGTAAGGTGCTTGATCGGTTTTGCAGAGACGCTATGGACCAATCCCCCAGAACCCTACCTTACAGCCTGTGATCCTTATATTACACTAGGGTGATGGGAAGCAGTCAGGGAGAGAGGCCGGATCTGACGCTACTTGTTTTCTTGTAGTCGACCTGAAAATATACAAGAATGTTCCTTAGTAAATGTTCTTAATCTTCTCTGACTTCCAATTCTAACTCCTCTCACACCTTCCTTGCCATTCTAGAACAGTCTCCTACCTGCGAACTACTTGTCTGGTCTTCGCGTCCTGGATGTCGTCGTCTTGATGTGAATAGGGGTGTGTCTTGTCTGTTGAAGGTGGTTGGTTTGTCCGCCTCCAGATTTGGTTACAGGGTTCTAAAGAATTAAACAACACTTATTTGCACTTTTCTTTAACCTTCCATCTTCCCTGCAAAATAACATTGAGTTACTCTTACTCACTTCTTTTCCCTTGTCTTGTAGCTCTAGACGCGACTTCTCCGTGAAGATTCTATAGTTTGATTCACTACAAAACCTCTTTGTTATTGCTGCTGAAAATTCTTGAGTTTTGTGAGAATATACTCTATACAACAACTTTAACATTCACAACCTGCATTAGAATCATTATATTAACTCATGATCTAAATTGGCTATGACTCAAAATACCAAAGAAATAATCTCGATACATTCGTGAATTAGAATTTAGCAATTAGTCCAAAAATGTCCCCAAAAAGCTAGCGTTGGGCGCCTTGAAGAAAGAAGTACTTAGCTCTTCTTTATCCGGTTGTCTGATGAAGTACAGAGGATGGCTGGCACAGTTCACACCTTTGACGATGATCCGTGAGTTCTCCGGTGCTGCTGTTGGCTCTGAGATGCTCCGAAGACTAAGCGCCTTCTGGAACCCTGGGTGTGGCTTTTATAGCCCAGCCACACCCCGGGACGTTGAGGAACAGGTGCGTGCCACGCCCAGAGCCGCCGAACGCTCCGAGAACAGAGCAATGAATCAGTCTTTCCATGCGCACCAAAACGATGCGTGTCGTTTTTTTTAAACGCGCGTCTTTTTTCCTTGCAGCTGCAAATATCGTATACCTTGAATTACAATTACAGAACCAAGCACAATCGCATAACAGTTAAAGGCCTCCTAGTCAATGACCTAAAAGTGACTAAATTAGCGAAGCACAAATATACAGACATGATCAAAACCTTCACGAACCATTACTCTACGTAAACTAATCCCTTTTTATCTTTCTAGGTACAAGGAGTGCTGGTTGCACGGGATAGGGGTGGGTTTCCTAAAAGGAAGAATATTCCAGGCTTATATAAAGCTTGGGAAGACGGTTTCATGACACAAGGAAAGTATAGTATGGGCTCTTTTTTACAGTGACTGGGGGGGAAAAGAAAGTGAAAGCTAGGAAAGTTACTTGCACTTTGTGCCAAAGTGTACGTTCTCGAGGTTCCAACAAAAAATATTTGTGCGTCACCTCATCTATGAAGAAGTACCTTGAGAAAATGCACCCAAATCGCTTGACCAAAGAACTGATGGTGCGTGAAAAAAGTGAGCAAGCTGCCCAGGCTGATGGTATTGCATCATCAACATTGGGTGCAGCAGTTCCACCTTCACATAAGCCACATATTTTTCCTGAGCTAGCAGATGCTAGCATCAACTGCAGAAAATGTCCAGCTAAATTGTGTGTTGGGAGCAATGTATTCATGCAATTATCAACACAATAAAAACACACAAGCATAAAAAAGTTATGCTTGACAATCTTGTTTTTCTTTGTCTTTTTTAAGTAGTCATGTTGAACTGTTCAAGTTTTTTCTGTTAGAAAAAAAGTCAAAAACACCACAAAAAACATGTTTGCAAATACAAAAAAATCCCAAAATTGTTTGAAAAGCAAATAAAAGGTTCTTAAGGGACCACCTATACAGGTTAACCCCTTGGCTGCGGGCATATTCCCCTGTAGTGCTGGGGGGGGGGGGGGGCACGCACAGGGCCCCGGTACTCATGATGAGCTCATCATGAGCCACACCCATTTCATTAGAACGTTCGCACAGCAAGGAAATTTGCCCAGCGTGCCAGCCTTCTAACGGTCATGACGAGCTGAGCTCACGAGAACCATGGCTCATGACAAGCTGAGCTCGTCATGAGCGTGGGAGGGGTTAAAAATAGAAAAATTGTATATAGGAAATATCATTGCTGGATAAATGTGTGTGTGGATGAATAGTGAATGGATTAGTGCCTGGCTGATTGCATGAGTGCAGGGGTCCTGTCTGGGTGATTGGAGGAGTGGATGGGGGGGTGCCTGAGTGTATGGATAACTGCAATAGCAGTGTCTGAGTGATTACATGAGTGCAGGAGTGATTGCTTGAGTGCAGGGGTAGTGCCTTGGTGAGTGGAGGAATGCATGGGTAGTGCACGAGTGCATGGATGAGTGCATGTGCAGTGTTTGAAAGAATGGATGATTGCAATAGTAGTGCTGGAGTACATGGGTGAGTGCATCAGTAGTGTTTGAGAGAATGGATTAGTGCAACAGAAGTACCTGAGTGATTGCATTAATACAGAGGTAGAGCCTGATTGCAGGGAGCAGTGCATGGGTAGAGCCTCAGTGCATGGATGAGTGCATGGGTAGTGCCTGGGAGATTGAAGAAGTAGAAGGGTAGTGCCTTAGTGCATGGATGAGTGCATGGGTAGTGTTGGAGAGAATCAATGGTTAGAACAGTAGTGCCTGAGTGATTGGAGGAGTGCATAAGTAGTGTGTGGGTGATTGTATGAGTACAGGGGTACTACCTGGGTGATTGGAAGAGTGCATGGGTATTGATTGAGGGCATGGATGAGTGGAGGGGTACTGCCTGGGTGATTGCATGAGTGATGAGGTACTACCTGGGCGATTAGAGGAGTGCATAGGTAGTGCCTGAGTGCATGGATGACTGCATGGGTAGTGTTTGAGGGAATGGATGAGCGCAACAATAGTGCCTGAGTGATTGGAGGAGTGCAGGGGTACTACCTGGGTGATTGCATGAGTGCAAGGGTACTGCCTGGGTGATTGGGTGATTGGAGGAGTGCATGAGTAGTGCCTGAGTGCATGGATGAGTGCAATAGTAGTGCCTGAGTGATTGCATGAGTGCATGAGTAGTCCCTGGCTGATTGTATGAGTGCATGAGTAGTGCCTGAGTGATTAGAGGAATGCATGGGTAGTGCCTGAGTGTATGGATGAGTGCATGTGTCATTTCTGCGAGAATGGATGAGTGCAATAGTAGTGCCAGAGTGCATCGATGAGCGCATGAATAGTGTTTGAGAGAATGGATGAGTGCAACAGACATGTCTGAGTGTTTGCATGAGTGCAGGTATAGAGCCTGAGTGCATAGAGTAGTGCATGGGTAGAGCCTGAGTGCATGGATGAGTGATTGGAGAAATGCATGGGTAGTGCCTTAGTGCATGGATGAGTTCGTGGGTAGTGTTTGAGGGAATGGATGAGTGCCATATTTGTACCAGCGTGCATGGATGAGTTCATGGGTAGTGTTGGAGTGAATGAATGAGTATAACAGTAGTGCCCGAGTGATTAGATGAGTGCATGGGTAGTGCCTGGCTGATTGCATGAGTGCAGAGTGTCTGGAAGCAAATTCATATAATTGTTTGTGGAAAAAAGCAAAAGGCGCAGAGCCGTTGTTAAACCATCTAGCAACAACCTGTGGTTGAATGTTAGATAGTTGGGACAATTCTTAAGATGGCCGCCACGTTAGTTATCTTGTAAATATAAGTGTGTGTGTGACATGAACTCTCACAAGACTTGAATGCTCGAGCCGCGATATTGCGCTGGCATCTGCACACTTCAATTTTTTCCTGTGAGAAGAAAAGTTTGTCTTGATGCCCTGTGAATTAGTGTTTACGGGAGCGCTATACTTCAGTTTCCACTGTCTGTTTTGGGAACCTGTTTCGAGACCTTTGTTCCTGAGGTCTCACCGCAGTTGTCGCGTGAATAGAAAATTTCCATACATTTCATACCTTGTGAGGAGTATGCAGGAAAGGCACATCTCGTCTTTCAGTCAACTCCTCCTGGGTACTAGTGGAAGTACAGAGTTCGTATTCCATTTCGGAGAAAAGAAGAGCCAAGTTCGAAGTACTGAAATACCGGCAGCATTCAAGTAAGACTCAACTAATTAGCCCATCAGCTCCGGACCTAAGCTTAAACTTGAGCTCAGCTCGAGCTTCTCTTGTGCTCCAATTCCTTCACTGACTCCCAGTGACCTCTCCTGTTGTTCCCTCCTTGTCTTCCCTTCCTTTAACCTTTTTGCACGATCCCCCCCCCAAAAGCAGCCTGGAATGTGCATAGCTGTATAATTTGAACTGTACAGAACAGCACAAAAGATCAATTCTAACGAGAACTTTCAATTATGTTATACCATATGCAAACTCGGATACTTCAGCACTCTTTAGGAAACCTACAATAATTAATTGGTAGGAACTCAGATTTTGTACATACCACTGTGGGGAGAGGAGGATGTGATGTTCTTAATCAAGTTATATCTTCTATGTGCACTAGGTATTCCTGCCAAAAGAACAACTGTGGCTTAAGATCTTTAAAGAAAATAGAAGAGAGGCAATACTCTTGAAGAACCTGGTAGGGGGTAGCTAGGCTCTCATGTAAAACAGGTTTTAAAGTTTAAGTGAGAAAGTTTTTCTAAGTTTGTCTCCTTCTGTGCATCAGGAATTCTCCCTGTCACATTGGTGGAGTATACGTGAAGACTCCTTGGAAGAAGAGAGAATCCAGGATCAGTCGGAGTGTCTCTTCTCCGTCTCTAACCCCTTTCCCCCTTTCTAGAGCAGCTGCAATTATAAGCAGTGTGTCCTGGGAAGGAGGCATTGGGACTTAGCAACATTCTGCCTCTGTGGAGAATACGGCGCTTGACCGATTGAAGTACCCACGGGTTTTTCTCTACCCGGGCGGAATGGTGGAAGCGTTTAGTTTAAAAGCCTTAGGAGAGATGTTAAAAGGGATTCTACAGGAGTTAGGGGCCTTTAGTGAAGAAAATGAGAGCTTAAAGCAAGATATGCTGGCATCCCGTCAGGAGACCATGTTATTATCACAAAGAATGAGTGAAATAGCTACAGGGACATCTCCCCCTTCACCATTCTTCCAGAGTAGTTCATTTCTAGAACACAACCAGCGCACAGTAGCTCAAGTAGTTCATTTGGTGTCCCCACTTATTCCATTGACCTTACCTGAAAGGTATAGCAGGGATCCTCAGAAGGCCCAACTCTGACTTCACTAAATGCTTGTTACACTTCATGTGTCGGCCCACCCTTTTTTCCAGATGCCCAATCCTGGGTAGCATTCATTTTGTCCTATTTATCTGGGGATACAGCCAACTGGGCCATGTCTTTAGTTACCAGTGATGATCCATTTTTGTTCAATTTTGAGTCGATTAAAACCGAGTTTCTTAAGATATTTGATAGGAGAAACATTACTCAGGCCACTGACATCGAGTTGTTAGAATTGCGACAAGGATCAAAAGACCTAATTACAGATCTCACTCAGTTCAACAAACTATTGGTGGAAACCAATTGGCCTGAAGAGAAGCAAGCTGCCTTGTTCTATAGAGGTTTGCAAGACGAAATTAAAGATACCCTGGCCCAGATTCCAAACCAAGCTACAGAGTCTTCTGAGTTAGTGGATCTGGTCCTTGAGATTGACTTTGGTCTGTCCGAGCGGATGGGAGAGAAGAAGACTAGAGATCTTAAAACCCAGGGAACAACCACAGAGAGTGATCCAATGCAAATCGGATCCGTGCGAGTCCTCTGAGTAAAGAAGAAAGAGAACAGAGAAGAGCTAAGAAACTGTGCATCTATTGTGGGGTATTTCGTGAAAGAATGCCCTAAAAGACCAAAGACTGCGGTTTCGGGAAATGCCCAAAACCATCTGTAGGTGGGGTCGCTCAGATGGCGGAAAACGAAACAGAGACTCCAGGATCCCATCACATGATGAATATTCTTCAAACTCAGGCACCTCACTTAATTCTGCAAATGACACTGACATTTTACGATCTAAAAATCATTGGAGTTGCTATCATGATTGACTTCGGGCCACCAGTAAGTCCTGTGACATTAAATATGCCAGTAAAATTGGAATGCAAGCCATATTAAAAGAGAGAAAAGAACCAGTGTGGGCTGTTGACGGGACGAACCTCTCTTCTTGCCCAATAACGAATCACACTGAATCAGAGGAACTAATTCAAGCCAATGGGCATCGGCAAATCCTCCAGTTCAATCTCATTTATGCCCCTCAGTTTCAGATCATTTTTAGGGCTCCCTTGGCTCTCCATGCATAATCCTACTATTGACTAAGAAAATCAGACTGTAAACATAGATTCTCCATTTTGTTTGGAACACTGCCCCCCTTCCGTTACTGAGGCTCCTGAACCGTCACAGGCCACTTTGTTGTCTTTTGGTGGAAAATCCATTGGGGTGATTGACACCTTTGAAATCCCAACAAAATACCAAGAACTCCAGGAGGTGTTTTGTGAACAGGAAGCAGAGAAACTGCCTCCTCATCGCCCTTGTGATTGCTCAATAGACCTGGAACCTGGAGCAGTCTTGCTGTACAGTAGGATCTACGCATTAACTGAAGCAGATAACCTCTACTTTAAAGAATATTTAGACCACTATTTGGCCATTGGATTTATCAGACCATCTCAGTCCACAGTCTTCTCTCCATTATTTTTCATTCCGAAGAAAGAAGGAAATTTGAGCCTATGGATCGATTACCGTGCCATCAATAGGGTAACGATAAAGAATCGTTATCCATTGCCCTTGATTTTCGTTTTTTTAGATCGGATAAAAGAAGCCCAGATCTTCACCAAATTAGACCTTTGTGGGGCCTATCATCTTATTCGAATGAAGGGAGGCCATGAGTGGAAGACTGCTTTGCAGACCAAATATGGGCTATTTGAATATTAGGTCATGCCCTTCGGTCTGTGTGTAATGCTCCAGCGGCCTTTCAGCCCTTTATCAACAACATCATGGGAGATTTGATCAACAAGATTGCAGTGGTTTTCCTGGATGATATTCTGATCTTTTCTAAGAACCCACAAGAAGATCCAGATGATGCAAAACAAGTTTTGTAAAGACTTCGTCAACACCAACTTTATGTAAAACTGGAGAAATGTGCTTTTAATGTACAGACTGTAGAGTTTTGGGGATTCATTCTGTCTCCAGATGGACTCACGATGGACATAAAGAAGGCACAAGCGGTAGTTGACTGGCACCCTCCCAAGAATGTGAAAGAGGTGCAGAGATTCTTGGCCTTTTCCATTTTCTTAATTTTTTTATTTTTATTTTTTATTTTTTATTTCAGAAAAAAACAAAGTACAAAAGTTAACATCACAATTCACCAAAGGAACCCCCACCCCCACCCCCTGGGCACCACCACTTCATTACCCTCTATTTATTTTATTAAATGGGCAGACAGAAACTTATAAAATAAACTACCCCAATAGAGTAGGAAGCAGAAAGTCTCAAAATATTTATGCTATATCGAGTACTTTTAAAGAAAAAAAGAAGGATAACAGACATTAGAAGAAGGAGAAAAAAAAGTAGAAAAGTCACAGGGAAGTATACCAGGGCAAGGGTTTGGATAAGGAAAAAGAGGAAAGAAAGAAAAGACAAAATTCTACATATAATTACACAGACGAAAACAAAAGACCCAGCAAATAAAGGCAGATAGACAAATCAATGAATTACATACAGACTACACCCCATTGATCCATTTGCCCATGAGGTCATAGACTTCCAGCCCCGTTTTTTTTACCTCGTTTGCCTTTTTTGGAATAGATTGCCAATTCTAATTTACACGTTGCCAATAATCTTGCCTGCCACTGTGAAAATGACGGGGGATTAGGATCCTTCCAGTGTGCAGCAATACATATCCTGTAGATCAGCGTTTCCCAAACTGTGGTCCGCGGACCCCCAGGGGTCCGTGAAACATTCCCAGGGGGTCCGCAGGACTTGAGTGCCCACCTTCTTAGTAAAAAACAAAACGCCCTTGTGCCCTCACAGCAGATAAGAGGTGTGAATGTTGACGCAGGGCGGTAGGCAAGACCACAATACAATCTGGCCCAGACAGTTGTGTTTCGAGATTGCAGAGCATCAGAGCACCTTGACCGGGCAGCAGGGCTCTTCTCCATCTGGAACTGCATGTTTAATTAGTGTGTATGCATTTACAGTGAAAGCGCGCGCATGCTTTAAAAACGTTTTTCCTTTCATCAGCACCTCGTGTAACATAGCTGCCATGGCTGCCAAGGTTCCAGACTGCTGTGCGAAAATTTCATAATTTAAAGTAATTATGAGTGAGTCATTTCAAAAACCATGAGTGATACTTTCTCCCGAGTAACATGAAGCAATGCGAAACACAGAGACTGTATTAATTATTTCATACAGACTTTTAGCTCACACTGATACAATTATTTAATAGCTGAGTGGCCTACCGCCCAGGGTCCGTTGTGCTGCTCACTACTTGCAAGTTTATTTTGCCACATCAGAGGCGCTAAGTCACCCCGGCCAAACAAATTAATGCACTAATCATAATGCACAAAAAAAGACTACTTAGTTCACGGTAACTCGGCCCCAGGTAGCACTGGATGACCGCAGTGCGCCTTTAAAGGCATAACAAGTACAACTAGGAGAATCAGCCATAGTCTCAGTGAAGCGAGCCAGTGCCAGGGCAACAGGCCGGCCCACAGTCATGGGCTCTCACTTTCAAGGCAACCAACGCCAGGCCTCATAATTCTGGCAGGTACACGCATTGAACTGGTGACTGCTCTGGGCTGAGGACAACCACTCCAGCGACCGCCGCTGTCCGTGGTTCTCTCTCAGCCTGGCCACCGGTGTCGGGTGGGGTCGGGTCAATGAGGTCCCAGTTGGATCAATTTAATTAATAATTACCACCGCTGTGCGAGCGACTCTTCCAACATGTTGCCAGCAGGAGGTACTTTTACGAGTCTGCCGCTGGTAGTAAGATCAGGTCCAGTCACAGAACATAACTGCCCTGGTGCCATGATTGCTCCTCGCTGCAGTGCAAATTTCATAACATGCTGCCCATTTGCGCAGCAGCCAATTTTTTTCTCTCAAAAACACAGTGGCTGGGAATGAAAGTAGCCATTGGGCAACCCCGGCACTGACTCTTTACGTCAGTCAGTGAATGTAATGAGCCTCGGGCCATACCTTCTGCAGTGCTCACACTCAAGTGGACTCGGCCGGTGAGAGCTCAAATGCCTTCTGAGAGCCTGTGCCTTTACAACGTGTCCCTGTGTGCCTTTTGAGCACCAGGCTGCAGCTCAACCCCCTCTCCCCCAGCAGCACAACACAGAGCACTTTGAGTCTGGCGTAGAAGCAGGCGTAGAAGCACCTGAGAAAGAGGCATGTTTTGTCTTTGTGTTTAGAGCCTGCAGAACCACAGCAAAGACTTCAAAGTAAATGTGACACTTCCTTTCTTTACATTTCTGTTGAGCAGGACCCTTTTAAAGAAATGCACTGTAAAAACAGAGGCCTTTCCTTCTTTTCATGTATGCGTGCAAACCTGCTTGTCCTTTCTGCTCAATTGAAAGGATTCAAACACATTACTGCGCTTGCTGTGGATTTGCCACAAGCAAGCGTGAAACTCTTTTTCCTTCCTTCTCCTCTTGGTTACTTTTCAACAAGAGTGGCAGCTTGGCATTGAGTCTGATTCCCGAGGTGGGTGCATATGACGTCATCTGATTAGCACGGCCTCGGGTTAGAATAGAGCGAGTTGCTGTCATTTACAGACTGCTTTTTATTTGTCGCCAGACCATTACATTAAGCCCACAGAGTCACTGCGCTGCTATTTTCTCCGGCTTTCACTCAGTATCGTCCATCGATCCTCCCGGCCGGCTCCATCAGGCAGCAAGCTGGTCATGTGGAAGGGGTGCTAATGTGTGTCTATGCATTTTAGTGCGGTGATTACTATTTTAATTTTTTGAAATTTCAATTGGACAAATTGCTTGGGGGTCCCCGGCTTCCAGTAGTGATTCAGTGGGGGTCCTCAGGAGTCAAAAGTTTGGGAACCACTGCTGTAGATAGTCATGGCCACAAAAATCAGAGGCGAGGCGTCATCCAGCCCCAATAAGACTAATGACGGAGTTAATTGTGAATTCTGTCCTAGTACTATTCCCAAAAATCTCTGAATTTGTTCTAGAAGTGTTATCAAATTTGGGCATGTTGCGAACATATGGACCTGGTCCGCCGAGAATTCTTTGCATCTGGGACAAAGGGTGCCATTACCAGTTCCCCACTTCGCTATGTTGTCCGGGGTGATATAGAGGAAGAATCCTGACTTGTAGAACTGGGCCTGTAATTTGGTGGACAGTAGGTATTTATGGGCTAATTTCAGAGCTCTACTAAAGAAAATCTGACTGACATTTAACTTAAATTGCCATTTGGTATCTATTTTCCCCAAATCATCCGGCATCTTCTCATTCAGGATAGTGTATATTGCCCCAATCCGCAAGGGTCTATTCTCCTGAATTTTATCAATCCATCCTATTTTATCGAACCCGGCTAAGCCACCGGTCTTACGGCTCAAGAAATTTCTGACTGCTATATAATGCAAAAGCTGATTTTCATCAAGCAAGAATTGGGTGTTAAGATCCAAGAAGGACCGAATCCCGCTTGAATTAACTAAATCCCCTAGTTTAGTCACACCTCCGTTATGCCAATTTTGGAAATAAGAATTGCTGAATAGTGATGGAAGCATTGGATTATGTTTAGTAGGAGTATAGTAGTTCAGTCTACCAAGGCCAAAAAGTTTCCGAAAATTCAAAAAAACTCGATATGCATTACTTAGGGTCTTAAACCTGACACGCTTATAGTAGCCGAATTCAAGTTGCCTCCAGAGACACCCCCTGCCGTCTTCTACCAATAAGACTTTGTAGGGGGACGATAGACCTATCGTCTCGTCTTCTACCTCATCACGGATTAAGAATGAACTATACTGCAGCCAAGTTGCCCAGCAATATAACTTAAGATTTGGCAGCGCCCATCCTCCTCTCTCCTTGGGCAATGAGAGCAGTCTGTATGATCTTCTCGTATTTGAGAAAGACCATACAAACTGGCTGTAGATTTTTTTGAAATAGATGAAGGATTTTATTGTTAAATTCCAGAGGGATAGTCCTTAAAAAATACAGAAGCTTTGGAGAGTAGGTCATCTTAACTACATTGCACTGTCCAATAATGGTTAGATGCAAATTATCGATTTTCTTAAGAGCCTTCTTGGTATCTATCAATAGTGGGATCAGATTTTCTTCCAGTATTAAATCTATGTTGGCCTTGATAGTCAAACCCAGATATTTTGCTTTAGGGGTGACTCGACTATCCTGCCATGTGATTTTATCATTCAGTATTATCTGTGTCTTGGTTTTGTTTAGTGCATACCCTGAGAGTATCTCAAATTGCTGAGCTTCCCACTCCAAAGCTTCAATGGCATTTTTAGGATCCGGAGTGATGATTGCTAAATCATCAGCATAAGCCATGATTTTAGTGCTAATGCCATGCCTGACGACTGCTGGAATCTCAGGATTAGTTTCTATTCTAGTGATAAGAGGGTTGATAAAAAGGGCGAACAGCAGTGGAGAGCAGGGGCAGCCCTGCCTTGTCCCACGTGAAATGTCTATTGGCTCTGTTAGGTTCCCGTTTACCATTATCCTGGCCCTTGTCGTCTTATATAAAGCCTGGTTCATTTGCAGCATATTTGGGCCAAACCCTGCCCGACCTAGCACTTCCCATAATAAGTACCAGGAGACCCGATCGAAAGCCTCTTCGGCATCCAGCAATATTAAACCAACAGGGTCTCCTGCTACATTTGCTGCGTCAAACAGCATGATGGTTCTTTGAATATGTTCTGTGGTTCCTTTTTGGGGATAAACCCATGCTGCCATTTTGAGACCAAGTTCTGTATGTTTTGGGATACTCCAGTGGCCAATATTTTAGAAAAAATCTTGGAATCCGTGTTTATGAGTCGGCCGATAAGAAGACATTTCAAGTGGGGACTTATGCTTTTTTGCAAAAATTACAATCTTTGCCAAAGACCATGAAGCAGGAGGGGGAGCGCCATTAAAAACTGAGACAATCATTAGCTCAAAAAACACTTTAATCTGCAATTCAAACACCTTATACAATTCTGCCGGAATGCCGTCTAGACCTGTCGCCTTGCCATCAGGTAAGGCCTTAATAGCACCCAGTATTTCCTCCCAGTTAGGAGTGTGCTCCATTAGTTCCTGTTCTAGTGAGGAGAATTTATTCATGGGTATGGGGTCCAAAACGACGCTATGTCTTGTATCTTCTCTATCGGTCTAACATCCTCCTCAGTGTATAGATCTCTATAAAATCCCTCAAAGGCTTTGTATATCTCTCCCGGGTCTTTCGTGGGTTTTTTCAAGTTGGTGTTAATTGCCGTAATTGTGTTAATTGAGGATTGTTGTCTGATGGCTAGTGCCAACTGGTGTCCTATCTGTTCACCACATTCATAAATTCTCCCTCTGGTTGCGGCCCATTTGGAAGCTATCCTCTCCGAGAAGATTGCCCCTATCTCTGCCTTCACAGCTGCTATTGTATGTTGTGTTGCAGCTATCTCTCCCCCTATTTTGATTGCCTTGGCTAGCTTTGTTTCTTCCTTTGTCAGCTTATCTTATAACTCTTGGACTTGTTTTTTTTCTTTCTTACTTTTACTGATGGAAAAGCTACGGTCTCACCTCTAACACCGGCCTTGAACATATCCCAAACAGTCATAAGTGGGGCTGAGTCAAGGTTTATTGTGAACAATTCCTCAATCCCCTTCTGCATATACTTAATATATTTTGCATCGTATAAAAGGGCTTTTTCAAAAGTCCAATTTGAGTTAGTACTCTTGTTTATTTGACCTTGGAGAGTTAGAGTTAAACGATTGTGGTCTGATAAAAACCGAGGTGAGATCTCAATGTGAGAAAGATTAATCAGCGAGGAAGATATAAAAAAATTATCAATTCTTGTAAGTGAAGCATGTGGTGCAGAAAAAAAGTAAAACCCTCTTGTTTAGGCCTTAATTCGGCCCATACGTCTACCAGCCCAAGCGTCTCAATTAGGTTCAGCATGGCACTGAACACCTTTGGTTTTCTCCCTGTGTACTTCCAGTGTTTGTCGGCCTGCCAATCACTGGGTAGGTTTAAGTTCAGATCACCACATAATATGATAGGGGTATTCCAATGCGCTAATTCCCCAGATACCCAATTGATTACCCCCGGGTCATCCTGATTACTCCCGTATATGGAGCATAGCGTGAAAGGACTGTTTGCTGCCACTGTGCAGCATGCTATCGACCATCTCCCAAGGGTGTCAGATTTAACCCTATCTATCTGAAGCGCCAGCCTTTGACTGGCTAAGACCCCTACCCCTTTCACTTTTGCCCCCCGTGTTGGGGCTCCTACTACTTTGTACCCTAGTGAATTTAACAATTGTTTCTTGGACCCTTCAATGTGTGTCTCTTGGAGACAAATTAGATCCGGGGCAAGTGATCGCAGACCTTGTGCTATCTTCTGCCTTTTGGTCGCGTCATTGAGCCCACAGATATTAACAGATACAATTTTAATTTTAGTTGAGTCCGTCATCCCTTGCTAACAATGTTTCCTCCACCAGAATCTTCCCTCTTTCTCCTCCATTTTGAACTTTTCTTCTTTTTTCCTTTTTTCCCCTCTTCCCATTTTGATATTTTTTTAAGTCCTGTGCCTATCTTTGACATATCTATTTGTGCCCATTCCACGACATTCTGTGGGTGCCCCCCCTTACTGAGCAGTCAAGATGACCTTGAATGATGGTATCTCTAATAAAAGAGAGAGGGACCCCAAAATCAAAGGGATGGAATACCACAGTAGACCTTCGTCAGACAAATATTTCCTTTGGGACACCTTACTATTGAAACATGTATTCTCAGGACACATACACAAGAACAACAAATACTAACGCAGTACTATATAAGTGAGGCAAAATGTAAAGGTAGACAAGATTGTAAGAATATGCAAGGCAATTTATTCATATTAAAAAATTCATTATAATCAAAACAATCATTAAAAAACAGGGGACAGACAATTAAATTAAGGAAACACTTAAATTCTTCTATTGGTAAAAAGGAGGTATGAAACAGAAAATCAATTCAGCAGAACATCAGAATTGTCTTCAGATAGTATATAGCATAATCCTCCTTTTTCTTAAGCATCAACACATTTCGGTGGACATTCTAATAAAGCCACCTTCATCAGGCATACATATAATGTCTTCCCAGTTAGTTCTCATAAGCGGAATTGCTAATGTTTTAAGGTAGACCACTCCTACGTCCTTAATGCATCTCTCGAATTTCGAGAAGAAACTCCTATAAATCAGCAGCCTTTAGTAGTGCTTGTATATGTAATCTGACATGAGTCCAGGATATATATCTCTGGTTAAACCATAAAGAGGTACTGAAGTATAGTTGCAGAATAAAATCTTTAAAATAGAATAGAATTGGTGCTAGACACGTGGTACGTATATCAGACCTCCATAGCGCTTCTTTAAAATCTGCCACAATTATAGGCGGAGATACACAGCAGATAAGAAATGGCGATTCCTAAGACGTCCTATTTCCTGATACAGTGCCCCCTTTAACGTAAAAACGCCGGCGTCCCGTGTGTCGTATAACTCGAGCCTGCAGACTTGAGTTTTCTGTTTCATACCTCCTTTTTACCAATAGGAATTTAAGTGTTTCCTTAATTTAATTGTCTGTCCCCTGTTTTTTAATGATTGTTTTAATTATAATGTATTCTTTACTATGAATAAATTGCCTAGCATATTCTTACAATCTTGTCTACCTTTACATTTTGCCTCACTTATATAGTATTGCGTTAGTATTTGTTGTTCTTGTGTATGTGTCCTGAGAATACATGTTTCAATAGTAAGGTGTCCCAAATGGAATATTTGTCTGACGAAGGTCTTGAATGATGGTATTCAATTGTGAGCTCCAGTCACCGAGCCACCAACAAAACAAACTGTGAGAGAAAGAAAAAAGCACACAAAGTCCCCGGGAAACTCTATATTATACACTTAGTCCGTAGATTAGTCAGCATCATCGTCTTTGTTCCGTGATCTCTTTAAGATATTCGCCAGCCTTGATTTCTGATTGAAAAACTCGCATTTTCCCTTCGTGCAGCACTTTCAGCATGGCCGGGTTGATCAGATAAACCTGTGCCCCTCTCTGCTGGAATGGTGAGATTAGTTGACGCAACAGCCATCTGCGCTCTACGGTTGCGTGACAGAAGTCGGGTTTCGCAAAGAATTTAACACCATTCGCCTCCCTCTGTGCGTTGGGCCTGGCTTTGTCGTAGATCAATTGTCTCAAGAGAAAGTTGCTAAAGAAGACTAGAAAGACCCTGGGTTTATTATTAGTATGGTTATCTCCCCGTCTAGCCTTGATGTTAAAGGGAAAGCGATGGGCCCTTTGGACTTCCATGTCCCAGTTCCAGTTTGTCTCGGTGGGGAAGGCTGCTTGCAACAGTTTGATTATAAACCCTCTTGGATCTTCACCTTCAACTCCTTCCGGAATTCCCACTAGGCGGAGGTTATTGCGGCGTTGTCTATTTTCTTGATCCTCCAGCTTAGACATTTCATCCACTAGGCAAGCCTCATGGGAGCTCGTTTGTTCTTTTGCTTTTGCTGCTTCTACTTCCAAAGTTTCCGTCCTGGCTTCTACCATAGCCACTCAGTCGCCGATGTCTGAGCACACTTGGCTTAGCTTCCTCATACAGTTTTGCAGTTTTTTGGCCGCCGTTTTTGCGGTGAGGCTGTCTGATCGCACTTCTTCCTGAAATTGTTTAATAGAATTTAAAATTGAGGCTAGAGAGGGTATTTCTGTTGCACCCTTGCTCCTTTCCGTGGCTTATGAGGCAGTTTCGTGTTGAGGCGCAGTAGATGTGTTTCCCGGTGAGAGTAGACTGGGAGAGTCCGAGTAATCCCACTTCAATTGATCCCTTCTCCGCCTGGAATGTCTTTTTCTTAAAACTGCATCGGTCGCTTTCTTTCGCCCTACCTCATCCTCACCCTCACCCTCAGTGTAGTTCTCTTCGGATAGTGATCCATCCGATGACAGGGAGTCCTCTTTCAGTGTGTCTGTCAGGGAGCCGTCTGATACTGAATAAAAGTTTTCGAAATTGGAATCAGGGGTCTGTGGTAGTAGGTGTACAGGATCATTGACCGCCCGGTGGCAAAATCACTCCTCTCTTCTCCATTCCTGGCAGTGTCATAGGTTCTGGGATTGACTGCGGGTCAGGGAGAGACAGAGTTTCCTTGCTACCTTTATCGGTAGACTCATTTAAGCTTTGCCTCCCCTGGTCACTCTGCCCGACCTGCCCATTCGGCCCACTATGTCCGGTCTCTGAGTTTGCCTTGTGTGCATTCTGGCCCGCTGTCTCCTCCATCTCAGCCACTATGGATGTTGGGGTTACTTGGGGGCTGGTGATGGCTTGGCGGGTATGGCTCCCACTACTCCCATTTATATTTGTTTGACCCTTCTTTGTCACTGATTTCAGTACAGGGAAATGACTACTAATGGAAGGGGAGCCCCCGGAGTTCGTAGTAGCGGCTTCCCGGGAGACATTCGGTTTACTGTGATACTTTTTTACCACCCCCAAGTCCTTTTACCTTTAGCAGGCAGCTCCGGTTTCTCGCCTCCTTTTTCTCCCTCTGCTTGCACCGGAGGCGGCTTTGTCCTAATCTTCTGGCCCCTCGTAGTCATTTTCCTGTGAGACTGCCGGCTCCCAGCAATGGATCCAGCTCGGAGGGTTCTACTTCCTGGGTGTGTGCCAAACAAAATTGACGCTTCCGCAGACCGCAAGGCTTGCTCTGGAGGGTCCGAGTTTAAAGTGACAACCAGGCGAATTATGACCCAGTCCGCTGATCGTAGCCTTCTCCGCATATACTTGGGCTGCCTGGCTCCACTGGCTTCCGCACTCGTCCTCAGAGATGTGGATGCAGTCAAGATGCCTCCCTTCTCCGTTCTAGCTCCGTCTCGTGCATCCACAGCTGCGTCTCCCGCTGTCTGGCTGGATGTGCGATGATCGCCGATCATCGGAAATTTCCCATCATGCAGTAACAGCGCGGTGACTGGATCGCGAGATCACTCACTCTTGCTCCATCACTGCTCCCTTCCGCCTTTTCCAATTTCTATTGGCGGTTTATTTCTGGATTTTCACAAATGATCATACCAATTACCCGACTGCTAAAGAAGGGAATAACATTTGTTTGGAATGAGGAAGCTGATCTTGCCTTTGAAAATCTCAAGAAAAGTTTCACATCAGCCCCAATTTTGCTTCACTCGGATCCTGCCGAACACTACTATGTGGAAGCTGACGCCTCTGATCGAGTCATTGGTGGGGTCCTGTCACAGAGACATAAATCGACTGGGCAGTTGCATCCTGTGGCTTATCAATACCAAAAGCTATACGCCGCCGAAATTAACTATACAATTGCGGAACAATTGTGGCCAGTGAAAGATGCTACCTGCTCGGAGCAAGACACACAGTGACGGTGTTTACTGACCTAAAAAACCTACAATTCCTAAGATCTGCAAGGGCTTTGACTCCACGTAAATTACGCTGGCCCCTTTATTTTGCAGACTTTGATTTTGTCATCACTTATCGCCCCGGGAGTAAGAATGGCAAAGTGGATGCCTTGTCCAGAATCCATACTGAGACAACAGAACATTCTGTAGATCCTCAACCAATCATTCCAGAATCAAGAATTGTGTGCACACTTACCTTATCCAACTATAAGGAAGAAGTTGGGAAAATTAATGTCCAAGACAGAAATGAAGGAGTGGGTGAATCTCAAGGAAGGAAGAGAAATGTTGGATTCTTTACCTTATCATCATGGAGCCTTGTATCTACCCACTAAAGAAATCCAAGAACGTGCCTTGAAAGCCTGTCACGATCACCCTTTATCTGGACATAAGGGAGTCTTAAAGACCCAAGACCTAGTCCAATGTTATTTTGGGGCCCAGTATGAATTCCCAAATAAAACAATATATGGAGTCTTGTGAACTTTGTGCCTGTGGGAAATCCAGTAGGCAGGCTCCTCAGGGGTTTCTACCGCCTTTGTCCACCACCAATGATCTGTGGCATACAATCACCTTAGACCTAATTGTTGATCTCCCCTTAAGTTGAGTTTAGGACACAGTTTTAGTGGTGGCCGACACTTTTACAGAGATGAGCCATTTTGTGCCAGTGAAAGGGGTTCCCTCTGTCCCCGAAGTACCTTGACTCTTTAGTGAGAACATTGCCAAAATCCATGGGGTCCCAAAAGGTTTGATCTCCGATAGAGACCCCCAGTTTGTGTCCCATTTTTGGAAGGTTGTCATGCGGAGTTTGGAAGTGGAAGTCCGGCATTCGACCAGTTACCACCCTGCGAACGATGGTCAGACTTAGAGAGTGAACTAGGAATTAGAGCAATACCTTTGGCTGTTCCTTCTAGATCGGGAGGGGGAGTGGTCAGATTTACTCTGGATGGCTGAATTTGCACACACCAATGCCAAAAAAGTTTCCACAGGATATTCCCCGTTCTTTTTTAACTTTGGACAGCAACCATACCCATTTAGCTTTCAGGGAGACCTAGAGGTACCAGCAGTAAAAAACATTCTGGAGAATGTATCCTCAATCCATAAATCAGCTGAGTCTAACTTGTTAGAAGCTAAAGAGAATTACAAGAGGCAAGTAGATAAGCATCGCCAGACACCCCAAGCTTATCACGTGGGAGGTAAGTTGGGGTTGTCTTCTCATCACCTTCGGTTAAAGGGTGACAGGAAGTTTCAACCTAGGTTTGTGGGCCCATACCCAGTTGAGGAAGTGTTAGGACCAGTAACAGTAAAATTACCCCCCCCCCAAATTTGAGAATTCATCATCTTTTTCATGTATCCCTCTGGAAGAAAACCACCCAAGATGTTTATTTAGGCAGTCCACCACTTCCTTTGAACATAGAGGGACATCCAGAGTATGAAGTGAAAGGGATTCTGGACTCAAAAAGAACTAGAAGGGGGTTGTTTTATTTAGTGGACTGGAAGGGCTACGGTCCGGAGGAACGATCCTGGGAACCAGCTAAAAATGTCCATGCCCCTTTACTGATCAAACGTTTTCATTTGCAGCACCCTTTCACACCAGGACCGATAAATTAGTCATTGACAGGAGGTACTGTCAGGAAGCAAATTAATATCAATGTTTGTGGAAAATGCAAAAGGCGCAGATCCATTGTTAAACCATCTGGCAACAACCTGTGGATGAATGTTAGATAGTTGGGACAATCCTTAACATGGGCGCAACGTTAGTTATCTTGTAAATAGCTGTGTGTGTGTGACCTCAATTCTCATGGGACTTGAATGCTTGAGCCGCGAGATTGCGCTGTCATCTGTGCACTTAAGTTTTTTCCTGTGAGTAGAGAAGTTTGTCTTGAGGTTTGCCTTGTGAATTAGTGTTTACGAGAGTGCTACACATCAGTTTCCAGTGTCAGTTTTGGGAACCTGTTTCGAGACCTTTGTTCCTGTGTTGTGTATCGATTTAGATTCCGTATGAATTTTCCGATTCATGCCCTTATATAGGTACAATTCGCATTGCCCTTATTTAGGCATAGAAATCCAGCCCTTATTTAGGCATAGTCCATGCTACCCAAATACAGGCATTCATACTTACATCCGTTCATCTACGTTACAACGATTTCCTGGAAAACCAGACTTTTAACCTTTAAGATTTCCCCTTGCTTGAATATTGATTTCTCCAAGAACTAATTTGTTAAGAATGAACATCTATTCCTTAGGGGTTCATTCATAACGTTCTTATGCCCGACTTTTACATCAATACTGGCATTCCTAAACACCTTCAAGGTATAAATATACCTTCACTTGCTATGGCAAGGTGCGGTGTGGTTCGACTAACTACTTGCACGCGGCTCGCCACCGCAAGTCCCGAAGGAAGCCAAGTCCCCAACGGACACACTGACCAGACGCTGTCATCCTCCTTGCTGAGAATCCAGCTCCAGTGTTTCTGGCTCCCCTTGCGCGGTGTTTGAGATCGAGACCCGGTAAAGAGATACCAACCTCTCTCATTCTAAGGTATGGAGCTGATTAGAACCTAGAGAAACTTTGGCAATTCTTGGCACAACTAAACTAAACTAAACTATAGCTAAAACAGCGCCTACTTCCTCCCTCGTACTAGACTTAGGTTAGGTACACTGGGGTAGGATTATTTTAGACGCACCAGATGAGTATTATAGCCTGTGTTATTTATGTATGTATTTGTATATATGTCATAGCAACAGACCATGCTATTACAGTATTATTTTATATTACTGTTAACGCTGTACGTATCATACTTCGCATTCTGTCTTACGATTGTAGCAGTTCATATCTCTTGCATGAGAAGGAAGACTGTTCAATAAACCCCTTTTTATTGAAACGCCTGTCTCTCTATTTCTATGCAACAACTCTGTAGAAACGAAGCATGCATGATTGACTGAGTGAAAAGGTTATCTATTGTTTCCACGACTCTGAAGATATTGTTCTGGTTCTAGGGAAAACAAAGCTGTCATGTTTATTCGGTTGTCAGAAACTCAGACCTTCTTGTTCATTTGAGAACGTTTCTAGTGGCCTCTGAGTTAGCTGGCACACACAAGTAATTGAGTTTAATATACTCGATAGAGACATACTGACCTCAGTCCTATGTCAAACTATAGTGTATATTATTCCAATGCACAGTGCCAATTAGGGATATAGGAACCACACTATACCTGAGGTCTCACCACAGTTGTCAAGTGAATAGAAAAATTCCATACCTTGTGTGGAGTTTTCTGGAAAGACACATCTCATCTTTCAGTTAACTTCTCCTGGGTACTAGTGGAAGTACAAAGTTTGGATTCCAGTTTGGAGAAAAGAAGAGCCAAGTTCGAAGTACTGAAATACCGGCAGCATTCAAGTAAGACTCAACTAATTAGCCCGCCAGCTCCAAACCAGAGCTTGAACTTGAGCTCAGCGCGAGCTTATCTCGTGCTCTGGTTCCTTCACTGCCTCCCAGCGTCCTCTTCTGTCTTTTTCTCCCTGTCCTCCCTTCCTTTATCCTTTTTGCACGTAACCCCCCTGAAGCAGCCTGGAATGTGCATAGCTGTATAATTGGGACTGTACAGAACAGCGCAAAAGATAAATTCTAACAAGAACGTTCAATTATATTGTAACATCTGCAAACTGGGATACTTCAGTACTGTTTAGGAAACCTGCATTAATTCATAGGTAGGAACTGAGATTTTGTACATACCGCTGTGGGGATGGAAGGATGTGATGTTCTTAAGTTATATCTCCTGGGTGTACTAGGTATTCCTGCCAAAAGAACAACTGTGGCTGAAGATCTTTAAAGAAAATTAAAAAAAAGCAATACTCTTGCAGAACCTGGTAGGAGGTAGCTAGGCTCTCAAGTAAAGCAGGTTTAAGAGTTTAAGTGAGAAAGTTGTTCTACGTTTGTCTCCTTCTGTGCATCAGGAAATCTCCCTGTCACATCGGTGGAGTATACATGAAGACTACTTGGAAGAAGAGAGAATCCAGGATCAGTCGGAGTGTCTCTTCTCTGTCCATAACCCCTGTCCCCCTTTCTAGAGCAGCTGCAATTATAAGCAGTGTGTTCTGGGAAAGAGGCATTGGGACTTAGCAACATTCTACCTTCGTGGAGAATTCGGCGCTTGACACAGAGGTAGTGCTTGGGTGATTGGAGTAATGCATGGGTAGTGCCGGAGTGCATGTGCAGTGTTTGAGAGAATGGGTGAGTGCAATAGTAGGGCATGATTGCATGGATGAGTGCATGAGTAGTGTTTGAGAGAATGGATGAGTGCAACAGAAGTGTCTGAGTGATTGCATGAGTGCAGGGGTAGAGCATGAGTGGATGGATCAGTGCATGGCTAGGCTACAGCCTTAGTTTATGGATCAATGCATGGGTAGTACCTGTGTGAGTGGAGAAGTACATGGGGAGTGCCTTGGTGCATAGATGAGTGCATGGGTAGTGTTGGAGGGAATGGATTAGTAGAACAATAGTGCCTGGGTGATTGGAGGTGTGCATTGGTAGTGCCTGAGTACATGGATGACTGAATGGGTAGTGTTTGAGGCAATGGATGAGTGCAACATAGTGCCTGCATTATTGCATGAGTGCATGGGTTGTGCTTGGGGGATTGCATGAGTTCAGGGGTACTGTCTGGGTGATTGGAGGAGTGCATGGGTAGTGCCTGAGTGAATGGATGAGTGTACGAGTACTGCCTGGGTGATTGTATAACTACATGGGTAGTGCTTTGGTGATTGGATGACTGGAGGGATCAGGAATAAAACTCTTCAAACTTCACCATTACCTACTGTAAACAAGAAGAAGAAAAACTGATATGTAATGTAATGCATTAATGAGAATATAATATTATATTTTTAAGAACACAATATAATTTTAGAATTACATAACATTTTCAGTTTCCCTTGTTTGCTGTTCTCAGATTCTACTGAACATCACCATACTCAGTGATTTCAATGTAGTATCATCAATGAACAGCGGGGAAAAAACACTCAAAGAAATAGTAAAGAATAACTCAAATCAGTGCAGAGAATTATTGTCAATATATGTAGCTATGTGTTTATCTATCTACAGTTTCTTAAATACGTCCTTCTTGCACATTAACTCTATTATTTCTCTCATGAACATTTGTTGAAATGTACACTCTTATTTATATCTGGTACAATATAGATTATAAATATAAAAAATATTTGTTTTAGGCACAATTTTCCAAATGCAATATCAATTAGCACACATAATAATCTAAACTCTAATTATAAATAGTAATTGTTTCAATGTTTTCCATTTTTGGTTCACATCTTCCCGATAGACCGAATAATGTATTCAAAACTTTCGCTTGAAAAATATCCAATATAAATTTGTTATTTTGTGTTCACATCTTCCCAATAGGCCGTATTCAAAACTTTGGCTTCAAAAATATTAAATATGAATTTGTTAATTTGAAAAGGGAACCTAGATATGAATTCCAAGTGGGCATCATTACAATGTGTCCATCCTGTAGTACACTTTAAATACACAGTATAGTGTCCAGATGTGGTAGTAGGTCCAGCATGAAAAATAATAGCCACTGCTATAAAATAGATATTTGACTTGCAACAAAAAAATATTTGGTTTCCAATTTTCTTCCATTTGCTCTACAACGTTGTAGCATTAAAATGAGATATTTGCCATATCCTTTTAAATGTAATGTAGACAACATCTCTGATCTACAATGTGAACATTTCATGTCCTGATTGGCTGTTTTAATCAATTTGTTGAAAGGTACTGATTTAAAGTCTGGTAATGTCAAGTACATAAATCGTTCTGTTTGTATTTCAGTGATGGTAGTAAAAGAACATTCTTCACATTGATGATCCCAACTGTAACTTAGTCCAAATAAGTTTTCAATCAGAATTCCTTCATGTTCACTCCAAGCATAACCATTAAAAATGATTGTGCATCTTGTTGTACATTAAGAGTAAATGCTAGTGAACCAGTACATATATTCAAAAGATGACCAACTCCAGAAGCAGTATGGATCTTACTCCTGTCAGTTACCAACTGTTGAAATACATGATGTAATAAAGAACAACATTTTTTTCATGATTTCCCATGGTTTCACAATGAAACTCTTCTAGATAAAACACAACATTAAGAATCACATTAGCATAGCAGTGATACCTGAAATATTTTCCAACTGATATCCTACAATCTCATCAACAGTTTCCATGTTCTTTTTCTTTACATCTTCAAGTTTATTTATTTTCTTTTTTTGAACCTCAATTCTATCTTTGACATATTTCCGTGTTGGACTGACTATATGTTTCTCATATATGGGGTATTCACCTAAATCAGGAGCATAAAGTCTCCTTAAACGATTATACTCTCTTACCCAATTTCCATGCGCAGTAATCTTTTTGTCATCAAAATCTATCAACTACAAACCAGACAAAGTTCTTACTTGAGATAATGCAACATATGCCATTCCTTCTTCAAACACTGTACTTCCAATATTTACAAAAGCATTGTCTATACTTAAACCTTGAGAATCATGAATAGTTACTGCATATGCTAAAGACAGAGGAAACTGTTTTCTACGAACGTACAAGTCTTTTACAAGCAAAAAAATGCAACACAACGCCTAATCTGTGTTACCTCTTAATCTGGTAACATTATATCTTCGAAAATTCTATTCCATCTCTGTTCTGAAATTTTACAAACTCAATAACTTTTCCCATTGCTCTATTTACTAAACCTTGTTCTACATTCAAATTACGTTGTAAAATTACCCAACAGTTTATACATACACATAAAGTGTTTCTAAGCCTGCTGTTTTAGCTACAAACGTCTCCAAAGAATGCAATTTAGACTGCAGTTTGTCTGTGAGAAGAATAGTCACTCCCTTGTGTTCAATTTTATCAATAGCTTTCATTTCAACTATTACCTGTTTTTCCAGTTTCAAAGTTCTTGATTAAATGTAGAACATATGCAGTGTAGGCATCAGGCTTCTATTCTTCAAGCTTATTGTACATTATTTCAGACGCTGTGTTTCCAGTTGTAATTAGTCGCCGACTTTCCAAAGCTTCTTTACCATGTTTCTTCAAGACACCAATTCTCATATCTTGAAGAATATTTCCATAATGTTCATCATTTGATTATCGCATATTCTTAATAAGTTCTTTATATTCAAAATTGGACCAAGTATTGGAAATGTTAACATTTCCAATTCTTCCCAAATATTTTCTAGTGTCTTCATGGAAAAGTGTTTTAAAAACAGGTTGTCCTTTTATAGGAGTAAGTTGTAGTAGATATTTGAACACAATTATATGTTTACCTCCAAACAGAACATCGTAATCTGTTTTTAAAATCTGTTGCATCCTCAAGTGTACAAAGGCAAGCATTACGTTTGAGAACCTGCTCACCTCATCAATGATGAGAAGTTTCATTTTCTTCAGTACTCTTGAAACTTCATAAGAAGTTTCTCCAGATAGCTTGTGATATTTCAATTTATTTTCATGTTCAACTGGTAGCATAAGTAATTAATGTAAAGTAATCCCTTTAATGTTGTGTGCTGCTAATCCAGATGGTTTGTAACAACAAAGGGAGTTTGGCCCATGCGGACGGAAGTGGGGTAAGGGCCCAATTACTGTATAAAAAAGGAAGGAACCCACACTTCAGTAATTTCACACCATTCAACTTAAGGTGAAAAAGAGAGAGATAAACAAAGTTTAATATGTTTATCCGGGCGATTAGTTGCGCCGTTTTATTTTTTCAATTTTTGTCAAAAAGTGAAGAGTCACTTTGGTCTAAAGAAATCACAGTGTCTTGAACGTACTAGCCACCAGCGTACAACAAGAAACTTAAATCAAACAGTGCATCAAAACACAATAATTTAGCACAACATACAACGTGAATTCTGAAAGCATACTATGAGTGAAACTTACAATGTGTAAAAAAACACAACAACATGTGGCAAATTATCGCAAAAGAAGGGGGAAAAAAAGATATATATAATCATATACTTTAACATGACATGATCAGAAAATTGTTAAATGTAACCAATAGGGAGTCTATTGATGAATCTCCAAAAAAGGAACAAAACCACCTCTCGGTGGCCGTATTAGCAGGCTTGTAGTTCCTAACAATTTAATCTGTTTGTCAGAACTGAGGACTTAATCCTGTCCGCCTACGCGTTTCGAGTTTGTGACGTGTCTTCTCAAACTCTCCTCAGGGCAAATTGAATTCTTTTCCCCGTTTATTAAACCTATTCATAAAAAACATAAAGGTTTTGGGGACACTTGTTACTATTAGCTCCCATCAACCTAATCACGCTTTCTCATACATACTACTTTTAAAATAACACGTACCTCCGGGGAATAGAGGTGGTACAATTCATCCAACCCACATATGTCGATCTCAAGGGGGTTGGTGGGTTCTGTGCGTGCAGGGAAAATCAATGGTTTGCTTCGATTTTCAAATCGCTTTCCACATAGTTAACTGCAGGTAAAATGGGCGTATTACTCGCTGTTTTCAATGCGGGAAACATAACACTTTCAGATGGTATTAGAAACCAATAATCACTTACTTTGTTTTCTTTTCTTTTCGAAAAATAAGGATGCCTTAGTTCAAAGGGTTGTATCGGTTGTCTTTCAACAGCGACTGGTGCCGTGAGTCTGTTGAAAAAAGCACGGACGGCAATTAGTGATCACTCAGGAGCATCGAGCTCCTTTGTAAGTGCACAAAGCGCGCGTTTGGTGTTTACCAAAGACTGCGCTGGGACGGGTCGGCTTTTCTAATGTTGAACGCTCGTTCCATTATAGAAAGGCGTTTGTGTCTTGTTTGGGCTTCGCTTTGTTACGCGCTATCAGTTAGTAGAACGCTTGTCCTACCTGGCCGCTTGGCAGCGTTCTTCACTTCCTCATTCCTTCACTGAGAGTGAATGTGTATTCGGTTGCCTCAGTGATTCAAAGGAGTGAGCTCATCATAGGTGAGCCAATCAGAAGAGGATTCTTTTGCGTTCTCGTCTGATGCATTATGGGGCCTGAAGTCCCTTTAATGGTGAAGCCGGGATTATAATCTAGAAACTTCACTCATTGAGTTCAACCCGGTATTTATGGTATTAAACCGGAGTATCAAGTAGGCTTCTTTTCGTAGAAGCGCTTTCTCTACATCAGGTGACCGGTGCTGTGGGTCAATGCCAGATAGGACTGTCCATGTGAAATCAGTTTCCTTGTGATTTGCTGACGTGAAGTGTTCAACCATTGGGGCATTCTGCACTTTTCTCTTGAGTCTAGAGCGATGTTGTGTTATTCTAGCGTTAACCTGCTGGCATGTTTTGCCTATGTATAATTTATCACAGGCGCACAGGATCCCATAAATTACATTCCTACTCTTACAGTTTGTTTGTTTGTTTCGCGAAATGGAACCTCAAACCTATCACAGGCCACCATAAATGCGGTACGTGTGTGGCCTGTGCAAGTGCAGTGGAGGGAGATGAATTTTGTCATAACGGCATCAGATGGAGACACAGTTTGCAAACAAACTGTAAGAGTAGGAATGTAATTTATGGGATCCTGTGCGCCTGTGATAAATTATACATAGGCAAAACATGCCAGCAGGTTAACGCTAGAATAACACAACATCGCTCTAGACTCAAGAGAAAAGTGCAGAATGCCCCAATGGTTGAACACTTCACGTCAGCAAATCACAAGGAAACTGATTTCACATGGACAGTCCTATCTGGCATTGACCCACAGCACCGGTCACCTGATGTAGAGAAAGCGCTTCTACGAAAAGAAGCCTACTTGATACTCCGGTTTAATACCATAAATACCGGGTTGAACTCAATGAGTGAAGTTTCTAGATTATAATCCCGGCTTCACCATTAAAGGGACTTCAGGCCCCATAATGCATCAGACGAGAACGCAAAAGAATCCTCTTCTGATTGGCTCACCTATGATGAGCTCACTCCTTTGAATCACTGAGGCAACCGAATCCACATTCACTCTCAGTGAAGGAATGAGGAAGTGAAGAACGCTGCCAAGCGGCCAGGTAGGACAAGCGTTCTACTAACTGATAGCGCGTAACAAAGCGAAGCCCAAACAAGACACAAACGCCTTTCTATAATGGAACGAGCATTCAACATTAGAAAAGCCGACCCGTCCCAGCGCAGTCTTTGGTAAACACCAAACGCGCGCTTTGTGCACTTACAAAGGAGCTCGATGCTCCTGAGTGATCACTAATTGCCGTCCGTGCTTTTTTCAACAGACTCACGGCACCAGTCGCTGTTGAAAGACAACCGATACAACCCTTTGAACTAAGGCATCCTTATTTTTCGAAAAGAAAAGAAAACAAAGTAAGTGATTATTGGTTTCTAATACCATCTGAAAGTGTTATGTTTCCCGCATTGAAAACAGCGAGTAATACGCCCATTTTACCTGCAGTTAACTATGTGGAAAGCGATTTGAAAATCGAAGCAAACCATTGATTTTCCCTGCACGCACAGAACCCACCAACCCCCTTGAGATCGACATATGTGGGTTGGATGAATTGTACCACCTCTATTCCCCGGAGGTACGTGTTATTTTAAAAGTAGTATGTATGAGAAAGCGTGATTAGGTTGATGGGAGCTAATAGTAACAAGTGTCCCCAAAACCTTTATGTTTTTTATGAATAGGTTTAATAAACGGGGAAAAGAATTCAATTTGCCCTGAGGAGAGTTTGAGAAGACACGTCACAAACTCGAAACGCGTAGGCGGACAGGATTAAGTCCTCAGTTCTGACAAACAGATTAAATTGTTAGGAACTACAAGCCTGCTAATACGGCCACCGAGAGGTGGTTTTGTTCCTTTTTTGGAGATTCATCAATAGACTCCCTATTGGTTACATTTAACAATTTTCTGATCATGTCATGTTAAAGTATATGATTATATATATCTTTTTTTCCCCCTTCTTTTGCGATAATTTGCCACATGTTGTTGTGTTTTTTTACACATTGTAAGTTTCACTCATAGTATGCTTTCAGAATTCACGTTGTATGTTGTGCTAAATTATTGTGTTTTGATGCACTGTTTGATTTAAGTTTCTTGTTGTACGCTGGTGGCTAGTACGTTCAAGACACTGTGATTTCTTTAGACCAAAGTGACTCTTCACTTTTTGACAAAAATTGAAAAAATAAAACGGCGCAACTAATCGCCCGGATAAACATATTAAACTTTGTTTATCTCTCTCTTTTTCACCTTAAGTTGAATGGTGTGAAATTACTGAAGTGTGGGTTCCTTCCTTTTTTATACGCTAATCCAGATGGAGCTGTTACAACACAAGATAAATGTGATGCTGTAATTTTGTGGAGATAACTGGTGAAAACTTAAATTAAGAATCTTTTTCCTGTTCCAGCTTAGCCACTGATGTACATGAAAATATGTTTAAATGATGAACATTGGCATTCTTTTTTTTCCTGCAGCAAACCAGGTTGTATCTGTTGTGTCACTTGTTGATATATTTCTTTTTGTTCGATGTTTAGTTGTTCTTCTAAATTTTCTAACTGAATAGTATTGTGTTGTGCTTGTTACATTGCAGTTTCTACTTCATTAATGGCAATTGCTGCTTCATTTCTGATAATTGCTTGCCCTAGTGGACCTTGGCTTAGTGCAGCTGAACTTTGAATATCTTGAGAATTGTCTCCGGATATTTCACCTGCAATAGTAGTTTCTTGTTCAATCTCATAATTTAACATTTGTAGATAAGTTGGGAAAATTGTGCATTGAATGCTATCTTTACAGGCATTGAAAGAATCATAGCAGTCAAAATCTCCAAGTAATTCCGTTTCATTACGCCAAGGCTTGAGCAGTTGCAGAAGTGCTAAATAGAAAAAGTCTCTCTTTTCTGGACTTTCACAACTGAGTTTTCTGTGGTTAACAAGATTTCCTTTGGTATGCTTTACCAAACATCAGTCACATCCAATCACTGCATATTTTTCTTCATTTATATTTTCTGTAACCATCATTATAACTTTATTCGGTCATTACGACCATTAAAGCGCGAGTGCTTGCAATACATTGATCCAATATTACACATGAGATAACACATCATTAGTTCAAGTTCAAGTTGTAATTTATTTGATTTAGTTCTCTACTGAGCAAAACAAATTTCAAGCAAGACATTTGTTGTCAAGCTGAGAGAAGGTGGAGACGTGACTATAAGGAAACCTTTAAGGAGGTGTGGAAAAACAAGGTTCTAGAATATAAGAACCTGATTAAGAAATCCAAGGCAGAATATTATTCCTCTCTGATTTGTAACTCCACCAACAATTCTAGGAGCATTTTTAATATACTGAATAGTGTTACTAACCCTGAGTGTTCCAAGAACGCTATTGTCCCGTCCAAAGAACTTTGCGAGAACACTGCTGTATTTTTTAAAGAAAAAATCGAAGACATCATTAGGGATTTGGAAGTCTCTCCGGAATATGTTCCTCCCTCCGACTTAAGACCTGGGTCTCCAGTGGACCTGATGGCTGTGCCAGCCTTGGCTTCGAAAGAACTCTTACTTGAGTTCCCACTTCTTACGTACGAGGCTTTCAGGAAGCTAGCCAGAGGGATTTCCTCTGGGTCTCCTCTAGACTCTGTGCCTCACAAAATTTGGAAGGAATATGAGGATGAACTATTTCCTTCACTCCACCTAATATGTAACCAATCTCTAGTGACTGGTACCATCCCAGCTCAATAGAAAAGGGCGTTAGTATCTCCTCTGCTAAAAAAGCCCTCTCTAGACCCGGATTGTTAAAAAAACTATAGACCGATCCCTGCTACCTTTTCCAGCCAAGATTGTCGAGCGTTTGGTTAGTAACACTCTTTCCAATCATCTGGAATGTCACCAATTACTAGATGTTGATCAATTTGGCTTCCGGCCTGCCCATGGAACCGAAACAGCCCTAATCACCGCTATGGACGAGCTTCAGAGGCGTGCAGACAGAAGGCAGGCAGTGTTCCTGATCCTGCTAGATATGTCTGCCGCCTTTGATACGGTGAATCATAAGATTCTGCTGAGGCGGCTGTTTGAGGCGGGAGTAAGAGGTACTGCTCTGCTGTGGTTCCAATCATTCCTGTAGGATAGGCAGCAGGCGATGTCCATGCCCCCTTTTCAGTCAGCTTTTACTCTGATATCGCATGGGGTTCCTCAGGGCTCAGCAATTAGCCCAATACTTTTTAATCTGTATCTAAGACCTCTGATTTCACTTATTAAAAGCTTTAATATCAGGATTGTCAACTATGCTGACGACACGCAGATGATCCTCTCCTTTGAAGGAGAGGACTCAACATCTGTGGAGGTTCTCCACAACTGTCTGCGTGATACGTCTCAGTGGCTAAAGGACAACTCCGTCCAGTTTAACACGGGGAAGACGAGGTGCTCTTTAGCGCCGGAACTAAGATTTACCGACCGTTCCCAGACAACTTTTGGCCCCCGGAAACAGGAACCAAAGTACGGCCGGTGGAATCAGTCCACAATCTAGGGGTCATGTTAGATCAAAGGCTCAGTATGGAGACGCATGTACAAAAGATGACTGCCTGCTGTTTTGCCATCCTTCGCTCCTGGAGGAAAGTCCTGCCTCTTTTACCAGCCCATGCTCGCGCCCAAGTGGTAAGGTGTACTATCCTCAGCAGGTTGGACTATTGTAATGCCCTTTTGCTAGGGTACCCTGGGTTCCTGCTTGATAGGCTCCAAAGGGTCCAATCAGCGGCTGCTAAGCTGGCCTTGGGGCTTCCGAGAAGATCACACGGGCCGTCCTCTCTTGGCAAACTGCATTGGTTGCCGGTGAGACAGAGGATACAATTCAAGGCCCTTTGCATATTCTTTAGGGCTCTCCATGGAACTGGCCCGGCTTCCTTACAATCGAAATTTGCCTGGTACATTCCAACTAGGCAGCTTCGATCTTCTGAGGCCAAGCTGGTAGTGGTACCCAGATTCAGGAAAGTCAGAGCCGGAGGTAGATCCTTCGAGGTGGAAGCTGCCAAACTCTGGAATACGCTCCCAGCTGAGATTAGGCAAATTCCGGAACTTCTCCCGTTCAGGAGAAGGATTAAAAGCTGGTTATTTCCCATGGTAACCGCCTGAAAGCTCACGCTCCCCTCGGTCACTTCCGCCTCTTTCTGATCTAGTCAGCGCCAGGATGCCTGCAAGGTGACAGTGCGCTTAATAAGTGTCTTAAATAAATAACAATAGGCATAAAACATTCAATACAGATTTTAAAAAGTTTTTCAAAGTTTAAACAGGTTACAACACACAAATTTGTCAGGGGGAGTTTTAAAAAAGCGAGATCAGGCTCTGCACAGATGCGCTGTTATATCTGAATTGAATTATTTTTAAGTAGCGTCTTCTAGCCTCAACCAATGTCGAGTTCGGGCATACTGACAAAACATGGTTCAGATCTTGCACTCCTCCATTGCAGAGATCGCATATACTGGTAGCATTTTCTTTATGAATTCATTTAAAAGTCAATGAATTAAAAGGGAGTATCCCGAGTAAGTATGGGCGAAATTTGCAAATTCGTGCGAAATTGAATTCGCAATCCGCAAAATCCGCGAATTCTTGCGGATTTGCGGATTTTTGTTATTTTGCGTGTTCGCTGGTTTTTTTGCGTGTTCGCTGGGTTTTTTGTGTGTTCGCGGGGCTTTTTGCGTGTTTGCGGTCCGCTTGCATTGCAAAGTTACCCATGCGATCGTGTATGGGCACAGCACCCTCTGGTTCACCACTGCCACCCTCTGGTTCATCACTGCCACCCTCTGGTTCACCACTGCCACCCTCTGGTTCACCCTTGCCACCCTCTGGTTCACCCCTGCCACCCTCTGGTTCACAACTGCCACCCCCTGGTTCAGAATTGCCAGCCTCTGGTTCACCACTGCGACCCTCTGGTTCACCCCTGCCACCCTCTGGTTCACCACTGCCACCCTCTGGTTCATCACAGCACCCTCTGGTTCACCCCTGCCACCCTCTGGCACAGCACTGTCACCCTCTGGTTCACCACTGCCACCCTCTGGTTCATGACTGCCACCCTCTGGTTCATCACAGCACCTCTGGTTCACCACTGCCACCCTCTGGTTAACTACTGTCACCCTCTGGTTCAGCACTGCCACCCTCTGGTTCACCACTGCGACTCTCTTGTTCACCACTGCCACCCTCTGGTTCACCCATGCCACCCTCTGGTTCACCACTGCCACCCTCTGGTTCACCCCTGCAACCATCTGGTTCATCACTGCCACCCTCTGGTTCACCCCTGCCACCCTCTGGTTCAGCACTGCCACCCTCTGGTTCAGCACTGTCACCCTCAGGTTCACCTTGCCACCCTCTGGTTTATCACTGTCACCCTCTGGTACATCACTGCCACCCTCTGGTTCACCACTCCCACACTCTACCGAGACCTTTTGTGACGCAGCGGCAGCACAAAAGATGCGCCATGGTGCTGGGTATTAACAACGTGACGTATCTGAGAGATGCGTCACGTTGTAAAGCCCTGCGCCATCAGGAGGCGTTCCGGCACAGGGGAGGGCATTCCTGCGCAGGAACGCCTCCTAAAAATGGCTGAGTGAAATCTACAAGAATTCACTCAGTCACTTTTAGGCCAATGCTGCGTCAAAACCCTGCGCCTGCTTGAAGCAGGTGCAAGGCTTGATACAGCATTGGGGAGATAGGGCCCCCCAGAGCATTGCTGGAGCTGCGTCGCAAGCTTGACGCAGCTACAGCAATGCGCTGCTTTTACGGCACAGATACGTGACGCATCTGTGCCATTTTTGCCACATGGTGCGCCGCATTGTAAATGCGGCGCACCATGGGTGGCGGAGCTGCGGTGCACAATAACTGGCGCATCCCTGGGGATGCGCCAGTTATTGTAAATCTGCCCCTGTACATTTAGCCAACGAGGGAGCACTTACTGATTAGACAGTAGAAAGTACTCCAGTTGAGTAGAAGTATTGCACAAAAAGGTGGCATTTTCGTGGACAAACACGCAGGGCAAGATTCATTCTGCCTCCTGTTAGACTCGTTTTTTGTGCCCTTCTGCCTTCTGTTAGACTCATTTTTCCCTTGTTTTCTGCCCTTCTGCCCTCTGTTAGACTCGTTTTTTGTGCCCTTCTGCCCTCTGTTAGACTTGTTTTTGTGCCTTTCTGCCCCGTTAGACTAGTTTTTTGTGCCCTTCCGCCCTCTGTTAGACTCGTTTTTCCCTTGTTTTTCTGCCCTTCTGCCCTTTGTTAGACTGCTTTTTGTGCCTTTCTGCCCCCTGCATCACCACATCATCACTCAGCGCTACCCCAGCATCACTCAGCAGCACCACATTATCACTCAGCACCACCACATTATCACTCAGCACCACCACAGCACCACTCAGCGCCACCACAGCATCACTCAGCGTCACCACAGCATCACTCAGTGCCACCACATTATCACTCAGCACCACCACAGCACCACTCAGCACAACCACAGCATCACTCAGCAGCACCACAGCATCACTCAGCACCACCACAGCATCACTCAGCATTACCTCAGCACCACCACAGCACCACTCAGTGCCACAACAGCATCACTCAGCACCACCACAGCATCACTCAGCACCACCACATTATCACTGAGCACCACCACAGCACCACTGAGCACCACCACAGCATCACTCAGCACCAATACAGCATTACTCAGCACCACAACAGCACCACTCAGCACCAACCCAGCATCACTCAGCACCATCCCAGTATCACTCAGCACCACCACAGCAACACTCAGCATCTCCACAGCACCACTCAGCCCCCACCACAGCACCACTCAGCGCCACGCCAGCATCAATCTGCGCAACTATTCAACAACAACTGGTTCAAATATGTTCTCTCAATGTTTCAAACTTTATTAAAAATGTCACAAAAAGATGTTAATATTTTACTTCTGTGGGGGCGTGGCCAAGCAGCATGGCCGACAGGACGTGAGCTCCGCCAGCTCCCATCTCGTGGACCCACTTATCCTTTAATTAGTTCCTGCCTGGGCTCTTTTTCCCCGGATTTCAACGCCTGAAGCTTCCCTCATGGTGGGGGTCCCCGCGCTGAAGCGCGGCTCGAGAGTCCCCCGTAAACTGATCCGGGGATATTGCGGGAGCACTGAGGGCTCCGGAGCAAAGTACGTGAGGCTGTGGTCTGGGCCTTCACCGGAGCATTGCGGAGGAGGCGGCCCGTTCATACGCGGCTTCTGACCGGCCCAGACTCGGGCCCAGAATTGGCGGAGCCTTCCTTGTCTGGGGCAGCATCTGGCAGGCGTTGTTGAGCGGCTGGGTGCCACCGGGCGACCTCGGTGGACTGGCGGCCCTTGAACCTGGGAGAAAGAATCGCGGTGCTCACCCCTCCTCCTGACGCTGAAGTGGAGCGGAGCCTCGCAACGGGTGAGCGCCCCTGCAGTGGGCTTCTGTCTGCTTTCTGGGGTCCCGGGGGGCTGCGGGGCGGCCTGTGGCGGACCGGAGTGCTGACCATCTGGGAGCGGGCACGGCTGGATCGCCGCCCCTCCCCCACTGAGCGGCCATCTTGCCCTTCACCCGTGGCGCTTGTCTCTCTGCACCGCAGGAACACACTGGCTGCAGGCCCGCTGACCGGTGCTGAGCTGCCGCCGGGCGCACACAAAGAAGGGGTGCCCCTAGAGCCTTAAAGATCGTGCTGCTGCTTTGGGGGGTGACTGACGTCGATCCGGGCGCCCAGCTCGGCGCGGGGGCTCTGCCATTTTACTCAACCGGATTGCCTCAGCTCCCACCGCCTGTTCCGGTGGGTGGGTTGTATGCCACTGGACGCTCCGTCATAGGGGGCTCTCCAGGGAGCAGGACTGTGGTGCATGGGGTGAGCTGCCTCTGCGCCCCTGCTTGGCCCCACTGCAAATCTGTTCTGTATGGTTACCTCCCAAGTTGCACCTGCTAGAGGCTACCTGGTGGAGAGCTAAAATCACCTGACATTTCCGACTCCTGAACATCCCTGCACTGAGTGCCTAGCCGGGGGTGGCTGGGGGGGAACCCACTGTGGTGCATTGCAAGAGGTGTGCGTCTTTCTCCTCCAGATGGCGACCCGCAAGGATAGGTCCTCGAGGTCTTCCCAGCCTAACACCATTATGCAGTATACTACGCCGCGCCTGCCATCGCAGAGGCTTACGCGGCAGACGGGTCCGGAAGACGGTTGGGATGGTCCAGTAGAGCCGACCCGTGCGGAGATATTAAAGGCCATACAGGGATCCCACTCTGCCCTGGAGAGACAGATAGAGACTGTCTCGATAGATGTTAATCTGCTGCGAACAGATCTCCGAAAGGTCGCGGACAAGGTCACAGACGCTGAGGGTAATATCACCCAACTGCAGGGGGAGGTGGCCTCCTTGCAGAAGTCAGTCGCACACCTTACAGCTTCTACACGAGGTCTGGAGAGAAGGGCTGAGGACGCAGAAGGAAGGGCCCGTCGCAGCAACATCAGGGTCCTGGGAGTGCTGGAGCGACTAGAGGCGGGAAATGCGGAGCGCTTCCTAGAGACCTGGAACCGCACCCATCTGTGTCCGCAAGGCCTGTCCAGTGTTTTTGTCATCGAACGGGCGCATAGGGCTTTGATGCCCCCTCCGCGCCCGGGTGAACCCCCTAGGGCTCTAATTGCAAAGATCCTAAACTACAAAGACCGTGATTGTATCCTGAAGGCGGCAAGGGAAGCGGAGTCCCTCACAATCGAGAACAGTCGAGTGTCCATATATCCTGATTATACACAACAAGTGCAGGAGCAACGAAATTTATACCTGGGAGTTAAACAAAAACTCCGGGAGATGAAGATTCAATACATGCTCTTATACCCGGCCAAACTCAAGGTGCTCTCGCAGGGCCGGGCGCACTTCTTTGAATCCCCGGCGGAGGTGTGGGAGTGGCTGGAGATAAGGGGGGACGACCTGCCCCCCGGTGAACGTGGTTGTCCCCGTGAGTCATGGGGGACCCGTCCCCAGCTACAACGTCGGGGCAGAGGGAGACGCTGATATGGATCGCGGGGTTCTCTGGAGCCCTGGGATACGGTGGGTGCTGATGGTGCTCTCCCCCTGGGATTGTCGTCGGCGGGAGCCGCTCTGTAGTCCCCCGAAGCATCCGCCCCTGGAGAGATTTTGGTCCCGGATACCCTGCAGAACACTATACCCGGTACGGACTCTACGGCCCCGGTGGTCCCTGAAACTGGCCTTTCCGAGCCACGGCTGGAGGAGGCTCCAGCTTGAGGTACTGTCTTTTCAATGTTTTAATGTCCCTGATGGGCCTTCTGTTCGGGCCTTCAGTTCGGCTCACTGATGCTCCTAACTTGTACTGGGAGTCCTTGGATGGCTGGGTGGAACGGAGGACTTGCATCCCACTGGACAGAGGTATGAAGGGTGGGGTCTGCATTTCCTGGACTGGGACCAGCACGGCCTGAGGCTGATATCAGCAGACATGCCTAGAGATTGTCTTGCGAAGCTGGGTCCCTTGGGGAGCTGGGTGGGGGGGGGTGGGTGGAATTGGTTGGGTTGTGTGGGAGTGTGTGTTGAGTGGGCTGAATGGGGTGGCTGTGTACGTCCTGGCACTGGCAGGGTAAGGGCGGGGTAGCATGTTTGGTTGTTGCTGTCCTTTTGCTCATGGGTGGGGGGGAGTGTTGTTGAGGGGGTTCTGAGTTTGGGGTTTTTTGGAGGGTGGGATGGGGGGTGCTGAAAAGGTTACTGGCATCAAGTATATTGTGATTCAGGTTTCTATGTGGCTGGCTGGGTGGGCTGTTCCTTCCGGTCCGGCTGGTGTCTGGGCCCGGAGGTGGCAGGTCGCAATGTATGCATCAAAAGGCCTGTTAGGGCACAGTCTTCGACCATGGGTTTTAAATTCTTAACTTGGAATGTGCACGGTTTGGGTACTTGCACCAAGAGACACAGGGTCCTATCCTTCCTTAAGCGACATGGGGTCTCCGTGGCGTGCCTTCAGGAGACCCATTTAGATGAGGAGGGTGATTAGCGGCTATCCAAGAAGTGGAGAGGCCAGATGTTCCATTCCTCCTTCTCCACGTATGCCAGGGGGGTCCTTATCTGGGTGGCGCCTGGGATTCCCTGTGCTGCCTAATATGTTGAAGCGGACGTTGAAGGCAGGTATCTGCTTTTGCGGATCAGGCTGGATGACAGGGAATTCTTACTCTTGAACTCCTATGCACCGAATATCGATGATCCAACCTTTTTCTCCCACCTTCAGGATCTTGTTGTTTCTGACGTAGATGCTCACTTCCTCTGGCTTGGGGATTTCAATTGCGTATTGGACCCCGAAATGGGTAGACACCCTCCTTGATCTGGCACAAAGCCGCGTATGACGGCGCGCATCCAGGAAGTCATGCACAATTTGGGGGCTGTGGATGTGTGGCGCATGAGTCACCCCACACAGAGACTATTTACTTGTCATACCCCGACGCACGGAACACATAGACTGGACCGCGTCCTTTCGGCCAATCTTCCTCCATCTCTCACTTTGACGGTTACACACCAGGCCCGCTTCCTGTCGGATCATGCCCCGGTAACATGCATGGCACAGTGGGCTGACCAGGCTGCCCGTCCCCGTACCTGACGGATGCCGATAGACATCCTCCAGGACCAAGTGGGAAGAGAACATGTGGCAACGGCCCTGTCGGACTACATAGATTTGAACTGGGAGAGTGGTGGCATGCCCTACTCCACCAGGTGGGAGGCCCTGAAGGCGGTGATATGCGGAGCCTGTATGGGCCTCACGTATGGGGTCCGGAAACAGCTACTCTCTGACTTACAAGATGCTGAGAGCATGCTCCGGCGCTGTCAGTCTCGGCCAGATCCTGACACTTCGGATCAGGTGGCGTAGAAGACGGCCCAGGTGTCTGTGCATGACATTCTCACCCGCTTTGATAAATACACTTTGGGCCAGTACAGACAGCGTCTCCACTGAGAGGGTGACAAATCTGGCCGGCTGCTGGCCTGGATTCTTCTACGGGAGTTCGCACCTAAGAGGATAGTTGCCCTGCGGGCCCCATCTGGGAATATGGTGCACTCGGAGTCTGCGATTCTTGAGGTCCTCCAATCCCATCTGGAGACCGTGTATGTAGCTGACCCCTCGATCACGGAGGCTTCCTATCGGCCCTATCTTCAGGACTTGGATCTCCGGACCCTTTCGGGGGAAGCGGTTGAGGAACTGGATGCAGGGTTAACGCTTCAGGAGATCAGCGCTGCGTTGGCCGCCCTGCCACAGGCTAAGACCCCAGGTGGGGACGGTTTCCCACCTGAATTTTACCATTCGCTCGGTGGAGTCCTGGCCCCCCTCTTGTTGCAGGTCTATAACGAAGCCCTGAATTCTGGCGTTCTCCCGCCCACTATGAACCAGGGAGAGGTCTGTATGATCCTGGAACCGGGTGGGGATGGTTGTGATCCCGCAGCATTCCGGCCCATCACGCTGATCAACACAGATGCAAAGATCCTCACTAAACTGTTGGCTACTCGCTTAGCCCCCCATATGGCCCACCTGTTCCACCCAGACCAGTGTGGGTTCATCCCTGGCCGTAACACAGCGATTAACTTGAGGCGTCTGAACCATATCCTCCATGAGGTGCGTGGGAGGGAGGATTCTCATGTACTGGTCTCAATTGATCTAGCTAAGGCTTTTGACACAGTTAACTGGGGGTATTTACTGGAGGTGCTCCAGAGGACGGGGTTCGGGCCGATGTTCTGCAATTGGATCCGAGTGCTCTATGGGGCGCCCCGGGCTAGAGTCCGACTTGGGTCGGCCCGCTCTGCGGAGTGGCCCCTGGGGAGAGGCACCCGACAGGGGTGCCCCCTCTACCCGCTCCTGTTTGCCCTGGCAGTAGAACCCTTGGCGGTTTCCGCGCGCGCTGAGTTGGAGCAGTGGGGCATTAAGGGGGGCGAGACCACAAACGTGATCTCCCTCTATGCTGACAACGCTCTATTCTACTTGACGGCCCCCAGCGATTCGCTTCCCGTTTTGATGCGGATTTTGGACCGCTTTGGCGCAGCCTCTGGACTGCGCATCAACCCTGGAAAATCGTTGATTTTCCCGCTGGCGGGCTGTGCTGCCGACCCGAACGTTGTACCCCGTGTCTAGGGTTGAGGTGGGAGCGCAAGGCGTTCCGCTATCTTGGCATTCAGGTGGTCTTGACCGATGAACACCTTCTAGCCCGCAACGCCGACCGAGCACTTAGGACCCTTCAACAGTCTGTGTCCTTCTGGAACACACTTCCCCTCTCCCTTATGGGACGTTTGGCGATCGCCAAGGTGGTGATGATGGAGCAGATTTCCTCTGCAGTCAGGCATTGTTTTATTGTTGTGCTTCAGACAGACTGCATTTAAATTGCCACGCACCTTTTGGTGCAAGTTATAAACATGGAACTTGAAAAATATGAAAGTTAGGCCAAATCAGTCTGACATGCTTTTGCTGAATTAACATGTGTTTTTGCAATGTAGAGAAAAGTGGCCTTTTTAGCTTTGAAGATTAATAGAATATGTTTCTCTCTTCCCAGCTCATCCCATGCAATCTACATTCACTATTTCTGTCTAAAGAGACTTTGACTTGTTGCATATTTTGATAAATATTTTCAGTTAATAACACCTCTTTTTCTTTGTTGCACATTGCACATTTATTTTACATGTTGTACATAAATAATGGAGTTTGGAAACATAATGTGCTGATTCACATGACATTAATATTATCTTTTTGTTTGTTTTATTTTCGGGCCTACCATTAAATGGCTGCCTGTGAAACCATCAAAAGCTATGGCTTGCTTTGAATGAGAAGGGAGCATGCGCAGACTGTGGCAGCTTTCCTCATGCCAAGAAGTGAAGGACAGCTTGAACTGTACATTCTTCTGATTGTGCCAATGTACCGGCTAACTAAAGTATCCGTCCTACTGCGCTTTGGCAGGAAGGAAGACTATTGAAAATTTTCCCTAGCAATTGTTGCAAACTTATAAAATGTATTTATTATGTATGCTTCATTTGTTAAAAACTGGCATGGTCAGGTTTTTAGAATGCGTCAGGGTGATGAGAACTCATGCCACCATGACTAACCAATCAACATACAGGTTTTCCTGAAATGCAACATTTTGTGTAGTCTGCCAACATTTTGTGTATAAAAACTGACAGGGGCGGGCTTTCTCAGCTCAGCTGGCTTCTTGCTCATTTTGGCTTAGGCTTCTATGGGTTAGGTACGAGAAACGTCCCGGGAGATTGCTGAGGGTTTGCGTCCGAGGAGAATCAGGGGGAGGTTTCTTGCTTCCACGTCATATCTTGGCCACATTCCTTTGAGGTCTTGTGAAGGGCGGGCTATCTCACTCCCTGCTTGCTCTTTAGACACAGACAGATGCAGAAGAACAGCTGATTAAATAGAATTAGATGCTAAACTTCAAGTTATGCTTAGACAAATTAATTAGGTCTGAAAAGATTTATTTGACTTATGCATTTATTTTTCTTAATGGGAGATTTTTGCAAACTATTTGATTTTTGATTAGCCTTGCAAGACTATATTTTTCTTAGAAACTCTTTGAGTCTTGAATGACATTTTGCGCCACATTCCTACATGTTATGCCTATATGCAGACTGTAATGTGCTCTGTATTAATGCTATTTTTCCTGTTTTCCAAATTCTGTAACCTGATTGATATTTTATTAATGAATAAAGGGTCAGAGAAAATTAACTTTTGACTAGAAAATAAAACCCTTTAAATACTCAACAACTCTCTTTATTGGCTTAAAATAATAATTGCATTTTTGACTGTTCATCTTTATTTAAAGTCTCCTGAAGGTATTACATGGTGTGAAGGGCCCAACACCTTTTGAGCGGTAAATTAGAGGTAGCATGAGGGTTTTGCATTGAGAAATTACCAGAAGAAATTACAGCTCCATCAGTTTTTGGTAATCAGAGGATGGTCATTATTGATTAGTTTGGTGATTAATGATTATTGATTTCACCATCAACTACTCAACTAATGGATCATTGACCTGAAGAGGGAAGTAAAATAATTGCCCAAGTTAGATAAATGTCCAACTCCTGAATCCTGACTCCAATGCTCAGAACCTGAAGATTGGCAAAGCAGTACTGGCAGGTGATGCAAGAAGTGGTGTGAGTATCAATAGGCTTGTGAAATGTTGTTAATATGCTAGCATGTATGTATGTTTTTATAAAGCGTTGAAAATAGTAAGGATTTTTTACTGTTGGTGACATTTTGCTCATTTTGAATTGATGGTGTTATTGATTATATTGGTAATTTCATAGGACATAATTTTTGGTTATTGATTACATGTTTTAACTCTTTATGTTAAGTTAGTGTCTTGTTCTATGTAGTCTGAACACGCAGGTATGCACACCTGTGGAATCCCGGGAAGGAATAGTGGGTGGTAAATGGAAGCCACACTGCACTGAGGTTACTCGTCTGTTGGAATAGCACTGAGAAGCTAGATAGGGCTGGCAGTGTTAAATGAGGGACTATTTTCTGTATGAGTGATTGTAGCAAAGAGTTCGCTGGTGAAACTTTGGTCTGATATCACCTAGAAAGGGTCACACCAAAGGAGTAGCAGGTTCTTCTGAGCTTGAGTGATAGCAAAAGGGTTCGCTGGTGAAACTTTGGACTAAGATATATCCTGAAGGATAAGTCCAAAGGAGTAGCAGGTTCTTCTGAGCTTGTGTGACAGGTAAGCGGAAGGGATTTACCTGTAGTGTTTGAAGAGTAAACGGAAAGTCTTACTTTGTGAAGGGTAAGCGGAATGTGTTACTCGCAGTGAATATAAATCTATCCTTTATTTAGCACAACAGACAGAGTAGCGAATGTATTTATGTTGTTACTAACAGAGTTATTGATTCAGAGAAATATTGCAGTAAGATTTTGTGGAGGGTCAGTAGTAGGAGTAAAAACTGACTAAAATTGAGATTGACAGCTTTGGAGAAAAGAAATTGCATTGAACTATTGCAAAAATGAAATTGTTTGAAGGCTTAAGGAAGCTGTTAGGAGGTAAAGTGAAAAATTCGTTTTTCATTGGTGATGCTCCTGAAGGAACACCTGTGCATTTTATGTCTACCAATTTGGGACAAAATACATGTATGTGGGTTCACCAATGGTGCAAGATTACTGAAAACGAGGGTGTTTTGAGGTTTCCAAAAGATGGTACTTTTGAATTGCAAATTATTGACAAATTAAGGGAAGTGTTATGTGAAATAAATACACCATCTAAAGCTGCACAATTTGAGGCCTTAAGCATATGGGAAAAGGTAGCAAGAGAGAAAGCAAGTGAGGATAAAAAGGTAAAGCACCAAATGCAGGAGAAGAGAATTAATGATGATAAAGAGCTTCAAATAAATAATGATTCAGGTGATGAAATAATGGATGCATTGTTAACTGAGTGTCCACCACTTTATGTGGTTCCCATTAAAAATACTGAAAATAGTGTACTAGTAAGCACTACAGTGGCTACTGCTTCTGTTGAGCAGAGAAAAACACAGATTGAGAAAACTGTGCAAACATTTTATATTGACCCATTACCTGTTGATTCAGCACTGACAGTGATACCTCCAGGTGTTACTGCTTCAAATGTGCCTGATTCAGTCCAAGAATTGCTAACTGCAGATGCACAGATAATGCATAGAAAAATTATGACTGTCCCAATTAATATGGTCCCTACTGAAAAGGTTCAAAGAACTGCAGAAGGAGTGATTATGGCAGAGTTTATTTCAGAAACTCAGAATACACAGATTATTGAACAGAAATTACCCCAAGCACTGAAGGGTGAGGGAAAAATGGCCTTTACAACATCTACAGCTCAGAATAAAATAAATGTAATTGAAAATGTTATTTTTCAAACCTGCTTAGAGGAAGCAGCAGTGATTAAAAAGATAGAAAACATGGGAGAACATATTAACACAGGCCCTGAAAAAGAGAAACAGCGTAGTGTTTTAAATTCAGCACTTGAACATGGAGAAAATAACAGTCCATGCTGTTTAAATAATGAAAATGTGAACAAGTGTCAGGAAAAAGAATTAATTTCCCTGAGTAAGGAAACAGTTGCATGTGCATTAACTACACATAATGGCCTGGCAGATTTGGCTCAAAAATATGAAACTGATGTTTCAGGAAGTTTTCCATCTCAGAAAAGTTTTAGGGTACATATGGATGATGAAGCAAATGAGAAAATGTGTTCTTCAGAAATGCAATTGCACAGTGCAGAAATAAAGTATATTTTTAAATGCAATGGGTTTGAGAAATTAGGAGACAAATGGGAAAGAAAACATGAGAAGAAAAAGAAACCACCAGACCTTGCAAGGAAACTGGATAAGGAAAAGAAGCCACCAGATTTAGTTGAGAAAAATAATAAGCAGAATGAGGGAGAAGCTTTTGCTTACTCATTGAGAGAAAAGGTGGGAGAAGTGCATGTTCCTATGCCACAGAATAAAAGTGAACTTGCAGCATTTCTGAACACAATCCCACAATTGAGAGACACATTTATGCTGGGGTACCCACAAGTTGATGGCTTTGTTGAGATATTAAAAGAGCTGTGCATTAATTTGGAAATGTTCTTTTACATTGTCATGCAGACTGAATTGTGGTTTGAATCTAAAGTTTTGCAAAGGCCAGGTGAGGAGACAGTGAAAAGGGTTTGCATGAATGCACCATTATTTTCTGTTGTTATGGAGGAAAATACAGCAGTGATTATTTTCCTGAAGGGTGGAGTGCCAGTAAAGGATGTTGATTGGGTACAGATTAAAAGAACACAGGATGGAAGTAAAGTTGGTTTGGTTTGTGAAAATTCAGGTATGGATGTTGTACTGCTGGAAAATGTGTCCTTTTGCCATCTTTATAGCAGATTTGAGCATTGGAAGAAGAAAAATAAATTTAAACATGATGCACAAAAACATGGAGAAATGCAGATGCAAAATATGCAAGCTAAGCAAATGCAAATGTCAGTTCAGAAACAGGTACCTATGGCAGGAATTTTCCAAGCAAAGATGGTCCCACAAAATATGGAAAATGCTAAAATTAATTTAAATAAGATGTCCAGAGCAAATGTGAATTATTTCCAGAGACAAAATCAGAACCCAGTCCAACAGGTTGCTGTGTTTGAAAATGAGAGTTTTAACCCTCACAATTCTGAATTTGCCAAGTGCTTTGTGAAGGCAGAGGAAAGTCCAGATTTAAATGCAGGAGTTTTAAACAAAGAAATTACAAACCCAGTTTTAGAAAAATGTGCACCAAAATTAGGCCCATTTGAGGAAGATTGCAAAACTGTTGTCTGTGACTCTGGCCTAGCAGAAAAACAATTGTTTTGCAAATTAAGCAGCACAGATTACTGTACATCAGATAATGTTATTTTTCAGATTCCTGATGAGGATGTACATTTTAAAATGGCCCAAAAAGAAACAGCTGTAGCATTATTTTCAGAAAAGACAGTTGAAAAATTACCTTCTGCTTTGGAAAAAATAATAAAAACAAAAATAAGAGAATTCACAGAGAAGGATGCCAGATTAATAAAATGTGCAGAACATGTCTTAATAAAATTAGAACCAAATGACATGTATTCAGGAACACCATCAGTTGCAGACATTTTACCAATAAAAGGATTTTTGATGGAATCGATTGGGAGTTTGTGTAACTTTCTGATCACAGGCTCACAGAAAATAAATGAAAAGAACAGAATAGAGCAGGAGATTAAAAGCATATTTTTTCCATGTTGTCCCGTGGTACCGAATCCAGCCAATATATTTTTTCACATTCCATGTGCTGAAGAATGGCTTACTTTTATTGATTTTTGCAAAGTCCATGTAACAGTGCCATTGCATGAGAATAGTCAGGAGTACTGTCAAAAAGCAGACGAATACCTGGGACACAAAATTGGAAAGGGAGGTAGAAAGGTGTCACCAGAGAGGGTGGAAATAATTCACCAGATGAATCCACCTCAAATAATGAAAGAAGTCAGGACATTTTTGGGAATTGTTAGCTGCTGTAGAGAGTGGTTACTAAACCTTTCCCTAGTGGCTAAGCCTGTACTGAGGCTGACACATGAGGATGTGTCTGATCCGCTTCCATCGGACAACAATTGCACAAAAGCATTCCTAGAGTTGAAAGAGAAAGAAAGTTGCACTAGGAATGAACGTTTATTTAAAAGAAAATACACCAATTTGCAGTGAGAGGGAGGGCTGCACTCTCTCATTGCCTATTCAAAAAGATGACTGTGTTCAAAGCTCTGTGATGTATTGCCCAATGACCTTTGACCCTAACTTCACAGAAATGTCAGCAAATTATTTGATTTGTGATGAAACTGAATATGAGTGTCTAAATATCATGAAAATATGCATAAAGTCAAATTCAGACTTTAATGATGAACGTCTTAGTCAGCCCAACAATGTCCATTTTGTAGATGGCCCATGTTTGAAAGGTGACACATTAAAAGCAGCACATGCTGTGCTCCTTATACATTATGTTGTCAAAGCTTCATGGCTCTCAGTAGTTGCCCCAGTCCAAAATTCGAAATTGATTGCCCTTACCATAATATGCAGTATATCTGCTCAAATGAGAGTCACTGTTGTCATGGGAGAGAGAAATGCTTATTCAGTTGCACACATTTGTGTTCTGTTAGCATGTACATTCTATGGAATCTTCACAAGTGAATTAAAAGAGGCTCAAGAAAATGTTTTTGAAGCAGCACTACAGGGTTGTATCAGAACTGTTTTTGAGAAAAGTGACAACTGCATAGTGGCAAAAGTGTTATTGCAAAGACTGATGCCCAGGTATAGATTGCCAGTTTCTCTGAAATCAGATCATAAGGTGGTCTCAAAGATAATGAGTGCAGAACAACAGATTGGACAAGGAATGGATTGTAGCTATCTGCCTGAAATGTCAAGCATAATAAAGCAACACAATGGCAGCACTGAGTTACCTTTTGCCAAAGACGGTGTCTCACCAACACCAAAGTGGCTTGAAAATGCATATGCAAATGCACTTGTGGAAAACACTGAGGAGAACACTAGCCATGGCTGTGTAGGTCAGGTTGATGTACAGTGTGCAGTTTCTCACCAGATTGCAGCTGCTACACAAGATCTGCATAATGGATGGTGCAACGGCTTTGGTCGGAGAGATGAAGTGGTGAATCATCTGAATCTGATCAAAGTGAAGATAAGAGTGAAAGGCATTGGTTGAAAAAGTGCAAGAGATTGATGGTGCTCTGTCAGAGTTTCTCAGCACCTAAGTAGTCTAATTTGCATTGAAAAAGGTACAGAATGCCAATGAGCCATTCTGATGGCAAGCTGATGACAAAGAGAAAAGAAATGCTGAAACTGTCCTGTTGAATTCCTTTTTTATTATTTTAGTTACTTATTTTAAAGAAGACTAACTGTTTCAAGAAGCTACTTACAGAACTCTGCACTAAAACATTTGAGCTTGGCTATATATGATCTGATTACAGATAGACTTGTGTTTGCCTTAGAAATAGATGTAAAATTGTTACATGCTCAGCTTTTGCAATAAAAAAAAAAAAAAAAAGTCACTTTTGAAAATGAAATGTGTGATTAATTATAAATCATTTTATTATGATTTGAATTATCAGAAGGGTGGATTGATGGAGCAGATTTCCTCTGCAGTCAGGCATTGTTTTATTGTTGTGCTTCAGACAGACTGCATTTAAATTGCCACGCACCTTTTGGTGCAAGTTATAAACATGGAACTTGAAAAATATGAAAGTTAGGCCAAATCAGTCTGACATGCTTTTGCTGAATTAACATGTGTTTTTGCAATGTAGAGAAAAGTGGCCTTTTTAGCTTTGAAGATTAATAGAATATGTTTCTCTCTTCCCAGCTCATCCCATGCAATCTACATTCACTATTTCTGTCTAAAGAGACTTTGACTTGTTGCATATTTTGATAAATATTTTCAGTTAATAACACCTCTTTTTCTTTGTTGCACATTGCACATTTATTTTACATGTTGTACATAAATAATGGAGTTTGGAAACATAATGTGCTGATTCACATGACATTAATATTATCTTTTTGTTTGTTTTATTTTCGGGCCTACCATTAAATGGCTGCCTGTGAAACCATCAAAAGCTATGGCTTGCTTTGAATGAGAAGGGAGCATGCGCAGACTGCGGCAGCTTTCCTCATGCCAAGAAGTGAAGGACAGCTTGAACTGTACATTCTTCTGATTGTGCCAATGTACCGGCTAACTAAAGTATCCGTCCTACTGCGCTTTGGCAGGAAGGAAGACTATTGAAAATTTTCCCTAGCAATTGTTGCAAACTTATAAAATGTATTTATTATGTATGCTTCATTTGTTAAAAACTGGCATGGTCAGGTTTTTAGAATGCGTCAGGGTGATGAGAACTCATGCCACCATGACTAACCAATCAACATACAGGTTTTCCTGAAATGCAACATTTTGTGTAGTCTGCCAAAATTTTGTGTATAAAAACTGACAGGGGCGGGCTTTCTCAGCTCAGCTGGCTTCTTGCTCATTTTGGCTTAGGCTTCTATGGGTTAGGTACGAGAAACGTCCCGGGAGATTGCTGAGGGTTTGCGTCCGAGGAGAATCAGGGGGAGGTTTCTTGCTTCCACGTCATATCTTGGCCACATTCCTTTGAGGTCTTGTGAAGGGCGGGCTATCTCACTCCCTGCTTGCTCTTTAGACACAGACAGATGCAGAAGAACAGCTGATTAAATAGAATTAGATGCTAAACTTCAAGTTATGCTTAGACAAATTAATTAGGTCTGAAAAGATTTATTTGACTTATGCATTTATTTTTCTTAATGGGAGATTTTTGCAAACTATTTGATTTTTGATTAGCCTTGCAAGACTATATTTTTCTTAGAAACTCTTTGAGTCTTGAATGACATTTTGCGCCACATTCCTACATGTTATGCCTATATGCAGACTGTAATGTGCTCTGTATTAATGCTATTTTTCCTGTTTTCCAAATTCTGTAACCTGATTGATATTTTATTAATGAATAAAGGGTCAGAGAAAATTAACTTTTGACTAGAAAATAAAACCCTTTAAATACTCAACAACTCTCTTTATTGGCTTAAAATAATAATTGCATTTTTGACTGTTCATCTTTATTTAAAGTCTCCTGAAGGTATTACATGGTGTGAAGGGCCCAACACCTTTTGAGCGGTAAATTAGAGGTAGCATGAGGGTTTTGCATTGAGAAATTACCAGAAGAAATTACCGCTCCATCAGTGATGCTTCCCAGGATGTTATATATCTTGCTAAATACCTTGTGCCCGCTTCCCCCTCGGATATTTTGCACGCTCGACTCGCTGCTCACCTCTCTGCTTTGGGCGGGCGGGCGTAGCAGAGTTGCTCTGCGCACGGTGGTCCGGAGTTGGGAGGAGGGGGGTCTGGAGGCTCTGAGGTTTGACCTCTATTACTATGCAGCGCAGCTCCTGCCAGCTCAACGGTGGTTCGCTGAAGAGGATAACTGGGAGCGGCAACTACTGATGGGCAGAGCAAACAAGAAGGCTCTGAGAGAGGCTCTGATGCAGGGAAGAGGAGCAGACGAGACCTTGCCTTATGTGGTGCGACATACAGCGGGAGTTTGGCAGCGGTTTGTCGAAAAGGTCCTGAGGCGGGCCCCTTTTCATAGGGAGCTGCCAGTGTGGATTTTAACTCCGGTGCTCCGAATGGAGGAGAACGTGTCCTATCGGGAGTGGCGGAACGGAGGCTGTGAGACTTTGGCGGACCTCTATCCGGATGACAACTTTGTGTCTTTTGAACGGGCCACGGAGTCCTTCAAATTGGGCAGGGGGCAATATCTGCATTATAGAGAGCTCCAGGAAGTTCGAGTTCAAGTTCAAGTTTAACATTTGTATAGCGCACTACTCACCCAGAGGGTCTCAAGGTGCTTGAGGGAGGGGAGGTATATTACTTGTCGAATATCCAAGTTTTAAGTTGTTTTCTGAAGGTGAGGTGGTTCTGTGTGAGGCGGAGGTGGATGGGGAGAGAATTCCAGGTCTTGGCCGCTAAGTAGGAGAAGGATCTTCCCCCCATGGTGGATCTTTGGATGCGTGGAATTGCGGCGAGGGCTTGATTGGACGATCGTAGTTGGCGGGTGGGGGTGTAAAATGACAGGCGCGTGTTGAGGCATTCGGGTCCTAGGTCGTAGAGGGCTTTGTGTGCGTGGGTGAGGAGGCGGAACGTTATTCTCTTGTTGACGGGGAGCCAGTGGAGGTCTTTCAGGTGACCAGAAATGTGAGCTTGGCGGGGGATGTCTAGGATGAGTCTGGCTGAGGCGTTTTGGATGCATTGGAGTTTTTTCTGTGGTTGGGCTGTGGTTCCGGCGTAGAGTGTGTTTCCGTAGTCCAGTCGGCTTGTGACCAGTGCATGGGTGACCGTCTTTCTTGTTTCGGTGGGGATCCAACGGAAGATTTTTTTGAGCATACGTAGGATGTTGAAGCATGATGATGAGACGGTGTTGACTTGTCTGGTCATCGAGAGGGAGGAGTCCAGGATGAAGCCCAGGTTACGTGCGTGGTCCGTTGGTGTGGGTGCGATTCCCAGGGCCGGTGGCCACCATGAGTCATCCCAAGCGGAGGGGGATGATCCTAAGATGAGGACTTCCGTTTTGTCCGAGTTAAGTTTTAAACGGCTGTTCTTCATCCATTCGGCTACTTCTTTCATCCCTTCGTGTAGGTTGGTTTTGGTGGTGTTTGGGTCTTTGGTGAGGGAGAGGATCAACTGGGTGTCGTCTGCAGAGGAGATGATGTTGAGGTTGTGTTGGCGTGCGATGGATGCGAGGGGACTCATGTAAACGTTGAAGAGGTTGGGGCTGAGTGATGATCCTTGTGGTACGCCGCAGATGACTTCGGTGGCCTCTGATCTGAAAGGGGGGAGGCGGACTCTCTGTGTTCTTCCGGAGAGGAACAAGATGATCCAGTCCAAAGCTTTTCCTTGTATTCCGACTTTGGTGAGGCGTTGTATAAGGGTGCTATGACAGACTGTATCGAAGGCTGCAGAGAGGTCAAGTAAGATGAGGGCAGCTGTTTCTCTGTTGTCCAGTAGAGTTCGAATGTCGTCTGTTGCTGCGATGAGGGCGATCTCGGTGTTGTGTTTTGCTTGGAAACCAGATTCGGAAGGGTCGAGGGATTTGTTGGATTCGAGGAAGGCGGCGAGTTGACTGTTGACGGCTTTCTCAATCACTTTGGCAGGGAATGGGAGGAGCGAAATGGGGCGGTAGTTCTTGAGTTCAGTGGGGTCTGCTGTGGGTTTCTTCAGGAGGGCGTTGAGTTCGGCATGTTTCCAGCTTTCCGGGAAGGTAGCGGAGTTGAGGGAGCAGTTGATTACGTCTCAGAGATGGGGTGCGATAATGGAGTCTGCTTTGTTGAAAATGTGGTGAGGACATGGGTCGGTTGGCGTGAGTGGATGGAGTTCATCAGGCGGATGGTGTCTTCAGTGGTGATTGGGTTCCAGTCGCAAAGGTTGTTGGAGGTGGGTTTAAGTTCAGAGGTGGGTGGGGTGGACTGGTCTCCGGGCTGGTCTCCAAAGCTGTTATGTATGTCAGCGATTTTGTTGTGGAAGAATGATGCTAAAGAGTCGCAGAGGTCTTGGGAGGGAGTGATGTTGTTGGTGCCGGCGGTGGGGTTGGTAAATTCTTTAACGATGTTGAATAGTTTCTTGCTGTTGTGGGCGTTGTTGTCGAGTCGATCCTTGAATGCTGATTTCTTGGTGGATCGGATCAGTTGGTGATGTTTGCGGGTGGCATTCTTGAAGGTAGCTAGGTTATCAGTGGTTGGGTATTTTCGCCAGACTTTCTCGAGGGTGCGACAGATCTTCTTGGATTTCTTAAGGTCGTCATTGAACCAGGGGGCTTTTTTGCTACCTTGCTTGTTTTGGTGGTTTTTCAAGGGTGCTATTTCGTCAGCGCTGTGGGTGATCCATTGTGTGAGGTTGGTGGCTGCTTGGTTTGGGTTCGATGATTTGGCAGGAGGGTTTTGGTGAAGCGATGTGAAGAGTTGGTCGGTGGTGATTTTGTTCCAGTTTCTGCGGGGAATTGGTTTAGGGTGGTTGTGAGTCGTAGTCTTTTTGTAGTTGAAGTGAACGCTGCTGTGGTCCGTCCAATGGAGAGTTGTGGTGTGGTTGAAGGAGATGTGCTTGCTGGAGGTGAAGATCGGGTCGAGCGTGTGTCCGGCATAGTGGGTGGGGGTGTTGACAAGTTGTTTGAGTCCGAGGTTTGCAAGGTTGTCCAGAAGGGAGGTGGTGTTGCTGTTGTTGTTCTTTTCCAGGTGTAAGTTGAGGTCTCCCAATAGAATGTAGTCCTCGGAGGTGAGGGCGTGTGGGCTGATGAAGTCAGTGATGTCTTCGCTGAATTGGGTGCGGGGTCCTGGTGGCCTGTAGATGAGGGTGCCTCTGAGTGTGGTCTTGGGGTCGGTGTGGATCTGGAAGTGAAGGTGTTCGGCGGCTGCAAGGTTATTCGTCGGAACTGGTCGTGATGCGGATGGTGTTCTTAAGGACTATGGCGATGCCTCCTCCTGTTTGGTTGACGTGGTCCTTTCGAATGATCTTGTAGCCGTCAGGGATGGCTATGGCAATGTCGGGCATTGATGAGGCGTTCATCCAGGTTTCTGTAAGAAAGGCGACGTCCGGTGATATGGTGTCGAGTAGGTTCCAGAGTTCAATGGCGTGACTGTGGACCAAGGGGGTGTTGAGCAGGATGCACTTCAGATGGTTGGTGTCGGAGCTCTGTTTGGAGTTAGTGGATTTGGTGAGCGTCCTGATGCAGTGGAACTTGCAGGAGTGGCAGGTGAAGGGTCCATCGGTGTGTCCTGGGGCGGCTTGCAGCAGTCTGGGAGACGGCCGGGGTTGAGGGCTGAGAGGGTTGCGGCGTTGTATGTTATGCGGGTGGAGTGGGTTTTGCGGGGGCCAGGGGGTTTGGCGCTGGGCGCGGTCCAGGCGCGGACGGGCGTAGACGGGCTTACCTTTGGCGCACCTTCGGCGCGCAAGGGGCGTGTCCGCTGCGCGTAAGTGTGATTGTCATAAGTGGATAGTGGGGGGGCGGAGCGAGGGAGGGGCAGCTGGGAAGCGGGAGCGGGGTGGAGAGGACGGGCTCCGAGGCACAACAAACAAAATGGCAGCAAAGCAAAGCCGAGTAAGGCTGGGGCACAGAGTGAGATAACGCACCGGCAACAATCAGGCACTGAGAATATTTAGTAATAAGCAATGCGTGCGCCACAGGACCAGCTGAGCAAACGAGCAAATGCATAAATTACCAACACAGTGCAAAGTAGTCTAGGCAGCACAAAAAGCACTAAAGCGCTATGAAAATCAGGCGGCACAAATGGGCAATAGAGCGGTATGAGCGCTATGAGATCCTAGCAGGCACCAATTATTTAAAAGGGCACAAAGCAATGCGAGCAAAGGCACAACGATACCCCAAGGAGACCAGGGAGACCAGGGAGCGTGGGAGCGACCGCTTCTGATGGAGTCAGGACGGTGACAGCTCTTCTGGGGACGGAGTAAGCCTTATCGGTCAGTGGGAGGGAGGGGCAGCTGGGAGGCGGGAGCGGGGTGGAGAGGACGGGCTCCGAGGCACAACAAACAAAATGGCAGCAAAGCAAAGCCGAGAAAGGCTGGGGCACAGAGTGAGATAACGCACCAGCAACAATCAGGCACTGAGAATATTTAGTAATAAGCAATGCGAGCGCCACGGGACCAGCTGAGCAAACGAGCAAATGCACAAATTACCAACACAGCGCAAAGAAGTCTAGGCAGCACAAAAAGCACTAAAGCGCTATGAAAATCAGGCGGCACAAATGGGCAATAGAGGGCTATGAGCGCTATGAGATCCTAGCAGGCACCAATTATTTAAAAGGGCACAAAGCAATGCGAGCGAAGGCACAACGATACTCCAAGGAGACCAGGGAGACCAGGGAGCGTGGGAGCGACCGCTTCTGATGCAGTCAAGATGGTCACAGCTCTTCTGGGGGCGGATTAAGCCTTATCGGTCAGTGGGAGGGAGGAGCAGCTGGGAGGCGGGAGCGGGGTGGAGAGGACGGGCTCCGAGGCACAACAAACAAAATGTCAGCAAAGCAAAGCCGAGTAAGGCTGGGGCATAGAGTGAGATAACGCATCGGCAACAATCAGGCACTGAGAATATTTAGTAATAAGCAATGCGAGCGCCACGGGACCAGCTGAGCAAACGAGCAAATGCACAAATTACCAACACAGCGCAAAGAAGTCTAGGCAGCACAAAAAGCACTAAAGCGCTATGAAAATCAGGCAGCACAAATGGGCAATAGAGCGCTATGAGCGCTATGAGATCCTAGCAGGCACCAATTATTTAAAAGGGCACAATACAATGCGAGCAAAGGCCCAACGATACCCCAAGGAGACCAGGGAGACCAGGGAGCGACCGCTTCTGATGGAGTCAGGACGGTAGCTAGAACAACGTGGCCTCAGTTCCCGGAGGTACCTCCGCTGACCCACACCCTCGAAATCCTATTATTGTGTGGTAGAGGAAGGAGGCTGGTCTCCTTCTTATACTCAGCCATGCAACAGGACTCGACCCCACCGACAGCCCCGTCCTGGGCGGCAGACTTAGGGTTGACACTGAAGCCGGGACAGCGTAAGCGAATTGGCCTCCAGACCCGGAAAGTCTCGTGTAATGCATGATTCAAGTTGATCCACTTTAACTTTGTCCACCGCACTTACATGACCCCGGTCTCTCTGAATCGCATTTATGCGGATAGACGACACAATTGGCCTAGGTGTGGAGCAGAGAGAGCAGGGTTCTTTCATCTAGCCTGGGAGTGCCCACTGGTCGGTAGCTTTTGGAGGAAGATCGTGGACCATTTTGGTCGTGCTACAAAACTCCAGATTGCTCTGGATCCACTCCATTGTCTCTTGGCACTGGTACCCAAGCCCAAAAAGAGGAACCTGTCCTACAAGTTTCTACAATTATTACTGGTGTTGGCAAGACAGCGAGTGGCTATAACCTGGATGGGGCAGAGGGCTCCTGAGATATCCCTCTGGCTTAGGGATGCTAGAGAGGGGTCCCTGGCTGAGTAGACACATATGCAGCGCACACGCCGTGATGGAAAACTTCAAGATGATCTGCTCGCCTGGAGGATGAGGTGTGCGGAGGGGTTGACGGATAATGACTCGGACGCCACCAGTGCCGAATTGTTCAACCCTAGGGGGTCTGATTACGAGGATAATGGGGTAGGAGACGGGTGGGGGGGCCCTGGTTTGGAGTAATGCCCTGCTAGACACGCGCTAATGTTCCCTGTTGTATATATCTGTGATTTGCTTTGATTCCCATAGGTCTACATCTGGATGGTTTGCCTGCACCTTTCGGGCCTCACAGGGATAACCTGACTTTTCCGCACATTTTATTACTGGTGCCACGCACGGGGGGTTTGTTGGGTTTTGTTTTAGGTTAAGGCTATGTTATACTGCGAAGAGTATTTACCCAGTGGGAGAGGAGTGAGACTGCATGGAAGGCATGAGAGAGAGTAAATAAATATAAGAATCAACGGATACAGTGATGTATACATATTGTTCATGTACGGCTATGATTCCTTGAGACATGCACTGACTCTATGCCGCCCAACCTCTGGGATGTGGGCCCATATGGCTGTGTTTTACTCTGAATATTGCATGTAACAACTCTTTCGCCCTCAGTCTATCTGAGAGGCGACGAGGACCTGTGCCTTCTATGTTTCCGAAATAAAAATATAAAAAAATATATATATATTTCACTTCTGTTCTTGGATTTTCGTCAAATAAAATACACTGAACATAATCTTCACAAAAATTATTTACAAAAGTTTAAGCTATTGCCATTATAAATTAAAATCACTTTTATTTAAGTATTAATTATTTAAAAAAATTAAAAACCATTGTAATTTGTAATATCAATAAAGCTAAGTCACGTAAATACAAAACATGTTGCATTACAAATGCTATAGGTGTCACATTTGCGAAAGTTATAACTATTGGCATTGTAAATGACAAAGCTATTAATTGAGCTATTTTCAAAACCAACACATAAATAAAAAAAATTGTCATTTACAAGACCAATACCTCAAACTTTCCTAATGTGAGACCTATTGCATTGCAAATGCTTGTTTTTATATCCGGAAGCTTGTTTCCTTCCCAGTATAAGAATTGGCTTGGTAGTTTGGTCTTCCATGTTCCCATGATGCACTGGGCCAGGGACAGACTAATTTGCATATAGCCAGGTTCTGAGCTGGGATGGTGCAGTGAGCTATAAAACGGTGATGGATCAAGCCCTGATCTGTTGACTGGGTATGAATGTTCTGTTTAATTCAGATACTCTGTCCATCACCACCCCCTTTTCTGAATCGTTTTGTCCACCATAAGCGTGGAAGGGTATACTCAGATGTGAGTCCCTTGCTCATCGCACCATCAGGATTCAAGCAAGCCGGGCCGAAGACGGCTGTAATGCCAGAAACCGGTCCCCGGAAGCTTGTTTCCTTCCCAGTATAAGAATTGGCTTGGTAGTTTGGTCTGCCCTGTTCCCATGATGCACTGGGCCAGGGACAGACTAATTTGCATATAGCCAGGTTCTGAGCTGGGATGGTGCAGTGAGCTAAAAAACGGTGATGGATCAAGCCCTGATCTGTTGACTGGGTATGAGTGTTCTGTTTAATTCAGATACTCTGTCCATTACCACCCCCTTTTCTGAATCGTTTTGTCCACCATAAGCGTGGAAGGGTATACTCAGATGTGAGTCCCTTGCTCATTGCACCATCAGGATTCAAGCAAGCCGGGCCGAAGACGGCTGTAATGCCAGAAACCGGTCCCCGGAAGCTTGTTTCCTTCCCAGTATAAGAATTGGCTTGGTAGTTTGGTCTGCCCTGTTCCCATGATGCACTGGGCCAGGGACAGACTAATTTGCATATAGCCAGGTTCTGAGCTGGGATGGTGCAGTGAGCTAAAAAAACGGTGATGGATCAAGCCCTAATCTGTTGACTGGGTATGAGTGTTCTGTTTAATTCAGATACTCTGTCCATCACCACCCCCTTTTCTGAATCGTTTTGTCCACCATAAGCGTGGAAGGGTATACTCAGATGTGAGTCCCTTGCTCATTGCACCATCAGGATTCAAGCAAGCCGGGCCGAAGACGGCTGTGATGCCAGAAACCGGTCCCCGGAAGCTTGTTTTTTCTTCCCAGTATAAGAATTGGCTTGGTAGTTTGGTCTGCCCTGTTCCCATGATGCACTGGGCCAGGGACAGACTAATTTGCATATAGCCAGGTTCTGAGCTGGGATGGTGCAGTGAGCTAAAAAACGGTGATGGATCAAGCCCTGATCTGTTGACTGGGTATGAGTGTTCTGTTTAATTCAGATACTCTGTCCATCACCACCCCCTTTTCTGAATCGTTTTGTCCACCATAAGCGTGGAAGGGTATACTCAGATGTGAGTCCCTTGCTCATTGCACCATCAGGATTCAAGCAAGCCGGGCCGAAGACGGCTGTAATGCCAGAAACCGGTCCCCGGAAGCTTGTTTCCTTCCCAGTATAAGAATTGGCTTGGTAGTTTGGTCTGCCCTGTTCCCATGATGCACTGGGCCAGGGACAGACTAATTTGCATATAGCCAGGTTCTGAGCTGGGATGGTGCAGTGAGTTAAAAAACGGTGATGGATCAAGCCCTGATCTGTTGACTGGGTATGAGTGTTCTGTTTAATTCAGCTACTCTGTCCATCACCACCCCCTTTTCTGAATCGTTTTGTCCACCATAAGCGTGGAAGGGTATACTCAGATGTGAGTCCCTTGCTCATTGCACCATCAGGATTCAAGCAAGCCGGGCCGAAGACGGCTATAATGCCAGAAACCGGTCCCCGGAAGCTTGTTTCCTTCCCAGTATAAGAATTGGCTTGGTAGTTTGGTCTGCCCTGTTCCCATGATGCACTGGGCCAGGGACAGACTAATTTGCATATAGCCAGGTTCTGAGCTGGGATGGTGCAGTGAGCTAAAAAACGGTGATGGATCAAGCCCTGATCTGTTGACTGGGTATGAGTGTTCTGTTTAATTCAGATACTCTGTCCATCACCACCCCCTTTTCTGAATCGCTTTGTCCACCATAAGCGTGGAAGGGTATACTCAGATGTGAGTCCCTTGCTCATTGCACCATCAGGATTCAAGCAAGCCGGGCCGAAGACGGCTGTAATAACAGAAACCGGTCCCCGGAAGCTTGTTTCCTTCCCAGTGTAAGAATTGGCTTGGTAGTTTGGTCTGCCCTGTTCCCATGATGCACTGGGCCAGGGACAGACTAATTTGCATATAGCCATGTTCTGAGCTGGGATGGTGCAGTGAGCTAAAAAACGGTGATGGATCAAGCCCTGATCTGTTGACTGATTATGAGTGTTCTGTTTAATTCAGATACTCTGTCCATCACCACCTCCTTTTCTGAATCGTTTTGTCCACCATAAGCGTGGAAGGGTATACTCAGATGTGAGTCCCTTGCTCATTGCACCATCAGGATTCAAGCAAGCCGGGCCGAAGACGGCTGTAATGCCAGAAACCGGTCCCCGGAAGCTTGTTTCCTTCCCAGTATAAGAATTGACTTGGTAGTTTGGTCTGCCCTGTTCCCATGATGCACTGGGCCAGGGACAGACTATTTGCATATAGCCAGGTTCTGAGCTGGGATGGTGCAGTGAGCTAAAAAACGGTGATGGATCAAGCCCTGATCTGTTGACTGGGTATGAGTGTTCTGTTTAATTCAGATACTCTGTCCATCACCACCCCCTTTTCTGAATCGTTTTGTCCACCATAAGCGTGGAAGGGTATACTCAGATGTGAGTCCCTTGCTCATAGCACCATCAGGATTCAAGCAAGCCGGGCCGAAGACGGCTGTAATGCCAGAAAGCGGTCCCCGGAAGCTTGTTTCCTTCCCAGTATAAGAATTGGCTTGGTAGTTTGGTCTGCCCTGTTCCCATGATGCACTGGGCCAGGGACAGACTAATTTGCAGATAGCCAGGTTCTGAGCTGGGATGGTGCAGTGAGCTAAAAAACGGTGATGGATCAAGCCCTGATCTGTTGACTGGGTATGAGTGTTCTGTTTAATTCAGATACTCTGTCCATCTCCACCCCCTTTTCTGAATTGTTAATATATTTGTCAGTGCTTCCTGTTGAGGTTTAATTTTCGTGACAGGCGCCTCATTGCCTACTTGTAACTATTCTCTGACCCTGCTTCAAGGGTCAGAGCAGGGTCAGAGAATAGTTGCAAGTAGGCAACGAGGCGCCAGGAAGCACTTACAGGAGTACAGCAGCAGGTGCCCAAGTTGAAGTTAATTTCTTTGTAACCCTTTTGTAAAAGGTTACAAAAAATTAGCTTCAACTTTTGCACCTGCTGCTGTAACCCTGTAAGTGCTTGGCTTAAAATTCATCCCCGCTGATTTGTGGATTTTACCGCAATTTTGCGAGATTCGCGGATCGCGAAATCACGGAAAATCCATAAATTCCGCAAGCGGAATGAATTTTCAGGCCATGCTTAATATGGGTGAAATTTGCAAATTTGCTTTCCACAAATTCACGGGAAATCGAATTCACAATCCGCAAAATGCGCGAATTTGTGCGAATTTGCGGATTTTTTTGCGTGTTCGAGGGTTTTTTTGCGTGTTCGCTGGTTTTTTTGCGTGTTCGCGGGACGCGTGCTTGGTGAAGTTACCCATGCGGTCGTGTATGGGCACAGCACCCTCTGGTTCACCACTGCCACCCGCTGGTTCATCACTGCCACCCTCTATTTCACCACTGCCACCCTCTGGTTCACCCCTGCCACCTCTGGTTCACCACTGCCACCCTCTGGTTCACCACTGCCATCCTCTGGTTCAGCACTGCCACTCTCTGGTTCACCCCTGCCACCTTTTGGTTCAGCACTGTCACCCTCTGGTTCACCACTGCCACCCTCTGGTTCATGACTGCCTCCCTCTGGTTCATCACAGCACCTCTGGTTCACCACTGCCACCCTCTGGTTAACCACTCTCACCTTCCGGTTCAGCACTGCCACCCTCTGGTTCACCACTGCCACCCTCTGGTTCACCCCTGCCACCCTCTGGTTCACCACTGCCACCCTCTGGTTCATCACAGCACCCTCTGGTTCACCCCTGCCACCCTCTGGTACAGCACTGTCACCCTCTGGTTCACCACTGCCACCCTCTGGTTCACAACTGCCACCCTCTGGTTCATCACAGCGCCTCTGGTTCACCCCTGCCACCCTCTGGTACAGCACTGTCACCCTGTGGTTCACAACTGCCACACTCTCGTTCACGACTGCCACCCTCTGGTTCATCACAGCACCTCTGGTTCACCACTGCCAACCTCTGGTTACCCACTGTCACCCTCTGGTTCAGCTTTCTCACCCTCTGGTTCACCAGTTCAACCCTGTGGTTCACCCCTGCCACCCTCTGGTTCACCACTGCCACCCTCTGGTTCATCACAGCACCCTCCGATTCACCCCTGCCACCATCTGGTACAGCACTGTCACCCTCTGGTTCACCACTGACACCCTCTGGTTCATGACTGACACCCTCTGGTTCACCACTGCCACCCTCTGGTTAACCACTATCACACTCTGGTTCATCACTGCCACCCTCTGTTTCACCACTGCGACTCTCTGGTTCACCACTGCCACCCTCTGGTTCACCCATGCCACCCTCTGGTTCACCACTGCCACCCTCTGGTTCACCCCTGCCACCATCTGGTTCATCACTGCCACCCTCTGGTTCACCCCTGCCACCCTCTCGTTCAGCACTGCCACCCTCTGGTTCAGCACTGTCACACTCTGGTTCACCCTGACACCCTCTGGTTCATCACTGTCACCCTCTGATTCATCACTGCCACCCTCTGGTTCACCACTCCCACCCTCTACCCAGACCTTTTGTGACGCAGCGGCAGCACAAAAGATGCGCCATGGTGCTGGGTATTAACAACGTGACGCATCTGAGAGATGCATCACGTTATAAAGCCCTGCGCCATCAGGAGGCGTTCCGGTGCAGGGGATGGCATTCCTGCACAGGAACGCCTCCTAAAAGTGGCTGAGTGAAATCTACAAGAATTCACTCAGACACTTTTAGGCCAATGCTGCGTCAAAACCCTGCGCCTGCTTGAAGCAGGTGCAAGGCTGCAGAATTGGGGAGATAGGGCCTCCCAGAGCATTCCTGGAGCTGCGTCGCAAGCTCGACGCAGCTCCAGCAATGCGCTGCTTTTACGGCACAGATGCCTGACGCATCTGTGCCGTTTTTGCCACATGGTGCGCCGCATTGTAAATGTGGCGCACCATGGGTGGCGGAGCTGCGGCGCACAATAACTGGCGCATCCCTGGGGATGCGCCAGTTATTGTAAATCTGCCCCTATACATTTAGCCAACGAGGGAGCACTTACTGATTAGACAGTAGAAAGTACTCCAGTTGAGTAGAGGTATTGCACAAAAAGGTGGCATCTTCGTGGAAAAACACGCAGGGAGGGATTCATTCTGCTTCCTGTTAGACTCATTTTTTGTGCCCTTCTGCCCTCTGTTAGACTTGTTTTTCCCTTGTTTTTGTGCCCTTTTGCCCTCTGTTAGACTCGTTTTCCCTTGTTTTTCTGCCCTTCTGCCCCCTGTTAGACTAATTTTTTGTGCCCTTCTGCCCTCTGTTAGACTCATTTTTCCCTTGTTTTTCTGCCCCTCTGCCCTCTGTTAGACTCGTTTTTTGTGCCCTTCTGCCCTCTGTTATTCCCTTGTTTTTGTGCCCTTCTGCCCTCTGTTAGACTCGTTTTTTGTGCCCTTTTGCCCTCTGTTAGACTCGTTTTTGTGCCTTTCTGCCCCGTTAGACTAGTTTTTTGTGCCCTTCTGCCCTCTGTTAGACTCGTTTTTCCCTTGTTTTTCTGCCCTTCTGTCCTCTGTTAGACTGGTTTTTTGTGCCCTTCTGCCCTCTGTTAGACTTGTTTTTCCCTTGTTTTTCTGCCCTTCTGCCCTTTGTTAGACTGCTTTTTGTACCTTTCTGCCCTCTGCATCACCACATCATCACTCAGCGCTACCCCAGCATCACTCAGCACCACCACATTATAACTCAGCACCACCACATTATCACTCAGCACCACCACAGCACCACTCAGCGCCACCACAGCATCACTTAGCGCCACCACAGTATCACTCAGTGCCACCACATTATCACTCACTTTGCCACTGGATTCAAGCAAGCCGGGCTAAAGACGGCTGGAATGCCAGAAACCAGTCCTCGGAAGCTTGTTTCCGTTCCAGAGAAGACATGGCTTGGCATTTCGAGCTGGACTATTCCCATTAGGCACAGGGTCAGACTGATTTGCATATAGCCATGTCTGAACTGGGATGGCAGAGTGGGCTAAAGAACGGTGATGGATTAAACCCAGATCTTTTGACTGGGTGTGAGTGTTTGATTGATTCAGATGCTCCGTCCATCACCACCCCCTTTTGTACCGCTTTTGGCCACCATAAGCGTGGCAGGGTATGCTCAGACATGAGTCCCTTGCTCACTTTGCCACTGGATTCAAGCAAGCAGGGCTCAAGACGGCTGGAATGCCAGAAACCGGTCCTCGGAAGCTTGTTTCCAGTCCAGGGAAGACGTGGCTTGGAATTTTGGGCTGGACTGTTCCCCCTTTTGTACCACCACATTATCACTCAGCACCACCACAGGACCACTCAGCACCACCACAGCATCACTCAGCACCACCACAGCATCACTCAGCACATACCACAGCACAAATCAGCACCACCACAGCACCACTCAGCGCCACCACCGCATCACTCAGCACCACCACAGCATCACTCAGCACCACCACATTACCACTCAGCATCACCACAGCACCACTCAGCACCACCACAGCACCACTCAGCTCCACCCCAGCATCAATCTGCGCAACCATTCAACAACAACTGGTTCAAATATCTTCTCTCAATGTTTCAAACTTTATTACAAATGTCACAAAAATATGTTAATATTTCACTTCTGTTCTTGGATTTTCTTCACAATAAAATACACTGAACATAATATTCACAAAAGTTATTTACAAAAGTTTAAGCTATTGCTATTATAAATTAAAATCACTTTTATTTAAGTATTAATTATTTAAAAAAATTAAAAGCCACTGTAATTTGTAATATCAATACAGCTAAGTCACGTGAATACAAAACATGTTGCATTACAAATGCTATAGGTGTCACATTTGGGAAAGTTATAACTATTGGCATTGTAAATGACAAAGCTATTAATTTAGCTATTTTCAAAACCAACACATAAATTTAAAAAACTGTCATTTACAAGACCAATAGCTCAAACTTTCCTACTGCGAGACCTATTGCATTGCAAATGCTTGTTTTTATATCTGTCAGTGCTTCCTGTTGAGGTTTAATTTCCGTGACAGGCGCCTCATTGCCTACTTGTAACTATTCTCTGACCATGCTTCAAGGGTCAGAGCAGGGTCAGAGAATAGTTGCAAGTAGGCAACGAAGCGCCAGGAAGCACTTACAGGCTTACAGCAGCAGGTACCCAAGTTGAAGTTAATTTCTTTGTAACCCTTTTGTAAAAGGTTACAAAAAATTAGCTTCAACTTTTGCACCTGCTGCTGTAACTTTGTAAGTGCTTGGCTGAAAATTCGTCCCCGCTGATTAGGAGATTTTACTGCGATTTCGCGAGATTCCCGGATCACGAAATCGCGGAAAATCCACAAATTACGCGAGCGGAATGGGTTTTCAGCCCATGCTTAATATGGGTGAAATTTGCGAATTTGCGTTCTGTGGATTCGCGCTGAATCGAATTCGCAAAATCCGTAAATTCGTGCGAATTTGCGGATTTTTTTTGCATAATCGCAGGGTTTTTTGCGTGTTCGCGGGGTTTTTTGTGTGTTCGCGGGCCGCTTGCATGGTCTAGTTACCCATGCGGTCGTGTATGGGCACAGCACCCTCTGGTTCACCATTGCCACCCTCTGGTTCACCCCTGCCACCCTCTGGTTCACCCCTGCCACCCTCTGGTTCACCACTGACACCCTCTGGTTCACCACTGCCACCCTCTGGTTCAGCACTGCCACTCTCTGGTTCACCCCTGCCACCTTTTGGTTCACCACTGCCACCCTCTGGTTCATGACTGCCACCCTCTGGTTCATCACAGCACCTCTAGTTCACCACTGCCACCCTCTGGGTAACCACTGTCACCCTCTGGTTTAGCACTGCCACCCTCTGGTTCACCACTGCCACCCTCTGGTTCACCGCTGCCACCCCCTGGTTCACCACTGCCACCCTCTGGTTCATCACAGCACCCTCCGGTTCACCACTGCCACCCTCTGGTACAGCACTGTCACACTCTGGTTCACCACTGCCTCCCTCTGGTTTGCGACTGCCACACTCTGGTTCATCACAGCACCTCTGGTTCACCCCTGCCACCCTCTGGTACAGCACTCTCACCCTCTGGTTCACCACTGCCACCCTCTGGTTCACGACTGCCACCCTCTGGTTCATCACAGCACCTCTGGTTCACCACTGCCACCCTCTGGTTCATGACTGCCACCCTCTGGTTCACCCCTGCCACCCTCTGGTTCACCAGTGCCACCCTCTGGTTCATCACAGCACTCTCTGGTTCAACCCTGCCTTCATCTGGTACAGCACTGTAACCCTCTGGTTTACCACTGCCACCCTCTGGTTTATGACTGCCACCCTCTGGTTCATCACAGCGCCTCTAGTTCACCACTGCCACCCTCTGGTTAACCACTGTCACCCTCTGGTTCGGCACTGCCACCCTCTGGTTCAACACTGCGACTCTGGTTCACCACTGCCACCCTCTGGTTCACCCATGCCACCCTCTGGTTCACCACTGCCACCCTCTGGTTCACCCCTGCCACCATCTGGTTCATCACTGCCACCCTCTGGTTCACCCCTGCCACCCTCAGGTTCAGCACTGCCACCCTCTGGTTCAGCACTGTCCCCCTCTGGTTCACCCTGCCACCCTCTGGTTCATCACTGTCACCCTCTGGTTCATCACTGCCACCCTCTGGTTCACCACTCCCACCCTCTACCAAGACCATTTGTGACGCAGCGGCAGCACGAAGATGCGCCATGGTGCTGGGTATTAACAACGTGACGCATCTGAGAGATGCGTCACGTTGTAAAGCCCTGCGCCATCAGGAGGCGTCCCGGCACAGGAGGTCGTTCCTGCGCAGGAACGCCTCCTAAAAGTGGCTGAGTGAAATCTACAAGAATTCAATGAGTCACTTTTAGGCCAATGCTGCGTCAAAACCCTGCGCCTGCTTGAAGCAGGTGCAAGGCTTGATGCAGCATTGGGGAGATAAGCCCCCCAGAGCATTGCTGGAGCTGCGTCGCAAGCTCGACGCAGCTCCAGCAAAGCGCTGCTTTTACGGCACAGATGCGTGACGCATCTATGCCATTTTTGCCACATGGTGCGCCACATTGTAAATGTGGCGCACCATGGGTGGCGGAGCTGCGGCGCACAATAACTGGTGCATCCCTGGGAATGCGCCAGTTATTGTAAATCTGCCCCTATACATTTAGCCAACGAGGGAGCACTTACTGATTAGACAGTACAAAGTACTCCAGTTGAGTAGAGGTATTGCACAAAAAGGTGGCACCTTCGTGGACAAACACGCAGGGCGGGATTCATTCTGCCCTCTGTTAGACTCGTTTTTTGTGCCCTTCTGCCCTCTGTTATTCCCTTGTTTTTGTGCCATTCTGCCCTCTGTTAGACTCGTTTTTTGTGCCCTTCTGCCCTCTGTTAGACTCATTTTTGTGCCTTTCTGCCCCGTTAGATAAGTTTTTTGTGCCCTTCTGCCCTCTGTTAGACTAGTTTTTCCCTTGTTTTTCTGCCCTTCTGTCCTCTGTTAGACTGTTTTTTCTGCCCTTCTGCCCTTTGTTAGACTGCTTTTTGTGCCTTTCTGCCCTCTGCATCACCACATCATCACTCAGCGCTACCCCAGCATCACTCAGCACCACCACATTATCACTCAGCACCACCACATTATCACTCAGCACCACCACAGCACCACTCAGAGCCACCACAGCATCACTCAGCGCCACCACAGCATCACTCAGTGCCACCACATTATCACTCAGCACCACCACAGCAGCACTCAGCACCACCACAGTATCACTCAGCACTACCACAGCATCACTCAGCACCACCACAGCACCAATCAGCACCACCACAGTTCCACTCAGTGCCCCCACACCATCACTCAGCACCACCACAGCATCACTCAGCACCACCACATTATCACTCAGCACCACCACAGCACCACTCAGCACCACCACAGCATCACTCAGCACCACCACATTATCACTCAGCATCACCACAGCACCACTCAGCCCCACCACAGCATCACTTAGCACCATCACAGCATCACTCAGCACCACCACAGCACCACTCAGCACCACCTCAGCATCACTCAGCACCATCCCAGTATCACTCAGCACCACCACAGCACCACTCAGCATCACCACAGCACCACTCAGCACCACCACAGCACCACTCAGCGCCACCCCAGCATCAATATGCGCAACCATTCAACACCAACTTGTTCAAATATGTTCTCTCAATGTTTCAAACTTTATTACAAATGTCACAAAAAGATGTTAATATTTCACTTCTGTTCTTGGATTTTCGTCACAATAAAATACAACGAACATAATCTTCACAAAAGTTATTTACAAAAGTTTAAGCTATTGCCATTATAAATTAAAAACACTTTTGTTTAAGTATTAATTATTTTAAAAAATTAAAAGCCATGTAATTTGTAATATCAATACAGCTAAGTCACCTAAATACAAAACATGTTGCATTACAAATGCAATAGGTGTCACATTTGCGAAAGTTATCACTATTGGCATTGTAAATGACAAAGCTATTAATTTAGCTATTTTCAAAACCAACACATAAATAAAAAAAATTGTCATTTACAAGACCAATAGCTCAAACTTTCCTAATGCAAGTTCTATTGCATTGCAAATGCTTGTTTTTATATCTGTCAGTGCTTCCTGTTGAGGTTTAACTTACGTGACAGGCGCCTCATTGCCTACTTGTAACTATTCTCTGACCCTGATTCAAGGGTCAGAGCAGGGTCAGAGAATAGTTGTAAGTAGGCAAAGAGGCGCCAGGAAGCACTTACAGGCTTACAGCAGCAGGTGCCCAAGTTCAAGTTAATTTCTTTGTAACCCTTTTGTAAAAGGTTACAAAAAATTAGCTTCAACTTTTGCACCTGCTGCTGTAACCCTGTAAGTTCTTGGCTGAAAATTCGTTCTGGCTGATTCGCGGATTTTACTGCGATTTCGCGAGATTCGCGGATCGCGAAATCGCGGAAAATCCGCAAATTCCACGAGCGGAACACATTTTCAGCCCAGGCTTAGTTTTTATCTGCATTGGTGGCAGCAGTGATTTGTTCCACTGGTGTGCTGGAGCTTACAATAAAGTTGAGATAGGCTTCAGGTGGCTTGGATGTTGAACTGTGATGATGTAGTGGCACACTTAAAAGGTAATCTGCTGGGTATTGATCCTTCCCTGGCTTGTGCTCAATCTCAGTCATACTCTTGCAGTTTCAACCCCCCACCTCCCAAAGCAAGGGAGCATCTTAGCCTTCGGGTTTCCAAAAAATGTAAGCAATGGCTGGTGATCTGTAATGACAGTGAATTGTTTTCGATAGAGTACTACATGAAAATGTTTGCAGGCCCACACCATGGCCAGACTCTTCTTCTCCAGCTGAAAGTAGGCATGTTCTGTTTTAGATAGGTTCAACTGGCATAAGCCACAAAGTGTCTCTGAGTATTCCGATGTCCATTGTGTTGAGCAAAGATTGCCCCTAGCCGTACTGGGCTTGCTCCAACTGTTATTTCCGTATGTAACTTGGGGTCAAAGTAGGCAATTTCAGTTGCATTCTCAATTGCATGTTCAGCACGGCCACTCTCTGGTTCACCCCTGCCACCTTTTGGTTCACCACTGCCACCCTCTGGTTCATGACTGCCACCCTCTGGTTCATCACAGCACCTCTAGTTCACCACTGCCACCCTCTGGTTAACCACTGTCACCCTCTGGTTTAGCACTGCCACCCTCTGGTTCACCACTGCCACCCTCTGGTTCACCGCTGCCACCCCCTGGTTCACCACTGCCACCCTCTGGTTCATCACAGCACCCTCTGGTTCACCACTGCCACCCTCTGGTACAGCACTGTCACACTCTGGTTCACCACTGCCTCCCTCTGGTTTACGACTGCCACACTCTGGTTCATCACAGCACCTCTGGTTCACCCCTGCCACCCTCAGGTACAGCAATCTCACCCTCTGGTTCACCACTGCCACCCTCTGGTTCACGACTGCCACCCTCTGGTTCATCACAGCACCTCTGGTTCACCACTGCCACCCTCTGGTTCATGACTGCCACCCTCTGGTTCACCCCTGCCACCCTCTGGTTCACCAGTGCCACCCTCTGGTTCATCACAGCACTCTCTGGTTCAACCCTGCCTTCATCTGGTACAGCACTGTAACCCTCTGGTTTACCACTGCCACCCTCTGGTTTATGACTGCCACCCTCTGGTTCATCACAGCGCCTCTAGTTCACCACTGCCACCCTCTGGTTAACCACTGTCACCCTCTGGTTCGGCACTGCCACCCTCTGGTTCAACACTGCGACTCTGGTTCACCACTGCCACCCTCTGGTTCACCCATGCCACCCTCTGGTTCACCACTGCCACCCTCTGGTTCACCCCTGCCACCATCTGGTTCATCACTGCCACCCTCTGGTTCACCCCTGCCACCCTCAGGTTCAGCACTGCCACCCTCTGGTTCAGCACTGTCCCCCTCTGGTTCACCATGCCACCCTCTGGTTCATCACTGTCACCCTCTGGTTCATCACTGCCACCCTCTGGTTCACCACTCCCACCCTCTACCAAGACCTTTTGTGACGCAGCGGCAGCACGAAGATGCGCCATGGTGCTGGGTATTAACAACGTGACGCATCTGAGAGATGCGTCACGTTGTAAAGCCCTGCGCCATCAGGAGGCGTCCCGGCACAGGAGGTCGTTCCTGCACAGGAACGCCTCCTAAAAGTGGCTGAGTGAAATCTACAAGAATTCACTGAGTCACTTTTAGGCCAATGCTGCGTCAAAACCCTGCGCCTGCTTGAAGCAGGTGCAAGGCTTGATGCAGCATTGGGGAGATAAGCCCCCCAGAGCATTGCTGGAAAAAAATGTAAGCAATGGCTGGTGATCTGTAATGACAGTGAATTGTTTTCGATGGAGTAATACATGAAAATGTTTGCAGGCCCACACCATGGCCAGACTCTTCTTCTCCAGCTGAAAGTAGGCATGTTCTGTTTTAGATAGGTTCAACTGGCATAAGCCACAAAGTGTCTCTGAGTATTCCGATGTCCATTGTGTTGAGCAAAGATTGCCCCTAGCCGTACTGGGCTTGCTCCAACTGTTATTTCCGTATGTAACTTGGGGTCAAAGTAGGCAATTTCAGTTGCATTCTCAATTGCATGTTTAAAGTCTTTGAAACTCTGGTCACATTCTGGATACTAGTGAAATGTTACATTCCCTTTTGCCAAGTCTCTCAATGGGGTATTCACTGTAGAACATTGGGAATATATCTTGAGCTATAATTACCCATTCCTAGAAAGAATCGCATCTTGGTAACATCTTGGAGGGGGCAAGTGAATGACAATGCTTTCATCTTGTCTGGAATCATTCCCCCATCAGAGAATATGTGTCCAAAAAGTGTGAGTTTGGTTTCGTGAAACTCACAATTCACAGCATTCAGAGTTAGACCTTCATAGGCAAGTAACAGGCACACTCGGTTAAGGGCTTTATTGTGTTCTTCTTGTGTTCTCCCAAAAAACAGTATGTCATTACTGTAATTGAAAGCATGAGTAACAGGTTGGATTACTCAGCACAAAACACCCTGAAATATCTCTGCAGCCAAGGATACTCCAAAACGTAGTCTTTTATTTTTTAACAAACCACCATGACTCAAAAATGTAGTAATGTACCTGCAGTTTTCCTCCAGTTCGAGTTGATGGTATCCTTTGTTCAGGTCAAGATGGGAAAACACTTTGGCTCTATTCAATTGCATGAACATGTTGATGTATGTCAATGTATGGCCCCGGGTGTCTCTCCCTCTTAAAGGCCTTGTTTACCTGGTGCATATCAACACAAATACGCACTGCTCCGTTACTGTCCTTTTATTGGTACTGCTTCTATGGGCGAAACCCATGGCATGGTGCCTGTGGAACATTCAATGATGTTAAGCTTTAAAAGCCCTTCCAACTCTTTCTCTACAGCCTTTTGTAGATTAAAAACAACTATACTGTGTTGCTTAGCCACAGGGCGAATGTGTTTATTAATGTGAAGCTGTACTTTCATTTTCTTGAGTTTTCCCAGGCCATGAAACGGCAATGGGAGCCGGCTCATAATCTAAGACTGAGCACAGAGTTTGAAGTTGAGGGATATCAACCCCATGCCAGCAACAGTGGGAAACCTGAGCAAACAGGCACTCAACGAAGTCCATTGTAGAACATGAATGGTGGTTCACACCAATGTCTTTTTGTATCTCATTGTCACTGTGAACGATCCTTGGCTTTGTAGTGGCTCAGAAGCATCCCAAGTATATACCTTTGTGCCTGATGAAGTGAGGTGAAGCACAGTGGATAGACTGTTACATGTTTTCAGTGGAATAATATGTACTAGTGCACCACTGTCTATGATGAACGTTATGGGGTGATTGTTCACTTTCGATGTGGTTTTGGGACAGCGCCCAAATGACGTTTGTGGCTTTATTAAAAATGCCGTCATTGAGCTGTGGTTTACTTTACAGGCAGCTAACCCAACATGCTTACTCCATTCTTCAGTAAATATCATCAGCGCACACCCATCTTCGTTGCTGATTCTTGATAGTGACATTGAAGAGCCTTTTTACAATGAGCTTCATGAATATTGATCTTGCCTGGTTTCTAGTTGTCATAGCTGATGTTTTTTAGTTTTGTGGATGTGGTGAGAGTGCTTCTAGAACATTCAAGTGTCCATATTTTCCTCCTATCGTGATGCAAATTATTATTTTTTCTACAATCTTTGCATACCTGTCTGATGGCTGGACATTTCACCTTCATTGGGAAATGAAAATCCACATTGAAAACATTGCTTTGATTTCTTCACAAACGTCGACTTACAGGCATCTTGCTTTTGCTTGCTTTTCACAGCCAAGGCCGATTTATTATGGGCTGTCCCTGATTATATTTCAGCAGCTTCTCAGTCTGCTTTTTCTTCTGCTCTTGCAGCCACCAGCATTTTCTCTAAGCTGTGGGTTTCTTTCAACATGCACTTTCTAAACAATTCTGAAAGGCCGCCATCAATGACTCTGAGGTATATGGCTTCCTCGTTGGTGAAATCAGATAATTTGCGATGTTTAATAGAGTGTATCAAGTCTTTCAACAAATGTAATCATTGTTTCACCAACCAGGTATTGTGCTTGATTGAAGATGTACCTTTCATAGTCGACGTTCGGCATTCGGTTGAACTTGGCCTCCAACGCTTCTGTTGGGATTCTGCACCAGTCTGTGTAACTTTATTTAGCACTTCTTTCTCTCTAACGCCTGCAAGGTTTTTAAAGATCTTCTTTTAAACATAACAGGTGCATTTGTAAAGCACACGATTACATGTAGGTGTCTTGGCGCTGAATAACAGATGTTTATTGTTACCCAACTCAATGGTACTCATTTTATTGACCTCGGATGGATGAAAAGCTGAGTGGAACCGCCGGGATTTGAAGCTGTGACCATGAAGTCGAACACAGGCCCCTGCAATGGACACATTAGTCCACTGAGCCATCAGACCCGGCTTCATCTTCTTCTTCTAGTGCATCTATGAAGTCATTGAATATTTAGATCCAAGCAGCCCAACTGGCACCAATGTTCTGCTTCTTAGAAGCGTTGAAGGTGGCTATGGCTTGGGGGATACAGTTGCACTATATTTTGCATTCTCTTTTTCTGCCATTGAGAGCACATGCTGTTCGGACAGCTTTCAATCTACCATTCCACTCCTGCAACTTCTACAAGTGCAACCATTGTGCTTGATCTTGGGTCACCACGCGCAATCCGAGGCCGTAGAATGCTTCACTTGTCTTTGGCTATGAGTAAATTCTGTTTCTCATACCTGATTGTCGCTGCCATTATATTTCTGCTTTGTTTGAGTAATTGCTCCATCTTTGGGGTGTTGGGCAGTGTTTCCATCGACCGCTTTACCAGCGATTTTGGTGGGCGCTTTGAATGTGCTCCTCTGTATGGCCTTCACTTTCTTCTTTGACCATGTATGGGCTAGAGAAGGATTTTGACTTCACATGTACCAACTGCAGGCTGATTCAGATTGATTTGAGGCACACGTGGCACACACAAGTAGTTTACTGTACCGTTGCAAACTCTCAGGGAGAGCAGCCTTGTTTTCTTTGGGGCATGTATCCCTTACTGGTTGCCAGATCTAGCGTCTTCCCTGGAGTTAACGAATGAAATATGCAACAAGGGAGATGCAATCAAATGCTTCTTTTTTCCTCAGGTTACACACACTGCACATTATCTCATACTCAATATTAACCACACCCTAACACATCCCGTCATATGGCATAGTTCCTCTTCAGAGTCTGCCCCAGAACCACAAGGGTCCTAGTGTGTATAACAATAATATGCCATGATTACAAATTTCATACAGGAGAAACTGGTCCTGTAGGACTGAGCTTTGAAGTTACAATGCAACCCCAAGTAGGCTAAAACATTTGAGGAGATGTTTTGGAGGCAGTTACTCTACAGTTCTTGATATTGCCAGAAACAGAACAAAAACTTACCAGGAGCAGGAAGAAGAGTTTGATAAATCTGGCGCCATTACATCATTTCATGTAATTACACTTGCCACCTGTTATTAAAATCAAAAGCCAAACAATCAGAATAAAAGCGTAAACAGTTCTGAACTTTCTATCCATCTGCAATTGTCCATCAGTTGGATATTTGCATCCGCACTTGTGCAACATTTCCTGCCACTGGTGCATTGGTTGATTGGTGTAAAATTGCGTTAGCAATTGAGAAAAATGTCCATCCACTGATAAGTCGAAAGGTGAACTTGGAAAATTGAAGGTTATTCCGTTAAAAAAACGTCTTTACAGTATGCAGACAACGCCAGCCTTATCGAACTATTCTAACTTGGCTGTATGAATGAAGACGTTTTTGCAAAAGCAAGGAGCTGCATAATTTCTCTGTATTTTGTCGAAACAAAAGGGAACATAACAGATGAAACCTGTTCTCTTTGCACCACAAATGGTTCCTTGTTTGCCTTTGTGTCCTGTTTCCCTATTTTAGCCACATATGAAAAGGGAAATTGCGAGACTCTGTACCTGAATTTAATTTGAGGTAACACTTACGGAAAACTGTGTTTGACAGATGTCCAGAGTTGACCACATTAGTTTCTGTCGATCTCAAAAGTACTTGAGCCGAAAAGGATTGATTTCACTTAGGAGAAGATTTGCATGATTCTCTAGTTTATTTTCTCATTATCTGAGACATTTGCACTACTGGAAAATATTTTTTAAGCAAGGCCCGACACTTCTCTTTAACCATTGTTGTCTATTATCCCTTGAGGAGTTCATAAGGGTAGAATTGGTTGTCCATGTTCCATACAGACAGAATAGGTGTCATTTCACAAATTTTATTTTTACCTGGGCTAGTGTTTACTTCTATTTGAGCTAGTAAAAACTCGTGCAAATGAGCATAGGTAATTCACAAAAGGCACTGGTGGGTTCATCTCAATAGACATGCACCAATTAATGTGGTGGAAGACATATTTAGGTCTTTATTTAGAGCATGGCGGATGCAGGACATCTATCAAAAAGGAGCCGCTGTCTCATCCTCCCTGCTAAGAGTTCATTGAGACCGTATACACTATTAATAGGGTGGACATTAAATCCACCACTTTATGGCTGATGGACCACATCCACAAAACTCTAAGGGGCCGATTCAGAGTTTGGCAGATAGTGTTAATACCTTCGCCATGGCGGAGTACTCTACTTGTGCCATGGCCAGGGTGCTCTACCCACCAAATCTAGAGATGGGCTGCCGGTCCAGGGGATATCTCTAGCATTTACAGGAACCCCTATCACGGCAGTTCTAATAAATGCATTGAAAGTGTGCAATGTGGCTCCGTCAAAATGGCGGCACAGCACTGCACACTTTAATTTTCTTTCTATATTTCCCAAAACAAAATCCAAAAGCATGGGGGTCGGGGTTCATTGAAAGGTTTTTATTTGTATTTATTGCCACATTTTGGGTGACGGTTAGTATAAGTAAAAACTGACCATATGTCTGCTCACTCTAAATTGAGCAGGAGGGCATATGGCCAAGACGCGGACAGCCCATCTGAGGGGGTATGTAGTTGGTGGAGATGGAACAGTCCATGTCAATAAGATACTGAAGTTCTGCCCATCTGTAAATCAGGCAGCTGACTTTCAGTTTTGGGGTAGTGGGTTCTCTGTCACCTCTTTGATGGAGTACAATCCTCGCCAAACTCTAAATCAACCCCTTTATTAGGCCCTAAGGGCCTGATTTAGAGTTCAGGGGACGGGTTAATTGCCTCCGTCACCCTGACGGATTACTGTCAGCCATATTTAACCGCATGCGCCCTAGCGGTTTTCCCGCTGAACGCTGAGATTTTAAAAATCCTGTGTTACGTGACAAGGTCAACTCGTCACACGCACAGCGCAGGTAACGCCCATGACGAGCTGACCTTGTCACACGCATCAAAGGGGTTAAAGGTGATTGCCGGCCCAGAGCTCATCTTTGTACTTTAAAAAGAACTACCATCACAGTAGTTCCCGTCAATATATCAAATGCTTAGTTGTCGGCCGCTATAAGTTATGATGGCCATTCACCAAACATTTTCAATCTTTAACAAAGCAGGAATTTGTTTCTAAAAAATAAAATATAATGACCTCCACACCCTGGGGGCCTTTTCCCAGGGAGTGGGCTGTCATTGTTTCTTTTTCTGTTCCTCCCCTTCATTTGTTTCTTGGCAATGACCACTGTAAATTGGGTGGGCAGTGTAATGTCCTTCCTCAGAAGGCCCCGCTCGGCTTGTGTCAGACTATCAGAGGAAATTTTCTGTCAACTGAAAACTTAAGATATACCTGTCTCCAAATGAGGAGGGCGGGCCTAGGGTTTGGCAGACAGGGTACTCCGTCACATTTGCAACAGAGTGCCCTGCCCACCAAACTCTAAATCGGACTCTCAGTAATTCTAAAAATATTTGTATAACATTTGATAATTGAGAAAAGAAGTCAATCGAACACAATCTGTGTGCAGAAATAAAATGTGCTAAATTATTTATTATATACAATTGCTGGTAAGTTAACGTGATTATGTAACAGTGTCATTCATTATTTTGTGCGGTACATACAAAGGGCCTCATCTACAAGAAAATGATGTAGAGCTGCAAGCCATTTAGCTGCACCGTCCTGTGTCCTTTTCAAAGCACTGGGATGCGTCGCATTAACAACGATATGATGCATCCCTCTGCTTTCCCCTGCTCTGGGGCACAGTTGGCTGCGGTGCGCCAGTGCAAGCCCCATTGCGTCATTTTACAAGGGTGCCTGGCCTGTGGTGATGATTGCTTTTGTGCAGAAAGGGACAACTTCCTGCACAAAAACAATAGTTAATGGCTTTCTGTTTCCAATTCGTCTAGGTAAAGCCTATTATTTATGATTCTGAGATTCAGATAGCAGGTGTAGTGAACTTAGACACAAAGAATAGAGTTTGGGTGAGCCGGGGAATAAGCAGAAAAATAATAGGAAGAATAGGAAACTATTAATTCAATGGAATAGAATGTACTCTGTCCTACATCTCAGGGTACCGAACCTGAGCTGAGGCAGCAATCTGAGGGTGCAACTGGCAGAGATGCAATTGGATGGAAGGTGCCTACAGCTTAATGTTGTACCCTCTCATTCTCAGAACACCAGGGGGCTCCTATGTGTCTCTTAACCAGTGGCTGGGTTTCCCTATGGTCAGAGACACCTGGATTTGCCTGAACAGCTAGCAGCGGAGACATTTGTGGACACTAGATTACCTAGCCAAAGGGTTGATACTCTAAACCCTGGCCTCTCAGTGGCCACGCACAAGGGCTTTCAAGGGACATTCATCACCTTAGGGTTAACATCCAGGAGTGTTCACTGCAGTACTGAAACATAATCTGGGGGTTCGGTTGGTTTGGGATCTCAGAAGCCAGTAACTGACCTTAGAATGTCACATCGGTACAAAAAACACTGTGGCGAGGTGGAGGGTGGATGAACCTTCACTCCTAGGGGTCAGGAGCCTTGACTAAATCTTCCTCAGAGGAAGGCTTGGGACATTGTAACTGCAGGAGAGGACGGATTTTTAGGGCTGAGAAGCATGGTACTGGCATGTGTGGTTCCCTCAGGGAATCAAGACCATCTGGATTGTGTCAGAATAAGCCCAAAACACCACTTTGACGTTCCTTAGCAGCCCACAGGCTGGAAGTGAGGCCCCCCATAGGCACTAGACTTGAATATTGCATTTGAGTGAATGATCAGTGGCTTGGTCCAGCAAACTATCAACTGTCAATTTGGGCAGTTCAGATGTCATCACACCTGGCATTTGGCTTTTGATTGGCCTGATGTCAGAGCTTGCCACGGTATGTGGGCATAGCATCGACACCAGAGGCAGGGCTGTGTAGGGCCAATTAACCCAGACAGAAAGGGTGCCACTTATGAGGTACACCTCTTGGGTGGCTAGATTTTTAGTCCTCATGGATGGGTCTCAGGTGAGGGTGTGGTTTGGTGTTTAATGGTGGGAGTAGAGTCTGAGCGAGGGCTGCTGGTAGCTACAGAAAGTCAAAGTACAGACAAGTGCCTTTGCGGTTAGTGGATTATCGATGTTCTATTGCCCTTGCATGGAAACCCACAGAGGGAAAGTACCACCTCTTTTGCCAAGATGGTTTTAGACTTTCCAGCCCCTGGTGCTTCATTCTCCAAGTCTTCACTGCCAACACCAGCTCTCCTGTCTGGAGACTGCTCTGCCCCCAGCTCCATTCTTCTCTCGCTCCGTTTATGAGACAGTGTGGTCTCTTTTGCCTTCAAGCCTAAATTCTTCTCTTCGAGATACAAAGAAGCTAAATTTAATTTGAGCTTCCTGCTGTGCCTTTTCAAACCTGAAAATGTCAAATTCAGATGTCGGACAAGCTGCATCTTTCTGTAGTAGAACCTGGGATGCTACAGTTAGTGCGCTTGGTGCCGGACAAGGTTGTATTTGGTGGTTGTGTCTGAGGCAGCATAAGTACCTCATCAAGTGGTTAAGCAATGATGACATCATTGATCATGCTCTAAGGGCCATCTCGCCATGATAAACTCCAGAAGTGATCTCACAACACGGCTTAGTGATGCAGTGCCACACTTGGACAATGCAGCAGGGTTAGGTGTGCTATACTTCATGCTGGCACATCCTGGTCTCCTTTTAATTTAATGGCATGGCACTGAAGACCAAGAAATGTTACAGAGTACGAGCAGAGAGGAGACTGTCATTGGTCAAGTCACGTACCCACACCGGAGAAAACGTCACAGTCCAGGCTCTCGGTGCACGCTACAGCTTCTTGTTGTATGAAAGCCCCAGAGATTGACAGCAAGACCTTTAAAATCCTAGCCCAGCTATTTCTCTTTTTGTCACCAGCAGGTTACAGGTGACATGGTGGCTACTGTGGGGGAGAACCATGCACATATCATCCCAGCATGGGTTACTAACATGAATCGACTGTGCAACAGATTCCAAAGTCAAAATCCTAACTTAAGTCTGTCTTAAGTTTGTCTTAAGTCTGTCTTAAGTTTGTCTTAAGTTTGTCTTAAGACAAACTTAAGACAAAATCCTAACTTCTGTGAATACCAAAAGTAGTAAGTTCATTCTGTGAATGCCAAAAGTAGTAAGTTCATTCTATGAATGCCAAAAGTAGTAAGTGCATTCTCTGAATACCAAAATAGTAGTAAGTTTAGGATTGAGTCTTAAGTTCATTTTGTGAATCGGGCCCTATGTCTTTTACTCTTGCCCAGAGAAGACAAAGACATTGTCCGCTTCCGCTCTGCCGCTTCAGCTGTCCCCCCCCCATACTCTTTCCTTCTTCCCTCTCTTTCTGTCTAGCAGTTCTTCTCTTACTGAAAACCGTGACTTCAAGACAGGGTTCTCCCTCTCTTTCCACTTCTTTCTTTTATTTGCTTCCCCTGTGAAATGGATCTAAAAAAGAAAAAATAAATTCTGGAAACGTCGTATTTTTCTGACATTTTAATTCCAAAGTGCAGCATCTGGAATAAAAGGTTAAAATATGAAGAATAACTCAATAAAGTAAGACAGAGTGGTAGCAAACTGGTCAGATTGATTGTATTCACACCCAACACATTAGCGCCTCTTTTACAGAGTATTCCAGTGAAGCACTTTTTTTTGTTTTCTCGTCCTTGTTTTCCCTGGGCTTGCAACTAGTGCACAATCCTGGAGGTACTGCAATGTGTGGATTGGAAAGCAAAATGTGTACTGTGGCTCTATATTCACAGGTGTGGTCTTTTTACCATACTGCTTATGTTTTGTAAGGATATAAACAATGGTCATTGAAATGGGTCCATTCAGGGCCCTATAGTCATGTTCCTTAACTTTTCAGCCAAAAGCACTCACTGATTTCTGAATAGTGAGTGTAAAAGTGTTAAGGTAACCATGTTGTTCCTGCTTACATTTCACATGAAATGCAACATTTTGCATTCCCTAGGAGTTTTGCTTTTTCCAGGATGTTTTTCTTTTTTTTGTAGGCCGCATATTGCTCTTGTCTAGTCACGTACCCACACCGGAGCAAACGTCACAGTCCAGGCTCTCGGTGCACGCTACAGCTTCTTGTTGTATGAAAGCCCCAGAGATTGACAGCAAGACCTTTAAAATCCTAGCCCAGATATTTCTCTTTTTGTCACCAGCAGGTTACAGGTGACATGGTGGCTACTGTGGGGGAGAACCATGCACATATCATCACAGCATGGGTTACTAACATGAATCGACTGTCCAACAGATTCCAGGCAGCTACAGCATCCCCGAAAGAGCTGTGCTCCATCACTGATATAGTATAAGCCGCCAACCTAACCAGGCACAGCCTCCATGTATGGTCTATGCAACTCCAGGATGACAAGTACTCATCAGCCTCACATTTTAAAGAGGAGCACGATTGACAGCGCTAATATATGTAATAATAATATTAATAATAATTACATTTTTGTCCCATAAAAGCACAACAAAATCAACACAATATCAGTGCAAACATTATGAATATTCATATGGTCGAAGCCTTTAACCAATGGCCCATCGGTAAGTGCACCTCAGACCATCGGACCTATCTTGCGGACGGTCTGAAAAGCCTTGTGGTCCTTGTGGTCCCAAACTGGATTCCAAAGCGTGCCAGTGACAGTTTTTCTTTGTTTTTCAATGACAGACTCTGGCCTTGAGAATTTAATTCTGAAAAATAAAAAAAATATGCTGAGTGGGCGCATTAGACCCAGGCCTGGCTCAGCAGATCTTCAGTGCCTTCGACAGAGCTATCAGAACAGCAGCTCTCCTGAGAGCATAACATTCTCTGCCTGTCTCGTGGAGACCTCTAAGCAAGGCAGGCAATTCTTACCAGGTCAGCAGAGTTAAAGCTCCCACTGACCAGGCAGACTTACGGACAGACCGTATATTCTAAATATGGCCCTTGATCTTACCTTCTTCATGTCCAAAATAGCTGACAAAAGTTGACTTTTCTTTAAGATCAATGTAGAATTCTTCGACTCATGATCGAACCATATGCTTTGCATGCCTTGATTGATCAAAGTTCTTTTCGTAGACTAAAAAAAGGGCAGAAGAGCATCTGGAGTCATCCATTCAGTCAAGAGGAGTGGTTTTATGGGTCAGGTGAGCAGAGAAGCTCAAACTGTTCACTCAGAAACCCAGTGGTTTAAAACACTGGTCCAGAGTCATAGCCTAAGTTCAAGTGAAGAGGCAGGGGAGGAACAGACTAGGATAAACTAAGGAGCCACTTCAGGAAAAAAACATGCTTGATGGCTGACGTTTTCCATACGAGTCTCCCAATATTTCCACACCATAAATTGCACAACTAATTACTTTTGCATTAAAAGCTGTAACTCATGGAATTAGGACTCTAATTACATGTCTCTCCATGAATCTCTTCAGGGCCCAACTCTATGGCAAAGGATAGCTTCACTCTTACTAAGCTGAGTGTGTCATTCGAGGTCCGCTCTCAGTCGTACATCCAAGTATTCAAAACGCATTTCAAAGCAGCAGGATCCAGAATAATGTTCTACATGAACTTCATATGCTGATTTAGGGCCAGATATTTATTTTTGTACTTTTATTGAGCATCATACTTCTATAAATTCTGAATGACAAAAAAAAAATAAGCAGACGATTAACACCCACATGCATTCAAGAGATAACAGCAAAATCGTCTGCGCACATAGTAGTAACACATCCACCTGCTGCTCTGGGCCATCCTATAAGTCAGAAGGTCCTAGGCAGTGGTCGAAGTGGGCGGGATCAGCAGGGCATGGCGTGCCCCTACTTCTTTAATTTATTTGCAATCAATTCCCCAACTTTTTATTTTGAAAATGCGTCCCAGGACGCAAGAAACCGCCACCACCTATGAATAAAGCTCGGCGTTCCTGACGTTCGTGATGGCAGGTGGCAGAGAAGTAACCGGACTCTGTCTTTTATTCTTGCCCAGGGAAGACAAAGACAGTGTTCACTTCCGCTCTGCCGCTTCAGATGCCCCCCCCCACACTCTTTCCTTCTTTCCTCTCTTTCTGTCTAGCAGTTCTTCTCTTACTGAAAACCGTGACTTCAAGACGGGGTTCTCCCTCTCTTTCCTTTATGACCAGTCTACCAGGCCAATATCCTGAGGGAGCACATTCCCAAGTTAGACCTTAGAAGGCTTCGCAAGACCTTAGAAGCCCTGGTGTCTTAGCACCCGCAGGTGGACCCTGGCAGTGACAAGTGTAGTTAACCTTGAAGGCCTGTCCACTACAATCCATACTGAAGTTCACCTCCAATCTTGCGGGCAGGCCTATGAAGCAGCACACCCTACAGCGACAGTGACTCTATCACTGAGATCACAGGACCCTTGAGAAGGGCCAGCTCTAGGCCGGTGCAACTAGTGTGACCGCACCGGGTGCTGACTTTGGGTGGAGGCATTATGTTTGCAGGTATATTATATTATGTAATGTAATGTAAGTGGGCATTTGTAAAGCGCGAAACTGTCGCTCCGGAAGGAGCATCCTGGCGCTATGTGGAGAAGCGGAAAGTCTTGCTCGCTGGGGCCTTAAATTAAAGATAAGCATAGGCTGTCGGTGGCTCTGAATATCCATGTTTTGAGGGACTTTCTAAAAAGAATTTCGGACTTAAGTTGCCTTAAGTCGAATGGCAGTTGATTCCAGGCCTTGGAACCTAGGACACTGATGGTTTTGCCTCCTCTTGTTTTATATTTGTATTTTGGCTGCCTCAGGAGGTTAGAACCAGAGGACCTCAATATTCTGTTCGGTCGTCATGGATGAATCTTTTTGCCAGATATTTGGGGCCAGTGTTGTTCATGCCTCTGAAAGTAATTAATAACATTTTAAAAAGGATCCTTTTGTGAAGCGGGAGCCAGTGTAGGCTTTTCAGGGCAGCTGACGCAGAAGTTCTTCGAGGCAGTCTTAAAACCAGGCGTGCTGCTGCATGCTGTACTGCCTGGAATTTTTTCAGTGTTTGCTTTTTTATGCCTGCGAGGATGCTTTTACAGTAATCTAATCGGGAAAGGATAAGTGCCACTGTTACTGTCTTTCTTGTGGCCACCGGAAGAAAATCGAAAAACTTTTTTAATGATTTAATAATGCTGAAGCAGGTACCTGCTGTAATCTGTGCATGGTGATCAAATGAGAGTGCAGAGTCAAAATGCACTCCCAGGTTCCTTGCTGTGTTAACTGTTTCTGGTGGAGGTGCAGCCCCTTCCGGCCACCAATCGATGGGATTAGATATCGTGTCTTTCCCGATAGGCACAATTTCCATTTTCTCTGAATTACATTTTAAATGGGTTGTCCTCATCCATTTCAACACTTCAGAGAGGCATTCTTTAAAATTAGGTTCAGCCTCCATTGAGCCATTTCCCATTGAGACAATCAATTGGATATCGTCGGCGTAAGAGGTTACTTGAATTCTGAATGATTCAATCAGATCAATGAGTGGGGTCATGTAGACATTAAAGAGCAAGGGGCTCAGGGACGATCCCTGGGGAACTCCGGTTGTGATTTTACGTTCCTTTGAGGAGAAGGGACTTAAGATGACGGTTTGGACCCGATCATTAAGAAAGGATTTCAACCAGGCCAGGACAGTGTCTCTGAAGCCACAGTTCTCTAGTCTGTTAATCAAGACCCTGTGCGATATGGTGTCAAACGCCGCAGAGAGGTCTAATAATATCAGGACGGCCTTCCTTCCTGAGTCAGCTATGTTTTTCAAGGTGTCTGTCAATTCGACCAGAGCTGACTCCGTGGAATGTCTTGGGCGAAATCCTGATTTCTGGGGTTGCAGGATATGGTTGGTTTCAATGTATTTTGTAAGTTTCATGTGGACAATGTTTTCTGTTATTTTGCCTAAAATGGGAAGCAGTGAGATGGGGCATAGATTTGACACAATACTTGGTCTTCAATGTGTTGTTTCTTTTTCAAGGACTTAACCTGCGCCAGCTTCCATTCCCTAGGACTATTCCTGGTGTTAAGGATGCGTTAACAATTTCATTTATTATTGGGTTGACAATATTGATGATTTTATGTAAAATCGTCGGAGGGCAGGCGTCTAGGGGGGAGTCTGATTTACTAGATGTTATGACTTGGTGGGTAGTTACTAGGGAAGCCGGTACAAAAGACTTTAGGACCAAGGTGGGTACAATACTTTCCCGTATTACAGGTATGTTCATCTGGATGTCTTTGCCAAAATTTTCTTGAATCTTGAGTATTTTATTTTCAAAATAATCTGCTATTTAGTCACAGAGATCCTGTGTGGGGCGAATTTCCTTCTGGAGACCTTTAGGATTGGAAAACGAGTTTATGATGTTGAAGATTATTTTTTGATTTTGCTTAGATTCATTTATTCTATTGGTGTAATATGTTTTTTAGCTAGCTTTATCTGGGAATGATATATTTTTCTGTCGATTTTTAAATAGATTTTTTCTAATACATCGTAGCTCCTTCTCCATTTCCTCTCGCTCTGTGTACAGCAGAGATGAGCCTGAGCTAATTCTGGGGAAAACAAGGGGGCTCTGTGTTTTGTGACCTTTGAATTTTTGGCTGGAGGTTCTTGGTTTGTGATGTCATTAATTACTTCTTCCATACATTATGAAATGTCCGAGAGTCGTTGGTTACATTGCCTGAGAGGATTGGTATTGCTGCTTGTGCCCGCGATATTAAAATTGGATTTTTTACTATTTGGGACCATTTGGCATTTTTCTTCAATTGGAATTTTACCTGAGTGAGTTGTTTTGGGGATCTTAAGGAAAAAGGGAAATAAATAGTGGTCTGTCAATGTTTGGGGTATAGGAGGCATGGATCTTAGTTCTGTGAGATTGGAGCAGACCCCATCCAGTATGTGAGTCGGACTGGCCGTTTGCTGGTTTAGGTTAAAGATTTTTAAAATTTGTAGGAAATTCTCCACGCTTGGGTCTGTGGGGACATCTAAGTGGAGATTGAAGTCTCCTAGAAGCGTGAAGTTGGAGTGCCTGAGTGTGAAATTCCCTAAGGTGTCTCTTATTGAGTCAAGAAAATGTGTGCATGCCCCTGGGGGAAGATATATTAGAGCTCCTGTGAATGAAAGGGTGCATGTTAGTTTGATGCAGAAACCCATGCGTTCAGCATCTTTTAGTGTATCCATATTAAAGGTGGTACAGCTAAATGTTTCTCGAATGATGATAGCAACACCCCCTCCTCTCCCACTCTTTCTATCTCTTCTATGGAGCGAAAAGTTAGGTGGGACTGCTATTGAGAGGTCTGGGTTACACCAATCTTTTAATGCGCTTGATGCCTCCTTTCTGCCCTCCAGAAATTTTCAGCAACAATAAAAATGTCATGATGACTCTGGTGAATAATGTTCTTCCTAGAGAGAGATCAGAATTTTGTCTAGTGGAAGTTTTGACTCATGGAAAGGTAGCTCAGAGGGTGTATGTGACTGCTGCAAATAACATGTACCATGCAGATCACAAAATGCACATAATGTAAATAGGTCAGTGGGCCACTGCTTTTGTCAGAGAGATCCTTTTGTTACTTGCAGTTTATAAGTTAAAATCCTAACATAGAATAGTGAGCTATTGACTGTCATCTAAGAGCTGCATACACACTGCAAGGTATAAATTAGTGCTTTACGTTTTCCCCCAGTCTTTGATTATCCTAATGTTGCAAAAAGTGTTCTTTTGGACAGATATCAATTCTGAATATTAAAGAGACCCCCCAACCATGGTGTTACACTTTAAATTCTAAGTTTGCATTTCTCCAGACCAATCACTATTAACCAATACGGCCTACTAGTATAGTTGTCATGTGACTCCTACACCTTGTAGTCCATAGTCTTATGTAACATTTTGTATACAGTGATTTACACACATTTTGGTTGTCTCTGTGTAATGTGTGTGATGTAACGTGCTCTGACACCCTACAATGGTATGAGTGGCACTGTAAATCAAATTAAATGCATCTGAGAGAGAGTGTGGTTATGGAGACTTGAGGGGCACTGTTAAAGTGTGGTAGTGAGGGAATCCATGGCAGAGGTGGTCATTGGAGGGGTAAACATCCTTTACGACGCGGTGTTTACACTGCGCGTCCTTTACTACGCAGCCATTACAATGCAAGTCGTTACTATGACTTGTGCTGGAGGGCGCTCTTGGTAAAGGAATAGTTTGATTTTCTATTCCAACACCTTCCCTAATTTTAAGTGGGCTGGAGTTGGAATAGAAAATTAAACTAATCCACAATCCAGCGCCCTCCAACGCAAGTTGTTGTAACGACTTGCGTTGTAAAGGCTGCGTCGCAAAGTACCGCGATCATTTTGATCGTGTTGTACTGACCTACATCCCATTGGAGGGCACTAACAAACATTAATGCACAGGGCACCAACAGTGCTAAGGCTGGCCCTGCCCTTGAGGCCAGTCTGTCTCACCCATTAGTACCTCCATTGGCCTCGTTTCAGCAGTAGTAGCTGCAACTCACCAGGGTTTGGCAATGCACGATTTGCACGCACAACAAACTAAGTTCGCAAACTTCACAGTCTCTCTGCTTCATTCACAAGCACTTTTAACATGTGCTACCTGCTCTGGGGCCACTGGAATTAATTATGCAGCAGAGGACAGAATTATGCCACAGTGTTGACTAAATTATCCATTCAAGGGTTGCAGCGTAATGCAGTATATTTTCTGATATTTTATTATTTTGACATGCGTACACATGCTAACAGTCTCTGGAAAGATGTTTCCCTATTAGAACCAGTGTTACAAACAAATGTAGCAGTGAAAAAGGTGATCAGTCAACCTTTGCAATAGGTCATCCACTCCACAGCAACACGTCACATTTTTTATTAACTTTTGATACGTTTGAGCTACAAATAGTTTATTAGTTTAAATGGTCAGATCATGCAGCAGATCTTGCATTATGAGGCAAATATGGCAGAGCCATAATTATACAGAAAACATTTGCAAACTAGGCTATTTTGCCACTCATGTTTGAACTGCTGTTGTGGAAAAGTGGGGAAGTGCTGATGACAGAAATTACATGGCTCAGAGACAAATGTCTTGTGCTTCTACATTTTATTGCATTCTGTGATTAGAAGCATATCCCACTTTTTGAATGTATTTTAATGTCAATAACTCATTAAAACCATAAATAATCATGTTTATCCATTGGTTGATTAAACTGGGCAGTGAAATGCCAAACAGATACTAAAAATTGAGATGTTTAAACATTGTGGCCGCACCTCTAGCTCCGCCCACTGATCCAATCCTTCGGTTATTCCCGCCCTCCGATTCTCCACCCACAGTTCCCCTACTTTTTCCCCCCACTTCGACCACTGGTCCTAGGGCCCTAGGCAGGTCTTTTTTTTTTTTTTTTTTGAAGTTCAACAAAATCTTTATTGACGTAAATTTAGCACAGTTATTGCTGCCAGTGGCCTACAACCCGGAGGCCGGCCGCATATGGCAGCTGCTGATACGGAATCTGTACACAGCCATTCAGCTGGCAACCCGCAGGCAGGTCTTTAATATAAAGGTTAAACAATGCTAGTGTAAGCAAACTGCTCGTCTGATACTCCCAAGATCTGGAAGTCTCTGCTGGTTTCACCATCTGGCCCACGTCTAAACTTAACAAATTTATTGGAGTAAAGGGAAAGAAAGAAATGCAAATATCCTACAAAACAGACCAAAATGTTGATTTTGGAACGCTGATAAACATGCATTTCAGATCTACAAATGCAACAAAGAGCAATTATTTTCTCAGGGAAACAAATTTGTCAATGAGTAGATATAACTGGAACACTTTATTGACTATGCTGATCGTATCTCGAAATACAGCCTCAAAAAGGGGTAATGATGCATTGTCCAATCCTCTAATCGGTTTCATCAAAATTTGTATAAGGAAACCAAATGTTTGATGTTCTAGCCGATATGGTAGGTGTTCTGGTGGGCCAGAGTACTGGGTTGTCCTCTAACCCTTATGTTAAACAATCACGACGTCTGCCTGGAAACAATTATATCTACAGAGTTAAGGATATCCTAATGAGATAGCATTATCAGCGCCATCCTGCAAGCAGTCGTCAATTCTTTGAATTTACTCATGCCATTGGACCTTCTTTTCCACCTGGTGCAAATAGAGACTAGAGTTTTAGGGTCTCAGCACAAGGTCCGTGGATGTGAGGATGTTATTACTGCCCCCTCAGACTTTTTGTTACCAGAGATTTTGTTAACTACAGCGGGTGAAGGCATAATCAAAGGAGATCCTGGCAAGAACTCTGAGAATCCCTTTTTAATAATTGCCTTTGGAATCCGTGATTCATGGTTTCTCTGACAGTTCCTCATTCTCAGCATCTGAAATCTGTGGCAAAAACATGAAAGGTTCATTTTAAGTCATAATTCCAGATAGTGCTGGTAACAAAGTTACCAGCTCAATTGTGAATTACTGGCCTGAATAGAGTTCTTTCAGTGTGAAAGCTCCAGAGTTTAAATTGCCGCTGTGGTTGCCGGTGGTGCCCACCAGCACTTATTTTTCCTTATCAGACATTCCCCAAGAGCAAAAGAGGGAAAAACACACAAATGGGAAGAAGATGGAAGAGAAGCTAGAAAAATCGTCTAAAAGGGACAAAACAGGAGCCAGCAAGAGTGAGGTAAAGGGGCAGGGAGCGTCTGGCAGTGGATGATTGAAGATACATGAGGTGGATTCTGGACTATGCAGCCTTTGTTTCGGCATGGGAACATATAATAGCACTGGCCTCTGGGGCAGATTTATTTATTTATTTATGAAATTTGTTAAGCGCAACAAATACCCTAAGGTGTCTCGGCGCTGTTCAGATCAGGTGCGTGGGCTCAGGACTACTAGTTAAAGAGCCAAGTCTTTAATTGCCTCCGGTAGATCATGAGGGAAGGACATGATTTTATGTGTAGGGGGAGAGTGTTCCACAGCCTAGATGCAGCGACCGTGAATCGCCTATCCCCCCAGTTCACTTTTTTAGTGCGGGGAATTGGTAGCAGGTTAGCAGAGGATGAGCGCAACGCTCTTTTGGGCGTATCGGCAGAGAAGGCTTGCCTTAAAAACTCTGGGCCTGTGCTGTTCCTGGCCTTGTAGGTGATACATAAGGCCTTGAATTTATTACGGCTCCTAATCGGAAGCCAGTGCAGGTGCCCGAATGATTGGAGAGATGGATGAGAATTTTGGGGTATGGGTTAAGATTCTGGCAACAGAGTTCTGGACGAGTTGTAGCTTATTCAGAACTTGTGCTTGAGCGTTTAATAGTAGACTGTTGCAGTAGTCAACCTTGGATAAGACCAAGGTTGACATCAGAGTTTGCCTGCACTGGCTGAGAGAAACGGCAATAGTTTCTTAATCATCCTCAGAGTGTAAAAAGATGCAGAGACAACCGCGTTAGCATGGCTTACAAATGAAAGTTTATTATCAAATAGGACACCTAGGTTCCTGACTTTTTTCACCGGTGTCGGGGGAAGGCCTAAGTCAGAAGACCACCATGATGGAGACCAAGACGGGGTCAGGCTGCCGAATATCATGACCTCCGTCTTGTCTGAGTTTAATTTTAAACAGTTATGGTCCATCCAAGAGCTGATGGCCATCATTCCGTCTTGGAAGTTAGCTGCAACCGCTCTTCCAGGATCCCTGAGGAACACCACACGGCAAGGTAAAGATAGGGGAGATGAAATCACCCAGTTTGACGGACTGCTCACGGCCCGAGAGAAAGGAGGTTAGCAGTGATTTGGCCTTGTCCTGAAATCTGATCCTTCCAACACGGTCGATCAAGATGTTGTGATCGACCGTGTCGAAAGCAGCAGACAAGTCCAATAGTATCAGGACTGCTGCACCTCCTTGATCCATGATTACTCTGACCTCGTCTGCTGCCTTTTTGAGGGCAGTTTCGGTCCCATGGCCTTTCCTGAACCCAAATTGAGTGTCATCAAGAAGATTGTTCTGGTCAATATAATTGGCCAACTAATGATTCATGATTTTCTCGAATATTTTTGAGGGGAAAGGAAGGCATGCAATAGGTCGATAGTTTTTTGAGTCAGAGGGGTTCAAGCTTGGTTTTTTTAATAACGGTTTGATAATTGCTTTCTTCCAAACCGAAGGATAGGATCCCGAGTGAAACATGGCATTGCAGATATTAGTCAGCATGGGGGCTATCAAGTTGGTCACTGGTTTAATGATCATAGGAGGACATGGATCAAGTGGTGATCCTGATTTGATAGTAGTTATGATTTCCATTATCTGAGTAGGGGTGATATGAGCAAATTCTGACAAAGATGTGGAAGTGGGGAAGTGATTTGTATTATAACTGGTGGATTCTAAAGTGGGCTTTGTGGAAAAGGTGGAAAATATGTCGTTGACCTTAAGTTTAAAAAAATCTGCCAGTTCATTGCAAACCTTTTGAGTTGGTTCTATTGAGGTACAGGTCAGTGGGGTGGACAGGTTTGAAACCACTTGATAAAGTAATTTAGTGAAATTTTTAGCTGCTTCTATTTGCTCCGTGTAGTATCTTTGTTTTTCTGTGTTTAGCATTGATCTGTAAATGGAAAGCGCTTTTTTATAAGCCTCTCTATCATTGTTATTATAGAGTTTGCGCCAGCGTCTTTCTAAATTTCGACAGCGTTGCCTCTCCAATCTGAGGGTTTCAGAAAACCAAGGAGCAGAGGGTGTATTACGGTTTGATCGTATAGATTTTAAAGGAGCCAGTGTATTGAAGGCATCGTTTAGCCAAGCCGTATATTTCTCAGAGGCAGTATGGGAGTCTGAGGTATCCCTTGGTTGAGTGGCCAGTAGGGTGGAGTGTAAGGTTTTTTCATCCAGCTTCTTCCAATCTCGGAATTGTATGACAGGATTTTTGGGGTGTGTGTTTTTGACATCCCTTATGATAATAGTGAAGATTAATGCGGAGTAGTCAGTCCATGTTAATGGTTTTACTAAAGGAGGGGTGATGTACGGATTGTTGGAAAAAATGCCATCGAGTGTATGCCCAGCCTAGTGGGTGGGAGCGGTATTCAATAGTTTGAGGCCTGCTGCGGAAAGGTCAGATACTAGAGTTGAGGCGTCTCTGCCAATGGGGTTTTCTAGGTGGAAGTTAAAATCACCTAATAAGGTGTAATCAGGATAAGCTACTATGGGTTCTAACAGGGTATTAAGGGATGCTAGAAAGGGGGTTCGCGGGGCGGGAGGGCGGTAAATAAGGGTGCCATTAAAAGATTGCATGGGGGAGAGTCTGATGCAGAAAGTGAGTTCTTCCGCTGAATCAAGGTTAATTGGTTCTATCCTTGTGACCAAATTGTTTCTATGTACAATGGCAATACCGCCACCTCTTTTTCCTAGCGGTCTGTCCTGCCTGACCACGTAGTATCCATCCGGGACAGCTCTTCTAAGATCAGGCCGGATGCTAGGTCTGTCCATGTTTCCGTTATAAAAAGCAGATCTAGGTCTTGGCTTAGAATGAGTTCGTGGATATCCTCTTTATGTTTTATAAGTGACCGCGCGTTAATTAACGCACATTGTATAGGTTTGGTCGTGGTGTGTACTTGAGACAAGTGTTGTGGTTGATGAGGATAGGGGAGTGTCAGTTTATACTTACAGTTTGGGCATTGAACGGATTGTAAGTTTATTAAATAGTCTGCTTTAAAATGGAGACAGCATGAGCTTAAAAAAGCACCGGATGCTTTACGATAAGTGTTCCTTATGTCCCTCAGATGATTGCTAGAGTAGGTAATGGCCTTACCTCCTTGGTAGGGTCTAAGAAGACCAGGGGGCATAGCGCTAGGCGCGGTCTCAGCGCGGACGGGCGCAGACGGGCTTGCCTTAGGCGCGCCGTCGGCGCGCTGCCGCCGCGCCCGCTGCACCCGCCCGCTGCGCGGTCGAAAGGTGTTATTCATTTATAGAGGGAATCGAGGAGGGTGGGGATCAGCCAGCAACTGGAGCGCTGTCCCTGCCTTCCCCCAAGATGGTGTCCGCCTTCTCTCGCCCCAGCAAGTATTCTGCTGTGCGAGGGAGAAGAATCGGTACAGGCAGAGGTATGGGCCTTTGGTAAAGTGCAATGTTATATTTAAATCATAAACAAAACACACAAGATAAAAAGATTTTAAAATTTCAGTCAGCAATTTACGATTTTTAAAAATGGTTTAGCAGCAATTAGTAGCAAAGGTCCAGCAGTGGTACGCCTGCCTAACAGCCCCCGGCTTCCGCCTCAGGGGTGTGGGAACTGATCTGTGCCGCGCGATAATCTGGAAGGGTTTTAAACCAGCTGGGAGGGTGGGGATCAGCCAGCAACTGGAGCGCTGTTCCTGCCTTCCCCCAAGATGGCGTCCGCCTTCTCTCGACCCAGCAAGTAGTCTGCTGTGCGAGGGAGAAGAATCGGTACAGGCAGAGGTATGGGCCTTTGGTAAAGTGCAATGTTATATTTAAATCATAAACAAAACACACAAGATAAAAAGATTTTAAAATTTCAGTCAGCAATTTACGATTTTTAAAAATGGTTTAGCAGCAATTAGTAGCAAAGGTCCAGCAGTGGTACGCCTGCCTAACAGCCCCCGGCTTCCGCCTCAGGGGTGTGGGAACTGATCTGTGCCGCGCGATAATCTGGAAGGGTTTTAAACCAGCTGGGAGGGTGGGGATCAGCCAGCAACTGGAGCGCTGTTCCTGCCTTCCCCCAAGATGGCGTCCGCCTTCTCTCGCCCCAGCAAGTAGTCTGCTGTGCGAGGGAGAAGAATCGGTACAGGCAGAGGTATGGGCCTTTGGTAAAGTGCAATGTTATATTTAAATCATAAACAAAACACACAAGATAAAAAGACGATTTTAAAATTTCAGTCAGCAATTTACGATTTTTAAAAATCAATGTTCACGCAACACAGCAAGACACCTTGCTGTGCTGTGCTGCTGTGTGCTGTGCAGCGTGAAAGGAAGAGGGCGGGAATGCACCATACCTATCAAGATATGGCAAATTTCTGCTCTCCGCCTGCACTGGCACACAGGCTGCTGCCTAGCGCGAATGCAGGCACCCTTGCATCATGCTGCAAGGGTGCCCCCGTTACAGGCAGAATTGATTTTGTACAGGAAGGGACATCTTCCTGCACAAAAACAATCCTCTAAGGATACAGCACACGTAGAAAGAGGAAAAAATTAGGAGAAATAAAGATATTTCTCCACGTTGCGCCTCCCCTGGGAAGCTGTAGCATTGTGACGCATTCCCAGGTCTACCACTATTGACAAATAGTGGAATGCTTCAGAATCCATGTGTGGATGCGTGGGAACACTCAAGCTCCACGCATGGAACACCTCCCTGGGGCATAGTAAGACAAGTCGCTGCGTTGCATTACTCTAGATTTACCAAGCTAAGCAAAACCACGCAAGGTGGACTTGCGAGCTTGGTAAATGTCATTATAGGTTTTGCGTCACCCAGCGCCCTCTGCATAGTGCAAGGGCAACTCAAAACCTGCAATAAATATGCACATCTATCTGTCTTTTGAGCGGTGCTTTGAGCATCAGCACTCATTGTGTTACAAATTTAGCGCCGAAAAGCTTCAGTTATTTGGTGTATCATGTCTTCTTGGTTTTATCAGCAACATTTGGCCCTTTTTGTTGGCTTACGTCTTGTACAACTATATTTTAGACTTTCTGTACACTTTTTTTGACCATCTATCTAGCTGCTGATTCACGTCTATTTTGATAATACAGCATGTGGCTTGTTTCCATTTTCTGTCTTTCTTGTTCTAAGGAGGAGACACGGCATAACTGCGAGAGCAGACGACAAAGGTTCGAGTCCCGACTCAACAGATTGTGACTCTGAGAACATAATTTAATCTCATCGTACCTTAAAACACAAAAATGTGTAATGTCATCTGGAGCTGATGTAAAGTGCTTTCATTTCCTTGAGCCAGGTTTGTGCTATATAAACGTGCAAAAAAACGTAATTCATATGAACAGATCTTTCTACCCCCTGGCACTAGCTTTTCAGTGGCAGTTTTGACTTCGTTACCATTCACAATTGTTTTGTGCATGCTTTTTCATTGTTATTTCCCATTCGTCTACCATTGCTCTGGAGTTAATATATTTTTTTCCACTGACCATAATCCATTTATGGTTGTCCATTTTCGAAGTGTTACATATGGTGAATGCAGAAACAGTGAGCTCTCAATTTCTTACTGCTGACTACCAATATGTTTTAATTATTTTTATCACTAGACTGCGCTTTACTGATATTGTCAGCACACGTGTGTTGAAGGGACCCGTCTTCTCTTTCAAGTAGGAGTTCTTTAAGCAAATTTCTCACAAATTGCCACTGGCTTCTTCCTCCTTCAACATTGGAACCTAGTTACACACCCAGGGTGTCAGTTTCTTTGCCTGTGTGGCACTATTAGTACATAAAGCACCTGACCCTAGATAGGGCTACACGTGATCTGTTACTTGGTCATTTTGCATTGAGAACTCCTGGCTTCTATGTGACCTGGGACTAAACAGAGGGACTCCTGACCTGTCACTTGTTCACTTTAATTTGAGCACTCATGGGAGTACTGACTTCTTTCAGCATCCTTTTTCCCTCTGAAGATTTCTGTGAAGTCTATATCAGTTTTGCCGTAAACCTCACTCAGCTGCTGTGACTCAAAATATATTCTCTTGGCCATCAGCATTCCCCCTGTATTACTTTCTAAAACTTATTAGACTCTTGTCTGCCTCTCCGTGTGCATTTTCTTCTTTCTGAGACACTTTGAATTGCCCTGCCTTCTGCTTTCTCTGTCCAGCTAGCTTAACTGAAGTTTTTGGGAGAGATTTGGTAGCCTCAGTTGTACCCCCTTGGGTGGGGGGTATCTTGAGGTCCATGTGTCCCCTGCCAGGCCACATGTTGGAGACTGCTCTTCTCTCATTGAGTCAAATGGCGTCTAGCTATAGTTTGGTTCTGTTGGACCTGGCCCTTTCTGCAAGGTCACCCCTAAACTTTTTGCCTTCACCTTCCTGTTTTCTCAACCTCATTTTGTTGGCTTTTAGGACTCTGTGCAGTTCACCACTGCTAACCAGTGCTAAAGTGTGGGTGCTCTCTCCTTTAAACGTGCTGAAATTGGCTTACACCCAATTTGCACATTTAATGTATTTGTACGTCCCTAGTAAAGTTGTACTGCATGTACACAGGGCCTGTAAATTAAATCGTACTACTGGGCCTGCAGCACGATTGAGCCACTCACTTAAGTAGCCTTTAAACGTGCCTCAGGCCTGCCATTTGAGCCTGTATGTGTCGTTTTAAACTGCCAATTAAATATTTTGCTAGTCCTGAACTTTTTAATACATACAAGTCACCTCTAAGGTAGGCGCTTAACAGCCCAGAGGGCAAGGCACAGTGTAATTAAAAAGTTGGACATGTACTTCTAACGTTTACATATCCTGGTAGTGAAAAAATCTTAATTTAATTTTTCACAGCTGCAAGGCCTACCTCTCCCATAGGATAACATAGGGTTACCTTATTCAATTTATTAAGTGATAACTTTCAATTGGGAGCAGGTCAGAATTCCGAATTTTGTTTTTAAAGAATTGAAATGTAAAACCCTCTTTAATGGTAAAGTCAGATTTTAAGTCACAATTCTGAAAATGCCACTTTTAGAAAGTTGGCATTTTTCTGTCCCCTCCATTTGGTGCCTGCAGTGTGGATCCTGGATCACATGACTAGGTGTAGCTGGCAGTTGGTCTTTTTGTGTATTACTCCCAGACAGTGAGGCAAAGTTCGTATAGGTGTTGACAGGACGGACAATATCTGACTTGATGAGGGGGAAGAGCTGTCACCTACCACACTTGCACATCTCAAAGGCTCTGCCCAGCACTCTCACAAAGGGTTTGACATTAGTCTTTTGTGGCCCCACAAGCTGGGGTAAGGGCAGGGAGGCAGGAAATTTCAAACACCTCTGAGGGTGGAAACCTCTAGAAATGTCTCCTACTTCAAAGTGGGCACCATCTATAAATAATGCACCCTCAGACCTAGCTCTACAGTACACCTCTGGTCCTGTAAAAAGGCTAGGAAAGGACTGCTGTGCTGCTTTGCATGAAGGATTGCTACTCTGCTGTCCTGCTGCCTTGCTGCCTGGGTGATAGGGACTGGACCTGCACCTTGAACCCAGGACTGCCATAGTGACTCATAGGGGTAGTTGGATGGCCTCCTTATCAGAGCCTTAGGGACAAAAAAGGCTCCTACAGCCTTAAACCCAGCATCTGAACTCTGCCTGCTGTGAGCCTTGCCCCCCAAGTGGTGCCACCCCAGTCCCTGACCCTTGGAAGTGGGCCTGAAGGTGCTCTTCCAGCCCATCTGAGGTCCAGTGAGCAGAACCGATGCAACATGACTTATCTCCTCGCAGCTTCACTTCAGAATTGCCACTGCACAACACATCCCTAACAAAGGATCTCGCATTGCAGTCCACTATGCGACACATACTCGATGACCGACTTTGCATTGCAAGCACCTCATCTATGGCATCCTCAATGACGATGCAGGACCTCACATCGCAACCCACAGCTAATTTTTGGATCTACCGCTGAGCAGCATACTCAACACCGAACTTCGCATCTCAAGCTTTTTGTCGACAATGCAGGACTCTGCATGGATTTTTCTTGTTTGATTCTCAAATAATGTATTATAATATAGTTTATTTTTCTAAATTGTGACTTTGTCGTTGTCCTGTGCAACCAGACAACCACAGTAAACACTTTGTGCTTTTATGCACTATTTCCAAATAAGGGCCTGAGTACAATCTTGGCGGATGCGATACTCCATCACAAACATGACGAATATCCCGCCCCCCATATTACAAGTTCTATAGGATATAATGGAATTGTAATATGGCAGATGGGATATCCGTCATGTTGTGATGGAGTAAACCTGTCCGCCAAGATCATATTCAGGCCCTGAGGGCCATATGTATCATCGAACCATTTTGCATTTCCTAAATAGCTAATTTTAAGGAATCGCTATTTAGGAAATGCAAAATGGTATGTATGAACAAAATCGCTTTTTAATAGCGATTCCTTACCATTCCTAATTTGCGATTAGAAAAAATTGCTAATCGCAAATTACCCTTTCATTTCTATGGGCCAGGAGGCCCATAGGAATGAAGGGGCAATTTGCGATTAGCAATTTGCTAATCGCAAATTAGGAATTCTTTCAAGGGTGCAGGGGTGTCTCAAGAACACCCTGCTGCACCCCTGGAAATAACATTTGGGGGCATATGGCGCACATACATGCCCTAAAGGCATGTATGAGCGTCATATGGCACCTTTGGTTATTTGAAAAAAGCTTTTTTAAAAGAATTCGCAACTTACCACCAACTTCTAGTTTGCGAATCCTTATGGGCATTTTTTGAATATTTTTTCTTTGATACATTGCATTTAAGGAATCGCAAAATTTGCGATTCCTTATGTGCAATCGCAAAATAAGGAATAGCAAATTTTGCGATTCCTTATTTTGCATCAAACATGTTACATACATACCATTTAGCTGATTAGCATTTGCAAAGGCCGAAATTCGCAGAATTTCGGCCTTTGCGAATGCTAAATAGCTTGATACATATGGCCCTAAATCTTTAAAATTGCATATCTCCGGTTCTACTGGTTGGATTTTTGCTTTGTTGGTCTCAAATTATTAACTACATTTTATTCTATGGTTTTCAATTGGTCCAGGATTTTTCTTGTGTTGTGTTTTCACTTTATTACTGTTTGAAGTGCTGCATAAATACTTTACACATTGCCGCTAAAATAAGCCTGACTGTTTTTGTGCCATGGTACTAGAGGGTTAAGCACTGGTATTTGGAGTTTGCCGATGACTTCACCCTGACAGAAATTGTGGTTGCTGCTTGAGTGGAGTTTCACTCCCCTCAACCAGTAACCCAGTTTCCAACAGGGAAAGAATTTAAGGAGTAAAGAGGACTGGTGTAAATATTTACTGTGGTTCAGTACATTCTTCAGTTAGTCTCTTTGCCCTTCTCCTGATATCTGCATTAAACTTTAATTGTTGCTCTAGTGGATATTGTGGTGTCAGCCCAACTACAGTGTGACCTTATCTGTCTGTCATTGTTCAGGAATTCCTGCTTCTCCTGTCTGGTATTCTACCTTCTTCTCGCTGGTGCAGTTCATTTTGGTGTGCCTCTGCTGTTCTGGCACAGAATACTCCTCGGTTCTCTTTCCTCACTGTTCTTGGAGTTGAGATGAAAACCAGTAATAGTCTATAGTCACTGTTTTTATATCTTCTTCATCAACACTTCAAAATTCAATTCACTCTCAATTTCTCTTCACTCCCTACTCCTTTCTGGGAATTATCCATTCATGTAAAAGTCTCACATACACTGTGAGGTGCCAAGCTTTTTTGGGTGCCCCAAAATCTTCATGTCTCCAGAATCTGTTCTGATTGCATATCTTTCTATGCTATCTTTTGTTTGCTCAAGAGCAATGGGAGTGAATTGCCAGTTACCTACTTTATCCACTAACACAAGCATTGTACACCCTGGAACAGCTCTCCTTCTATGTTCCTGTCAGTAATGGTGAACCTCAATAAAGCAATAGATCTTGTTTATTTTATTTTATTTTATATTCTTATAGAGCGCCTGAATAGACCCCCGAAGGGGTATCTCCCCGCTGTTACTGCAGAAGGGGTATACTGGATAGATATGTTACAGTGGTGGTGCGCAAATGAGAGAGACATTAATTGATGGGATACAGGTATGTTTTTAGGGTTTTACGAAAAATCGGGTGACTGTTGAGTGATCTTAGTTCGGGGGCAGAGAATTCCAGAGTGCTGGCCCAGCATGGGCCAGCGCACGGCCACCCTGTCTGGTCTTCTTTACTCTAGGAACCTGCAGTAACTGCCGGTTACTGGAGCGTAAAGAGCGCCCGGGGATATAGGGCTGGAAGATTTCAGTTAAATATTTGGGGCCTTCCCCAATCATACTCTTGTGGATGGTGCATAGAGTTTTAAACTGGACTCGTTTCCTCACTGGAAGCCAGTGGAGTCTAGTCAGCAGGGGACAGGAGGGAGTCCTCGGTGGAACATTCAGGACAATCCTTGCTGCTGTATTTTGGATTACCTGTAATTTGTTAAGTTGTCCCTCGTTTGCTCCAAGGAGCAAACCATTACAGTAATCTACCCTGCTGATGACAAGAGCCTGCACAAGCGTTTTCCTGTGATGGTCCGGTAAGTAGGGGAAGACTCGTCTTAACATCCCAATAGCCCGAAAGCAGGTACCGGCAACTTGATTTACATGATCTTTGAATGTAAGTTGCTGATCAAGTAGCACTCCCAAGTTCCTGACCGTACTCTTGGGGATGGGGACAGGGCCTAACTCTAAGGGCCACCAGTCCGATGACCAGTGGGTTTGCCGCTTGCCCGAACAGCATGACCTCGGTTTTCCCAACGTTACACTGCAGACAGTTTGATGACATCCATTCTGCAATGGCTCTCATGCCATCTGCAAAAGATCTTTTTATTGCAGGTGTAAGATTTTTGAAGGGAAAGAGGAGTTGGGTGTCGTCAGCGTACGACACCGGGGTGAACCCGAAGGATCTTGCTAAGTTGGCTAGGGGGGCCACATACACGTTGAAAAGTGTGGGGCTTAAACAAGAACCTTGTGGCACTCCCCTGTTGAGCTCCCTGTGAATGGATTTATGGGAGCCCATCCTAACTTCTTGGGATCGACCAGAAAGAAAGCTTTCCATCCACGCCAGGGCCCCTCCCTCCACACCTACCTCCCTTAGGCGGTTGAGAAGCACTGTGTGAGACACCGTATCAAAAGCGGCGGAAAGATCCAACAGCACCAGAATCATAGAGCTGCTGTCATCCAGTGCCATTTTGATGTTATTGGTCACTGTTTGAAGGGCTGATTCTGTGCTGTGGTTTGGCCTGAACCCGGACTGTGAGTAGTCCAGGCCTTCCATCGCTTCCAGATGCTGGGAAAGATGGGTGTTCACGTGCCTCTCCGCAACCTTGCCTAAGTAGGGTAGGAGAGAGATAGGTCGTAAGTTGGAGAGGTCTGTCCATGGAGATGCTGCTTTCTTTCTTATCGGGTTCACCACCGCCTTTTTCCAGTCTGCAGGGACCTGACCTTTCGTAAGGGAGGTGTTAATCACCTCCAGTATGGGGGGTCCCAGGAGAGAAATCAGAGGGCCAACCATTTTGGCAGGAATGAGGTCACTGGGAGACCCTGATTTAATGTGACTGCATAGGGAGAGAAGCTCTGTGTTGTCAATTGGGGGGAAGGATGTCAGAGGAGGTTTAGTGTATATTGAGGGGGTCTGAGGAGGGCATTTATTGGTCTTATCTGTAATACTATTAGTTGCTACTATTCTTTCGTAGATAGTATTTATTTTGTCCTCAAAGAATAGTGAGACTTCATCGCATAGGGCCTGCGAGAAATCATCGGAGCTCTCACATGCAGTTGGTTTAATACAATTTTGCAGAATTTTGAAGAGCTCCTTAGAGCAATTACCTGCTTCTGCTATCCGTTGCGTTAGGTGTTGTTTCCTAGCCAATTTTATATTTTTATAGTACTCTGATTGGGCGCCTAGGAAAACTACACGACTATCCTCGGTTTTCCTTTTCCTGCATGCCTTCTCAGCTCGTCTGCACTTTTGTTTCCCTGCTCTCAGTTCATGGGTATACCAACTTTCTTGTTTAGACGCAGGATACTGCTTATGCCGCTTTAAAGGAGCTAAGATGTCGATGGCTTGCTTAATGGAGACATTAAGCTTAGCTAATGTCATATCTGCTGTGTCTGTTACAAGAATATCAGGACTTGTCCAGACTTCCTGTACTTTGTTGGCAGTCACTTTGTGCCATTGTCGTCGCCAGATAGGGGGGAGAGGAGCACTTTTGACAGGTCTTGTTGGAGTCATTAATAAGAATTCTAGCATGGAGTGATCTGTCCATGATATATCTTTAGCCGGGGAGCAGATTACTTTAGCGCAGTTGCAAAATAGTAAATCAAGCGTGTGTCCTCCATTATGGGTGGGTCCATGGTTTTGTAGTTCTAGACCTAGGTTAGAAAGGTCTGTGATCAGAGCAGTAGATTCAGATAGAGTAGGCAGATCTACATGTGTGTTAAAATCTCCCAGGAGAATAAAATCTTGTTTGGATTTAAGATGGGGAGCTAGAATTTCCTGGAGGGTGAGCGCAAAATTAGGGTTTGGTCCCGGAGGCCGGTAAACCAAAGCACCTTTCCAGGTAATTTGGCTGGTTAAAATGATTTTAAAAATCATAATTTCTAACTGTGAGTGTAGATGTTGTTCTATTATAGTGATTTTTATGTGGTCCTTATGTATAATTGCCAGGCCACCTCCTGTTTTTATGTCTCGGTCTAGATGTTTAATCTTAAATCCGGATGGGATCCCCATTGCGATGGCTGTGATTGAATGGGGTTTCAACCATGTTTCAACAAGGAAACATATGTCTGGCTGAATGGTGTTTATTAAATCCCAAACCTGATGTTGGTGTTTGAGTAGCGATCGCACATTTAGAAGAAAGCTCTTCAGGCCCTGTGGGAGTGAGGTAGCCACTAGAGCGCTAACCTCAGCTCCGGCAGAACCGGAAGTGCTGCCTGGCTCTTACCTGTCCGCCCTCCGCACAACGGCACTGGTTGCCGAGTCGGAACGAGGCGGGCAGGCTCCAATATCGAGCCCAGGCAGTCAATCAAATGCGGGGAGAGAAATAAGGGGGACAAGTGAAGGCAAGTGAAGGCTGTCCAAATTAAAATGATTTTCGATTTTAATTTGGGCTTGAGCTTGAGCACCAATGAGATCCTCTTGCACTTTTCAAATGTAACTAGCTTAATGGATTCTACCTCTATAGGGTAAAAAGAGGGGTCGGAGGATATATCAAAGAGTGATACTCACAGAGGGGTCAGATATCAGTAACATGGACGTTGATGTCTCTGGCTAAGAGACTGGGCTAAAAGAGGGCAACTTTGTCTCCTCAAAAATCAGTCTTAGGTCAGATATAGAATCTCTTCGGTTCTAGTTTCCTCTTAGTTCCCTGTCTCAACCTTCAGGATCACTCTAATCCCATGCAGTCATCTGTGGATCCTAGCTGGTGGCCATTACAGACACCCTCAGCCAAGTCCCAGTAAGGGCTGACGGTCTTTTCAGGGACTGTTCGTTCCCTCCCTCTTAAGTTAACTTTAAGCACTACAACTACAAATTTCTGAAAGATAGCAAACATTTGTTCAAGTATAGCTAAACGGTTTAAAAAGGCAAGAGAGAGGGAGGAGCTTCGCGGGCAAGCAAGATGGCCGCGTAAGCTCGGAGCTCCGGAGACCCTCCGACCCTCCGCATAAATCCTGATGGAAATCCTGATCCACGACAGTGGAATACTGTGGGTGAACGGTTGTTGAGACGGGAATCGCTGTCCGATTCAAAATCCAACACTCCTAGACGGAGTTACACCGTGTTGGAAAGTCGTGCCAGGGACGTGCTATTGTCTGTGTGGTGGCTGACGACGGCGATGCTGTAACACAAAAACGGAGTGCTGTGAGAGTGACTATTCCGCCGGCCCTACGAAGCACGCGGAGTTACGGAGTGATCCATCGCTGAGGAACAACTGGTGGCCGCGACACTTGGAAATCGCTTTGCATAGCCGGGGTGGCCTTGGTGTACGACCCTTTGTTCTGGTCCCCGAAAACATCATGGCGGGCAAGGGCGAGCCAGACAAGGCGACGAATCGAGTAAGTAGGAAAACTACTTATTCCCAGTCGAACAAAATGGATCGCTACGCCCAGCTGAAGAATTCACCAGGTGCGGCTGCCCGGCCAAAGGACTCTCATCGAGAAGAGTCGCCAGACACGTCGGACCCTACACTTTGAGACATTATGGGCGCCATTGCGGGCATCAAAACAGAGATGCACAAACAACACGAGGTCCTGACGCATAAAGTCGACACTTTGGCGATTGAGATCAATTTGATTAGAGCCGATCTGGGTAAGACCAACGATAGGGTCAAATCACTGGATATTAAAACCACAAGCCTCACGACTGATGTATCGGACCTACAAACAGAGGTCCGAGACTTGAAGTCGGCCAACGATCTATTCTCGAGGCGACTGGATGATTTTGAAGGACGTGCCAGGCGACAGAACGTTCGAATCATTGGTGTTCCGGAAGGGGCAGAGGATTCGGCCACTGATCTCTTTGTGGAAGACCTGGTGCAAACTTATCTGGCTCCAGCGGGCCTCAGCCGTTTTTTCTCAGTGGAGCGAGCTCATAGACTGCCGGGGGGACGCCCGAAACTGGGTGCCTTAATTTCAGGGATCGGGACGCTATCCTGCAGACCTCAAGAAGGAATGGGCCGCTCAAGTTCCAGAATGCGGACATAAACTTTTATCCGGACTTCACTCGGTCTGTACAGCGGCAGCGACAAAGTTTCGCGGGGTGAAGAGGCGCCTTAGAGACCTTGGGATGAAGTACTCGATGATGTTCCCTGCGAAACTGAGCGTTGAAAATGATGGCCGTGCTATATTTTTCGATTTGCCTGAAGTGGTGAGCGAGTGGGCGGACACTTTGCCGCAGAGACATGGTGAACGAGAGGAACATTCGGAGGGCGCCTCGGAAGCAACAGGAGTAGAGCCTACTTTCGCAACTTTATCGGACGGTGGAACTGTTGGCGACAGCCGTTGTCACACTACTGCACTTTATAATGCATATCCTTCGTTTCGTTATGGAGGGTGGCAGGGGGGCTTGTGTGATCTCCTCTCTCCTCTAGGGTCTTTCTGTAGCGTAGTTTTCTGGGGCGACAGGCACACTGCTGGTTGGGGGGGCTATTTAGTCTGATGCAGGGGTGCAGGGAGGGGGGTGGTTCGATTGTTGGTTGTGTGTTTTTCCCTTTTTTCTCTTTCTCTTCTTCAAGGCAACGTAAAGACTGTAATTTTTCAACTTGTGTAACTATGATGCCTGCCAGGATCGGCAAAGGCCTACGACTTGACGATGGGGGGTAGGAAACTAAAAGTATTGTGTTGGAATGTCAACGGGCTGGGGGATCGCATAAAGAGAGGTGTGGTTCTGCAACTGTTTAAAAGATGTATGCCTGACGTTATTTTGCTACAAGAGACACACTTGGTGGGAAATACATGCCATGCGCTTAATAGGAAGGGATTCAAGATGGTGGCACACTCTGGGTTCTCTTCGGGGTCCCGGGGGGCGGGGATCATGGTGCGCGCGTCTCTCCCCCTTGAGATTGACTCTAGTGTTGCTGATGAGAGGGGGCGGTACGTTGCTGTCTCGGGAAGATGGGAGGGACGGTCTTTGGTTCTGGTTTCGGTTTACGTTCCCCCTGGGTTGCAAAACAACACATTTCATGATCTTGGGAGCGCCATTTTGGGTCTACCTGAGGGTTTGCTTATCATAGGAGGCGACTTCAATTCAGTTTGTTCGGGGACCCTAGACAGACATCCACCCAGAGATCTCCGAAGTTCGCAATCGTGGCTACCCGACTTCCTGGACACTATGGGACTTATTGACTGCTGGCGGCTCATGCACCCTACCCAGAGTCAGTACTCATTCCACTCAGGGGCACATGGAAGCCTCTCCAGAATCGATTATGTTCTGGCTCTAGCGGCCCACGCATCGGCAGTTTCTGAAGCGCGATTGATGGCTAGGGGCATCTCAGACCATTCCCCGGTCTGGGTGTCCTTTGATTTTGACATTGTGGTGACCGAGAGGGTGGTATCGGTTAATCCGTGGTACTTCCGCAACCCCAGGACTCGTGGACTCATGGCCAAGGCTATTGAGCTCTATTTTTCTGAAAACTCCGGGTCAGTTGCATCGGCTGTCACCCTATGGGAGGCATTTAAGATGGTCTTGAGGGGCGAGGCATTCTCCCTTATTGCTGATGTTCGGAGACGCAGAGACGAGGATGTGGTGCGTATCGAATCGGAGATTAAAGATCTGGACTCCCAACTGGAAGTCGACCCTACACCGGACCTACTCCATGTTCTCTCACTCAAACAGTCAGAATATCGGGCTATTGTTACTGACGCTGCCAAGGTCATGAGTAGAGAGCAACAGGGTAGTATCTACGATGTCGGGGATAAGGCGGGCAAGCTTATCACTTGGTTGGACAAAAAAGAGAGAGCCAGCCGGGTGGTCCCGGAGGTGTTGGGGGAGGACGGCGTGACTGTCACCGATCCGAGTGCCATTGTCGCGACGTTTGAGGACTATTTTGAGGCTGTCTACACCTCGGTCTCTGACCGGTCCGAGTACGACTCCGAGGAGCTTTTGGCAGAGGCGGAACTCCCGTGTCTGTCGGAGGCGGATCGGGACGACTTGGATAGAGATATTACCGCCGATGCGATTGCCCTCGCCATTCGCTCCCTTAGGTCCGGCAAAGCGCCCGGCCCCAATGGTATACCCGTGGAGCTCTATAAGATTAAGCCTGATACCATCTCCCCGCCCCTGCGGAACATGTTCCTTGAGGCGCAGGAGATGGGCATGCTTCCCCTGGACCAGAGACTGGCCACCATTGTGGTCATTCATAAGGAAGGGAAACCCAGAGACCTGTGTTGATCGTATCGTCCCATTTCTCTGTTGAATGCTGAACCCAAGATTCTGGCCAAATTGCTAGCTAACCGTTTGATTGGCGCGATTGGCGACTTGGTGCACCCGGACCAGTCGGGATTTATTCCACATCGCAACACTGCCCTTAACCTTCGGAGACTGCATGGGGCCCTCGCCAGGCCCCTGTTGTTTGCATTGGCACTTGAACCGCTGGCTGCGTGGCTGCAACACCACCCAGATATAAACGGAATACGCTGGTCCCCTGGATTCGAGGACCGGGTGTCGCTATACGCGGATGACATCTTGCTGTATCTCACCTCTCCTTGTAAGTCGCTCATTGTGGTGTGTGATGTGCTCCGTCTCTTTGGTCGGCACTCTGGCCTGGTTATCAACTGGTGGAAGTCGCACCTGTATGTGCTGAGAGAGGGGACGCCTCGACTTCCAAGGGATTGCGGCATACAGGTTTCGTGGCAGGGATTTAAATACTTGGGGATCTATATTTCAACGGATCCCAAGGTCTGCTGCATGAATAATTTGCTTCCCCCTCTCGTCCGTCTCAGGCGTGACGTAGAGGGCTGGCGAAAACTCCCGCTTTACCTGCCTTGGCGTGCGGCACTGTTTAAAATGATGTTCCTGCCTAGGTTCCTGTATGCTCTACAAAATACCCAGGATCCGGTCCCATCCAGCTACTTTCGGGAGGTCGAGGGTTTGCAACGGGCCCTTCTCTGGGATGGCAGACCACGCATCGCCATTACGAAGCTTACGCTCCCGTGGTATGACGGGGGTATAGCATTGCCTGACATCCGGAGATACTATTGGGCTTCCAAGTTAGCAGCCCTTAATCACGGCCTCTACGGTCCAGCAGTGAACCCAGGTTACGCCATGGATCAGTGGCTCCTGGACGATGGGAAGTATCATAGGGCACTATATTCGAGATCTCTGGATGGTCGAATGTCGGGACCAACGAAGACAGCTGTACACATATGGCGGGCGATTACAAAGTCGCAGGGGTGGAAGGGTAGGCTTACGATGGCAACCCCTCTTTTTGATTCTGAAATACTGGGCAAATTATGGCACATGAAGGGATTCGACAAGTGGGACATGATAGGCATATCTAAGGTGGAAGACATGATGGTGAAAGGGGAGATAAAATCCTTCACTCTTTTACAGAGTACCAGCTGGATGGTACGGAATATTTCCGGTACGCCCAGCTGCGTCATGCCCTTCTAGCAGCTAAGCCGGAGGGCGAGAAGATCCCTGAGTATTCCCCGTTGGAGGATAGGGTGCTGGACGGCCACATGCCGGACAGCGCCATTTCCTTCATTTATAAAAAACGTATTAATGTCCGTACTGACCTCCTCCTTGGGGTGATAAACCAGTGGGTGCGGGAAGGGATAGAGCTAGACGATGAAGACTGGCAATGTGCAGTTTCCTCCCCCAAGGAGGTGGCTATCCCTGCTGCGGCTGGTTCAATTAAAGATTCTTCATAGGGTCTATGTGACGGGTCCCAGGTTGATACACATGGGTCATTTAGTGGACGGCCTCTGTAGGCGCGGCTGTGGTGTTTTAGCCACCTTTATGCATATTATCTGGGAGTGCAGTGCAGTAGCCTCCTACTGGAGGCAGATACATATGATCATGAGTGAAGTGACTGGGGTGGATGTTCAGGCGGAGGCCCGACGCTGCCTCCTGAATGTGTGGGGTCCTACTGATTATAACAGTGCACAAACCCAATGGGTCACCCTGGGAAACATGGTCGCGAAACGAGATATTGCACAGATGTGGGGTGCAGCTATAGCCCCAAAGGTGGTTCAGTGGAAGGCCAACATGGATTGGTGTATGTTCCGAGAGAAGACGGTCTATATGGCCAGGGGTAAACCCAAAAAGTGGCAAAAGATATGGGGGGGCCTGGAACGAGTATAGGGGTGACATCTGTATACCACCTGACACCGCCCCCCTGGAAGAACGACTGACCCCGTAGTCTATGGCTCCAACACACGTTCTATTTGCAGATCTATCCTGTATCCTCCCCCCTATATGGTCTTGCAAATGGGTACTGTTCTGACTGTCTTTTAGGTTATTTGGCCTAGCCTTTCCCATGTTCAGGCTCTGTTGCACAACTGTTTGAATTGCCTTGCTTCTTAGCACTAGTTTGGTGCTTTCTCCTTCTTGTCTTAGTTACTTTCCTATAAAAACAGAAAATAAAACCTTGGTACGCTTTGGTAACATGCTTCTTGTACACTAGCCTTCTGATCGATGATATGCTGCCTAGCCTCCAGGATGTATGGCTAAATAGCTGTGTGCACTGACTTGACAATAAAGGTTTTCAAAAAAAAATTTTTTTTTTAAAAAGGCAAGAGAGCTGAGGCAGCTGAAGCAGACAATGGAACCACTCAGTTGTCCCCCCTGGTCTACCACCAAAATAAAACATCATGCCACAAAATACTGTAGCTAGAATTTTGAGTGCAAAAGTATTGTGTATAAGTATATATAGAAAAATATGAATGTACTATTCTTAATTCAACATAATTGTACCTTGATGAGATATAGCTCTTCATTGTAGTAGGTGTGGGGGTAACAATAGTACATCTATACTTATCTTCATTATATTTTGGTAGGCGATGTTCTAGATTTAATATATTTCTGGTACAATGTCTTTGTACAAGTTGTTCTGACATAAAACCAAAGTACAGGTCAGTCATAGAACATGGTGAGAGAAAGTCAGCAGGTTAGGTCCAAAGACCTGGAGTGCTTCATTGTGTTCCTTTGAGTTATGTACCACCAATGCTCTATCACTCTGCATATACTTGTGCCTGTTGATTCCACTTGCAAAAACGTCAGTTGCTTTTCCTACGCTCTACACACATTGTGATCATCATCGCTCTGGGATCACACACTCGTGACTGGAGGCCGACCATCCTTCTCTCTGTGAGTCTCTTCACTGTTAGCTGCATGTGTCCTTGGTGCAGGAGAACTGTTCTCTACACGCAACACTTGGCCACTGAACTGTTGCCTTCATTTTGTGCCTCTGTGACAGCTTCCCATTCGGCCAAAATTGGGGAGGCGTGAAAAGGAAATCCCACTTTAGCTCTCCTTCTTGGCCTCCAGTAATACTCCAGTCGCTTTATAAATTCCACATGTTGGCTGAACCCAACAGTCACAATGATAATGTCACGGATCACAGAACTCATACCTGCTACTCCATATCAAGAAGATAACAAGAATTTCTATACAAATTTCCTTGTGCCAACAACCACAGGTTGCCATGAACTGTTGGCAACCCCTGACACCTGGAACTCATGGGGGCAGCAGCTCGAACAGAATTATAACTCTAAGAGCCCATTTTCCTTTCTGTGATTAGGCTTCTTTGTCCATTTTTTAGTCCTTGGTTAGCCCTCAGCAACAAATTAAAGACTTGAGCAGGAGCGGCTCGTACAGGTAAGAGCGGTGGGGTGGTGGGGTGGAGTGTGGGGGAACTCGAAGATGACAACGAGGGAAAATGAAAAAATAATGAATTTTACCTTGGTCTGTCGAGTTCCATCCCTCCCTACCACCCCACCGTTCTTACCTGCATGGGCCTCAACTGCTCTTGAGGGCCCTAGGGTGGAGTAAGAAAGCATATTGGGGAGTGCTGTGTGCTCAAATTTCTGATGCTATAAGGGATGCTGGGGATCAACGACATCTGGGCTTTGTCACCGCCCTGTGATCTGTTGAGGGGGTGGCTGGGTGTGTGGGGGTTTCGGAGAGCGGTTGGGACTTGGTCAACATATGTCTATGTTTTACCAATGTGTGACTTGCTGCCAACTGTCCTCATGTTTCTGTTTGTTGTATATGCAATAAAAATATATATTTTTTTTTAGAGGGTGGAGTAGTGGTCAACTCTGTGACACCAATGATGGGCAAAGGCTGTACAATGTCACTGCACCTATTCGGGCATTTTGGGCAAGCAACATCCATGGCTTCATCTGACCTCAGCATGAACCCATATTTAGCCGGCAAGGAGGTCACAAGTGCGACCAAATTAATTTCCCACTCTGTCCTTTGTGGTGCCTCAAAGGATAATCTCATAATAAAAGTGTGCATGTTTACAGATTTCATTAAGCCTATATCCTCGATTTGCAAAATGTCATTACCGCTGATTTCTTCTCTGACCTTTTAGCAACACATGCCTTTTGTTCATAGTATTTAGTTAGCTCCAGTTTTCTAACCAACTTAAATAAATCTATTCTAGTTTGGACATAATGAAACTGCGCCTCTGTACAAAAAGATAATCCCAGCAATAATACCTCTAAATCAGACTGTGATAGCGTTTCAATAGACAAATTAATTACCAAGTTGTTGTCGGTTACACTTTCCCATTCCGCATCCGTTTCCCTTTGCCTTTCTCTGCGTTCTTTACCTTTCTCTCCTTGTCTTCCTCCTCTGCGTGTTCTGTGGTTTGTTTGTCTGTCTATTCATTAAAATTCAAACCCCTCTACTACTAATGGATAGCTTGTTCTTTGATTGACAGATAATGCCCCACTTTCTTCCTGATCTGTATCCAAGCTCACGTCTAACACCCCATGATATCCGGTCTAATTCTGGTATGTTCTCCCAGCCTTTGTCTCTTTATTGAGTCAAAACTTTTGGAGAAGATGTATGTCCGTCCAATTTTGTAATCATTGCAAACCCTTGTAAATGTACGCGCTTTTAAAAATGTTATTGCACCTTCAGCCCATTTTAATCTCTCATTCATATCAATTTTGAACGCAATCACAGTTGCCTAGTCACCATTGGTCTGAATATCCTCATTTAATTGTTTGATTTGTTTCAGAATTTTCATCATACCCATAGAGCTTGCTTTATGTTCCGCCCATTCTTTCAATATGTTGGAATGTGGATTTTCATAACTTGGTGTGATTTGAATTCAGAGACAGCCGGGTACCCGCTCAACCTCAATATATTTTTTAAAAGAGGCAATCTCCCACCATTTTGGCAATTCACCCTTCCATAACTTTTCAGTTTCTGCAATTTGGCCTTCATTCTGATAACCGTCTCTTCTCCTGGTCGGTTAACCTGCTGATTACCTACTAATGTCATGCTACTCGCACGAACAGCTCGTCTGCTGCCATCTGCCTAGCTTGACAGTCCACCTTTGGAGTGATTTGAACTCCAGGTACCAACTCCGATGTGTTAGGTGCAATGAGTCAGCGGTCTAGCTGAACTCGGCCGGCCCATGCCGAATGTGTAGCACCCACGTGCTCATGCTTGAAGTGCATAGCGCGCAGAATAAAAACACCTGGGCCAGGAACTGGAACAAAGTGGATATCATTTCTCTCTACAATTCACTCACAGCTACTTGCCCTGATATCATGGGACTAGATCCCCACTCCCAGATTGCCACACTGGATCAATGGCTCACCACCGCCTGTGATCCAGTGGCCCCCCTGAAGCGCATGGTTATTAACCGTTCCCATCAGGCTAATAAATGGTTCTCTCCAGACCTCAAAACCAAGAAATTGGAGGTTAGACAGGCCGATCGTGCCTGGCGCCGTACCTACTCACCCATTAGCCGGGAACACTTCGTTATGGTACTTAAGGAATATAAAACCTCCATACTCACGGCTAAAACCGATTACTTTTCCGGACGCATCCTGGCGGCAGAATGCCAGTCTCGTGTGATTATTTCTACTGTGCATGAGTTAGCTGCTTCGGACAGAACTTCACCCAAAATTCCCCCCTCCCAGGCACTATGTGATTCTCTTAATAATTTTTTCATCGACAAGATAATCCTCATCAAAGCCAACATTCCCCTCCCCCCCCACTTCTTTTACTTCTCCCCAACCACCCGAAAACCATTGTTCCCTCATCTCCATTCCCCCACTCACCAGAGAGCTGCTGTCTCCCTTACTCAATCGAGTCAAATAGGGCTCCCCGGCTGATACTGCCCCTGCACGTATCCTCAGCCAGTTTTTTCTGGCGAGCCCTACACCGGTCCTGGCCCTCCTGAATAATTGCTTTGCATCGGGCTTCGTCCCGGCTTCCTTCAAGACAGCCACTATTCTTCCAATATTGAAAAAATCTGGATCAGATCCCTCCTTCCCTGTAAATTATCGTCCCATATCCCTTCTCCCCTATTTGGGAAAAATTGCAGAGTCCCATGCCACCCAAGTGCTTAGCTCCTTCATTGAAAGTAGTAGCTATCTCGCATCCAGCCAGGCGGGCTTCCGCCCCCGGCACTCCACAGAGAAGGTAGTCATCTCAGTAATAGACCAACTCAGGGAGGGCCTGGACTCTAACACTCCCCAAGCCCTGGTCCTCTTGGACTTATCCGCCGGCTTTGACACGGTGGACCAGTCCATCCTCTTGTCCCGTGTCAAGGCGGCGGGAATAGGCGGCCAGGCCCTCGCCTGGATAGGTTCTTTCTTGAAGGGACGCACACAGGCAGTTCACCTGGGTGAATTTTCAGCCTCACCAAGCAAAGTGAACTGCGGGGTTCCCCAGGGTTCTTCCCTCTCCCCTCTTTTGTTCAACCTCTATATTTTTCCCCTTATTTTTGCACTCCAACAAATGGAGGTCACAGTCTATAACTATGCTGATGACCGCCAGCTTATTTTTAATTTTCCCCCATCTTCTTTTGTTCCTTCTAGCTTCCAGTCGGTCCTTCTGTTTATCCGTGGTTGGATGAATGCAAACCATCTCAAACTCAACCCGGATAAGACAGAACTGATTTTGACTGGGGGCAGCGATAACCCTTGGTCATCTTCCTTTTGGCCTGCTTCCTTTGGTCCCCCCCCTATTCCTTCTCACTCGGTTAAAACCCTTGGGATCATGCTCAATCCTCAGCTGACACTTCACTCCCATATTAGTTCTGTTGTTTCTTCTTCTTTTTTCATTTTACGTATTATCAGGAAAGTTTCCCGGTTCTTTTCTCCCTCTGCCCTGAAATTGATCGTTATGGCCATGATTTTATCCAAAATCGATTATGGCAATATCATTTACAACGGCGCACCGGCCTACGCACTCCATCACCTCCAGCTGGTGCAGAACCAGGCAGCTCGCCTGGAACATGGCCTACCAAAATTTCATCACTCCTCCCCTTTGCTCGCCGCCCTTCACTGGCTCCCAATAAAGCAAAGAGCCCTTTTTAAACTTGGCTGTCTTACTTTCCAGGCCCGGGCTGGCACCGCTCCTGCCTTCATTAACACAGTCATCACTAACTACATTCCTGCCAGAGACCTGCGCTCCTCTTCTAAATCCCTTTTAGTCATTCCTAGGTTTAAAAAGAAGCGCTCCGGTGGCCAGAAATTTTCGGTGCTCGCCCCTACTTTTTGGAACTCCCTTCCACCTTCCCTCAGATCCTTGTCTTCCTACACGGAATTTCGTAGTAACCTCAAGACTTTTTTGTTTCAGCAAGCATTTAGTTCATAACTTCTTCCCCTCCCTCAATTGAAATCCTATAGCGCCAAGAAACTGCCCAGTGAACGTGCGCTTTACAAACAGCTCAAAATTCAAAATTCAAATAAAAGTATGTGGGCATGACCGCACGGGGTCAGCGCACACTAGAGCCTACACGAGTGTGGTGTGTCATTATTGCGCAGCGGCGGCCCACTGGCAACACAGCGAGGTCCTGAGGTGTCCCGTCAGGACACACAACACTGGCGACGAGGAGTGGAGCCCAATCCATGCTCCAGGTTAACCCCACAACCCAAAGGGAAACAGCTGTACCACAGGACAGTGCGCGACGGACCACAACACCGCCGCAAGGCCCACCAGCAGAGAACACACCCCCGCGGCCCGCCCCCCAGACAAACCGGCGGCCACGATCGGCGGGCTGCACAGGGCGGTGAGTCGGCAAGACACACGCAAGCAAGCCACCCCCCCACCCCCCCCCAGCGGTGCTGAACAAGTGTCTGACTACCTAAGTGGCTTTGTGAGAGGGCGCCCACGCAATGGGAGGAGGATAGTCAAGCCCTCAGCCCTGGCACGTGCATCCTGCCTCGGTGTGCCTAAGAAAGCCACGCCCTCAGCCCAGGCATGTGCTACCTGCCTCAAGGTGCCTACACAACCCAGCAAGTGGGCATCACAGCCAAAGAAGACACATAGCACCAATGCATGCATACCCAGGACCAGGTCAGGCAGAGACACCTCCCCTCAACCCAAGGCATGCACACCCAAGATTTGTCAACTCAGTGACACCACCACTAAGCAGCATGGGAGATAATGCTGAGGAGAACCAGGCCCTAGTTCGGATGATGGCGCAACACCCTTCCACTGGCATCCTGCTCCCGTTCAGTGAGGCAGCAGACCCCACCACAGGATCACCCAGGTGGAAAACATGGCTGGGTTGTCTGGAGAATTATTTTATCGCCACCAGAGAGATGGATGGGGCTGTAAAGCGGTCGCTCCTACTTTACTATGCTGGAGAAGCGGTGTACCTACTCTTCAAGCACCTCCCTAACATTGGACCCCCAAATGATTATGCCCCGACGGTGGCAGCGCTCGACGTGCACTTTGACCCCCAATTGAACCCAGACTTCGAGCAGTTCAAGCTGCGACAAGCCAGACATAGGGAAGGGGAGTCCATTGATACATTCCACACAAGGCTGAGAGAATTAGCCAGCACGCTCCTAGTGGACGAAAGAGAGGAAATTAGAGCGCAGCTTATCCAAGGAATATGCAGCAAAGTGCTGCAGGCGCTCATACTATGCCAACCGAACATACCGATGAACGACATACTGGTCATGGCATGGTCACAAGACCTGTCAGCCACACGGGCTGACGAAATGGATCTCGCACTGACACGCACGACTGAAACGAGTGCCACCATCAAAGTGGAATGAGCAGACGCTATCAGGACACGATATAGAAACAACAAACTGAAGGACCGCCCACCGCTCACTCCAAAAGGCATGTGCAGATACTGTGGGTATGAGGAACACCCACCCCAGTCCTGCCCTGCCCAAGGGAAGACATGCACCACTGTGGCTCAATATCATTTTGCGTCAGTATACAGGAGGAGAACATAGCGGAAGGATGGGAGACAAACAAAGCGGGCACGTAAGCTTGTGCGACAGCTGTCAAGTATTTCCCTCACGTCCTCCCAAAGAGGGAGAAAGAATGAGCGTAGCACCTACCAAGTCGATGACACCTCCTCAGAAGATGACGAAGGAGAGATGTACCTAGTCTCTTTCACACAAGCACTCAAAAGGTGACGGAGGCCCTAGCCCACGTGCACAGTGTACATCTCCAGGTCAGAAGTATGCGCAGTGATTGACACCGGCTCATCTGTTAACGTCATGGGGATTCAGCAATATAACCGGTTGAAGCCAAAGCCCAAACTCAGACCGTCCAACATGAAGCTCTTTGCATACGGGAGCGATTCGCCGTTCCAAGGCAAGATGACCGTGCCCTTACGGTCCGAAGATAACAAGGTCATTACAGACATTCACGTCATAAACCAGGAGGCAGACACCCTGCTAAGCAGCCATGCTGCAGAAGACCTGGGCTTAGTAACGTTCGCGAGGAGTGTACAGGTGGAACAAACAAAGGAACTACTCAGCCAATTTGAAAACCTCTTGAAAGGGTTGGGGCGGATCAAAAAGGCCCCTATCAAACTACACATTGATCCATCTACAGCACTGATGGTGCTGCAACACTGGAGAATCACTTTTCATCTCAGACCTCTCGTAGAACAGGAGATACAGAAGCAGGGGATCAAGGGGTCATCGAGAAAGTGTTGGGGCCCACGCCATAGGTATTTCCCATGGTGATCGCTGAAAAGCCCCGCCAGCCAGGAAAAATCAGACTGTGCATAGGCATGCACCACCCCAATAAAGCCATCCATCGTGAACGCCACATCACGCTGATGATGGACGACATAGTGGCCGACCTCAACGGATCCCGTTGGTTTTTTAAGCTGGATCTAAATGCCGGTTACCACCACCTAGCACTGGCAAAAGTGAGCCGCTAAATTACCACGTTCAGTACCCACCTAGGACTCCGAAGGTACAAACGCCTCAACTTCGGGATATCATCGGTGGCTGTAGTGTTCCAGGATGCGGTGAAGGAGATCTTGATCGGGCTGCAAGGTGTACTGAACATAAGTGATGACATTCTCATCCACTCAGAACCGCCGACGAGCACTACAAGCGCTTACGAGCCACGCTGAAGAGGCTCCAAGGCCATGGAGTCATTCTCCACTGAGAGAAGTGTCTGTCCTTCCAAAAGCAGATAGAATTCTTAGGGTATAGTTTCAACCAAGAGGGGATCCAGGTTGACCCACGGAAGTCCCTGGCAATCAAAGATGCCCCAGCTCCAACGACTTTAGCAGAGGTGCGATGCTTCCTAGGGATGGCTGATTCATCCCCGATCTGGCTACTATCGCAGAACCACTCCAGAACCTCAGACGTTCCGCTGCCATGTGGCAATGGGGAGCAGCGGAAGAAGCTGCATTCCTTGCAGTCAAGAGCACCCACCTTGACCACACTACACTAGTATACTTCAACCCCACCAAGCAAACCAAGATACTCGTGGATGCCAGCCCAGTAGGCCTCGGGCCGTCCTCACTCAAGAACAGGAACCGGGAAGATGGGCATCCCTAGCCTACGCCAGCAAAGCGCTCTCACCTACAGAAAGGTGCTATGCGCAAATTGAGAGAGAAGCCCTGGCCATCCGCTGGGCATGTTACCATTTCCACTTGTACATTTGTGGCCAACAATTTCAAGTCATTACAGACCACCAGCCGCAGGTGCCGCTGTTCAAAGGCTCAGCACCCCACCCGACCGTATGGATTGAGCAGTGGGCTATTGGACTCCAGCAGTACGAGATGGAGATAGCCTGCCAGCCCGGTGCCTAACACCTTGCCGACTTCTTCTTGAGACACCCAGCCCCCCAGGAGAGTGGGGAAGAACAGTCAGACGCGGAGGCAATAGAGGCACATTTGAACATGATCTCCAACTATCACGTACCCCAAAGCGCTGATGCTGGAAGTTGTGGTCGCTGCAGCGGAAGGGGACCCGGTAATCACCAAAGTCTGTGCGGCCGTCCAGGGAGGACACTGGTGTCAATTCCTACAATCCACCAACTCTTGGTCAGGCCTGAGAAAGAAAACCTCATGCAAATGTGGAGGATCAGAAACTAACTGAGCGTAACTCAAGGGAGGATCCTACAGAGAGGATCTCGGATCATCATCCCGGCATCCCTCCCTCACCAGGCCACACAGCTAGCCCATGGGGGCACCTAGGAATGGAGAAGATGAAAGCCCACATGAGGGAAAAGGTCCGGTTCCCCGAACTATAAGCCCGAGTTGAAGAGAACGTTAGAAGGTGCCACGCCTGCCAGGTGACAAGCTCGTCAGAAAGACCAGCACCCATTCAGACCAAGGAACATGGGAAGGGTCCATGGGAAAAAGTGAGCATCGACTTTGGGAGGTTTCCTGATGGGCGGACGACTCTAGCCCTAATCAATAGCTACTTGAAATACCCCTTTGTAGAAGTCGTCAGCTCTACCGCCTTCTCCCAAGTGGCCCCGATGCTTGAAAAGATCTTTGCAAAATTCGGGTGCCCGAGTGAGCTCAAAAGTGACAATGGACCCCGGTTCCAGGGGAATGAATTCTGAAAGTTCCTACTACACTAATGGAATACAACACTGTTGCATCACCCCACAATGGCCCCAGGCCAACAGAGAGATTGACAGATTTATGAAGACTCTCAACAAGACTCTTCGTATTGCTGTGGCCAAGATCGTGGACCCCAAACAGCACCTGCAGATATCCCTATGAGAACATCGGAGCACCCCCGACAGCACCAAGGGTTCTATTAGGATGGTGGGTAGATCGCCACCGCCCATATGGCGGTGGCGATCCGCCAGCCATTTCCGTTCACCTGCCTAACATTTCCCCCCGCCATATTATGATGGCGGTGGGGACCCAGGCAGATGGAAAGACCGCCCAATTGCCTACAGGTGGAAAAGACCTGCAATATGGTGGCGGTGCCATCCATATTACGATGATGGCAGTCTCATGCCGTTCCATGGCGGAGACGCCACCATGGAAAGGCATGCAGAGAATGCCTTTGGGGGTCCGTTGCGGGCCTCTAGAAGGTTGGGGGGGTGAATGGCTGCACCTGGGGAGTACCCATGGTACCCCCCAACATTTGCATGCGCAAAGTGGCAGGCACAATGTGGGTCCTGTCACGTTGTGCATGCAAATGCACAACATGCCGTTTTAACATTGTGGCGGGTGCTGAATGCAGCAGTGCCCGCCACAATGTTAAATATGCAGGATGCAACCGCCATGGTGGCGGTCGCATCCTAATAGGCACAGTGGGACCTCTGCACCACTGGCGGACGGTCCCAGCACTGCTAGGGTGGCAGGAGGACTGGAATCCGCCCGCCATCCTAATAGACCCCCAAGTGCCAAGCGCCATGGGCGCTCTTTTTCAACGGTGTTTGCCGTGACACCCTCCCCACCTTCCCAGGATGGGCACCGAGCCCCTATGATGAGGAAGGCACCATCAGGAGGCGAGAAAGGCGAATCCTCGCTGCCAGTCAAGCATGAAAAGCAGCGTCCCACAGGATACAAAGAGGAGACACAGTAATAACAAAAGACAGAAGTCCAGGGGGAAATTTCTGGACCCGCTACGAACCCGGATACTCAACAGTAGTCAGCGTTAATGGCACCATGGTAACGGCTGAGAAAGAAGGCGAGACAGTGGCATGAAACATCGTCTGGTTCAAAAGAGCATCCGAACCTCTCACTGGCACAGAGATTGACGAAGCCCCGGAGGGGAGGAGATCGCCGGACCGCGCAGGACGAGAGCCCGGGGAAAGCCAACCGGCATGGACATCACCAACCAGGCCCAGTGAAAAGGAAGCCAGTGAAGGCCCAGAGATGCCACCGGTACCCAGGAGACATGCATCTTCCTCCCACACCAGAGGTGGGAACCCCAGGTCTGAGCTGAGGGAGAACCCCCAGCCAAGCACCCGACTGAGAGACTTTGCGTGCCAAATGAGTGACCGGAGGAGTCACAGAGAAAGAGTTAAGGACTGAGTTGTCATGGGATGTAACGAGGCAGCGGTCTAGCTGAACTTGGCTAGCTCACGCCGAATGTGTAGCACCCAGGCTCTCAAGCCAGAAGTGCGGAGCACTCAGAATAAAGGTATGTGGCGTGACCGCACGGGGTCAGTGCACACTAGAGCCTGCACAAGTACGGTGTGTCATTATTACTCAGCGGCAGCCCACGGGTAACACTGTGAGGTCCTGAGGTGTCCCCTCGGGACACACAACATTTGTAACCCACTGTTTAAACCCTGGTACAATGCCCCGGCTTCCAATCGCCGGAGAAAGTGGAAGTACAGCTTAGTACAAGGAACATTCAAGTGGTCCAACCCCTCACTGTATTTTTCCATCCAGTGCGCAGGTTGGGCTCCAAGCATGGTCTGTCTACGGTCACTAGGACGTGTTCTGCTCCATCCACCATGGGGGGCCGCCGGCCACACACTTCCTCTTTCATATTCGACGGATGCCGGCAGGCTCTTTGAACGACGACGGTACCTGGCTAATGACAGGCCGTAAATGATAAGTTTAGGTTATAAATATAACATTAACATTTCTAAGGTTCCAGTAGTTGCGTTTTTTGTATAGAAATACTATATCAAGTTTTTCTAACTTTAACTAATCTTTAACCTTTGTTTTTTCATTTAATGTATACACACACACACATTGAATATAACGGACAAAATGGTATAGCAAACAGCAAACTTTTAGCATGCAAATCAATTAATCTTGCTTGTGGTACACCGTGAAATTAGCCAGAAACTCCAGAAATAAGAAGCGAAAGAAGAGCGCATAAGTTCAATAGTGGTAATGTGGCCAAACTCACGTCCATGCCTTTGTTTCAGAATGACAGACTTACAGAAGTGCAACTCGTAATTGTACACCGCCAGAAAGTACTTTTTAAAATATTATTGCAATAGCAGTTTGCTGGATTTTAGTTCAAGAAGGTATTGACAAAACAGCTTCATTTTTCAAACATGGTCGGACCGTTCATTTACTTCACAGTCCAGCCCTTTTTCCAATTAACAACACATTGGTTAATAAATCATTCAGAATATGAGGTGCCACATTTTGCAGAGATCTAAATGACTGAAAACAGTTAAAATAAATAAAAGAGTTGAAGATCACTGCATACTAGCTAGGTCAAAACTGCCACTATAATAAAAGCATCGGGCTCGTAACAAGTCTCAAAAAAGGGCTGCTGTCTCCATGTAATTGGGTAACAACTCAGATAGATTTTGGGGATGATGAAGTCTTCGGGACAAAAGGCAGGGACTCATTTTTGTTTGTACTTCAGAAATGTTCCCCAGTCCTACATGGAAAGTGCTCTTTTGTTATCAAAATAAGGATGCAAAAGTACTATCAACGAGGGTTGTGACATCCCCATCTCGGCCTCTGGGTGCCTGAGACCTGTGGTACCTTGTGTTATCCTGTGCTTCCGGGCCTGAGAAAACTCTGCAAAAAGATGACAGCTGCAGACTGCGAGTCTCACTTAAATGCCTTTCCTCGTGCTCCAGAGTTTATGGCTGCTGCTCCTTGCCCCTCCAGCTCTAAAATTGCCATACAGGCAATACAGGAGCTCTCCCCGGTGAGGGAACTGGGGCTGCGAGCTGCAAGCACTTTCCTCTCGTGCTATTTTATTCTGCTTACTGTGTTTTACTCATTCCGCTTTTGGAGCGATTTTTAAAACTGTAAAATTGTGCACCTCCTACCTCACTGTTCCGCTTTTGTTTGGAGGGCTCGAAAAGTTAAGGGGAATATTTTATTTAGGCACACTGACACTTGAACACCTCCTGCAATCCCTCAGCCGGCACAGCCGCTTTTGCCGACACTCGGCCGCGGTGGGCGCCATCTTGAGTCAGGCGGGGACGGCGCTCTAGTCGCGCCGTCCTCCCGCCCATTTGTCTACTTAAGGAATCTCTCCCTCGCGCTCGGTGCCCTACAGGAGCTCTCCCCGGTGAGGGAACTGGGGCTGCGAGCTGCAAGCACTTTCCTCTCGTGCTATTTTATTCTGCTTACTGTGTTTTACTCATTCCGCTTTTAGAGCGATTTTTAAAACTATAAAATTGTAAAATTGTAAAATTGTAAAATTGTGCACCTCCTACCTCACTGTTCCGCTTTTGTTTGGGGGGCTTGAAAAGTTAAGGGGAATATTTTATTTAGGCACACTGACACTTGAACACCTCCTGCAATCCCTCAGCCGGCACAACCACTTTTGCCGACACTCGGCCGCGGTGGGCGCCATCTTGAGTCAGGCGGGGACAGCGCTCTAGTCGCGCCGTCCTCCCGCCCTCCTCTCTTTCTATAACATGTGCAAACCGGCCAGACGGCGCAGCGGGCTGGCGCAGCGGGCGCGCCGGACGCGCGCCGAAGCCGTGCCTAAGCCAAGCCCGTCTGCGCCCGTCCGCGACCGGACAGCGCCGGGCGCAGGGCATGCTGCCCAGCTTCCCCCTGCAATCAGGTATGATAGAAAAAATGTACTTGCCCTACGTTCACATACAGTTAATCACTACGCCGATTGCCCCCCCATTGACCCCCTATCCAGTCCATTCTCATGTTCACATTGTAAATGGACACCCCCTGTTTTAACCTCTGAAGAATCTCACTCACCTTCCCCCCTTAATACCAATCCCATTTACTTCAAGGGAGGTCTCATCAATGCTAGATCTCTTGCCTGTCACAGTCAAGACATATTTGATTTAATATCAGACCACAACTTAGATGCCCTCTTTATCACCGAAACGTGGCTTAATGACTCATCCAATCCTGATTTGGCTACTGCCCTCCCTCCTGATTTTACTTTTTTTAGACGGGACAGACCGCTTGGACGAGGCGGTGGGATAGCATTTGCAATAAAAAAAACTTTCCCCTGCCACATATTCGACCTAGAACATCTCAAAGAAAGTGAGGGCTTAGGCTTCTCAATCAAAATTAATGCTGTTACTTCCTTTTTGGGGGGCCTTCTATACCGTCCTCCTGGGAATGCCACCCCTTTTCTTGATTCATTAGATGAGGCCCTGGGAACACTTACACTGCGCTATCCCTACTTCACCTTATTAGGAGATATGAATTTGCATTTGGAGTCTTGTGTGGACCCCCACACCATTTCCTTCCAACATTCATTAAACATCTTTGGACTATCCCAACATGTCACTGCGCCCACCCATCTCGCAGGTCATACCCTTGACGGTATCTGCTCTAACCTTACGTCTCTAACCACGTCCCTTCCGATACCACAAATTTGGACTGATCATTCCTTTATTCCGTTTGACATTATGACACAAGCTCCCACTCTGCCCAGCAAGAAACACCCCCCCTCCTCCTTCACAGTCAACTGGAGGAAAGTGATGGAACACATTAAGCTGAACTCTCAACCTTTACCTAAATCCCCGAAACCTACTGGAGATGTAATAGCCGGCTCTCATAATTTCCATACTTGGATGGATCAAATTGTCTCAGCGAACTCCGTACCTAAAAACCAACATGTGAAACAGCATAAAAGAAAACCTAATGCACCTTGGTTTACCCAGGCCCTCTCCGACAGTCATCTTCTATGTAGAAGACTAGAAAGAAAATGGAGAAAAACGTATGATGATGCCACAAGGGCACTTTATGTCCAACAAAGGAAACTATATCTCTCCAACATAAAAACGGCTAAAAAGGAACACTTTACTAAAGCCATAAATGAGGCCCATCAAAAACAAAAAACTATCTTTAAGATAGTTAAGTCCTTCACCCATCCCAAAACTCTCGCGCTCGAAATCCCCCCCTCTGCAAGCCTGTGCAATCAAATCGCAGACTTTTTCGTAGAGAAAATTGTTAATATTCAGAAAGACTTCCCTCCTCCTCTGACCACATCTCACGCGGAAACAGACAATTATCCCCCTCTTTCTAACTTCAAACCTGTCTCCATTCAACAAACACGCAAGGCAAATCTGGCATGCAAATCAGGAGCTCCTACTGACCCCTGCCCTCCCAGCATCCTGCACCATTTGATTGATACAGTTAACCCTTATATCAACATCATCATCAATGAATCTCTTGAGTCCGGGATAGTGCCTAATGACTGGAAGAAGGCCATAGTGAAGCCTCTGATGAAGAAGCCGAACAAATCCCCCACCGACCTGACCAACATGCGCCCCATTTCATTACTTCCCTTCCTTGGTAAGATCACGGAACAACTAGTATATGAAGAGCTAAAAACTTTTGTAGAGATTGGTAACATCCTGCATCCGCAGCAGTCGGGTTTTCGTTCCGGTCATTCTACCGAAACAGCCCTTATAGAACTAGCTGATTCCATCAAGTTCCTGCAGGATGAGGGCAGGCAGGCCATCCTCATCCTGCTTGACCTAACAGCAGCGTTCGACACCATCTCGCACGTCATCCTTATCAACAGACTGCGAGAGATTGGCGTGACAGACACAGTTCTGGCATGGGTTACATCTTTCCTATCTAATAGGTCCCAAACTGTGTCCCTGGGTCCCTACCTATCCAGCGAGAAACCTATAACATCAGGAGTCCCCCAGGGGTCCATATTAAGTCCTCTCTTTTTTAACATCTATATGGCCCCCCTCCTCGCTGTGATAGAATCTCATGGGATCCTTGTCACGTCATACGCTGACGACACACAACTTGTTGTCACGATCGACAAAAAGTGTACGAACGCAGAGTTGCGTTTCCAAAATTGTCTTTCTGATGTTTTCCAGTGGCTAAACAAAAATCATTTAAGATGTAATAGCGCCAAAACTGAAATCATACTGCTGAGTAAAGATCTATCCTTCTGCCCGAAGGACTGGTGGCCCATAGGATCTGAGGCCCCTCCCAGCGCCGTATCTTCAGCACGGAACCTGGGCGTGCAATTCGACTCATCCCTCTCTTTTGACGAACACGTCAGGATCACGGCTGGACGCTGTTTTGGACTTATTAAGTCCCTAAAGAAATTCTTTGACCTCCTCCCCATTGCAGCCCGAAAATCAGTCGCGGTAGCTCTAATACTCTCCCGACTTGATTACTGTAATGGTTTAATGGCGGGAGTGAAAAAGTCCACCCTCAAAAAGCTGCAGAGCATACAACACGCAGCTGCTCGATTGGTGCTGGGACTTCCTAGAAGGTCATCAGCCTCCATGGCGCTAAACACTCTCCACTGGCTACCATTACACAAAAGGATCTTCTTTAAACTCCTTCTTACCGTCTTCAGAGTTATGAAAAACTCAGGGCCCCTTTACCTTGCAAAGCGCTTTACACGCTACCACCCCCCGCGATGTCTGAGATCCTCTGGCAAAAATCTTATCACCATTCCAAGATTTAAGTACAAAACCAGGGGTAGGAAAACCTTTACCGTCCTGGCAGCCAGGGCATGGAACACTCTACCGGTCAATCTTAGATTGACGGACAAGGAGAGCACCTTCAGAAAACTTCTAAAGACATGGGTGTACCAACAATCAGACGCCTCAGTATTGGCAGCCATCTAGTTTCAGCTTCTTCATTTTTTTTCGCTTTTTCCATTTTTCACGTACTCGTCACACGCTATCTTAGCGCCAAGATGCTCCTTCCGGAGCGAATGTCTGCGCTCTATAAATACACATAAATATCAAATATCAAACATAAAATAAAAATATCATCTGCCATAGGGTTTGCATCTGCCCTTTAATGCTACTCTGCAGCTAGTCCAGTTCAGCTTTTCATCCTCTTTTCGTTTCCATCATGGCTTTTTTCCTTGGTTTCTTCCCAGACTTCCCATTCCATTACGTTTCCAGTCACGTGATGTAATTTCCTTTTCTTGTTCTTTGGCGATATAAGGGCTTCAGTCTGTTTGGAGGGTGCTTCGCAACAAAGCTGTGTTTCTTCGCTTGTTTCCTGACTCACTCTACCTGCTGATCCTGGTTCTTCACTCCAGAAGAATTCCATTGTTTGATTCCTGAGTTCTGCTTTTTTTCAGTCCTTTGAAGTCTTCATCCAGCAAGGAGGTTTTTTAGGCCTTTGTTTTTTCCTCCTGATCAGGTGGCAGCTTCTTGAGGACATTTGGCTAGCACATATTCCAGTGTGTGGGGACATTGTGGCTGCCAGAAAGTCCCCTTACTACAGACAATGGAAGACCTCAACCTGGAATGCAGAAAAGCACCCATCCCTCAGCAAGAAGCTATGTTCTTATTCGATTTTGAAACCATTTTGCAACTTTACAGTCACCCTCCAATGGCATCTAACCATGGTTCACAACAGTGATAAATGAGTCACAAAAAGTGGCATGGACCCATTGTTTTATCAACAGGAGATACACTATCTATGACTGCAGATTTGTTTTTGTGGGTACATTTTCACACACTTGCAAAGCTTCTAAAGTTTTTCACCTTGGCACTCTCACTTGAAAATCGTGATTTTTGTGCCAAATTATATTGTATCAATACTTACCTAACACTAAATAAAATGGTTCCACATAAAATATACTTCAGAATAAAAGTTTGGTTGAATTAAGATGGTGAGCAAAATACAGATGCAAATTACACCCCTGCTAATAGCCATTGCTGCGACGAGCAGTAATGATCAGCTTGCACCCCATTTTGATCTGCCCCCAGCAGAGGGAATTATGTGCATTTTATGCATACATTCACCCACTACAGGGTGTGCAAACTTGTATTTTGTGCATTTTCAGGATTTGCCTTCCACAAAATGCAGGATTAATCAGGGGATTAGTGACCTATTTCAAACCCAGGGCCTAACAATTATTTTGCTTTGTTACACTATTGTGCATAGAAAAGCTTGGCCAAAGGTAAACATGCAGAGAACAATTCCGAACGGGTTCAATTAAAGTGAAAAGTGAACATTGTGTTGCTAGAACATGAGATTTATTTTACAATGCCGATTAGGTGAAGGTAAACTGTAAATATTTGCAAACTTTGTGAGTAGTGAAAAAAAGTAAAATGATATAACTTCGGCTGCCAAAATAAAACTTGGCACAATCCAAGTTTTCACTATTGTCAATTGTACACATTTTGCTTCGATGTTCCTGAAAATTTCAAGTGCTGGACTTGTTCATTGAGCATTTCTTTGCCAGAGACATGCTAATCTCCAGAACTATCATAAGAGATTGAATTGTTTGCTTCAATCCCCCATTAGAATGAGCTGTGCCAAATTAGTATATAAGACTACAAGGAATTTTCCAACATGCGCTTCAAGTCCAAACCATTGTTCTCAGCGAGCGGTCCTTAAATGGTCCCTGTGTATGATGAAAGTTATGATAGAGGTGTTTTACAAGAACATTGTGGACATCTCACTAATGTACAACAGGGTGCATTGTATTAAGCTTTGAGAAACTGTCTGGTAAACTTTGTGAAAATAGAAGAAAAATTAGCTCAATGAGGCTTCACAGATGACTGTAAACTGTACTTACATTTGGGATGTCATCAGTGATGTCACAAATGATGTCATTGAACATGTCACATGTCATGAGTGATGTAATATGTGAGGTCATATGCAGTGCATGGCAGGAGCACATTTGCAGTTAGCTCTGCTAACTACAGGTGATGAATAAATGTGGTATTTTGAGTTCAAAACGTTAATGTTGAAAACTTTAATGTTGTCACAGACATTTTCACCAAACATTAATGTTACTTTAACCTTGTTTTTTTAGTACATTTCGAAGTGTTTTTTTAAACAAAAACAGATCTTTTTATCACACCTACCTATAACTCTATTTTAACCTTTATTTTTTTCAGTGAATTTCTAAGGTTTTTTGTAAACAAAAATAGATTGTTTTATCACAAATATAATGTTACTTTAACCTTTGGGTTTTTTACTTAAAATTCTATGGTTCTTTTTAATTTAAATTAATATTTTATTACCATCCATACAGCCAACCCCACCACTGCACACAGCCTTGCAGCTAGACCCCGTGTCCAACTCCCTGCAGCCAGTCAACCCAATTGCTTGTGCGTGGCATGAGGTTGGAGCAAATCCTGGATTGCAACCAAGCCCTCCATCCAACTCCCTGCAGACAGCCATCCCCACACTCCTCATGGCCATTGGTCGTGCATGGCAGAGGGTTGGCCACAGGGTTAGATCTGCTCCCAGGCCCTGTGCCCAACCCCGCAGCATGCTGCCAACACCACGTAGTGCACAGCCTTTGTGGTGGGTGGCTTAGGGTTGGCCTTCAGGCCCTTGGCCCCAACCCACGGAGCCGGAACATGTGGATTCAGAGGGTGGGGGTGTGCAGCCTCCCTTCCCAATCCCTAATAGTCCCTAGAGACCCCATCCCCTGGGCCAAATTCCAATTAAAAGGGGATGGAGTCACATGGCCCCCCACCCCAAGCCTTGAAAGGCTCTGGGAACCCTATCCCCTGTGGCCAAATAAAATGAAAGAAGGGAGCAGGCATGAGGCCACTCCCCAAGCCCGACCCCATCTGCCTTTTTCAAATTCTAAGGTGAGGGGGCAAGCAAATCCCCTCCTCAAGCCTTCTCGGCCCTGGAGACCCCATCATCCTGTGCCAAATATAATTAAAAAAGGGAAGGGAAGCCATGCAGACCCCCTCCTCGAGCTTATTTTGTTCCCAGGAACCCATCCCTCAGGGCTTGCATTCATTATCAGAGGGTACCTCAGTGCCCATCTACGATACCTACCAATCACTACAAAGGGGGTGCCCCAAGGCCCACGCGGACCCAGCCGCCTCTCCGCACGGTGCGATAGCCTGCATTGCTCCTGCCCGGAGGGAGCAGCTTTTTTCTACCTGCACCCTCTGGACCGGAGCAATATGTGTTCCATTTTCCTGCCCGGAGGAGAGTGGGCACGGCAACAGGACACAAGTCTGCTCCCAGCCAGTGGAAGCATGTTTAAATCTCCCGCTGTTTGTGGGTGCACTTTCTTGTTTGCTCCAATCTGGTGGGAGATTTAAAAATATTCCAGCTTGATGGGAATAATACAGTTTTCCCTGCCCCCACTGGTGCGGGCATGGAAACTAATGTGTCCTGGAAGTGGGCTTCCTGTGACACAGTAAATGAGCCAGCCATGGGCCAAGGGGTCGTGGGTGCATAAAATAGGTCAGGAAGGGGTGCCCACCTGCCCTTTTTTATGATTTTGTCCTCAGAGATGGGGTGCCAGGGACCTAACATGGCTCAGGGAGGGGGGGAACAAGCCCCATCACTTTAAAACATTTACTTGTCTTCGAGAATGGGGTCCCTGGGTCCAAAATGGGTTGGGGAGGGGGACCCTACTCGCACCCCTCCCCATATATTGAATGGCGGCTGCCATTATCTTATTTATTTTTCCCCCGCTATGTTGCGGTAGTCTTGTGGGATCATGCAGAAACCTCCCAATTATTTTTATTTTGCGGCCTCGTGGGGTCCCTCAGGGTCACCACCATAGGGCCTAGGGGGGAGGGGGGGGACTTGCCCTCTTACATTATTTTGTTTTTAAACTTCAGGCTAGAGGATTATGTTCCTATGTCCTGGAACGGCTGCCAGCTACATTTCTTTCATGTCAGCCAATAAAAGTGCTTGCACCCACGGGAGCAAATTGGCCAAAGGGGGAAAACAGCTCCTTTTGCCAATCTGAAGTCTCAATTAAGTAAAAATTGAGTTTTTTTTATGAACTCTTGCTAGAGTCCCTCAAACCCAACGGTATAGATATCAAATATTTTTGAACCTTAATTACTCAAAAGCTACTGAATGGATTTACACCAAATCACAAAAAGCACGCTTTATGGGCCAAGATCTGGGGGCATATTACCAAGGGCCTTATCGCCGCTTTAGCGGGAATTTTTCCGGCTAAAGCGGCGATAATTTAATCGCCCTATTACCTAGCTGTTGCTAACACCAGTTAGCGACAGCTAATAGGCGATAGTGGGCATTTAGGGGCCCACTATGCATGTCAGCGATAATTATCGCTAATGACATGCAAAGTGGGCCAAGATGTTAGCGACTGGAAACAGTAGCTAACATCGCTATCACCTATTACCAACTTTTGGAAATAATCGCGCTAAGCGCAATTATCTCCAAAAGCTAACGCCTGCCCAGAGCAGTTCTTAGCCATGTTATCCAATGGAAGGTGGATAATATGATTAAGAGCATTGTCACAATAATGCATGAATATCGCTGATTTTACAGCGATATTCATGCATTTCCCACAATTTTTACCGCTTTTGAGATAAACCTTGATAATATCAAGGTATCTCAGCGGTAAAAATCGTCGGAGCGCGGCGATATTTTAATACCCGCTAACCAAGCTTAGCGATAATTATCGCTATAGCTTGGTAATATGCCCCCTAGTTTTCTCCCAAATTTGATGTAGTTGAGTTCAGCAATTTTTGCAGTAACAATGTCTAAAAAGACTATGGAAAATGCCTGGGAATTTTGTGTTGTGGGACCCCCCTGTTTTCTCACCCGTCGTTTGGCAGATCACACCGAAACGTACAGGAAAGAGCTGAGGTGGAGTGGATGCACTTATTTTTGGGAAAGTTTTGTAAAGATTTGTCAAACGGCATCAACGTTATTAGAAAACCTAAAAGCGCTCTGACTATGGAAAAGCAGACATAACTCAGTGGCGTAACACAGGCCCCTGCAGCCTCCACAGTGTAGGGGGCCCTGAGCTGCAGGGCTCCCCCTCAGCACAGTACTCAGACTTGAGAGCTCCGAATTATCCGGAGCGGGGGCCCAACCATGTACCTTGCAGGGGGGCCCCTCAACTTTCATTACGCCACCGACCTAACTAAACCTTCCCAGTGGCAATCACCACTGGGTAATATAGATATATACATATTAATAAGAAAACCAAAGGTTACAGCGTAGTTATAGTTTGGAATAGTTAAAAATATACTCCTATCAAAAACCTTTACACACCATATGAACCTGTGAGAAATTGGGTTATTGGTTGACTGGGGTGTGAGCCCTGGTCAAGCAACAGTCACAATCCCTTGCAGGGTGAACCACAAGAAGTCCCTAAATTAACCTGTGCTTAACCCTGAGTAGCTTGACACAAAAAGCAGTAAGATCTAACTTAGAGACAATGTGTGAAGTATTTGTGCTGCACACAAACAGTAATAAGTTGAAAACACAAGACAAGAAAAATCACAAACTAAGAAAATAAAGTAAAGTTTAATCAATTATTTGACACCACAACCATAACAATCCAATCTGTAGAACTGAAGTTATACATTTTTAAAGAATAACCTGTAAAATAGTTCCTAAAAAATAAAAGCGCCAACCACGGACATCTGGTTGTGCTAGACCAGGGCAAAGTTAAGTCTGACCTCAATGGAACGCAGTTCAGATACAAGAAGTGGATTGGACCCGGTCAGCGCTTACCTTCGGACGTATACAATTTTTGAAGAAAAAGTGTCTGAGAAGGTAGAAGTTCAGCGGGGTAAGGCTGCATAAGTGTCTGTTGAGGGAGCGTTATTGACGGATACCTTTGGAGCGAAGTTGCTGTGAAGATTTTTACTTTTAGTCTTAGCCGTTGAGATGGGAGTAAAAAATCTCCAGCTCAACAAAGCAGCAGACTGTAGCCAAGGACAGTTCTAATGAGGCAGATACCCCTTTGGCAAAGGACAGCTTAAATGGATTTGCTGCTGCTGAGAAGAACATAGCAGGAGAGAATGTGAAGTCAATCCCACTGGCGATGTACCTCGGGTGGATAGGTGAGCAGGTTGGTCCCTGTCTCCTCCTGGTTCTCAGAGTACTTTTTGACCAAACTTTGTCTAATTCTGTTTTGGAAAATGGCCATTTGGGCCCCTTAGCACCACAACCAAGGGTCCAGGAGTGGATGGAGACCTCTTGGGGGCTCGGGACTTACTCAGGCTGGGTAAAGGGGTGGTTTCAAGATGGTGGGAGCCTGTTATGTCCCTGTGGCTCCAAACAGGAAGTCAGCAAACTAGATCTTGGAGTCACGTCTGGTAGTCCTGAGTTCAGTTGAAGATGCAGGGCTCAATAACAGTGCTGGCCTCTGATGGTTCACGGCAGGCTCCAGGCATTAAAGCAGTCCTTCCTGGTCACAGCAGCAGCAGGCCCTCTGAGAGTCCTTCAGCAAGCCCAGTAGTGAAATGAAGAGTGGGTCTGAAGGTCCAAATTTTATACCCTGGTGCCCTGGTTCTAGAATGTGGGAGAAGGTTCTGGAAAGGTTGTTGGAAGTGCATGGGTCTCCCTGCCATACCTGCCCTGGCTCCAAGCTGGCTGCAGTAATAATATAGGGTCATTACGCCTATTGTGAGGAGACAGGACACAGCCTGTTCAGGTGCAAGTGAGGTTATGCTCAGCTCCCAAACTCCATTCTACCAGTAGATGGTCAATTGAGGCTCAACTAATTAACCAGATACTGGAGTCAGGGAACTATCCCACTGTCTGGAAGAGGGCGAATATTAGACCTATTCTGAAGAAGTCCATGTTGGATCCTTCGGATTGGAGGAATTATCGCCCGATGGCAGCAAAAGTGCTAGAGAAAGTGCTGAATAAGACTCTTACAGAGTACCTGGATGCCAATGACCTGCTAGACCCCACTCAACACGGTTTTAGATCCCATCATTCCCCGGAATCCGCTCTTACGGTGGCAACTGAGGAGATTCGGAAGACTGTCGACAGAGGTGATAGGGCGATTCTCATCTTGCTGGATCTGTCGGCAGCTTTCGATACCGTAAACCACTTGGTCCTGGTTCAAAGGCTTCAGGAGATTGGCATCGGGGGCACAGCACTAGATCTTTTGGCATCTTTTTTTGGAAGGAAAAGAGCAGAGGGTGCATTGGCAGGGGTTACAATCAGAGGGTTTTAGCCTCCCTTGTGGGGTTCCGCAAGGTTCAGCGCTCTCGCCAACGCTGTTTAATATATATGTAAAACCCCTAGCGAGGCTTGTCAGGAGCATGGTTTCGCGATGGTCTCCTACGGGGATGATTCTCAGTTAATTATCTTGCTGGACAAATAACCTGAGGACACTGCGTCCAGGTTCCATGGTTGTCTTTAGGAGATCTTGAACTGGATGAACCAGGGATATTTAAAGATCAATGTTGACAAGACAGAAGTGATGGAATTTGGACCAGGAAACTCCCTGTGGAACTCTACTTGGTGGCCAGCAGGGGCAGGGGAATGTCCCAAGCCGGTACCTAAAGTCAGAAACTTGGGGATGATCTTTGATAGTCAGCTCAAGTTCTCTTCGCATGTAAATAGTATTACATCTTCTTGCTTTTTTATCATATAAAGGCTGAGAAAAATCTTCCCGTTTATTGGTCAGGCCTTGCAAAAGCCAGTGGTAGTGGGCCTGCTGCTGTCTAAATTAGATTATTGCAATGCACTGCTCTTGGGAACGGATAAAGCACAGAATAATAATTTATAGTCCCTACAAAACGCGGCGGCTAGGCTGCTGTTAAACATTCCCAGAGGTTGTTCCACGTCTAAGGGTATCAGAGCTCTCCATTGGCTCCCCATTCAGTTCAAGGCCTTATGCATGGTTCATAAAGTGATCTATGGAGGTAGGGCCAAGGATATGCAAAGTCTATTTAGGCCCTATATCCCAGGCAGGACGTTAAGATCGAGCAACGCCTGCCTTATGCAGCTAGACAAAATAAGAAGAGTCAGATGGGGTGGTAAGGCGTTTTCCCATTGTGCTGCGAAGCTATGGAATAAGTTTCCATTTACCACGCGTCTGCAGTCCAATCATCATATTTTCAGGAAGACTATAAAAACTCTCCTATTCCTGCAGGCATAGTCTGACTTCTGTGTGATACTCTCGTGCTTACATTAGCGCCAAGACGCCATGGCAATCGTGCGCTTTATAAGTGTCTATACTATCCTATCCTAACTAATCCTATTATTGGAACTGTCAGGAGGAAATTCACAAAGTTTTGCTGTCAGCTACACCCAGTCATGTGACTTAAGACAGGCTGCTTGTACAAAACCATAGGTTTCAGGGGCGTTATAGTTAGTTGGACATTTCACTCATACAAAACTATTGAAATTCCCCGTCGTAGTTAGTTCAGCTATATTTGAGATGTCATCAGTGATGTCATGAGTGATGTCACTAACCATGTCATGAGTGATGTAATTTGTGACGTCATCAGCAGTGCATTGCGGGAGTGCGTGTTATAGTTAGCTGAACTAACCCTAAGGGGGAAATTTCAATGGTTTTGTACGAGTGAAATGTCCAACTAACTATAACGCCCCTGAAACCTATGTTTTTTTCAGTGAATTTCTAAGGTTTTTTAAATGCTAATTCCTAACTATAATGTGCCTGAAACCTATGGTTTTTTCAGTGAATTTCAAAGGTTTTTTAAATGCTAATTTGTAACTATAACGTGCCTGAAACCTATGTTTTTTTCAGTAAATTTCTAAGGTTTTTTAAATGCTAGTTTCTAACTATGCCTACAGAGGTAGGACATGTGAAGAAAGAAGAAAAAAGACACAGAAAGAAGAAAACGAAATGCAGAAAGAAGCAACAGAAGTCCTCAAAGACGAAGAAAAGTGCAGGAAGAAGGAAGACATGCAGAAAGAACAAACAGAGGAGCAGAAATATGCCTTGTTGCAAAATCATCCTGTACCCTCAACTTTTTCAGGATATGGATACTGGTGGTAACTGACTCTGACTTACCAGTCCTAGAGCCAGTGCTATGCTAAAAGACACTTAGAATACAGTTAAATCACCTACATACACCAGGGAACACTATGCGTTGGGGTACCCCTGTGATTACCATGGCCTCCTTTGTAAGACCCTAGTACATATTAAGGCAGGGGGATTAAAGCTACCTCTTAAAACACACCACAGGGCGCGTTTGCACACTGGTGAAGGGAGGGGGGGGCTGAGCTGACGTGTGCAAACATGCCCTGTGGCCGTTGTAATTTGGTGGATAAATTCCACTTGAATCCTGAGTGTCCCTTGGGTCCAACTAACCCACCAGGTACCTGCAGTAAGCGTCGTTGCAAAGAGGTATAAACAGGGGCACGTCCTGGACCACTTCTCTGTAACGCAGTGCAGTGGCGCTTACTGGAAGCACCTGGTAGGCTAGTTGGCCCCCATGGGCCCTCAGGATTGAATGGGAATTATTTCCCCAACTTACAATGTGCCTCAGGGCATGTTAACACATGCCCTGCCCCCTCCCTTCACCACTGTGGGATTAACTCCTCTCCATTAAGCTCCACAGAGCTGAGTTGTAGAGAGGTGTAAAAAGGGGCGTGGCCTCAGAACCCCTCTCTGCAATGCAGCTCCCTGGCGTATACTGGAGGTTCCTGGTGGGCTAGTTGGCCCCCAGGGACCCCCAGTATTCAAGGGGAATTAGTTCCACATCTGCAAACGCGCCAGGGGGCGCATTTGCAGAGTGCTGCAGGGAGGGGGTGGGGCGATGTCGGGCTTTTTAATATTTTTTAATTAAGAACAGGGGCTCTGTCGGCCCCCTTCTTTTCCTAATATTTTGACCCTGGGGACCCCAGGGCCTGACCCCTTTTTTATTTTTATTTTGTATAAATTTGGAAGGGGGCTGTGTGGCCCACCTCCTGAGGCCATAATTGACCTTGGGGACCACATCCCCCGGGGCCTGGCCATTTTTGTTTTTTATTTAAATTGTGGAGGGGGACTGCGTAGCCCCCCTCCCTAGGCCATTTATGGCCCCGGGGACCCCTTACCCCGGGGCCGGCCTTTCCTTTTTTTTAAATAATTGGTGAGGGGGGTCATGTGGCCCCCCTCCCGGGCCACTTATGGCCCCGGGGACCCCATCCCCCGGGGCTGGCCCTCTCCCTTGGGGAATGTGGGGGGGTCCCCAATCCCCCCACGGTCCCGCCCACTCCCTGCATCCTGCGGGAGCCAGCATTGCTTTTCCACACGGGGAGCTGCTAAGATACAGCTCCCCGTGTGAAAAAGCAATCTGCTTTGGTATTTGGAAGGGAGAGCAGGTTTCCTGCTCTCTCTTCCAAATACCAAAGCAGAGCTTGCTATGGCAGGGCGGGAGCCACCCCCGGGACCCCCCTTTGTGTCCCGGGGGTGGGCACCCCGGGACACTGCAGGAGCTTGCCCTGGGGGGTGGTGGTCCCCAGGGCCATGCCAGGGCTCCAGGAGGGGGACCGCGCTGCCCACCTCCCATCATTATGAAAGCCCCAGGGAGGTGGTGGTCCCCAGGGTTGGGGGCTCCGTCAAGGACCCCCCAATTTTAATATTTAGAGCCCCGGGGAGGTGGCAGTCTCCGGGACATGTGGGGGGGCCCGAGCCCCCCCCCCCCCACACAGGTTATTAATTTTTTTAAATAAAAAACACAAGCCCGGGGGGGGCAGTGAGACCCCCACAAATATTTTCGTAAAGCCCCAGGGTTGGAAGTCCCCAGGGCTTGGGGGGCCTTTAGTCCCCCTCACCCATGTATTTATAAGCCCTGGGGGTGGTGGTCCACGGGGCTGGGGGGGCTGTGAGCCCCCCACATAATTATTAAAAGCCCCAGGGGGTGGTGAGGTTCTGTGACGATTTGAACCCGTGTTTTCAGCATTGTCGTAAATACATAATTTTGGTATCAGCGAACCGCAAATGGTCCATTTAGCATATCCTGGTGTTTTCGCTATGCTACGAGTAAGAGTACTCCTGTTACAAACACATTTCTGATCTACCCATGGCATCCATCTTAGATTATGGCAGCCATTTTGTGTTTCTTGCCCTCACATAGACAATGGACACGCAATGACCTCTGATTACTTCATTTCGATTAAGGACACGTAGGCTTTAGCCGGAGATTCACCTCTCTAGTGACACGTGCACCTTAGAACAGAACACGCCATGGCTGCATGACTCGACAGAAGCTGCCTCCTCTGCCCGAGGCTAGTCCTGCTATACTGGTTCTCGTGTTCGTTGGCCTGATCATGATTAGGCGGCCGAAGCTGGTAGCCTTGCCCATTTACGACCCACAAACATCTCTTATCCTGCTTTTCTATCTTCTGCACCTGGCTCTGCTCCTTTCCTTCTGGGCCTTTATTAGGGGGAGGTAACGAAATTTACGATGAGGCGGTCCGGGTCTTGAATGAAAAGTTGACATGAGATTATGATGGAAAAGTGGGAACCCCTCGTTCGTAATGTTTTGACATCAGATATTGTCGACGATTCCTGTGCAACGCCAAATATTTATTGTTTAGGACACAAAGGTTTGGGAATGTACTAACATGTAAAGAATTTGCCTCAAGCCCAATTTTTAGTATATAAGGAGCAACCCTCTTTGTACAAATCGAACAGGCTCCTAGATACTGCCCGTGTGTAGTTTCTGTGACTTCTGTGTCCCTGCAGTAATAAACCTTTGGTCCTTGAAGCCACCATCGAGAAGCCCGTGTTTCTGTTTATTTGTGCACCGAGACAGGTAGAACTCCGGGGTCTTCGGGTGTTATCCCTGACACCTCTGGACGGAACCAAAAAGTCCAGAACTCCAATTGGCGCCCAACATGGGGCGACGTCATTCGGTACCGGTCCAAAAGCCTGAAGAGTTCGAGAAGCTTCGTGTGAAGATTCCTGAGGGAGGCGCCCCACTTCATCGATCCCGGCATATCGCAAAAGTGGCCCGACGTTCTCTTCCACAAGGGTTCCCGTTCAGGAAGGCTGCAGTGGTCCGTTGCCTTGACCGTCGCCCTGTCTTGGACCCGAGGTGCAGTCCTTAGTACGGCGAGACGTGACGGGTTTCTCCTTGGTGACGTCTTCAGTGCCTCAGTTAAGTATTAAGTGGTTGCTAGTTGGTTACTTCGTAAGGGTTGTTCCTGTTTGGATAAGATCCTTTTAGTTCTTGGTTTGGTTTGGTTTCGTAAGATTATCACTGGTTGTTCTAGTTACGATAATCTATTGGTTTAGTTTGGGTATCGATACATTTGTTCGCTTTTGGTAGGCCTAAGTTCTTGGTTCGAGTGCACATTTTTGTTTGTGTTTGTTCATTCTGTGTTCCGGGTTATAAAATGGTAAGTCGGAAAAATTGTATGTTGTCGTGTTTTGGTTGCAACAGTGATTCCCGGTTGGAAGACTCATGTCTGGTTCCTCCGATCGGAACTCCTCTTTATGATCTATATTGTAAGTTTGGAGTGGGTCCTATATCTTATAATGAGGTATGGGTCCGATATACAGAAAAAGACGGTGTCCTTAGTTGGCCACTGCATGGTAGTTTTGAACCCTAAGTTATTGATAATTTAGAAACGAAATTGTTCAAGAAGAAAGCCCGGCCGGCAATGTTTGATTCTCTTCGTTATTGGCGAAAAGAATCTAAACAGAGAGAAATTAAAAAATTGAAGAAAGAACAGAAAGAGCAAGAGTTGACTTTAGAGCAGTCTGCTAAGCAGCTGCAAGTCAACGAATCCGAGAAAGCAATGGAGGTGGCCAATAGAGAGCGTAATTTAGCGATAGACAAGTGCTATCCTGCCTTGCCATCGAGTACAGCTAAGATAGTAGAGGACCCCGAAAATGATCCTCTGTTGTCTTACTTGTTACGGTCACCCCCACCGTATGCACAGGGTGCTACGGCTCCACCTTTACCGAATGTTCAATTACCGGTTGCTGGACAACCTGGTATTCCTGCTCCTGCCCCTCAGAATCAAGCTCCTGTACCTCCTGTTGTCAATGTTAATGTTCCTTCGGCACCCCCTCTTCCAGGGTTGCCAGCTTCGTTGCCTATACCTGTATCACTTACACCTGCTAGTTCAACGGCTACTCTGCCTGCTACTCCAACTGTTCCTGTTCTATCTGTCCCAACTACTACTGTGTTCTCTGCTTCTGCCAGTATTATGACTCTACTTTCTGTTCGTCGGAGAATCACTGATTCTGTCTCGAATATTCTATCTCCCTTCTATAAAACTCTGATTAAGACTCCTACTTCTGTACAGAGACGCAGTCAGCTTCCCAGTACTGAAGAACGGGGAATATTAGATTCCACAGCTCTTAGATGGATTTCGAAGAGTAGGAGATATAGTACTAGAGATGTATTAGATACATTTATGCAATGGAAAGAACCAACACAACGATATGTGTTCGACGAAATGTGCTCCCTTTTACGTGAGGAATTAGAAGAAGATGACTCTGAATCGAATTTAGAAGAATTAATTAGTGTTCAAAAAGAGTTTGCTGCTGGTATGATAGTTGGTCAGGATATAAAAGAAGCGATGGAACTAATTTTAAGTTATAGGAATGATCCATCACTTCGTTCACCAAGGGAGTTAGAGAAGAGTAGTACTAAGCAGAATCGCCAATATCCAATGAGGGAGGTTCCTCCAATTTGGCGCGAAGCTGTACAAGCTGATGCTGTCAATGGTGTTGTTGCCGCTCCGGCGCAATTCCAAAGAGTGTGGATACACATTCTGTGGAAGCGAGCCGAAGTGTTAGCAGTGAAACAGGCCTTGCCAGATCCGCGTAAAAATCCAGCCGGATATTATAAGGAGTTAGCACAGACAGTTGAGGCTCGTGTGATGAATCTAGCGGACATTGACATGTTATTTGGGAATGTAGTTCCGCAACCAATTTGGGCTAAAATTCGTAAAGAAAATCATCCAGTTGCTCTAGGTGGTGATTGGGCAGCTATAATTGCGGCAGATGGTCAGCAAATAGGTGGTTCCAAACCCGAACCTCTAATTGCTAACCTACCAGGTAGAATAATTGACTTAATGAAGACTCTGATGCCAGCATTGCGCGTTAACTGGGACAAGTTGTCCGCATGCAGGCAAAAGAAAGACGAAAGTGTCTCCGACTTTTTCACAAGGTTCGAAGAGACTTTTGTAGATCACAGTGGTCAGGATATGAGCACAGAAGGAGGACAGAGACTATTCGTTGATAAATTTGTACACAATTTGTTGCCAGAACTTAGTAATAAATTAAAAGATTCCGAGAGTGCGTGGGCTGTCTCTACGACTGCGCAAATTCTTGCGACTGCCCAGTACTATGAGAACAGGGATAAAGAGGAGAAGGAAAAGTCAGAGAAAAAGACGAAAGATTTAAAAACTAAAGTTCTTTTGCAGCAAGCATATCCACCTCGCACAAATCAGACCAATACACAGCAAGGGTCATATCAAAGGACAGATTATGGTTCTCAGAGACCGCAATACCAGTGGAATCAATGTGCGTATTGTAAGAAAGAAGGTCATTATAAGAATGAGTGTCCAGTCTTAGCACAGAATAACGCTGCAGCAGCTCAGAGAGGTCGTGGTGGTTTTGTGCAAAATTCTAGGGGTCGAGGACGAGGTGCTATGCCTCCACAGACAAATGATCGCCCTTCTAATCATTTTGATCAGCGAAATGGACAGTCTGCTCAACAGAATAGATCTCAGCAATATCATGTTGAAGACTATTGTGAAAATGATGAGGGATTTCAGCAAAATGAGTACTAGGACAGCCATGGACAAAGAGAGGGAGTAGTATCAGTTCCAGTGGATCAGAGTGGGCCTTATGTCGCAGTAGCAACATCAGGTGTAGTCGAACCGTTTCTGTTGGATACTGGTGCTGCAAAAAGTTCTATCATACATGAGAAACTCCCTGGCGCACCTTTGTCTGGCTTAACAAATGTTTCTGTAGGTTTTTCAGGCGCCCCTGTTTACAACCCTGTATCTGGTCCTTTGTCTATTTCTGTTGGACCCCGTCAATTGAAAGCACCTCTGATTTTGACGACAGGTTGTAATGAAAATCTGCTTGGTTTAGACTTGTTAAAACGACTATATGCGGCATTGTACTGTTCTCCGGAAGGAGTACAGCTTACATTGGGTAGAAGAATCACCTCTCCAATGTACTTGTCGATGGATGCGCTCCCACCAGAGCTGCGTTCTCTCCCTGATACTCTTTGGGCGACTGGTCCTAACGATGTAGGTCTTTTAGAAATTCCACCATATGTAGTCACTTTGAAAGCAAATGTAAAATTTCCACGAATTCCTCAATACAAAATCTCTAGTGAAGGTGAACGTGCACTTTTATTGATTGTGCAAGATTTGATTAAGAAAGGCGTGGTTGAAGAAACTAGAGGAAATGTCTGTAACAGCCCTGTATTGCCAATTTTGAAGCGTACTGATCCTTCAAAGCCTCCAGTATATAGGTTTGTTATCGATCTCAGAGAGGTTAATAAAATTGTGATTCCACAGTTTCCTGTGGTTCCAGACATCACTGCATTGTTGACGTTGATTCCTGCAACAGCCACATGGTTTTCAGTTATCGACTTGAAGAATGCCTTTTTCAGCATCCCGATAGCCGAGGAAAGCAGAGATATTTTCGGCTTCTCTCTAGGAGGTCGAAGCTTCAGATTTAAACGTGCTCCACAAGGCTATTGTGAGAGCCCATCCATTTACAGTCAGGCATTAAAAAGTCAGTTAGATTCCTTCGTACTTCCTCCTGGTTCTGCTTTAGTGCAGTATGTAGATGATCTTCTGGTGGCTGCCGATGACAAGGAAACTTGCAAAGCAGCTACAATTTCCTTATTGCATCATTTGTCCAATCTGAATCACAAGGTGTCACCATCGAAAAAGCAATATTGTTGCCAAGAAGTAACCTACCTAGGTCATCTCTTGTCAAAGGAGGGAAGGAAGTTGACCCCAGAGAGAATAAAAGCAATTACACAGATGAATGTTCCTCGCACACAGAGAGAAGTACGTGCCTTTTTAGGTATTACCTCATACTGTAGGCAATGGATCCCAAATTTTTCTCTTTTAGCAAAACCATTGGTAGCTTTGACTGGGAAAAATGTTCCGAGTCCGGTGCCATGGTCTGCTGAATGTCAGGAGAGTTTTTCTGAGTTACGAAATGCACTATGTTCAGCTCCTGTATTGGGTACACCCGATTACAGCAAGCCATTCACGCTCTATGTTCACGAGAGAGAAGGTTGCGCGTTGAGTGTTCTGACACAGAGATTTGGTGATAAACAACGCCCTTGTGCGTATTTTTCATCAACACTAGATCCGGTAGCTAGAGCGTTGCCGAGTTGTTTGAGAGCTACAGCAGCAGCTGCGGCTTCCATTCGACAATCTGATGGTTTGGTGATGAATAACATGCTAGTGGTCATGGTTCCTCATGCTGTGGACACACTCATGAATCGAACTAAGACGCAACACCTTACCAGTGCTAGATTATCTGGCTACGAGCTGACACTGCTAGCAAATCATATACAGATCAAAAGATGCAATGTATTGAATCCAGCAACATTGTTGCCGACTAATCAGGAGTCGAGTGATTCTGAACCCCATGATTGTTGTTTCAGAACCGAGGAAGAGACAAAAGGACGAATTGATTTAAAAGACAATCCGTTGTCAGATCTAGATGGCACGTTGTATGTTGATGGGTCTTGCTTTAAATTGGAGAATGGTGATGTGACTGCTGCTTATGCAGTAACGACTTTGAGTACGATTGTGGAGACCGCAAGAGTGAGTCAGAATTCTGCCCAAGCTGCGGAATTAATTGCGCTAACAAGAGCGTGTGTTTTAGCTAAGGGAAAGAGAGTGAATGTGTTCACAGATAGTCAGTACGCGTTCGGCGTGGCCCATAGTTTTGGCCGTTTGTGGAAAGAGAGAGGTTTCATTACGTCCCATGGGACTAAGATTCAACATGGTCAACTAGTTAACGACTTGTTGGAATCTCTAACCTTGCCGACTGAAGTTGCGATTGTGAAATGCAGTGCTCATAAAGCAATCACGGATGATGTTGGTCGTGGGAATGCTTTTGCTGACGAGACCGCTAAACAGACAGCTAGGAATATGATGAGTAGAATGTATGTTGCTACGTCTGCAAGATGGATTTCTGAGTCTGGAATGTGTGAGGACACGGTGGAAAGCGTGAAAGAAATTCAGAAGGAGGCGACTGAGGAGGAAAAGCTTGCATGGAAAGAGAGTACGGGTAAATTGGACTCGAGTGGGTGTTGGATTGATTTGTCGGAACAACAGCGTTGGATGTTACCTGATGCGTATGTGCTTGCAGTAGTGACGATGGCACATGGAGCAGCGCATATTAGTTCTAAAGGGATCTGTAAGATGTTGGCTCCAGTCTGGAAGAATGATGGGATTAGTAAGTGTGCAGAGAGAGTGGTGAAAAATTGCATGGTATGCCTGATGCATAATCCTGGCAAGGGAATCCCTACACCTGCTGGTCACTTCGCTCCTCCTTCTTGCCCCTTTGAAGTGATCCAGTTAGACTTCATTCACATGGATCGTTGCAACAACCTAAAATACGTCCTAGTGGTAGTTTGTGCTTTCTCCAGATGGATCGAAGCATATCCACTGAAGGACAACACTGCCTTGTCAACTGCCAAAATTCTTCTCAAAGAATACTTCCCTAGGTATGGAATGCCACGGATTGTATGGTCAGATAACGGAAGTGAGTTCGTAGGGAAAGTTATGCAGAGTGTGTGTGCCAGTCTAAGGATCAAGCAAAAGTTCCACAGTGCAAACCATCCCCAGTCTGCTGGTTTAGTTGAGGGTTACAATGGCACCCTCAAACTAAAACTTGCTAAAATACAGGCATCCACGGGTTTGTCCTGGCCAGATGCACTACCCTTGGCTTTGTTATCCACGAGAGCAACTGTACATTCTAGAGTAGGGCTTAGTCCTTATGAAATAGTTTTTGGTCGTCCCGCTAATGTTTGGGGAGTGCCAAGGCCAAAAGAATTCTGTTCTCTGGAATATCCAATGTTGATTGATTACCTTTACGACTTGACTGCTAAATTGAGTCTTATTCACCAACAGGTTTTCGATGCATTGCCAAAGCCACCGGAGAGTCCAGGTCATCAGCTGAAACCAGGGGATCACGTTGTCATCAGGAACTTTGCAAGAACGAAAAATCTTCAACCCAGATTCGTCGGCCCATACCAGGTGCTGCTAGCAACGAGAACTGCTATTCGTGTGGCCGGACGGAAGAACTGGATTCACACGACGCACGTCAAACGTGTGCCCCTGCCACTTCCTTATGATAACTGGGTGAAGAAGGGAATCGGTGCCTCTGAGTTTGAACAGATTCCTAGGTTTATCCCTTTCAGCGATGCCGAACTAATAACTGACACATCGAACTCTGGCTCTCCTCCTGAAATTACTCCTTTGAATTCTGAACATTTGTCCTCTGCATCAGAAGAAACTTTGCCATCTGCGAACTTAAACATTGCAACACCTGCTGAAAATACGCTGTTTCCAGATCAAACAACTCCTGCAAAACTGAGATATAATTTACGGTCTTGCAATATGGACAAATAAAGCAGGAAACTGCCTATTTTACACATTTGAAATTTTGGCACTTTGCCTCCAGCCAGGAAGTTTGCTATTGTTTTATTGTTTTAAAATTGCCTTGCCGTCTGGGTAGCCGTAGGGTCGTGGCTGTGTGCCTAGTTGAATCTGCGGGGGTCAGACACAAGGTCGATCTTTCTGTTAGTTCTGGGAACTCCCAGGGCTGATAGAGGCATTTTCATCTACGTACACATCATCAGTGGTCGCGAGCGGATTGTAGAAGAAGGAGCTTCCTGAGCTGCAACGAGAAAATGTAATTTATGTTCGCAGAAATAGACTTTACAGAATTCTTCATAGCAAATGTTTTCTGATGCAATGTGCCATTACATTTTTAATTGTTTTGATAACGTTGGTGGGTGGAATCGTTTTTGGTGTGAATTTAATTTTTATGCCGGTAACTACAGTACCTCCCCTTGATCCTGCTACTTCTACTGTTTCTTCTATGCATTCTTTTCACTCATTTCCTGAACACGAACAAGCTCGACGCTCAGAGTTTATCAATAACACATTTGTACAACTCTTGCACCAACACCAACTGGTAGTCAACACTACAGACTGCTGGGTGTGTGGCTTGATACCCCACACTATGGATAAAGGCATTCCCTATCTGGTTTTGCCTTTTAGCTATAATGGATCATTTCAGGCCTTTCAGACCATTTTTGCCTATGCCCTTGAGACCTATCCTCCGCGTCCACCACGTTCCACTAAATACAACTCTGCCAACAAAGCTTTAGTCCAGGGAATTATTGACGTGATAAAAGACATCAATAATACTCCATCTTACCCTAGAGATGAATTAGGGGTATATTTGAGTTGGAATTCTACAGAGTATCGCCTTAGTTTGGGAGAAAGCAAGCGTAAAAGCTCCACTCCAGTCTGGGTCGTGCCTCACCGAGGTCAGGTCTGTTTGCAAGGAAATGGGAGAAATCCGAGAGCTCAGCTAGGGAGGAGTGAGTGCGTTGAGACTTACGTGTTTCCGTCTAACTCTTCCCCTGCCTTTCTTACTGCTAGGGGTACCTACTTCATTTGTCAAGACAGAGCGTATACATGGTTGCCTGCTGACTTTTCAGGTTCATGTTATATTGCTCGACTGTTGCCTCCAACGTACACTGCTTCTTCAGACTATCACAAGACCAGAGTAGCAAGAGGTGTCTTCAGTAAGGAAGATACTGCTGGTCAGGAAGCTGGAGACTTCTTCAAAGGTTTTCTTCCGTTCTGGGGGCCTATGGCCAATAGTAGAAATATACGTCAGCTAACACGGGTAGTTGAATCTACTATTACCGAAACTGCTGGTGCCCTTAGCAACTTGACAGCTGAGCTTCAGGCGGATCGACTCATGACGTTGCAGAACCGTATGGTTCTAGACGTAATACTTGCAGATCAAGGTGGGGTATGCAGAATGATCCAATCGAGCTGTTGTGTCTTTATTCCCAATAACGCTCCAACAGTCTATGAGGCGATCTCTAAGCTACACAAGATTTCCGACTCTATAGACGTAGACAAGGGAAACTGGTCCTTCATGGAGTGGTTTTGGACTCTGATATCAGCGTGGGGATGGAAGGTTCTGATGGTCATTGGTGTCATCTTAGTATTCCTATTCTCATGCTGCCTGATTATCCAGTGTGGTCCAGCTTTGTGTAGTCTCTGTGCTGCAACCTGTTTCAGAAAACCACCTGCGTTTGGAGAAAAGGCGCGAGAGAGGATGATGATACAACAGCATGTCACTGACCTGATGAGCATAGAATTAGACTCTGACATAGACTGAGTAATTGCCTATGTAAGGGCAAAAGGAGGGTCTGAGGTCCCGTGACGGTTTGAACCCGTGTTTTCAGCATTGTCGTAAATACATAATTTTGGTATCAGCGAACCGCAAATGGTCCATTTAGCATATCCTGGTGTTTTCGCTATGCGACGAGTAAGAGTACTCCTGTTACAAACACATTTCTGATCTACCCATGGCATCCATCTTAGATTATGGCAGCCATTTTGTGTTTCTTGCCCTCACATAGACAATGGACACGCAATGACCTCTGATTACTTCATTTCGATTAAGGACACGTAGGCTTTAGCCGGAGATTCACCTCTCTAGTGACACGTGCACCTTAGAACAGAACACGCCATGGCTGCATGACTCGACAGAAGCTGCCTCCTCTGCCCGAGGCTAGTCCTGCTATACTGGTTCTCGTGTTCATTGGCCTGATCATGATTAGGCGGCCGAAGCTGGTAGCCTTGCCCATTTACGACCCACAAACATCTCTGCTCCTTTCCTTCTGGGCCTTTATTAGGGGGAGGTAACGAAATTTACGATGAGGCGGTCCGGGTCTTGAATGAAAAGTTGACATGAGATTATGATGGAAAAGTGGGAACCCCTCGTTCGTAATGTTTTGACATCAGATATTGTCGACGATTCCTGTGCAACGCCAAATATTTATTGTTTAGGACACAAAGGTTTGGGAATGTACTAACATGTAAAGAATTTGCCTCAAGCCCAATTTTTAGTATATAAGGAGCAACCCTCTTTGTACAAATCGAACAGGCTCCTAGATACTGCCCGTGTGTAGTTTCTGTGACTTCTGTGTCCCTGCAGTAATAAACCTTTGGTCCTTGACGCCACCATCGAGAAGCCCGTGTTTCTGTTTATTTGTGCACCGAGACAGGTAGAACTCCGGGGTCTTCGGGTGTTATCCCTGACACCTCTGGACGGAACCAAAAAGTCCAGAACTCCAGTGGTGGTACCCGGGGCGGTGCCTGCAGATGCAGGGGAGTGACTCCTTCACTCCAAGGGAGATTACTTCGGGTGTCTTTGAGGCCCACAGGCCTGGAGAAGAACTTGGATGAAGCACAGGACAGGTACAAATGATGTAGACGGCTGGCAACACGACTAGATCAGGAACAGCAGGAGTCTTCCTTGATGCAGTCTTGGTTCAAGGCGAAGTCTAACAAAGTTCAACGAAGTCCAAGGTGCCCAGATGGATGAAGTTGAAGTGGGGTCGTATTTGAATCTTGTCCCACGATGAATCTGAAGAGCCAGCCAAAGGTAAGTCCTTAAATACCCTAGGGAAAGGTTTGGGAAGATTCAAGGATCCCTCCCAGAGGAGTTGCTGGACAGACAGGAGGATACTCCTGTGTCCTTTGTCCAGTTTTGCACCAGAATTGGAGCCAACGGCTTCCTAAACTAGCTCAAACTGGAGTATGCAAGGCACTTACCTGGGTACACCAGTACAAATTGGGAAGGTACCAAAGTACTTGCCATTGCTAAATTTAGGGAGGAAGCACAGTGACTGGGGTCCTGATTAGCAGGATCACAGTAAGACTAGTCAGAAAACAGAAAAACGCCAGAAAGAAAGTGGGGGTACCCATGAAACCAGATCCTACTTTCCAACAATTACTGTTTGAAGTGCTGTATATTTACTTTATACAATGCCACTAAAATAAGCGTGACTTCTTTTGCACCATGGTGCTAGTGGGTTAAGCACTGGTTAATTTGGAATTCGCTTATGACATCACCCTAACAGAAATTGTGGTTTCTACTTAAGTAAGGTTTCACTCCCCTCAACCAATAACCCAGTTTTCAACAGGTTCCCTATAATTCATTTTAGGGAGAGAATTTAATGAGTACAGAGAACTGGTGCAATTATTTTGTGTGGGTCAGTACATACTTCAGTTTCTCTGCCCATTTCTTGATATCTGCATTAAACTGTAATTGTTGTTGCAGAGGATATTGTGATGTCAGCCCAACTACAGTGTGGCCTTATCTGTCTGTCTGTCATTGTTCAGGAGCTCCTGCTTCTCCTGTCTGGTATTCTGCCTTTTTCTCTCTGAAGTAGTTCATTTGGGTGTGCCTGTGCTGTTCTGGCAAAGAATACTCCTTGGTTCACTTTCCTCACTGTTCTTGGAGTTGAGATTAAAAGCAGGAATAGTCAAAACTCATGTTTTTGGATCGTCCTCATCAATACCTCAAAATTCCATTCACTCTCAATTTCTCTTCACTCCCTACTCCTTTCTGGAAGCTCTCTATTTATGTAAAAGGCTCACATAAACTGTGAGGTGCCAAGCTTTCTTGGGGGCCCCAAAATCTTCATGTCTCCAGAATCTGTTCTGATTGCTTCTCTTTCTATGCTATCTTATGTTTGCTCAATAGCAATGGCAGAGAATTGCCAGTTACCTACTTTATCTATTAACACAAGCGCTGTGCATCCTGGAACAGCTCTCCTTCTATGTTCCTGGTGAACTTCAATAAAGCAATAGATCTTAGGCACTAATGAGATCCTCTTGCACTTTTCAAATGTACCTAGCTTGATGGATTGTACCTCTATTGAGGTAAAAAGAGGGATTGAGGATATATCAAAGAGTGATACTCAGCGAGAGGTCAGACATCAGCAAGATGGATGTTGAAGTGTCTGGCTAAGAGACTGGGTGGAAAGAGAACAACTTTGTCGCCTCAAAGATCAGCCTTAGGTCGGGTATAGAACCACTTTGGTTCAAGTTTCCTCTTAGTTCCCTGTCCCCGTCTCTAGATCACTCTAATCCCATACAGTCATTTGTGGATCCTAGCTGGTGGCCATTACAGACACATTCAACCAAGTCTCAGTAAGGGCTGACAGCCTTTCTAGGTACTCTTCATAACGTCTCTCATCAGTTAAGTTTGAGCACTAAAACTACAAAATTCTGAAAGATAGCAAACATTTCTTCAAGTATAGCTCAAAAGTTAAAAAAGACAAGAGAGCTGAGGCAGCTGGACCAGACAATGGAACCACCTAGTTGTCATCCGTGGTAAACCACCAAAATAAAACATCATGCTACAAAAATACTAAAGTTAGAATGTCGACTACAAAAGTATTGTGTATAAGTATATATAGATAAATATGAATATACTATTCTTAATTCCACATACATGTACCTTGATGAGATGTAGCTCTTCATTGTCCCGGATGTGGGGATAATAATAGTACATCATTACTTACCTTCATAACATTTTGGGACGCGATGTTCTGGCTGTAATATATTTCTAGTCCAATGTTCAGTCATAGAACATGGTGGGAGAAAGTCAGCAGGTTAGGTCGCAAGACCTAGAGTGCTTCAGTGTGTTCCATTGAGTTGTGTACCGCCAATGCTCTATCACTCTGCTTATATTTGTGCCTGTTGATTCCACTTGAATTTAAAAAATGACAATTGCTTCTCCTGCTCTCTACACGCATTGTGACCATCATCGCTCTGAGATCACACACTTGTGTCTGGAGGCAGACCATTCTACTCTCTGTGGGTCCCCTTCCCTTTTATCTACTTGTGTCCTTGGGGCAGGAGAACTGTTCTCTACATGCGACTCTTGGCCAAAGAACTGTTGACTTCATTTTGTGCCTCTGTGACAGCTTCCCATTCAGCCAAAATTGGTACGGCGTGAAAAGGAAATCCCACTTTAGCTCTCCTTCTTGGCCTCCAGTAATACCCCAGTTGCTTTATAAATTCCACATGTTGGTCGAACTCAACAGTCACAATGATAATGTCACTGATCACACAACTCATACCTGCTACTCCATATCAAGAAGACTACAAGAATTTTCATACAAATTTCCTGGTGCCAACAATCACAGGTTACCATGAACACTTGGCAACCCCTGACATCTGGAACTCATGGAGGCAGCAAATCGAACAGAAAGTAAATATAACACTAAGAGCCCATATTCCTTTCTTTGATTATGCTTCTTCGTCCATTTTTTAGCCCTCATCAACAAATAAAAGACTCTTGAGCTGGAGCGGCCCGTGCAGGTAAGAGCGGTAGGGCGGTGAGGTGGAGTGGGGGGAACTCGACAGATAACAATGAAATTTCTGCCTTAGCCTGGCACCTTCATCGAATTCTGGGTCCATACCCGTTGACTCTGGTCCAGCCATCTGTTTCACGATTCTAGACTGTGATTTTGCATGTTAGTGTGTCTACTTTTCCCTCACGAGATTGTTGGACAATTTTAGACTTTGATTTAGTCGCTTTGTTTATGCTGTTTTGTATGCCTATACCCTTGTGATGCATAATCTGTATTATACCCTTGTGATGCATAATTTTTAAAGCGCTCTGATACCCTCGGTGGTCATGTTCGCGCTATATAAAAATGTCAAAATAAATGAACGGAAATTAAATAAATAATTAATTTTAACTTGTTGTCGTCTGTCGAGTTCCCCCCACCCCACCCCACCACCCAACCAATTTTACCTGCACAGGCCGCTCCTGCTCTTGACGGGCCCAAGGGTTGAGTAGGAATGCATATCGAGGAGTGCTGTGTGCTCCAATTTCTGATGCTACAAGGGATGCTGGGGATCAACAACGTCTGGGCTTTGTCACGGCCCTGTGATCTGTTTAAAGGGTGCCTGGGTGTGTGGGGGGTTTCGGAGACCCCGTTTGGACTTTGTCAACATATGTCTATGTTTTACCAATGTGTGACATGCTGCCAACTGTCATCACTTTTCTGTTTGTTGTATATGCAATAAAAAGATATATTTTTTTTAAAGGGTGGAGTAGTGGTCAAGGCTGTGATACCATTGATGGGCAAAGGCTGTACAACTTCACTGCACCTATTCTGGCATTTTGGACATTCAACATCCATGGACTTATCTGACCTCAGCATGAACTTTATTTAACCAGCAAGGAGATGACAAGTGCGACCAAATTAATTTCCCACCTCTGTCCTTTGCTGTGCCTCAAAAGATAATCTTTTTTTTCAAATAATTTTTATTCGCAACTCGGAGCAGAAAAATACAAATTCATAATACAAAACATACAAGGGAGAAAAATGACAAAATAGCAGAATGAAAATTAGAGCCATAAAAAAATCTAATTAATACCCAATTAATACACTAAATGACAAAGGAATGTTTAGTGTAGCAGGTAGTTGGGCCAAAATCAATACAGAAATTTAGTATACATTTTAACATAAACATAAACATTCAGGTGATAAAGGAACCCCAGATTTTATCGCATTTCAAAAGAGAGTGAGTGCCTCTGAGCTTAGCCAAAGCATGTTCCATAGAGTAAATATCATTAATCAAAGACCACCATTCCATGATATGTGGGGGTTTAGGGGAGATCCAAGCACGTGCGACAACAAGTTTAGCACATGATAATATAATAGTGACCACAGCTTGCTGCGGGATGGATGTTGCATGGATATCAAGCAGTATCGAGGGAGCTGTAAGAGGGGGGAGCAGGCTAATTTTGATTTCATAATTTTGTCCAAAGCTAACCAAAACTCAGATAGCACTGGGCAAGAAAACAGCATATGTTCCAGATTCACGGCAAAGGCGCCACACTTTAACATTTAGTTCTATCATTAAACGTGGTGGTAGTAGACCACTTAGATATCCTTTCAGGTGTGTGGTAGAGCATACAAGTGGTTTTAAATTGCTGAAGCCTTAAACTTGAAGATTGAACAAGATTATTAATGTTACAATGAGATGTGGTGATCATGGTGGGGGTAATACTGAACCCCAGTTTAATGCTCCATTTCTCTGATAATTTGGTACAATCATTGGTTTTATATGTCTTGAGACAACGATAGCCCGTACTAATTAAAGATTCTTTCTTAAATGAATAAAAATAGGCCCAAATATCAGAGTCCATTATTTGTCGTATTTTCATCTTGCGCATAAAGAAATCAAAAATTTGCATATATTTAAACCTCATTGATTCTGTTACTTTGTATAGAATATCTAGTGTCTCAAAGCTTAATAAACCGCAAGTACCAAATATATCCCCCAGTGTTTTAATACCGTAGGCAAGCCAAATATTTGCCATACTATCACTAAATATCCCTGGAAGTCCAGGATTGCCCCATTATAGTAATTTAGGATGAAAGAAATAGGTTTTACAAAAAGCCAGTATTTTAAACCATATCTTAACCGTATCCCTGGTGGTCTTGAATTTAACTCTTTTAAAATAATTGAGGTCGTTAACTCTTAACAAAAACATATTAGCATCCGTATTTAACATAAAAGTTTGAAAATACAGTTGATTATCTGTATTGAGTAGGCATCGTAAACGATCAATAAAGGTTGCCCAAAAATATAGTTTAAAGTCCGGAAAGTTGAGCCCACCATTATCTAAAGAACCTTTAAGTAAAATCGTGGAATTTTACTATTTTACGATATCCCCAAATAAAACTATTACATTTTCCATCGAGTTTTTTAAGGAAAAGATTGCTAAGAGAAAGTGGGATGGACCGAAATAAATAAAGGAATTTAGGGAGAATTTTCTTTTTAATTAAATTAATTCGACCACTAATATTTAAGGGGAGCTTGTGCCATTTCTTCAATTGCAGAACAGTTGTTTTAACTAAAGTATCATAATTGATAGTGACTATCGCTCTCATTTTTGCCGATATTTTAACACCCAGACAGATAGCAGTCTGACATAGCCCTGATACTGCGACTGAAGGTTTATATTTAGCAATAATTTGAGTTTTATTTAAGTTTAAATTGTAACCGGAAACATCTCCGAATCTACTAGCCTCAGTAGTTATTCCAAGTAGAGCCTTAAACGATATCAGTCGAATAAATATCAATATCGTCGGCATATGCCGTTATTTTCAGTGAGTGAGGGCCCGAACTAAAAGGTATAATGCAAGGTTGTACTTGCAAAGCATGGAGAAATGGTTCCATCGAAAGGGCAAACAATAAGGGTGACAAGGGACACCCCTGACGGGTGCCCCGACATATGAAAAAATTAGCCGAATTCAAGCCAGCATAAGCAATTTTCACGGTGGGCTTATCATATAAAGATCGAATCTATGTTAAAAATTGACCATTAAAGCCCATAGTGGGGTGGAATCCGTCTCCGCTATGTCAAATGCAGTAATGGCCATATTGATGTGGGCAGTAGTATCCCTACCTATTACGAACCTGTGCTGCTGTGGATTAACTATTTTAGGTATAACTGGATTCCCTTTCGTCAGTGAAAAAATAAGTGCGACCACCCTTAATAACTTTTAAGCAAGCAGGTTCCTGCAGAAACACTTGCCCACCAAGAGATTTAAATGGGCCAATAGGCTTACGTAGCTTCCACCGCCTGTCCATAGTGGCCTTACTGTAGTGTAGTTCCTATATTCCCAATAGGCTTTGCGCATTGGAATAACATAAACGATAGTGTAGACGTAGGACTGAGGTCGACTAGGTCTCCTTTGAATATGTTAGACTTAATTATTTGTGCCAGCTAGCTCAGAGGTCACTAGAAACTTTTTTGAGTAAACAAGAAGGTGTTAACTTTCCTGAATAGACAAGAAGGGATTAGCTTCTGACAACCATATAACATGGCAACTTTGTTCCCCCTGAAATAAAGAATATCTTCAGAGTCGCGGAAACAATAGATATCTATTTTACTCAGTCATTCGTGCATACTTCGTTTCACCAGAAATGCAGAGAAATAGAGAGACAAACGTTTTCAATAAAAGGTGTTATTTATTGAGCAGTCTTCTTTCTCATGCTAGAGCAATAAATTGCCACAATTGCAATACTTGTTATAAAGTAAAGTGCGTACTGTAAAAGGAGTATTATAAAATAATACTGAAAAAGCATTTATATGGTTTCTAAGCCATAAGATACTTACAATGGATAAAATACATAAAATGATAAAATAATGACTAAACGTACTCAACTGGTGTTTCTAAGATATGTCTACCCCGGTGTCCCTAACCTAAGCCTAGTAATTGGGAAGGAGTAGATGAGTTACAGTTTTTGCCAAGAATCTGAATCAAGAATTCTCTGTGGGTCTAATCAGCTCTGTACCTTGGGTATAGAATGAAGGAGGTCTTGTATCTCTCTCTCAGGACTCGATCTCCCAGTAACCCGCGAGGGTGTCAGGGAAACATGGAGCTGGATTTCTCGGCAGGAGAAAAGACAGCGTCTCTCTCAGTGCGTCAGCAGGGAGGGTCGGCTTCCTTCGGCACTCGCATCAGCAGGGCGTCGGGCAAGTAGATAGCCGATCTTCTCCAAACCACTGTGTCCTGCTTAAGGCAGATGTTGGTATATTTATACCTGGAAGGTGCCGAGTTTGACGTAAGGTTGGACATAAGACGTCACTAAGAACTGGCAGTTCTTTCAGGACTCCAGGAGTTCTAGGACAAATCAAAACAGAAGCAGGGGGAATTCCCGGGCTGCTGGAGGCTTGGTTTGTTTAAGAACGCGTTGTGCTTTCTAGGAGCCTATGGGAGTAGCCTTGCCGTATATGGACTGCATTGGCTATGACTTAATATGGATATGATTCTTATGCCTTTATAAGGATATGATTTGTTATAACCACATAAGGGCATAAATCGGGAATGTCTTAATTAGGGTCCTAGATACATACACAATGTCTCTGAATTTAAGCAAATGTAGATAATACATTCTCAGCCTCCCTTTCGTCAGTGAAAAAATAAGTGCGACCACCCTTAATAGCTTTTAAGCGAGCAGGTTCCTGCAGAAACACTTGCCCACCAAGAGATTTAAACGGGTCAATAAGCTTACGTAGCTGCCACAGCCTGTCCATAGTGGCCTTACTAAGATCCGATCGTACAAAAAAGGATAGACTTTCAGTTGCAACAGGAGAGTTAGGCCTTGCTTTAAATGAAACTACCTGCCACAATAAGAAGTTCCCAAAATAAATAAGAACAGGGCGGGGAAATTTGCTGTCCTTGTTCCTCTGAACAAGTGGCAGCCTATGAACTCTCTGAAGTTGGGAATCCCAGTCCCAATCAGATAGATCCAGGAACGCTTTCTGAAATTATTTACTGACAAATGCCCTGGGATCTGCCCCCTCTGGAATACCAAAAAGTCTCAGATTTGAGCGTCTATGACGATTTTCTAAATCTTCAACTTTTAGCTGTAGGGACATAATCTGGGCCTCATGTTGGTTCACAGCGGCTTTGGTACGGGCAGACCCTTCCTCTATGTTAACCACCCGATGTTGTAAGTCCTCCACTTTTTGTGTTATCCCCCATCTTGATGGTGATATCTTGCAGAGAATTCTGAAGCCTACTATTATCTTCTCACAGCTGCAAAAAATGATCTTGTGCCTCTTGCCGGTGATTAGATAAGGTCTGTAAAATAACTTCAAAAGGAATGCTGACAATCTCTTGTGCTCCTGATATAGTTGACCCAGAAACAGTAACTGGAGATTGTGGTATCACATGAGTTAATGTTGGTGAGACAAGAGGTACTGATGAAGTTGAGCTGATGGGGGGGTTAATACTGTTTAGAATTGCATGGTTTAAAGATGCCGGCTCGGTAGGGGGGTCAAAACAGAGCATATAACCACAGGAGCAGTCTCAAGGGATACCGCCGTAGATATCATATTGGTAACAGGCAAGTGTGATATATCATTACTAGGAGAGATATTGTCTGGTGAAGCAAAGGAGACTTGAGTGGAATCGTGATCTGGCGGGCTCGGGCCAGAAAGTCTCAAAGTTAAGTTCTTCACCAGCCCTTTTAGCCTGTATCCATTTCCTGAGGGGGCTCTTCTCCACAGGGTGAAACTTCCTAGTAAGGGGGCAGTGATTAAAGATGGTGCATTTACTAACCCAAGAGATTTTCCTTTCTTATTCTTGGGTTTTGACTTTAGTTTAGCTCTGTCTCTTCTGTCAATCAGATATTTAGCTGAATCCAATGAGGTGCCCGTATCTGTAAGATCTTCATATTCCTTATCAGAGGCGTCTTCACCAAGCACTTTTTCTGCCTCCAATTGCCGGCAGTCACTGAGTGTATCACCCAACTCGGTAGCCTCAGCTGCTTCAGGGCTTACATTATCAGCTGCCAAAATCAGAGTATTCTCAGCTCCTAGATTTAAAAGTGCCAGGGTATTAATCTCAGATTGAAGGCTCTTCTCTGGCTCTATAATTTGATTTATAAGCTCCTCTGGGGCACATGATTCAAGCAACGCTGGTTTAGTTGCCAGAAGATTTTCAGAGCTGTTGTCCAAGCCAGGTACTGGTACTGGTACTGGTATTAAGTCACTAGCTACTATCACGGTCTCTGCAGCTATGTTAGCGGTAGCATAGTTTTCAGTTTCCACCCCTCCTTTGTTGCCTTTAGGAGCCCCGTTTTTAACAATAGAAGAAGCCCCTGACACAACAAGCGTGGGTGGTTGTAATACCTGCTTCCCTGGTGGAGTAGAGGTGGCTCCCCCCGAGAATGAGATCGGTACCTTCACTACCGCCGCAATACCATTAGTCACGGGAGCAGCTACCCCCACCGTCGTCGTCAGTGCCACCACCTCTGCCGTGGTATTTTTGTTATTGGCGCATGTGGATCTGGGCACATTCTTTGGAGCCATTAATGCCCGGTAGCCACGCTCTGAGCCCGCTGCAGTGCACGTCGTCGAAAGGGCCGGTCGAAACCAAAGACCGGACCAGCCGAACGTCGAACCGCTGACCAGCCATGGGGTGGTTTGCCGGGCGGTTAGCAAAGGAAGTCAAATCAGCCGCTGCATCCACCTAAGCGGCCAAGAGAGTCAAACAGCCAAGTGAGTCAAGCTGGAGCAGATAGATCCAGCTCCAGTAATCGTGAACCGCCGTCTTCGACTCTTGATCCCCAGCACAGCTAAAATCTCCGGTCCGCTTGAAAGAGGAGTTTCAGCAAAAATCATCCATTCTGTGTACATTCATCGCACATTCCGTTCAATAGTCTGGAAAGGCATCAGCGAGAAAAAGCATCTCTACGATCTGTCGGGTAAGGCAAGTGAGGAGCCTCCGGTAAGCTGCTGTTCCGCGGCGTCCTCAGTCCGCCATCTTCAGCTGATGTCTTACCTCAAAAGATAATCTCATAATACAAATTTGCATGTTTTCAGATTTCATTAAGTCTATATTCTCCATTAGCAAAATGTCACTACTGTTCATCTCCTCTCGGACCCTTTAGCAACACATGCCTTTTGTTCATAGTATTTGGTTAACTTCAGTTTTCTCACCAATTTAAAGAAATCTATTCTAGTTTGAACATAATCAAACGGCGCCTCCGGACAAAAAGATAATCCCAGCGATAATACCTATAAATCAGACAGTGATAGCGTTTCAATAGACAAATTAATTACCATGTTGTTGTCAGTTACACTTTCCCATCCTGCATCCGTTTCCCTTTGCCTTTCTCTGTTATTCCTGTGGCCGGATCACTGACAGAATATCGAGGAGCAAAATATCGACCTGCCAAAATATCGAGGAAAAAATATAGAATGCCAGAATATCGACTTCCTATCTTCAAACAGGTAAGTACAAAAATATCGACTCCAAAATATCGTAAAAAATATAGACAGTCAAAATATCGAAATTTTTAAATGTATTAAAAGTAATTTAAAAGTAATATAATAATAAATATAATTAATTTAAACATACTTAAAATAAACTTACAATTAATAAATAATTAATGTAACTTAAAATAAATGTTTAATAATTTTAATACATATATATATATATATACAAATTATTAACAAAACATATACAATATTTTTAACGTAGTATAGCGAGAGGGTTAAATTTACTATTACCACTCCAGTGAATGTAACAGTAGAGAAAACATTGGATAGCGTAGGGGTAAAAATTACTATTCCCACTCCAGAGAGTGCAACAGTAGGGAAAGCATTGGATAGCGTAGGGGTAAAAATTACTATTCCCACTCCAGTGAGTGCAACAGTAGAGAAAGCGTTGGATAGCGGGAGATTAAAAATTACTATTCCCACTCCAGTGAGTGCAACAGTAGGGAAAGCATTGGATAGCGTAGGGGTAAAAATTACTATTCCCACTCCAATGAGTGCAACAGTAGGGAAAGTGTTGGATAGCGTGAGAGTAAAAATTACTATTCCCACTCCAGTGAGTGCAGCAGTAGGGAAAACGTTGGATAGCGGGAGGTTAAGAATTACTATTCCCACTCCAGTGAGTGCAACAGTAGGGAAAACGTTGGATAGCGGGAGGGTAAGAATTACTATTCCCGGGGGGAGGGGCTTCGCGCGCAACCAAGATGGCCACGTGAGCACAGGGCTCCCTAGACCCTCGTAACCTCCCGCACATATCCTGTTGATTATCCTGACTCCTATTTACGTCTTCGTGAAGACGAACCACTGGGGAGGCAAAAACTGCAACCAGAACCCAGATCGGACCCCGGGAGCCGGAGTTATGGCGCTTGGAAGATTGCGGCCTACACCTCCGTGATGTCCGGCTGTGGAGTTGGCATGGTGCCCAAGGTGTAATCGAACAACATCGGCTTGAGGTGGTGAAGACGGCCGGTCCGGTCCACTTTCACTTTCGGTTTTGCTTACTGGAGAGATCCGATACTGGGAGCGCCTCCCTCTCGCCGGAGGCAACTATCTGGCTTGGCACTCGAGTGTGTGTATTTCATTGATTGACCTGCCCTGGAGAGACGCTCGAGCCGTGTTCTCGAGCTGATTCTGAACTTTCACTTGAGGGATCTTTGAGGCCTCCATCTTTCCACTCAGTGTGACTGTTCCAAGTCGACCGACGTCGATTGCTGCCGGGCATAGCCTACCACTCTTCAGCTGCTTTATTTGCGCTTTGTCCCCCCACCCTTGTTTGGGACCATACCTACTACTTCCCGCAATGGCGGGGAAGCCGAAGGGAAACAAACAGAAGTCTAAGACCACTCGGCGGGGTGGCTATACCCAAACTAACCTCATGGATCGCTATGCCCAGGCTAAGGTGTCGCCCAGTGGACCGGGTAGGTCGCTGGAGGGAACGAGAGATCCACTGACTTCAGCAGCCGAGCCGAACCTACAAGATGTTATGGCCGCCATCGATGGGATCAGATCGTCCCTCGGGAAACAAATGGAGATTCTCGCTCACAAACTCGACACAGTGGCGATTGATGTGAATCTGATCCGCACGGACCTAACGAAAACCAATGAAAAAGTTAAATCATTGTGCATTAAGACTTCCAGTCTAACGAACGATGTTGTTGAGATATAGACGGACGTTCGCAATTTACGGGCCTCCAATGACCTCTTTGCGCGTCGTCTGGAGGATTTTGAAGGAAGGGCTAGGCGGAACAATGTCCGTATCATTGGAGTTCCGGAGATGGCGGAGGATCCGGCAGCTGACCTCTTTGTGGAGAACCTCATTGTTAATCACCTTGCACCCAAGGGACTGAGTAATTTTTTCACTGTGGAACGGGCTCATAGGGTTCCGGATGGTAAACCCAAGACGGGTGCCCCACCGCGGCCTATGATAGCACGGATTTTTAACTTCCGTGATAGAGACGCTATCCTACAGGCATCGCGGGCGGGTGGTCCCATAAAGTTTGAGAACTCTACCATCAGTTTTTATCCAGACTTTACCCAATTCGTTCAGAAACAGAGACTTGGTTTTCTTGGGGTAAAAAAGAGACTCCGTGAGATGGGCCTCAAGTACGCCATGATTTTTCCGGCCAAGTTGCGAATTGAACATGCAGAGTGGACCTATTTTTTCGACAGACCGGAAGTGGTGGCCGACTGGCTGGATACTCTGCCGACTCATCGTCCATAAGACGAACAGACCTGCGGTGCGGAGGGCGGATCGATGGACCAGGAATAAGCGTTATGTCTGTCTGGTTCCTGAGGTCTTTAAGGGGCCTCGAAATGTGGAGCACTAATTATGTTGTATGATTCTGTGAGACATTTGGGGGTTTGCGGGGCTATCGGTGGGTCTTTTTTCCTCCTCTGACTTTTTGTAGCTTAGTTTAGCTGTGGGGGCGACAGGCACACTGCAAGTTGGGGTGGCTTTCTAGTCTTATGCAGGGGTGCAGGGTGGGGGGGTTTGTAACAGGTTTTTTTTGGGGGGGGGGATTTGTTGGTATTCCAGTTTGTTTTTCTGCAAGGCACGGTATTGCAAGACTTTCTGATTGAAGTGCTGGTTTCTTCTCGGTTGGATCTTCTTTTTCTTGTGGGATGGGGGGTTGAGGCTTATGAGCTGGAATGTGAATGGGTTGGGGGATAGGATAAAGCGTGGTGTAGTGCTGCAACTATTAAAATGTCACTCCCCAGATGTGGTCCTACTTTAGGAGACTCACTTGATAGGAAATGCATGTTATGCCATGAATAGGAAGGGGTATCGCTTGGTTGCCCATGCGGGTTCTCCTCTGGCTCCAGGGGGGTGGGTATCCTTTTTAAGAACTCTCTCCCACTGGAAGTTGATGCAACGGTCCTCGATGATAGAGGGTGTTATGTCGTTCTTACTGGTCGTTGGGAGGGCAGGACCCTTTCCCTGGTCTCCTTCTATGTCCCTCCTGGCCTACAGTCAACTACCTTTGCGGACTTGGGACGGGTTATCCTTGCTCTCCCCGAGGGATAATTGCTATTGGGTGGTGATTTCAATGCGGTCGTATCTGGTGTTTCTGATAGACACCCACCTAGGGACCTCAAGGGGGCGCAGAATTGGCTTCATGACTTTATTGACACTCTAGGCCTGGTGGATTGCTGGAGACTGTTGCACCCCTCTCGGCGGCAATACACATTCCATTCTGGCGCTCATGGTAGCCTCTCGAGGATTGATTACGTTTTGGTGCCTGCTGCACAGGCGCCCTTTGTGACTGAGGTTAAACATATGGCTCGGGGAATATCTGATCATTCTCCTTTGTGGCTTCAGATTGAATTGTCTTCGGGGACCGAGGGGCGGGTAGCCCCGATCAACCCTTGGTATCTCCGAAACCCTAAAACTCGTCATGATTTGATAAAGTCACTTGATCAATATTTTTCAGAGAATGAGGGCTCTGTTTCGTCCGAAGTGTTGCTTTGGGAGGCCTTTAAAACAGTTCTCAGGGGCCAAACCCTATCGCTGTTTGCGGGCGTTAAGAAATGGAGAGATGAGGCTGTAGTGAAGGTCAAGACAGAAATAGCAGACTTGGTGTTAGATCTGGAACAGGTGGTCACCCGCGCTAAGACGCATGTATTGTGATTAAAAGAGTTGGAATACAGGGCGTTGGTTACGGATGCAGCTAAGGCCATGAGTCGAGAGCAACAGGGTCATCTACATGATGTGGGAGATAAAGCAGGTAAACTGATAGCATGGTTGGATAAGAGGGACAGAGCTAGTTGTGTGGTGCCTGAAATTAAGATGGCGAGTGGTGCGCGGGTCGCAGCCCCGGTGGAGATTGTTGAGTGCTTTGCGGATCATTTTCGGACGGTGTACTCCCCCGTGCCGGATAGGCCGGAGGAGGACTCTCATTAGTTGCTGCGGGACATTGCTCTGCCGAGTCTTTCAGATGCAGATAGAGAGCAAATGGATAGTACATTAATTGTTGATGATGTAGCCCTTGCGATCCGCTCCTTGCGGTCTGGTAAAGCCATGGGTCCTAACGGTCTGCCGATAGAGCTATACAAGTTGCGGCCTGACAAGATAGCTCCCTACTTGAGAGATATGTTTCTAGAGTCTCGTGAACGTGGTTCTCTCCCCCGGGATCAGCAACTTGCGACGATTGTTGTTATACATAAAGAGGGGAAACCGAGGGACAAGTGTGGGTCATACTGACCTATATCTCTTTTGAACGCCGAGCCTAAGATTCTTGCAAAGGTACTGACCAATCGATTGACCACTGTTATTAGCGATCTGATCCATCCGGATCAATCCGGTTTTATTCCCCCTAGAAACACTGCGCTGAATCTTAGGCGTCTGCACGGAGTTCTCGCGAGGGCTGCGACGCTACGTGAGCCGGCCATTTTGTCGTCCTTGGATGCCACGATGGCTTTTGATACTATTGAATGGCCATATCTATGGGCTGCGTTGGCTAAATTCGGGTTTCGTCCCGGTTTTATTGGCTGGGTGCGACTTCTTTACGAGGACCCCTTGCGCAAATCGTGGTGAACGGTCGAGTCTTGGTTCCGTTTGGTCTTGGGCGCGGTACTCGTAAGGGTTTTCCCCTATCACCACTCCTGTTCGCCCTAGCCCTCGAGCCCTTCGCTGCATGGATCCGCTGGGAGCCCTCGATGAGGAGTATTCGGTGGTCCTCTGAGTATGAAGATCGCATCTCGTTCTACGCAGAGGACATTTTGCAATATCAGACCTCGCTCAGGAAGTCGTTGATGGCTTTCTGCGATGTCCTGGCCTCTTTTGGTAGAAACTCAGGCCTGATTATTAATTGGACAAAATCCTATTTGTATGTTCTTTCTGGTGACGTCCCCCTCCTTCCGCGTAACTGCCCTATCCAGGTGACGCAGATGGGATTTAAATATCTCGGTATCTGGGTCTCTATGGACCCTGTGGCTCGGTATGAGCGGAATCTCCACCTTTGACCAGATTGAATCAGGACGTCGCGGGTTGGCGTAGACTTCCGGTCTCGCCGCTGGGACGCGCGGCCCTCTTTAAGATGATGTCTCTGCCTCGTTTTCTTTGTGCCCTCCAAAACACTCTTGATATAGTCCCTGCTAGTTATTTTCGTAAAGTTGCGGGTCTTCAAAGGAAACTGATATGGGACGGTAGACCTCGCATTGCGCTGGCCAAACTAACGCTTCCGTGGTACGACGGGGGTATTGCCCTCCCGTACATCAAACGATATTACTGGGCGTCTCAGTTGGGGGCCATTAATCGCGCTATGTATGGTCCCGAATTGAACCCTGCTTTCGCTATGGATAGATGGCTGCTGCCTAGGGTTAACTACTATAGGGCACAATACTCAAAATCAGTTGTCAAGTCATTGTCGGGGCCTACGAAGACGGCAGTTCGTATATGGCAAGACGCAACTAATTCGATGGGATGGAAGGACCACTTGACTTTAGTGACCCCACTTTTCGACTCTGATAGACTTGGTAAACTGTGGAAGACTAAGGGGTTTGATAAGTGAGACCTCATTGGTATTAGCAAGGTGGGAGACCTTTGGGTTAAGGGACAAGTGAAATCGTTTGATACTTTAAGGACGGAGTTTGAATTAGAGAACTCTGAGTATTTACACTGTGTCCAAGTTCGCCATGCCTTGATGTCAGTCTTTTCGATAGGGGAGGCGGTCTCTGAGTCGTCCCCGCTTGAAGATAGATTGCTAGATGGTCACGTTCCAGACAGTACTATTTTCCTTGTCTATGAAAAGTTGATCAACTATAGGTCGGACCTCCTTACGTGATCTCTGGGTCTGTGACGGCCTCGAATTGGATGACGAACTGGCAATTGGCGATCTCCTCTCCCAAGGAGGTCGCGATTCCAGCGAGACTTCGGCTGGTTCAGCTTAAGATTCTTCACAGGGTGTACATCACGGGCCCCCGTCTGGTTCGGATGGGCTTTTCCGGAGAGGGTTTGTGTAAGCGGGGATGTGGACAGGTGGGGACATTTCTTCATATTATTTGGGAATGTCATGAAGTTGCGGCCTATTGGAACGAGGTGTATGATGTAATGAAAGAGGTTACGGGTATTGCTCTCTTACTGGAGGCCAGGCGCTGCTTGTTAAATGTCTGGGAGCCTACAGATTACAACGTAGCCCAGACCCAGTAGGCAACCCTGGGGGCCATGATTGCTAAGCGTGATATTGCACAATTGTGGGGGTCCCAGAGGCCACCTACAGTTGAAGTATGGAAGGAAAACATGGACTGCTGCATGTTTAGGGAAAGAACTGTATATCTAGCCCGGGCCGCCAGCGGAAATGGTATAGAGTGTGGGGGCCATGGAACAGGTATTGTAGAGGCATAGGTACACCACCTGCAGTGGATAACATCGATATCCCACTCTCCCCCTGACCCCACATTAATGTTTGCATTATTGTCTGCTTACTGCTTCGCCCCTGTTCCCCTCCCTTCCTTATACTGATTATTTGATGTACTGTTTATCCGGCCTCATTTGAACAAAGCACTCTGTATATTGTTTTCTTGCCTTGCTTGTTATACTTAATAAAAATAAGTATAAAAAAAAAAGAATTACTATTCCCACTCCAGTTAGTGCAACAGTGTTGAAAGCGTTGGATAGTGTGGGGGTAAAAATTACTATTCCCACTTCAGTGAGTGCAACAGTAGGGAAAGCGTTGGATAGCGTAGGGGTAAAAATTACTATTCCCACTCCAGAGAGTGCAACAGTAGGGAAAGCGCTGGATAGCGTAGGGTTAAAAATTACTATACTATTTATCCGCCAAGAGAAGATTACATTTGTAAAGTGCAGTTTATGAATAATCCATGGTATCATGATTATATTACTCTCGACATTTACAGGCATTTTTCTATGGTTATTGCAAATATAGAGTGACTTTACATTATTTTGCTGTGTGGTTTTTATTTTCGAATCTTTGTGTTCGTTTATTTGAAATGAGCAGGCTGGTGGCGGGGTGATTTCGAAATTTATTGCAGAAAGTCCCCAGCTGCAAGCAGTTACCTGCTACATCTTCCCTGGTACAAGATATATTCACACACCCCATACTAGAATATAACGCCCTCCATATCTTCACAGTGTGCTGCTTGCTTACACCCCCTGTTGCAACTGTCCGGTATTTACAACTTTCTGTACGCGTATAAATAACCAGAAGTGATGGTAGAATGATAAAAGAACATAATGCAGATCTGGCCCGTGCTGGACACACGTATCCCAGTTAGGTAACCACCTCTTCAAATTGCTTCAAACCTGTTCTTCCACTGTGTTCTCAGACCTGTGGGAGGAAACCTGCCCAGATACCAGCCTTCTCCTGTTCTCGCTTGAGCCTTTATCCACTGTGACCTAATTCCTTCTGGCCTTGCTTCTCACCAACAGTCCCTTGACAACTAGCTTTCCTTTACACACCCATCTCAGATTGCACACACTCACCCTGCCTCAGGCAGATGCATCCAGCAACATCTTTGCCATTTGCTTGTCGTTGCAACATTTTTACGTCTGTGTACTCGTCATTTGTTTTTTTATCTTATGGCGACTGCTTTCAAAGTGCTTATGGAGCCCGGATGGACACCTCAAAATGCTCCTGGTGTGGTGTGTCACCTGGAGGATGGAAAAGGACCAGGACACTGGAAAGAAGGTGAAGGACAAATTAATGCCCACTAAATCTTCACCACTGTCTTCATCACCCAGCTGGGGCTTCATTTGTTTTGGCATGTCTCACCTTCTTAAGAACAGCAGATATTCCACTATCCTGTAGGCCCACCTGAACTCAACCATTAACTAAATATCGTCTTCTAGCCATTGACGCCATTCGCTTCTCGATCTGCTTTTTCCACTCATTCTGCACACCTATCATTTGCCCATCTGTCGTCTGCCTTGTCTTGTCCTACTTTGAGAACAGCTCTGTGCTGTGTCACAGTATCTATTGGTTCATCAGCAGTTCAGCCTCCTTTTAGACTGTTGTTCTCCCCCTGCCGGAGACTGTCGGCAACTGCCGTTTCCCAGAAGAGGAGGCTTTTCATTCCCAACCACCTAGGTAGCAGGAAACTGAAACTTGGCTCCGAGCCCTCTTGCGTGGAAGCAGGAGACCAATGGGCAGGGGAATGCTGGTTGCAAAGCAGGTGGCTCCCTCCCTCTTGCAAAACAAGCCTTGCAGGCTGTCTCGGAAAACCACTGCCAGAAACTGTTTGACTGCTAATAAGAGGCCACAAGCGTTTTCACCGAAATTAGAGGCTGTTTGAATTTTTGGGAATGTACTTCTAAGCTTGATGTAGAAGGGAGGGACGTTCTTATTGAAATGCTAACTGTTCTTATCTCCTAATATTACAATTTAAACATGAGCAAAAATGAGGTAATTCCTTTAAAATGCAATACCCCTGTGTCATCGAAGCCACAAGCTAAAAAAACTGTCTTCGCCAAGTGCTTAATTTGTTCAAGTTCAAAAGACCTTTATTCGAATTGCATAAAATTCATAAAAGTACCACACAATAAAAACATACATTTGTACAACAGAGACAAGTATAAAAATTCATAAATTTTAAAAACTGAAGCATTTCTCTTAAGACAATTTTCAAGGGCTTTCCATGGTTTTGGGTACACATGTTATGATTCTCAAAAAAGTGCTAGTGCGGAAAATTAATTCATCTGTATCCAGGGACAATAACATTGAATAAGATTACCCTAACGAAAGGGGTCTGTGTTTCCTAAAATACGGAGTTAAAAACCAGTTAATATATTTTAGATAAAATTTACAGAAGAATAGAAAGTGCAAATCATTCTGTTTACTAATACCATCACATGGGCATGGATTATAATCATTTGTATGCTGGTAGCCCTGGGGAAATCCCAACAAGAATTTTATAGAGCCTGCCCTTAGCCGGAACAGCAGTGATCTCTCCCAGTTCGTCATAGGTAAGGTGAGGTATTGTGCAAGGTTACTCCTGCTTAGATCATTTTTCTGATAAATCACAACAGTTGATTTGAGTGCTTCTCTTTCCAATCGGTCTGAACTATAAAGTGCATACAGTGCTTGTCTGACCTCAATTTTATCGTTAGGTTCGATCTTGCTGGGATCGGAGAAAAGGTCTTCCCTGTTCACATCGCTCAGTGTTTTTGAGACATCTGCGAGACAGGGGATTGACATGCCATGATCACATTTAAGACAGTCTTTTATTATATTTTGAGTTAGGGTTGCTGAGTCATTCCTCCAGAACCTTAACCAAAAGAAAACTGGTCTAGATCTGATGAAGTCACATACATAGGGGAGGTTAAGTTCCTTATGGCAAATCAATTCAGCGGAGGAGATTGGGGCACCCAGGATTTTCCTACAGAATCGAGCTTCTTCACGCTGGATGCTGGGGCTTTTTACCAATCCCCAAACCACAGCCCCGTATGTGGCTACTGGTAAACACTGTAACTTAAAAAATTGTAAAATAGCTCTAGTGGCACCTATATTCTTAGGTCGGGACAAACTCAGAATGGAATTGTTGGCTTTCGAGAACTTGCTCATGGCGTGGGCCTTATGCCCACTCCATGAGCCGTTCGCAGCGAAAACCAAGCTGAGATAAGGGAATGAAGTTACAGATTTTAATTTGTCTGTCCCTATATGTATAGTGTTGAGTTTGCATTTCCCGGGGCCACATGGCATAGTAAAAGATTTTTTTAAATTGACGTGCAGGTCTAAGCCCTCCATGTGTTGGACAAAGCCTCTAACAAGTAGACGAAGGGCGTTGGGTGTTCGTCCCATCAAGCCCGCGTCGTCAGCGTATAGTAAAACTGGCAATGGGAGCCCCTGGATAGTTGGTACATCACTAGTCACTTGTTTTAAGGCTTTGGCCAGGCCGTTAATGTAGTTGATAAACAACAGGGGTGCTAAAACGCACCCCTGTCTTACCCCTCTGCCTATTTTGATGGGTCCCGATACTTCTCCGCCCGCCCCAATCCTGACTTGTGCTTTGAGGTCGGTGTGGAGGTATGCTAGGAAATTAACAAGGGCCTCGTCCAGTCCGTAATTCAAAAGAATTGCCCATAGTTTGGATCTATTCACTAGGTCAAAAGCAGATGAGAGATCCATAAATGCAAGGTAGATAGGGGACGATCGGGCAATGCTATACTTATCGATGATCAATTTCAGATTCAAGCATTGCTCGACAGTCCCCACCCTGCTTCTGAATCCCATCTGGCACGGGTCCAGCAGGCCCGTGTCCTCGGTCCACTCTACCACCCTGTTGTATATTACTCGTCCCAAAATTTTTAGGGTGTTGTCCAGAAGAGAAATCGGACGATAATTCACTGGGTCCTATCTCTCCCCTTTCTTAAAGATTGGGACTATATTGCTAGTGGCCCAGGTGTTGGGCATAGGGACTGTGGGGAGGCTATTAAAAACATTGAGGAGGATTGGTGCCCATAGGTCTGGACTGTGCTTAATTACATCTATGGGTAGGCCATCAGGACCTGGCGCCTTGTTTCCAAGGCTCTCTTTAATGGCTATCACCACCTCATGAAGATCTATTTTTAGGCCGTGGGGCTGGCCACAAGGAGAGCCAGGTGTGTCTTCAGATGAGGCAGCATATATTTTGGAGAAATGGGCCTCCCAGGAGTTGCTGGTTATATTGCAACTAACTGGGGTTAGTTGTTTGCCCATTTCACGCGTTTTTTTAACAGCTGACCAAAAAAGTCCGCTGTTTTTCAAATTAGCGCTCCGTACCAGCGACTCCCATTGTTCTTTTAGTAATGCGGCCTTCCTTTCGGCTATATTTAATTTATAAAATGTCCTGGCTACCTGAACCTCAGCTAGACACATTGGTTTAGTAGTTAGTGCCCTGCACAGCTCCCTATTTGCTAGTGAGCAGGCAGAGTCAAACATCCTGGGTTCTTTCCGCTCTTTTGGTTATGGGGCTGACAAAGAGGCTTTTATTGCTGAACACAGTTTACCAAAATCATCGATTATCCTGTGGCAGTCCCCATCCATAATTAGGCAAGAAGTAATTAAGTTAGGGTGTACCCTGATTACACTTTCTAGTACAGCCCCACTATCAACTCCCCTCCATTTAAGGCGCAGGCCATCGCCTGTGGGTGTAATGTCTCTTGCCCCGTTTATTTTTTAATAAACCTTGTTGCAACCTAGTTTTAGCATCACATTGAGGGGATTGTGGTCACCGAACGAGGTTTCTATCACTGTTGATTTTATCACACAGTCTAGTAATTGGGGTGACATGAAAATAAAATCAATTGTAGAAGAACAGTCCCGCCCTCTGAACGTAGGGACATGGAATTCGCTGGGAGTATGGCATATATCCATAACATTGCTTAAATTGTGCTCGGTTAGGATATTGGCTAGTTCAATACCCCTACGTTCGGCCAAGTCTGGGTGATTCCTCTCCTCAGTGCTACAATTACTAACAATTTTTGCATTAAAATCCCCCCCAATAAGGATCCATGTTTCCTCCCCAGTTGCAAAACTAGTTTCAAGGTTCCGTAAAGTCTTAGAAAGTGCTTCAAAGTTTTTGTTAGGAACATAACAAAAGTCATTGTTATAAAAGTTAATTAAATAAACCCGGGTCTTTCGCTTGAACTCTAAAATCTGAATGTTCGGGTGTCCTCTTGAGAGATCTGTGATTGTACCACTGGCCAGTGTCTTAATGCCAATAAACAAGCCTCCCGCTGCACGTCCAAAGTCTGGTTTCGGTGCTGTCACGCTGAAGCATTGATACCCTTCAATGTATAGGTTCTCCACGGCCCAGGTCTCCTGAAACATAATAATGTCTTTGCCATCCAGTATCTTGGCCCATTCTGGGTTTGTCAGTCTTGACTCTAGACCTGCGACATTCCAGCTAAGAATGGATAGATCACAATGTTCAGTATATCTAATAAGTTTACTTCTCTCATTGTTAGCTGTGCTCTGCACAGGGATAGTTGAAGTCGGGAGTGCTACCTCTTCTATAGTTGCGGGTGTGATAATATGACTTTGTGCCAATATTTCCCGAGTTGTGGTGACTGACACCGGGGATGAGTGTTCCTCAATATCGGCACTTACGTCTCGATGTTCATCACTACTTCCCTTTATCCCCAGTCAGTCCTGTTCTTCTGAATTTGAGAAGGCGTATTCAAATCGATTGTAAGTTGGTATATTGTATATAGGCCTCAACTCATTATACCCTGGATTGGGATTTACATTGGGACTGAAGTGTGGCCTCTCGCTGTGGTTATGCCGAGGCATAATATGGAAGTGTGGATATGACGTCGGATGTCCCATGGATTTAGCCTGATAATACTGAGCTTGGCCGTTCACAGGATTGAAATCTTGGTTCAGTTGATGGGTTGGGTATAGGTTCCTGATTCCAAGATTTCGCTCCTGAAATTGTACAGCCGGATTAAACGTGGGGTTGGGAGCTGGGGCTAGATGTCTATAAAAATAACCCAGGGGGAGCAAGGTTGTGTTAAATTCCCAGGGTGAGGGTAATGGTGCATTAGCGAGAGTTTTTTGGGCCCATTGTGAGGACCTAAAGTTTATGACAACACAGTCTCCCTCAAACTTTTTTCTCAGTGGACCCACCCACCCGACTCTTTGTGTTTGGATGATCTCCCTTGCTCCTTCCATTGGGAAATTACAGTTAGTGGATAACCAGTGGAGAATCCTATTATTGAGAGTTGTGTGGTTTTCCTCTTGTTCATTCTTTAGTTTGGGTACATTCACCAAAATCAACACATATGCCCCACATTCAGGGAGGAGATTGATGCGGGAGGGCATCTTCTTCCTATAATTTAATGTGTTGAATTCAGGTTGGGCTGTGGGGCAGTTTTGGGGATTGTTCTTGGGTTGGTGGATTGAGGCCCTTTCGCTATTATCAGTGTTAGGGTCCATCCTTGACACACTGGCTGTTTTAGTTGAGTTCAAATTAGGGGCCTGTTTTGGTAGGGGTTGATTTTTACTAGTGCTAGGTGTGGGCGCGGTTAAGGTTGGTTTATTATGGCCCAATGTTTTTAAATTGGTGTTAATATTGGGACCACTATGTTTGGCCATGCCTTGATGTCAGTTTTTTCGATAGGGGAGGCGGTCTCTGAGTCGTCCCCGCTTGAAGATAGATTGCTAGATGGTCACGTTCCAGACAGTACTATTTCCCTTGTCTATAAAAAGTTGATCAACTATAGGTCGGACCTCCTTACGTGATCTCTGGGTCTGTGACGGCCTCGAATTGGATGACGAACTGGCAATTGGCGATCTCCTCTCCCAAGGAGGTCGCGATTCCAGCGAGACTTCGGCTGGTTCAGCTTAAGATTCTTCACAGGGTGTACATCACGGGCCCCTGTCTGGTTCGGATGGGCTTTTCCGGAGAGGGTTTGTGTAAGCGGGGATGTGGACAGGTGGGGACATTTCTTCATATTATTTGGGAATGTCATGAAGTTGCGGCCTATTGGAACGGGGTGTATGATGTAATGAAAGAGGTTACGGGTATTGCTCTCTTACTGGAGGCCAGGCGCTGCTTGATAAATGTCTGGGAGCCTACAGATTACAACGTAGCCCAGACCCAGTAGGCAACCCTGGGGACCATGATTGCTAAGCGTGATATTGCACAATTGTGGGGGTCCCAGAGGCCACCTACAGTTGAAGTATGGAAGGAAAACATGGACTGGTGCATGTTTAGGGAAAGAACTGTATATCTAGCCCGGGGCCGCCAGCGGAAATGGTATAGAGTGTGGGGGCCATGGAACAGGTATTGTAGAGGCATAGGTACACCACCTGCAGTGGATAACATCGATATCCCACTCTCCCCCTGACCCCACATTAATGTTTGCATTATTGTCTGCTTACTGCTTCGCCCCTGTTCCCCTCCCTTCCTTATACTGATTATTTGATGTACTGTTTATCCGGCCTCATTTGAACAAAGCACTCTGTATATTGTTTTCTTGCCTTGCTTGTTATACTTAATAAAAATAAGTATAAAAAAAAAAGAATTACTATTCCCACTCCAGTTAGTGCAACAGTGTTGAAAGCGTTGGATAGTGTGGGGGTAAAAATTACTATTCCCACTTCAGTGAGTGCAACAGTAGGGAAAGCGTTGGATAGCGTAGGGGTAAAAATTACTATTCCCACTCCAGAGAGTGCAAGAGTAGGGAAAGCGCTGGATAGCGTAGGGTTAAAAATTACTATACTATTTATCCGCCAAGAGAATATTACATTTGTAAAGTGCAGTTTATGAATAATCCATGGTATCATGATTATATTACTCTCGACATTTACAGGCATTTTTCTATGGTTATTGCAAATATAGAGTGACTTTACATTATTTTGCTGTGTGGTTTTTATTTTCTAATCTTTGTGTTCGTTTATTTGAAATGAGCAGGCTGGTGGCGGGGTGATTTCGAAATTTATTGCAGAAAGTCCCCAGCTGCAAGCAGTTACCTGCTACATCTTCCCTGGTACAAGATATATTCACACACCTCATACTAGAATATAACGCCCTCCATATCTTCACAGTGTGCTGCTTGCTTACACCCCCTGTTGCAACTGTCCGGTATTTACAACTTTCTGTACGCGTATAAATAACCAGAAGTGATGGTAGAATGATAAAAGAACATAATGCAGATCTGGCCCGTGCTGGGCACACGTATCCTAGTTAGGTAACCCCCTCTTCAAATTGCTACAAACCTGTTCTTCCATTGTGTTCTCAGACCTGTGGGAGGAAACCTGCCCAGATACCAGCCTTCTCCTGTTCTCGCTTGAGCCTTTATCCACTGTGACCTAATTCCTTCTGGCCTTGCTTCTCACCAACAGTCCCTTGACAACTAGCTTTCCTTTACACACCCATCTCAGATTGCACACACTCACCCTGCCTCAGGCAGATGCATCCAGCAACATCTTTGCCATTTGATGGTCGTTGCACCATTTTTACGTCTGTGTACTCGGCATTCGTTTTTTTATCTTATGGCGACTGCTTTCAAAGTGCTTATGGAGCCCGGATGGACACCTCAAAATGCTCCTGGTGTGGTGTGTCACCTGAAGGATGGAAAAGGACCAGGACACTGGAAAGAAGGTGAAGGACAAATTAATGCCCACTAAATCTTCACCACTGTCTTCATCACCCAGCTGGGGCTTCATTTGTTTTGGCATGTCTCACCTTCTTAAGAACAGCAGATATTCCACTATCCTGTAGGCCCACCTGAACTCAACCATTAACTAAATATCGTCTTCTAGCCATTGACGCCATTCGCTTCTCGATCTGCTTTTTCCACTCATTCTGCACACCTATCATTTGCCCATCTGTCGTCTGCCTTGTCTTGTCCTACTTTGGGAACAGCTCTGTGCTGTGTCACAGTTTCTATTGGTACATCAGCAGTTCAGCCTCCTTTTAGACTGTTGTTCTCCCCCTGCCGGAGACTGTCGGCAACTGCCGTTTCCCAGAAGAGGAGGCTTTTCATTCCCAACCACCTAGGTAGCAGGAAACTGAAACTTGTCTCCGAGCCCTCTTGCGTGGAAGCAGGAGACCAATGGGCAGGGGAATGCTGGTTGCAAAGCAGGTGGCTCCCTCCCTCTTGCAAAACAAGCCTTGCAGGCTGTCTCGGAAAACCACTGCCAGAAACTGTTTGACTGCTAATAAGAGGCCACAAGCGTTTTCACCGAAATTAGAGGCTGTTTGAATTTTTGGGAATGTACTTCTAAGCTTGATGTAGAAGGGAGGGACGTTCTTATTGAAATGCTAACTGTTCTTATCTCCTAATATTACAATTTAAACATGAGCAAAAATGAGGTAATTCCTTTAAAATGCAATACCCCTGCGTCATCGAAGCCACAAGCTAAAAAAACTGTCTTCGCCAAGTGCTTAATTTGTTCAAGTTCAAAAGACCTTTATTCGAATTGCATAAAATTCATAAAAGTACCACACAATAAAAACATACATTTGTACAACAGAGACAAGTATAAAAATTCATAAATTTTAAAAACTGAAGCATTTCTCTTAAGACAATTTTCAAGGGCTTTCCATGGTTTTGCGTACACATGTTATGATTCTCAAAAAAGTGCTAGTGCGGAAAATTAATGCATCTGTATCCAGGGACAATAACATTGAATAAGATTCCCCTAACGAAAGGGGTCTGTGTTTCCTAAAATACGGAGTTAAAAACCAGTTAATATATTTTAGATAAAATTTACAGAAGAATAGAAAGTGCAAATCATTCTGTTTACTAATACCATCACATGGGCATGGATTATAATCATGTGTATGCTGGTAGCCCTGGGGAAATCCCAACAAGAATTTTATAGAGCCTGCCCTTAGCCGGAACAGCAGTGATCTCTCCCAGTTCGTCATAGGTAAGGTGAGGTATTGTGCAAGGTTACTCCTGCTTAGATCATTTTTCTGATAAATCACAACAGTTGATTTGAGTGCTTCTCTTTCCAATCGGTCTGAACTATAAAGTGCATACAGTGCTTGTCTGACCTCAATTTTATCGTTAGGTTCGATCTTGCTGGGATCGGAGAAAAGGTCTTCCCTGTTCACATCGCTCAGTGTTTTTGAGACATCTGCGAGACAGGGGATTGACATGCCATGATCACATTTAAGACAGTCTTTTATTATATTTTGAGTTAGGGTTGCTGAGTCATTCCTCCAGAACCTTAACCAAAAGAGAACTGGTCTAGATCTGATGAAGTCACATACATAGGGGAGGTTAAGTTCCTTATGGCAAATCAATTCAGCGGAGGAGATTGGGGCACCCAGGATTTTCCTACAGAATCGAGCTTCTTCACGCTGGATGCCGGGGCTTTTTACCAATCCCCAAACCACAGCCCGTATGTGGCTACTGGTAAACACTGTAACTTAAAAAATTGTAAAATAGCTCTAGTGGCACCTATTTTCTTAGGTCGAGACAAACTCAGAATGGAATTGTTGGCTTTCGAGAACTTGCTCATGGCGTGGGCCTTATGCCCACTCCATGAGCCGTTCGCAGCGAAAACCAAGCCGAGATAAGGGAATGAAGTTACAGATTTTAATTTGTCTGTCCCTATATGTATAGTGTTGAGTTTGCGTTTCCCGGGGCCACATGGCATAGTAAAAGATTTTTTTAAATTGACGTGCAGGTCTAAGCCCTCCATGTGTTGGACAAAGCCTCTAACAAGTAGACGAAGGGCGTTGGGTGTTCGTCCCATCAAGACCGCGTCGTCAGCGTATAGTAAAACTGGCAATGGGAGCCCCTGGATAGTTGGTACATCACTAGTCACTTGTTTTAAGGCTTTGGCCAGGCCGTTAATGTAGATGATAAACAACAGGGGTGCTAAAACGCACCCCTGTCTTACCCCTCTGCCTATTTTGATGGGTCCCGATACTTCTCCGCCCGCCCCAATCCTGACTTGTGCTTTGAGGTCGGTGTGGAGGTATGCTAGGAAATTAACAAGGGCCTCGTCCAGTCCGTAATTCAAAAGAATTGCCCATAGTTTGGATCTATTCACTAGGTCAAAAGCGGATGAGAGATCCATAAATGCAAGGTAGATAGGGGACGATCGGGCAATGCTATACTTATCGATGATCAATTTCAGATTCAAGCATTGCTCGACAGTCCCCACCCTGCTTCTGAATCCCATCTGGCACGGGTCCAGCAGGCCCGTGTCCTCGGTCCACTCTACCACCCTGTTGTATATTACTCGTCCCAAAATTTTTAGGATGTTGTCCAGAAGAGAAATCGGACGATAATTCACTGGTTCCTATCTCTCCCCTTTCTTAAAGATTGGGGCTATAATGCTAGTGGCCCAGGTGTTGGGCATAGGGACTGTGGGGAGGCTATTAAAAACATTGAGGAGGATTGGTGCCCATAGGTCTGGACTGTGCTTAATTACATCTATGGGTAGGCCATCAGGACCTGGCGCCTTGTTTCCAAGGCTCTCTTTAATGGCTATCACCACCTCATGAAGATCTATTTTTAGGCCGTGGGGCTGGCCACAAGGAGAGCCAGGTGTGTCTTCAGATGGGGCAGCATATATTTTGGAGAAATGGGCCTCCCAGGAGTTGCTGGTTATATTGCAACTAACTGGGGTTAGCTGTTTGCCCATTTCACGAGTTTTTTTAACAGCTGACCAAAAAAGTCCGCTGTTTTTCAAATTAGCGCTCCGTACCAGCGACTCCCATTGTTCTTTTAGTAATGCGGCCTTCCTTTCGGCTATATTTAATTTATAAAATTTCCTGGCTACCTGAACCTCAGCTAGACACCTTGGTTTAGTAGTTAGTGCCCTGCACAGCTCCCTATTTGCTAGTGAGCAGGCAGAGTCAAACATCCTGGGTTCTTTCCGCTCTTTTGGTTATGGGGCTGACAAAGAGGCTTTTATTGCTGAACACAGTTTACCAAAATCATCGATTATCCTGTGGCTGTCCCCATCCATAATTAGGCAAGAAGTAATTAAGTTAGGGTGTACCCTGATTACACTTTCTAGTACAGCCCCACTATCAACTCCCCTCCATTTAAGGCGCAGGCCATCGCCTGTGGGTGTAATGTCTCTTGCCCTGTTTATTTTTTCATAAACCTTGTTGCAACCTAGTTTTAGCATCACATTGAGGGGATTGTGGTCACCGAACGAGGTTTCTATCACTGTTGATTTTATCACACAGTCTAGTAATTGGGGTGACATGAAAATAAAATCAATTGTAGAAGAACAGTCCCGCCCTCTGAATGTAGGGACATGGAATTCGCTGGGAGTATGGCATATATCCATAACATTGCTTAAATTGTGCTCGGTTAGGATATTGGCTAGTTCAATACCCCTACGTTCGGCCAAGTCTGGGTGATTCCTCTCCTCAGTGCTACAATTACTAACAATTTTTGCATTAAAATCCCCCCCAATAAGGATCCATGTTTCCTCCCCAGTTGCAAAACTAGTTTCAAGGTTCCGTAAAGTCTTAGAAAGTGCTTCAAAGTTTTTGTCAGGAACATAACAAAAGTCATTGTTATAAAAGTTAATTAAATAAACCCGGGTCTTTCGCTTGAACTCTAAAATCTGAATGTTCGGGTGTCCTCTTGAGAGATCTGTGATTGTACCACCGGCCAGTGTCTTAATGCCAATAAACAAGCCTCCCGCTGCACGTCCAAAGTCTGGTTTCGGTGCTGTCACGCTGAAGCATTGATACCCTTCGATGTATAGGTTCTCCACGGCCCAGGTCTCCTGAAACATAATAATGTCTTTGCCATCCAGTATCTTGGCCCATTCTGGGTTTGTCAGTCTTGACTCTAGACCTGCGACATTCCAGCTAAGAATGGATAGATCAAAATGTTCAGTATACCTAATAAGTTTACTTCTCTCATTGTTAGCTGTGTCTGCACAGGGAGTGGTGAAGTCGGGAGTGCTACCTCTTCTATGGTTGCGGGTGTGATAATATGACTTTGTGCCAATATTTTCCGAGTTGTGGTGACTGACACTGGGGATGAGTGTTCCTCAATATCGGCACTTACGTCTCGATGTTCATCACTACTTCCCTTTATCCCCAGTCAGTCCTGTTCTTCTGAATTTGAGAAGGCGTGTTCAAATCGATTGTAAGTTGGTATATTGTATATAGGCCTCAACTCATTATACCCTGGATTGGGATTTACATTGGGATTGAAGTGTGGCCTCTCGCTGTAGTTATGCCGAGGCATAATATGGAAGTGTGGATATGACGTCGGATGTCCCATGGATTTAGCCTGATAATACTGAGCTTGGCCGTTCACAGGATTGAAATCTTGGTTCAGTTGATGGGTTGGGTATAGGTTCCTGATTCCAAGATTTCGCTCCTGAAATTGTACAGCCGGATTAAACGTGGGGTTGGGAGCTGGGGCTAGATGTCTATAAAAATAACCCAGGGGGAGCAAGGTTGTGTTAAATTCCCAGGGTGAGGGTAATGGTGCATTAGCGAGAGTTTTTTGGGCCCATTGTGGGGACCTAAAGTTTATGACAACACAGTCTCCCTCAGACTTTTTTCTCAGTGGACCCACCCACCCGACTCTTTGTGTTTGGATGATCTCCCTTGCTCCTTCCATTGGGAAATTACAGTTAGTGGATAACCAGTGGAGAATCCTATTATTGAGAGTTGTGTGGTTTTCCTCTTGTTCATTCTTTAGTTTGGGTACATTCACCAAAATTAACACATATGCCCCACATTCAGGGAGGAAATTGATGCGGGAGGGCATCTTCTTCCTATAATTTAATGTGTTGAATTCAGGTTGGGCTGTGGGGCAGTTTTGGGGATTGTTCTTGGGTTGGTGGATTGAGGCCCTTTCGCTATTATCAGTGTTAGGGTCCATCCTTGACACACTGGCTGTTTTAGTTGAGTTCAAATTAGGGGCCTTTTTTGGTAGGGGTTGATTTTTACTAGTGCTAGGTGTGGGCGCGGTTAAGGTTGGTTTATTATGGCCCAATGTTTTTAAATTGGTGTTAATATTGGGACCACTATTTTTGGCCTTAGTGGAGCCTAGTGTACCGTTGTCAGCTTCATTAGTAGAAATCTGCCCTGTACCCAGTTTTGATACACGATCGTCCAACACTTTCAACCTTTTATCCAGATTTAGAATTTGTTGGTTGATTGGACCTAAGAGTGTGGACAATAGTGTCTCCATCCTCTCCCAAAATGCCTCATTCCCTGATGCTACAGTAACTTCTGTGGGTAGAGTTTTAGCTGCCATAATTTCGTCTTTTCCCTTAATCCTTTCCTGTTCTACGGGGGCAGGAGCCCTCCGGTTGCGCTTGCGCCCTCCTTTAGTTCTATATGTTTTTGATGGAGACTCAGTATTTAGGTGCTTCATTTTTCTTTTGGCTTTTTGGCCCCTGGTTCGCACGGGGATGCTGTCACTTTTATTTCCCTCAGTGATTGATATATCAGAGTCCACCTGTGAGTCAATACCATTTAAACATGGATGGTTGTTTACCAATAGTGCACAGGAGTCTTGGCTGATGTTTGTATCGACCCTGAGCAGGGTAGGAGTTGATGATAGCCTACTACCTGGGGTACATTGTGGCACTGGGGCCATGTCCACAATTATACAGTTCTCATTTGGATCTGTGCCTGGGAGTCCTGCATAAGAAGCAGCAAGTAAAGAGTCCGTAGAGTTATCATGATTCAGCAGAAGGGGGGGCAAGCTAGATGGAAGTGAAAAGCGCCTTTCTGTGTTCTGAATGGCAGTTGCAACAACCTCAATTGTTTTCTGGAGCAGTTTATCGATGGCGGTCAGTGTTGGCCGCGGGGTGGTGGTAGTTGATGGGTGGCCCAATTTAAGGGAGTCTTTTGGCCTAGTTACAGCTGGTGTCTTTTTCCCCATAGTTCAAGAGCTGTTATATAGAAAATATGAAGTACTTTGTCACTGACCTGGTGTAGGAACCACGGATGATGAGAAGGGACAGCCAAGGGGGATGGCCCAGCCCAGCCTCCTCCGGCCTCTGACGGCCTAAGAGGGCCCGCCCTCTGCCCAGGCTCTGCCCGGCGCCGTCCGCGATGCGGAGGAAGCTCCGTGGTTTAATACGCATCCGGGCGCGCAGGACAGGAAGTGGTCGTCTGTAACCGCAAGAGACGCTGGGAACCGTAGTTCCTCCCCTCGGCGGCCGGGATGGTGGTTGGCACCGGCGGCGGGAGGAAACAACGGCGTCAGCAGCCCAGCGCCCAGCAGCGGTCTTCGTGGCGGTAAGTAGGCTCCTGCCTTGCCCTCAGCAGTGTTGCGCAATGTCCCCCTCCTTAATTTGTTTAAAAAAAAGTGCTGGTGACCTTGATTTTATATATTTTTTCTTTCTTTTTCCAAGGAGGCCTCAGCCCACCTGCAGCACCGGAGTGGCTCACATTCACCATAGGCAGAGTCCACTTACAGAATTAGTGCCGTAGCCTTGCCGCAGCCTCCGCCACAGGTGCAGCAGTATGGCTATTGTTTGATTGGGGGAGGGGGTCCAGGAGGACTGTGAAGGTCTGCTTCATTTTTTTTTAGAGTCTTGAATGTTGTGCTGATAGTTCACCCAGGAAAATAGTCCCTTATTTATCTCTGGTTTAGTAAACCGCAAAAAATCTATCATACTAGATGTGTGGTAGTAGGTAGTCTTTGAACGTAATGCTCTATTTACTTACTAGCAATCTAGATTACTCTGTGTTATAGTGTTCCTCGTTTCAGTCCTCACCAGTGGCGGCTAGCACAGATCGGGGGAGGGAGAGCAGAGGGCAAGGGGGTAAAGGAAAAAAACAACTTACCTCCTCGCCATGTCTAGTCGCTCTCTTCAACTTCGTCTCTCCCGGAACAGGACTGAGCACCCAGGAAGCACACAGGCTTCCCTGAGCCAATCACAACGCTGCAATGCAGCGTTCCGATTGATCTGAGTGCCATTACTCAGCGCTCATACGGGAATGGGGGGCTGGGCATGTTCTCCACCCAGACTGTAATGCAGCCTGGGTGGAGAACATGCAACGTGTGCCTGACTGTTACGCTGGCCCTAGACGGCCAGCCAAACATTCATGCGTACTTAGGGAGTGCAAACCACTCATCCCATGCTCTGTCAGCAGAGCAGCCCCGCCCACCAGCAAAGTAGCCTCAACAAGGAAAAACTAAAATTATAATAACTTATAGTTATTATAATTTTATTTTTCCTTCATTTATACTGCTTAACGGAAGTGGGGCGACGCTCCTATCCTTAGCAGAGGAGCCACCACTGGTCCTCACATAATGAACCTTATTTCTCCACGGTACAGATTTAATGCAGATAAATAAACAAAGTATACAAGTGCCCCTCCTTACATGACCAACACAGAACTTCCTGCAGTGTGACCAATAAAAGAAGAGCCTCCTCATTTGTACTCCCGGATTGTGCCAAGCTCTTTTCATAATAACAATTTCACCCTTTTCTTTCTCTCTCTCTCTCTCTCTCTCTCTTGCTGAACTTGCAACCGTTGCCTTGCTGGGGCCTCCTGGCACCTGAAAAGATTCCTTAACCGTAAGATTAACCTTGTCGTACTGGTGGAAGGAAGGATTTGCCCAAATCAGACCTGAACAGTGTGCCTTTAAATTGCCGATTTTGGACTTGTAGCAGATAGGGTTTGTTGAAGTCCAGAAGAAATGTGTGCTCCGTGAGACACGTGCACAGCAGGCGAAATGTATCCAGGCCCTTAAAAAACAGAGACGCACATGCTAGCCAATTGGTACGGGAAAACCAACAGTCGTCGGGGCTTGAAGCCCACCAATGGGGTTAAATTCTTGGTGAATATCTTTGCAGCAAGACTAGACCGTACGGAAGCACACAAAATTGGAAATGTTTTCCTAGGTTAAAGAACCAAAGGAATCTTTGTGACTGATGATCTGCTGAGATATGCAAATAGGCGTCCAAGAGGTCTAGAGATACCAGAAACATGCCTGGTGCTACTAGAGGATAAATATTCTGGCGACTCACCATCTTGAAATGCGAACTAAAATCTCCTGAAGACTTTGTACCAAAAACCCTTTCTCATATCCTAGCACTGGAATTATCACCCCTTTCGTAATAAGTCCCAAACCCACTTTGAGCAGCCCTTGATGCTTGGGTGGAGTTTGAGTAATACCGAAGATGTCCTTGTGATAATCTGTAAAATATATTTTATATACCTACTTTACCAGCTGAAGACCCCATGAGTAGGAGTCGTTTGTGTTTTACTGACCTCGAATAAAGTTTGGATCCATCCGCCCACTCTGCTGAGATAGTCAGGATTTGGGAGCTGCTGGAGGTGCTGAAGGCATAGCTGGCTGCTGCTGGGATCATTCTGCAAAGGGATCACCCTCAGTCTCGTCTCCTATCACAAAAGGGCTGGTAGGAACATCTTGATAGAGATGCCTGACCAAAGGCTTGTCCAAATCCAAATCCTTTTCCGCTCGAGGGTGGACTAACTGAAGTGAGTAGTTGCTGATCCTCAACGTATTTCTTAACTAATTTCTCTAAATGTCGACCAAACAATTTGGGTCCATTAAACGCAAGGTGACTAACCAAGGATTTATGTGAACTAGACAATTCCCAAGAGAACATCCATAGGTGACATCTCTCTACAATGGCTGAATTTAAGGCTGCAACAATCGGTTTAAGCCAGTCTAACAAAATGTGATATTGAAATTTAACCTGCTGCTGCTCCATCATAGAAAGCCCAGTGATGGATCCTCACCCTGTTGATAGTCCTCTGCCAAGCATGGCATGGCAATCTTGCAGCAGTGACTGTGCTGTATACGTGGCATAAGACCCAGTTCTAAGAGTAAAATCAGAAGGTGACATTGCCCTTTTAATTTCTTCCTCAGCCTTTATAGTCACCGGATGGGAGGATACCTCATCCTCAGATATGATAGTGCCACTTGTTACCAGATCAGCCATCATTGAGTCCAGCTTGACAGTTGCTGGATATTCTTCAGCAAAGTGCTCAAGAGGATATCACCCAGCAAGAAATCTGAGGGAACTGATCTCACATTTGTCCATTTTCTGGTTAGTAAACCCTTATTGGCTTAATGTACATGCAAGGATCCCGGTTCTTTATTTCCATATTGGCAGAATAAATCGTCCTCTTCCAGCTGTGAGTGTGTTTCTGGGAATAACAGGTTCTCACACAGGTGGTTGACCAATTCCTTCAACTCTAATGCTTGAATGTATCTGCCCCATTGCTCACCAGAATGATCAGAGTCCAGGTCTTGAGGGGCAGATCCCCTAGGTACTTTAGACAAGAGTTGACCCTCCCATGCTGCAAAGGCTGTTAACGCCTCCTTATTTATCATTGCTTCCAGCAGCTCATGTCAGGCCCAGGATCCACCGTTACTAGGGTAACCTAGTCCCCACTAGTCTCTTATGGAACATGATTTCCCTTGGAGATGTGCTTGCCTTCCATCATTATTAACCGTACTTCAACAGCAGTAAAAGCCAATTGCTCGTCTTTTAAAAAGAGCAAGGGCTTCCCGCGTAACCTCATTGGCTGGCAATGGGCCATGCTATTTGGACGAGCCATGTGACCGCCTCGATGTCAAATTCAGGCGCCACAGTCCCACAAATGTCAGAAAGGAGCAAAATCAGCGTACCCTATTTAGCAAACCTTCAGAGTAAGAATCTAAGACCTTAACCATGAGGCCACAAGTAACTATTTAAAGGGTCTAAAAAGTATTGACTAATCGCTTAGCAGAGGAAGTAACCATGGCACTGTTGGGCCATGAACAGCCTCACAAGGGAAAACCACCATGAGCCGGTTTCTTCTCAGAGGTACGACATAATGCAGAGTAAAGCCAGCCAAGCAAGCCTACCTGCTTCCTAAAGAAAAATAACAAAATTAATGTTTTTAACATAGAAACAGATTATTAGATTTATCTCTATGGGCGAAATCCATCCAATGGATTACAGAAAAAGAAACAGGAAGTCCGTCTGCGGATGCTCCTCCTTTATGGGGCACAACACAAGCATTAACACTATAGATTTCCTTCTACAGCAAAGGCAGAGATAGTGCAATCTTCCCTAACACAAGAGGCAAAGACAACATGGACAACAGCATGGACTGTAGCACGGCAAGTTTAATTCGGACACAAAACAGACAGGCACTGTGAAGGCAACCGAAGTGGCAGTTGCAGGCACCGAATATGCACTGCATTTGCTGGGCCACTGGAATTATGACATTTTTCAGCCGCAGAAATTTCAATGTAATTGAGGTATTGTCACATATGCCATATAATGCATCATGTAAATGTATAATTTGCAGTTTGAATGAGAAACGCTTCCAGCTCAACATGTTGTTCTGCGCAGTGGCAGTCCCTTGGCAAAAATGAACTGGTCACCTTTCAATTGCCATATAATTTTGCCAATTTGTTCTGCATAATTGAGTCCTCCTCTGCCGAATAATTCCAATAGACCCAAGAATTGTTAGTAGAAACACACGCTTCCTTCTCACAAACACACAACAAATCAAATGCCCTTTGTTAGAGATGAGAGCAGAGGTAGTGGCATCCACAGGGGCCACAGCATGACTGTAATGCACACACATGGCCATTTACAATATTGGATGCAGCAGCACAAACCTCCTTCACGTGACCATATACATATATGACTGTATTGTGCTGTGAAATTTGAGATTAGTGTAGTTTCTAGCAGATGGAGGTTGGAACATAGTTGAGTAGGTGCACTGTGGGAAGTTGTGGACTTAAAGATGTGACGTGGTTTCACTCCACATCACATCTTTGAGCCTGGCAAAGCGAAAGTGCCCAGAGGCTTGGAATGTTGGACATGATTGGTTAGGGGCTTGTACACACTTACCACATGCTTCAGCAAGAGCTTGTGAGTCAAACAACTCATCTGCTCCTTTGTGGCATACACCCAAAGCACACGTGTGTCAGCTTTGCAAAAGCACCACAGGGAACCAATTTAGATGAGGAAACATCTATTAAACAACCAGTGCATACCTCTAAGATTCTCGAGCGGGAAAAGAAAGAACACAGGTCAAGAGTGCAGCGAGGAGCACTGACATGTGCCCTACAAACTACTGCTGTAGGAGGTGTGCACACACTTTACTAATCACATGCTGTGTTATTAAAGGGCTCTTTAGCAACAATTTGAGGATAAAAACACTGTTACAGAAATGCAGAGAGGAGGCCGTCCAATAAGATGAAACCTGCAACTCCGATCACTGCAGATGGAGGTTTAGGACATGCAACCTTTTAAGTGAACTCATGGTTTAAAGCAAAAGACCTTGCCAGAAAGTGAGATTCTTTGAAATATTTCTTTAAGTGCAGACACAGAGTATTGTAACTTTGTTTTCTTGGTTCCAGAAGTGTGTTTTTCAGTCTGGTGTGAAGCAAGATCTTTTGACTTAACTAAAATTACATATATAATTTTCTCAACTATAGGGGTTTTAAGACAGCCTTCTTCATCTATTGGCCTGTTGTTATATCGTTTGCATTTTTCTTCCGCGCACTGCAATATATTGCATAGGCAAGTGGGTCAGCGTACTTCACCCATTTGCTAACTGTGAGTGATGGCATTCTGCCCTTTCACAAAGAGCACATCCATACACAAAGTTGTTTCTGTAAGTGTTGGGGACTATTACGGCAAAGTGTGCTTTTATGACCAAAAATGACTTTTAACTATTTAAAAAAAACACACAAAAAACGACAAGGGCCTAGCAGCTTCCCAAACAATAAACCTTAGCAAAAACTATGACAACACAAAACAAGCACTGAGAAAGCCAAAAGCCTAGTTGCCAATGACAGATTTATTGGCTTTACCAATGCTTCCTGATAGTAGCGTTAGGTATAACCATTTTAGAAGGATGCTCTTTACTGAGCTGTATAGGGTCTTGAGGCACTGAGTATTTGGGATTTGTGCGCTGCAGTCTGAAGTGGTTTGTTTACTAGTTATTGCCAATATATTCATTGCACAATTAGCAGAGCTTTAATGGTGCAATGAGAGGTTGCTTGTGTTTTTTTCTACGCTATTTATGGTTGAGTCTGCGAGAGCATGCGTTAGCGCATGCGTCTCGCTTGCAAGACACTATTGATTACTAGAAAGGCTTGGAGCCCGCCCATTGCCTACCATTTGTGTGCTGCAGCCTCACTCTTCCTTGCAGCTTCCCTAATTGGCAAGTCCAGCCAGAACGCTACTTCTGATGCTTGCTGTGAAGCACGACCAAGCAGATTAATTCAACCTAATCAGCACCCGAACGCTGCTCCTGACGTGATGTAGATACTATTTCTTCCTCCTCCCCTCCCAAATTTTTTAAGCAGCAGATGTGCTGGAGTATTGCTATCAGCTCTTACCAGGAACAGAGCTGTTTTAGGCACTAGCAGGAAATCTAGAACATTGCAGCTTCATTTCACAGTAAATAGCAGTTTTAGGAGCATAGTTGCAAGGAGCCTACACCACTGCTGCATCATTTCTTTTGACGCAGCGACGCACAGATTGCAGACCCATATCGACGAGGCCACACAGAGCCACTTTACATGGCTTTTCATGGCCTCCTAGATATGGAGTAAGGCAAAGCACTGCTAGTCGTTGCGTTGCCTTACTATGCATCAAAGAGGCATTCCATGGCATTACGGTGGGTGCTCCCACATCACCCATGGATTTTGACACATTCCCTGATTTACATGGACTTGTAAACCTGGGAATGTGTCAAAAGCCTAAACCTCCACAGGGGAGGTGTAACAAGGAGAAATATCTTTATTTCTCCTAGTTTTTAGGTCTCGCTGATCCAGCGCATGCTCTGCTCTGCAAGACATTTAGTTAGTGGCTTTTCAAAGTGCTACCAAAATCTTTCCCTGGCCTCAAGCTTGCGGTCATGCGCGTGTGCACACGCGCAGCCACCATGTGGCTTTCATGGCTCATTAAGCCTTGCTCTCCCAAGCGCCTCACTCTGGCCCTCCCCCACCACAGAGCGCGTCCCTGTCATCACTTTCGCTTTCACGGCCTGCGCTACTTTCACAGCTGAGCGGCCAATGCTTGTTGTTTATGTCTATAGCTCCTTGTGTTTGCGGCTCCCTTTCCCGGCGCACAGACACCTGCAGACACAGATTACTGCATGACCTCACGGGCAATGCAGACACAACATCTGCAGGATGCCCGCGCAGTTTTCCCCAGGTCACCCGGGATACCAATTCTCTAACACGCACTGGGCCCTTGGCGTGAAGAACACACTAATTTCGTTTGGGTGAAACTGGGTGAGGATTTCTCCTCCTGCACGCTGCTAGGAGTAATCAAGTTTGGATTTACCTCTGCTTACCATGCACCCGACTTACCACAGGCGCAATTCCTTGACGGACCTGGAGCTGTTAAAGAAAAGTAGACAGGCCTAACATTCAAATACACCTTAAATCCGTAAAATACTTTCCACAGTTTTGTAAAATGACCACAGACACCTGATTAAGTTCGAGTTTTTATATAAGAATTCAAAGTGAAGAAGCCAAAACAATAAGCGATACACAGAGTAATATATCAAACATCAAAATAAGTACCAAAAGGTAACTTTGCACAAAAATTATGACCATTTAGAATATATGGGAAACTACAGGGAGAAGTTTAGCACATACTATTCACTGCCACGTTATACTAGAACATAGGAATGGGATTGGACCTAGAACATGTACTTAACCTACGTGTTCAGACTATTCTTGCTACTTTCACTGCAATCCACTAAAGGAAAGGGAAAAACGGGAACATGCTATGGTTTTATAAAATCGATGAATTTCTAAAGGAGAGGGGGAGAGAAGGAACCAACTAAAATTCAGGCACATATAAGTTCAATGGCAATAAGGCAATAACACAGGTAAGAATGCTTTAACAGATCAGAGAGAGAGAGAGAGAAACAGAGATACGCAAACCCACAATCTATATTTACCTAATTCAGATTGAAGACCAACCCTGGCCACGGGTCAGTTGGGAAGACGGGGACAGGGACCCTCAGGAAAGGAATGCCAGACTGTGAGCAGGTACAGCTCACGGAGAATAAGGACAGGATACCCCTCAGGTTCGATTCAGGGACTGGGCCTCCCAGGGTACGACCAACACCCACAGCTTCGGACAGCAACGCCTGCGTTACCCCCTCCTGCAAGTAATCCGCCAGAAACCCTGATTGGATTTTCGAATTCCCCAGCAAAGTGCTTCGCCAGCACTTAGGATTTTCCACCCCTTGGGAGTTTGTGGAAAGTAAGGACAAAGTGCTCCGCAGCACTTTTCAGGCTTGAACACCTATTGAGATCGTAGGGTCAGTGACAGGTCTGCTACTCGGACAAGTCGGACAATTTTCCTAAGCTAAACTAGGGTAGTTATACAGATTTGGGGACCCTCAGACCACCCCCTAATGTTGCAAGTGACAGTTTCTCATATTGTGATTGGTCAGGAGAGGTGGCGTGGTCTTTACCACCTCCTAAATTCAACGTTCCCATCATAATTATTCAATTTTCATACCCGCCCCCTTGGTTCACGTTCCCATGCATGGAATACAATAGTACAGGATAGTCTACAGTGGGTAGCAACAGTATAGCTTTTTCCAAGGTGAGACGCCGTATTCCCAGCGATGTTCCCAGGCGCATTATGCTTCAGGTGCCAGCTGGCTAGGTTTAGCTTCTGCGCAGTTGGAACTTTCTCAGGTCACGTGACGGTGCCCAGCAGAGCCTCAAGCATGGCTCCGCTCAAGATCACCCCAGCCCAAAAGACGCGGTACATGAAAAGTAAGCGAAGACAAATTAGAATCATACATAAAAATGATCGCACTGTATACCATGATAAAAGATAACCAACCCTTACTTTTATAATAACTATAATATTAAGGATTAATGCGAAAGAATAGATAGGCTGAAAGCTGCTGCAGTAAGCAGAGAGCGTGGTGAGAGACAAGCGGCCATATTTAGCATCAATGCGCATGAGCACAGAATCCCTCCAGAATGCGAGTGCGTCACATCACATGGGTATGACCGACGCATGCGCAGACTGAATTTGCGGCAAAGCAGCCATTTTCAGTGCAAGCTTCGTTAGTACGTGAAAAGACAAACAAGCAAGCATCCTAGGGACACCCGCGTGTAGGGGAAACCACTTCACAAATGACGAACAATGGTGTTAATATTATTATGCAATTATAGACAAGGGTTTTGCATACGAGCAAAGCGCTATGCGTGCGAATCCTTGCTCCATCAATCCCCTCTTTGATGATATTTACTATCATCACTACATGAAGGAAACAGATGCCAACTTTTCTCATTCATTCATATCGTCCATTTCGATTTCAATAACCTTATTGTTTAGTTTTCTTTCAGCTTCCCTATGAGAGTGGTGATTTTTCGCCTTTTTATAAATTGCACTCTTCAGTTCTTCCAATTCTAACTCATCAATGTTTCTTTTCACCCCCCTCGGATTTACTGTGTATTTCTTTTTACCCTTCCGACATTTGCAGCAGATAAAAATGATCAATACAATCACACCTATTATGACTATTGGCATCAGTATTTTCCACAGAATATTTCTACCTAGATTAGTAAACCAACTACCTATAGAGGAGAGACCTCCAGTCAGTCTCGTCCAGGCACTGTCAACCTCTAATGGTTTGAGTTCCTTTTCCAAATTAGTTATGTTCTTCACATATTGTTTTAATTCGATACTCTTATCAGGAATGTAGGTGCAACAATGTTGCGCCCTCAGCATTCTACAGACTCCGCCCTCTTTTGCTAATAGGGTGTCAAGGGCAAGACGGTTTTGTAAAACCATTGATCTGATCGCAACCATTTCAGTATTGACCAGCAGGAAACCAGCAGCAGTGTCCGTTGATAACCGGTCCACCACTGTAGACAATTTGCAGATTCTATGGGTGTTCAGAACTACCCCCATTCCAGGTATCAGTGCACTAAAAATATCACCTACAATTTCGCCTACACTCTCGCGTTTACTACGCACTAAGCCATTAGTTTCATCATCGCTTCCAGCTGCATTGCTCACATGGTATATTTTCGGGAAAACAATGCCAAAGTAGCAGCTTCCATACCAGTGATCCGGCAATTTGAAATAAGCCTTGTTCCCACATATATAATATATTCCGGGAAACACAGGTTCTGACCCATTTTTGAAACCCCAACCTCCGATTACCTTATAATTATGTTCACACTCGCTGGAACCGATGAATACATTGTTATAGTACTCTGTCTTTTCCCTATGGATACAAAGTTTCCCTTTTCCTTCAAAATCCAGCAACAAGGCAGGACTGGCTTCGCCTTCTGAGGTGTTATCCATGTGCTCAGCCCACCTAGGAACTCTTTCCTTCTCGTCCTCTGCCTTCTTCTGAAACTTTTCTCTCCTTCTATCTGCCATCTTTATAAACATCTTTTCCTGCTCTTGCAGAGAACAGGTCAGATTGTCTTCCCTTGCTTGATCTAAGTCTATGTTACCTATAGTCAGGAAATATTCTCCCATATAGCGGGTCACGTCACTTGTAGTATGTACACGGTTCAAATGTCTTCTAATGGGAAGTTCAGAAAATACTACGTCCTCATTTGAATAATAGTACTGCAAGGAGCTTCTATAGAACAAGCTAGCTAATATACTACAGGATATTCCATAGGTCAAAGGTAGATGGTGGTATGTCACGCCTTCAGCCACTGAAGTTGGCAGCTTCATGCAGACATAACAGTCCTCTATTTCCATAGCTTCTACATAATGCACTAACAAGTTAGCAAAAACATTTAAGTGCGTCCTGTTCTTCATTTTGTGAAAGTGTAGTCCATCCTCATCTGGTGCTTCTAAATCAGGTCGTGTGTGTGTCAGTCCTACTCTTTTGTCTCGTCTTTCTAGTCTTCGTGGTGTTTCTGCAGTCGGTACAACTCCTACATCTACTACTTCGGGTTCAGTAGGGGACAAGTTAGGATTCTTACTTATCATAAAAGGTAGAAAAACTGTTAGTCCTATCCACATCACTATTAGCATAGCTACACTACACAAGCATATCTTACAACAGGTTTTGAGACACCCACAGCGGGATCTCCCAGAGACACTCGGATCAGACATTTTAGCTTACAGGTGGCCTTTGCTACCCCTCTTCGTTCCTTTGCACCAAAGGCTCACTTCAGGGCTCACTTAAGGAGGGTCCTCGTCCGAACTCCGATCAGCAATGGACTCGTTGTCACTGTTGCCACTGTGGTGAGGCTCGTCAATTTCTTCCAACACAAAGTACGTCCACTCAGGGCTCCGATACAGTCTGTTCTGTTTCTTTATTCGGTCGCTCTTTCTCAGCGATTTGCCTTGGGCTGCATTCCTTTCACTTAAAGCCCTTTTTCGGTCTTTATCGTTTTCTTCGACTGTCTTTAGTCTGAGCCTTAGTCTTTTGACGTATCGAGGTGTATTTCTTCCTCCGTGCCTCCCAGTGGTTGAGGAGACTTCTCCTTCCTCGTGCACTCTTTTCACTTTTTGTTGTGGCACTTCTGATTCCCTGCCTGTCTGACTAGTTCCAGGTCTTTCGTCTATTTCTTCTGCCTGGTCGCTAATCTGTCCCTGCTCAGATTCAAATCGCACTTTCTTTTTACTTTTTGTTACTGTTGTTTCCGTTGTCTGAGCACTTTGATCTAGTTCTATCTGTTCCTGTTCATGCTCTTCGATCTCTTCGTTTTCTTCTGCATGAACGTCAGCTCTAACTTCTAACTGTCCCTCTCTCGGCTCCGGAGTTCCAGGAGGAGTCTCGAGATCTTGATCTGACCCTACTTGGCCTATGTCCTGATCAGGTGTGTTGTGGCTTTCGTTGACCTGACCTGCTTCTTCTTTTTCTGACTCACCTGGACTATCCCACTCACTGTCTAAGTAAGAATATTTCCTTGTTCGTATTGGATCATGAACTGGTTCGTCGGCGGGATACCATTCAACGTCTTGACTTGTGCTCGGCAGTTCGATGTCAGCTAGCTCCGGACTCTCTTCCTCGGAGGTCTCTTCAGCTGTGCTGCCTTCAGCTCCAGTCGCGTTTTCTCCAGATACCCGCTTTGTGTGGCTGGCGTGGATCCACTTCGGTACACCAGCGCACTTCACAGCAGTGGTAGTGACGAGGATCACTTGTCGTCGCTTTCCCCACCTTGGCTTCAAGCAGCTGCTCCGGGTGTGTTTCTTTAACACCACCCAGTCTCCTGGCTGCAGGTTGTGTGCTGGAGTCTTTGGCCACTCGTCTTCAGTCTCTCCAATCTGCTGAGAGAGAGAACGCACTTGGTCACCCAGCTGCTTGCAGTATTCTAGCACCATATCATCAGAAATGCTTAGCAGTTTGTTTCCGGGTACCCATGCCTGGCGCATCACTCTTCCCATCAACACTTCATGGGGACTCAGTCCAGTCTTTCGATTCGGGATACTTCTCAGACTCATCAGCACCAGGGGTAAAGCTTCTATCCAGTTCATTTTTGTGGAATCACACATTTTCCCCAGTCTGGACTTCAGAGTGCCATTTATTTGTTCCACTACCCCAGAAGCCTCTGGGTGGTAGGCACAGTGCAGTCTTTGCTTCATTTTGAATGCTCTACAGAGTTCCAATAGGACATCGTTGGCAAAATGCCCACCTTGGTCCGTTTCGATCGTCTCTGGGATCCCAAACCTAGGTATCAACTCCCTGAGCAATAATTTGGCTGTGGTGATAGCGTCATTTTTCTTAGCTGGATATGCTTCCACCCACCTGGAGAATAGACATACTATGACTAAGACATATCTATATCCGTTGCATCTGGGCATGGTTATGAAATCTGCCTGTATTCTTACGAAGGGACCTACTGCCTTTCCAATATTACTCTGTTTCACTACGGTCTTCTTTCCTGCATTGAATTGCTGACACACTAGGCACCTCTGGCAAAGCCTTTCCGCCTGGTCCCTGAACCCTGAATTGTAGAACACTTGGTCAAACACCCGACACATCGCATCTCTTCCCATATGTGTTGGCTCATGTATCATTCTGACCATGGGGTCGATCAAGCTATCAGGCAGTACAGGCACCCCAGCCGGGTTTACCACCACACCATCTTCTCGCAACTCGCACTCTTTTGCGGCCCACCTGCCTTTTTCTTGCCTGTCTGTGGCTTGTTGTATCTCTCTTAATTCTTCCCATGTTGACACATTATCAAACAACATAAGTTGGCAGCTGGTTCCATCCCACCGGGCAATTTGCAGGGACATCTGGTGTCGGGCACAAAACTGTGCAATTTGGTCAGCGTACCTATTACCGGCAGTCACATCATCATTTCCAGATCTGTGAGCCGCACACTTGACCACAGCCAATTCTTTGGGTAATTGGATGGCTTCCAGTAAGTTATGCACTACTTTCCCATTTCGGATAGGTGTGCCAGAGGAAGTCATGAATTCTCTTTGCAACCACAATTGGCCGAAGTCATGAACAACCCCGAAACAGTACTGACTGTCTGTGTAAACAGTAATTCTTTTGTTTTTTCCCCTCTTGCATGCTCGAGTTAACGCTATAAGCTCCGCCACTTGTGCAGATTTCACCTCGCGCATGTAAGATGCCTCGACGACTCCTGTCAGAGTAACCACAGCATAGGCAGCACTCAGACTCCCACTCTCATGTCTCAAACACGAGCCATCCACAAACATTGTTTTATCCCCGTCCCGTAGTGCTATTTCACGGATGTCAGGACGGGGCTTGGTGCTATATTCAGTCAGATCAATGCAATTATGTTCCCCACCCTCATCCGATTCTGCATCCAGAGGGACAGGTAACAGTGTCGCAGGATTTAGGACATTGCACCGGGAGATAGTTATATTTTCAGCACCAATCAAAATTCTCTCATACTTAGTCAGCCGACTAGGTGTGAGGTACTGGGTCCTAGTTCTAGTCAGTAGGATGACAACAGAGTGAGGAACATAGACGGTGACGGGATGTCCCATGACAATGCTCTCACTCTGTTCTAGACTGACGCAAGTAGCAGCAACGGCTTTTAAGCAGCCAGGCAGTCCAGCCGCCACTGGATCTAGGGTGGCCGAAAAGTAGGCGACTGGTCTTCTGACTGATCCGTGCTCCTGGGTCAAGACTGAAAGAGCACAATTTTCTCTGGTGTCACAGAACAGTTCAAAGGGTTTATTGTACTCAGGCATACCCAATGCAGGTGCGGTACACAGACAGTTTCTCAGAGTTACCCAAGCATTCATGCTCTCATTGTCCCAGTGGACGGGATCTTCCACTCCTTTCTTTGTCATATTTATCAGGGGTCGGGCTAGAGCCGCAAATCCTGCAATCCATTGCCTGCAGTAACCCACAACTCCCAAGAACATTCTCACTTCTTTCTGGGTTGTGGGCAGTTCCATTGCTTTAATTATTTTGATCCTTTCGGTAGTGACCTTCCTGATTCCCTTTTCTATCTGGTGCCCCAGATATTTTACTGAATTTTTACAGAATTGTAATTTGTCAGGCGACACTTTATGTCCTCCCTTTCCTAGGTGATTCAGCAAGGCAATTGTGTCAGTGACACAGTCAGACTGGGTTTTAGAGGCCACTAACAGGTCGTCTATGTACTGCACCAAAACAGACTCTCTTGGCAGCACTAGGGATTCAAGGCACTTTTTCAGTATCTGGTTGAAAATCGATGGACTTTCAGTGTACCCTTGAGGGACACGATTCCAGACATAGATATGACTGTCGAATTCAAAACTGAAAAGGAATTTGCTTTCTGGATGCAATGGGATGGAAAAGAATGCATGGCACAGATCGATGACAGTGAACCATTCTGCGTTCCAAGGAATCTGGTAGAGTATTACTGCGGGGTTGGGCACAATAGGACAGCAAGGCACAACGATTTGGTTTACCTTGCGCAAATCTTGCACTACCCTGTACTTCCCACTAGGCTTTTTGATCCCAATGATAGGCGAATTACAGGGGCTGCTCAACACTTCTTCTATTATTTCTGCTTCTAGCAGCCTCGTGATTTCAGTCGCTACTCCTGCCTTCACTTCGGCACTCATTTTGTACTGTCTGGTTTTGGGGTATACAGCATTTGTTTTTATTGCTATTTTAACCGGGTCCACATTTGCCATCAGGCCTACATCCTTTCCCGTGAAGTCCCACACTTCAGGTACTACTCTTAGCTGGAGTTCCTCAGGTAAATCCTCAATGGTCAAAGGCTTGATATCAGCATCTTGTCTGACTAACATCAGTTTGTATAGGCCATCTTCATCGGGGGTCTGAATTTCAACGCCATTTGGTGTGCAGTAAATGGTACAACGCATCTTGCACAACAAATCACGTCCCAATAGGTTTACAGGACTGGAATCACAGACCACAAATCTGTGCATTTCCTTGAAATTTCCTATGGAAATCTCCATTGGTTCAGTTACAGGGGTACTTATTATCTGGTTTGAGACTCCCACTACTTGGATCGCTTCTCCCGAGAGGGGTAGGTTAGGAACATCCACTGTTCTTACAGTAGATCTGGTAGCGCCAGTGTCCAACAGAAAGGTGACATCTCTGCCTTCAACCTTTCCTTCAATGTATGGTCCAGTCTGGTCTACCGGCAAGGAGGCGCCAAGCACGCACTCCTCATCCTCCCCTCTCAGGCCCCGTCAATCTTGATCTTCACAAAGGAAGGTATCACTTAGCAAGTACTGCGGGATGACTGCATTTCTTTCACTCTCAACCTCCCATACTTCCGCCCTCTCATTCTGCTGACCCTGACTCTTAAAATTCTGTCTAGGAGCGCGAGGTACTGGAGGTAATTTTACCTGTTGCTGAGTTTTCCTTGTCCCCTCTTTCGGCACCTGTGGATTCAAACCATTTACAGGGGCATTACCAGCCTGTAGGTGTGGACACTCGTCTCTCCAATGCCCCATCTGGCCGCACCCATGGCACGGAAACTTTTTCATGGCCTCCTCACGACTCATTTTAGGTCTGGGCTTTCCTCCCCCCCCAGAATTGGTATTCGGAACATTATTATCAGAAGTCATTTTACTTAACTGTTTTTCTTGCTGTTCGGCTAATTTTACCTGTGCCCACATCACTTTCTCCTTGAGGGCTTTCTTTTTATTTTCAATTTCATCTTCGCAGTATTTCGCATATTTCAGGACATCATCTATGGGCTTTCCCTGCCAACTGATTTTGTTATCTCGAATCCACTGTGATATCTCAGGCCTTAATCCTAGCACAAATCTGTAACTGAAATGGGTCATGTCTTTCATGTCCACATTATCAATACCACTGTAAGTTTTGAATACCTGTAGTAACCTTTCGTAAAATGAATGCACTGTCTCATCACGTTCTTGGGTTGTTCTATCTATTCGGGTCCAATCTGTCTCTTTGGCTGGCACCTTTTTCTTAAGATACTGTATGACCTGGTCATATTTCCTCATAACATCCGGTGAAGGGGCTCCCGTTCTCTCATCTCTGGGATATTCATCATTAGGCCAATCAATCTCTATTTTACATTCCGTCCACAGATCTACAGGGACCACAATATCGAAAAACCCATCCAGGTCTTTCAGCAGGCATTTCTGAACTTTTATGAATCGCTCTACCTGCCGGTACCAGTCAACTGGTTTCTCGCGCAATTTCGGGAAGTCATTTGTAAATGACACAATGTCTTGCCTGGACCAAGGGACATGGACGTACTTCCCTCCCGGGACCTCTCTCATGGGACACAATTTTTCTGTTGGGGTTACTTCCTTTAATACGAATTCTGAAGTTACTGACCCAGCCCTGCTGCCTTCCTTCTTCTTTGCCCACCTTGTTCTCCATTTCCCCACTTCGCCCCATTTCTGCAGGAGTTTCAACAATTCCTTTACTTGGATCTGTTTCCCCATCACATTCAGGCTTTCTAAGTCCTTGTCTGAAGAGTCCACTCTGTAGGGTTTCTGAAGAATTTTGGAGCGACTAATATCAACTCCCATTTCTGTGGCAGCATCCATTATCTTTTCGTGGAGCACCCTAGCACTCCGGGTAAGATTTTTACTGATGAATAGTAACTCTGCTTCATTATACGAGCTCAGGCGCTCAACTCCCACGTTCCCAGCCATCATTTCTTCTATTTCTATTCTTAATTTATATATTTCCAATGTTTTAGGTTGAGAAGTGGTCTCTTTCTCTATCTCCTTTGTCCATCTGTCTAATTCTTCAGGGGAAACTAAAGAGGCGTTCCTGATTCCCGATGCACTTTCAATCACCACTTCCTTTTGTCTAGGCTGACTTCTTGCCCCTACTGTACTGGCCCTCGGCTCCCTTATGGGCAAATCCATTAAACTTCCAGATTCACACTCACTTTCCTGATCCTCATCTATGAACACTTCTTTCCTCGGGGTCTGGAAGCTAGGAGTGGGCAGTATTGGGGTGATAACAGGAGGAAGGGGACTAATCAAGTCATTCTTATACATCGGGATAGCAGGACCAATAGTTACCGGAATGGTCAAGGAATCAGGATGGGGATGCATCTGTGCAATGGTTCTGGCTAAATCCTCTCGTTGTTTACAGAGGGCTTCTCTCTCCCTTTCCTGCAACCCCCTTTCAGCAGTATTGCCATGTAATATCTGGGGTACTAAGGATGGGTAAATACTCGGGGCAGTCGGGGTAACCAATCGAGGGGGACTTTCCCCGAATGGCTGATAATTCGGGACTGTGGACTTAGGTCTGCAAAACTCATCCCTTCCACTATGTTTACTGCTTGTAGCTGTCCTGTCTGTATCACTTTCCCTCCTACTCCGGGGGTAATTGGTAACAGAACTTTGAGAATGCACCGAATCTGATTCTGCTACATAGGGAGGTGGATCCTTCATTAACAAGTCTTCCAGGTGTTCATCTTCTACATCCCCCATAGGTGTTAGGTGATGGGTTTTTGCTTTACATTTTCCTCTTTTCTCCTCTAGTACTCCCATCATGGGGAACAGTCCTTCAGTTAACATAGACTGCCTCCACTGTTTCATTTTCTGTTCTTTGGTTGGCGTTGGAAGTCTGGGATACCACTTACTCACTCCTTTATCCATTCGGGGTTTATCTCGCTCTGCAGCCTCAATCTCCCACTCCTCCAAAGCTTCGTACTGGGTCAACCTAGGTCTAGGGTGTAATTCATTCATGCGGGTCCTTAAGTTAAACAGGATCCGACCATTAAATGTACCTTCAACAGGGAATGCCAGGACTCCGTCATCTACAGTATACTTTGCCCAATTTTCTAGCCAGATACAAGTGTGATACCCTTTATCAAACATCATAAAAGAGGCAGGGGTATTTGGCGGGGGAATGAGTACGCCTTCTCTCGTTCTAATGGGCTTGTCAGTTTTGAAGAAGTTCTTCACTTTATCCGAAAATGACAATTTTCTCTTTATTCCATACATCATGTGCGGTCTACCTCGTATAAGCTGATCCTTATGAAATCCTAGGTACTTTGGATTCGGTATGAAGTCTGGATACCACATACAACTCTCCAGACTCGCTTCTAACTCGGCTTGATTAATTTTGTTTACTTTCGTGCTTCCAATGCTAGCGCGACTTTTGTTTCGCGCCACCCAATCAGGTCAGAGAATACAACTACGGTCAACCAATGGGTGCGCGGCCTTTTCGCAAGACAGAGTCTCCCGCTTCGGCGCTCACCCCTCCTTCACAAATTCAGCTCCGCTACACGCCCGCTATCCTGACCAATACCAGCGCGGCACGGAGTGACGTCAGAGCAGCTCTCCGACTGACTCCCGCCTTCACAAGGTAACGGAAACTTTTTACTCTCTCTAAAGTGCAAGTGCAGGTTTTAGTTAACAATACACAACGTTTGCCACTATGTCTGAGTGTTCTAAAGAGAGAAAAGACTTTTCTTTCGCTACTAGTAAACCACTTCTGTCTACTTTTCATTCACTCTGGATAGACTTCTTTGCCTGTCCCTACACACTAGTAACATAGAACCCGTTATTCTTCTGACTCATCCACCTTGATCGGGGATATGTACTGAGCCAGGATTTCACCAGTGAACTATTTTACTTACCAGACAAGCCTCGGAGACCCTATTACTCCTCCCGTATGCGACCCTTACTAGGTGATATCGCAATGAAAGTTTTATAATGGACTCGTAGCTATCATTCACTCCAGAAACAAAGGTCCTAATTAGTGCTTCCAGTTACTTCTTTAACCCTGCACTAATGATTCAAACTTAGTGACTTCAACAGCTAACCGGATTCTACTCACCGTTAGCTAAAATACTTCCCCGGGGATTCAGACTACACTGAACATTTACAAACAATTCTGGGTTAATTCAACATGCAGTATTTATAACAGCAATGCAAATTCATGAACATTTACATATAAAAACACATTTCAAAAAATATTGTAAAAATACAGTAACAATCAGCAGCACGTTTTTGTATTCACGGTTTGTTTATGACTATCCTGCCTACCTAATCTAACTAGTCCAAACCATCCTCTGCTAGCCAGAAATTACTGCTAGAGCGCGCAGTTTTCCCCAGGTCACCCGGGATACCAATTCTCTAACACGCACTGGGCCCTTGGCGTGAAGAACACACTAATTTCGTTTGGGTGAAACTGGGTGAGGATTTCTCCTCCTGCACGCTGCTAGGAGTAATCAAGTTTGGATTTACCTCTGCTTACCATGCACCCGACTTACCACAGGCGCAATTCCTTGACGGACCTGGAGCTGTTAAAGAAAAGTAGACAGGCCTAACATTCAAATACACCTTAAATCCGTAAAATACTTTCCACAGTTTTGTAAAATGACCACAGACACCTGATTAAGTTCGAGTTTTTATATAAGAATTCAAAGTGAAGAAGCCAAAACAATAAGCGATACACAGAGTAATATATCAAACATCAAAATAAGTACCAAAAGGTAACTTTGCACAAAAATTATGACCATTTAGAATATATGGGAAACTACAGGGAGAAGTTTAGCACATACTATTCACTGCCACGTTATACTAGAACATAGGAATGGGATTGGACCTAGAACATGTACTTAACCTACGTGTTCAGACTATTCTTGCTACTTTCACTGCAATCCACTAAAGGAAAGGGAAAAACGGGAACATGCTATGGTTTTATAAAATCGATGAATTTCTAAAGGAGAGGGGGAGAGAAGGAACCAACTAAAATTCAGGCACATATAAGTTCAATGGCAATAAGGCAATAACACAGGTAAGAATGCTTTAACAGATCAGAGAGAGAGAGAGAGAAACAGAGATACGCAAACCCACAATCTATATTTACCTAATTCAGATTGAAGACCAACCCTGGCCACGGGTCAGTTGGGAAGACGGGGACAGGGACCCTCAGGAAAGGAATGCCAGACTGTGAGCAGGTACAGCTCACGGAGAATAAGGACAGGATACCCCTCAGGTTCGATTCAGGGACTGGGCCTCCCAGGGTACGACCAACACCCACAGCTTCGGACAGCAACGCCTGCGTTACCCCCTCCTGCAAGTAATCCGCCAGAAACCCTGATTGGATTTTCGAATTCCCCAGCAAAGTGCTTCGCCAGCACTTAGGATTTTCCACCCCTTGGGAGTTTGTGGAAAGTAAGGACAAAGTGCTCCGCAGCACTTTTCAGGCTTGAACACCTATTGAGATCGTAGGGTCAGTGACAGGTCTGCTACTCGGACAAGTCGGACAATTTTCCTAAGCTAAACTAGGGTAGTTATACAGATTTGGGGACCCTCAGACCACCCCCTAATGTTGCAAGTGACAGTTTCTCATATTGTGATTGGTCAGGAGAGGTGGCGTGGTCTTTACCACCTCCTAAATTCAACGTTCCCATCATAATTATTCAATTTTCATACCCGCCCCCTTGGTTCACGTTCCCATGCATGGAATACAATAGTACAGGATAGTCTACAGTGGGTAGCAACAGTATAGCTTTTTCCAAGGTGAGACGCCGTATTCCCAGCGATGTTCCCAGGCGCATTATGCTTCAGGTGCCAGCTGGCTAGGTTTAGCTTCTGCGCAGTTGGAACTTTCTCAGGTCACGTGACGGTGCCCAGCAGAGCCTCAAGCATGGCTCCGCTCAAGATCACCCCAGCCCAAAAGACGCGGTACATGAAAAGTAAGCGAAGACAAATTAGAATCATACATAAAAATGATCGCACTGTATACCATGATAAAAGATAACCAACCCTTACTTTTATAATAACTATAATATTAAGGATTAATGCGAAAGAATAGATAGGCTGAAAGCTGCTGCAGTAAGCAGAGAGCGTGGTGAGAGACAAGCGGCCATATTTAGCATCAATGCGCATGAGCACAGAATCCCTCCAGAATGCGAGTGCGTCACATCACATGGGTATGACCGACGCATGCGCAGACTGAATTTGCGGCAAAGCAGCCATTTTCAGTGCAAGCTTCGTTAGTACGTGAAAAGACAAACAAGCAAGCATCCTAGGGACACCCGCGTGTAGGGGAAACCACTTCACAAATGACGAACAATGGTGTTAATATTATTATGCAATTATAGACAAGGGTTTTGCATACGAGCAAAGCGCTATGCGTGCGAATCCTTGCTCCATCACTAGATATGGAGTAAGGCAAAGCACTGCTAGTCGTTGCGTTGCCTTACTATGCATCAAAGAGGCATTCCATGGCATTACGGTGGGTGCTCCCACATCACCCATGGATTTTGACACATTCCCTGATTTACATGGACTTGTAAACCTGGGAATGTGTCAAAAGCCTAAACCTCCACAGGGGAGGTGTAACAAGGAGAAATATCTTTATTTCTCCTAGTTTTTAGGTCTCGCTGATCCAGCGCATGCTCTGCTCTGCAAGACATTTAGTTAGTGGCTTTTCAAAGTGCTACCAAAATCTTTCCCTGGCCTCAAGCTTGCGGTCATGCGCGTGTGCACACGCGCAGCCACCATGTGGCTTTCATGGCTCATTAAGCCTTGCTCTCCCAAGCGCCTCACTCTGGCCCTCCCCCACCACAGAGCGCGTCCCTGTCATCACTTTCGCTTTCACGGCCTGCGCTACTTTCACAGCTGAGCGGCCAATGCTTGTTGTTTATGTCTATAGCTCCTTGTGTTTGCGGCTCCCTTTCCCGGCGCACAGACACCTGCAGACACAGATTACTGCATGACCTCACGGGCAATGCAGACACAACATCTGCAGGATGCCCAGACAGTTTCCTCACAGGTAGAGCCGCAGAGATGTACATTTTCTGACCATCCAGGCACACGCACAGGCGCAGTCAGCGTGTGCCCTTCGGCGCTTGCCGCTCACCTCTTCTCTCACGTCTGCCGAGGCACTCGCCTCCCCATCTGGGCTGCCTCCAGAGGTCTCGGCGGCTACCTGGGTTACCACCTCCGGAGACATCCTGTGCCATCACACTGGAGTGCACTGCCGCACCAGCACCGCTCTCGTCGCAAACTTCCTTCCCGGGGCCAAGGCGCTCGCATCCGAGGGGGCTCCCCGATACTGCAGGCTGCTGGCCCACAAAGCTCGAGGCGCCTTCTGCAGGATTAGCATCCCCTCCTCTTCCTTCCTCCAGAGAGTTCTCGGGGCTGGAGAGCAGCCCTCACCCCCTCCGAGCTGTCTGCGTGTGTGAGGTGGCATCCCAAAGCTCGGGCCTGCCTTTCAGCATCTTTAGGATTAGAGTGTGTTTGTTTTAGAGAACAAATGGGGAAGAGCATGGCAGTAAGATTCGGCGGGGAGGTGTGAGCTTTAGATTTTCCAACAGGTACGCTGGCATATAAATGTTAAAATATACGACAAGCTGGGCGCATGACAGAGGCTTTAGGGTACAGTGGAAAGGGAGAGGAATGCAAATTTCTCGTCTTTCTTCCTTTCCCACATTTTTTTGCCCTCTCCCAGATCTCAAATTTTTTCCTTTTTCCTCTCGTTAATTTTATTTCATTTACCCCCATTCTCATTTTCATTTGCTCTCCTACAGTTATTTTTTTTCCTCATTGTCATCATTTTTTTTGTGTCATAGTCTATTATGCCATCCCTTACGTCCCTTGGCAGAGCTCACTCGAGTTTTAGATTTTCTGCTTGGAGAATTTACAAGTGAGATTGAAAAGAATGTTATGCCGGTTTAGTGTGATTTATGGGATTTTGTTGGAGCCACGCAGATATTAAAAAAAGAATTCTGTTACTGACAAAATTGCAATAAGCCTAACAGCAGCCGTTCGGCTTCATTTAAATGCCATTTTCCATGTCCTACAATGCAATAAATCAAAATGGCCAGAAATACCATTTAAGTTCAGGGTGACAATTCAGAGCAGATGGTGATCAACAGGTTGGAGCTGGGAAAAATGGATGCATGGGTGGTGTAGTTCTGTCTGCTTGAGTGGAATAAAAGAATAGTGAACTGCATCTAATTAGGACAAAGAAGATATTGTTTCCGACATATGCAACTATAAATAATTCATAGAAATGCATCCAGAACATTTGGATGTGAACAACGTTCGGGCAAACAAAATGGATCAGCTCTTTCTTACACATGAAATTAGTCATCATCATCATCAACAAATTTTACTTCGCATTAAAATGTATAAAAGTACATAGACTATCATTTCAAGCAGTTATTTATACATTATCTTCACCTTTTAAAAAACAATTTATATAATTTATGACCAAACAAATAACCCTTTAAAATATCTATAAAATCAAGCAAAACCCAATGCAGCTAATGTCAGTTGCTCCTAAAGGTGAGTGACATATATACTGCAATACATAGTAAAATATATATTTAGAAAGTGCAAAAATCCTATCCTATCCAAACTCGGGTACATCTAGGTAGGATAATTTATAAGGTGGAGGCCCTTCTAGGTTTTAACTGAAAGTGCTGAGGTGTAATTGGTTAAACTAAACTTTCGCAATAAAGGTACAATACACTTTTTCCTTTTTTCCGTTGAAGGCACCAAAAAACAAGATATGTGAGGTGGTTTGTTTAGATGATGCATCACATGGGCCCGCGGGGAGATGGTTTGAGGAGTATTTGCTGGGTGACCCACAATAAAGGGATATAATTTAAACGTAATCTTGTCCGTAATGATGGGGGTTCACAACAAAGGAAAGATGTAAATAAGCCCCAGGCAACACAGACGGTACAGCTTGAAATAGAATTACTGTGCATTTTGCCATATTCCTTTCCCATCTTGCATGACAACATTTAGCTAAAAAGATATTTTAATCTAGATTTAGGATAGGTTACACAACTAACAGAATTTTCATCAAGTTGTGCCAATCCCAATGGGGTGAAAGTCTCACATATAATTTAATGAAGTTAAGCACGAAAAGCCAAGCAATGCTGTGCTTTGGCCTCTCAGCTGCTAGTGTTAACAAGCATTGGCATAGCCAATCGGTCTCACCTTTGGGACCTTATAAGTGCTTAGCCATGCAACAGTTGATGTTGTTGCACAAAGGTTATTGTGCTGCATAGCCAAATACTTATAAGGTCCCAAAGGCAAGACCTATTGGCTATGCCAATGCTGGTTTTATATCTTATTGTATCTTCAGCCCATTTTAATCTCTCTTTCACATCATTTTTTAGCGCAATCACAGTTGCCTTAGCACCATTCCTTATCACCATTGGTATCAATGTCCTCATTAAGGGGCTCTTTATGATGGCGGACGGAAGTGCGACCGCAGCCCTGGAGTAAGCGGAAAATGCAGTTTCCATGTCCGCCTGCCGCGGTCACTCCGTCCGCCATATCAGGATAGTAAAGAGTGTCAAAAGTCCGTGCGCGACGGAAGAGCACGCACCGCCGCCTAACTACACCCAACCCCGCGGCGGACGTAACCAATCCAGAGACACCGCCGTACGGACTGACGTCAACGACTGTCCCCCAAATCAAGATGGCGGAAAACACACATAAAACCGCTGCGGAAAAACAACCTGCCTGAACATGGTGGATTCCCCACAGCGAAGATACCATACATAGCAGAGATACCCACCACAAGCTGCTCGCCGTCATGGACCCAGCGCTACACGCATTTCCGATACTCTTCGCGATCCACCACCTGCAAGTCATGACCCACTATCGACGACGACGCAGGTACGCAACTCACCATTCGCTGTCTGAAGGGGAGTACCTGCCAGGGTCGTGACGTTGGGAGGGGGAGTGTCATGTTTGAGAAACCACATCACATCGCAAATAGAAATCCACAACTGGAGTACACAAGCCGGAATGACAACGACAAACCACGACACATGATTGACTTGCTTTATTATACATAATAGGGGTATAATCACAGAGTATGCAAGAGCATGGGCATTGTGGGCACCAGAGCAGGTACAATAGAGGCAGCACATGAGAGGGGCTAAGTGCATCAACAGTCCATGGCATCGAACAGGTACATCAGAGGCAGCACATGAGAGGGCAGACTGTAGTATCAGAACACCAACAGGGCATTGTGGCCAACAGAGCAGGTACATTAGAGGCAGCACATGAGAGGGTAGACTGCAGTATCAGAACACCAACAGGGCATTGTGGCCACCAGAGCAGGAACATCAGAGGCAGCACATGAGAGGGGCTAAGTGCATCAACAGTCCATGGCATCGAACAGGTACATCAGAGGCAGCACATGAGAGGGGCTAAGTGCATCAACAGTCTATGGCATCGGACAGGTACATCAGAGGCAGCACATGAGAGGGCAGACTGCAGTATCAGAACACCAACAGGGCATTGTGGCCAACAGAGCAGGTACATCAGAGGCAGCACATGAGAGGGGCTAAGTGCATCAACAGTCCATGGCATCGAACAGGTACATCAGAGGCAGCACATGAGAGGGCAGACTGCAGTATCAGAACACCAACAGGGCATTGTGGCCAACAGAGCAGGTACATTAGAGGCAGCACATGAGAGGGGCTAAGTGCATCAACAGTCCATGGCATCGAACAGGTACATCAGAGGCAGCAGAAGTACGTGGTGCAAGGTACCCGTCCCAAGGACAAGAACAACGCAAATGTGGTTACAATGGGCAATATGCACACCAACTCGAAATACATGTGAGTGAAGGTAAACACACCGCACATCACGGAGCAGGTGGACTGCCTGAAGTACCTGCCTCTGACACACTGGTAGCACCAGAAACTGGAGTGTGAGACACAGCCACAGCTCTAATGACTGACACATGGGCCATCGACCCAGACACACTGCCAGCACCAGACATATGAGTGTAAGACACAGCCACAGCCCTAGTGACTGACACATGAGCCATAGACCCAGACACACTGCCAGCACCAGAACCAGGAGTGTGACACACAGCCACAGATGTAGTGACTGACACATGAGCCATAGACCCAGACACACTGCCAGCACCAGACATAGGAGTGTGGGACACAGCCACAGCTCTAGTGACTGGCACATGAGCCATCGACCCAGACCCACTGCCAGCACCAGACATAGGAGTGTTACACACAGCCACAGCTCTAGTGACTGACACATGAGCCATCGACCCAGACACACTGCCAGCACCAGACATAGGAGTGTGAGACACAGCCACAGCTCTAGTGACTGACACATGAGCCATCGACCCAGACACACCGACAGCACCAGAAACAGGAGAGGGCACAACTGAGACAGTGTCACTACATGATGCATGACAGCAAACAACAGACACAGTGCCACTATCTGACAACTGAGAGTGAACCTCTGATGCGCCACTGAGAACACCGAAATGATGAGCCACAGGGCTGTATGGGCCAGGAGGCAGGATGGCTCTGGGAGCTGGGGATAGCTGTACTGGAGCGACATCGGTGTGGTCAGGTGTCAATGGTGTGTGTCTACGTTTCTTAGGGATATGTGAGGGCACCCTGGACATGACAGGACTGGCAAGTGGTGCGGACTCCAATGAAACATCACCCACCAAAGGTGGAGCATCTGCTGCTGGGGCTCTGCTCTCTGGGGACGTGCTGGACCCTGCTTGTCGTTTGCTGTGTGCCTGCCTTCAGGACTCTGCATCATGTGTAATGGGGGATGCAACAACAGGGGACTCCTTCCTCAGCTTCTGACGGGCCTGGATGGGAGTGGAGGTATGGGGGTACTCCGCCGCGGAGACATCTGTTTTCTGTTCCTTCAACAACATCAGCCTCAGTGCAGCCAGGGGTGATGTATGCCTGTCCTTGATGGAGCTAGTGTCTATGGGAGTCAAGTCAAGTCAAGTCATAAAATTTGTATAGCGCACTACATACCCAGAGGGTTTCAAGGCGCTTAGGAAGGGGAGGGGGATTATTTGTCAAATATCCACGTTTTAAGCTGCTTTCTGAACGCTAGGTGATTCTGGGTGAGGCGAAGGTAAGCGGGGAGTGAGTTCCATGTTTTGGCAGCCAGGTATGAAAAGGATCTGCCTCCCATGGTGGTCTTGTTGATGCGAGGTACAGTGGCGAAGGCTTGGCTGGAATAGCGAAGTTGGCGGGAGGGGGTGTAGAAGGACAGTCGAGAGTTGAGGCAATCTGGTCCGATGTCGTAGAGTGATTTGTGTGCGTGGGTAAGCAGTCGGAAAGTGATCCTCTTATTGACGGGTAGCCAGTGGAGGTCTTTAAGGTGACCAGAGATGTGTTCGTTGTGTGGGATGTCTAATATGAGCCTGGCTGAGGCGTTTTGGATTCGTTGTAGTTTCTTCTGGAGTTTAGCGGTGGTACCTGCGTAGAGGGTGTTTCCGTAGTCCAGTCGGCTCATGACTAGAGCGTGGGTGACTGTTTTCCTTGTTTCGGAGGGGATCCAGCGAAATGTTTTTCTGAGCATGCGAAGAATGTTAAAGCAGGAAGAGGATACGGCGCTGACTTGTCTGTTCATTGAGAGTGAAGAATCCAGGATGACGCCAAGGTTCCGTGCGTGGTCTGTCGGGATGGGTGCTTTTCCTAGGGCTTCCGGCCACCAGGAGTCGTCCCATGCAGAGGGGGATGTACCTAAGATGAGGACTTCTGTTTTGTCTGAGTTCAGTTTCAGACGGCTATGTTTCATCCATTCGGCGACTTCTTTCATTCCTTCGTGTAAGTTAGTTTTGGCGGTGCTGGGGTCCTTGGTGAGAGAAAGGATCAATTGAGTGTCATCCGCGTAAGAGATGATGTTGAGGTTGTGTTGGCGGGCGATGGCCGCGAGGGGGCTCATGTATACGTTGAAGAGGGTGGGACTGAGTGAGGATCCTTGAGGTACGCCGCAGATGATTTCAGAGGCCTCGGACTTGAATGGTGGGAGGCGGACTCTCTGGGTTCTTCCGGTGAGGAACGAGGTGATCCATTCCAGTGCTTTTCCTTGGATTCCGATGTTTCTGAGGCGTAGTAAAAGGGTGCTGTGGCAGACTGTGTCGAAGGCTGCAGAGAGGTCGAGGAGGATGAGGGCGACTGTGTCTCCATTGTCCAGTAGAGTTCGAATGTCGTCTGTTGCTGCGATGAGGGCGGTCTCAGTGCTGTGTTTTGCTCGGAAGCCAGATTGTGAGGGGTCGAGTGATTTGTTGGCTTCTAGGAAGGCAGCGAGCTGGTTGTTGACGGCTTTCTCGATGACTTTGGCCGGGAATGGAAGAAGCGAGATGGGGCGGTAGTTTTTGAGTTCGGTGGGGTCTGCTGATGGTTTTTTCAGAAGGGCGGTGAGTTCAGCGTGTTTCCATTCTTCTGGGAAGGTAGTGGAGTTGAAGGAGCAGTTGATGACGTCTCGGAGGTGCGGAGCTATGACGGAGTCTGCTTTGTTGAAGATGTGGTGAGGGCATGGGTCTGTGGGGGATCCAGAGTGGATGGAATTCATCAGGCGGATGGTGTCCTCAGTGGAGATTGGGTTCCAGGCGTTAAGGGTGTTTACGGGGGGGAGATGGTCAGCAGATGGTCGGGTGGGTTGGCTTCCGGGTTGGTTGTCAAAGCTGTTGTGGATGTCAGCAATCTTGTTGTGGAAAAAAGAGGCTAGGGAGTCGCAGAGGGTTTGAGAGGGGGTGATGTCGTTGGAGTTGGCCAAGAGGTTGGAAAATTCCTTGACGATGTTGAAGAGTTCCTTGCTGTTGTGGGCGTTGTTGTCAAGTCGATCCTTGAATGCTGTTTTCTTGGCTTTTCGGATCAGTTGGTGGTGAGTACGGGTGGCGCTTTTGAAGGCGTCCTTGTTGCTGGTGGATGGGTCTTTTTTCCAGGCCTTTTCAAGGGAGCGGTACAGTTTCTTGGACTTCTTGAGATCATCGTTGAACCATGAGGCCTTGTTGTTGCCAAGTTTATGTTGACGTTTTTTCAGTGGTGCTAAGGTGTCGGCGGTGTTGGATAACCAGAGGGTGAGGTTGGAGGCTGCTTCGTTGGCGTTAGAAGAGAGGGCTGGGGAGGTTCGAAGGAGCGATGTGGAGATCTGATCCGTGGTGATTTTGTTCCAGTTTCTTTGTAGAGTTGGTTGGAGGTGGATGAAGGGTTTCAGCTTGTTGTAGGTGAAGTGAACGCAGCTGTGGTCAGTCCAGAGGAGATCCGTAGTGTGGCTGAAGGAGACATGGTTGCTGGAGGTGAAGATGGGGTCGAGTGTGTGACCTGCGATGTGGGTGGGGGAAGTGACCAGTTGTTTAAGTCCGAGGTTGGCGAGGTTGTCTAAGAGGGTGGCGGTGTTGCGGTCGTTGATCTTTTCAAGGTGGAAGTTGAGGTCTCCCAGAAGGATGTAGTCTTTGGAGGGGAGCGCGTGTGGGGTGATGAAGTCCGTGATGTCTTCACTGAATTTTGCGCGGGGTCCTGGTGGTCTGTAGAGGAGGGTGCCTCTAAGAGTTGTCTTGGGGTCGATGTGGATCTGGAAGTGAAGGTGTTCGGAGTTAGCGAGGTTGGTGTCGGAGCTGGTAGAGATGCGGATGGATTTCTTATGGACGATAGCGATTCCTCCTCCTGTATGGTCGGTGCGGTCCTTGCGTGTGATCTTATAGTCATCAGGGATAGCGATGGCGATGTCAGGGGCGGAGGAAGTGTTCATCCATGTTTCCGTTAGGAAGGCGACGTCTGGAGAGATGGTGTCTAGTAGATTCCATAGGTCAATGGCGTGTCTGTGGATCGAGCGGGTGTTGAGGAGGATGCATTGAAGGAGATTGGGGTCGGGAATCTGTGGTGTGGTCGTAGCGGAGATGTTGTCGGTGCCGCTAAATTTGCAGGAGAAGCAGGAGAACGGTCCATGGGTGTGTCCAGGAGCGGCTTGGACGCAGTTGGGGGCGCGACCGGGGTTAAGGGCTAGGAGGGTGGCGGCATCGTAGGTAATGCGGGGGGCTGGTCAGCGCGAGGGGCAGGGGGTCTGGCGCTGGGCGCGGTCCAGGCGCGGACGGGCGTAGACGGGCTTACCTTTGGCGCACCTTCGGCGCGGATTGGGCGCGGTCGCTGCGCGTGAACGCTGCGCGCGGGAACTACTGTCATATATGGAAAGTGGAGGGGGAGGGGCGAGGGCGTCTCAGCTGGGAGGTGGGTCGGGCACACGAGGAGGACAACAAATAAACAAAATGGAGGCGGGGGGAGGAGCAGAGCGGAGCGCTATTGGAAAACGCGCAGACAATGTAAATAAAGAGCCAAATGAATTATTTCCTGCAGAGCAGCGCTATGATACCACGTTCAGCCGAGCAATTTAAATAAACAGCCAAATGAATTATTTCCTGCAGAGCAGCGCTATGATACCACGTTCAGCCGAGCAATTTAAATAAACAGCCAAATGAATTATTTCCTGCAGAGCAGCGCTATGATACCACGTTCAGCCGAGCAATTTAAATAAACAGCCAAATGAATTATTTCCTGCAGTGCAGCGCTATGATACCACGTTCAGCCGAGCAATTTAAATAAACAGCCAAATGAATTATTTCCTGCAGAGCAGCGCTATGATACCACGTTCAGCCGAGCAATTTAAATAAACAGCCAAATGAATTATTTCCTGCAGAGCAGCGCTATGATACCACGTTCAGCCGAGCAATTTAAATAAACAGCCAAATGAATTATTTCCTGCAGAGCAGCGCTACGATACCACGGAGCAGCCAGGAGCACAGGGAGCGACCACTCTATCCGTGAGGAGGAGCGAGTCACAGCTTGTACATCACAGCAGCGCTGTATTAACTTAGTGGGAGGGCGTCTCAGCTGGGAGGCGGGTCACTTGGCCGTAGGAGGAGTCTTGTCTCTGGACTTTCCCTGTTCCCTGGACGGTGCCCTGTCCCTGGCAGCAGACTTGTCCTTTGTGGTGTACCTGTCTCTAGAAGACACCTTGTCCCTGGGCGTGTCCCTGCCCTTGGGAGATGGCCCTTCCTCTGTAGTGTGCCTGTCCTTGGGAGTGTCCCTGCTCTTTTGAGGTGCCATTGCCTTTGTACTGTCCTTGTCCCTGCTCTTGGGAGTGGCCCCTTCCTTAGTAGTGTCCCTGTCCTTGGTAGTGTCCCTGCTCTTTTGAGGTGCCTTTGCCTTTGTACTGTCCTTGTCCCTGCTCTTGGGAGTGGCCCCTTCCTTAGTGGTGTCCCTGTCCTTGGGAGTGTCCTTGCTCTTTTGAGGTGCCTTTGGCTTTGTACTGTCCTTGTCCCTGCTCTTGGGAGTGGCCCCTTCCTTAGTAGTGTCCCTATCCTTGGGAGTGTCCCTGCTCTTTTGAGGTGCCTTTGCCTTAGTAGTGTCCTTGTCCAAGGGAGTGTCCATGGACTTGGGAGTATCCCTTGCCTTGGGAGTACATTTTGTGTGGGATCCCTGTGTAGCATGTGAAGGCATTTCCCCCAACACCACTTGGGGATCCTGTGTGTGAACTCCAGTGTATCTCACGTTGTCTTTGGTAACAGATTTTGCTGACCTAGGGGATGGTGTCTGTGCCCTCCGTGCCCTGCCATGCTGCCTGTGGCTGCTTCTAGTGCAATAACCTGTATAAGAGTCCTGGTCAAAATATTCACTCCCCCCTGAGACATCAAGTGGTGTAGATGGGGGAACAGAAGTAGCACCCTGTCCATGCGACTGTACAATGGCAGAAGACACAGTGTTTGCCAATGACTGAACTGTCCTGTGTAGACCAGCAACATCGCCATGCATCCCTTCCATGAATGCCACCACCTGCCCCAACTTCCTATCGTGGTCTTGGAATGCATTGATCATGTTGTCTGCCCCACACACAGCTGTCACAGCAGATCAACAGCCTCAGCACAAAGTGCACTTTGGGTCACCGGGGCAGGGGCAGCGGTGCCTGCACCGAACGCCACTCTACTCCCCCTACTTCTGCGTGCACGAACAGTACATGGTGCAGTTGGCGGCAGTGTGGGCCCTGTGTGCTGTGTCCCGACCGAAGGTGTTGATTGCCCACTCCCTGTCTGTGACAACAGTGCTGACTCACCAACACTGTCGGAAGATGAGGACGATGGTGGCTTGACATGCGAGTCCTCAGGGACGGTCCTGTCCCCCTCTCCGGGGCTGCCCTCTTCTGTGTCAGTCTGCGTGTGTGTGATGTCTGATCCGGATGCATTGCCACCACTCATCTCCATCGTCTGTGGCTCAGTGCCCTCTGCCAAAGCTGAAATAGAGAGAAAAGAGGTGTAAGTCATGGCCACACTCACGTACAGAAGGACAACAAATCTCTAATTCCATTTCAGACAAAGAACATGTAGCCCCCATCCTGCACACGTCCCACCCCTACCAGTCATCCTCACATGAAATAGCCGGTGGTAGCCGTGAAACATGTACATCATACGGACAGGGCAAGTACATGTAGATCTGCACACATGTCTTGCCATGGGGCCACAGACCTCTACGGCAAGTGCTTGAACACTCAACTACTAAGCAAGTGGTGTGTCAACATGGCGGACATGAATGTCAAATTAGACTCCGCCAATGGCACCAACATGGTATTCCTGCAAAACATACGCACCACGGAAGTCACTACTGTGTCTGAGCAACAATACGTGCATTGCACTCCCAAGTAACATACACATACAGTCTGCTTACCGCTAGTTTGCTGTTGATCCACACTCAGCTGGGCGGACAGGTCAGGATGCGTCACAGCAATGATACGGTGCATAAGAGGGGTCATGGTGCGTCGGGCCAGACGTGCCGTTCTTGGAATCATCCCCAGTGTCATCTCTGCTACATTCTTGCTCAGCCTGGATATGTCATCCCAGCGTTTGTGGCAGTGTGTGTGTCGTCTCTTGCACACCCCCACTGCCCGTACATCACGTGCTATGGTCCTCCACACGGCCTTGCGAAGGTGCAGCTTTACCTACCATGATGGGAGACAAGAGGATAACGTAAGTGGACAGTATGACATGCACAAACTACGTAGAAAGACGTATCTACATGCAGCCATGCTCTGCACAACACATGTGAAGGTACCACAGCACACCAGCAGGCCTACAGAAGACAGGAGCCACTGACCACCTCAGGGCCAACAACATGTACACCACTGCACTTACCACCTGTCCGGGGGCACCGTACAGCTGTTCATAGTGGCTGAGCACACCGCCCACAAGAACATCTAGTTCCGCTGCGGTGAAGGGACGAGACCGGATCTCTCGCACTCTCTGCATGGCAAGGTCCTGGACTGTGGCACTACAGCTGCAGTCGTTGGTCAGCTCAGCAGCAGCAGGTCGAGGTGATGGTCACAGGCAGCAGTCGTTGGTCAGCTCAGCAGCAGCAGGTCGAGGTGATGGTCACAGGCAGCAGTCGGTGGTCAGCTCAGCAGCAGCAGGTCGAGGTGATGGTCACAGGCAGCAGTCGTTGGTCAGCTCAGCAGTAGCAGGTCGAGGTGATGGTCACAGGCAGCAGTCGGTGGTCAGCTCAGCAGCAGCAGGTCGAGGTGATGGTCGCAGGCAGCACTGGATCACAGCAGTGAATGTGTGATTTTGGAAATCACACATATATAGGGCCCCGAGCCCATGTCAGTGGCATAAGTCAGCAGCAATTGGTTACCCCTGGATGCCTCTTTGAAAAAGGGCCAACGACTGGCCCTGGTGTGGCGGTGCACTGCTTCCACTATTTTCGATTGGGCATACGCGGCCCGCGTTCCCTCTTCCCATTGGCTGCATGTGCACGGAATGTCACGGTCACACATCGGCAATCGCATGTGCAAGCTTCCGGAACGGATGCTTCTTTTGCAACAATGTTCAATCAGTGGCGCCACCATGGCGGTGCACGCATTGCGCGGGGGAGGTGCAGGCCAACACATCCTTGTGATGATGAAATTGGATTTGGCAGTTCATGACCCCCCTTACAGTCACATTGCATCATCCACCGTACACCGGCCGGACCAGCACGGTCCACAACCGCCGTGCCAGGCCAGTCACCCACCGCCGTGCCAGGCCAGTGAACACCCGTCGGTGGGTGGCTGGCCTGGCACGGCGGTTGTAGACCGGGCTGGGCCGGCAGTGGGTGACAGGCCTGGCACGGCGGTTGTGGACCGGGCTGGGCCGGCGGTGGGTGACTGGCCTGGCACGGCGGTTGTGGACCGGGCTGGGCCGGCGGTGGGTGACTGGACCGGCAGGGCGGTTGTGTACCGGGCTGGGCCTGCCGGTGTACGTGGATGATGCAATGTGACTGCAAGGGGGGTCATAAACTGCCATTTCCAATTTCATCATCACAAGGATGTGTTGGCCTGCACCTCCCCCGCAGAATGCATGCACCGCCATGGTGGCGCCACTGATTGAACATTGTTGCAAAAGAAGCATCCGTCCCGGAAGCTTGCACATGCGGTTGCCGATGTGTGACCGTGACGGTCCGTGCACATGCAGCCAATGGGAAGAGGGAACGCGGGCCGCGTATGCCCAATCGAAAATAGCGGAGCAGTGCACCGCCATGGCGGCGCCAATGATTGTATATTTTCAAACGCTGCACCGTGGTGGATAGTTCGCACATGCGTTATGAGGGTTGTGACCGTGATGGCGAAACTGCATATGTCATGCACTATATCATGTGTGTTCATACTATGCCCATTGATGTGCACACAATGTGCTACACATGTGCATGTCGACGTGTTGACGTCTTGTATTTCCCTACACACGTATCAACTTCTTCACATCGACACAGTACATCACGGCTGTCTCGCCACATTCTGAATCTGTTTTCAGTGTGTGGTTAATGTGTGCAAATAACAATGGTGGGGGTACACATGCATTCTGTGTATGCGTATGTGTGTTGCCTCTTGTATGACCATGCATGTAATGTGAGGATGCTCACCATTGTCGGTGTGGTCATTGGTGCATGATGACATGGAGTGTGTGTAGCATTATCGTATTGTGTTTGCACGTGCATGTGTGTCTGTGATGAGGCTTGTCCACATTTGGGTCCTTACACATGTCTTGTTGGCAGTACTTTTGACATGAGACTAAGTTGAATTGTACATGTTGACACACATCATGTTGCTAGTGGCTGCACATTGTTTATACGCCACTCCGTATTGTAGGTACTTTCAGAGATGTCACACATATGACAATTGTTGACAACGTTTTTCTGTTTGCTACTGTTGGCTTACATGTGATGGAGTTGCACAGCTATGCGTTGTTGGTAAATTGACTTCTACTACATCTACTCCCACACAGGAGGGCTCCAAATGTGCATCGCCCATACACTGTGCTGGAGGATATGGTTGACGAGGAGGTGATCAGGAAATTCCGGCTAGATCGACGTAGATTGATGGAGCTTGTAGACCAATCGTCTCCTCATCTGCAGCCACGAACAACGTATCCTGGTTCCATTACACCCACAGCAAAGGTGATGGCAGCACTACACTTTTTTGCAACTGGCACCTTTCAGTACACAGTTGGACATTCCGGGGGGATGTCACAGTCCATGTTCAGCATGGTACTGCGGGATGTTCTAAAAGCCATGATGCTGTACAAGGATGAATACATCCATTTTCCACGGCCGGCAGAGTTGGCAGCAGTCAAAGCAGTCTTCTATGCACTGGGCCAGATACCACACGTAGTGGGTTCCATTGATGGCACCCATATAGGTCTCATTCCACCAAGGGCACGTGAGCCGGTATATAGAAATCGGAAGCACTTTCATTTGCTCAACGTGCAGGTGGTGTACCTGGCCGACAACATCATATCCCATGTGTGTGCAAGATTTCCAGGCTCCGCACATGACTCCCACATCATGCGGAGCAGCATTGTCCCCCAGCTGATGGCAAATCTGCGTCCAGAATGTGCGTGGCTTGTTGGTGAGTATGCTGTGGGGACAGTTGTGTTTTCTGTGTGGCATGGGGTACCCACCAATTCTGGATGTGAAATTTGTGCTTGTCATCCCCCTACATAGGCGACTCTGCGTACCCAAACTGGCCTTGGCTGCTGAGTCACATACGTAATCCAACAACAGCGGGTGAAATGCGAAACAATGATGCCCATGGAAGGACTCGTAGAGTGGTGGAACGTATTTTTGGGCTGCTAAAGTCTAGGTTTCGGAGCCTGGATAAGACTAGAGGGGCCCTGCCTTACTCACCAGGCAAAGTATGCAGGGTCGTGATTGCCTGCTGCATGCTCCACAACCTGGCCTTTGCGCAATAACATTGAACTGATCTTGGACCCTGAAGACCATCAAGCTCCTTGGCCTCCCATCCCACCCATGTCAACTGATGAGGATAGTGGTGAGGAGGAAGGTGTGGATCAGAGGCGTCAGCTCGTTGATCGCTATTTCCCTTGAATGTGAGTAACTACCTCTTGTGCCGGTTGACAATGCGTTATGTATGTTTGCTGGTGGTGTGTGGATGTGGTGTTCATCAGCTGGCTGTTCTGGTATGTCATGTTTGCATGTGTGTGTGGTTATTTTTTGGGACATGCAAGTCTCCATGATGTGTGTCCTCTCATCCACTGATTTTGTGATGAGTGTGGTTTGTGGGATGTTGCACTGCAGTGTGTTGTGATGGGTGTGATTCAGTTTCCTGACGTGTGTTTGTGGTTTCTTATTTCCCCTATGTCACTCCCACAGAGGCATGAATCTCAAAGACATGGATCCCTGCACCTGGTAACGTCTGTTTATGAGACAATCATGTGAATAAAACATGGAGGCAACACATCATTGAGTGTGTAAGTGAAATTTATTTACAGGTTGTGCATTGGTGCTGGTGGATATTTACAAGTAAGTGTTGGGTGGGGGAGTGTGAGTTGAAGGTCATGGTAGATGAAAAGACCGTGGTGACACCACATTGGGTGATGCCCAGCTAGTCCAGCAGATCTGTGCCAATACTTGGCGTAGTGGGACAGGATAGTTTGCGGGTGGATGGCAGCCTCAGGCAGTGTTAGAGTCATTGTCGGCCCCTCTTTGAGCATGTAGATGGAGCATCCCCACTGCTCTCACCTACTTCCAGCCTTGGACCGCCCCTCCGTCTTGGAGCCGGAACGGAGTCAGCTGGGGGGGCAGGTTGGTCAGGGGCCACATCCGTGTCCATGGGCACAGGTGGCGGTGGCGGTGGTGTTGGTGACCGTGGCGGCTGGGCACTTGGTTGAGGGGGGTGGTGTGTTGCGGGCTAACCATTCCCTCCACAGTGATGTTTGCTGTCCCATGAGGTCCACTATTTGGCCAATGCGGCTGTCAATGGACCGCAACAGATTGCTGTTTTCAACCGAGTCCTGGTGGGCACGATCAGCCTGTTCCTGCCCATGCTCATAGGAGGCCTGGACTCTGGCTAGGGCTTCCAGTGAATCAGCGCCAGGATGTGGTGGGTGTCCTTCCCCAGCTCGCCGGTGAGAAGTACTCCTGCTTGGGTGATGTGGCCTCGGCTCTCTCCTTTCCCGTCCACTCTCCCTGCTTGGCTGGGATGTAGATGGCCCTGCGTCGTGCGGTGGGTCAGGCAGGGTGGCACAGGCAGGAGTGGTGGTACTGGTGGTGGTGGAGGTGGTGGTGGTGGCTGTACAGCTCACTGTGGCAGGTGTTGCAGGAGTGACACAGGCCAAGGTTGTTGAGGCAGGGATTTCCAGTGAGCCAGATGGCCCTGGGAGTGTGCTTGGGCCCGCTCCCTCCTCCGCACTGGCGCTGGCTGTGGTATCGTCCCCAGAGAGTCCTGGATGTGAGTGAGGCGAGTGTTGCAGGTGGTTGCTGGTTTCGCCAATCAAATTGCGATCACCTGAGGAACAAGATTTTCATGATCAATACTGTGGACATGACATGTTTTATTTTCCATACATTACATTTCACTGTCCTCTCGCACACCCCACCCACCACCAACCTCCCTGTGGACATGGGGGCCTGTTGGGAGTTGTAGTGCTGGTCTCTCACACACCCCACCCACCACCACCCTCCCTGTGGACATGGGGGCCTGTTGTGAGTTGTAGTGCTGGTCTCTCACACACCCCACCCACCACCACCCTCCCTGTGGACATGGGGGCCTGTTGGGAGTTGTAGTGCTGGTCTCTCACACACCCCACCCACCATCACTCTCCCTGTGGACATGGGGGCCTGTTGGGAGTTGTAGTAGTGACCTCTCGCACACACCACCCACCTCTCGACACACACCACCCCCAACCTCCCTGAGGACATGGGGGCCTGTTGGGAGTTGTAGTAGTGACCTCACGCACACACCACCCACCTCTCGACACACACCACCACCACCCTCCCTGTGGACATCGGGGCCTGTTGGGAGTTGTAGTAGTGACCTCTCACACACCCCACCCACCACCACCCTCGCTGGACATGGGGGCCTGTTGGGAGTTGTAGTGCTGGTCTCTCACACACCCCACCCACCACCACCCTCCCTGTGGACATGGGGGCCTGTTGGGAGTTGTAGTGCTGGTCTCTCACACACCCCACCCACCACCACCCTCCCTGTGGACATGGGGGCCTGTTGGGAGTTGTAGTGCTGGTCTCTCACACACCCCACCCACCACCACCCTCCCTGTGGACATGGGGGCCTGTTGGGAGTTGTAGTAGTGACCTCTCGCACACACCACACACCTCTCGACACACACCACCACCACCCTCCCTGTGGACATGGGGGCCTGTTGGGAGTTGTAGTAGTGACCTCTCGCACACACCACACACCTCTCGACACACACCACCACCACCCTCCCTGTGGACATGGGGGCCTGTTGGGAGTTGTAGTAGTGACCTCTCGCACACACCACCCACCTCTCGACACACACCACCATCACCCTCCCTGTGGACATGGGGGCCTGTTGGGAGTTGTAGTAGTGACCTCTCGCACACCCCACCCACCACCACCCTCCCTGTGGACATGGGGGCCTGTTGGAAGTTGTAGTGCTGGTCTCTCACACACCCCACCCACCACCACCCTCCCTGTGGACATGGGGGCCTGTTGGGAGTTGTAGTGCTGGTCTCTCACACACCCCACCCACCACCACCCTCCCTGTGGACATGGGGCCTGTTGGGAGTCGTTCACATTTTGGTGAGTATGTGGCCCACATGCATGGGTTGGGGCCTGGGAGATGTGTCTTCTCAGTTGTGTGTGGCAGACCATGTCGGTGTGATCGTGGTGCTTGGTTTGTACTTACCAGCCTCTTCTGTGGTGTCGCGCTCTAGTGTTCGAGCGACATCACCCGGGGCATGCCGGGAACGTAGCGTCGGCCATTTTACATGCCGAAGGCAAGCACCAGTGAGAAGGTTGTTCCCCCGGCGATCTGGGCAAATAAAAATCATTTGAAAGGCTACAGCGGCTCCGTGTGCTCTGTTACCTGGCCGTTACCTCTAAAAATTGGCGACGAGGGTGGGCAAGGTTCCACCGCGATCCTACACAGCGGCACACCTCGTGACTCACTGTGCAGCAGACGCAAGGCCCCAAGTGCAGCAGAGGAGGCGAGCAGACCACGAGGGGGTAACGAGGGCCCGCAGTCAGCATGTCCAGGAGCAGTGGCCCCCTGTCTTCCAGTTCCCACAGCACAAGGGGGTGCATAGGGAAGTGCCCCAGACCCACAGCAGCGGGAGGGCAGCGCAAGTCACCTTTGACCTGAGAGGAGAGCAGTGAGCAAGCGCAGTCCAACAGACAGCAGTTTCCCCACGGGCAGGAGGGCAAGCACCCCACAGGACGGGCCAGCGCCATATGCATGAGTGGAAGGAGACCGCCATGCGCACACCACAGTGAGAGCCCTATTACATATAGCAGTGCACGCCTGCACGTGCGAAACACCGCACAGAAGGGGGGAGATTGACCCCAGCTAGCGACGGTCACCACACCCACTGGTGGGTGCAGAACGCTGGCGGACCATCGCTCAGCCCATGGAGGGGATAACATGTCTGAAGAGAGGCAAGCCCCAGGGAGCCCGCCAGGAGTAGCAAACCAACCACCCCACAGCTACTCAACGCCTCCAGAATATGCACACAAGCTTCCTCCCTCACCACTTTGGTTCCTTTCTTACCCAAAATGGGCAATCCCGCAATGCCGGGGGAAGATTGGAAGCGCTATTTCTTAAATTACTTATCAGCGCTTGAAGACGAAGGGGAAGCGGCCGTTTCCAGTTCAAGAAGGAAGAAAATCCGCCTACACAACCTAGGACCAGAAGGGATCAGGGTTTACCACAACCTCGTTAAGAAGACCAGACCCCCAGATGACACTGATGAATTTCAACATGCATTGGAGGACCTAGACTCCCACTATCGCCCAGTAGTGTGCACCGCGATCAACAGGTGCACCTTCTACCAACGAAAACAAAACAACGGAGAATCAATAGACGAGTACGTAGTGGCACTACAGAAGCTAGCTTTGACGTGCAAGTTCGGTGCGCTACACAACAAACTCATCAGAGACCAGATCATAATGCATACAGTAAACACGGCGATCTAAGAAAAGTTATGGGTCAACGGAGATGCCCCCTCAAGGAATTTGTAGTGCTCGTGTTTAAAGCGTAACTATCAAAAAGGTACGCAGAAGCAGCTAATAGGGAAAGCATCATCAGGACCTCAGTGTGCAAAATTTCGGACAGAAACAAACAAAAGTGACGCAGCAACAAACGTTGCAGGGAGCGAGGTACCAAAAGAAATACCCGTCCAAGTTCTCAAAACCCTAAAGATCGCAAGGAGACAGCAAAAATGCCTTCTACAGATGTGGCAGCCAGACACACGCAAGCAGCGATAAAGGATGCCCAGCCTTCATAGCTAAGTGCTCATACTGCGGAATAATGGGACACTATGAAAGGGTATGCCAACGCAAGCCCAGGAAAGTGGAAGTGAAGTGCGTCACACAAGAATCGGACAGGGACGAAGAGGTCACTGAAGAAGAAGGGGAAGATGAAGTTTTATGCATGGATGATCAAATACTTGGAATAGACTGTACAAGGTCCAGGAAGCCTGCACTACAAATGTCGATTGGAGGTGTACAAGTGACCATGGTAGCTGATTCAGGATCCCCATATACAATAATCCTCCGCAATGTATGGGAGAGAGACTTTGAACCCAAAGTAGGCGCTCACCTGGATCCCACAGATATACACCCAGTCACGTTCACAGGTGAACCTATACCCATGGTAGGTTATCGCCCACTGATGTTCGAATTCAAGGGGCGAACAACTGAAGGAAAATTGTATGTCGCAGAGAAAGGACCTTCAGTACTAGGGTGGATGGACCAGGGAGCCCTCTGAATCCAACTTAACCCGGGAGGCACGACCCAAGTGCTCATGACAGACACTGTCCAAGCTTAGGTGACAAATGCATGGAATGAGGAATTCCCAGAAGTCTTCAAAGGCATGATAGGCCGACTGACAAAATTCACCCATAAAATCTGCCTCAAGGCTGGAGCGAAACTAGTAAGTCACAAAGTTTGCAATATCCCTTTCAGGACCAGAGAGGCCATATAAGAAGAACTGCATCGTCTGGAAAGAAACGGAGTCATCGAGGACATTGCAAGTGCGGAGTGGCTTGCACCATTGGTAGTCGCGCAGAAACCTAATGGCAAGGTGTGCCTCTGTATGGACTTAAGGGAACACAACAAGAACATAGTGGTGCACAAAATCCCAGTACCCCGGATAAACAAAATGTGAACAACGACAAAAGGTGTAAAATGGTTCTCAACAGTAGATCTTACTTCTACATACCACCATATTGCCCTGCACCCCTCTTGCAATCATCTCACATCATTCATCACACCGTTTGGATGCTACAAGTTCCTGAGAATGCCATTTGGCCTAGCGACTGCGGCCGCAGTATTTCAGAAACTCGTGCACCGGTTATTCCAGAAGATAGAAGGTGTACAATACTTTCAAGACAACATCCTTATCATGGGGAAAGCCAAACTGGATCATGACGCAAAACTAAGGGCAGTCCTGTCCGTATTAGGACAAAATGAACTCACGGCAGAGTGGGACAAATGTAAATTCGGAGTGAGACCGGTGACGTACCTGAGCCACGAGATAAGCGAAAAGGGGATAGAACCAAAACAAGGAAACGTAGCAGCTATCAAAGAAGCGCCCATGCCAAAGCAGAAAGAAGACGTCTGCTCATTCCTGGGAATGGCTGTATTTTACAGTAAATTTGTACCTCACTTCGCGTCCAAGACACACCACCTGTGACAACTCCTGAAGGAGAGGAATGCCTTCAAATGGTCGGAAGAAGAGCAAAAGGAATTCGACCTCTTGAAGCAAGATATCTGCGCTGCAGTTCCCCTCAACGGGTTTGATCAGGCAGCACTGTCGATTCTGACCACCGACGCCAGTGACAAGGGGCTAGGCGCGGTGCTAACGCAGAAGTACCAGGAGGGCGAAGTCACCATAATCAGTTTCGCTTCACGGTCATTAGCACCTAACAACGAGAAATTCTGCGGAATCGAGAAGATGTTGGCAGCAGTATGGACCTTGGAGCGGTTCAGACAGTTCATATGGGGCTCAAAATTCTTGCTCCGCACGGATCACAAACCGCTGGTGAGAGTCCTGACCTCCTGGGGACACGCCCATGCAACGCCTCGCATTGCGAAGATGACCCTGAGACTACTACTCGTGGAGTACCTTCCCCGCACTAGAAACAAGGTTGCAGACTTCCTAAGCAGGGCAGCCACAATGGAACCTGCGACGAACCAAAGACCAACAGAGTGGGAAGAGTACATGGTCGCATTCACGGAAGACCATGAAGCAGTGAGAAGCGCGTAAGAATGGGAGAAGGCTTGTGCAAGTGATGACACACTTAGAACAGTAATGAAATACGTGACACAAGAATGGCCCGACAAGAAGCACTTGGACAGCAGTAGTCAGGGAAGAATTATCCATAGGAGACAATCCAATCCAATCCAAAAATTCTTTATTTCGGCCATTTAGGCCATAAAAGATACATATAAAAACATACATTACAAAAGATACATATTATATTAAAACATTGTGTTAAAACATACTTTGAAGGAGTAGATAAAAACAAAAATCAATCCCAGTTGGTAATTAGAAATACATTGGCAATACAATTATGTAGAGGTTCCATCCTTTGGTAGTCAGGCTTTTAATAATTTCCTCCTGATGTGCCACATGGCCATTAGAAATTTAGCAACTGCAAATACTATATGAGGGGAAGTATTTGTTTTCAGTATTCTGTGTGAGATCACAAAGCTCCTTACGCCCAAGTTCCTACATAGAGGCACCAGTGTTTCCTAGGTCTATTGTAGGCTGGGCAGAAGAACAGAACATGATTTTCCTCCTCATCATACTTGCTACAGCCGGGGCATGTTTTGTCTCCCCCCCCTAGCCCATTTACATGTAAAGGATTTAATGGGCAGAGTACCAAACCTCCATTGGATGAATAGTTTTCTTGCCAATATCGGGAAGATAATATCCATAAAAGTTTCAAAGTAGTAAGAATTTTTGGAATCCAGGAAACGTTCAGTTAAAATCCCATTGTGGGGTGCTAACACAAGGGAAGCAAGACTTCTCTCCTTATGTATCTCCACAAGTCTTTTCCGGGAAACTTTTTGGCAGCCTATCTCAGGGGCCTCCCAGAGCTCATGGAGACTCAACCGGTACAGTTCTTTCTTCACAAAAACCAACCACGGAATTCTGTCACGTTGGTTCAGGTTCATTACGTGGGTAAGATCTTGCCTGTAGTGTACAAGCTCAGTGGTGGTCCAGAGCCTGTGCCAGAATCTAAGTGGCTTTGATTCCAGATCCTCACCTATGGGTGGAAGACTCACGTCTAATCTTAAAGGAAGCAGGGGCGTGCCACGGGGAAGGGCCCGGAGGCGTCCCAGGAAGTTGTTTTCTACACTCGCCATCGCTGTCCCTGCTTTGTGCCCCCATAGCTCACTACCATATGATGCAGCCGCTTTAGCTTGTGTTTTATATATTTCAACTGCCGGGGCAATGGGTTTGAAAGTAGAAGTGTTCGTAACCTTCAGAATTGCCCCGGACAGTTGAGACAGCCTTATCCGAGATCTTGCGATTTGTGGTTCCCAGGATAGATTCTCATGCAGGGTTACCCCCAAATACTGGAATGTTTTAACCCTCTCCAGACTTACAGAGCTCAGTAAAGGATTTGGTCTTGTCTTGGGTGAGGGGTTGAATATCATGAATTTGGTCTTCCCTGTATTAATCTCTAGACCATATTGTCTACAGAAAAGACCAAATCCATCCAGGATCCGCTGTTTCCCCATCAGGGATTTGGAGAGCAGGAGGGTATCGTCGGCAAACATGATGGCCGGCACCCTCCTGCCAGCCAAAACTGGAGCATCATTATCCCTTACATTACCAAGATGGGATATAACGTTATTAACATAAAGGCAAAACAGGGTTGGCGCCAAAACGCAACCCTGCCTTACCCCCCTAAGGACTGGGAACCTTTTTGACAATGCTCCTCCCCTCCCACACCTGACCTGAGCAAAATTGCCATTGTGGAGCCAGATTATGGCCTGTAGAAGGTGTATAGGGACCCCCATATCATTTAAAACCTCCCAGAGTTTCTTTCGGGGGACCAGGTCAAATGGACACCATGTACAACCTCCCCCCCTCGATCCTCACAGTTTTCCAATAGAGGAGTACGAGGCGGAAGATCTGGTCCATGGTGGACGTGTTTTTCCTGAAGCCAGCCTGAAGGGGGCTTAGAGACAATCCAGTTTTCCTACTGAGAGGAGAAAAAGTAGTTCCCCCGCAACCTTTGATAAATCACCTTCTTACTATCTTACACGAAGGACACTTGGGAATAGTGAAAACCAAAGCAATGGCGAAGCAGGTGAGGTATGTGAGGGTGTGCGAACAGTGCAACAACGCAGATAAAGCACAGGTCATGCTATGCCCACCACTAGGAAGATTCGACAGTCCATCCAGTCCATGGGAAGAGCTGTCAGTAGACATCCTGGGCCCCATACTGCATACTAATGGGATACCCAAATATGCGATTGTGGTAGTGGACAGATACTCCAAGTGGCCGGAAGTGGATAAGTGCAAAGTAGCCGATACAGAAGCGGTGTTGTCCTTCCTCACCTCCACATTCTTAAGAGAAGGAATCCCTAAAATCGTGATCTGTGACAACGGACCACAATTCATATCGGCAAGATGGAATGCCTTCATGGAACACAACGGGATTGAAGTTAAGCACACCCCAGTGTACCACCCAGCAGGAAATGGACTAACAGAGAGGTTAAATAGAGTAATCATGGGTTCGGTACAGGCAGCAATAAGTGCAGGAAAAGACTGGGAGAAGGAACTCAAACGAATGATCTGGGCCTATCGCATCACCCCGGCGAACACCGGGTACAGTCCGTTCAAGATCTTACGCGGGCCTGACCCCTTCACAAGAGATAATCTAGCATGGAAGCAACTCACCATCCAAAGCAAGTGGTCTCCTGATGTGGTGAGGCGCAATCTTGACAAAGCGCAGGCCTTATACACTGAATATTACAACAAACAACACAATGTCAAGGAAGTCACCCTGGAAAAGGGCGAGTGGGTAATGGTGAAACAGGCAATATTAAAGAAGATGGGAGACAGTAAGTTTAGTCCACCCTTACAATTAGCGGAACCATACGCCAGGTCAGCCCTACTAAGTGACAGCAAAATATGGTCACAGGACAGGATGGCAAGATGTAACTGGATCCTGAAGTGGGAAAACCCAGCAGGAATGGTCCCAACTACACCGGAAGGAAACAGTGCACCAGAAACGACACAGATACCTGAAGGAGTGGCGCAAAGTTCAACCACGCCTCGGCATGGAGATGGAGACCTGGACACCCACGACGGGAGGTATGGTGTGGGTGAATCCAGTCAGTCTATACCACAGGGCCCAGGTACCAGTGGAGGAGAAAGGGCACAGCAGAGTGGAGCGACAGCAGACAGAAGTCTCCCAGTGAGTAGCCAGCAAGCGGACTTTGTCCCCACACCATCACGCACGCGCTTGGGCAGACTGGTCAAGTTGCCGAAGAGATTTGATGACTCGATATGAAGACCAAGTAAGACTATTGTATCCTAATTCTGTTGCACCCTCCCCTACCAGTTCTAGGTTTATCCTTTGCAAAGGGGGGAGATATGTGGTGTCGCGCTCTAGTGTTCGAGCGACGTCACCCGGGGCAGGCCGGGAACGTAGCGTGAGCCATTTTACTTGCCGAACGCGAGTCTGAAGGGGTGGGCGGTCCGACATCATGTTGAATGACATGATTGTCACCAGGGCCAGCGGGAAGGAGCACAACGTTACTGAGCACAAGTGCGCATGAGTGGGGACGGAGGTCGAATTTTCCTCCGTGCCCACGCATGAGCACTAGTGTCTGTTCTGCTGGCGCATGCCCATTAGGAGAGCGAGGGTTGAGCACCTCGGTCTCCTAATGGGCAGAGCGTAACACTGCCCTAAGTCAATCGGATTGACTAAATCTGAGGTGTTGCCAGCAGTGACGGAGACATGGCTGTTCCTGTAGGCGCCAACGGGAGTCCGGACCCCGGAGCAGTCAGAGGCAGCGCGGACCCGGTAAGTTTTTTATTTATTTTTAAACTCCTCTCGGCCCCCGCCGACTCCCTCCCCCGGCCTCAGCTCAACCCTACGCTACCCATCCCATACCCCCTTAGGTAGCCAGAGTCACCGACGGCAGTCTGCGCCTGACAAGAAAGAATGCATCTAATGTGAGCACTGTCTCTCCGAGGGAACTGTCTGCCAGCAGCCTGCCATTTCTCAGGGTAACAGTCTGTCTGAGGCCTTGATTGCGGTACTGGGATAACAGTAAATGGCCTGTAATTTTACTATTACTGTACGATCATTCCGACCCTGTATATAATTGCAGTTAAAACCACTGAATGGGGGAATTAACACAGACGCATATTTCGTTCGTAAAATTACAGTTCCTAATTCCGTGGTGCTAAACGCTGCCGCCTACGTTAATGTTGGCTTTGCTAGTGTTATGTTATGTTATGTTAAAAAATTTATACCGCGCACGTACACCGAGACGGTTTCTTGGCGCTCATAACAAACATAGCTAGCCAGGGCAGGAGAGTTACTCAGAAGCCGCATTGAAAAAGTGTGTTTTGAGGGTTTTGCGGAACAGCTCATATGAGGTAAGATGGCGAAAGGAAGAAGGGAGGGAATTCCAGTAGGAGGGGCCTAAAAAAGAAAAGCATGATCCTCCATGTTTTTTACGGCGGAAAGATGGAATGCAAAAGAGATTATTGGCGGAGGACCGAAGATTGCGGATTGGGGAGTAGCGCTTAAGTTTGGAGGAAATGAAAACTGGGGCCTGGTCATGCAAAGATTTGAATAGGGTGCAGCCTAGCTTAAAGGAGCATCGTTTAGCCACTGGGAGCCAATGAAGGCTCCTCAGAAGGGGGGAGGCATGCTGATGTTTGGGTTGGTGGTACACCAGGCGTGCTGCCTGGTTCTGGATCAGCTGAAGTTTGTGAAGCTGATAGGCAGGAATCCCCACATACAGAATGTTGGCGAAGTCGATTCTGGAGATGACCAGAGCCAGTATTACTAGAATGAGTGCCTCTCTAGTTAGAAATCTACAGATCTTGCGGATCCTGCGTAGCTGGAAAAAGCAGGATGATGTTACTAGTGTCAGCACATTTGAGCGAGAGCTTTCCGGCCAAGAGAGCAGGCTTGTACAATTATGTTGCCTGACTGGCCCTGCTGCCGAATGCTTATTATTGTTGCATCATGGCTAAGAGAGGGTTTTAGCTGAAAGTGAAAGCATCTTTTTAAATGGTCTCTCAGTGCTGGCGGTGTCCTTGTACAGAGCACTGCAGGAGGTTCATGTGGTGACTAACTCGTGGGCGTTTGAATGAGTCAGGTAATAAAGGACAGGCCTGGTTAATTGTTGATGCGCAGCATGGGAGAAGGGGGCACGCGTACCTTATCTGGGCCCTGCTGCCCAGAGTTTGAAGAGCCCTGCCTGCCTATATTTATCCTGGCATGGCCTTGTGGGCAGTCATGAAGTGTTTTTGCTGTGAAAAAGTAAACTTTTACTTTCTGAATTATCTAATTCTTTGTTTTAAATACATGCGTCAACTGGAGCGTGAATGGGAGTAGGACTTTGTTTGTGTAGAGTAGCAGAGGTTTTCCTTCTCAAACTCCTTTAAAATGCGAGCAATAAATGCAAAGGATTTGGCATAAAATAAACACGGGACTGGTGATGGATGGCTATCTGTATTTGATGGGGATGAAAGTGGTGGTAATCGTGATATGGGCTTGGGCAGGCTACAAACTCTATGACAGGAAATGTTTTATTTTTTTCAACTGGACTATAGAGTGCCTAGTAAAAATAGAACGTTAACTATTGTAGTTGCACAGAAAAGGACAGTGATTGCATGATATGTATAGGTTACAGCAATATCCAGAAAGCCAGAGTTTTGATTTTAGTATTGAGTTGCTGAGAATCTGAGAGACCATGAATACTGTGTCTATTTTGAGCGTGGATAGAGCTGCACGTGGGAGATACTGATTTAGTTAAAACAGGATATCCTTTTTGTGAAATTTAACTTGACACATCACCTCACTTCTATAACAAGTTTACCTATGATATGGTGCAGTAATGCAGTAATATATGGGGCAGGTTTCTAGTGTTTAAATATTTCAAGGATATGCATTCACAATTGTTTTATAAACCTTCATGCTTGCTCAAATGTGCTTTAAAATGCACCATTTGCCTACTCTTTTTTCAAAATTTCTAGAGTCCTCCCTCTCCACTGAACCTCCCCTTATGACAACCGTCTCACTAGCTTTTATTGCAACATGGCATTCAGCCCCAACTTTTACGCCCCAACTTTTACGCCCGCCACTTTGAAATGTCACCAGCCGCCACTGCCGCCACAGAGAACTTTTTAAAATATAATCACAATAGTAGTTTGCTGGATTTTAGTTCAAGAAGGTATTTACAAAAAGAGCTTCATTTTTCAAACATGGTCCGACCGTTCATTTACGCCAAGGGCTTTTCCCTGGAAGGCTAGAAATTTGGACTACGAGTTTTGGAGGTCACAGGCCAAAGATTGTTCCTCAGTCCCATTTTCCAGTTCCCTCAGATTAACTTCAGCAATCACAGTCGAGTTTTCAGGACGGAAAATAAGAGTGAAAGAGAAATTGGATGTGTGGCAAGAGAAATAAGTTAGTGAGTAAAGGAGCTGGGCTGGTTTGAATATTTTATCCTGGGCTGCTTTTTGATTCACAGTCCAGCCCTTTTTTCAAATAACAACATATTGGTTTAATAAATCATTCAGAATATGAGATGCCACATTATGCAGAGATCTAAATGAATGAAAAAGCATTTAAGTAAAATAAAAAGAGTTGCAGATCACTGCATACTAGCTAGGTCAAAATTGCTGCTATGATAAAGGCATCGGGCTCGTAACAAGTTCTAATAAAGTTCTAATAAAGGACTGCTGTCTCCATGTAATTGGGTAACTCACTCAGATAGATTTTCGGGATGATGAAGTCCTCTGGACAAAAGGCAGGGACTGTTTTTTGTTTGTACTTCAGAAATGTTCCCCATTTCTACATGGAAAGGGCTCTTTTGACATCAAAATAAGGATGCAAAAGTACTATCAACGAGGGTTGTGACATCCCCATCTCGGCCTCTGGGTGCCTGAGACCTGTGGTACCTTGCGTGATCCTGCGCCTCCGGGCCAGAAAAAACTGACAGCTGCAGACTGTGAGTCTCGTTTAAATGCCTTCCCACGTGCTCCAGAGTTATGGCTGCGGTACCTTGCCCCTCCAGCTCTACAATTGCCATAATCTGCCAGAGGGTTTGCAGTTGCCCTTTAATGCTACTCTGCAGCCAGTCCAGTTCAGTTTGACATCCTCTTTTCTTTTCCATCATGGCTTTTTTCCTTGGTTTCTTCCCAGACTTTCCATTCCATTACGTTTCCAGTCAGTGCTGTAATTTCCTTTTCTTGTTCTTTCTTGGGCTTCAGTCTGTTTGGAGGGTGTTTCGCAACAAAGCTGTGTTTCTTCGCTTGTTTCCTGACTCACTCTACCTGCTGATCCTGACTCTTCACTCCAGAAGAATTCCATTGTTTGATTCCTGAGTTCTGCTTTTTTTCAGTCCTTTGAAGTCTTCATCCAGCAAAGAGGTTTTTTATGCCTTTGTTTTTTCCTCCTGATAAGGTGGCAGCTTCTTGAGGACATTTGGCTAGCACATATTCCACTGTGTGGGGACATTGTGGCTGCCAGAAAGTCCCTTACTACAGACAATGGAAGACCTCAACCTGGAATGTAAAAAAGCACCCATCCCTCAACAAGAAGCTATCGGCCAGATTCATGAAAGGAAAATCGCCTCGCAAAGGGCCAGATTCCGAGAATCTGGCTTCTTGAGGACATTTGGCTAGCACATATTCCAGTGTGTGGGGACATTGTGGCTGCCAGAAAGTCCCCTTACTACAGACAATGGAAGACCTCAACCTGGAATGTAAAAAAGCACCCATCCCTCAACAAGAAGCTATCGGCCAGATTCATGAAACGAAAATCGGCTCGCAAAGGGCCAGATTCCGAGAATCTAGCCCTTTGCGAGCGCAATTTTTGCATTTGGGATTCATCATCCCAAATGCAAAAATCGCTATTATAGAATTCGCAAATTTGCGAGCAATTGCATTTAAGGAATCTCTATTTGAGATTCCTTCAATGCAATTCATGATACATTTAAAAAATGCGAATTCGCAATTTTGGGTCGCTATTTACCGCAAAGTCAAACCTCGTGGTAAATAGCGGAAACCTAGAAAAATGCACTTAAGTGCATTTTTCTAAGTTGTATGTTACACACACACATGTCCTTGGGACAAGTGTGTGCGTAACACCAGCGTCCAATGTCATTTCAGGGGTGCAACAGGGTGTCCTTTGGACACCGCTACACCCTTGAAATCGCAAACTCAAAATGCGAATCGCTAATAGCGATTCGCACATTGATATGTCATCCCATTCATTCCTATGGCCCTTTCCTATAGGGATGATTGGGGAGTTATTCCTTATTTGCGATTAGCAATTAGCTAATCGCAAATAAGGAAGCTGTAGGAATCGCAAAAATAATTGCGATTTGTACATGAATCCCTTTTTGCAAGTCTGTAATAGCAATTCCTTAATAATCGCTATTACAGACTCGCAAAACGGGATTTTGAAGAATCTAGGGGTATGTTCTTATTAGATTTTGAAACCATTTTGCAACTTTACAGTCACCCACCATTGGCATCTAACCATGGTTCACAACAGTGATAAATGAGCCACAAAAAGTGACATGGACCCATTGTTTTATCAACAGGAAATACACAATCTATGACTGCAGATATGTTTTTGTGGGTACATTTTCACATACTTGCAAAGCTTCTAAAGTTTTTCACCTTGGCACTTTCACTTGAAAATCGTGATTTTTGTGCCAATTTATATTGTATCAATACTTACCTAACACTAAATAAAATGGTTCCACAGAAAATATACTTCAGAATAAAAATTTGGTTAAATTAAGATGGTGTGTAAAATCCAGATGCAAAATGCACCCCTGCTAATAGCCGTTGCTGCGACGAGCAGTAATGATCAGTTTGCGCCCCATCTTGATCTGCCCCCAGCAGAGGGAATTATGTGCATTTTATGCATAAATTCACCCATTACAGGGAGTGTAAACTTGTATTTTGTGCATTTGCAGGATTTGCCTTCCACAAAATGCAGGATTAATCATGGGATTAGTGACCTATTCAAACCCAGGGCCTAACAATTATTTTGCTTTGTTATACTATTGTGCATAGAAAAGCTTTGCCAAAGGTAAACATGCAGAGAACAATTCCGAACGGGTTCAATTAAAGTGAAAAGTGAACATTGTGGGGGCGTGGCTAAGATGGCGGCCTGACCAGACGTGTCCTGCGAGGCTTCCCGGCCCTGAACCCTGTATCGCCCCTTTTAACAGCGTGCACTACCCCCTAACTCACGAAAGTTACGACCGGGTTGCAGTACTTACCCCGGTGCTCCCCGCTCGACGATCTGAGCTGCACCGCCTGCGGGAGCAGTGGGTGTTTGGCGAAACCCTTGCCATCGTGAGGCGGCGAAATGGCGGCCGCGGGAGCCCGGCGCCTGGGGTGATTCCGGTGCCCCTGGGGTCCGGTGCGGCAGGAGCGGCAGGTCCCCTACTGCGGCCAAGAGCGGCAGGTCGCCTACAGCGGCCCTCGGGACACCGGCTGGGCGGCCCGGGCTTCCAGCGACCGGAGCACAGCCTGGGCGGGCCACGGCGGCATCTGGTGGCAGCTGGGCGGGCTGCTGCAGCACTCGAACCCCCGGCTTTGGGCCTGGTCCGCGAGGGGGCGGTGGCCGAGCTCCGGCCTCTGGGCCTGGTGAAATTGTGGGCTCATCTGCGGGAAGTCGAGACTCCGGGCCTGGTGTGTGGCGGCTGGCCCCGACGCCTGGAGAACCGGCCAGTGCAGGGACAGCGGAGGAGACGGAGAGCCGGACCTTGGTCTGGGAGGAGCACCGATCGCCTACCGGAAACCCGGGATCGACAGAGCTGCTGCGCGCCGGCGCTTGGTCAGCTAGGTGGCGTCCCCGGGACCAGCAGGTGAGGAGCGCACCCCCACAGCTCGCATGACTACCCGCACAAGGCCCTGAATTCGAAGCCCGGGTGTCGGGCCTACTAGGAGAGCACACCAGTAGCCCAATACGAAAGGGGAGAGCATTAACCATCCCTGCACTGGGGTGGCAACGGTTCGCCCCGTTGGACTCCCGCCACAGCTGACCCCTCGATACTCGTCCGCTACACTCTGGGCCCCGGGGGGGGGGACCGGGGCACCCTTGAGGACACGGTGTACCGGCGGCTGCCCCCCCGGACCCAGCACACACCCCAACTGGCTAGCTAAGGGAGTTCCTGATCTCTGCAGGGAGAACACTGTTAACCCGCATGAGGAGCTCCTGCCACCCTGCACCTTCGATTGGGCGGGACCAAGAGGACTCTTGCTAAAACCTCAGGAGCACGGCGAATCTGGGCCTGTGCTGGCCGACTCTGGGCCCTCCCGAGCGGGTGATAGTGCCTGAAGACACTCTGGCGGCCTCATCACACTGCCTTTCCGGACCCCCACGCGAGCTCACAGGCCTAACAGATCTTGTCCCCGATTTCGCCGAGGTGCTACCTACGGCCTCGTGGGAGGCTCCCCTGGTCCCTCATCAACTGTAGAGCTCTGGCATCATGGCCGCCATGGGACGCAAGGGGACCCGCAACATTGTGGACATGCTTCACAAAAATGCCCCGAAAGGGGAGAAAACCCCGGTGCTGTCACCCCCTAAGACGCCAGTCAGCATCTCAAGCCAGGATGATGAGTCTGCTCCCATCACGAAGGCCTTCCTTGCCTCCCTCTTCAACATCCTGAGGGACGACTTCCAAACCCTGAAGCAAGAACTGGCGGGAGAGCAGCGGGAGTTGCGCCGAGACATAGACGGTCTGGGGGAGCGCGTGGCAGCTGCTGAGGAAGCGGACCAGACCCGTAGCATGGAGGTGGAACGGCTGCAACAGGAGATCCTCTGTCTTCAGGACCAACAGGTGGACCTTCAGGCGCACTCGGAGGATCTTGAGAACCGTTCCCGGAGGAACCTACGGGTCTGGGGAGTTCCGTTGAAATCGGAGGGGAACAGCATCGTCACCTACCTGCAGGAGCTGTTCCGGGATATTCTTGGGGAGCCTAGCGAGTTCGACATCCGTATTGACCGCGCACATAGGGTCGGACTAGCGCGCCGTGCACCGGCCCCCCCTCCGGACATACTGGCTTTTCTCCCCGATTTCCCATTGAAGGAGCGCATTTTGAGAGAGGCCCGATTGAAACAACCGATCAACTTCCGGGGAGACCCTGTGGCCCTCTTCCATGATCTCTCCGCCATCACCCTGCAGAAGCGGAGGGCCTTCAGGGTAGCCACGAACTTCCTGAGAGACAATGGAGTGCCATACACCTGGGGCCATCCGTTTCACCTCATTTTCAAATGGAAGGGGACACTACACCAGCTCAGATCGCTCCGCGACATATGTACGTTGCTAGACATTGACCTCCCGGAAGAAGCTGGTTCAAGGGGGACCTCCCAGCGTCAGTCGCTGGACGGGCCCACACGACACTCCAGCGACGGTTGGCAGACTGTGCGACGGCGGCAGTCCCCTAGGACTCTTCTGAAGCCTGACCCCCTCACGGCTGCTCAGGAACGAGAGGCGGCTGTGCAGGAGGTAGCTGACAACACAGCGGCCAAACAGTAAGGTGTTTCTGTTAAGGGGTTTCCCTTCATGTTACAGCTCCGTCTGGGGGGATGGGCCGGGGGGCTACTGAGTTAGCCGCTGCCACGTTCTCTTCCACTTTGACACTCTACGGACCTGGACTCTGTTCCGATAGGCCCAAGACTATGGGTAGAGTTTTGCGGTGTTGTTTGGGGGGGACTGTTGGGGGGGTGAGGGGGTTGAGGGGAACTGGTTGGTGTTGGGGCTGGGGGTTGGAGGGGGTTGAGATGGGAGGGTTGGTTCTGTTGGGAGGCTGGAGAGAGGGGGGGCAGGGGTTCAGGGAGGGCTGGTTCTGGGGTAAGGTGGCTACTCCCGGTGTGGTTCACCCGAGGCAGGTAACATAGGTCCGGGAGGTCGGCGAACTTCTGACACACATTGCACTCATTACACTTTCCGAATATGGCGGACTCCACGCTAAAGATTCTTACCTTGAATGTTAAGGGGCTTAACAACCCCATCAAACGCAGGGCCGTCCTGTCCTATCTGGAGAATGTAAATGTAGTTGAGCTTATATAGCGCACAGCTACCCGCAGTGGGTGTCCCGGCGCTTGCTTAGGGAACCCGTCCTGATATTCCCCTGTGTGATAGCCCCAGCGGGTATCCACAAGGTGAAAGTCAGGCATCCCGCCGCGAGGGGCCGTTGTGGAGATTAAGCAAGCTATTGCCCAGAGTCGCAGAGTGTGAACCCGTGAGTCGAGAAGGCACCGGAGCGAGAATTATCGAGTCTGTGGAATTTTTAGTCCAAGACCCGCTGAGGCGGGGAATTGAACCCTGGTCCAGGACCGATCTCAGCTTCAGGGTCTGCCGCCTCTAACCCCTGAGCCACACTTCTCCACAGAGAACTCTGGTGCAGAGGTGTGCCTACTTCAAGAAACTCACCTGCTACCCAAGGACTGGCACAGGATGCGTTCTAGGGCCTTCCCGTTCCAATACTACTCTTCAACACCTGAGAAAAAGGCGGGGTGGCAATACTGGGTGCACAACATTTTAAAAGGCAGGTAGGGGATAAGGTGGCCGAAATTAAAGGAAGATTCCTGGCTTACACCCTCCAGATAGGTGGGTTGACAGTGGTTGTGGGGTCACTTTATGCTCCACACTCTAAACAAGAACCATTTCTTAAAGGAGCCCTGGCAGACGCATTAACCCCCAACACGAAATCCATACTGGTGGGTGGGGACACTAACCTGGTGATGGACCCCAACACGGACAGGTCGGGCCACCGATTTGGGTTTGCGGGCGCGATCTCTGCGGAAGGGAGCCAGTGGCTATCGGATAGGGGGTTTGTAGACTTGTGGATAAAACATCACCCCACCACCCAGGGTTATACTTTTCACTCACACGTACACCACACATACGCTCAAATTGATCACTTCTTCAGAAACACTGACTTGGCCCCCCTGGTAAATGAAATAGAGGTCCTTCCGGCAGCACTTTCTGATCACAATGCACTCATGACACACTTGCGAGTCCCACGAACCACGATGCGGAAAGGTAAATGGCGCCTCAATGAAGCCCTCCTACAGCACACAGGGGTCAGGCAACAGCTTCATGATCGCATTACTGAATACCTGCGTGTGAATGATACTCCTGAGGTTCCACTGGCGGCGGTGTGGGGAGCGCTTAAGGCGGTGGTGAGGGGAGACCTAATCGCTGTGGCCGCTTTGGAAGCCAAGGAGCGGAGGGACAAGCAGCAATCCCTGTCTACACAGGCGCTTGAGCTGGAACAGGCTCATAGTCGAACCGGGGCCCCTAGGATCTGGCGCCAACTCAAAGCAGTTAGGGCCCAGATTGCGAGTTTAGACCTGGACAGAGCAGAATACGCAGCCCTTCGTTTACGCCACACGTACTACGTAGGCGGCGATAGAACAGGTCGCTTACTTGCGAGCAGCCTCAAGGCCAAGACTCTGCGCGCTAAAGTCTCCTCCATTCAATCCCGGGAGGGGCACATAACTCAGGAGGACGACCAGATCGCAGAGGCGTTCCGGGCATTTTATGCCTCCCTGTACACGGCAGAGCCGCCTCTCGAGCAGACGGCTGCCGAGGCCTACCTCGAAGGGACGGCAATCACACCTCTCAATGAGGCTACTCGGGACTCTCTAGACGCGCCTATCAGGACAGACGAAGTTATCTCTGCGATCGCACGCCTTAACCCTCTAAAGGCTCCGGGCCCCAATGGCTTTTCGGCGGGCTTTTATAAAACTTTTATGTCCCTTACTGGCACCATTACTGACCAGACTGTTTAATTCCTTCCAAGGCAAGGGCTCTATTCCCCAGGACATGCTAGAGGCCGACATTGTAGTCCTTCCCAAACCGGGCAAAGACTTGTCTCAATGCGAAGCCTACAGGCCCATCTCGCTCCTCAACCTAGACCTCAAACTATTCACTGGCGTGCTGGCGGCGCGGTTGGGTCCCTGCTTGCCGGGTATCATCGAGCCAGACTAGGCGGGTTTCATCCCGAACAGGCAGTGCACGGACAATACTAAGCGCCTGCTCCACGTCATCGACAAGGCCCACTTCAATGATTCGGATGCAGCCCTCCTGTCTGTCGATGCCGAAAAGGCGTTCGACAGGGTGGACTGGGGGTACCTCGATGCAGTCCTGGCGTGGTTTGGGATGGGGGACCGGTTCCACACGTGGGTCGCTAGTTGCTACGCGGCCCCTCAGGCTACGATCAGCGTCAACGGGGTGTGCTCACGGCCGTTTGACATCCAAAGGGGCACCAGACAGGGGTGCCCACTCTCACCCCTACTGTTTGTGTTGTACATCGAACCACTCACACAAAGGGTCAGAGATAACCCGGCCATTGTCGGTATTCTGTTTGGCGGAGAACCACAGACCATAAGTCTTTAAGCGGACGATGTCCTCGCGGCCGTGGAAGACCCTTCGAGGTCGGTGCCGGCCCTCCTCACGGAGATGGAGGCATTTGGAACTGTGTCGGGTTTCAAGATGAACGTCGAGAAATCGTTGATCTTGCCACTTGGGCAGAACGCCCGCGCGACTGCACGAGACCCGCAGCGCTATGGGGGCCTTTCGTCCCGATGTCGCTGCCGGACCTGGGTATCTCCCTGACACCGAGCACGGCCCAAACGGTCGAACAAAACTACGCGACTCTGCTCGCTGAATTGCAAGGTGATTTGGCACGGTGGCGCCGGCAGCCACTCTCTTGGCTGGGGCGAGTGGCGGCAGTCAAAATGTCTCTCTTGCCGAAAGTCTTGTACTTGTCCCAAACCATCCCGGTGACGCCACCAATAGGCTTGCTCAGGAAACAGCAAGACAGCATTAGACAATTTGTTTGGACTGGTAAGCGTCCGCGACTTCGCAGGGACCTGAACACGCGCGCCACGTCAGAGGGTGGCCTGGGGGTCCCTGATTTACTCCGCTACTTCCAGGCGACGCAGCTCCGATACCTCCTGGAGTGGAGCCGACCTGAATCAGAAAAAAGATGGTTATTCCAAGACCGAGCAATGGGCCAGATGTCCTTATGGAAAGTTCCATTCCTGAAACGCACCGATAGGCCCTTGTACCTTCAAAGATCACCCATCACAAGAACAGTGATGCAGGTATGGGTAAAGGTGGCGGTTCCATGTGGCCTCACCACCTTTCCATCCCCGATGACGCCCCTGTTTGACAATCCGGCCTTTCCACCGGGCACGATCCCCGGGTCGTTCCCGCAATGGCGGTCGTCGGAGTGCAAGGTTGCCAGTGACCTCTTCGATCCTGAGGGCTTCCTGCAAATAAACACCTTACAAGACTACTACACGCTCCCTCAGATTCGGCGTTTCCAATACTTCCAGATCAGGCACTGGCTAACAGCGAGGGAGGTGCTGCCCCACGTGAGCAGACATCTCACAGCTTATGAAAAATGGCTACACACGAAAAGAACGGACAAACAGGTGATTACAGACCTATACAAGATGCTTGGCCCATCTCCTCCCACCTCGCGTTCCGCGGGCCAAAAACGATGGGAGCGAGAATTGGATCGCTCCTTTACATTCAAAGAGTGGCAGGACATTTACTTCAGGGCCCACCACACTGTCCATAACGTGGCCAGCAGAGAATCAGCGGTAAAAATACTACTGGCACCTCACACCTGCATGACTACACCAGAGCAATCCACGCAGAGATCCGACATGCTGGAGAGGGTGCAGCCATATAGGGACACTTACTCATATATTGTGGGAATGTGCAGAAGTACATGAGTACTGGGAACAGGTGTTAGGTGACATAGATAAGCACTTTGAAACTAAGATCCCCAATTTCCAGCATATGCACTGCTCAGTCTCCCCAACACCATCACATTCCCCTCAAATCGCTCAGGGGGAGACAGATGGGGCTGGCAAAGGGGGCTGCCACTCAACACATTGTATCACTATGGGGCGCCAAGAGGAAACCCACACACACGGGGTGGCTCCACAGGCTATGGTACATTATGGGAATGGAAAGGATACAAGCCTCCCTCACTCAGACACGGGACACGTTCCTGGACACTTGGCAACCCTTAGTCTCTCTCCTGTCGGACGAATTTAACAAACTTACATGCCCAAAATACCTCAGGGTGCTCCGCCTACCGGATGACTTTAGGAAAGACGCGAAGACCTCAACTTGAACCTCACAATATATGTATGCCTCAGAACACTTGACAGGCACTTACTGACCACACCGGGGGGAGGGATATGGGAGGCAAGGGGGGGGGAGGGCTGGGGGGGAAGGGGAAAGTTGGTTGTTGATGGGATTGATTAATGACAATGTCGGTCAGATCTAGGCCCTCACCCACCTTCATGGACACATTCTCCTGCACAGAGGTGAGGCTTGCCCTCGAGCGGGAGGGGAGGGCTGCCAGCTGGAAGGGCGGGGGGTCATTCGAGCTATTCCCATGTTGTCTGGTCATGTGTTTGATGTTAAAAACCTTAATAAAATTGATTTAAACAAAAAGTGAACATTGTGTTGCTAGAACATGAGATTTATTTTTCAATGCAGATTAGAACTTTTCACAGGTGAAGGTAAACTGTGAATATTTGCAAACTTTGTGAGTAGTGAAAATCAGTAAATTGATAAAACTTTGGCTGCCAAAATAAAACTTGGCACAACCCAAGTTATCACTATTGTCAATTGTACACATTTTGGTTCGATGATCCTGAGAATTTCAAGTGCAGGACTTGTTCATTGAGCAAATCTTTGCCAGAGACATGCTAATCTCCAGAACTATCATAACAGATTGATGGCCAGATGTAAGAAGGCTACTACCGGTCGGTAACGGCCGAAATTAATGAATTTCGGCCGTTACCGACCGGTAATAGGTTTTTCTGATGTAGGGGCCGAAAATAAGGATTCGGGTAATTTACCGAATCGGTAATTTAAGGAATCGGTAAATTACCGATTTCTTAAATACCGATTCGGTAAATTACCGAATTCCTAATGTAGAGAGCACTTAAATGAGTGCTTATCCCATGTTAGGATTCGTTATTTACCACCAACTACAAGTTGGTGGTAAATAACGGAAAAAAAAGAAGCAATTTTATGCAAATTGCTTCAGTGCCATGTTACAGACATACATGGCACTAGGGCATGTATGTCTGCAACATGTGCCCCCATACACAATTGAGGGGTGCAACAGGGTGTCAAAGTGACACCCTGCCACCCTTCAATGTTTTCCCCATTTTACCGAATCGGTATTTACCGATTCGGTAATTAACGTTCATTCCTATGGGCCTCCAGGCCCATAGGAATGAATGGCAATTACCGAATCTGTAAATACCGATTCGGTAAGTACCGAATCTTAACGATTCGGTAATTTTTACTGAATTATTTGCTACATAGCATTTACCGATTCGAAAATACCGAATCGGTAAAATTTGGTATTTTCGAATCGGTAAATGCTATTTACCTACATCTAGCCCTGAATTGTTTGCTTCAATCCCCCACTAGAATGAGTGGTGCCAAATTAGTTATAAGACTACAAAGAATTTTCCAACAAGTCCAAACGATTGTTCTCAGCGAGAGCTCCTTAAATGATCCCTGTGTATGATGAAAGTTATGATAGAGGTGTTTTACAAGAACATTGTGGACATCTCACTAATGTACAACAGGGTGCATTGAAAATAAGGTTCATGGCACATTTTGAAAGTACTGTATTAATCTAGGCAAACAGATCGTGGGCAAGCCACCTTAACCATTAAGCTTGGAGAAACTCTCTGGTAAGCTTTCTGAAAAGAAAAGAAAAATTAGCTCAATGAGACTTCACAGATGACTGTAAACTGTACTTACGTTTGGGATGTCGTCAGTGATGTCACAAATGATGTAATTGAACATGTCACATGTCATGAGTGATGTAATATGTGAGGTCATATGCAGTGCATGGCAGAAGCACATTTGCAGTTAGCTCTGCTAACCACAGGTGATGAATGTCTGTGGTATTTTGAGTTCAAAACGTTAATGTTGTCACTGACATATTCACCCAGTATTAATGTCACTTTGACCTTGTTTTTTTAGTACATTTCGAAGTGTTTTTTAAACAAAAACAGATCTTTTTATCACACCTACCTATAACTCTATTTTAACCTTTGTTTTTTTCAGTGTATTTCTAAGGTTTTTTGTAAACAAAAACAGATTGTTTTATCACAAATATAATGTTACTTTAACCTTTGTTTTTTTACGTAAAATTCTATGGTTCTGTTTAATGTAAATTAATATTTTATTACCATCCATAAAGCCAACTCCTCCACCGCACACAGCCTTGCAGCTAGACCCTGTGTCCAATTCCCTGCAGCCAGTCAACCCCATTGCTTGTGTGTGGCATGAGGTTGGCGCAAATCCTGGATTTAAGCCAGGTCCTCCATCCAACTCCCTGCAGACAGCCAACCCCACTCTCCTCATGGCCATTGGTCGTGCATGGCAGAGGGTTGGCCACAGGGTTAGACCTGCCCCCAGGCCCTGTGCCAAAATCCCCAGCATGCTGCCAACACCACGCAGTGCACAGCCTTTGGAGTGTTTGGCTTAGGGTCGGCCTTCAGGCCCTTGGCCCCAACCCACAGACCCGAAACATGTATGTTCAGAGGGTGGGGGTGTGCAGCCTCCCTTTCCAAACCTTAATAGTCCAGAGAGACACAATCCCCTGGGGCCGAATTCCAATTAAAAGGGGAGGGAGTTACATGGCCCCCCACCCCAAGCCTTGAAAGGCTCTGGGAACCCTATCCCCTGTGGCCAAATAAAATTAAAGAAGGGAGAAGGAATGAGGCCCGCTCCCCAAGCCCGACCCCATCTGACTTTATCAAATTCTAAGGTGAGGGGGTAAGCAAATCCCCTTCCCGAGCCTTCTCGGCCCTGGAGACCCCATCATCCGGTGCCGTATATTATTAAAAAAGGCAAGGGAAGCCATGCTGCCCCGATCCTCAAGCTTATTTTGTTCCCAGGAACCCATCCCTCAGGGCTTGCATTCATTATCAGAGGGTACGTCAGTGCCCATCTAGGATACCTTCCAATCACCCCAATGCCCATGTGGACCCAGATGCCTCTCCGCATGGTGCGATAGCTGGCATTGCTCCTGCCCGGAGGGAGCAGCTTTTTTCTACCTGCACCCTATAGGCCGGAGCAATATGTGTTCCCTTTTTCCTGACCGGAGGAGAGTGGCCACAGCAACAGAACACAAATCTGCTCCCAGCCAGTGAGAGCATGTTTAAATCTCCCGCCATTTGTAAGTGCACTTCCTTGTTTGCTCCAATCTGGTGGGAGACTTAAAATATTCCAGCTTGGTGGGAACAACACAATTTTCCATGCCCCCACTGGTGCTGGCATGGAAACTAATGTGTCCTGGGAGTGGGCTTCCTGTGACACAGTATATGATCCAGGCATGGGCCTAGGGGTCGTGGGTGCATACAAAAGGTCAGGGAGGGGTGCCCACCTACTCTTTTTTATGATTTTGTCCTCAGAGATGGGGTGCCGGGGACCTAACAAGGCTCAGGGGGGCACAAGCCCATCACCTTAAAAAATTTACTTGTCCCCAAGGATGGGGTCCCTGGTCCAAAATGGGTTGGGGAGGGGGTTCCTACTCTCAGCCCCTCCCCATATATTGAATAAAGAAAATGGCAGCTGCCATTATCTTATTTATTTTTTCCCCGCTATGTTGCGGTAGTCTTGTGGGATCATGGGGAAAACTCCCAATTCAGTCAGTCAAATATTCTTTATTCGATAAAATTAATATCATAAAAGACAAGGTACAATTATACAAAAAGTTACAATCTAACAAATTTCAATACAGTACATTTTTTCCATCAATGTTAAAAAATACAATACATATTAGAAAGAGAAATTTCAAATATTAAAAGTTTTAAAAAAAGGAAAATATATACCATTTAAAAACTGTCAGTACTACTGCCTTGATAAAATGAAATACGTATTTACACAAGAGAAACATTACTCAAAACAGCTCCCAAGTGGTACTGACAAAGGCAGTAGCCGAAACGCGTCTGGTGCTCAGAGGGTCAGAAATAAAAACGCTGTTGGACCCTCCTCCCGCGAGTGCTTGTTTTCTTTGGGAAATACAGAGGAAAAGGAGCAATAATATATATATATATATATATATATATATATATATATATATATATATATATATATATATATATATTCACTGAAAAAAACATAGGTTATAGACCATATATAGTTAGGAATTAGCATTCACAAAACCTTATTTTACTCACACAAAACCATTGAAATTCGCATATATAGTTAGTTGCACTAACTATATATCGCGCACCCGCAATCCACTGCTGATCATGTCACATATTACATCATTCATGACATGGTCAGTGACATCACTGATGACATCTCAAATGACATCACTGATGACATCTCAAATGACATCACTGATGACATCACTGATGACATCTCAAATGACATCACTGATGACATCACTGATGACATCTCATTTGACATTACTGACCACATCACTGATGACATCATTCATGTGATAATACGATGAACCTCTTCAGACTCTAATATAACCTTAGATACACTCAGTGTAAACTGACACTCACAAACTGTCACTCATCCATGGAGTTACTCACACACCTAGTCAGTCATGCAAAGAATCAATCACACCTCCATTTCCTCAACTATACAGTTATACACACCTTACTTATTCAAACATATACTAACACATGTTTACTCTCTTATACAATCCCTGATACAAGTTCACAATGATCCATACAGCCACTCACACATTCACTGGCTCTTATGCACAGTTATTTATATATGTCAACTCTCACATGTACTGTGTTTTACATATGTACTTACTTTGACATCTAGCACTAAGATATCCATTCACTCACCAATACACTCATGCACACAGTCAACCGCCCATACAGCTGTTTCCACATGCACTTTTGAACCCATACATCTAGTGAATCAACTGCTCACACATCTATGCACAGAGTCATACACCTCCCAGCCACCCACACACACACTCAGTCTCCCATACAAATACTTGGGCAACCAATCAATAACCCATATAGTTACTCATATAGCTACTGATCAACACATGCAGCAGTTTACAGAACAACAGACATAATGATGCACAAATTAAGACAGTTTAGTCACTAACCCATGCACTCAGTGAGACACATTTAATCACTCACTCATACAGTCAGTCAATGCACCTACTAAATCCTTCATCCAGACACTTATAGATCCACTCATTCTTCAATATGTAAGACATATTTTAACTTTACAGAAACATACAGTCACTGGATGTTGTCATCAGTGATGTCATCAGTGATGTCATTTGAGATGTCATCAGTGATGTCATCAGTGATGTCACTGACCATGTCATGAATGATGTAATATGTGACATGATCAGCAGTGGATTGCGGGTGCGCAATATATAGTTAGTGCAACTCACTATATATGCGAATTTCAATGGTTTTGTGTGAGTAAAATAAGGTTTTGTAAATGCTAATTCCTAACTATATATGGTCTATAACCTATGTTTTTTTCAGTGAATTTTCAAGGTTTTGTAAATGCTAATTCCTAACTATATATGGTCTATAACCTATGTTTTTTTCAGTGAATTTCAATGGTTTTTTAATAGCAAATATCAAAAGCTGTAAAATGTATTCTTCTTTTAAAGGAAAAATATATTTTATATGTATTTAATATAATTTTTTTATGTATATACATTTTTTGAGGGAACGAATTTATCAACTATCATGCTGAAGAAGAGTGTGGGGAATAAAAAACAAAGAGGAGGACTAAGAGGAAAGAACAATCAGTTCAAAAATACAATTGCTTTAAAGCATGAAGTGCTTTTCCACACATTTACATTTAAATAACCCATATTAGAACATACAAAATATCTACAGAGGAGACGGTGTACATTGAATTTTAGACTCTTCATTGGTACCTACTTGTTGGTACTTACATCACCCACACAACACAACAGCTCTATTCAGAGCTACCCTATCTCAAAGCACTCTAAAATATTATTTTACTATTTCCCTTGGTTTTCCCCTTGTTACGCTTTCCGGAACGCTACCCGTTGCGCGGACCGGGCGCTAACCGTGCGAAAATTTGAAAAAAAAAGTTTTTTGTTTTTTACATATATGGGCCTCCTCAGCCACCCTCAGAAAACCTAGGGGGTCAGGATATGTCTCCCGTGCCCCCTTATACCCATTCCCAACATTGTTTATCCTCCATCTTGTGACTAAATTCGTCCGAAACACAAGGTGGCAGACTCCTGTTACGCTACCGGTGAGCTACTCGGTTCGCGTACCGGGTAGCGCTTCCACCGCGAAAAATCAAAAAAAAATGTATTTTATTTTTTTGCCCCGTGGGGCCCTTTAATAGCCCCCACATCAATCCTAGGGGGTCAGGAGGGGTCTACCTTGCCCCTTTCATTCATTTCCCCCTTCGTTTATTTCCACCTCTTGTCTCTCGATCCTATCGAGAGACAAGATGGCGGCCGCTCCGGACTGTTTAGAATGCTGAGAGTCACCAGAGAGCCAATCCGCTTCTCCTCGCGAAGTTCCGTTACGCGTCTGGTACGCGAACCGGGGTGCTAACCGGGACGCTGTCACAGATATATATATTTTTTTGAAAGTTAATTTCTCAAAATCCACTGGAGCACATATCTTGAGACCTAGCAAAGGCACATCGGGCAAACAGTCTATACAATTTTGCCAAGTTTCATAGAAATCCATTCAGCCGTTCGAGCTAAAAGTGAGTCCAACCGCCCTATGGAAAACTCAATGTTAAAAACACATTTTGGAACCCCCCTTTTTTCTCGGCCCCCGCTTGACGAAACTCCCCCAAACTTTCAGGGGACGCTCAGAAACAAGATGTGCCATTTTCCTGAAAATTTCAGTCAATTCCGTCCATCAACGCCAAAGTTATTCAACTTAGAATTTTCAGAAATCCCTATTCAAAAAAATCCTAACTATATATACCTACTGGCGACCGCCAGTAGGTAATATATATATATATATATATATATATATATATATATATATATATATATCTAGCGACAGACAAACAGATTGAAATAAAAATGGCCGACAAAGGCGGAAATGTGGTAATACTGGAAAAAACAGCATACATCACGGAAGCGCACCGTCAATTAAGAGATACAAAGTACTACGACAAACTGAGAAAAAATCCCACCATGGAAATAAAGGAAATGGTGGATGCAAGACTGTTTGAGTGGTCAGAAAAAGGCTTAATTGACGAAGAAGAAAGAAAATATTTAACGGTAGCGCACCCAGTAACCGCAACCATATATTTTCTACCAAAACTACATAAACACGCAAAGATGCCCCCGGGACGCCCGATCCTTTCTGCCAAAGGCTCACTCCTGGAACCTATTGCCAACTACATCGATTACTTTCTGAATCCGTATGTACTAGACCTAGACTCCTATGTACAAGACACGAGCGATCTGCTCAGGAAGCTTGAAAATACTCCATGGCAGGACACGTACCAACTGGTATCCATGGACGTCATCTCCCTTTATACCAACATAGGGAATGACATGGGCCTTACAGCGTGCAACTACTTCCTGAAGGAGCGAAAAATGAAATTTTCACATCACAACCAGATGATATTGGATATGATCCAGATCTGCCTAACCAGAAACATATTCATGTTTGGGGACGAACTTTATTCCCAAAACAGCGGGACGGCGATGGGATTTTCCTTCAGTCCCAGCTATGCCTGTTTAGCGATGGGATGGTGGGAGAAGGAAATAGCGTGGAGCAACAGCAACGAAACATCACTGAACAAAGTAATAAGCTGGACTCGCTATATAGATGATTTACTTATCATCTGGGATGGCAGCAAGGAGGATTTCCAGAGATACTTCAACATCTTGAACAACAGCATACCAAATCTCAAATTCAGCTATGTCATAAGCAATGAGAGGATTGTATTTCTGGACACTGAGATCTACATTCAGGAGAACCAAATTCAAACAACATTGCATCGCAAAGTTACTGCCACCAACTCCACACTAGAAGCAACCAGCTTCCACCAACAATCCCTGATCAGCAGCATTCCATATGGGGAATTCTTGAGAATCCGGAGGATTTGCAGCAAAAATGAAGAGTGGGAAAAACACAGCACTGCAACCTCAAAAAGATTCGAAAAACGCAAATACAACAAAGGCATTGTGAAAAACTGCTGGGAAAGAACAGACCAAAAAAGCAGGGAGGAATGTCTCCAGAGAAAACCCAAAAAATCAACAGAGGAAATGGAACCCATACGCATGATAATGGACTACTCCAACGAGAGCAAAAGAATTGCAGATATCCTCAAGCGCAACTGGAAAATACTTCAACTGGACGACACTGTGAAAGACATGGTGGGACCACATCCAACGATCACCTACAGAAGGGCGAAGAACCTCAAGGACCATTTGATCCATAGCCATTTTAAAAAAACAAAAAAGGATGAGTGGCTAAAAACAACGGGGTTCGTGAAGTGCTACGCCTGCAAGGTGTGTCAGATTGCTAAACCCATCAAACAAGTACAAATGTCTAACAAAAAGAACTGGGAGATAAAGGAACTGATCTCGTGCAAAACAACCCATGTGGTCTATGTCGTGGAATGCCCATGCCCCATGAGGTATGTGGGCAGCACAATATGTGAACTTAAAAAACGCATACTGGAACACGTGCGTGCCACCATCCACAAAGACAAAGCTAATGCAATAGCCAAGCACATGGAACTGTATCATCAGAGTGACTGGAGCCAACTAAAATTCTTTGGTCTGGAAAGTGTCCCCAAAAAAGAGCGAGGAGGAGACAGAGAAAGGCTTTTAAGACAAAAGGAATCCCGCCATATCCTAAACCTACGAACCTTAACGCCTCACGGGCTGAATCAATCTGAAGAACTTTATATACATTTATGAAAACTTCTCTTTTTGTTAATTTATGTAATGCCCGATATATACTCAATTCTTTTTGACTGGTGTTAATAGGTACAAAAGAAACAAGTAAGGATGAACCTGGGTCACCATCATGGTTAATTTACCCTAGCGGTTGTTAGAATGATGAAGTCATAATATGATGGGGAATCTGTGATAGAAAACTCATACTATGTGAGAATATATCTATAACCAGAAATCAATGATAGCAAAAATGCTGGATTTTAATTATATGATTCCCACGCACACAATGTCATCCCACCAGAGGGAAAATATTAGAAACAGATAATGCGGCCGCCTAGAGATAAACGGAGTTAAATCTGTCACCACATCCCACTAGAGGGATTCTAATACCACCAGCAGATTACAACATCTTTAATTAGATTTAATGAAATGTAAATTGTAAAACAATTGGGCAATATGAAGTAATATTGACACTTTGGTAAAAAAACTACATGTCCCATAAAGCTTAGAGGCTCTGACACACCCCTAACAGGAAGTGATGTATGGAATACATTGTATTGTGGTATATCTTGAAGGGGCAGTTCAGAGAACGGTTGATCGTGAGCAAGGTATTTGTAATACCGAAACGCGTAGATCGGAACATCTGCCTGTGGAATGTAATTTAAAAAATAAAAAAACTGCAAAAAAGAATACCCGTGGAGTGCGACCCATTTGTTTCCTGTGAGGGAGCTGTGGACAATATATATATATATATATATATATATATATATATATATATATATATATATATATATATATATATATATATATATATATATATATATATATATATATATATATATATATATATATATATATATATATATATATATATATATATATATATATATATATATATATATATATATATATATATATATATATATATATATATATATATATATATATATATATAACATTTCTATGGCAAAATGAAACCCCTCATTTTGTTCCTTTGCAAATTAAATGTTTTAAGTGTTAACACTTTATTCCAATCAAGATGACTTCAGGTGTGCCATACTTTTGTCATAAGTAAGACTGTTAGCGCTCTAGTTGTTCTTTAGAACACTCTGGGACATTCTGTCACTGGGCTATAGTTGGGCTACATCTGGCTGATATTCGGGCTACATTTGTTTTTTTTTGTCTCTGGTGGCCATCTTTGGGCTACATTGGGCTACATTGGGCTACATTTGGGCTCTAACATATATATAGCCCAATGTAGCCCAATATATATTTTTCAAAGTTAATTTTCGTAAAAACCACTGGAGCCTATATCTTGAGACATAGCAAAGGCACATCGGGCTACCAGTCCCTACAATTTTGCCAAGTTTTGTGGAAATCCATTCAGCCGTTCGAGCTAAAAGTGAGTCCAACCGCCCTATGGAAAACTCAATGTTAAAAACACGTTTTGGGACCCCCCTTTTTTCTCGGCCCCCGCTTGACGAAACCCCCCCCAAACTTTCAGGGGACGCTCAAAAACAAAATGTGCCATTTTCCTGAAAATTTCAGCCAATTCCGTCCATCAACGCCAAAGTTATTCAACATAGAATTTTCAGAAATCCCTATTCAAAAAAATCCTAACTATATATACCTACTGGCGACCGCCAGTAGGTAATATATATATATATATATATATATATATATATATATATATATATATATATATATATATATATATATATATATATATATATATATAGGTGAACTGTATCCTCGGGTCTACTGAGTTGAGCATTATATATATATATATATTCACTGAAAAAACCATGGGTTATAGACCATATATAGTTAGGAATTCGCATTTACAAAACCTTATTTTACTCACACAAAACCATTGAAATTCCATATATAGTTAGTTGCACTAACTATATATCGCGCACCCGCAATCCACTGCTGATGATGTCACATATTACATCATTCATGACATGGTCAGTGACATCACTGATGACATCACTGATGACATCTCAAATGACATCACTGATGACATCACTGATGACATCTCATTTGACATTACTGATCACATCACTGATGATATCATTCATGTGATAATACGATGAACCTCTTCAGACTCTAATATAACCTTAGATACAATCAGTGTAAACAGACACTCACAGACTGTCACTCATCCATGGAGTTACTCACACACCTAGTCAGTCATGCAAAGAATCAATCACACCTCCATTTCCTCAACTATACAGTTATACAAACTTTACTTATTCAAGCATATACTAACACATATTTACTCTCTTATACAATCCCTGATACAAGTTCACAATGATCCATACAGCCACTCACACATTCACTGACTCTTATGCACAGTTATTTATATATGTCAACTCTCACATGTACTGTGTTTTACATATGTACTTACTTTGACATGTAGCACTGAGATATCCATTCACTCACCAATACACTCATGCACACAGTCAACCGCCCATACAGCTGTTTCCACATGCACTTTTGAAACCATACATCTAGTGAATCAACTGCTCACACATCTATGCACAGAGTCATACACCTCCCAGCCACCCACACACACACTCAGTCTCCCATACAAATACTTGGGCAACCAATCAATAACCCATATAGTTACTCATATAGCTACTTATCAACACATGCAACAGTTTACAGAACAACAGACATAATGATGCACAAATTAAGACAGTTTAGTCACTAACCCATGCACTCAGTGAGACACATTTAATCACTCACTCATACAATCAGTCATGCACCTACTAAATCCTTCATCCAGACACTTATACATCCACTCATTCTTCAATATGTAAGACATATTTTAACTTTACAGAAACATACAGTCACTGGATGTTGTCATCAGTGATGTCATCAGTGATGTCATTTGAGATGTCATCAGTGATGTCATCAGTGATGTCACTGACCATGTCATGAATGATGTAATATGTGACATCATCAGCAGTGGATTGCGGGTGCGCGATATATAGTTAGTGCAACTAACTATATATGGAATTTCAATGGTTTTGTGTGAGTAAAATAAGGTTTTGTAAATGCGAATTCCTAACTATATATGGTCTATAACCCATGGTTTTTTCAGTGAATTTTCAAGGTTTTGTAAATGCTAATTCCTAACTATATATGGTCTATAACCTATGGTTTTTTCAGTGAATTTTCAAGGTTTTGTAAATGCTAATTCCTAACTATATATGGTCTATAGCCTATGGTTTTTTCAGTGAATATATATATATACATACATATGTAAACATATATCATCTGTATATCTATATAAATACAAAGATAAATGCATGCATACATATACTTATATGCATTTTAGGGTTGTTAGGGCGTTTTCGTGTGTATTATGTTGCTTTTTTAGGGCTTTTGGGTCAATTAAGTAGGGTTCCCGGAGCCTAGGGCTGAGGGGCCGGTTCAGTTTCGTGCGTATTGGTGGTGGCAAGGTTTTGAGGGATTTTGGCGGTTTTTGGTCGAGATTTGGCCGTTTTATGGCTTTTTTTTGTGTTTGCGGGGGGCGCGTATTCGGGTTGAAATTCGTCCCCGTTCCAGTGGATGGATTGGGCTGATTTTTGGTGAGATGTTAGGGAATCGCTGGAACTAGTGTCCAGCCAAGTTTGAAGCGGATCGGAGCAGTGGGAGTGCTTTAAAGAGCAATTTTTGTGCGGAGTAGCGAATTGCCATGTTATTCAATGGGAGTTTTTGGTGCGCATGGAGAAGGTGAATTTGGGGTGTTCCAGTTGCGCTAGAGGGACGGGGCTTGGGTGAGCTGTAGGGAGAGTGGATCGGCAGGTGTGCCGAATTTTTGGGATTTGTTGGCCGAAGGGAAGGGTGTGCTTGGGCAAAGTCGATTTGGTGAAAACGGTGCGTTATTTACATGAAAGTTGAAAAAACACTAATAAAAGCAAAGCTAAAAAGCCACCTCATTACAAACAGAATGGCTTTAACTTAAACGAGGGCGAGATCTATTGCATTTTCAATGCTTGTTTACTTTGGTTCCATCAAGAAGGCATTCAGATGTGTCACACATTTGCCATAAATTCTGAATGTTAGCACTCTAGTTGCACATTAGATCACTGTAGTAAAGCTACTGCTCACCAGGGACGTCTGCTGCTGGTATTCAAAGTGCATGTTTCAGCCTGCATGTCAGAATTTTTTTAATGAAATAGAAGAGGATTTGAGAAGTCACTCAAAATGATCCCTAATTTTTCTTTCTGAAGCACTAATCATACTTTCTATGGCAAAATTAACCCCCTCATGTTGTTCCTTTTTAAATTGAGTGTTTTCAGACTTACCACTTCATTCCAATCAAGATGGCTTCTGGTGTGCCATACTTTTGTCATAAGTAAGACTGTTAGCGCTCTAGTTGTTATTTAGAACACTCTGGGACATTCTGTCATTGGGCTATACTTGGGGTACATCTGGGTGATATTTGGGCTACATTTATGCTCTTTTGTCTCTGGTGGCCATCTTGGGAGACTATGTCAGAATTTTTAAATGAAATTGAAGAGGGTTTGAGAAGTCACTCAAAATGTGCCCTAATTTTTCTTTCTGCAGCACTAATCATAATTCATATGGCAAAATATACCCCCTCATTTTGTTCCTTTTTAAATTAAATGTTTTAAGAGTTACCACTTTATTCCAATCAAGATGGCTTCAGGTGTGCCATACCTTTGTAATAAGTAGGACTGTTAGCGCTCTAGTTGTTCTTTAGAACACTCTGGGACATTCTGTCATTGGGCTATACTTGGGCTACATCTGGGTGATATTTGGGCTACATTTGGGCTCTTTTGTCTCTGGTGGCCATTTTGGGAGACTGCATGTCAGAATTTTTTAATGAAATAGAAGAGGATTTGAAAAGTCACTCAAAATGTGCCCTAATTTTTCTTTCTGCAGCAATAATAATACCTTCTATTGCATAATATACCCCCTCATTTTGTTCCTTTTTAAATTAAATGTCTTAAGAGTTACCACTTTATTCCCATCACGATGGCTCCAGGTGTGCTATACCTTTGTAATAAGTAGGACTGTTAGCGCTCTAGTTGTTCTTTAGAACACTCTGGAACATTCTGTCATTGGGCTATACTTGGGCTACATCTGGGTGATATTTGGGCTACATTTGGGCTCTTTTGTCTCTGGTGGCCATTTTGGGAGACTGCATGTCAGAATGTTTTAATGAAATAGAAAAGGATTTGAGAAGTCACTCAAAATGTGCCCTAATTTTTCATTCTGCAGCACTAATCATACTTTCTATGGCAAAATATACCCCCTCATGTTGTTTCTTTTTAAATTAAATGTTTTAAGAGTTACCACTTTATTCCAATCAAGATGGCTTCAGGTGTGCCATACCTTTGTAATAAGTAGGACTGTTAGCGCTCTAGTTGTTCTTTAGAACACTCTAGGAGGCTGCAGTAGAACACAAAGGAATCAACTGACAGTCTCTGTCCTTGTTGGATGTACATGTTTTACTGAGAATGTCAGACTTCATTTTCACATGACTGAGAAAGATAATGTGAATTTACAGAAAATATGCTTTCAGTTTAGCTTATAGATCCCCTTCCAAACCACTGTGGGAAAATCATGAGATATTAGTTTTCTTTCAAACAATATTCATGATATCACAGCAGAAGGTTTTTTCACATGGTAAAATCACCTTAGAACCCACCACAATTCCTAAAACGAGTATGGTACCATCAACAAATGATTTATAATGTAACTAAAGTCCTAAAACCCTCTATTAACTACAATGCTTTTTAATGAGGTGCTATCATGTATATTGGTCCCAAGATGGCTGCCAACACTTCTTGGATGAAGTGCTGACAGCCAATCAGATCAGATGTGTGGTTAGGCTCCGCCCAGATATATATCTTTTTTTGAACCTAAATTACTCAAAATCCACTGGAGCACATATATTGAGACCTAGCAAAGGCACATCGGGCTAACAGTCCCTACAATTTTGCCAAGTTTCGTGCAAATCCATTCAGCCGTTCGAGCTAAAAGTGAGGCCAACGCCCTATGGAAATTAACATGGGAAAAACGCGTTTTGGGACCCCCCTTTTTTCTCGGCCCCCCCTTGATGAAACCCCCCCAAATTGTCAGGGGCTGCTCAGAAACAAAATGTTCCATTTTCCTGAAAATTTCAGCCAATTCCGTCCACAAACGCCAAAGTTATTAGACATAGAATTTTCAAAAATCCCATAGAGAAAAAATCCTAACTATATATACCTACTGGCGACCGCCAGTAGGTAATATATATATATATATATATATATATATATATATATATATATATATATATATATATATATACATACATATATATATATATATATATATATATATATAATGCTCAACTCAGTAGACCCGAGGATACAGTTCACCTACACCATCAGTGACAAAGTCATACCGTTCCTGGATGTATTGGTTGAACTTAAGGATGATCAAATCCAAACACGATTATTCAAAAAGCCTACAGACAAAAACAATGCACTACAATTTCATAGTTTTCACCCTAAAAATTTGATTCAGAATCTACCAGTGTCTCAATTCATGCGCATCAAAAGAATATCTTCAGATGAAGAAATTTGTAATCGTACACTTGAAGAACAAAAGTTGCGGTATATCGCAAGAGGATATCCACAAACAAATCTGGACAAACAAATCACAAGAGTTAAGGCTTTACCTCGAATGACATTACTTGAAAAACAACAAAAAAAGAGCACACAAAAAATGTTTTTTGTATCCAAATTTTCCTCTGCATCCAGAGATGTTAAGAATATAATCATGAAAAGGTGGGATATTCTTCAAGCTGAAAGTGACTTTGGAGATTTGTTTCTTGAAAAACCGTTGTTTGCTTACAAAAGGGCACAAAATCTAAAAGAAATGCTGAGTAAACGCAAACCCAAGAAATCTAATGGAGATGCACAACCTCGTGGCACACTTAAGTGTTGGAATTGCAAACAATATGATTGGTTTTATTTGACATGTTGTATAGAATGCCTTAGAATGCCTTATGTATAAGTAATGGTGATCATAATGTCTATTTTCATTTTTACTTTTGAGCATTGTTTGCATTACTTGAATGTTGACAAGATAACATCCTATTTATCTGTGTGCTCAAAATAGCGGAGACTAATTGCAGAAAATAGCGATAATCAAACGGAGGTTGTTTCTAGTAATTCACTTTTTCATATCAACTACTAGTTAGGTGATCGCGATATATACATTTCGCTCGATCGGATCACATTTATTAGCCTTTTCATTTGTGGCTGTCCGCATTCATTAAAGTTGCATGTCGAAGAAAAAAGAAAACAAGAACATCTACAATCGAGTCCATCATTGTTGTTGACTCTTGAGCACGTTAGTAAATAGGCGCGTAGCACAATGCGGAAGTAAATACGCCTTTCCGGATTCGAACGGTTGAGCGTCCCATGAGCATAGGACTTGCGGCCACGGTAAGCGTCTCTAATATGCGATTGAAGATTATCGCAGCTAACTATGTTTTAAGCTCGGTCACTATTTTTTAAGTTCGGTCTCTGATACCAATACGTATTCATTCTATGTCTCCGTATAGGTCTTCGTTCGAGTGCGTATGTTAACCATTGGTTAACGCGACCCCATAAACAAAAGGTGAGCTATTGACCAGCCACTGAGTATTTTTGGCACAATGAGCAACCTAGATTCATAGAACTTATCTATCGCCATTCATTTATTTTTCAACAGGCAACTTTCCTGTTATTTGCTCACTAGGTAAGCCCTAATAACTTCAATTGCATACGAAAGTGCAATGTTCCGCATAGCAAATTCTGATTAAGCATTTGTTCATACCCAGATTGCAGGCTACAGTGTGTTTAAATAGAAATCGCCACAGAATTGTTTGCAGCTTTCTGTTTTTCAAGGTGAGCGATATTATTACATTGCTCATGTTTATCATCGAACTGCTATTGTTTATTATTAGGTTGTTTTTCAGGACTGTGAAATAGTGAAGGAGTGTTGTGTAGACCGATTTGGGTAGTGTTTTGTATATTGGAGTTCTCATTTTTCTTTTAAATTTGACTATCATGTGATTAGTGCATTATAATGAGCTGACACCGGCATCGGGTAAATAGTTTCCTTTTTCTTTCAGGAACCCCTGACGAAGGGACCTTGCGTCCCGAAATGCATTGGGTACAAAAAGCTTGTGGTTTCTATTATGTACAGTTCAACTTCAAAACCTATGTATTGTGATATGTATACAAAGATGTACTTTTGAAATTGTAATTTTGAAAAATGGAAAAATGATAAATATCATGATGAATATGAATTAAATATTCTAGAATGATTACACATACTACAGTTGTTGCGTGCTGAAGTCCTAACAGCCATTAGTTTAGGGTCAGGCTTCTTTCATGTCTATTTAACTGTTCAGCAGGCAGTAATTCAGCACAGCACACATACCAAATTAAATTGACAATTTGTTTAACCGAGTGCGACCTCCACCTACATTCATCATTCAACACTTCTGCTCAACCGTGGAAGTCAGCACCAAGTGGCTATCATGTCGTTTGAATCAATAGCTAGTATTACTGAAAATCGTGCATCTACGAAAGCATATACCACAGAGGAAGCCAATGATATTTATAAATTGATTAAGGAAGCAAAAACATTCGATGCCCAAAGTGGGTCAGTCACGCAACAATTGCGTCAATTGGAATACCTAACCAGGCGAGAACTCAATCAGAAACTTCATGCTTCAACACTCATACAATACCATTGAGTGAAGCGGATCCCTCGTGGGCTAAGGCTAGCAATTCGACCAATGCTATTCCGATTAAATAACAACCAGAAATTCATGGAGAAATGGTATTGCATCTTAAATAAGTGCTCGCTGGATCTCATCCTACTTCTCATAGAAGAACTATCTAAAACTATAACAGAATTAGAGGAATAAATTTATCACATAAAAAATGAGGTATCTAAACGTATGGAAGAGGAACCTTGGACCAAATTCCTACAAGAACTTGATGAGCGTCTTGACAAATATGGTAAAGAAATTTAAGAAACAAAATTAAGGAAGTTCAAAAGAGATACAATTGACTATAAACTAAACGAAGCATACACATGGGCTGAAGTTTATGCTCAGAGACGTAACACGCAAAAGAAGACTCAACCTGCCTCTTCAGAAGAGAGCGTCATTTCGGATAAGGAAACTGATATTTCCAGACCACCAGCTAGTCAGTTACTGAAGACTAAAACTACAGGTCAGGCTAAAGAAACTACAGGTACAGCATCAAATGGAAATGCTTCGTCGTCTACTCCTTTTTTAGAGCAAGTAGTAGAACAAACCAGACCTCCGGAAGCAACCACATCCAAACAAACCGAAAGAAGACAAGAAGAGGACAAGGACAAAGAAAAAGAAAAAAAGAAAGGGTTGAGAAGCCAGGGGAAAGTCTCGTAGTCAATATCTCGCAGAAAAAACTCACAAAATTTGAAGAAGATCTTCTTAATAAAGGAACATCATTTGTCAGTACTTACCATACCACTAAACTGGAAACGGAAGTTTCTTTTTTTAAATTCATGAGAGTACTACGTCTAAAATATTTTTTTACGAACATTTGTCCACCACAATCGGGAGATGATTCACAAGAAAATTCAAACCAAAAAGTACATTTCAGACACCTGTATCACACAAGTCTCTTGATACATTTGAAACTTTGGTGAAAACAGATTTGCAAAAAATACATTTTAAACCCAAATTAAGGAACTTGACACGTGCTGAATACAGTGCTTTACAACTACTAGCCCAAGATGATGCACTAACATTCCAGAAGGCAGATAAAGGAGGGGGACTTGTAATCATGGACACTGACTTTTATCTACAAAAGGGCACAGAACATGTAATGGATGACACCATTTATGGATTACTGAACAATGATCCTACCATGGAAATATCAGACACATTGAGTAGAATACTGGATCAGGCTGAAAAAATGAGTTAGATAGACACTAAAACAAAAGGCTATTTGTTCGAAACATTTCCAAGAAGACCTAAGATTTATTTTTTGCCTAAAATTCATAAAAACCTCACTAATCCTCCATTTAGACCAATTGTTTCAGGCTGTCAATCAATTTTCGAACATCTTGGAGTATTCATTGATTATTACTTACAACCTTTCATTCAAAGATGGTCAACTTACATTGAGGACACCTCAGATTTCCTGAGAAGTTTGGCTGAAGTATCAATTGAGCGAATGGATACTTTGATTCTATGTACAATAGATGTTGTCGCTCTCTATACTTCAATTCCACATGCAATGGGGTTGGAAGCAGTCGAATGGGCTCTTTTACAAGAGAACATACGGGATAACCTGAAAGTCTTTCTTCTTCAGATTCTTGAGTTCTGTTTAACAAACAGTTATTTTGAATGGCAAGGGAAGTTTTTTTGTCAACTTAATGGTACTTCCATGGGTTTTCCAGGAGCACCCACGTACGCTAACACGTTCATGGCAAAATTTAAACAGGATTTGATATTGACAGACCATACTTGGAGAACCGGTTTGTTATACTTCAGAAGGTACATTGATGATATTTTTTTGATTTGGCAGAACACAGAAAAAGCTCTAATTAACAATATCAAAACTCTCAACTCAGTAGACCCGAGGATACAGTTCACCTACACCATCAGTGACAAAGTCATACAGTTCCTGGATGTGTTGGTTGAACTTAAGGATAATCAAATCCAAACACGATTATTCAAAAAGCCTACAGACAAAAACAATGCACTACAATTTCATAGTTTTCACCCTAAAAATTTGATTCAGAATCTACCAGTGTCTCAATTCATGCGCATCAAAAGAATATCTTCAGATGAAGAAATTTGTAATCGTACACTTGAAGAACAAAAGTTGCGGTATATAGTAAGAGGATATCCACAAACAAATCTGGACAAACAAATCACAAGAGTTAAGGCTTTACCTCGAATGACATTACTTGAAAAACAACAAAAAAAGAGCACACAAAAAATGGTTTTTGTATCTAAATTTTCTTCTGCATCCAGAGATATTAAGAATATAATCATGAAAAGGTGTGATATTCTTCAAGCTGAAAGTGACTTTGGAGATTTGTTTCTTGAAAAACCGTTGTTTGCTTACAAAAGAGCACAAAATCTAATCGAAATGCTGAGTAAACGCAAACCCAAGAAATCTAATGGAGATGCACAACCTCGTGGCACACTTAAGTGTTGGAATTGCAAACATTGCAATAACGTTATTTCAGGCAACACATTATCGCATCCCAGAACAGGTGAGAGTATCAAACTACATCACACTTCCAACTGTGATTCAGAACATTTGAGTACATGATTAAATGCCCTTGTGGCTTGTTATATGTAGGGAAGACGACCCGAAAAATTAAAACTCGTCTCTCTGAACATAAGAGTCGAATTCGGAACAAAAATCTAACATCACCATTGGCTCTTCACTGGACAGAACAGCGTCATTCCATAGCTCAACTCAAGTTTCAAATTATTGAACAAGTACCTAAAAAACCAGGCATGGACAATTCAAAGAATCTCCTCCAACGTGAAGTCTTCTGGATCAAAAAATTGAAAACCTCATTGCCATTTGGACTCAATGATAAAATCGAAATGAGTTGTTTTTTATAAAGATTGCATAATTCGCAAAACTGCAGAAATCAATAATCTGGTCGTTCCCCCACTGATGGTCCTCTACACACAGTAGAACCATTGACACACACTTCACAAAAATATACCCCTTCACTCACTGATCATGTTTTTAATATGATTGGTTTTATTTGACATGTTGTATAGAATGCCTTATGTATAAGTAATGGTGATCATAATGTCTATTTTCATTTTTACTTTTGAGCATTGTTTGCATTACTTGAATGTTGACAAGATAACATCCTGTTTATCTGTGTGCTTAAAATAGCGGAGACTAATTGCAGAAAATAGCGATAATAAACGGAGGTTGTTTCTAGTAATTCACTTTTTCATATCAACTACTAGTTAGGTGATCGCGATATATACATTTCGCTCGATCGGATCGCATTTATTAGCCTTTTCATTTGTGGCTGTCCGCATTCATTAAAGTTGCATGTCGAAGAAAAAAGAAAACAAGAACATCTACACTCGAGTCCGTCATTGTTGTTGACTCTTGAGCACGTTAGTAAATAGGCGCGTAGCACAATGCGGAAGTAAACACGCCTTTCCGGATTCGAACGGTTGAGCATCCCATGAGCATAGGACTTGTGGCCACGGTAAGCGTCTCTAATATGCGATTGAAGATTATCGCAGCTAACTATGTTTTAAGCTCGGTCACTATTTTTTAAGTTCGGTCTCTGACACCAATACGTATTCATTCTATGTCTCCGTATAGGTCGTCGTTCGAGTGGGTATGTTAACCATTGGTTAACGCGACCCCATAAACAAAAGGTGAGCTATTGACCAGCCACTGAGTATTTTTGGCACAATGAGCAATCTAGATTCATAGAACTTATATATCGTCATTCATTTATTTTTCAACAGGCAACTGTTATTTGCTCACTAGGTAAGCCCTAATAACTTCAATTGCCTACAAAAGTGCAATGTTCCGCATAGCAAATTCTGATTACGCATTTGTTCATACCCAGATTGCAGGCTACAGTGTGTTTAAATAGAAATCGCCACAGAATTGTTTGCAGCTTTCTGTTTTTCAAGGTGAGCGATATTATTACATTGCTCATGTTTATCATCGAACTGCTATTGTTTATTATTAGGTTGTTTTTCAGGACTGTGAAATAGTGAAGGAGTGTTGTGTAGACCGATTTGGGTAGTGTTTTGTATATTGGAGTTCTCATTTTTCTTTTAAATTTGACGATCATGTGATTAGTGCATTATAATGAGCTGACACCGGCATTGGGTAAATAGTTTCCTTTTTCTTTCAGGAACCCCTGACGAAGGGACCTTGCGTCCCGAAATGCATTTGGTACAAAAAGCTTGTGGTTTCTATTATGTACAGTTCAACTTCAAAACCTATGTATTGTGATATGTATATAAAGATGTACTTTTGATATTGTAATTTTGAAAAATTGAGAAATGATAAATATCATGATGAATATGAATTAAATATTCTAGAATGATTACACATGCTACAGTTGTTGCGTGCTGAAGTCCTAACAGCCATTAGTTTGGGAACAGTTATTTATTTGGCAAACCAGCACGGACAAGACGCGTTTCGGCGCTTAGCCTTTGTCAGTTGCCAAAGGCTAAGCGCCGAAACGCGTCTTGTCCGTGCTGGTTTGCCAAATAAAGGACTGTTGGCATTGATAACCCCCCCTGAGAGTGCTGTTTCTTGTTCTCATGGAACGTGGAGGAAATGTGGCAGCAGTGATATATATATATATATATATATTAGTTGCACTAACTATATATCGCGCACCCGCAATCCACTGCTGATGATGTCACATATTACATCATTCATGACATGGTCAGTGACATCACTGATGACATCACTGATGACATCTCAAATGACATCACTGATGACATCTCAAATGACATCACTGATGACATCTCATTTGACATTAATGATCACATCACTGATGATATCATTCATGTGATAATACGATGAACCTCTTCAGACTCTAATAAAACCTTAGATACAATCAGTGTAAACAGACACTCACAGACTGTCACTCATCCATGGAGTTACTCACACACCTAGTCAGTCATGCAAAGAATCAATCACACCTCCATTTCCTCAACTATACAGTTATACAAACTTTACTTATTCAAACATATACTAACACATATTTACTCTCTTATACAATCCCTGATACAAGTTCACAATGATCCATACAGCCACTCACACATTCACTGGCTCTTATGCACAGTTATTTATATATGTCAACTCTCACATGTACTGTGTTTTACATATGTACTTACTTTGACATGTAGCACTGAGATATCCATTCACTCACCAATACACTCATGCACACAGTCAACCGCCCATACAGCTGTTTCCACATGCACTTTTGAAACCATACATCTAGTGAATCAACTGCTCACACATCTATGCACAGAGTCATACACCTCCCAGCCACCCACACACACACTCAGTCTCCCATACAAATACTTGGGCAACCAATCAATAACCCATATAGTTACTCATATAGCTACTTATCAACACATGCAACAGTTTACAGAACAACAGACATAATGATGCACAAATTAAGACAGTTTAGTCACTAACCCATGCACTCAGTGAGACACATTTAATCACTCACTCATACAGTCAGTCATGCACCTACTAAATCCTTCATCCAGTCACTTATACATCCACTCATTCTTCAATATGTAAGACATATTTTAACTTTACAGAAACATACAGTCACTGGATGTTGTCATCAGTGATGTCATTTGAGATGTCATCAGTGATGTCATCAGTGATGTCACTGACCATGTCATGAATGATGTAATATGTGACATCATCAGCAGTGGATTGCGGGTGCGTGATATATAGTTAGTGCAACTAACTATACATGGAATTTCAATGGTTTTGTGTGAGTAAAATAAGGTTTTGTAAATGCGAATTCCTAACTATATATGGTCTATAACCTATGTTTTTTTCAGTGAATTTTCAAGGTTTTGTAAATGCTAATTCCTAACTATATATGGTCTATAACCTATGGTTTTTTCAGTGAATTTTCAAGGTTTTGTAAATGCTAATTCCTAACTATATATGGTCTATAACCTATGGTTTTTTCAGTGAATATATATATATACATACATATATAAACATATATCATCTGTATATCTATATAAATACAAACATAAATGCATGCATACATAGACTTATATGCATACAGATGCATGTTATTTATATGAAAGTTGAAAAAACACTAATAAAAGCAAAGCTAAAAAGCCACCTCATTACAAACAGAATGGCTTTAAATTAAACGAGGGCGAGATCTATTGCATTTTCAATGCTTGTTTACTTTGGTTCCATCAAGAAGGCATTCAGATGTGTCACACATTTGCCATAAATTCTGAATGTTAGCACTCTAGTTGCACATTAGATCACTGTAGTAAAGCTACTGCTCACCAGGGACGTCTGCTGCTGGTATTCAAAGTGCATGTTTCAGTCTGCATGTCAGAATTTTTTTAATGAAATAGAAGAGGATTTGAGAAGTCACTCAAAATGATCTCTAATTTTTCTTTCTGAAGCACTAATCATACTTTCTATGGCAAAATTATGTTCCTTTTTAAATTGAGTGTTTTCAGACTTACCACTTCATTCCAATCAAGATGGCTTCTGGTGTGCCATACTTTTGTCATAAGTAAGACTGTTAGCGCTCTAGTTGTTCTTTAGAACACTCTGGGACATTCTGTCATTGGGCTATACTTGGGGTACATCTGGGTGATATTTGGGCTACATTTAGGCTCTTTTGTCTCTGGTGGCCATCTTGGGAGACTGTATGTCAGAATTTTTTAATGAAATTGAAGAGGGTTTGAGAAGTCACTCAAAATGTGCCCTAATTTTTCTTTCTGCAGCACTAATCATAACTCATATGGCAAAATATACCCCCTCATTTTGTTCCTTTTTCAATTAAATGTTTTAAGAGTTACCACTTTATTCCAATCAAGATGGCTTAAGGTGTGCCATACCTTTGTAATAAGTAGGACTGTTAGCGCTCTAGTTGTTCTTTAGAACACTCTGGGACATTCTGTCATTTGGCTATACTTGGGCTACATCTGAGTGATATTTGGGCTACATTTGGGCTCTTTTGTCTCTGGTGGCCATTTTGGGAGACTGCATGTCAGAATTTTTTAATGAAATAGAAGAGGATTTGAAAAGTCACTCAAAATGTGCCCTAATTTTTCTTTCTGCAGCACTAATAATACCTTCTATTGCATAATATACCCCCTCATTTTCTTCCTTTTTAAATTAAATGTTTTAAGAGTTACCACTTTATTCCCATCACGATGGCTCCAGGTGTGCTATACCTTTGTAATAAGTAGGACTGTTAGCGCTCTAGTTGTTCTTTAGAACACTCTGGGACATTCTGTCATTGGGCTCTACTTGGGCTACATCTGGGTGATATTTGGGCTACATTTGAGCTCTTTTGTCTCTGGTGGCCATTTTGGGAGACTGCATGTCAGAATGTTTTAATGAAATAGAAAAGGATTTGAGAAGTCACTCAAAATGTGCCCTAATTTTTCATTCTGCAGCACTAATCATACTTTCTATGGCAAAATATACCCCCTCATGTTGTTTCTTTTTAAATTAAATGTTTTAAGAGTTACCACTTTATTCCAATCAAGATGGCTTCAGGTGTGCCATACCTTTGTAATAAGTAGGACTGTTAGCGCTCTAGTTGTTCTTTAGAACACTCTGGGACATTCTGTCATTGGGCTATACTTGGGCTACTTCTGGGTGATATTTGGGCTACATTTGGGCTCTTTTGTCTCTGGTGGCCATTTTGGGAGACTGCATGTCAGAATGTTTTAATGAAATAGAAAAGGATTTGAGAAGTCACTCAAAATGTGCCCTAATTTTTCATTCTGCAGCACTAATCATACTTTCTATGGCAAAATATACCCCCTCATGTTGTTTCTTTTTAAATTAAATGTTTTAAGAGTTACCACTTTATTCCAATCAAGATGGCTTCAGGTGTGCCATACCTTTGTAATAAGTAGGACTGTTAGCGCTCTAGTTGTTCTTTAGAACACTCTAGGAGGCTGCAGTAGAACACAAAGGAATCAACTGACAGTCTCTGTCCTTGTTGTACATGTTTTACTGAGAATGTCAGACTACATTTTCACATGACTGAGAAAGATAATGTGAATTTACAGAAAATATGCTTTCAGTTTAGCTTATAGATCCCCTTCCAAACCACTGTGGGAAAATCATGAGATATTAGTTTTCTTTCAAACAATATTCATGATATCACAGCAGAAGGCTTTTTTCACATGGTAAAATCACCTTAGAACCCACCACAATCCCTAAAACGAGTATGGTACCATCAACAAATGATTTATAATGTAACTAAAGTCCTAAAACCCTCTATTAACTACAATGCTTTTTAATGAGGTGCTATCATGTATATTGGTCCCAAGATGGCTGCCAACACTTCTTGGATGAAGTGCTGACAGCCAATCAGATCAGATGTGTGGTTACGCTCCGCCCAGATATATATCTTTTTTTGAACCTAAATTACTCAAAATCCACTGGAGCACATATATTGAGACCTAGCAAAGGCACATCGGGCTAACAGTCCCTACAATTTTGCCAAGTTTCGTGCAAATCCATTCAGCCGTTCGAGCTAAAAGTGAGGCCAACCGCCCTATGGAAATTAACATGGGAAAAACGCGTTTTGGGACCCCCCTTTTTTCTCGGCCCCCCCTTGATGAAACCCCCCCAAATTGTCAGGGGCTGCTCAGAAACAGAATGTTCCATTTTCCTGAAAATTTCAGCCAATTCCGTACACAAACGCCAAAGTTATTAGACATAGAATTTTCAAAAATCCCATAGAGAAAAAATCCTAACTATATATACCTACTGGCGACCGCCAGTAGGTAATACATATATATATATATATATATATATATATATATATATATATATATATATATATATATATATATATATATATATATATATATATATATATATATTCACTGAAAAAACCATAGGTTATAGACCATATATAGTTAGGAATTCGCATTTACAAAACCTTATTTTACTCACACAAAACCATTGAAATTCCAAATATAGTTAGTTGCACTAACTATATATCGCGCACCCGCAATCCACTGCTGATGATGTCACATATTACATCATTCATGACATGGTCAGTGACATCACTGATGACATCACTGATGACATCTCAAATGACATCACTGATGACATCTCAAATGACATCACTGATGACATCACTGATGACAACTCATTTGACATTACTGATCACATCACTGATGATATCATTCATGTGATAATACGATGAACCTCTTCAGACTCTAATATAACCTTAGATACAATCAGTGTAAACAGACACTCACAGACTGTCACTCATCCATGGAGTTACTCACACACCTAGTCAGTCATGCAAAGAATCAATCACACCTCCATTTCCTCAACTATACAGTTATACAAACTTTACTTATTCAAACATATACTAACACATATTTACTCTCTTATACAATCCCTGATACAAGTTCACAATGATCCATACAGCCACTCACACATTCACTGGCTCTTATGCACAGTTATTTATATATGTCAACTCTCACATGTACTGTGTTTTACATATGTACTTACTTTGACATGTAGCACTGAGATATCCATTCACTCACCAATACACTCATGCACACAGTCAACCGCCCATACAGCTGTTTCCACATGTACTTTTGAAACCATACATCTAGTGAATCAACTGCTCACACATCTATGCACAGAGTCATACACCTCCCAGCCACCCACACACACACTCAGTCTCCCATACAAATACTTGGGCAACCAATCAATAACCCATATAGTTACTCATATAGCTACTTATCAACACATGCAACAGTTTACAGAACAACAGACATAATGATGCACAAATTAAGACAGTTTAGTCACTAACCCATGCACTCAGTGAGACACATTTAATCACTCACTCATACAGTCAGTCATGCACCTACTAAATCCTTCATCCAGTCACTTATACATCCACTCATTCTTCAATATGTAAGACATATTTTAACTTTACAGAAACATACAGTCACTGGATGTTGTCATCAGTGATGTCATTTGAGATGTCATCAGTGATGTCATCAGTGATGTCACTGACCATGTCATGAATGATGTAATATGTGACATCATCAGCAGTGGATTGCGGGTGCGCGATATATAGTTAGTGCAACTAACTATACATGGAATTTCAATGGTTTTGTGTGAGTAAAATAAGGTTTTGTAAATGCGAATTCCTAACTATATATGGTCTATAACCTATGTTTTTTTCAGTGAATTTTCAAGGTTTTGTAAATGCTAATTCCTAACTATATATGGTCTATAACCTATGGTTTTTTCAGTGAATTTTCAAGGTTTTGTAAATCCTAATTCCTAACTATATATGGTCTATAACCTATGGTTGTTTCAGTGAATATATATATATACATACATATATAAACATATATCATCTGTATATCTATATAAATACAAACATAAATGCATGCATACATATACTTATATGCATACAGATGCATGTTATTTACATGAAAGTTGAAAAAACACTAATAAAAGCAAAGCTAAAAAGCCACCTCATTACAAACAGAATGGCTTTAACTTAAACGAGGGCGAGATCTATTGCATTTTCAATGCTTGTTTACTTTGGTTCCATCAAGAAGGCATTCAGATGTGTCACACATTTGCCATAAATTCTGAATGTTAGCACTCTAGTTGCACATTAGATCACTGTAGTAAAGCTACTGCTCACCAGGGACGTCTGCTGCTGGTATTCAAAGTGCATGTTTCAGTCTGCATGTCAGAATTGTTTTAATGAAATAGAAGAGGATTTGAGAAGTCACTCAAAATGATCCCTAATTTTTCTTTCTGAAGCACTAATCATACTTTCTATGGCAAAATGAACCCCCTCATGTTGTTCCTTTTTAAATTGAGTGTTTTCAGACTTACCACTTCATTCCAATCAAGATGGCTTCTGGTGTGCCATACTTTTGTCATAAGTAAGACTGTTAGCGCTCTAGTTGTTCTTTAGAACACTCTGGGACATTCTGTCATTGGGCTATACTTGGGGTACATCTGGGTGATATTTGGGCTACATTTAGGCTCTTTTGTCTCTGGTGGCCATCTTGGGAGACTGTATGTCAGAATTTTTTTATGAAATTGAAGAGGGTTTGAGAAGTCACTCAAAATGTGCCCTAATTTTTCTTTCTGCAGCACTAATCATAACTCATATGGCAAAATATACCCCCTCATTGTGTTCCTTTTTAAATTAAATGTTTTAAGAGTTACCACTTTATTCCAATCAAGATGGCTTCAGGTGTGCCATACCTTTGTAATAAGTAGGACTGTTAGCGCTCTAGTTGTTCTTTAGAACACTCTGGGACATTCTGTCATTGGGCTATACTTGGGCTACATCTGGGTGATATTTGGCCTCTTTTGTCTCTGGTGGCCATTTTGGGAGACTGCATGTCAGAATTTTTTAATGAAATAGAAGAGGATTTGAAAAGTCACTCAAAATGTGCCCTAATTTTTCTTTCTGCAGCACTAATAATACCTTCTATTGCATAATATACCCCCTCATTTTCTTCCTTTTTAAATTAAATGTTTTAAGAGTTACCACTTTATTCCCATCACGATGGCTCCAGGTGTGCTATACCTTTGTAATAAGTAGGACTGTTAGCGCTCTAGTTGTTCTTTAGAACACTCTGGGACATTCTGTCATTGGGCTCTACTTGGGCTACATCTGGGTGATATTTGGGCTACATTTGGGCTCTTTTGTCTCTGGTGGCCATTTTGGGAGACTGCATGTCAGAATGTTTTAATGAAATAGAAAAGGATTTGAGAAGTCACTCACAATGTGCCCTAATTTTTCATTCTGCAGCACTAATCATACTTTCTATGGCAAAATATACCCCCTCATGTTGTTTCTTTTTAAATTAAATGTTTTAAGAGTTACCACTTTATTCCAATCAAGATGGCTTCAGGTGTGCCATACCTTTGTAATAAGTAGGACTGTTAGCGCTCTAGTTGTTCTTTAGAACACTCTGGGACATTCTGTCATTGGGCTATACTTGGGCTACTTCTGGGTGATATTTGGGCTACATTTGGGCTCTTTTGTCTCTGGTGGCCATTTTGGGAGACTGCATGTCAGAATGTTTTAATGAAATAGAAAAGGATTTGAGAAGTCACTCAAAATGTGCCCTAATTTTTCATTCTGCAGCACTAATCATACTTTCTATGGCAAAATATACCCCCTCATGTTGTTTCTTTTTAAATTAAATGTTTTAAGAGTTACCACTTTATTCCAATCAAGATGGCTTCAGGTGTGCCATACCTTTGTAATAAGTAGGACTGTTGGCGCTCTAGTTGTTCTTTAGAACACTCTAGGAGGCTGCAGTAGAACACAAAGGAATCAACTGACAGTCTCTGTCCTTGTTGTACATGTTTTACTGAGAATGTCAGACTTCATTTTCACATGACTGAGAAAGATAATGTGAATTTACAGAAAATATGCTTTCAGTTTAGCTTATAGATCCCCTTCCAAACCACTGTGGGAAAATCATGAGATATTAGTTTTCTTTCAAACAATATTCATGATATCACAGCAGAAGGTTTTTTCACATGGTAAAATCACCTTAGAACCCACCACAATTCCTAAAACGAGTATGGTACCATCAACAAATGATTTATAATGTAACTAAAGTCCTAAAACCCTCTATTAACTACAATGCTTTTTAATGAGGTGCTATCATGTATATTGGTCCCAAGATGGCTGCCAACACTTCTTGGATGAAGTGCTGACAGCCAATCAGATCAGATGTGTGGTTAGGCTCCGCCCAGATATATATCTTTTTTTTAACCTAAATTACTCAAAATCCACTGGAGCACATATATTGAGACCTAGCAAAGGCACATCGGGCTAACAGTCCCTACAATTTTGCCAAGTTTCGTGCAAATCCATTCAGCCGTTCGAGCTAAACGTGAGGCCAACCGCCCTATGGAAATTAACATGGGAAAAACGCGATTTGGACCCCCCTTTTTTCTCGGCCCCCCCTTGATGAAACCCCCCCAAATTGTCAGAGGCTGCTCAGAAACAAAATGTTCCATTTTCCTGAAAATTGCAGCCAATTCCGTCCACAAACGCCAAAGTTATTAGACATAGAATTTTCAAAAATCCCATAGAGAAAAAATCCTAACTATATATACCTACTGGCGACCGCCAGTAGGTAATATATATATATATATATATATATATATATATATATATATATATATATATATATATATATATATATATATATATATATATATATATATATATATATATATATATATTCACTGAAAAAACCATAGGTTATAGACCATATATAGTTAGGAATTCGCATTTACAAAACCTTATTTTACTCACACAAAACCATTGAAATTCCATATATAGTTAGTTGCACTAACTATATATCGCGCACCCGCAATCCACTGCTGATGATGTCACATATTACATCATTCATGACATGGTCAGTGACATCACTGATGACATCACTGATGACATCTCAAATGACATCACTGATGACATCTCAAATGACATCACTGATGACATCACTGATGACAACTCATTTGACATTACTGATCACATCACTGATGATATAATTCATGTGATAATACGATGAACCTCTTCAGACTCTAATATAACCTTAGATACAATCAGTGTAAACAGACACTCACAGACTGTCACTCATCCATGGAGTTACTCACACACCTAGTCAGTCATGCAAAGAATCAATCACACCTCCATTTCCTCAACTATACAGTTATACAAACTTTACTTATTCAAACATATACTAACACATATTTACTCTCTTATACAATCCCTGATACAAGTTCACAATGATCCATACAGCCACTCACACATTCACTGGCTCTTATGCACAGTTATTTATATATGTCAACTCTCACATGTACTGTGTTTTACATATGTACTTACTTTGACATGTAGCACTGAGATATCCATTCACTCACCAATACACTCATGCACACAGTCAACCGCCCATACAGCTGTTTCCACATGTACTTTTGAAACCATACATCTAGTGAATCAACTGCTCACACATCTATGCACAGAGTCATACACCTCCAAGCCACCCACACACACACTCAGTCTCCCATACAAATACTTGGGCAACCAATCAATAACCCATATAGTTACTCATATAGCTACTTATCAACACATGCAACAGTTTACAGAACAACAGACATAATGATGCACAAATTAAGACAGTTTAGTCACTAACCCATGCACTCAGTGAGACACATTTAATCACTCACTCATACAGTCAGTCATGCACCTACTAAATCCTTCATCCAGTCACTTATACATCCACTCATTCTTCAATATGTAAGACATATTTTAACTTTACAGAAACATACAGTCACTGGATGTTGTCATCAGTGATGTCATTTGAGATGTCATCAGTGATGTCACTGACCATGTCATGAATGATGTAATATGTGACATCATCAGCAGTGGATTGCGGGTGCGCGATATATGGTTAGTGCAACTAACTATATATGGAATTTCAATGGTTTTGTGTGAGTAAAATAAGGTTTTGTAAATGCGAATTCCTAACTATATATGGTCTATAACCTATGTTTTTTTCAGTGAATTTTCAAGGTTTTGTAAATGCTAATTCCTAACTATATATGGTCTATAACCTATGGTTTTTTCAGTGAATTTTCAAGGTTTTGTAAATGCTAATTCCTAACTATATATGGTCTATAACCTATGGTTTTTTCAGTGAATATATATATATACATACATATATAAACATATATCATCTGTATATCTATATAAATACAAACATAAATGCATGCATACATATACTTATATGCATACAGATGCATGTTATTTACATGAAAGTTGAAAAAACACTAATAAAAGCAAAGCTAAAAAGCCACCTCATTACAAACAGAATGGCTTTAACTTAAACGAGGGCGAGATCTATTGCATTTTCAATGCTTGTTTACTTTGGTTCCATCAAGAAGGCATTCAGATGTGTCACACATTTGCCATAAATTCTGAATGTTAGCACTCTAGTTGCACATTAGATCACTGTAGTAAAGCTACTGCTCACCAGGGACGTCTGCTGCTGGTATTCAAAGTGCATGTTTCAGTCTGCATGTCAGAATTGTTTTAATGAAATAGAAGAGGATTTGAGAAGTCACTCAAAATGATCCCTAATTTTTCTTTCTGAAGCACTAATCATACTTTCTATGGCAAAATGAACCCCCTCATGTTGTTCCTTTTTAAATTGAGTGTTTTCAGACTTACCACTTCATTCCAATCAAGATGGCTTCTGGTGTGCCATACTTTTGTCATAAGTAAGACTGTTAGCGCTCTAGTTGTTCTTTAGAACACTCTGGGACATTCTGTCATTGGGCTATACTTGGGGTACATCTGGGTGATATTTGGGCTACATTTAGGCTCTTTTGTCTCTGGTGGCCATCTTGGGAGACTGTATGTCAGAATTTTTTAATGAAATTGAAGAGGGTTTGAGAAGTCACTCAAAATGTGCCCTAATTTTTCTTTCTGCAGCACTAATCATAACTCATATGGCAAAATATACCCCCTCATTGTGTTCCTTTTTAAATTAAATGTTTTAAGAGTTACCACTTTATTCCAATCAAGATGGCTTCAGGTGTGCCATACCTTTGTAATAAGTAGGACTGTTAGCGCTCTAGTTGTTCTTTAGAACACTCTGGGACATTCTGTCATTGGGCTATACTTGGGCTACATCTGGGTGATATTTGGGCTCTTTTGTCTCTGGTGGCCATTTTGGGAGACTGCATGTCAGAATTTTTTAATGAAATAGAAGAGGATTTGAAAAGTCACTCAAAATGTGCCCTAATTTTTCTTTCTGCAGCACTAATAATACCTTCTATTGCATAATATACCCCCTCATTTTCTTCCTTTTTAAATTAAATGTTTTAAGAGTTACCACTTTATTCCCATCACGATGGCTCCAGGTGTGCTATACCTTTGTAATAAGTAGGACTGTTAGCGCTCTAGTTGTTCTTTAGAACACTCTGGGACATTCTGTCATTGGGCTCTACTTGGGCTACATCTGGGTGATATTTGGGCTACATTTGGGCTCTTTTGTCTCTGGTGGCCATTTTGGGAGACTGCATGTCAGAATGTTTTAATGAAATAGAAAAGGATTTGAGAAGTCACTCAAAATGTGCCCTAATTTTTCATTCTGCAGCACTAATCATACTTTCTATGGCAAAACATACCCCCTCATGTTGTTTCTTTTTAAATTAAATGTTTTAAGAGTTACCACTTTATTCCAATCAAGATGGCTTCAGGTGTGCCATACCTTTGTAATAAGTAGGACTGTTAGCGCTCTAGTTGTTCTTTAGAACACTCTGGGACATTCTGTCATTGGGCTATACTTGGGCTACTTCTGGGTGATATTTGGGCTACATTTGGGCTCTTTTGTCTCTGGTGGCCATTTTGGGAGACTGCATGTCAGAATGTTTTAATGAAATAGAAAAGGATTTGAGAAGTCACTCAAAATGTGCCCTAATTTTTCATTCTGCAGCACTAATCATACTTTCTATGGCAAAATATACCCCCTCATGTTGTTTCTTTTTAAATTAAATGTTTTAAGAGTTACCACTTTATTCCAATCAAGATGGCTTCAGGTGTGCCATACCTTTGTAATAAGTAGGACTGTTGGCGCTCTAGTTGTTCTTTAGAACACTCTAGGAGGCTGCAGTAGAACACAAAGGAATCAACTGACAGTCTCTGTCCTTGTTGTACATGTTTTACTGAGAATGTCAGACTTCATTTTCACATGACTGAGAAAGATAATGTGAATTTACAGAAAATATGCTTTCAGTTTAGCTTATAGATCCCCTTCCAAACCACTGTGGGAAAATCATGAGATATTAGTTTTCTTTCAAACAATATTCATGATATCACAGCAGAAGGTTTTTTCACATGGTAAAATCACCTTAGAACCCACCACAATTCCTAAAACGAGTATGGTACCATCAACAAATGATTTATAATGTAACTAAAGTCCTAAAACCCTCTATTAACTACAATGCTTTTTAATGAGGTGCTATCATGTATATTGGTCCCAAGATGGCTGCCAACACTTCTTGGATGAAGTGCTGACAGCCAATCAGATCAGATGTGTAGTTAGGCTCCGCCCAGATATATATCTTTTTTTGAACCTAAATTACTCAAAATCCACTGGAGCACATATCTTGAGACCTAGCAAAGGCACATCGGGCTAACAGTCCCTACAATTTTGCCAAGTTTCGTGCAAATCCATTCAGCCGTTCGAGCTAAACGTGAGGCCAACCGCCCTAAGGAAATTAACATGGGAAAAACGTGTTTTGGACCCCCCTTTTTTCTCGGCCCCCCCTTGATGAAACCCCCCCAAATTGTCAGAGGCTGCTCAGAAACAAAATGTTCCATTTTCCTGAAAATTGCAGCCAATTCCGTCCACAAACGCCAAAGTTATTAGACATAGAATTTTCAAAAATCCCATAGAGAAAAAATCCTAACTATATATACCTACTGGCGACCGCCAGTAGGTAATATATATATATATATATATATATATATATATATATATATATATATATATATATATATATATTCACTGAAAAAACCATAGGTTATAGACCATATATAGTTAGGAATTCGCATTTACAAAACCTTATTTTACTCACACAAAACCATTGAAATTCCATATATAGTTAGTTGCACTAACTATATATCGCGCACCCGCAATCCACTGCTGATGATGTCACATATTACATCATTCATGACATGGTCAGTGACATCACTGACGACATCACTGATGACATCTCAAATGACATCACTGATGACATCTCAAATGACATCACTGATGACATCACTGATGACAACTCATTTGACATTACTGATCACATCACTGATGATATCATTCATGTGATAATACGATGAACCTCTTCAGACTCTAATATAACCTTAGATACAATCAGTGTAAACAGACACTCACAGACTGTCACTCATCCATGGAGTTACTCACACACCTAGTCAGTCATGCAAAGAATCAATCACACCTCCATTTCCTCAACTATACAGTTATACAAACTTTACTTATTCAAACATATACTAACACATATTTACTCTCTTATACAATCCCTGATACAAGTTCACAATGATCCATACAGCCACTCACACATTCACTGGCTCTTATGCACAGTTATTTATATATGTCAACTCTCACATGTACTGTGTTTTACATATGTACTTACTTTGACATGTAGCACTGAGATATCCATTCACTCACCAATACACTCATGCACACAGTCAACCGCCCATACAGCTGTTTCCACATGTACTTTTGAAACCATACATCTAGTGAATCAACTGCTCACACATCTATGCACAGAGTCATACACCTCCCAGCCACCCACACACACACTCAGTCTCCCATACAAATACTTGGGCAACCAATCAATAACCCATATAGTTACTCATATAGCTACTTATCAACACATGCAACAGTTTACAGAACAACAGACATAATGATGCACAAATTAAGACAGTTTAGTCACTAACCCATGCACTCAGTGAGACACATTTAATCACTCACTCATACAGTCAGTCATGCACCTACTAAATCCTTCATCCAGTCACTTATACATCCACTCATTCTTCAATATGTAAGACATATTTTAACTTTACAGAAACATACAGTCACTGGATGTTGTCATCAGTGATGTCATTTGAGATGTCATCAGTGATGTCACTGACCATGTCATGAATGATGTAATATGTGACATCATCAGCAGTGGATTGCGGGTGCGCGATATATAGTTAGTGCAACTAACTATATATGGAATTTCAATGGTTTTGTGTGAGTAAAATAAGGTTTTGTAAATGCGAATTCCTAACTATATATGGTCTATAACCTATGTTTTTTTCAGTGAATTTTCAAGGTTTTGTAAATGCTAATTCCTAACTATATATGGTCTATAACCTATGGTTTTTTCAGTGAATTTTCAAGGTTTTGTAAATGCTAATTCCTAACTATATATGGTCTATAACCTATGGTTTTTTCAGTGAATATATATATATACATACATATATAAACATATATCATCTGTATATCTATATATATACAAACATAAATGCATGCATACATATACTTATATGCATACAGATGCATGTTATTTACATGAAAGTTGAAAAAACACTAATAAAAGCAAAGCTAAAAAGCCACCTCATTACAAACAGAATGGCTTTAACTTAAACGAGGGCGAGATCTATTGCATTTTCAATGCTTGTTTACTTTGGTTCCATCAAGAAGGCATTCAGATGTGTCACACATTTGCCATAAATTCTGAATGTTAGCACTCTAGTTGCACATTAGATCACTGTAGTAAAGCTACTGCTCACCAGGGACGTCTGCTGCTGGTATTCAAAGTGCATGTTTCAGTCTGCATGTCAGAATTGTTTTAATGAAATAGAAGAGGATTTGAGAAGTCACTCAAAATGATCCCTAATTTTTCTTTCTGAAGCACTAATCATACTTTTTATGGCAAAATGAACCCCCTCATGTTGTTCCTTTTTAAATTGAGTGTTTTCAGACTTACCACTTCATTCCAATCAAGATGGCTTCTGGTGTGCCATACTTTTGTCATAAGTAAGACTGTTAGCGCTCTAGTTGTTCTTTAGAACACTCTGGGACATTCTGTCATTGGGCTATACTTGGGGTACATCTGGGTGATATTTGGGCTACATTTAGGCTCTTTTGTCTCTGGTGGCCATCTTGGGAGACTGTATGTCAGAATTTTTTAATGAAATTGAAGAGGGTTTGAGAAGTCACTCAAAATGTGCCCTAATTTTTCTTTCTGCAGCACTAATCATAACTCATATGGCAAAATATACCCCCTCATTGTGTTCCTTTTTAAATTAAATGTTTTAAGAGTTACCACTTTATTCCAATCAAGATGGCTTCAGGTGTGCCATACCTTTGTAATAAGTAGGACTGTTAGCGCTCTAGTTGTTCTTTAGAACACTCTGGGACATTCTGTCATTGGGCTATACTTGGGCTACATCTGGGTGATATTTGGGCTACATTTGGGCTCTTTTGTCTCTGGTGGCCATTTTGGGAGACTGCATGTCAGAATTTTTTAATGAAATAGAAGAGGATTTGAAAAGTCACTCAAAATGTGCCCTAATTTTTCTTTCTGCAGCACTAATGGAAAGGGGCGACCATTCGGTCCCCCCGAACGTATGGTGGAGTACCACGATCCCCCCGGGAAGCCATCTTGGGCGGGAGGCAAGTCTCGGCTGGTATGCCCGAAGCGGCGTAGCCGGGGCGCGCCTTTTCCCGCCCTGGAGTGGGTTGTCCTAGACACTGACGCGGCCGGCCACGCCCTTGGAGGCAGGCGGGGGCGGGTTTACGCCCGCCCGAAGACGGATAAAAGGAGCAACAAGCCAAGAAAGCATCCTCTTGTTCCTGTGCTCTGAAGCTGCACCTCCCCGCTGCACGTGAGCCCGAGACGGAACGAAGAGCCAATTTTGAGCGTTGTAATCTTTCCTTTTGTTTTGCAGATATCTTCGTTGAGAATGCCAGGCAAGAAGGTCGGAAAGCGGGTCGGTTCCGATCAGATGCTCCGCATGCTCATAAAGGAGGTAGCCGATTTGAAGAAGCAGATGGCGGCTAGGAACGTGGAGGGAGGACCGAAGCGAGTCATCGGACCAGCTTTGCCAGGAGTAGTCCCTGGTGGGAGAGGCAAAAGGTCCAAAAGGGGGGCACTTGGGGGGGAAACCCCGGTTCCCGATACTCCACTTGAGGAGCCAACCCCGGTTCCGAAGGAGGGGCACCCGATCCCCCTGGTGGTCACCCCCGTGACCGGGGAAGATATGCCTCCCGAGTTAGCGGCGCAATTAGCAGCGTGGTTGGGAAAAGATAGTGAGGGCACCACGGCTGACGACGCCCGGGCAGTAATGAGACAACTGCGGGAATCTAGAGAGGCTGTGAAGGCATCTTCTGTTACCCCGCCAGTGCCGGCGGCGAAAAATGCAGCAGGCCCAAGTTCGGCGGCAAATGAAGCATCTGGTCCAGGTAAGCGGCCATTGCCGATCGCGGGGGAGGGGTCTGTACCTTCGAGAAGGGAGAAGGTGGCTCAGCATGTTCCACTGGAAATTAAGGAAAAGATTTGGGCGAATAAGTATGTGAACATCTTTTCTTTGCTTACCGACCATTACGAGATGGAGCATGTTAAGAGCCAAAAGGAGCTCATGCATCCGAGTGTTTGGCGCGCAAAAATGGCCGCCTTTAAGGTTGATGAAAACATAGGTACTTGAGGCAGAGCGTGGGGCATTTTTACCTCCATCATGGGCGAGCGCAGGCCCGAGTTGCTGACCGAGTTGCCTATTTATCAGTCACGTATCATGGAGTATTCCGTATCGTACGGGGGCAATCAGTGGTTCTGTTATGACAATATATTTAGGAAAGCTAAGGAGCACGACCCAGATCTGACGTGGGATTGTTTCGACTCCGTTTCATGGCAAAAAATGGAGAGTTCAGGAATGTTAAAAGTGCCATTGTCAGGGAGTAACGGGGGTGAGTTTACCCGCCAATCCTCTGGGACACCCTTTCGGACGGGTGCAGGTAACGAACACCACTCGAAGTCGAGTGGCAACGCAGGTAAAAGGGGGATTTGTTGGAATTTTAACAGGGGAAAATGTACGAGGCCCCAGGGGTCATGCAAGTTCAGGCATGAATGTGGGGGGTGTGGGCAGCCATCCCATCCTGAGTCCATGTGCAGAGCCAAAACGGGTGATAACGGTGGTAGGGGAAGCACCAAACAGGTCTGAAATAGTCCGAGGGGCGCCTTTACCTACTCCGATTGATACCATGGCAATGATTCCTTGGCTCAACGAATACCCGGATCATGCTTCCGCTGGGGTGTTGCGAAATGGGTTTTCATATGGTTTCCGCATCCCAGTGGGGGATTTTCAGGGTGTAGCAAACTGTAAGAATCAACTGTCGGTCTTGCAGCATACAGCGGTGGTACAGGTAAAGATTGGGAAAGAGGTGACTCGAGGGCGGGTTGCCGGTCCATTCGATTTACCACCGGTTGATAACTTTGTTTGTTCCCCCTTAGGGGTGGTCCCCAAGAAGGACCCGGGTGAGTTTAGGCTAATACATAATTTGTCAGCCCCACGAGGTCTTTCCGTGAATGATGCGATAGACCCGGAAGTGTGTTCGGTGCGGTACGCATCTTTCGATGAGGCCGTCGCCATGTTGAATCGCCTGGGGACCGGGGCGCTGATGGCAAAATCAGACATCGAGTCAGCGTTCCGGTTGCTCCCGGTGCACCCAGACGATCAGCGTCTCCTTGGTTTCATGTTTCAGGGTCGCTATTACATGGATAGATGTATGCCAATGGGGTGCTCGATATCCTGTGCCTATTTTGAAAAGTTCAGTTGTTTTCTGCAATGGGTATTCACAAGGAAGACGGGTTTTCAGCATGTTATGCATTATCTCGATGACTTTCTGTTTTTGGGGGCAGCCGGGGATCCTGAGTGTGGACAGGCTTTACATGAATTTTGTGTCTTAATGAATCAATTTGGTGTGCCATTGGCGCCAGGTAAGACTGTGGGTCCCTCGACTTTGCTCGAGTTTCTGGGGATCGAGCTCGACTCGGAAGAAGGTTGTTTTAGATTACCCAGGGAAAAAGTGTTAAAATTCAGGATATCCCTTGAAACATGTATTTGTGCAACGAAAGTAAACCTGCATCAATTGCAACAGGTGGTGGGTCAGTTGAATTTTGCCCTGAGAGTGATGCCAATGGCACGCCCCTTTTCCCGCTCGATTGCACAAGCCATGGTCGGCCTGAAAGAAGGACATCACCGCACGAGGCTCTCGGCAGAGGTTCGCCAGGACATGCGCATTTGGTTGGCATTCTTGGCGGATTTCAATGGTCGAATTGTCTGGAACAAACCGGCGGTGTCCTCCGAGGAGCTGGGGCTTTGGACAGATTCGGCGGGGAGTATAGGTTTTGGTGCCATATTTGGTACACAATGGTCGGCTCAGAAATGGCCGTTATGGTGACACGAGTGCGGCCTGACGAGTAACATTGCTTTCCTTGAACTCTTCCCTATTTTGGTGGCCTTGAGGACATGGCCGGAGGGGTTTCGGGATCAGTCTGTGGTGTTCTGGTCTGATAACATGACTGTGGTTGAGTGTATCAATAGTCAGGCAGCACGTTGCAAATGGATTCTGAGACTGCTCAAAGAAATTGTGTTATTGTGTATGCATTTGAATGTGCTCTTTAGGGCAAGACATGTCCCGGGGGTACTGAACAAAGCGGCTGATGCGCTTTCTCGTTTCCGTATGCAGGCCTTCTGGGGTTTTCTGCCCACAGCGGACCTGGTGGCAGCACCCTTTCCCGGAGCTCTCTCGTCTCTCGGTGCCCCGAACTACAAAACCTCGTGGGAGAGAGTTTAGCACCCAGGACAAGGAAGGCGTATGAAGGGGCGTTCTGTTCCTATTTGTCCTTTTTGGGTTCTGCTGGGGGGAAGCTTTGGGGACAGGAAGAGCTTGTCGTAAGATTTCTGCTGTCTTTACATCAGGCAGGCAAATCAGTAGCTACGGCTCAGAGGCATCGGGCCGCCATTTCCTTTATGGCAAGGGCTCATGGGATCCAGGACCCGACAGCGTCTTTTGTGGTGCAGAAAGCGCTACGTGGGTGGCAACGCCTTGAGGGTCGCAGAGTAGATGAGAGGCACCCGATAGGTCTGGATAGGTTGACCCTGTTATTGTCCGTACTCCCGGCAACGTGTTCATCCCAGTACGAAGCAGGGTTATTCCGAGCTGCATTTGCGCTAGCATTCCATGGGGCTATGCGGGTAAGCGAATTAGTGGCGAAGAACAAGCAGGATACGATGGGGGGACTGTGTCGGGAGCACATTCAGGTCAGGGAGGAGACGATGACGGTCTCGTTTGTTAGGTCCAAAACCGATCAGGGTGCAATTGGGGACTGCATAATCATTCAGAGGATCCCCGGGTCTTCCATGTGCCCTGTGGTTTGCGTAGAGGAATATTTAGCGCAGAGGGTGGCATCATGGGGGGGGACCTTGTTGAGACACGCTGACGCCACCCCACTGACGAGGTTTCAGTTCCAGCGGGTGCTTGCGATGTCGATTTCGGCCGCGGGCTTGAACCCCGGCGAGTTCGGTACCCATTCCTTTCGTATAGGGGCTGCTACTGAGGCTACAGCCAGGGGTCTGAATGTAGAAGAAGTAAAACGTTTGGGGCGTTGGTCCTCGAGCTGTTATAAAAGGTATGTGCGGTTGCACATGTTGTGAAGCTGTAATAATGTACTCACGCTTCTTGTTTTTGTTTGGTTTTCAGTTGCGCAAGCTTAGGAGGCGGGGCAGACTGTGCAGTTGACCCGACACCTGGGGAACAGCGGTCAGACATCACCGGCTGCGGGAAAGGAGGTGTGGGTCGTGGGCCACTCATACGTGAGGCGTGCCGCGGACGTATTCAAAGCAGGTGACATGATTCACGTGGCTGGGGAATACGGGTACAGGGTGTCCTTCTACGGAAGGGGCGGGCTCTGTATTGACCAGTTTCAATCCTTTTTCGAGGGTTTGTTAGGGCGGACAAGGTCACCGCCGTCTATAATCATAGTCCATCTTGGGGGCAACGATTTGGTGGCCACTGGTAGATGACTTCTTCTTGAGGCAATGCTTTCCACAGTAAGTTGGTTGGCGAGAAGAGTTCCAGGGTGCACAATTGCATGGTCCCATATGATCCCACGGAAAGTGTGGCGGGGGGCTATCTCGGTTTCTGCTCTGAATCATTCAGTAAAGAAAATAAATAACAAGTTGAGTAGATTGTTTTGTTCAAATACACTGCATTCTGTTTCACATGGTTGTATCAAAGGGGACAGTATGTATTTGGGGGATGGGGTTCATTTGTCCCGGGTGGGGAATGAGTTACTCATAGGAGACCTCATAGCTTGGCTAAAGAGTTTAAAACATGACCTTTAGGCAGGAGTGGTTGTGGGGGGTCCGGATAGCCGGTCAACTATCCGGCCTGTGGCGGTAAGGTCATGATCGGTGAGCAGTAATTGGAAGATCCCTATGGGGGGGCGTCACCCATTACGGATTGGAGCGCTCGGGGGAGGTGGCCATTGGCCCCTCAACGGGGAGGCGGTCCCTTCTAAGGATAGGCCGCCGGAAGGAAAGGAAAGGTGGTCAAGGCCCCTTCCTGGATAGGAGGGGCTACGGGCCCTCCTGGGGAATTTCCCGGGGCCAGGACATCTGCGACGGCAGATGGGGTAAGTTGTGTGGGGTTCGGGAGAGGGTTTACGCTACCTTTTAGACACCTCACACGAGTCCTCGGACGACCGTTAAATGGCGTCGAGTTCATTGGGGCCCCCGTCAAGTCCAAGGGAAATTGGTAGATGCACTTGAGGTACGCCTCTGTGCGGTCGCTCCCCTCACAAGTGAGGAGTGGATTTATGGTTTAGGGATCTGACACCGGTTACGACCTTGCCGTTGGCCCTTAACGTTAGCATGTACAATTTCAAGTCAAATGTTTTGTAGGATGTTATTTCGGCTAGGAGAACCTTTGTATTAGAGATCTGTTAAGGTTAGCCAAACATCGTAATGTGGAAATGAAATTGTACATGATATGAAACTGTTAATTTAATGTTTTGATTTTGTTTCATATTTTAATAAATACGGCCGGGAGGGTCACTCCCTCCCGCCTTCCAAAAGTTCAGAACCGTTTCCGGTTTCCCATCCTTGGGGATTGTGTTGAGAGGGGGTGGCGGGTATCTCAGCCATATGGAAAGGGGCGACCATTCAGTCCCCCCGAACGTATGGTGGAGTACCACGATCCCCCCGGGAAGCCATCTTGGGCGGGAGGCAAGTCTCGGCTGGTATGCCCGAAGCGGCGTAGCCGGGGCGCGCCTTTTCCCACCCTGGAGTGGGTTGTCCTAGACACTGACGCGGCCGGCCACGCCCTCGGAGGCAGGCAGGGGCGGGTTTACGCCCGCCCGAAGACGGATAAAAGGAGCAACAAGCCTAGAAAGCATCCTCTTGTTCCTGTGCTCTGAAGCTGCACCTCCCCGCTGCACGTGAGCCCGAGACGGAACGAAGAGCCAATTTTGACCCACCCACCAGCCCCTTGAGGACAGCTAGTTGTTTTGAATAAAGTTTTGATGTGGTAACTCTATTTCTTGCAGGTTGTGATGATTGTCGTGATATTTTGAGTATGCAATAAAGAATGGTTATTTTCAGTATGTTTTTTCAAATAAAGTAATTCTGCACTAGTGTTGATCAGTAATCATGCTCGTAATAGTTATGGTTGTTTTGTAAATTAGTAAGTTAGGTAAATTGTCGTATTTATTTTGGTCGGGCGGTAAGGTCATGATCGGTGAGCAGTAATTGGAAGATCCCTATGGGGGGGCGTCACCCATTATGGATGGGAGCGCTCGGGGGAGGTGGCCATTGGCCCCTCAACGGGGAGGCGGTCCCTTCTAAGGATAGGCCGCCGGAAGGAAAGGAAAGGTGGTCAAGGCCCCTTCCTGGATAGGAGGGGCTACGGGCCCTCCTGGGGAATTTCCCGGGGCCAGGACATCTGCGACAGCAGATGGGGTAAGTTGTGTGGGGTTCGGGAGGGGGTTTACGCTACCTTTTAGACACCTCACACGAGTCCTCGGACGACCGTTAAATGGCGTCGAGTTCATTGGGGCCCCCGTCAAGTCCAAGGGAAATTGGTAGATGCACTTGAGGTACGCCTCTGTGCGGTCGCTCCCCTCACAAGTGAGGAGTGGATTTATGGTTTAGGGATCTGACACCGGTTACGACCTTGCCGTTGGCCCTTAACGTTAGCATGTACAATTTCAAGTCAAATGTTTTGTAGGATGTTAGTTCGGCTAGGAGAACCTTTGTATTAGAGATCTGTTAAGGTTAGCCAAACATCGTAATGTGGAAATGAAATTGTACATGATATGAAACTGTTAATTTAATGTTTTGATTTTGTTTCATATTTTAATAAATACGGCCGGGAGGGTCACTCCCTCCCGCCTTCCAAAAGTTCAGAACCGTTTCCGGTTTCCCATCCTTGGGGATTGTGTTGAGAGGGGGTGGCGGGTATCTCAGCCATATAATACCTTCTATTGCATAATATACCCCCTCATTTTGTTCCTTTTTAAATTAAATGTTTTAAGAGTTACCACTTTATTCCCATCACGATGGCTCCAGGTGTGCTATACCTTTGTAATAAGTAGGACTGTTAGCGCTCTAGTTGTTCTTTAGAACACCCTGGGACATTCTGTCATTGGGCTCTACTTGGGCTACATCTGGGTGATATTTGGGCTACATTTGGGCTCTTTTGTCTCTGGTGGCCATTTTGGGAGACTGCATGTCAGAATGTTTTAATGAAAGAGAAAAGGATTTGAGAAGTCACTCAAAATGTTCCCTAATTTTTCATTCTGCAGCACTAATCATACTTTCTATGGCAAAATATACCCCCTCATGTTGTTTCTTTTTAAATTAAATGTTTTAAGAGTTACCACTTTATTCCAATCAAGATGGCTTCAGGTGTGCCATACCTTTGTAATAAGTAGGACTGTTAGCGCTCTAGTTGTTCTTTAGAACACTCTAGGAGGCTGCAGTAGAACACAAAGGAATCAACTGACAGTCTCTGTCCTTGTTGGATGTACATGTTTTACTGAGAATGTCAGACTTCATTTTCACATGACTGAGAAAGATAATGTGAATTTACAGAAAATATGCTTTCAGTTTAGCTTATAGATCCCCTTCCAAACCACTGTGGGAAAAGGTATGTTACTCCTACAACGCAACTTTTACGTCGCATTCCGTTACAACGCAGATTTTACAACGCGGGATCCATTACCTCGGATGTCATTACAATGCATGGCATTACATCGCAGATGCTATTACAACGCATACTATTACATCGTAAGTATTGGTAAGTATTTAATTTTTTTTTATTTTATTTAATATTATTTATTGATTTAATTATTATTAATTATTAAATAAAATATATATATTTTTTTAAATATTATAAATTAAATATATTAATTTAAGTGATTTTTTAAATAAGTATGAGTATAGGAGTATATGTTTTGGGGTACTGAGGTATATGTTTTGGGGTGTTTGGGTATTTATAGGTTTTAGGGCAGGGTTTGGGTTTTGGGGTACAGGGGTGTTTTTAGGTTTTAGGGCAGGGTTTGGGTTTTGGGGTACAGGGGTGTTTTTAGGTTTTAGGGCAGGGTTTGGGTTTTGGGGTTCAGGGGTGTTTTTAGGTTTTAGGGCAGGGTTTGGGTTTTGGGGTACAGGGGTGTTTTTAGGTTTTAGGGCAGGGTTTGGGTTTTGGGGTACAGGGGTGTTTTTAGGTTTTAGGGTACGGTTTGGGTTTTGGGGTACAGGGGTGTTTTTAGGTTTTAGGGTAGGGGTGTTTTTAGGTTTTAGGGCAGGGTTTGGGTTTTGGGGTACAGCGGTGTTTTTAGGTTTTAGGGTACGGTTTGGGTTTTGGGGTACAGGGGTGTTTTTAGGTTTTAGGGTAGGGTTTGGGTTTTGGGGTACAGGGGTGTTTTTAGGTTTTAGGGTAGGGTTTGGGTTTTGGGGTACAGGGGTGTTTTTAGGTTTTAGGGTAGGGTTTGGGTTTTGGGGTACAGGGGTGTTTTTAGGTTTTAGTGTAGGGTTTGGGTTTTGGGGTACAGGGGTGTTTTTAGGTTTCAGGGTAGGGTTTGGGTTTTGGGGTACAGGGGTGTTTTTAGGTTTTAGGGCAGGGTTTGGGTTTTGGGGTACAGGGGTGTTTTTAGGTTTTAGGGCAGGGTTTGGGTTTTGGGGTACAGGGGTGTTTTTAGGCTTTAGGGCTGGGTTTGGGTTTTGGGGTACAGGGGTGTTTTTAGGTTTTAGGGCAGGGTTTGGGTTTTGGGGTACAGGGGTGTTTTTAGGTTTTAGGGCTGGGTTTGGGTTTTGGGGTACAGGGGTGTTTTTAGGTTTTAGGGCAGAGTTTGGGTTTAGGGATAATTAAATTATATTTACCATTTTAAAATTAATTAAAATATATTTAATAAATTAAATTAATTATTTTACATTAATTACATTTTTTAATTATATTAATTAAATAAATAAATTAATATTATTAATTTAATTTCATTTCATTATAATAAATATGTACATTAAACTAATTACTTTTTTTTATTAAATTAAATTAATTACAATTTTTAATAAAGTTACATTTATTAAATAGATATTATTTTATTAAATTCAATTAATGACAATTTTTAAATGTCTTTTAATTAAATTATTTATAAAAAATTAATTACAATAAACTAAATAACATTTTAAAAAAAAGCTATACTTACCTATACTTACGATGTAATGCCATGCGTTGTAATAGCATCTGCGATGTAATGCCATGCATTGTAATGACATCCGTTGTAATGGATCCCGCGTTGTAAAATCTGCGTTGTAACGGAATGCGTTGTAACACAACGCGTTGTACTGACACCAATCCGTGGGAAAATCATGAGATATTAGTTTTCTTTCAAACAATATTCATGATATCACAGCAGAAGGTTTTTTCACATGGTAAAATCACCTTAGAACCCACCACAATTCCTAAAACGAGTATGGTACCATCAACAAATGATTTATAATGTAACTAAAGTCCTAAAACCCTCTATTAACTACAATGCTTTTTAATGAGGTGCTATCATGTATATTGGTCCCAAGATGGCTGCCAACACTTCTTGGATGAAGTGCTGACAGCCAATCAGATCAGATGTGTGGTTAGGCTCCGCCCAGATATATATCTTTTTTTGAACCTAAATTACTCAAAATCCACTGGAGCACATATATTGAGACCTAGCAAAGCCACATCGGGCTAACAGTCCCTACAATTTTGCCAAGTTTCGTGCAAATCCATTCAGCCGTTCGAGCTAAAAGTGAGGCCAACCGCCCTATGGAAATTAACATGGGAAAAACGCGTTTTGGGACCCCCCTTTTTTCTCAACCCCCCCTTGATGAAACCCCCCAAATTGTCAGGGGCTGCTCAGAAACAAAATGTTCCATTTTCCTGAAAATGTCAGCCAATTCCGTCCACAAACGCCAAAGTTATTAGACATAGAATTTTCAAAAATCCCATAGAGAAAAAATCCTAACTATATATACCTACTGGCGACCGCCAGTAGGTAATGTATGTGTATATATATATATATATATATATATATATATATATATATATATATATATATATATATATATATATATGTATATTACCTACTGGCAGTTGCCAGTAGGTAGTTATAATTAGGACGATTTTCAATACAAAATCTCAACATTCTATTGTGAATAACTTTGACGCTGGTTGAGGAATCTGCCTGACAATTTCCTCACATTTGCCTCGCGGCACCCCGGTCCTTCCCAGAAAGTTTGGGGGGGATTTGTCAAGCGGGGGTCGAGATAAAAGGGGGGTCCGAAAACGTGTTTTCCCCATGTTAATTTCCATAAGGCGGTCGACCTCACTTTTAGCCCGAACGGCTGAATGGATTTCCACTAAACTTGGCAAAATTGTAGGGACTGGTAGCCCGATGTGCCTTTGCTATGTCTCAAGATATGTGCTCCAGTGAATTTTGGCGCCGGTTGAGGAATCTGCCTGGAAATTTCCTCAAATTTGCCTCGCGGCGCCCCCGTCCTTCCCAGAAAGTTTGGGGGGGATTTTTCAAGCGGGGGCCGAGATAAAAGGGGAGTCCCAAAACGTGTTTTCCCCATGTTAATTTCCATAGGGCGGTCGACCTCACTTTTAGCCCGAACGGCTGAATGGATTTCCACCAAACTTGGCAAAATTGTAGGGACTGGTAGCCCGATGTGCCTTTGCTATGTCTCAAGATATGTGCTCCAGTGAATTTTGAGTAATTTAGGTTAAAAAAAATATATATATCTATAAACGCGCCCCGGTACGTGCACCGGGGCGCGCTCCAGCGCACTACGCGAGTTCGCGCGTGGAAAGCTGATTGGCTCTCGGTGTCTGTAAACATTCCAAACAGTCCGGAGCGGCCACCATCTTGTGTCTCTGTAGGATCGAGACACTAGAGGTGCCAAAAACAAAGGGGAAAAGACCATAAGGGGGCAGAGTAGACCCCCCTGACCCCCTAGGTTTGATGTGGGGGCCATAAAAGGGCCCCACGGGACAAAAAAAAATCTTTTGTTTTTTTTCAATTTGCGCGGGGGAGCGCCCGGTATGCGCACCTGGGAGCGTACCGGGGAGCGTACCCTGGAGAAAAAAGAAAGACAGTTTTTTAAAAATGTAGCATTTTTATGTAAATTGGAGGTAGTTCTAAAAAGAACTGTTTTTTTATTCTTTTTGTTGTTTTATTTTTTTTTATTGTTTTTTTGAACATTTTTTATTTTTTTTGGCTTTTCTGAAAAATTTATATTTTTTTTGTAGTTTTTCTGGGGTCAAGCAAAACACAGGGAACTGCAAACAGCTCAACTGGAGCAAAATAAAATAGAAAAAAATTAAAGTTGCTTGCTGCAGTGATAGTTGTCTGCAGCTCGATTGAGTAAAGTGATGCTTTGCTCACCATATGAAATTGTTTTGTTGCAATATATGCAAAGAAATTTATATTTTGCAAACCTGGTTTGTACATTAGGGACCATCTCCCTAGCCCAGGCACCCGATGGAGTGGGTTGATTGGAGGTGCTTGAAGAAGAAGGATGGGGAGGGTTCTTGGTCAGTTCCCTGACCTCTGCTGCCGAATAATTGTTCGGGTGCTTCCTCTGCGTATGTCTAATCATAGTGTGGTTCCCAAAAGAGTATTTTTGTTTGGGTTCCCTCTTGACAGTTGTTGGTGACAGATGAGGCAAGGCACCTTAGCTGCATTCACTTTTTTTGCACCCCTTGGCATCTTGTAAAACTCCCAAATAAAATGTTCCTTGGGTCTGTATGGGGAATTGTCCTCAGGCAGATATTGCATCTCCTCCTGCTCCTCTTCGTCCTCCTCTTCTTCTTGACCACCAATGTGGTCTTGTGGTGGTCCTTGTGGTGGTGGTGGAGGTGGTGGTGGTGCAGATGCACCTGCAGCTGCTACTAGTGAAGCCATTTCTCACAGAATGAATGCAGGTCTTCTTCACTCAAACAACAAAGTGAAAATGAGGAAAAAAGGTGGGGTCTTTCATCATTTGGAAAACAAAACTGTTGCGAACCAATCAAAAGTGTTATTTTCAGGTCTCATGACCTGGGCTTTCTCATCATTTGGAAACTAAAAGTGTTCTGAACCAATCAATAGTGTTATTTTCAGGTCACATGACCCGACGCGCTTACGCTACGCGCCCCGGGGCACGCCTGGCAGCGCTTACGTTGCGCGATTGTATGCGCTCGGGTGCTTCCGGGTGCGCTTACGCAGTGCGTCATATGACTCATCATGCGGCTACGCGATACGTCACGATGTTGTTTTCGTTCGCGGGAATAGCGCTAACGGGACGCTCATTGGTACGCACCCCGGGGCACGCCGAAGCACTGCGCTTACCGGTGAGCGCATCGGTACGCGCCCCGAGAGCGCTCCGGGGCAAAAAAAAAAATTAATAAAAAAAAAAACTATAACATAATTATACAATATAAAATTCATTATAAAAAATATTACATTTCATACCTATAGAGATTTGCTATTAAAAAACCTTTGAAATTCACTGAAAAAACCGTAGGTTTCACACCAGTTATAGTTAGGAATTAGCATTTAAAAAACCTATTAAATTCACTGAAAAAACCATAGGTTTCACACCAGTTATAGTTAGCTGAAAGTTTTACTCGCATAAAACCATTGAAATTCCCACGTTATAGTTAGTTGGACTCACTATAACTTGCGCGTGCAATGCACTGCTGATGACGTCACATATTACATCACTCATGACATGGTCCCACTTGGGCGGGGCACTTGGTGTGTAGTCCACGTTGCTGACGAGTCTTTGGGGTGCAGCCAGTGAACAAGGGCGTCATGCCCGAAACATGTTTGGCGATTCTATTGTGAGCTGTAGTGCAACGTGTCTGCTGCCCGCATTAAACGAAGGCACTGTTCATCACCTGTGTGGCGTCTCCTTGCATGGTGAAACTTTGTTTGGAATATATATATATATATATATATATATATATATATATATATATATATATATATATATATATATATAACAGCAATACCCTTGCAGGCTTAGAGTGACACATAAATTATGCAAAAAAGAAGCAGAGAGGGTAGTTCTCAAGTTTAGATGGAAAGCAGCTCCTGTATAGAACACCTTCAACACCAGCGGCACTCTAAATTTGCTCATCTCAAATGTCTGCTTTTTTATCAAAGTCTTTAAGCGTAGGATGAGCACATTGCCATCCACGCCGAGATAGAAAGGGACAAAGTCTTTTGCCATTTCTACATCAAACTTTTTAAGCCCCGGTGTACGCAATTTAACAATCTCTCAAGCATGGGGAATCATGTGTAATGTCAAAACTATATCTATTAAATTAGAACATCATGCAAAATGGGAAACTAGCACATTTCGGCAAACGCCTTTAACCTGACCAACCTGTGAACCAATAAAAACTCTTGGACTGCTGATCTTATATTGCATTTGTGATTTCCCTCTGCCATTAAGTTGTCTCGATTCATCAATTTGACATGAGTGCCATACTATTTTGCTTTGCAGACAGTATCATAATTTCCTTCGAATAACATATCCTTTAGCCATATTGCACAATAACCCATATCTTGAATCACATCACAAATAATCCTCACTCCGGGAACTATTAATAGTGACTATTTTGACAATTTCACAAATTATTTTTTCTTTTTCTCATTTTTGTTTTCCATAAGGAGAGATTATTTTATACATGTATCTGACTTTTGAATTCATTAATCCATTTTAAGTGATAGCTCTCACCTCCCAAAGTGCACTGTGTCAAAGTGCTATACTGCGTAAACAGTACAATTATCATTTTATAAAAAAATAAAATTATTAATCTAAAATGTATTCAGATACAAAAATAATTTCAAGGCAGAAGCAGCTACACATATATACATCTCAAGAGTATAGCCCTGATCTCAACATTAAAATGTAAATACAAACATCACCATTAAAGTGTATCTACTGCATAATATTGAAATACTTTCCAATGATAATACAATAGCATATAGATTGAAAAACACCATTGTTCATTCAAAGTAGATTTCATCTAGCTGGAAGATTATGAGTGTCTTTCTGTATAGCTCCCTTCTCTTTCTTGATATGCCATCCATGTGCACATCCGTAATGATGGAGCATGGTACGCAGTCATTGGTGGTAAGTCACAGTTACAGGGGCAGATACCAGTCAAAGCTTATTCAGAGCAACAGCTTTTCATATATTATTCCCTCTTTTTCCATAGTCTCACCAAGATGATGGTACCATCTTTAACTGATATTGAGCGGTGTAAGTGCAAATATTAAAGATGTACATGAAGTTTAGTATGCAGGTTATGACCACATGCTCTATCAGTACCTATTAATCTTATCCTAGATTCACATTTCCATAACTCCAACTCACAATCCCTACTGAGTGGAAGTAGTTTAATATGTTTGATCCCATAATATTTGAGACCAGTGAGAATGCAGTTGTGAACCTCCGAAAATCTTCAGCCATTAGGAACTCATAATTCTTTTATTTCTCTCACATGTTGTAGGATCCAGATTTTTACTTTGTTGATTGTACTGCCAATACATTTCACCTGACAGTTACACTCTGTGGAAAACTGAGGTGCTGGTTGACTGGAGTCTGAGCCCTGGTCAAGCAACAGCCACATTACCTACAGGGTGAACAACAAAAAGTCACTAAATTAACTTTGACTTAACCCTGGGTACTTTGGCATAAAAGGCAGGCAGGCTTAATTTAGAGCCACTGTGTAAATTATTTATGAAGCACACAAATAGTAACAAGTTGAAAACACAATACAAGAAAAGTCCCAACCTAATTTACAAAAGTAGAGTACATTTTAATGAATTATTTAACATCAAAATGACAAAAGTCCAATCAGTAAAACCAAAGATATGATTTTCTAAAGAATAAACCGTAAAATAGCACAAACGGTATTGCTGACCACGGTGGAGCGTGGGTCGGATACAAGAAGTTGATTGGGCCCAGTCAGTTTTTGAGAAAAAGGCCTGAGAAGGTAGAGATTCAGTAAGGCAAGGCTGCAGAAATGTCCATGGAGGAAGCGTCTTCGTCAGATATCTGTGAACCGAAGCCGCGGTGTATATTGTTTGGACTCAGCCGCCGAGATGGAAGTCAAAAACCTCCAGTGGGATGAAGCAGGAGACTGTAGCAGAAAACAGTTTCACAAAACAGTTTCACAAGGTCAGATACCCCTTTGGTGAGGGACCACTGAAATGGATTTGCTGCTACAAAGAAGAACATCGAGGGAGTCAACATGAAGTCAATTCCTACCGGCTAAGCACCTCAGGCAGATAGATGAGCAAGTTGGTGCCATTCTCCTCCTGGTGCTCAGAGTACTTTTTGGCCAAATTTTGTCTAAGTACTCAGTTTTGGAAAATGGAAAAAATAATCTGAAATCCCTAATCAGATTTGCATTTTTAGCCAAAGAACACATTATAAGAAGCAAGTAAAAAAGATTAATTTGGTTCAGAAATCTGAAAATGAGGACAAAACTCAATGGATAAATCTGACACTGTTTCCATTTGCATTTATATCTTTTAGAATAATATGTCACCTGGAATTACTGTGAAGGAAAACTCATCCATAACTTTAAACCTTCATGTGGAATGTGAAAATGTATCCAATTCCATCAGAACTACAGGAACTGGATTGATATGAAAGCATTCCAATTCAAACTGTCCATCCTTTTCAAACCATTATTAGAATACAACCAAAATCTGAAAAATGTCAGCCAAATGAATTAGTACACACACTAAAAGGAAAAGCTGTTCTCCCACCAGTAGATTTCAACAAAAACATAACCACTCTTGGAAGTGAAGGCAAAATAGCAGAACCTTAAGTTGTTTTGTTAATAGAGTGCCTACAAAATACAAAAATTGGCAACAATTCATAAGGATTGTCAGAGTTCAGAAACAAATAGATTTGCTTCAGAAAAACAACAGCTACTATAAAAATGTGAACATTGCTAACTTTGTTTTCTCTACATACTCTTCCTTTGAAAAAGAACTTCCAAACAGACAATTTCAACAGATTACTGAGGTTAGAAGCTGAACAAATATATAAATATTACAGTAAACACCCACTACACTCCAGGGACATGATGGGTGATGCTACAGAACTCTGGCAGATGACGGAAGCTAGAGGTGAACCAATTAGTCGGTGTGAAAAAACCTAGAAGCGAGATGTTATCTACATTTATTCCTCACTGGTAAAGTGGCCGATATGGTGATGATCCAGTCCAAATTTCTACATCGGAGTGCCGAGCGGAATATTAAATTCAGAGGATTCACACTCTCACCAAGTCAGTCCTCACATTTTCACACTACTATATGAAATTTGACTTTCTGTCACTTCTTACGCTGTTGCACATGTGATGCGAACTGGAGCTGGCTTTACTAATATAAATGCAAAGGATTTTCTTGAAAAGGTGTACAACAACAACGAGAATGGGAAACATAACTTGATCAATATTATGGCATGCAGGAGAGGGACAAATTAATATGACATTGAGAATTTAAATGCATGCTCAGAAATGTAGGACTACTTGGTTTATTACTTTAAGTTGTGATGAGTAAGCATAGGACGATTTGTATAAACTTCTACGTACAGCTAATGCTAATATTGCAGCCATTAACTGTGAAACAGCCACTGAATTATGTTCTTTGGATTCTGCCAATGTTTTCACTTTGTGCCTGCTTGCCTCCAATTTTGCTGGATTTCTGCTTCTGTTGGCCTTATGATTCTGTGCACTTTACAGATGCTAACCAGTGCTAAAGTGCTTGTGCTCACTCCCTGTTGGACTTGACCCTTTTGGCAGGTTCACCCCGAAACTTTTTGCTTTTGCCTAGCCTGTTTCTGTAACCTGGTGTTGGTGATTTTAGGCCTCTGCGCACTTTTTCACTGTGGTCCAGTGTAAAGTGTGTGAGCTCTCTGTGTATGTGGGGGGAATGGCCTACCCTCTCATAGGAATGCATGGGGAATATGTGTGACCATGGTAGTTCCTGATGTGTGGGGAGTGCAGGGTCGAGTTTGGTATGTGCGAACTCGTGTGATGATGTGCGCGGATTTATTGTGTCTAGTGTGGAAGTGCCACTTCTAGAAGTTGACATGTCTGTGCAGTGAATGTGAATTGTATGTCGCTTGTGATTGGCTGGAGCTGGCTGGTGTGCCTGGCTCCAGGAGTCAGGATGGGTCTGCCCGGTGGTGAATCAACAAAGAGGCAAAACACGGTACAATCAACCATGGGAAATGTCAACGAGACGGCAAAACTACAAAAATTGAAAGAGTCATCTATTTACAATTTATCACAGAGACCTCTCACGGAGATTGAGAAAAGTGTTTTGGAAAAAGGATTAACCTTCGTACCAACAAAAACCATGGATTTTGTAAGACTCAAAACAGAATTCATAGAATTTTGTAGGAAAATCCGACTAGCCACTTTCTTCTCGGGACAAGAAACAACTTCGAACTCAGAAACAACCGGACTGAGAAAAAAATCAAAATTTTGTCCACCAGCCTATAAGGTCCCAAAAGAGGTATTAACATTTGAAAAGACGGTTCTCTCAGCTATTACATTCGTCGAAAAAAGGAAACATAACTACATCAAACCGAATCTCTCACGAGCACAAAAAGAGGCATTATCCACCCTTAAAAATGATAATAACATCATAATAAAACAAGCGGATAAGGGAGGATCAATTGTAGTCTGGGGCACGGATGAATATATTGCAGAAGCCACACGTCAGTTATCAGACCAGGAATGTTACCGCAAAATTGATTACGACCCTACTAAGGAACTACAGAAGGAATTGTTCTCTATCTTGAATAAAGGCTTTGCAGAAGGTTTCCTCGGTAAGAACGAGTTCGAGTACTTGCAAAATAGACACCCCCGAACACCTTTATTTTATGTACTCCCCAAAGTACACAAAGATGAGAAGAAACCTCCAGGGAGACCAATTATTTCAGGTTGCGAGTCACTGTTCGAACCCATTTCAAAGTTTATCGATTTTTTCCTGAAACCGTTCATGCCACAAGTAAAGTCCTATTTACAAGACACCACAGACTTTATTACCAAACTAAACACCTTGCCATTTACCGAGAATCAAGACCTTCTCGTGACAATGGACATAGTGTCATTGTATACACAAATTCCACAAGATCAGGCCTTGGAAGTTCTAGAAATATACCTTGACCGAAGGGACAGACCAATGAAAATCCCTACATATTTCATTTTGGAACTCGCGAAAATGGCCCTTTCCAGAAATTACTTTAAATTCAAAGAAGATTTCTTCTTCCAAATCAAGGGAGTAGCAATGGGGTGTCCCTTTGCCCCGGAGCTCGCTGTTCTTTTCATGAGCCAGTACGAAGAGTCCTTTGTATACAACAACAATCCATACACAGACCGGATAAGAGGATGGATAAGATTCATCGAGGATATTTTCTTAATATGGACAGGATCCAAAGATGAATTAATGACTTTCCATGGATGGCTGAATAACCGTACCAGAGATATCCAATTCAGTATTCAAGTCTCTGAAACAAGACTAACTTTCCTAGACGTAGAAGTCTATTGCACAAACGGAAAACTAGTGACAACCCTATACCGGAAAACATCGGATAGAAACAAAGCGCTGGATTTCTCGAGCAATCATCCCCGGAGTCTAAAACAAAACCTACCGGTGGGTCAATTCCTACGAATTAGGAGAAATTGCACATTTAAAGAGGAATACACTGAACACGCCGATGCTTTAAGAGAGAGACTGTTACAGAAGGGCTACCCGTCCAAACTTCTAAAACAAGCTCAAAAAAGAGCGTGGTGGACACCACAGGAAGAACTACTAAAAAGAAAATCTCGTAAAAAACTGTCCAAAATCGTCTGTGTATCGACCTATTGTCAGTCATCAAACTGGTTAAAGAAAACCATCAACCGAAACTGGCACCTAATAGAAGAACTGGATCCTCAATTTAACAACAAACCACTGTTCGCGTTAAAAAAAGACAAAAGCATTGCCAATCAGATCGTACGAGCAATGGTACCAAAAACACCAAACCAAACATTGCGAGAATATGTTGGCTTACCACTTATAAAAGGTTATCGCAAATGTGGTACATGTGTCAATTGCGCTGCAACAATGGAAGGAACATTATTTGAACACGAAGGGATATTCTGGAAACATGACAGTTTCACCAACTGCAAAACTCGTAATGTTGTGTATGGTATAGTGTGCCCCTGTGACCAGCTATATATCGGGAAAATTAATCAAGAGGTGAGACAAAGAATCTCACAACATAAGTCAAGAATCAAGACCAGAGTCCTTACGGCGCCATTAGTACAACATTGGCTAGAGAAAGGACATACGGAAAATGATTTAAAATGGACAGTCATTTCAAAAATTGAACCTGATAAAAGAGGGGGTGACCTAGAAGCAAAACTCAGACAACGAGAGGCAATGTTGATACTGAAATTCAACACCACTACAAGAGGATTGAATGAAATGTCGGAATTATATCACCTATAAACTACAACATCCAGAAACCCTAGGGGCAATATCCGTTATAAGCGCTTCACAGATGACGCACCAACATGGCGCCGGAAATAATTGCCCAATTGAATTCTGCGGTTACAAACTAAGGACGGTAAGGACCCATAGTGAAGCTTAACAAATAGAGCTGGCAGAAGGTTTCCATTCTTTACAAAAATACTGAAAGTTCCCAATTTTTCAACAGATTGACTTGGAACAGAGTTTCTCCCTTGATTTGATTACCACTGACCTGACCACACCGATAACTCTTCGAGGGTATTCGAAACACAATCAAGTAAGTCTGCCAGCGAAATCATTTTCACCGCTTCGTTCGAGCATATAAGGGTCCAGAACAAACACTTATGGTCCCTTTCCGTTCTTTCCATTGTTTCCCTACAGCTTTCAAAAGATTAGAACCTGAAGAAACAGGACAGGTACTATTGAGTTGTCGTGCTGAGTGTTAAGTCGAGAGTCTCTGTGTTGCGTATATCCGAGTGAATGTGTTTTGATGTTAATTTTATGTTTTTCAGATCTTTTTCTGTTTTTCGGTCCTGAGGAGAATCCCAAGGAGTAGTGGGATTCGAAACGCGTCGACCCCTCTAGATTGAATAATAACTTCCACAAAATCTCTTCTCACGGGGACTCGGTGTCACCGGAGTGATTGTTATTTCAGTCATTTGTTTGCATATATTGCATTTAAATAGAGCAAATCTATCTTTAAATTGTATAGTAACTGTTTGTTTTGTGTTTTCAGAAGAAAAGTCTAGCTTTTGTTTGCATTCTTTAGTGTATATAGTAGATAGGTTTTTCCGCTCACTTGTAAATATTCACTCTTTTCACTTTCCCCCCCTTTTTGTATGAGTAACGATGTGTGGTTTGAGTGCCGTATGAGTGAAGACTTTGTTTAGTGAGATAAACTGTACATTAATGATGGGTGTGTGCCTTCCTTATCCCTTTGCACTACTTACACAGTGAAGTTCCCCTTTTTGTGAATCGAATTGTATAGTAAAAAAAGTTTTGTTTTGTATACAGTGATTGGTGGCTCTTTAATTGAAAAAAATAATCTGAAAACATTTTTAAAAAGATTTTTGTAAGTAGAGAATAAAAACTTATATTCAATAAACATTAGGTGTGGACTTCTAGAAGTTGGCATGTCTGTGCAGTGAATGTGAATTGTATGTCGCTTGTGATTGGCTGGAGCTGGCTGGTGTGCCTGGCTCCAGGAGTCAGGATGGGTCTGCCCGGTGGTGAATGGAGAGATCTGCATGTTGATGTGAGGGAGGGGTGCACCTGGGACCTGAATAGGGCTGAGCCTTCCCTACACAATGCTGGCTCCGCCCCCTGTGGTGCGACTGATGACCCTAGCCTGTCCTGTGAATAGTGAGAGGGGCTGAGCACAACAAAGTGCTCAAGAACCAGTTGTAACTGGTTCTCCCCCTGCCCTGCAGCCTGAGACAAGGGATTTTGTGTATAAAAGAGGGGCTGTGACCCCATGAAAATGTTCTTGTTTTCCAAACTTGAAACTACCAGGGGCGTGCTGCTGCTGGGACCCAGGGGAAGGCTTGCCTCCCTGGGCCCTGCCCAGCCCCTGGATGTCTTGAGGACCTTGTGGCTGGGACCCTATTTTTCTGTACCTTGTTGCTCCATTTCTTTCCCCAAGACCTCTGGCAGCATGGGAGCGCTTTGTTTTTAAACCCTGCAGCGCTGGGCTGCAGCGTGTGGAGGGATTCCCCCTGACTAGGGATTCCCCCCCCTCTTTGTGCTTATCGTGGGTGCCACCCCGCTCCTTTAATTATTTATATTTCGGGTGCCCACCCCGATTATGGCCGCTTTGTTATTTAGAGCCCTAATGGGTTCCACCCCACTTATTTGATTGATTAGATGCGCGGGTGCCCACCCCGCGACTTTGCCCGGATTGGTTGTGTGAATCATAGCCGGTGCCCACCCCGTGTCTCACCACGCAGCCGAGCCGCTTTTTGGAACGTTGCCGGGCCACTGCCAGACGCGACCCGGAAGTCAGGCAGTGTGGTGTCTGATGGCAGGCGGGACTTCCGGGTTACAGAGGGAAGCCCCGCGCCCGCCCACGCTGCCGGGAGAGATGCTGTGCTGCCGGTTGAAGAGGAGAGCAGCTGCCACATAGCCGGTGAGTGAGGACTGAGGGGGCATCTGCATTCCTAGAGCCAGATGGCTCCCACGAGGCCACTGTCCATTGAAAGTCCCCGTAAGGGGCTGGGGCCATAATTGTTTGCCGCGTCCCCAGAGTGGGACTCCAACGTGTGGGGGGCCATTGTTTACCAAGACCCCCGAGTGGGGCTCCAACGTTGGCGCAATATTTGTTTAGGAGCCGCGAGGGCTCCAGCATGGCCACCTTTCTTCCTGTTGCCCATCGTGGGCATGTTTATCGCCAATACTCGCCCTGGGGGCTTATTGGTTTCAGGGCCTAGGAGGCTCTCACGAATGGGCAGTGATTGTTGCAGGGAGCCCCCCGAGAGGCCCGTGTTTCCCCCATGGGATGCCTCAGTGTTTGGGGGACATCTTTATTTACAGTGCTCCGTGTGGCTCCAGTCGGCGCATATTTGTTTTCAGAGCCAGATGGCTCAATTTGGTGCAGTTTTGTTCCTAAGGGCCAGTGAGGGCCCATGCCACAGATTTGATTTACAGCTGCCCAGCAAGTAGTGGGCAACTGCACCATTTAGGCTTTTCTTTCAGGGGACCTGTTCTTGGGGAACCTGGGAGTGAGTCGCACTCTCTTCGCCCCTACCTTGGCCTTTCACAGCTGCACAACACTTAGTGCCAGCTGCAGCGTTTAGGCCCCAGTGATTGTTCTCAGCTGCCCAGCAAGTAGTGGGTAGATGCAACGTTTAGGTTTGCGCTGATGGCGCACCCCTGACTGGCGCTGCACTGGCAGCGCACCATGACATTTTGGACACAGGGTATTTGAGCCCCTTCTTGGATGGCCAGTTGACCAGGGGGCCTGGTATATGGATAGGGTGCAAGGCCCTAATGTGATTTGCGTGCTTTAAATGTGGTGCTAGGAAATGTAATGCATCTAGTATGTTTTACGCACCCTGTGTTGATACCTCTAGAGATGGTTTTACCTGTGGAGGTTTGTGTTAGTGAGATTGTGCTTACTATGATTTACGCCCCTAAATGTGAGTTATGGCTTAGGGGGTATGGTATAATGTGTTTAGACTAGTGAGGAGAGCCTACTGTATTTATACTGGTTAGGCCTAATGTGATTTATGCGTATTGTGCAATGCCGTTATGCCTGTGATACCTCTAAATGTGTTTTCATGCTTAGCAGGTTGTTATGCCTAGTATAGGTTATACTAGTGAGTTTATGTGTCCCTGCGTGATCCATGCCCATGGTTATTAGTATTGCATGGTGTGTACCTACCTGTTACCAGTGGTTACTGGTTGTGTACTATAATTGTTACTTGGTGTTGCAGTTACTCTAAGTGCTATTTTTACTAAGTGCTGATTCTGACAGTGGCCCACGTGGCCCTGTCCTGGTGTAAATAATCCCTTGTGAATATTGCCCGTGCCAGTTGGCACAATGTATATTGTGTGATTACTATCTGATGTGTTTGGTATAATACAAAGGCTATTTTTTGATATATAACCTTGTGTGGAGTTTCTTTTGTGGTGGGCCTTGGGTGTTTTTGCTGGGTGCGCACGCAAACGCTTTACACTTCGCCTCCGGGATAAGCCTGACTGCTCGTGCCAAGCTACCAAGGGGATGAGCAGGAGTTATCTTTGGCGTGTAACTCCCTTGCCCTGACTAAAGTGGTGGTTTCTGCCTGGCTTTGGCGCAAGCCTTAGCAAAACCAGAAATCCCCATTTCTAACACTCCCCTAAACAGTTATTTTTTTATTTATATAATTTATAAAGCGCAACTAATGCCAGTAGGCATCTTGACGCTGTAGGAACACGATAAAAAGTTGCTGCAGTAGATGTCCGAGCGAGTTTAGCCAGTGGCTGGGTGCCTATTACTCCTGCGGAAACAGCCAGGTCTTTAAATTAAAGCTTTTCTGAAAGTAAGTAGGGAGGGGGCAGCTTTTAGTGTCAGTGGGAGGCTGTTGAAGAGCACCGCTGTGGCCTTGAAAAAGCTCTTCCTACCCCAGTTGGTTCTCCTGAAAAGAGGAAAAATCAGGTTCATGGCAGAGCCTGAACTGAGTGTCCTTGTCAGGACATACCAATTGAGTTTCTCTCTGAAATGTGCTGGCCCCAATCCATGCAGTACTTTATAGGCAAGACAGAGAACCTTAAACCTACATTGTTGTTTAACTGGCAACCAGTGTAATTTCCTAATGGCCCCTCCTGCTGATTCATGATTGGGGATTTTGAGGAGAAAGCAGGCAGCTGCGTTTTGAAGCATCTGGAGCCTCTTTTCAAGGCCCACTGCCAGAGTAAGATAAAGGCTGTTGCAATAGTCTATCTTAGTGAGAACCAATGCACTGATAGCCGTTCTTAGGAGTTCAGGGGCAAGACTTGTTCAATCTTTTTTATGAGCCTTAAAGAAAAAAAAGGCTGAAGTAATTGTATTTACTTGTTCCTTTAACTTCAGTTCTTTATCTATCAGGATGCCTAGATTTTTGACTCTGTTAGAGGGTTCAGGAAGTGAGTCCAGTTCGAGTGACCACCTTTCGGACGTCCAGAGTGATGGGTTGTTACCAAAAAGGATGACTTCAGTTTTAGTGGTATTTAATTTAAGGTAGTCCATCCACTTACTCACATTGCTCATACATGTTCTGAGTGCCATGCCCGAGTTATTTTCAGGTTTTGCCAGTGACACCACAATTTGGGTGTCATCGGCGTAGAACACCATATGAAAGCCGGCATTTTTGCTGATTGTTGCGAGTGGTACAACATAAGTGTTGGCCTCATTGCCGAACCCTGAGGAACTCCGCAGGGCAAGGAGAAAGGCTTGGGTGTAAATTTGCCCATCGACACAGTTTGTTGTCTGTTAACCAGAAAGGATTGGAGGAGATCTAGAGCAACGTCCTCAATCCCTAGGCTGCGCATACGGTCAATAAGATCTTGTGGCTGACTGTGTCAAAAGCCGCGAAAAGATCCAGCAGGATTAGGGCCGCGGTCCCTCCCCTGTCCAGCACTTCTCGAATATCCTCTGTAGCTACTACCAGGGCAGACTCAGTACTTCGTTTATTTCTGAAACCGTGTTGTGTGTCGTCCAGAAGCAGATTTTCCTCTAGGGACTCTGAAAGTTGCTGATTCATAACTTTCTCTGCCAACTTGGCCGCAAAGGGAAGCTTTGAGATTGGCCGATAGTTGTTCGGGTCCAGTGCATTCAGATAGATTTTCTTTAGCAAAGGCAGAATGTAGGCATGTGTCCAGTGTGTCAGGAAGGTTGTTCCCACCAACATGTTATTCAGTATATGGCCCAGGTACTTGTGTCACTTGTGCAGGAATCATGTGCATTATCTTAGGGGGGCAGGGGTCTTGTGGTGCCCCAGGTTTAATAAGTGGTATCAATTTTACAATGTATGTAGAGAGTCAACTTTCACCAGTAGCAGCGGTAGGGACACACCCATTCTGCTGACCCGCAACTCTCTCTGCTGAAAGACTAGAGAAGATGTTTGCTTTTCCTGAAAGAAATTTGCTAGCTCATTGCAGAAAGTTTGATTTATTTCTGCATGATTTGGGCTAGTAGGTGTAATCAATTTGTTTATGATTAGGAAAAGGGTTTTATTTGCATCGCAGGTTGCTCTTATCTTTTCGGTGAAGTAATAGTTTTTTGCTGCTATATTACTTTTTTTATGTTCCGCTAATTTATTTTTATTGATGATTTTCTCCGCTACATCATACTTTTTTCTCCATCTTTGTTCTTACCTTCAGCAATCCTCCTAGGATTTTCATTGTACTAGGGCTGGGATACTTTTTTTGGCTACCATTTTATGGCTGATTGGTGCTAATATGTCCAGGGCTATGTTTAGCCAGAGCGAAAAGTTTTCCACACTCTACTCTAGATCCTCGGCTTGCTGCCAGGTCCCAGGGATAATGGCATCTTTCAGTTCGGCTGCCCTAATTTTGTGAAAACATGGTTTGATAGGCATACACTTAATCGGCATATTCAATCTACTTGTAAGTCTCTTGTAGAGTGTGCCGTATACTCAGGGCTTGTAAATTAAATGCTACCAGTGGGCCTGCAGCACTTATTGTGCCACCCACCTAAGTAAAACTTGTCCCAGGCCTGCCATTGCAGCTTGAATGCATTGTCACACTGCCATGTAAATTTGGCATTTAAAACCCCTTGCCAAGTCTTACATTCCCCTTTTGTTGCATATATGTCACCCCTACGGTAGGCCCTAGGTAGGGGGCTGCCTTGTAGAGACGTGTAAAGAGGCCACACACCTTTTTACACCTCTCTGCAACGCAGCCCCCTGGCGCATACTGGAGGTTCCTGGTGGGCTAGTTGGCCTCCAGGGACCCCCAGTATTCAAGGGGAATTAGTTCCCCCTCTGCAAACGTGCCAGGGGGCTGCCTTGCAGAGACGTGTAAAGAGGCCATGCCCCTTTTTACACCTCTATGCAACACAGCCCCCTTGCGCATACTGGAGGTTCCTGGTGGGCTAGTTGGCCTCCAGGGACCCCCAGTATTGAAGGGGAATGAGTTCCCCCTCTGCAAACGCACCCGGTGGCTGCCTTACAGAGACTTGTAAGAGGCCATGCCCCTTTTTACACCTCTATGCAAGGCAGCCCCTGGTGCATACTGGAGGTTTCTGGTGGGCTAGTTGGCCCCCAGGGACCCCCAGTATTCAAGGAGAATTGGTTCTCCCTCTGCAAACGTGCCAGGGTGCTGCCTTGCAGAGACGTATAAAGAGCCCACGCCACTTTTGAAACCTCTCTGCAACGCAGCCCCCTGGCGCATACTGTAGGTTCCTGGTGGGCTAGTTGGCCTCCAGGGACCCCAGTATGAAAGGGGACTTAACCCCCCAACTTAGAATGCTCTACGGGGCGCGTTTGCACAGTGGTGACAGGTAGGGGGCGGGGCTTGAGGTGATATGTGTGCAAACATGCCCTGTGGCACATTTTAAATTGGGGAATTAATTCCTCTTCAATCCAGAGGTCCCCTAGGGGCCAACTAGTCCAACAGGTACCTCCATTAAGCACCACGGAGCTGCGTTGCAGAGTGTTGTAAAAAGGGGGCATGCCCTTTGAACACCTCTCTGCAACACAGCTCCCTGGCGCATACTAGAGGTATCTGGTGGGCTAGTTGGCTCACAGGGGACCTCAGGATTGAAGAGGAATTAATTCCCCAATCTAAAACGCGCCACAGGGAGTTTTTGCACACATGTCACCTCAGGCCCCGCCCCCTTCCATCACTATTGAGCACAATATTCCTCTAAAATCAGCTGAACTACGAATTCCGATTTACTCACCTGTTATCACGAGAGACGTCAGTGCTGCATCTTTGAGCCCAGTACGGACCCTGAAAAGTAAATCTAAGCGTACTTACCAGTAACTTGTACTCCTTCCATGGGAATCTATTGTGTGGTTTTCACAAGAAAAGTTTCTAAGTGTCTATTTTTGAAACTTACAAATATTCCTCTAAAAGCAGTCGAACTACGAATTCCGTTTTACTCACCTGTTATCAGGAGAGACCTCAGTGCTGCATCTTTCAGCCCACTACTGATCTTGAAAAGTAATTCTAACCATACTTATAGTAACTTGAATTTCCTTCTATAGGCTAACATTGACTGGTTTCACTTGGAAATTCTTCTAAGTGTGGAGTTTTGGAACTTTAAAAAATTCCTCTAAAATTAGCCGAACTACGAATACCAATTTACTCACCTGTTATCAGGAGAGACCTCAGTGCTGCATCTTCAGCCCAGTACTGATCCTGACAAGTAATTTTAACCGTACTTACCAGTAACTTGAATTTCCTTCCATAGGCTAACATTGACTGGTTTCGTTTGGAAATTCTTCAAAGTGTGAAGTTTTGGAACTTTAAAAAATTCCTCTAAATGCAGCCGAACTTTGAATTCCGAATTACTCACCTGTTATCAGGAGAGACTTTAGTGCTGCATCTTTGAGCCAATACTGATCCTGAAAAAAAATTCTAACCATACTTACCAGTAACTTGAATTTCCTTCCGTAGGAATCCATTGTCTGGTTTTCACCAGAAAAGTTTGTGTGTCTATTTTCACATACTAAAAATATTCCTAAAAAATCGCTTGTATGACTTCAACACATTCTTTCAACTGTTTACAGGAGATGCACCAGTGCTGGAACCAGGATACCAGTATGAAAGGGGACTTAATCCCCCAACTTAGAATGCGCTACGGGGCGCGTTTGCACAGTGGTGAAGGTAGGGGGCGGGGCTTGGGGTGATATGTGTGCAAACATGCCCTGTGGCACGTTTTAAGTTGGGGAATAAATTCCTCTTCAATCCAGAGGTCCCCTAGGGGCCAACTAGTCCAACAGGTACCTCCATTAAGCGCCACGGAGCTGCTTTGCAGAGTGTTGTAAAAAGGGGGCATGCCCTTTGAACACCTCTCTGCAACACAGCTCCCTGGCGCATACTAGAGGTATCTGGTGGGCTAGTTGGCTCACAGGGGACCTCAGGATTGAAGAGGAATTAATTCCCCAATCTAAAACGGGCCACAGGGAGTTTTTGCACACATGTCACCTCAGGCCCCGCCCCCTTCCATCACTATTGAGCGCAATATTCCTCTAAAATCAGCTGAACTACGAATTCCGATTTACTCACCTGTTATCACGAGAGACGTCAGTGCTGCATCTTTGAGCCCAGTACGGACCCTGAAAAGTAAATCTAAGCGTACTTACCAGTAACTTGTACTCCTTCCATAGGAATCTATTGTGTGGTTTTCACAAGAAAAGTTTTTAAGTGTCTATTTTTGAAACGTACAAATATTCCTCTAAAAGCAGTCGAACTACAAATTCCGTTTTACTCACCTGTTATCAGGAGAGACCTCAGTGCTGCATCTTTCAGCCCACTACTGATCCTGAAAAGTAATTCTAACCATACTTACAGTAACTTGAATTTCCTTCTATAGGCTAACATTGACTGGTTTCACTTGGAAATTCTTCTAAGTGTGGAGTTTTGGAACTTTAAAAAATTCCTCTAAAATCAGCCGAACTACGAATTCCAATTTACTCACCTGTTATCAGGAGAGACCTCAGTGCTGCATCTTTCAGCCCAGTACTGATCCTGAAAAGTAATTTTAACCGTACTTACCAGCAGTAACTTGAATTTCCTTCCATAGGCTAACATTGACTGGTTTCATTTGGAAATTCTTCAAAGTGTGAAGTTTTGGAACTTAAAAAAATTCCTCTAAAAGCAGCCGAACTACGAATTCCAATTTACTCACCTGTTATCAGGAGCGACCTCAGTGCTGCATCTTTGAGCCAGGACTGATCCTGAAAAGAGAATTCTAACCATACTTACCAGTAACTTGAATTTCCTTCCGTAGCAATCCGTTGTCTGGTTTTCACCAGAAAAGTTTGTGTGTCTATTTTCACATACTAAAAATATTTCTAAAAAATCGCTTGTATGACTTCAACACATTCTTTCAACTGTTTACAGGAGATGCACCAGTGCTGGAACCAGGATCCACCACTGAGTAAGAAAAAGTAATGTTAACACTACTTACCTGCTAAGTGAATTTCCTCCCATAGGATAACATTGGTGATTCTATGTGAAACAATTTCTAAGTGTCAACTTTTAAAATACAATAATATTCCTTAAAAATCACTACTGTAACTAAAACACTTTTACTCAACCGTTTACAGGAGATGTCCAAAGACTGAATCTAGGATCCAGTCCTGTGGTTAGAAAAGTAATCCATAAAGTAACTAATTGCATTTACCTAGAAAAACACATTGAGGTCAATGTTGCATTGTGTTTGAAATTGTGTTGCCCATTGCAATACCTGTACCTTCTGTACTTAAAAGTCTATTGCCTATTTGCAAAGTTTTTAAACTAAAGTAATTTATTCTGAGAAAGTATATTTTGTAATGTAATGTATAATGTAATTACAATGTAATTTAAAAAATAAAATATTATAATTTAAAAATTGTCATTTACAAAACCTTCGAAATTCACTTAAAAAATCAAAGGTTTCGGCCCTGATATAGTTAGGAATTAGCATTTAAAAAACCTTTGAAATTCACTGAAAAAACCATAGGTTTCAGGCCTGATATAGTTAGGAATTAGCCTTTAAAAAACCTTAGAAATTCACAGAAAAAATTGTAGGTTTTAGGGGTGTTATAGTTAGCTGGACATTTCACTCGTACAAAACCATTGAAATTCCTCCGATATAGGGGTCAATTAAGATGGTGGACGGACAAAGTCCGTCTGCCATCCTGTCGGGGGACGGGACCATCCGCCACAGGGGCGGGGGTCCCGTGCCTCGAAACCGCGCGGTGCCTGCCATGTTGTATTTTGAAAAGCAGGGGGTACCATAGGTACCCCGCTTGTGCAACCCCACCCCCCTTCACCCTGGGAGCCCGCAATAGGCCCCCGAAGCAAAGACCGTATGCCTTTTCGTGGTGGCATTGCCGCCACGGAAAGGCATTGGCCACAGCACATCCTAATATGGCTGGCGGTGTCTGATAGACACCGCCACCATATTAGACCTTTTCCGCGGCGGATGGTCTTCCCGTCCGCCGCGGTCCCCCCGCCATTGTAATATGGCGGGGGAAATAGGTGGCGGACGGGCACGGATGGCGGACCGATCGCCCCCGCCTGCATTGGCCCTAGTTACTTGTACTTACTATATCTTGCGTGCCCTCAATCCACTGCTGATGATGTCACATATTACATCATTCATGACATGGTGAGTGACATCACTGATGACATCTCAAATGACATCCCTGATGACATCACTGATGACATCATCCACGTGACAATACACCTCATCATACACTAGTATAACCTTTCATCACTCACTATAAAATACAGAGTACCATATTTGAATCCAATGACACACCAATACAAGTTTCTAAAAACCCACTCAGTGATTCCTAGATCTATACACACATCTAATCACTTACCTACAGATTCACTCATACATGCAGTCAATGATCAATAGAAAACTATCAAATATACTTATACACCTATATCGACATTACACATCAGCACACATCCTATTCACTTATAAAGTCATCCTATTCACTTATGCAAACAATGGATCATACTTACATTTACTTAGCTATACACTTATACAAACACCACTTTATCTATTCATATAGATAGTAAATTATACTTAGTGTGTTATAAAATCACTATTACAAGTATACAGTTATCCATACAGTCATGCATGCAATCATTGAGTCTTATGTATACTTATTTATAAACAACAACTGACACATACATTGCCTTTTATTTTTCTACTTTGTTGGACATGTACCATTAAGAGAGATATTTGCTCATCACCGCACCCATAAAGATATTCACTCACCCAAACAACTGTTATAACATGTAGTCTTAACATCATATACCTACTAAATCAACTATTCACACATCTTTGGGCAGTCACACACCTCCCACCGAACCACATACACATTCACTCTCCCATACAAATACTCAGTTAACTAATCAATAACTAATATAGACTTTTAAATAGCTAGTAACAAACAGGAGAAGTAACTAACACACCCATACACACAATCATCCACCCATACAGTCCAGCACACATGTTGTCTTCAAAACACATACAAACAGTGAGTCAGTCATTCATGGATCTTTGCGGTAAGTAATACCCCCCACCAAACCATACAGACACTCATTCTGATACTCAAAAAAACAACTAAATACCCATATAGACACTCATCTAGCTGCTCACTAACCGATGCAGCCACGTATACACAAAGTGAGACACTGATACAGATATTTACATATTTAAAGATTACTCGCTAATACATGTATTCACTAAGATATACTTAATAAGTCAGTTATACAATCAATTTTACAAAAAAAACATTTAGACACTTATTTACCCATTTATTCTTCAATCAACCTTTAGATATATATATAAAAAAAATATTTTTCAGAAAGACAGACATTCACTGGACGATGTCATCAGTGATGTCATCAGTGATGTCATTTGAGATGTCATCAGTGATGTCATGAGTGATGTCACTGACCATGTCATGAGTGATGTAGTATGTGATGTCATCAGCAGTGCATTGCCGGCGCGCGAGTTATAGTTAGCTGAACTAACTATAACAGGGGATTTTCAATGGTTTTGTATGAGTGAAATCACCAGCTAACTATAACATGTTTAAAACCTATGTTTTTTTCAGTGAATTTGCAAGGTTTTTTAAATGCTAATTCCTAACTATAACGTGGCTGAAACCTATGTTTTTTTCAGTGAAATTCAAAGGTTTAGTAAATGATCATTTTTAAATGTATACATTATTACATTTCTTTCTTTTTATACTCATTTCTTCCATTTTTATTAAAAATATTTATATTTATTTTATTTTTTAGATTATATTTCATATTCTTAATGTAAAATAATAACAAAACTAAATCCCACATTTTTTTTATATGAAAAAATGTTTTCTCCATTTTTCACAATTACAATCTGTATAATTTCTTTTTCATATTTTTTGGAGTAATCGCACCGTACGCGTAGTGATCGCACCACACTTTGTACGGTAAATGGTCCTCTGCGCGTAGCAACGCACTCGTTACAGATACGCTTTGACCTTGCGCATCGCATCAACGCTTCTGCGTGAAGTCATATATGGCGCCCCGTAAGCGTATGGCGCAAAAGTTTCTAATTGTTCAAAAACATATATTTATGTATTTAATGTACATATTAAGGGAAGACAGTATTTAGGACAATCATGAAAATTGTTTTTTTTTAACTTTTAATAAGCGATTATTACTTTTAAAAGCAATTACGCAAATCGCAAAGGTACGTCGTACATACTCGCATCCTAAGAGCACCGTAAGAGCACTGTAAGCGTAGGCAAAGTCATGTGACCATAAAAGGAGAGTTTTGATTGGTTCATAATATTTCCTATTCCAACTGTTGAAAGACCCCTCTCATTTTGATCATCCTACTTCGACTTTCCCAGGAAAAACATCTATTCTGTGGAGCTGTAGTCTTTTACAACCAAACTCTACAATGGCTGCACTTATAGAGACTTTATCAGTACATTCCTCTAAGGAAGATTTTGTTACTGAGCCACCTCAGAAAAAAAGAAAAGAAGCTTTCATTTGGAAGTTTTCTTCATTTCTGGAGGGACAGAAAAAGGTGAATGTACCGAAAGTAACATGCAAGATCTGTGAGGTTACACTTTCCAGGGCTGACCCCATTAAAAAGTACTCTTTCGGGACAGCCTCAATGGTTCGCCATGTCAAAAATTTTCATCCAAAAAAATTGGAAGGATGGCAACACAAAGGTTCCAGGAAAACCCTCAACCTGCAGTTCCTTCTACCTTAACTGCACCACCACCTCCTCCGAGCAGTCCGCATCCTATTATTGTGCCTCAGTTTGCAGACCTTACAATTCATTGCAAATTTTGCAGAGAACTCCTTTGTTACGGTAAGCAGTCTATTCACCTCATTGTAAAGAGCAAAGAAGAGCACCGTTGCCCAAAACAATAATATTTTTTTTCTTTTTTCTTTCTGTTCCACAGTTTTTTTGTTTCCAGTTTCATTTTTTTGGTTTTAAAAAAAACAACTAAAAACTTGCTGAAAAAATACAAAAAAATAGAATACTAAAAAGAAAAAAAACACTTCTTTTCAGAACTACCTCACTGGCTTAAAAAAGAACTATATTTCTATATTAGTGTGTAAAACGTTGTCAGAATGAATGTGTAGTGCATAAATGAACGAATGAATTAGTAGTGTATGGTGAATGTGAAAGTGCAAAACTATAAGAGAGTGCTACAGCATAAATGTATAAGGTGTTTACCTATACTATACTGCAGTACCTCCGAAGCACTTCAATGTAACACATCCATATAAATATGTTAGAAGTCTATACTTCAATTTGCACTGCTAGTAAAACTGCCTGGGTGAATTTGTATGTGTTAGGAGCAAATTTACAACACCCTTGTACCTCTTTTACACATCTTTTCTGTCACTTTTGTGATGCAGCGGTGTTGCAAAAGATGTTCCATAGTACCTGATATTTACAATGTGATGCATATGGAAGGAATCAAAAAGTATTGGGAGGAACCCTTTTTAGGAAAAGGAAATGGGTTTGTATTCAACAAAAACAAGAGTCCCTTTTCCTCGTTTTATAAGGAAAAAGTCTGGAAAAAAATATGTAAGGTGTATCACATTCTAAAGCCCTGTGCCAGAAAGAGACTTTCCTGTGCAGAGAGGGGGGGGGAGGGAGTGGAGGTGTTCTAGCATAGGAACACCTCCTAAAAGTGACTGAGTGAAATCTATAATATTTCATTCTGTCACTTTCAGTCCTATGCTACGTCAAAACCCTGCACCTGCTTGAAACAGGTGTAAGGATTGACACAGCTTTGTAAGCATAGAACCCCAAGATCATTGTTGGAGCTGCGTTGCACTTGAAACGCAAGTCAAGCAATGCACCACCTTCACAACAAAAATACATCACATATCTGTGCCGTTTTTGCTCCATAATACACTACATTGTAAATACGGTGCATCCATTGTGCTGATATCACAGTGCACAATAACTGCCATATCTCTGGGAATGTACCACTTATTGTACATCTGCTGATTACTGTTTCAATGTAGTGAATGGATTACTACACACTGATCAATGAGTCACTACACAACTATAACAGGAATGTGAGAGTTGAGGTTCCGTGACAATTGTAAGTGGTGTTTTCGACTCACACGAATATGGTCGAGTCTAGTATCTATGAACCGCAAATGACGAGTTTAGCAAGTGTGCGCAGTTTCGCTGTGCTAACTTAAACCGTTCGTTTGTTATGTGGGTTTGTCATCTGTACCCACGGGTTCCATCTTAGATACGGCATCCATTTTGTCTCTTGCCCTCAAGTAGCCAGCGAACGGACGCTGTCCGCTTCGCGACCCTGGGACTCCCAAGATATTTGCGGAAGACACATGTTCTTTGAAAGTGTCTTTATGACGAGGGGGATGCTACTGTAAGGCAGATGGCGCCGCTCGAGGCTCATCTTGCCGCACGGGCTTATTGTCTCAGCCGTGCATCTCATTAGGCACGTCCCTTTGATGCCTGTATCTCGTGCTTCTCGACACTCCCCTTTTACACCCTTTCCGATCTCCCCACTGTCTCCGTCTTCCTCTGCACCTGTCTTCGTTCCTGTTTCGATCTACTTTACTGCTGATTGGAATTTGCTAATGGTGGGAAGATGGGTTTTTACAGTTGGGAACCGCCAAATGTTTCCGCACTTATGTTCCGGACCTTGTGAGTTTCAAAGTGATCTAAGCGACCCCTCTGAGAGCGACTTGTGGGAACCAGGTTGTAAACTATTGTGTATCATGTTATCCTATGGGTAGAAACTGTATAAAAGGAGCGATCCACAAATACAATTTGAAGCAGTCTCCCCGAACTACACTCGATGTACTTCTTGTGACTTCTGTGTTCCCTGCAGTAAATAAACCTTGACTCTTTGACGCCGAAGGAAGTGTCCCGTGTCTCTGTGATTTGTACGCCGGAGCAGGTTACCCACGAAGGTTTCAGGTGTTGTGCCCTGGCACCGCTGGGTCCAAAGAACCCAGTCCTTCAGTTGGCGCCCAACGTGGGGCTGCATCAGTGGTACCGGTCCAAGCCTGACGATCGTGAGGAACTTCGTGTGAAATCTCCGAGGGAAGGTGCACCCCGCTTCATCGATCCTGTTGTCGAAATAAGTGGCCCGAAGACTTTTCCCGCGAAGATTCCCGCCTCCTAACGGCTGCGACGGACTGCTACCCTGACTGTAGACCTGTTTTGGCGCCTGGCGTAGACCTTGGTATAGCGAGACGATTGACGGGCCTTCCTGAGGACGCCATTGATCTTTGAGTTAAGTATTTGTGGGTCGCTCCCAGAGTTCTTGGTTGTAGACACTTTAGCGAGTGTCTTTGTTGTAAACACTTTAGCGAGTGTTTTTGTTGTAGACACTTTAGCGGGTGTCTTTGTTGTACACGCTGTGTGAGTGTTTTTGTCGGTGACACTTTGCTAGCGTACTTTGTTGTTGTTGTATTTGTTTGACGACTGCAGCCGCCAAAGACCGAGGGTTTTGTTCTTGCTGGGACTTGGTAAATCCCGTAACCCTTGAAGTTTGTGAAACTCGGCTAGTGTGCAAGATGCCTGGTCGCAGTACTTTGTTCAGTTGCTTTAGACCTTGTGGTGCGGATTCCCTGCTGGAGGACTCATGTCCGATACCTCCGGTTGGAACTCCTACATATGACTTATATAGCAAACATGGGCTAGGCCCGATTGCTTTTAACGATTATTGGATCAAATATACAAAGAAAGACGGCGATCTTCGTTGGCCACCTCACGGTAGCTTCGAAGCGTCGATCTTAGATAATTTGGAAATAAAGTTGTTCGAACGTAAATAAAGGCCGGCCATGTTTGATGCCTTTCGGTTCTGGCGCAAAGAAGCCCGACAGAAAGAGATCAGACAAAATAAACGTAGTCAGCGAGATACTGTTGCTACTATAGTGAAGAAAGCTGAGCAGTTTCAGCGTGATAAGGAGGATAAGGATAAGGAAGTGTTTGAGAGATTACAGCGTATGTCCATAGACAAATGCTATCCTGTTTTGTCTACGGAGTCGGATAAGAAGGAAGAGGCAGTTGAGGATTCTTTAATGTCCTATCTTATGAAGTCGCCACCTCCGTACGTACAGGGTACCGCAGCTCCTGTGGTCCCTGCCGTACCTGTTCCACCAGTTCCTCAACCTACACTTGCTCTTCCGACTGTTCCTGCTCCTTTGCCTCTTTCTATTCCTACTGCTCCTCCGCTTCCACATACTCCTGTTCCCGCTACTGCTCACGCTACTGCTCCTGTGTTGTTAACCCCTGTTGCTGCTAACGTCTCTACTCCTTCTCTTGTTAGTCCTGTGTCTTACTCTTCTCCCTCTACTCGTAATCGTGATTCTCCCCTTGCGACAAACTTCTTTCAGTCGCTCGGACCTGTTTTTGGGTCTGCAGGTTCTGATGGTCCACAGAGACGTAGCCAGCTTCCTGGTAATAGAGAACGTGTTGCGCTATACAATATGGCGATGGGTTGGATGATAAACCCTGTTAGAAATCCACCTCGTGTTGTCCTCGAAACGTTTGATCAATTCAACATACCTACTCAGAGATATGTGTTTGATGAAATGTGCAAGTTCTTACATGATCAGATAGCGGCTGTTGCGCCTGACGAGGTGCTGACCGCCCTGTCTAATCTTCGGCTTCAGTTCGCAACTGGACTGATAGTCGACACTAATGTCCGACGTGCTATTGAACGGTTGCTATCTCTTCGTCCCGCTCCTATTCCTCATGCATTGTTCGTTGAGGACATTGAACAACGAGATGGGTCTGGCCAATATCCTATGCGAGAAGTTCCGCCAGTTTGGGTACCCGCTGATAATACTAATGCTAATGCTCCAATACCAGCACATTTCCAGAGAGTGTGGATACACCTCCCTTGGAAACGATCGGAAGTGCTTCAGGTGAAACAAACTTTGCCTGATCCTCGCAAAAATCCTGCGGGGTATTACAAAGAATTATCGCAGCTCGTAGACGCTACGATAATGAATCTGGCCGATATCGACATGTTGTTTGGCAATGTCGTACCGCAACCGGTATGGGCCAAGATTCGTCACCAAGATCACGCGAATGAATTAGGTGGTGATTGGGCTGCCATTACAGCGGCAGACGCTGGACAAGTGGCTGCTACTAAACCCGATCAGTTGATTGAACTTCTTCCCCAGCGAATCATTACGTTAATGAAAACGCTTATGCCAGCTATGAGGGTAAATTGGGACAAGTTGTCAGCCTGTAAGCAGAAGAAAGATGAGAGTGTTTCAGACTTCTTTACGAGGTTCGAGGAAACATTCGTCGATCATAGTGGGCAGGATATGGGTACTGAGGGTGGACAGAGGTTGTTTGTGGATAAATTTGTATCGAACTTATTGCCCGACTTGTGCAATAAATTGAAAAATTCAGAAAGTGCGTGGGCCGTTTCTACCTCAGCTCAGATATTGGCTACGGCACAATATTACGAAAATAGAGAAAAAGAGGAAAATGACCGTGCCGATAAAAAGACGAAAGAGCTGAAAACTAAAGTGTTGTTACAACAAGCATATCCGCCGCGTTCTAATCAGAATGCGCCTCAGCAGAATAGATCGCAGTCGCAATCGAATCGATCGCAGCCGCGTAATGATTCATCTTTTCAGAGATCTTCGTTGGGGTACAATCAATGTGCTTATTGTAGACAGGAGGGACACATTAAATTCAATTGTCCTGCTTTAAATGACCGTAGTGGTGGTAATTCGTCTAGAGGAGGTCGTGGTGGTGCACAGCACGCATCACGTGGTAGAGGTCGTGGTGCTCAGAACGACCGTTCTGATAACTCGTCAAATTCTAATAATTGTTTCGACCAACGTGGATCATCGCAAGGACGATCTGCGCAGTACAATGTAGACGATTATTACGTCGATCAGGGAACTGACGATAGTAATTACTAGGACAGCCAAAGACAAGGAGAGGGAGTGGTATCAGTTCCGGTTGATCAGAGAGGGCCTTACGTCGCAGTTGCTACATCGGGCGTCGTTGAGCCTTTTCTGTTGGACACTGGTGCAGCGAAAAGTTCTATCATGCATTCGAAACTCCCTGGCGCACCTTTGTCTGGCTTAACAAATGTATCTGTTGGATTCTCTGGCGCCCCCGTTAGCAATCCAGTTTCGCGCCCTTTGCCCCTTAAAATTGGGCCACGTGAGCTCGAAGCTCCATTGATTTTGTCTACTGGTTGTGGCGAAAATCTTTTGGGTCTGGATTTGCTTAAACGCTTGTATGCGACTTTGTATTGTTCTCCTGCGGGTGTAAAGCTTACGTTCGGAGAGAAAGTAGTCTCTCCCATGTACTTGTCCCTCGATAAGCTTCCACCGGAATTGAGTTCTCTTCCTGCATCTTTGTGGGCGACGGGTCCAAACGACGTGGGCCTACTTGATATCTCCCCTTATGTTGTTCAGTTGAAATCGAATGTGCGATTGCCACGTATTCCCCAATATCGTATCTCCCTGGATGGTGAACGAGCTTTGTTAGCGATCATCTATGATTTGATCGAGAAAGATGTCATTGAAGAAACTCGGGGAAACGTGTGCAATAGTCCTGTACTGCCCATTCTTAAACGTACTGATCCTACCAAACCGCCTGTTTATCGTTTTGTTATTGATTTACGGGAGGTGAATAAAATTGTGGTTCCTCAATTCCCTGTTGTGCCTGACATTACGGCGCTACTGACTCTGATTCCAGCTACGGCTTCATGGTTTTCGGTGATTGATTTGAAAAATGCGTTTTTCAGCATCCCGATTGCCGAAGAGAGCAGGGACCTTTTCGGTTTCTCTCTTGGTGGACGTAGCTTCCGGTTCAAACGCGCTCCTCAGGGCTACTGTGAAAGTCCATCGATTTACAGTCAAGCTTTGAAGGGTCAACTAGATGCGTTTAGGTTGCCGGTTGGTGCGGCTTTAATCCAATACGTCGACGACTTATTGGTGGCTGCTGATACTCAGGACATTTGCAAAATTGCTACAGTGTCGTTGCTGCAACATCTCTGTGAGTTAAATCACAAGGTGTCACCTTCTAAACTCCAATATTGTTGTCAAGAAGTAACCTATCTAGGTCACTTATTGTCAAAGGAGGGAAGGAGATTGACCCCAGAGAGAATTGCAGCGATTGCGCGCATGGCTGTGCCACAAACCCAAAGAGATGTGCGTGCCTTTCTAGGTATCACATCGTACTGCAGGCAGTGGATTCCTAATTTTTCATTGCTAGCGAAACCATTGGTGGCTCTTACGTGCAAGGATGTTTCGACTCCTTTACCATGGACGGAAGAATGTCAGAAACGTTTTTCTGAATTACGTGATTCATTGTGTTCGGCCCCTGTGTTAGGTACCCCTGATTACAGCAAGCCGTTCACGTTATATGTTCACGAGAGGGAAGGTTGTGCTTTAAGCGTCTTAACGCAACCTTTTGGTGGTAAGCAACGTCCATGTGCATATTTTTCCTCGACCTTAGACCCAGTAGCTAGAGCATTGCCGAGTTGTTTGAGAGCAACTGCGGCAGCTGCGGTCTCCATCCGACAATCAGCAGGATTGGTCATGGATAATATGCTTACGGTGATGGTTCCGCATGCAGTCGATACTCTTTTGAACCGTACGAAAACTCAGCACTTGACGAGTGCGAGGTTATCTGGGTACGAATTGACGCTCTTGGCAAGCCACATTCAGATAAAACGTTGTAATGTCCTAAATCCGGCAACTTTGTTACCAATTAGTGCAGAGTCAGATGCAGTAACAGAACATGACTGTTACTTGCGGACAGAGGAGGAAACAAAAGGTCGTGTGGACCTTAAAAACACCCCATTGGAAGACCCGGATGGCATCCTGTATGTGGATGGGTCATGTTTTAAATTGCCGAATGGTGATGTGACTACTGCTTATGCTGTGGTGACATTGAATACTGTTGTTGAGACTGCGAGATTGAATCAGAATTCTGCCCAAGCTGCAGAGCTGATCGCTCTTACTAGAGCATGTGTATTAGCAAAAGGTAAACGTGTGAATGTGTACACCGATAGTCAGTATGCTTTCGGTGTAGCGCATAGTTTCGGACGATTGTGGCGAGAACGTGGTTTCTTGACGTCACATGGCACGAAAATACAGCATGGCCAGCTTGTGAACGATCTTTTGGATGCATTGACTTTGCCTGCTCAAGTTGCAATTGTTAAATGTAGTGCGCATCGTAAGGTGACGGATGATGTTGGTCGTGGTAATGCGTTTGCAGATGAGATTGCTAAGGAGACTGCCCGGAACCTTAGCACTCGAATGTATGTGACGAATTCGGTTAGGTGGCCTACAGAATCAAGTATGTGTGAGAATACTATAGAGAGTGTGAAAGCAATTCAGAATGAGGCCACCGACACTGAAAAGATGAAGTGGAAAGAAAGTACGGGAAGGTTGGATGTGAATGGTTGCTGGATTGATTTGTCAGATCAGAAAAGATGGATGTTGCCTGATGCGTATGTACTGGCCGTTGTGCAAATGGCACATGGGTTAGCACATATTAGCGCGAAAGGTATTTGCAAGTTGTTGGCTGATGTGTGGAAGAATGATGGAATTACTAAGTGTGCTGAACGTTTGGTGAAGAATTGTATGGTGTGTATAATGTACAATCCTGGCAAAGGAACCCCAACTCCCCCTGGCAGTTTTGCTCCTCCTTCGTATCCCTTTGAGGTGATCCAATTGGACTTCATCCATATGGAGCGATGCAATAACCTGAAATACGTTTTGGTTGTGGTTTGCGCATTCTCCCGATGGATCGAGGCCTATCCCCTCAAAGATAATACTGCTTTGTCTACTGCGAAAATCCTACTGAAGGAATACTTTCCTCGGTATGGAATGCCTAGAGTCGTGTGGTCAGATAACGGAAGTGAGTTTGTTGGAAGTGTGATGAAGAGTGTGTGTAAGGGCCTTGGAATTAGTCAAAAATTCCACAGCGCCAATCATCCCCAGTCAGCTGGATTGGTTGAAGGGTACAATGGCACCCTTAAACTGAAATTAGCGAAGATCCAGGCTACGACTGGACTTTCGTGGCCTGACGCTTTGCCTCTAGCATTACTGTCAACTAGGGCGACTGTACACTCCCGAATAGGGCTTAGTCCCTATGAAATAGTGTTCGGCCGTCCTGCGAATGTGTGGGGGGTTCCTAGGCCAGGTATGTTTGTTGATCTTGAGTACCCGATGTTGATTGACTACTTACATGACTTGACTGCTAAACTGAGGTTAATTCATCAACAGGTTTACGACGCCTTGCCGACGCAGACGGAGGGTCCAGGCCACCAGCTCCAGCCTGGTGATTGGGTTGTCACCCGAAATTTTTCGCGCAAGAAGAATCTGGACCCCCGCTTTGTTGGACCTCACCAGGTGCTTTTGGCCACGAGGACTGCCGTTCGTCTTGAGGGACGGAAGAACTGGGTACATGCTACCCATTGTAAGCGAGTCCCTATTCCTTTGCCGGCAGACCCGTGGGTGAGGAAAGGCAGTGCGTCAACAGAAGCAGCGACATTGCCGGCGTTTGTACCTTTCAGTGACGCACAACTTGTTGGTGAACACTCAGCGCAGCAGAAAGCCATTGTTGGAACATTGTCAGCAAGAGACTCAAGACCAGACCAACGAACTGATCAGCAGGACGCTGTCTCTTCGACAGATCCTTTGTTTGACGAGCAGACACGTCCTGGGAAACATCGATATTCTTTGCGTTCTCATACTAAGGACAAATAAATTTTTTTCTTGCTTTGCTGAAACTGATAACTGCAATATCTTCGTTTCCCCTGATCAACTGTGAACAAATTCGTATCACTGAAAATTGTTTTGTACATATATCAAGATTTTTTTCTTGTATCTTTTTCCTTCCACAGCTGAATTATTTGTGCTAAATAAAATACATATTGTGTATTGAGGGCCGTAGGGCCGCGCGCGTACTTCCTTCTGGACAGTAGGTCTTGACGCTAGGTTAAAGGCCGTCGGTTCCTAGGAACTCCTGGGAATTGACTATTGCTGCACAGAACGAAGTGCGTCAAGAAACGTTGCGGACGGTCATAGGGAAATGGCATTTTCAAAGCTGAACGATTTGGAAGGAGCTCAGGCGTATAGAGTCAAACTGCAGAAACTTAGTCGTACTAAATGTTTTGTATCCCAATTGTTTGTACTGTTTTTAACTGCTTCCGCATTTTTGGCGGGTGGGGTGTATTACACTATGTCTTACTTCTTACTTCCTACCCCTACTCCTACTCCTTACCCTAACATTACTTCTACTGCTTCTCCTCATTCCTTTCATATGTTACCAGAACACGAACAGGCTAGACGTGTAGAATTCCGCAACAATTCCTTTATCCAGCTCCTCCATCAGCATCAGTTAGTGGTTAACACTACTAATTGTTGGGTGTGTGGGTTGATGCCACATACTACGGGTAAGGGAATTCCATATCTGGTGTTACCGTATAGTTCCCAAGGGTCAGCTCGAGCATACCAAACAATGCTTCGAAGCGCACTAGGTTTCCACCCCTCTCCAGAACGTTCCCCCAAACCGGGTCCTACCTCATGGCAGTGGGTGGTATCGATGATAATACAGGATTTGGAAGATGAGATCCATGATGCTTATCTCATCCCTAAGGCAGAGGTACAAGCCTATAGGGCACCGAATAGAGGGGAATATAGTACGTTCACTAATGAAAAGCAGCTTAAAAGCTCGTCTCCAATATGGGTCGTACCCCACACTGGTAATCTTTGTCTTGTGGGTCGTGGCTCGCAAGCCTCACTTGGAGTAAGTGCTTGCACTGAAAGTTACGTTCTGTCAATGTCCCCGATCCCTGTGTTTCTGGCTGCCAAGGGTACGTACTTCATCTGTCATGATCGTGCATACACATGGTTGCCCGCAGACTTCATGGGCTCATGTTTTGTTGCAAATCTGTTGCCTCCGACGTTCACTGTAGATGCCGATTACCACAAGACTAGAGTTGTACGAGGCGTAATTAGTGAAGAGGATACTGCCGGTCAAGAGGCAGGAGACTTTTTCAAGGGTTTCCTCCCGTTTTGGGGACCTATGGTTAATAGTAGGAACCTGAGACATTTGACTCGAGTGGTAGAATAGACAGCTAACATTACTGCCAGTGCCCTTGGTAATATCACCACAGAACTTCAGGCGGAGAGACTTATGACATTACAAAACCGTATGGTTTTAGATGTTGTCTTAGCAGATCGCGGTGGGGTATGTAAAGTGATCCATTCGAGCTGTTGCATTTTCATTCCAGATAATGCTCCTACTGTCTATCAAGCCATCTCGAAGTTGCACAAGATCTCCGAATCCATACACGTGGATGTAGGGGATTGGACGCTACTTGGTTGGTTTTGGGGCCTGGTGTCGACTTGGGGTTGGAAGATTCTGACGATCATCGGGGTTGTGGTAGTGTTCCTGTTCACGTGTTGCCTTTGTGTGCAGTGTGGTCCTGCCTTATGTGGCCTCTGTGCTACAACGTGTATGAGACAACCATCTGTTACCAAGGGGACTCGGTTGGACAGAGCTATGCTACAACGACATCTTGATGGTCTGATGAATATCGAGTATGATTCCGACTAGTGCTTGCCTACATGAGGGCAAAAGGAGCGTCTGAGGTTCCGTGACAATTGTAAGTGGTGTTTTCGACTCACACGAATATGGTCGAGTCTAGTATCTATGAACCGCAAATGACGAGTTTAGCAAGTGTGCGCAGTTTCGCTGTGCTAACTTAAACCGTTCGTTTGTTATGTGGGTTTGTCATCTGTACCCACGGGTTCCATCTTAGATACGGCATCCATTTTGTCTCTTGCCCTCAAGTAGCCAGCGAACGGACGCTGTCCGCTTCGCGACCCTGGGACTCCCAAGATATTTGCGGAAGACACATGTTCTTTGAAAGTGTCTTTATGACGAGGGGGATGCTACTGTAAGGCAGATGGCGCCGCTCGAGGCTCATCTTGCCGCACGGGCTTATTGTCTCAGCCGTGCATCTCATTAGGCACGTCCCTTTGATGCCTGTATCTCGTGCTTCTCGACACTCCCCTTTTACACCCTTTCCGATCTCCCCACTGTCTCCGTCTTCCTCTGCACCTGTCTTCGTTCCTGTTTCGATCTACTTTACTGCTGATTGGAATTTGCTAATGGTGGGAAGATGGGTTTTTACAGTTGGGAACCGCCAAATGTTTCCGCACTTATGTTCCGGACCTTGTGAGTTTCAAAGTGATCTAAGCGACCCCTCTGAGAGCGACTTGTGGGAACCAGGTTGTAAACTATTGTGTATCATGTTATCCTATGGGTAGAAACTGTATAAAAGGAGCGATCCACAAATACAATTTGAAGCAGTCTCCCCGAACTACACTCGATGTACTTCTTGTGACTTCTGTGTTCCCTGCAGTAAATAAACCTTGACTCTTTGACGCCGAAGGAAGTGTCCCGTGTCTCTGTGATTTGTACGCCGGAGCAGGTTACCCACGAAGGTTTCAGGTGTTGTGCCCTGGCACCGCTGGGTCCAAAGAACCCAGTCCTTCAGTGTGTGTGCTGGAGGTGTAAGGATAGAGACTGGCAAATTCAAAATATAAAAGGTAAATTTGCAGGTGCATAGAACAGTACATGCATAGTAAATAGGAGTTTGACGCAGTCCATATACTACGGCCTACTTTGCTCCATAATTACTTGGGTACTGACTGCATGATTACAGTTCTGCAAAGAGAGTGCATTACTGAATTTATAAGAGCTTCAGTTTTACCACAGTACATATATAAGGAAATACTGTTGAATGGCTCACTACAATATTGAAACAGTAGAGTGAGAGTGATGGTGAAAGTCTAATGATACAGACTGGACAATTGAATGTATAAAAAACAAATATGCACCTACACAGAAGAGTGCATGCATACTCTATACAGGTTTAAAGCAGTACATGGCCTAAGGCCTACTTTGCACCATGATTACTTGAGTACTGACTGGATAATTACAGTTCTGCAAGGAGAGTGTCTGTCTGAATTTAGAAGAGCTTCATTTTTAGCACAGTGCATACATAAGGGCATTCTGCTGAATACTTCACTACAATACTGAATCAGCAATCAAAGAGAGTTTGCTGGAAGTGTAAGACTATAGACTGGAAAATAAAAGCTATACAAGACAAGTTTCCCATGCATAGAAGACTGCATGCATAGTGTATAGGAGTTTGAAGCAGTCCATGCCCTAAGGCCCACTTTGCACCATGACTACTTGGGTACTGGCTGAATTATCACAACTCTGCAAGGAGAGTGTCTGGCAAAATGTACAGCAGCTTCACTTTTAGAACAGTGTATACATAAACACATAAAGCTGAATGGCTCACTGCAATACTAAAATAGCAGTACCAAAATGTTTGGAGGAAGTGTAAATATACAGACTAGGCAATTGAAAGTTTAAAAGCCAAGTCTACAGGTGCATAGAAAAGGGCATTTATTATTTAATAACCTTCCCAAAGCCCCAAGCTCCAGCACACCTTTCCGAGGGTGGATTACGATCTACAAATGCTAGCATTTTTTAAATTAAGAACCATAAAAATAACAAATATTAAACCTTTTTTTTCTTCTAACGATAACGATATTTTTTTATACGTCTTCTATTTAGATGCTTTTAATCATGAAAATGCAAAGAACACATTTTACAGAGTAACACTTTTTAAACTCTCCAACGTATGTAGATAATAATACCTTATAAGTGTTACTATCAAAATCGAAACCTTTACAGCTTCACAGTTTTCCAAACACGTGCAGATGAAAAACAGTTAAAACGTGAGCATGTGTAAACTGTAAAACGTGCCATCTACGTAGGGGAAGCCACATCTTCCTTCCATAGACTATTAAACAACAAAAAACTATATAAACCACACCTACTGTGCAATTAGTTTTGTTTTCCCGAGTTATTTCTGAATCGCCAATCTCTGTTGCAGGTTCCGTTCTCTAGCATCGGATTCTCTTTTTGCGTCAACAAACATATTCCGGAGTTGTACTTTGTTTAAAGATGGCATAGGCATAGTACTTAGTTATACATTGTGACTATTTGTCAATATTTAAACATTTATATGTAGAAAAAAATGTTATTGCATGTTTTTCCCTTTTTTCTCTGTAACGTCAGCAGCTTGTTCTTAGAAACAGATATATTATAACAAATATTACTCCTTTTCTGGCTCCTTTTACCTTATATATAGTGACTTTTTATATTATAATATTGATACTGTACTTCGCTAGAGAGTGTTGCTAACCCGTCGACACAACCCCTAAACATTTACAATCAACGTGACAATGATACACTTGTTATTATGTTTTCCCCTAGAGATCACATACTGTTAATATGTATATTATAACATTAACAGTCTTAGTGATCCTAGCGGAATTCACAATCCGTTGTCACAAAGTAAGCAACATTACCGGCTTGCGGCTTTCAGTCTATTTTTCCCTTGTGATCATATGCTGTGAGAATATATACATATTATTATTCTCAACGTCATGATCTCAGAGGAGTTTATGGCCCGTCGCCACGGAGATCTAATTTTTTCACCTCCCGGGAAAAGAAGTTCAGTAAATATTTACAGCTCGAAACTATTTCATTATGGATGTTCTGTTAAATACATAACTTTATTTTCCTTTTCTTTTTACTGTAACAATGGTATCAATCGTTATATTATAATAGATTGTCCTATTGCTACAGAACAGGAATGGGAGATTTTTAAGCGCCATCTGTACTATAATGATCAAATATTTATAAAAACTTGATCAGATATTTTTATATATATTAAAATATAGCTATCATGCATACTTTCTTACTTTAAATATTTAATAAACCCTACATTTCTGAATGTTATTTTCTAATTTCCATTCTTATTTGCGATTCCTATTCACCTTCTCCCTAAAGAATATATAGGACCTGTACTATATATTATAAGAGTAACATTCTATAAATTCTTTGGTGAGTATGTGATTTATTAGCGGAACAGTCTGCAACTTGTAAACACTACGACAGCACGTTTCTAATGTATGCATGCATTTCTATGTAATATGAAACAATTTAGATTTTACTGTTTTACTTGTTCTCTTGATCTGAGATAATGTAGTGCGGGAGTGTTTGTTGTAGCACCTCTATTCTACTTTATCTAAAAGTAACTGATGCCCTCTTACATCATCAAGAATGTGGGGCAACACTTGTACAAACTGTAGCACAAAAACGAACTATATAGCCATGCTTAACTGATATTTTATGAAATTCCATTTTTAATTGTCACCCCTTTCATATATACTGCGACAGTTTCTGAAGAAAGTTTATTTGTATTTGCTTAATAAAAACTGTTTCAAACCTAGACTGATTTTTTTGCTGCACAGCCACACCTCCCCATCATGAAAGTAAACACCACATTATAAGTAAATAGTAGAACTAAGAAGTATGTCACCTACAAACTTGATAAAAGAAAACAGCGCAAAACACTGTAATTTTTCCGCCGTGATTTATACACCACACGGCAATTATATAAATGGCCCTTGAAACATATATAAAAAATTGCTTACCTTATAATTCCTCTCCACCACCTTATGGGCACTGTACAAAGTTAATAGTTTTTGTAACCTACCCTCTACTACTTTCTTACCCCATACACCTTTGGAAAATGAATCACAATATCACCGACAACAGTGAACCGTTCCCACCCAATAAGGAGCAAACTTGTGTTCGAAACACTTTAGCCAATAAAATGTCCATCTTGTTCGAAAGACGAGCAAGGAATGACTGCTAAGCCTTCTACTTTTAATACTTTACAGCCAATGAACATTAAACTTCGTAAAGTCCCGCTTGGAGCACGTTACCCTAATACTCCCCGAACAGGAAGGAATCCTTAATAAAACTTTTCCACAAAATTCTTTTACGACTAACGGTACTAACGCAACTGATCCATGAACTGTTACTATGGTAACAGGCAGAAAAGTAGTGGCTGTACAAAAAACGTTATATTTACCTTGGATCCTCTACAAGACAGAAACAAAACCAAAATACCACATTTGCAACCCCTTTGCACAGTTTTTTTTTATAAAAAGAGGCCCGGAGGTGGGGGAGGGGGGATTGAGTGGAGGAGAAAGCAGTTCCCGGAACTCCGGGGGGCCATGAGCCCCCCGCATACATATAGTTAAAGATCCGGGGGGTAACGATCCCTGTGCAGGGGAGACCCTCTAGGCCCCCCATTATAAAAAACAAATTGCCCCAGAGATTTGAGCCCCCGGAGGCTAATTGACAATAAAGCGGGCTTCCCGGTTTTTTTCTGCGTTAATAAAAAAAAAATCCCAGTGACGTCATATACGGTGCCCCGTACACGTACTCCACGTAAGATTCTATTTGTTCAAAAACATATATTTATGTATTTAATGTACATATTAAGAGCAGACATTATCTGGGATAATCATAAAAATAGTGTTTTTAAACTGTAAAAAAGCGTATATTACTTTTAAAATAAATTATGGAAATATTGCACGTACCTCCTACGAGTAAAGATAGTTTGAAGACTTATAAATTTTATAAAACAATATAGCACTGCACACTAAAGAAGAAAAGTCAACACAATTATTGACCCCTCTCCCAACATTTAAAAGCCCCTGGTGGAGGTGATAAAATTAATCGAGACTGAATACGTTAGTACAGCCTACTGTGCTTACGCTACCAGAAAAACACAACAACAGTACAAAGCCCAGATTTCCATTGTAGTGATTTCTTATTTGCAGATCTAGTTGTCAGATCGACACACACTCTCTCATGGCTGATATACACTCACACCACACCTATCCAGCACATCCGTCACAACACATGTGACCCCATGTATAAAAAAAGATGGGTTGCACGTGTTCTACGCCATTTTAGAGTTGTTCCCAAACTACCGTACAAGGGGGCCCACTACTACATGCATGGCCTCTTTGGTCACTGAGTTAGTGGTGATAGTGATGGGAGCACGAGTATGTTGTTAGCCACATACATTTACCACCCATGAAAAAGGCATAAGCATAATAATGGCTTTCTGGTGACGGACACACGTTGTAATGGCTGTGGCTTACATGCTTCAAATGACTTTTTACTTATACGTGTCACCAAGTCTGATAACAATGAGGCCAAAGACAAACACAGGACATCTTATCGATCACAGATAAGATAGGCGGAGGGTAAAATGAAAGTAACAGGTATAAAAAAATGGAGGAAAACTACTAAAATGACGGAGGACGGAGTATGTAATGAACATTTGGCGCCTCGACAATATGATTATTAATATATTACAAAAGTATAGCAGCGATTGACACACACGGCCCGGGAAAAGAAAGCAGCAAATTCAATACCTGAAATGAAGACAGCTTTTCTTGGCGAACTTAAAGAAAAAGAAAGACATGTGGGCTTGGAAATAAGGCTGCTCATGCATAGAGAGTACAACTGGTGCGTAAAAAACGTAAAGTTTCACATACTATCATACTATCATAGAAATATAGCTCTTTTTTTCACCAGTAAAGTTAGTTCTCAAAAAGAACTGTAGGACATATTATCAAGCCTGGGTGATAAAATTATCGCTGCTTTATTGGCAGGACACTGCCGATAAAGTGGCGATAATGGGCTTCATAATATGCTCTATGGAATTCCAATCGAAGCTCATGTTAGATGTCCTTCACATCTAACATGAGCTTCGAATGGAATTCCATAAAGCATATTATCAAGCCCATTATTGCCACTTTATCAGCAGTTTCCTGCCGATAAAGCGGCAATAATTTTATTGCCCAGGCTTGATAATATGGCCCGTTTTTTTAGCCCAATGCCCCCACGATCCTCCCCACGTCCTTCGAGAGCCGGCATTGCTTTGTCAGAGAGAGCAGCTTACATGCTGCTCTCTCTCTCGAAAACCAATCTGCTTTCCTACTTGAAAGAGAGACCAGATTAATATGCTCTCTCTTTCAAATAGGAAAGCGGTTTGCTGTGGTAAAGTGGGAACAGCGACGCTCACGCCCTAACATAGCAAACAGCAGTGTCCAGGGGGTAGGCACCCTGAGACACTGCAGGAGCCAGCCCTGGGAGGCGGTGATCCCCATGGCCATCAAGGGCTCCAGGAAAGGTCATTTTACATATTACTGCCCCAGGAAGGTAGTGGTCCCCAGGGCGTGTAAAGGGGGAGGGGGAGCTGAAACATACTTCTTTTTATTTTTAAACCCTGAGGGGGTGGCGGTCCCCGGGGCTGCAGGGGGCCTTACAAGCCCCCCTTTATGGATAAAAATTGCCCCCGAGATTTGGCCCCGGGAGGCTAATTAAGAATAAAACGTATTTCTAGTTTTTTTTACCTATACGCGTACCCCGCGATTTCTTATTTATTTGGTTTTTTTTAAAATTGGGAGCCTAAAGATCCATCCTGAGCAGGCCTAGAAGATCAGGATCTTTCTACACTGCAATATTTCCTTTTTTTTCAACTTTGTTGTACTGTTTTCTTGTGACTCGGTTCTACCGAGCCACAAGATGGCTGCCAACACTTCCTGGTTTGGAGTGTTGACAGACAGTTGACATCCAATCAGCAAGCAGCTCGTGCTCGTAATTGTACGGATTTTGGTACGCGTGCTGTACTTCATCTCTAGATATCGCTATGATTTTACTTTTGATGTTCTCAAGAACTACTGGACGGATTTACACCATTTAACAAAAAGCACAATCTGTGAACCGAACTCTACCTCTCTGCCAAATTTGGTGTAATTCCGTTCAGCCGTTCGGGCTGTAGTCCTGGCTAAAGGTCCCTACGGAAAATTGCATGGGGAAAACACGTTTTGGGACCCCCCTTTTTTCTCAGCCCCCACTTGACAAATCACCCCCAAACTTTCAGGGAAGGAGCGAAGCGGAGTAGGCCATTTCCTTGAAGAAATTCGCAAAGATTCATCCACCGGCGCCAAAGTTATTCCAAATAGAATGTTGTGGATTTCCTATAGAAACTAGGTCCTAACTATAACTACCTACTGACGACCTCCAGTAGGTAGTATATGTATATATAAATATATATATATATATATATATATATATATATATATATATATATATATATATATATATATATATATATATATATATATATATATATATATATATATATATATATATATATATATATATATATATATATATATATATATATATATATATATATATATAGGTATATATAGTTAGGATTTTTTTCCTATGGGATTTTTGAAAATTCTATGTTGAATAACTTTGGCGTTTTTGGATGGAATTGGCTGAAATTTGCAGGAAAATGGCACATTATGTTTCTGAGTAGCCCCTGAAAATTTGGGGGGCCGAGAAAAAAGGGGGGTCCCAAAACGCGTTTTTCCCATTCATTTTTCCATAGGGCGGTTGGAATCACTTTTAGCTCGAACGGCTGAATGGATTTACACAAAACTTGGCAAAATTGTAGGTATGGTTTGCCCGACCTGCCTTTGCTATGTCTCAATATATGTGCTCCAGTGGATTTTGAGAAATTAACGTTTTTAAAAACAGATATATCTGTGACAGCGCTCCGGTTAGCGCTCCGGTTCGCGTACCTGACGCGTAACGGAACTTCGCGAAGCGAAGCTGATTGGCTCTCCGGTGTCTGTCAACATTCTAAACAGTCCGGAACGGCCGCCATCTTGTCTCTCCGTAGCATCGAGAGACAAGAGGTGGAGAAAAACGAAGGGGGAATTTAATGAAAGGGGTCAAGGTAGACCCCTCCTGACCCCCTAGGATTGATGAGGGGGATATTAAAGTGCCCCGCGGGGCAAAAAATAAAAAATAAAAAAAATTGCGATTTTTCGCCGTAGAGGCACGTCTAGGCATGAGCGGATTTTGCGGATTGGCAATCCGCGAATTTGCGGATTTGCGAAGCACTTAGATAAAATAAAGCAGCACCTGATTCATTTTATCTAGTGGTTCCTGTGCAAGCTAACTTTGTAACTATTTTACAACGGGGCTGGCAGCTTGCTGGCGCCATTGTAAAATAGTTGCATGAGTGGGGGTTCAACTTTTGAACCTGTTACGTTCTCGGATTTTTTTTGAGAAAGTTAGGGTGCATGGATGTGTTCTTTGAAACATGTAATTTGAATGGTTAAGAAAACATGATTTTAAGAAACATTGCAGTGGATTAGCAGGTGTACTGAGAGTTCAGAGTTCATTTGAAACATTGTCGTGTGAACTTGTAAACATGAGAGGTCTGGCAGGAGGTAGTTGCTATGGAAAAAGTCCAGAAAGGGCAGAGGGGGGAAGGGTGTTGATTTGAAAAAAGTGAGGGAAGAGTTTTGATTGGGTCACATGAGAGATATGTGTAATGAATTTCAGCATTTCAGTGCCTTTGTTGGTTCCAGCCTCTGGAGTGCATACCTTTTGCTCTGCTAAAGAAAAATTGGTGTGTTTCTGAGACTATTCTGAAATTCAAAAAGCATTTGCTAAGGTAAGAAAAAAATCATTTAATTTAGATAGAGAGTAGTATAGTATATTGAGAAAATAAGGAAGTTAGCTGTACATTTAAAATGTTGTTTTGTGTCAAGTGTTTTCATTATTTTTTCAAAAAAGATTTTGCTTCTTTGACAAATTATAATTATAGATAATGTGAAGTATTAGTACTGACAGGGTGTGCTTGTACATAGGAGGTGTGCTGTGTTTTCAAATTATGACCAGAAAATCGTTTTTTAAGAAAAAGAAATGCCTTTTACATTTATGAGAACGATAACATGGGGTGTGCTTTTTTAAATAAATATTTCACTTTCCAACATGAATATGGGAGAATTATTTGCTTGTTTCTTGGTTTAAAAACTCGTTTCTTGAATTCATTTAGGTTTCATAATATGTTTTGCAAGAGTTACATAGTCAACATGGGGGCATATTTACAAGGCTTATGAGACACATTCACGTCATTTTCTCCATTTTAAAAGTGACTTTAAAGGTGGTGCAAGGTTCTTGTAAATACACCCTCATGAGTGCTTTGCAAATTTAAGTCATTTTCCCCTGGTGCATGTGCCTTGTAAATACGCCTCTATGTGTGCTAGACAATTTTAAGGTACTTCTCCCAGGAATCTGGGAGACTAATTTCCTTACATGATGTGTTTAAAAATCGTGCTAAGGTGAGTAAAGATTCCTTTAATTTAGAAGGAGATTAGTATGCTTATTGGAGAAAATAAGGAAGCCAGCTAGGGTGTGCTTGTACATAGGAGCTGTTTTGTGTTTTGAAATTATGACCAGAAAATCGTTTTACTTTTCACATTTATGAGAAGGACAACAAGGGGTTTGCTTTTTTAAATAAATATTTTATTTCTCAACATGAATATGGGAGAATAATTTGCTTGTTTGATGGTTTAAAAAGTCGTTTCTTGAAGTCATTTAGGTTTCACAATATGTACTGGTAGAGTTTCATAGTCACTATGATAATTATGATATACATTTAGGACTGTTTAGGGGGAATGGATATGCTAAGGCTTCTGTAATTGTCATTGGAGGAGAATTATGTACATTGCACTGCTGCATACAGTCCTCACCTTCTGCGTACTCTTGGATATGCTAGACTATATCTGCTCAATGAGATACCTAAGCTGAGGAAACACAGGTGATGTGATTGTGAAATGAGCAAAAATATTTGCACGTTTTTCAATTACATCACCTGTGTTTCCTAACATTACTAATCACATTGTGCTGATGAGGTTTAGGCCTGTCCAGGGAGACAGAGGAGGTCTGGTCTTTGTTGAAGTGTGCAGTGGACATGACTCACTTCATCTGTTGGCCTGCACATGTATTATGTCTTCTGTACTCTTCAATAAGCCAAAATCTCATCTGCAACACTGAGTAGGCCTCACCTCAAACAAACTTTTGTGACTGCCAGACCTGCCTTTTTGCTCCTAGATATTTTTTTGTTTTACCATGGCAGACAGACAATCCAGCATACTTTTGCATAGGCCACACCTTATGGTGGTGCAAGGGCCTTGTAAATACGCCCTCATGTGTGCTTAGTAATTTTAAGTCACTTCCCCCTGATGCAAGGGTCTTGTAAATACACCCTCATGTGTGCTTGGCCATTTCAAGTCACTTCTTTCTGGTGCAAGGGCCTTGTAAATACGTCTTCATGTGTGCTTGGCAATTTTAACTCACTTCCCCCTGGTGCATGGGTGTGGTAAATACGCCCTCATGCCTGCTTGGAAATTTTAAGTCACTTCTCCCTGGTGCATGGGTGTGGTAAATACGCCGTCATGTCTGCTTGGCAATTTTAAGTCACTTTCTGCTGGTGCAAGGGCCTTTTAAATACGCCCTCATGTGTGCTTGGCAATTTTAACTCACTTCCTCCTGGTGCATGGGTGTGGTAAATATGCCCTCATGTCTGCTTGGTAATTTTAAGTGATTTCCCCCTTGTGCAAGGGTGCATGTTTTTCAATTACATCACCTGTGTTTCCTAACATTACTAATCACATTGTGCTGATGAGGTTTAGGCCTGTCCAGGGAGACAGAGGAGGTCTGGTCTTTGTTGAAGTGTGCAGTGGACATGACTCACTTCATCTGTTGGCCTGCACATGTATTATGTCTTCTGTACTCTTCAATAAGCCAAAATTTCAACTGCAACGTTGAGTAGGCCTCACCTCAAACAAACTTTTGTGACTGCCAGACCTGCCTTTTTGCTCCTAGATATTTCTTGGTTTTACCATGGCAGACAGACAATCCAGCATACTTCTGCATAGGCCACACCTTATAGTGGTGCAAGGGCCTTGTAAATACGCCCTCATGTGTGCTTGGTAATTGTAAGTCACTTCCCACTGATGCAAGGGTCTTGTAAATACACCCTCATGTGTGCTTGGCTATTTCAAGTCACTTCTTTCTGGTGCAAGGGCCTTGTAAATACGACCCTATGTGTTCTTGGAATTTTAACTTATTTCCCCCATGGTGCAAGTGCCTTGTAAATGTGCCCCCTTTGTCTATGTTGTTAAATTACTGTAGATGGAATTGACATCTAGTGTGTTAATTGTTTGCCTTCTTTTATTGGTTTACTGTTTGGTAATAGTGGTTAATATCAATTTTTTAAATATTTTTCCACAGATTTAACTGAAGATCTTTAGAAAACTTAAAAAATGCCCTCAAGGCAACGAAAACTAAAAGAAGCAAAGCGACTTACACTCCATCTTGGTAAAGATTTGGAACAGTCCTGTAATATGAAATCGTATCAAGTTGCCAAAAAAGCTCCGGGTAAGAAAATAAAATCATTTTTTAAAAACAATTTTCAGACAAAAAAATACCAGTATTGAACATGTTTTAGTGCATAAGAAGAGAGACAATTTAAAGGAAAAGGAAAGGCCCGTAAAAAAAGTTTCTGCTAGAGCAGGAGATAAGTCTGTGCATGGCAGTAGAAGGGATATTCAATTCAGGGACATTCGTAGGCGAATGTTCCGCAACAGGATAATTGTCAATTTGTTAAACATTTTTAAGAAAGGCCAACAGAAAGTGACATTTTATAAGAAAAAGAAAAATGTAGAGAAAATTATTGATCAGGCTTTCGAAATTAAGCGAAAGTTATTTATTTTGGTAATCAATAGAATTAGGAAACTAAACAAGGTAATTTCTGATTTCAAATCAAATAGTAGATGGAAGAGAGTAGTTAATCGTACTAATTTTTGTGAAGTATTCTCAGGAGAATGGATGCATAGTTCAAGTTGTGAGGCATTTTTTAATGAGGAGAGTTACTTTCAAGACAATGATTTGGTGCATGCAGTTGACACCAGTGGTCGAGCATATGAGGTAAAAGATGGTTGTCCGGTTGAAAAAGAAAAACTTGTGTCTGCAGATGCAGAAGAGGTGTTAGGTGATGAGATTTTAGGAAGACGTCCTAAGGGACCAGTCTACACCTGGAAATGTAGTAGCATTTGTAGTGTGTGGCAGGATTCCATCAATTTGTTTTGTGATTTTGTACGTACATTTAATAAGAAAAGTTTAAAACAGAAAATGAAGTTGTTGCAAGAATTAGATCCTTGCAGAGTGAGAGAAGTAACAGGTTTGCATGGGCATTCCCTGGCTTGTCTTTCCAGAAGAGTATGCCAGAGTGTTTTTCATCATTTCAGGATGCTAGCAGTGCATCATAATAAAGTGAGGAAATTAGTGAGAATGTTGTATTATGCTAAGAGTCCAGCAATTATGCTTAAACAATTGAGCAGTGCTCTTTTTCATGGTTCAGAAGTACATGTGAAGAATATTTGTGAAGAAATTGAGTTCTGTTACTTTGCTAGTAAAGAGAACAGTGTTGAAATTGACCCAGTAGAAGAAGGTAATGTGGAAGAGAGTGTACAGATTTCTAATATAGATAAGTTTCACAAGGAAATTTCCATCTTTCAGGTGAAATCAAGTGAGATGCCTAATTTCACTTGTGTGTTTTGTCGACGGACTTATTATAAGAATCAGACCAGGTTAGTGGATTTATATGCAAAAAGTGAAATGGAAAACAATAGTGAATGGAAGGATTTTGCTACATACTTGATGGTAGAAAATTGTTTTGATTTGGGATCGGACCAACGTATGTGTACTTATTGTTTTAACAAATTAAACCAAAACCGGATGCCTGCTAGAGCGGTTCATAATAATCTGGAATTGGTTGACATTCCTTCTGAATTGAAGGATTTAAATACTTATGAATCTATTTTGATTCAAAGTGTGCATCCCTTTCAGGCTATTGTACGAATAGAGCCAAAGACAGGGAAATTGCCTCCATCAGATTTACAGAGAGGATTAAAGGGAAGAGTTGTTTATTTGCCTTTAGATTTGAAGAAAAACATTAATACAATTGGAGTAGAGAAAGTGGAAGAGGAACCTCTGGTTATCCTAGTTAATGGTGTTCCGACAAAGAGTAAGAAAATCTGGCAAGATTTAGTGGATGTTAGGAAAGTCAAAAAGGCAACATTGTATTTGATAAAAAACAATGAGTACTACAAGAATGTATGTGTAGCAGAAGAGGAAGTAAGTGAAGAAGAAGACAGTGAATTGTGTGCTGGACAAATTGAGAAAGTAGAAGCCTCTAAAAATGAAGAAATATATGAACATTATAGTGTTCATCCTTTGCATTCCAAGGAAGTCATGGGGAATGCTATTGAGTTGTTTCAAATGAAACAAGCCAAAGGGAGTCCCATTAGTGTTTGGGAGGAAAGTTTGGAAGCTCGGTGTTTTCCACAGTTATTTCCCACAGGTCGAGGAGGACGATATGATGAGCGACCTGATCAAATTCCTGCTTCTGAATACCGGACTTTACGATTGTATGCAGAAGATCCTAGGTTTCGTCAATGCATATATATATATATATATATATATATATATATATATATATATATATATATATATATATATATATATATATATATATATATATATATATATATATATATATATATATATATATATATATTTATGCATATACAAAACTTTAGAATTTCACTGGTTTTGAACCAGTGAAATCTGAGCCTAACTATACAGTCCCTGGAACCTTTGTTTTTTTCAGTGAATTTCTACGTTTTTTTTAAATTCTATTTTCTGACTGTAACGTCCCTTTAACCTTTGTTTTTCTCAGCGAATTTTTTATGTTTTATTAATTATTTTTCCAAAATATTACGGGATTTGTGTTTTTTAAAGATTATCTAAGGTTTTTTGATATTATGTAATTAGTATAATGCATTCGTAACATTTGTTTTTTATTGTATTTTTGTAACGTTTTCTTTAGTAGTTTATGTGAGTGTGTTCGCCTGCATTTAAGTTAGTTTAACAAAGTGAAATTCCATCTGGTCCTTTAGCCAGAAAATGCATTTTTTACTTTTGGGGAGCGTGTTTTTCAAGATGGCTATTATCTTGGTTAAAGATGGTTTAATGTTAGGTTGAAACAAATATTATGTTGATTAAAATATAACTTTTTTTTGGAGTAAAGATGTTTGAGTCGCGTACCGGTCTTGTTTAGTCATGTTGGGTACACAAACCCGATATACTTTTAGTGCTGTAAAATATATATATAAACAGTTTTAATGTATAGGTTAAGGGAAGAGGTTTACTAATAAAGTCTTAAAAGTAATATTACTTTAGAATCTATATATACTAAGGAATATTCATTATTAATCCTTTAAAAAAAAAAATTCCGGGGTTGCTACTCCGTCGCGACTCAAAAAAGCAAAAGCATAGATTCAATGCACAACAACTCACTTAGGATTTTTAACTAATATTTTCATACTTACGTATTACAAGCAGTTTCTGAGTAATTCTGCCAGTTACTAGGTGTGTGAATAAGTGGATGCATGAGTCTGAGAAGGTCTCAAAATACATATGTCAGTTCCTGAGGAAATGTGTAAGTGGGAGAAAAATTGTTTAAGTGGGTGTCAGAGTGACAGCATGAGTGTATGAGTGAATCTATATCTGGGAGCATGATGTCAGGCTCTTGCCAGACTTTATGTGCAGGAGTGAGATGGTCACACTGAAAATTCCCTATAGGCCAAGGGGGTTAGTCAAACGGAACTCTACCTGATCCAAGAGGATGAAGGGACTCAAACTGGTGAACATCAGTGTATCACTTCAAAGCTCCTGATGGTCTTGACCTTCTCAATTTTTTAACACAAACCACATTGTTTTTCAAATATAATTAATATAGTTGTAAGCTAACTATTTGTAGCATTTGATCGGTTTTAGTTACCCAACGTCCCTTCCTCCTTTGTTAGGTGTTTCCAGGCACATACTTGCTGCACCTAAAATATGAACCTACAAGGTAAGTCCTATTAAAATTCCTTTCCCATCCATATGGATAATAGGCTAGTTTAACAATTACAACTCATACCTATGTATATACTTTCTAACTACTTCTTGCGGAACCCCTTTTTCAAAATGCTCATTTCTCTCATGAATAATTCTTCTTTGGAAAACAAAAACAAATTCCAATAATATAGAGGACTCTGGATAGTCAAGATTAAATGAATGACATCATCCATTTCTTGTTAAGCGTTCAAAGCAACTCAAGATATTCAACTGAAGTCAACTTCTGTTATATACCCATGCCAACTACTATTGATATTCATGTTTTACACATATTTTAGATCAATAATATTAATAATGCCTCACTTGTTTTCTCTTTCAGGTGCCTCAATGTATTGCTCAGATACAAGCAAGTCATCACAAGTATTAAAAAAAAGCACATAAGTCTCCTAGTCTTTAACACACATAAGGTGCCAGTAGGGCGTTACCCCTTGAAGAATCTTCTGTTTATTTCCAGGAGCAACAGCAGGCTTCCAGGAAACACTCATGAGGGAATAAAGAATGACAGACCTAATGCGCTTCGACAAACCCGATTCTCCAATGGTGAACTACATGGATGAGGAAACGCCAAGGTGGATCAGCAGGGACAAGGAAATGCCAACAAGGCAGGAAATAGCAGGGACTGACATACACCAAATCACCGGATGACATTCAAGTAAGTGGGCAGGGTTCAGGAATGACGAGCAGTCATTTGGGGTGCAGTGCGCAGTCTTAAGGCTGCACCCTCCACTCATGAAAGGGGCAGCTCCGCCGGGATGCCAGGAATGGATCATGCCTGACAGCACAGGCCCCCTATGGTCCTCTCAACTAGCTTGGGTTTATCAGGATAACCGCATTCAAAGAGGCATAGGAGACCAGGAGCATGCACATGAATTGCAGGTTCTCACGTACGATCCTCAGGCCCATATCCTTTCTAGTGAATCAGGTAGCATAATCTATGGTGAATTCGACCAAAAATGCCTCCACTTCAAATTCAGGCTCATCAGCAACATCTACAGCTAGAGGTTTAGGGGAAAGCACGGTTCCGGGAGCAACAGGTTTCAATAATGAAACATTAAATACTGGATGTACTTGAATTTGTAAAGACAAGTCCAACTTCATGGCAATGTCATTTATCTTTTTAACAATTTGGTAAGGGGCTATACATGGTGGTTGAAATTTATGAGGGCTCTTCAAATTGATATGCTGTGTAGATAGCCAAACCTGTTCACCAACCTGATTTTTGGGATTGGGTCTGTGGTGTTTATCTGTGTATCTTTTAAATACAAGTTTAGCTTGATCCAGATTACCTTGTGCTTGTAGTTGATATTCTTTGATCTGATCTGAATAATTCTGAACCGCTGGGACCTCAGTAAAACAGATACTGGGGTAATAACAAGAAACAAGGGTGATAAACATGAATTACATTGAAAAGGAGTGATTTTGATTGAGCTATACATATTGTTGTATGAAAATTCTGTTGCCCATAAAGAAATTGCCCAATCTGCAACAGTTTATAAAACATGACATCTTATATATTGTTCTAAACAATGGATCACTCTCTATGTCTGACCGTCTGTCTGAGGATGATAACCAGTAGATAATGAATCTTTAGTTATAAAATTCCACACAAGGCCTTCTAAAACTTCGAGATAAATTGAGGACTCGTTCGGATACAATCACTGAAGGTAAACCATGTAAGCATAAATTGGATTGTAGAATATTATCAGCAAGTTTTCTAGAATTAAGTAAACCTGATAATGGAGTAAAATAAGCTCTCTTACAAAAAATATCAGCAGTAACCATGATTGGTGTGTGACCATCTTCTGTCTTAGGTAAATCAGTTATGAAATCCATAGAAACTGTATGCCATGGACATGGAGGAATAGGTAATGGATGCAATAAGCCTGCAGGTGCTTGGTGTATATCCTTACTTTGTGCATACACTGTACCCCTTTGCACAAACTGTTTACTGTTAGGTACTAATGTGGGCCACCAAAATGTTGCTGAACCAATTCTAAAGTCTTTTTTCCCCTGGATGGCCAGATAATATATGTGTATGACACCACTGTAGTGCTTGTTGCTGTAATGCAGTTGTGGAACAAATATTCTTTGTTATATATAATATATATCATTTATTCATTTATTTTTGTGACTCTGTGTGACTTTTTCAGCTTCTTTAGTTTTGTGTGCTACAGCTACATCCATTAAAAAGGTGTCCTCAGAAAACACTGCTCCTATAAAATGTGCTGGGGGTATTATTGAAGGATTTTCTGTTTCACGTTCTCTAACCCCATGTCCGAGGTGCAACAACATGTCTGCTTTCAATGCTGTCTGCCTGATTGGAATTGGATTACATAATCAATCATTAAAGAATTGGGTCCATTGCTAATATCTCATAGATAGTGTGTTGGCCAATATTAAAAATGTTAAGTATCTATGGTCTGTAATCACTGTAACTGTATGTAAAGCCCCCAATAAATAATGTCTCCATTCCTTGAAGGCTTTCTTAATGGTTAACAATTCCTTATCCCCTATTGAATAGTTTTTTTTCAGCTGGAGTAAATCTGTGTAAAATATAAGCTATAGGGTGAAGTAGAAGTGTTTTCTTGCTTCTTTGTGATATAACCCCACCTCCTGGTATTTGAGACACACCGGCCTCCACTATAAATGGTTGGGATGTATCTGGATATTGCAATATTGGGGCTGTAACAAATGACTTTTTTAGTTGTTGAAAAGCCTGTACAGCTCTTTGGAACAACTAAAATGTCACTCTTTTCTTCAACAACTGTGTTATTGGAGCTTTCACAGTGGAAACATTATCTAATAATTGCCAATGAAAATGAGTGAATCCCAATAAACTCTGCATTTCTTTCACTGATTTGGGAAATTTACATAGTAGAATAGGTGTAACTCTTAGTGGGTCCATACTAACTCCCAGTGGTGATAACCCAAAAAGGAGACTCTAGAAACATTGAACTCACACTTCTCTAGCTTTACATGCAACTTATTATCTCTTAATATTTGTAAACCCAGCTCTTACATGTTTCTCATGTTCCCTCATTGAAGAAGAGTAAATCAAAATGACATCAAAGTAAACAACTGTGCAGACATCCAATTTCAATATCAATAAACTTTATTCGGATAACAAAGTATCCATAAAAGTATAAGTCACAAAAACAGTTAACAATTAAAAGAAACAACAAGACTTCACATAGTACATGGAAATTCATAGGTCAAGCATAGTCTGTCTAGCTCGAACGGCTGTATGCAAGAAAGTGCTAGTGCGAAATATGAGTTCATCATTATCCATAGTTAATATCATTAGATATGCGTTTTCCAAGCTAATAGGTTTCAATTTTTTCAAATACGGAATTAAAAGCAGTTCAATATATTCCATATAAAATTTACAAAAGAATAAAAAATGCAACGCAGATTGACCGCTCAGGCCATCACACGGGCAAGGCAGGGAATCAAGTTCTTTCTGATGGCCGAGGGGAAAACAAAGTGCAAATTTAATTGAGCCTGCCCTTAGGCGGAATAATAATCCCAGCACCCAATGGCTCATCGGGAGTGTCAGATAGTGAGGGATATTCGAAGTTAAAAAGTCAAAAGCCAGATATGTAGAGACAGTGATCTTAAGGGATTCCCGGTTTGATCTTTCTTCATCATATATCGGTATACTTAATTGAAACATTCCCAAAGTTGATGCTAAGGAGACTATTATACACTCCAGAGAGCCAAGGAATGTCCAAACCTTTGTCACAGTTCGGACAATCAGTAATGATGTCCCTGGTAAGTGATGCCGCCGGGTTTTTCCAAATGGAAAGCCAAAACAGGACAGGGCGAGCACGAATGAAGTGCTCGATAAAATTCAGATTTATCTCCTTGTGACAGACATATTGCGCAGTGGAGATAGGAACACAGAGCATCTTCCGGAGAAATCTATTCTCTTCCAATTGTATAGGTCCACATTTGGCCAGACCCCAGACCTCCGCGCCATAAGTGGCAACAGGGGAACACTGGGCTTTATAAATTTTCAGGATAGGAGATAGAGTACCAGTGTTTTTAGAGCGGGGTAGGCTAAGAATTGAGTTAATGGCCTTTGAGAACCTATCCCTGGAGTCAGCAATATGCTCAGTCCAGGAGTTGTTTGCAGCAAAGGCCACCCCTAAATAGGGAAAACTATTGGTGGACCACAATTTGTCTGCGCCTACCGAAATACTACCTAACTGTAGTTTATTGGGACCACAGGACATGATAAAGGATTTCTTGAAGTTGGTTTTTAAGTAGAGAGACTCCATATAATCGTCAAATCCCTTCACCAGCATGCGTAGAGCATTAGGAGTGCGGCCCATGAGGACCGCATCATCTGCGTAAAGCAGAACGGGGAGGGAATTGCCCATAATTTTTGGGACATCGTGGGAAAGGGGGACGAGGCTTTTATGGAGGCCATTAATGTAACTGATAAAAAGAAGAGGGGCTAAGACACACCCTTGTCTAACGCCTCTTTGAACTTTAAAATTATTTGTGACTTCTCCCCCTAGCCAATTCGGACACAAGCATTCAAATCTTTTTGCAAGTAAGCCAGGAAATGCACAAGAGACTCGTCTAAGCCATAATTCAAAAGGGCTGTCCAGAGTTTCGATCTGTTGACAAAATCGAACGCAGAGGACAAGTCCATAAAGGCGAGATAGACTGGCGATCTGCGTGCAATATTGTATTTCACCAGGATTAAATTTAAATTGAGACACTGCTCAATGGTTCTGACCCTATTACGGAAACCTAATTGGCAGCGTTCCAGGATACCATTGTCCTCGGTCCAGCACAGAATCTTATTATATAAGATCCTGCCAAGGATTTTTAGCGTATTATCGATGACGGAGATGGGCCTGTAACAGCTTGGTTGAGAACGATCTCCCTTTTTAAAAATAGGGATGATAATGCTTGTTGACCAAGTGCAAGGTAGGGGAGCAACAGTGAGATTATTAAAAACATTTAAAAGAAGCGGAGCCCAGACATCTGAGTTCCGTTTAATAGTATCGATGGGTAAACCATCAGGGCCCGGTGCCTTGTTCCCCACGCTCTGGTTAATGCCGTCTTCTACCTCAGATAAGGTTATATCAACCCTTGGTGGGTGGCAGAAGGACAGTAAGGCCGGCTCCAAATGGGGCGCGGCATAGATTGCATTAAAATGATTAACCCATGCTTCACCTGTAATGGTGCAACTAATCGGGGTCATAAGCTGTCCAGAGCAGCGTAGATCTTTGACAGCTGTCCAGAAGATGTTTCCCTTCTTTAAGTCAGCAGCTCTGACCAAAGCGGCCCAGCGACATTCTAAAATCTCTGTTTTCCTTTTATTTATAGTGACTTTATACCTACGTCTTGCTTCTCTTACTTCGATAGGGCAGTTTGGTTTAAGAGACAATGCCCTTCGTAGATCCCTGTTTGCCACTGAGCACTCGTGGTTGAACCATCTGGGGCCTGGTTCAATATCCCTACGAGGTGCAGATAATACGGTTTTGGAAGCTGCACAAATTTTGACAAAATCACAGACGGCCTTGGGATGCGGAGCTTTATCTAATAAGCATGAGTTAAAGAGATTTAAATTGTATCTAACTAGGGCATGAATCGTTTCCCTGATGTTAATACCCTGCCATCTGAGTCTAAGTTTGTCTGTGGTGGGTACAAGGTTCCTAGCGCCACACTCCTTATTAAAGATGGGCCGTGATTCCAGGCTCATAACAACCCTAATGGGGTTGTGGTCCCCTTGACCCATTGGAATGACAGCACCATCCAATAGACAATCAGCTATACAGGGTGAGGCGAAGAAGTAATCAATAATTGAGGGACGCCCCCTGCCTCTGAAAGTTGGCACTAGCTGGGCATTAAGGGCAGAGTTGGCAACAATATCCATGACATTTTGCAGGTCGTGAGTATTTAGAAAGGAGAGCAATTCAATGCCCCTTTGGCAAAGAATGCCCTGCCTATTTGGCCTATTATGCGGGTCAACACTATTAAGCCTGGCGTTGAAATCTCCACCCAGCAAAATGCCATGGGTCTTGTCAAAATCTTGCCTGAACTCTAAATTAATAATGAAATTAAATAAATCAATAAAATTCCTATATCGGGAAGTATTAAAATCGTTGTTATAAAAGTTGATCAGAAAGAATGACACTTTCCGTTTAAATAAAAAGGCTTGGAAATGCGAATTATCGGTTGATATATTCTTAACACACCCACCAGCTGAGATGTTAATACAAGTTGATAGACCGCCAGAAGGGCGGCCCAGTCTTGATTTGACAGCTAGGGTGTTATGGCATTGGAACCCATTAAGGTGCAACTCTTGCGTGGCCCAGGTCTCCTGGAACATCACAATGTCCTGATGGTTTACCAGGCTGAGCCACTCCACATCTTCTAACCTGGATTGGAGGCCGGCGATATTCCAGGTCAGGACTTTTTGATCATTAACTCCCACTGTTCTAATCGATCTTAATGAGTTATTGGAGTACAGAGGTGAGAGTGAAGAGAGAGGGACACTTACGTGTTCTACATGATGAATTTGTGAAGATGATTGTCAGTCAGGAATATCTAGTTCTGACAGGGCAGAAAAGCGGTTAACCAGAGGTAAATCTGCAGGTGTATTGAGATTCGGGTGGATGGGCGGTTTATAAAAGTAGCCCAGAGGAAGGGCGCAAATTTCAGTACATGGCCTGAAAGTTTGCTCCTGCGAAGAAAGGACATTACGCACCATCTGGGGTTTACTAAAATTAATAACAATGCAATCCCCCGTGATATTTTTGGGGGATAAACAAACCCACCCCACTCTGCATACCATTAGTATTTCATGCAGGTTAGCAGGATTGAAGCCTTTGTGTTTCTTGAGCCAATCCACGCACTTATTCCGCAGATCTACCCATGACTCCCTCCCGTTAGATGATAAGCAAGGAACGCCTGCTAAGACCAGAACATAGGGACAAGAAGCCGGGGAAAGATGCAGGACATAAGTATTAGGATGTTTACAGATAGGCAACGCTCATGTGTTGGTCAGTCTATCCTTAAACCCCCCGGGATTAAGAGGTAACAAAGGTGGGAGTTGTTTTTTGCGTTCCACCAGCCCAGGACCAGGAACAGTAGTAGATTTTAGGATAGTGCCATCCTGACAGTTAATAAATGATTTGCTGCCGCTAACCGCCTTGGTCACCGTGGTATGATCAGTAATTGGGGAGGGAGCACAGTGTCCGTAGTTATTTATGACGGGCCCTGAATTGATCAATCGTTCCAGATCATCCAGTCTTTTTTTGCAGTGTACCAATATTCTTTTCAAAAAGTGCTTTTATATAACTTATCATAGTTCTCATGCTAGACTCCAGAGGATCCATGATATTATCAGTTCTTAGTGGGAGTGGTGCATCATCAGTCTGGGTACCAATAGTGGAGGTTGTCAATGTGGGTGTAGGAGAAACAGTGCTTCTTGTGGTTTTAGGAGGGATTTTGGGTTTGTTTAAAATAGGGGGAACACCTCTTTTCCGTTTTGCAGCAGGCTCCTGTAACTTTGTTGAGGCCATAGTTTTGGGGGCGCGTGCCCGAGCAGCAAATTTTGGGCCATTAGGTGGAGCAGTGGGCGGAGTGTCCATGATCAGTAAGGTTGGCGTTGGAGAGGGCGATGCCTCGGACAGTGGTTGTAAGTTTGGCGTTAAAGAGAGCCGAGGGTAGAGGATGTCACCTTAATTAAATACATCCAGGGATGCAGGTCTATCAGCAGTTAGTGCATCCAGAGACAAATGCCGTACAGTGAGCTCAATTTCGTGTGTAAGATAATTGTCAGCCCTGATTAGGAAGTCATCCAGTGTTCCCGCTGCTCCCTTACGTTTGCTGATTGTCAGATGCTTCTTAGTGCCCCCTCATTATTACAACAGGCGATGGTATGTACATAAATGATCAATGATCGTACATGCACTACAAGTAAGCATGGGCGGAAAATCCGTTACGCTCGCGGATTTTGCGGATTTTTGGGAAATTCGCAATCCGCGAGATTTGCGAATTTCCCGCAAAATCCGCAAATTCGCACGCAGCGGATTTTTTTTGCGGCGCGCGGCGTTGGTGATACAATTTTTGCGGCGCGCGGCGTTTATCATCGTTTGCCGAGTTGTTTTTCTCGATAGTTTGCGAGTGCTGCGCCATTTTGGATCTTGCTGTGTGATCCTGCGGTAATTGGCGAGCGCGATTACGTCATCGCGGCTTGCCAGCGATAGTTTGTCAACGCGAGTACGGCGAGATCACGTCTCGCGGTACTTCGCAATTGCGAGATTTGAGATGCGGCGAGCGAAAATATAAAATTTGCAATTCTGCACAAGAAATCCACCAGCAAGCAGCATAAACCTTCTAGAAATGATGATTTTTATCTGAATAACTCCTTAGTTTGACATTTGCCTGCACTTTTTTAGCGAGGAGTCCATTTTGGGGAGGGGGGCAAGGGGGTGGGAGGAAGGAAGTGCCCCACAGTCTTCAACTCCCTGTTCCTGTTCAGCAGGCTCCTCCCAGTGCTTTGTCCATCTCCTGGTCACTTTTCATTTGGGTCTGGAGCTGGAAGGATTACTTTTTGTGGATGCTGCTGGATATTTGGATTTGAGGCCTTTTTGACTTTCTTTGGATCACTGTTGGATTAGAAATTTTACAAGTAGGTTTGTTTGGGGCATTACAGTTGCTGCAATTAAAATTTTGGAATTTTCGATTTTTGGGCTGTTTTGGGGCCTTTTGCCCAGGGGTACTCAGTGGTGAGTGGACTGAGTCTTTCTGTGGGTTGTCTTGAACTTAAACATCATGGAGGCCATGGATGGATTGGGATTGTGCTGATTTTTCAGTGATTTTCGTTTTTTGGGGCTGTACTTGTGGCCTTTTCACCAGGGGTATTTGAGTCTAGCATGGGCCTAGTCTTTCTGTAGGTTGTCTTGAATTTAAACATCATGGAGGGCATGGATGGAATGGGATTGTGCTGATTTTTCAGTGATTTTCGTTTTTTGGGCCTGTACTTGTGGCCTTTTCACCAGGGGTATTTGAGTCTAGCATGGGCCTAGTCTTTCTGTGGGCTGTCTTGAACTTAAACATCATGGAGGGCATGGATGGAATGGGATTGTGCTGATTTTGCAGTGTTTTTCGATTTTTGGGGGTGTTCATGGGGAGGGACAGGCCATGTGGCTGGTGGCCATTTTGAGTGCAGCTACAGGCACTGGCCATGTGCTGGCAGGCAAGTGGCCATTTTGAATGCAGGCTTTGTTGTTAGGCCTCCAACCATTTTGCCTACTTTTCAACCTTTATTTATGCCCAGGGGTAGTGAGTCTTGCATGGGCCTAGTCTTTCTGTGGGTTGTCTTGAATTTAAACATCATGGAGGCCATGGATGGAATGGGATTGTGCTGATTTTGCAGTGTTTTTCGATTTTTGGGGGTGTTCATGGGGAGGGACAGGCCATGTGGCTGGTGGCCATTTTGAGTGCAGCTACAGGCACTGGCCATGTGCTGGCAGGCAAGTGGCCATTTTTAATGCAGGCTTTGTTGTTAGGCCTCCAACCATTTTGCCTACTTTTCAACCTTTATTTATGCCCAGGGGTAGTGAGTCTTGCATGGGCCTAGTCTTTCTGTGGGTTGTCTTGAATTTAAACATCATGGAGGCCATGGATGGAATGGGATTGTGCTGATTTTTCAGTGATTTTCGTTTTTTGGGCCTGTACTTGTGGCCTTTTCACCAGGGGTATTTGAGTCTAGCATGGGCCTAGTCTTTCTGTGGGCTGTCTTGAACTTAAACATCATGGAGGGCATGGATGGAATGGGATTGTGCTGATTTTGCAGTGTTTTTCGATTTTTGGGGGTGTTCATTGGGAGGGACAGGCCATGTGGCTGGTGGCCATTTTGAGTGCAGCTACAGGCACTGGCCATGTGCTGGCAGGCAAGTGGCCATTTTTAATGCAGGCTTTGTTGTTAGGCCTCCAACCATTTTGCCTACTTTTCAACCTTTATTTATGCCCAGGGGTAGTGAGTCTTGCATGGGCCTAGTCTTTCTGTGGGTTGTCTTGAATTTAAACATCATGGAGGCCATGGATGGAATGGGATTGTGCTGATTTTTCAGTGATTTTCGTTTTTTGGGCCTGTACTTGTGGCCTTTTCACCAGGGGTATTTGAGTCTAGCATGGGCCTAATCTTTCTGTGGGCTGTCTTGAACTTAAACATCATGGAGGGCATGGATGGAATGGGATTGTGCTGATTTTGCAGTGTTTTTCGATTTTTGGGGGTGTTCATGGGGAGGGACAGGCCATGTGGCTGGTGGCCATTTTGAGTGCAGCTACAGGCACTGGCCATGTGCTGGCAGGCAAGTGGCCATTTTGAATGCAGGCTTTGTTGTTAGGCCTCCAACCATTTTGCCTACTTTTCAACCTTTATTTATGCCCAGGGGTAGTGACTCTTGCATGGGCCTAGTCTTTCTGTGGGTTGTCTTGAATTTAAACATCATGGAGGCCATGGATGGAATGGGATTGTGCTGATTTTGCAGTGTTTTTCGATTTTTGGGGTGTTCATGGGGAGAGACAGGCCATGTGGCTGGTGGCCATTTTGAGTGCAGCTACAGGCACTGGCCATGTGCTGGCAGGCAAGTGGCCATTTTTAATGCAGGCTTTGTTGTTAGGCCTCCAACCATTTTGCCTACTTTTCAACCTTTATTTATGCCCAGGGGTAGTGAGTCTTGCATGGGCCTAGTCTTTCTGTGGGTTGTCTTGAATTTAAACATCATGGAGGCCCTGGATGGAATGGGATTGTGCTGATTTTTCAGTGATTTTCGTTTTTTGGGCCTGTACTTGTGGCCTTTTCACCAGGGGTATTTGAGTCTAGCATGGGCCTAGTCTTTCTGTGGGCTGTCTTGAACTTAAACATCATGGAGGGCATGGATGGAATGGGATTGTGCTGATTTTGCAGTGTTTTTCGATTTTTGGGGGTGTTCAATGGGAGGGACAGGCCATGTGGCTGGTGGCCATTTTGAGTGCAGCTACAGGCACTGGCCATGTGCTGGCAGGCAAGTGGCCATTTTGAATGCAGGCTTTGTTGTTAGGCCTCCAACCATTTTGCCTACTTTTCAACCTTTATTTATGCCCAGGGGTAGTGAGTCTAGCATGGGCCTAGTCTTTCTGTGGGCTGTCTTGAACTTAAACATCATATAGGGCATGGATGGAATGGGATTGTGCTGATTTTGCAGTGTTTTTCGATTTTTGAGGGTGTTCATGGGGAGGGACAGGCCATGTGGCTGGTGGCCATTTTGAGTGCAGCTACAGGCACTGGCCATGTGCTGGCAGGCAAGTGGCCATTTTTAATGCAGGCTTTGTTGTTAGGCCTCCAACCATTTTGCCTACTTTTCAACCTTTATTTATGCCCAGGGGTAGTGAGTCTAGCATGGGCCTAGTCTTTCTGTGGGCTGTCTTGAACTTAAACATCATGGAGGGCATGGATGGAATGGGATTGTGCTGATTTTGCAGTGTTTTTCGATTTTTGAGGGTGTTCATGGGGAGGGACAGGCCATGTGGCTGGTGGCCATTTTGAGTGCAGCTACAGGCACTGGCCATGTGCTGGCAGGCAAGTGGCCATTTTTAATGCAGGCTTTGTTGTTAGGCCTCCAACCATTTTGCCTACTTTTCAACCTTTATTTATGCCCAGGGGTAGTGAGTCTTGCATGGGCCTAGTCTTTCTGTGGGTTGTCTTGAATTTAAACATTATGGAGGGCATGGATGGATTGGGATTGTGCTGATTTTGCAGTGTTTTTCGATTTTTTTGTGCTGTATAACTGAACTGATGTTCCTCTGTCTTCCATTTTTTTTAGGTGAACAAGACTCAAGAGAACCACCAGTGCCAGGAAGAAGTCCTGCAGCGGTGTGTGTGTGCAGCATAACGTCACGCGACGTCACGTGTGGCCTCAGACAACTCTACAATTCGTGCAACTGCGGCCTGCTGTCTGACCTGCTCTGAAGAAGATGGCCCCAAAGAAAGGTCTCCGTAGCTCCTCTAGCAAGAAAGTTGCTAGTAAGGAGCAGAAGAAGCAAGTTACCAAGGAGGCTGGTGTGCCACCCGCCACGTTTTTTGGGAGAAAAAAAAAGTACGCCTGCAGCAGCAGGATCTGCTGGGGACCAAGCTGGGAGCAGCACCCCTGCTCCATTGGGTTCAGTGCCTCCACCACCACGCCAACTTAAGTCAAAGTCCTTGAGTGCTTCAGAGGCAGTCAGTGTACTTCTCCAATCACCATCGACCAGTGATGTTGGCTCATCGCAAGAAAGTAGCAGCAATGTCCCTGAACCAACACAGGTTGTTGTAACTCATCTGACAAGTGTTGAACAACCACAGCCGCAACAACAACACCATGTGCAAGTACACGCCCAAGTACATGTGGAAGGAGAGGCAGCAAAAGGAGACGCGCAAGCAAAGGTGCATGGAGGTTCACAAGTGCCCACAATAGTTGTTCCTCCCGAAGTAGGGGCACATCAGGAAATTGACAATGAAGCCGAGGTATCATTGGAAGCCACTCCTCCTGATGATCATTCATTGTCTTCCACATCCCTAGCAAGGAAAAGATCAAGGGGGGTGTCTACATCTTCTTCAAGCCCACCTCGTTCTGATGCAAGTGATCTGTCTTGGGAACCACAACTGCGGTCTGACAGTGAGGCACACCATGATCTGACACAGGTACCTAAGCGTAAAAGGAAGGTCGTCCAAAAACTCAAACCTATGGAGTGTGATGAGGCTCAACAAGAAGTGACAGATACTGCTGGTGATGAAGCCTCTCACGATGACGACGAGCCAGTCATCACAAAGGTCACTGCAGCCCCACCGGGCATGCAGCAAAGAGACATTTTGACCCTATCCCGAGAAGCTGCTGAGCGTGATGATGATGTCGGCGAGGAGGCAATGGAAATGGAATCATTAGATTTGGAGTTAAGTAGTACACCAAAACCTACCGCTTCCATATTTCTTCCTCGCAAGAAGGTACCCACCTCGTCCTCGACCTCAATTCGTGGTGGTGAAAGTGCAAAGCGTACTGAAGTTCGGCAATCCACATCCTCCACTTCATCTGGCATTAGCAGCAGGACCACCACCACCAGTATCGCCGCCTCCTCCGGCCCCCAAAGACATTTCAAGTCCCCAGTTTGGGACTTCTTTAGTGTATGCCCAAAAATGGAAAACGTAGCCATTTGTAGCCTTTGTAAGGTTCGAGTTGGTCGTGGTAAGCTTGGTTCTAACTATGGTACCGGAGGCCAGAGAGGTCATCTTAAGAGAGCGCACCCTGTCCAATGGCTTCCGCACCTAGAGGCGTTTATGCAAGCCAGAATTGCACGTAATGAAAACGTTGATTTTTCATCTGATGATGACGAGGAGGAAGAAGACGATTCAAACACTTCACTTACACCCAGTACCCCTGTCAGCAGCACACCCCATGTGAGCCACACTAAGAGTGTGGGAGAGAGTGAGACATCAATGCGGAAAAGTACATCAGCGAGCGTAACTGGGTCGAAGAGATCATCATCATCCCGTAAATCCTTGGTCCAGGGCAACATTAAAAAGATGTTGTTTACAGAAGCGCAATATGAACGCAACCACCCAATGACGCGTCTGTATGACACTAAGCTGGCTAAAATGCTAGCTCTGGACCTTCTCCCTTTTTCTTTTGTAGAAGGGGTTGGTTTTCTAGAATTAGTGGCAGCGCTCTGCCCTAAATGGAAGGTTCCTAGCCGGTTCTATTTTGCCCGAGTTGCGGTTCCAGCACTACATGAAGATGTTCTGAAGGTGATTGGGGCAGCTTTGCAGAAGAGTGCTGTTCACACTATACATCTGACAACAGACATGTGGACCAGTGGCGCAGGCGCTGATTACATGTGCATCACTGCACACTGGGTCTCTTTTTCAGGGGCTAAAGCAAAGCTAAACGCAGGTGTTGACACGGACATTGTTTTTAAAGCTGCTCGGAAACATGCAACACTAGCCATGTTTGGTTTGGAGAAACGTCACACAGCAGAAAACATTTTGGATGTCTTTAACACAAAGGTCCTTAACTGGCTGTCCCCACTAAAACGCCAGGTTGGTTATGTTTCCACGGACAATGGTGCCAATATAGTTAAGGCCATGAGGGACGGTTACTATTTCAGAGTGCCGTGTTTGGCGCACTGTATAAACCTGGTTGTCCAAAAATTCTTGGCTAATAAAGCCAGTGCAGCGTACAGTGTATTGGACACCTGCCGAAAAATGTGCAAGCATTTCAGCCATTCTTTTAAGGCCCGGAAGCAGCTGAGGAGCCTGCTATATCAACGTAAAATGCCAGTGAAAGCACTCATCCAGGAGGTGGTAACACGTTGGAACTCAACCTTCTACATGCTTGAGCGTCTGTATGAGCAGTATATGGAACTCGATCAATATTTCCTTACAGAGGGTACAGAGGAGCTGAGGATGGGTGGGCCGCAATGGAACATAGTTCAAGGCCTGACACGCATGCTTCGTCCTTTTGAGTTCTTCACGCGTGCAGTCAGCAAGGAGGACTCTAATTTGGGAAAAGCTATCCCATTGTTGTACATGCTGGAGGACCAACTGAAGGAGGTGTGTTCTGTGTTTGAAAAAGATGACAAAAACCAAGACTCTTTGCTTCTGGCTGAGCAATTATTAGAGCTCCTACAAGGTGATGAACGTCTTAAAAAGATCCACTCAGAACAGCATTACATTTGTGCTACTATTCTGGATCCACGCTACAAAAAGGCGCTGGCAGGCCAAGCATTCTTTCCTTTTGTTGATGAACATGTTCCAAAGTACAAACGTTGGCTAGCCTTGTCAGCGAAGAAGTTTGAAACAGAACGGCTGAAAATTGAAGGAAATGGCAGTACATCAGCAGGCCATCCCCAGTCAAAACAATCCACTTCTGCACCTGTGGCTGTGGCACAAGTGACCTCTCAGCCGTTAAAGACACCGGCAACCGGATCATCTGCACGAGACACAACAGAAACATTGGAGGCTGAAGAGGATTGGCTAGCTCTGCGTGGGTTTGGTTCTCAAAAGGTCAGAGGCACAGCAAGAGCTAAGCAAAGTGGAGGAACCTTGGAAGAGGACCTTGAGTCGATGGTGAAGGACTATCTGAATGACTCAACAGAGGTCTATGTTAATTCTGACCCATTGGCGTATTGGCATGGGAAAAAAGAATTGTGGCCACAGCTCACCAACCTGGCTTTAAACTACTTGTCTTGCCCACTCGCAAGCGTGTCTTCTGAACGGGTTTTCAGTGCTGCTGGTGGCATTGTAACTCCCAAACGGAGCCGCCTCTCGCCCAAAAATGTGGAGAGGTTAACAATGATCAAGATGAATCAGCACCTCATACCACCAGATTTCAGAGTACGAGAAAGCGTGCCGGATGAAGAGGAGGTGGCCAGCAACATAGATGAGGGAATTTCTACTCTGTCAGGTGACACTGAGCTCACCCTGCCTGAATTCGCAGAGTATGATGACGAAGCCTTATTCTTATTCCTGGACCGTGATACCGAGCCCTGAAAATGAGACAATGAATCAATAACTTTCTTTTTCGTCCCTATTCACTTTTATTCCTGTCTGTCTGTCTTTCTTTGTTGTGCACAGTTAATATATTACAAACTTTAATCAGATAATCACAAAATCAAGCCCATCAGCAGAACTGTCTTCACTGGTTTGCTAATTGATTTGAAGTTGCCGCAGTCTGCATTCCTCAGGTTCACAATTTCAGAAGAACATGCTCCTCTATCCTCCTCCTCCAGACTCCTATTTCCATCAAACCAGAGGGCTGGTTTACGCCCAATGAAGAAAGACTAAGCACTTGTGGGGGTGTTGTTGTACCTCTTTGCAGGTGAGTTGACGGCTCTGGGGCCATTGCTGGGAAGCTCTAATACCGGATAAAAGTGTTTTGGACCAAATCCCAGGCGGAAAATTATTTGTGTTTTTGATGACTTGCTTGCCTTTGAGGTGCTCTTAGGGGGGCTTCCTGGTGTTTGCGGGTGAGTTTCGTGGTCTGGGAGCACTGCTGGGACACTCTAATCTTGATTGCATTTGCTTTTCAGGAAATCCGTCGTGGCAACCCCGACTTATGGCCTAGCTATGCAGCGCGTTTGGACCGAAGGCCGAGAAATATTGCAAGTATGAGATTTTGCTTTTGGCCTGTTTGGGGGTGTTATGCTTCTTGGCGGGTGGATTGGCGGGTCTTGGGGCATTCCTGGGAAGGTCTAATACCGGGTAGAAGTGGTTGGGACAAAATCCAGGCCGATTTGTTTTTTTGGCTATTTCTGACATTTTGCTCAATGTAGCCTTTTCGGGGGCCTGTTTGGGGGGCTTCCTGGTGTTTGTGGGTGAGTTTCGTGCTCTGGAAGCACTGCTGGGACACTCTAATCTTGATTGCATTTGCTTTTCAGGAAATCCGTCGTGGCAACCCCGACTTATGGCCTAGCTACGCAGCGCGTTTGGACCGAAGGCCGAGAAATATTGCAAGTATGAGATTTTGCTTTTGGCCTGTTTGGGGGTGTTATGCTTCTTGGCGGGTGGGTTGGCGGGTCTTGGGGCATTCCTGGGAAGGTCTAAAACCGGGTAGAAGTGGTTGGGACAAAATCCAGGCCGATTTTTTTTTGGCTATTTCTGACATTTTGCTCAATGTGGCCTTTTCGGGGGCCTGTTTGGGGGGCTTCCTGGTGTTTGTGGGTGAGTTTCGGGGTCTGGGAGCACTGCTGGGACACTCTAATCTTGATTGCATTTGCTTTTCAGGAAATCCGTCGTGGCAACCCCGACTTATGGCCTAGCTACGCAGCGCGTTTGGACCGAAGGCCGAGAAATATTGCAAGTATGAGATTTTGCTTTTGGCCTGTTTGGGGGTGTTATGCTTCTTGGCGGGTGGGTTGGTGGGTCTTGGGGCATTCCTGGGAAGGTCTAATACCGGGTAGAAGTGGTTGGGACAAAATCCAGGCCGATTTATTTTTGGCTATTTCTGACATTTTGCTCAATGTGGCCTTTTCGGGGGCCTGTTTGGGGGGCTTCCTGGTGTTTGTGGGTGAGTTTCGGGGTCTGGGAGCACTGCTGGGACACTCTAATCTTGATTGCATTTGCTTTTCAGGAAATCCGTCGTGGCAACCCCGACTTATGGCCTAGCTACGCAGCGCGTTTGGACCGAAGGCCAAGAAATATTGCAAGTATGAGATTTTGCTTTTGGCCTGTTTGGGGGTGTTATGCTTCTTGGCGGGTGGGTTGGCGGGTCTTGGGGCATTCCTGGGATGGTCTAATACCGGGTAGAAGTGGTTGGGACAAAATCCAGGCCGAATTTTTTTTTGGCTATTTCTGACATTTTGCTCAATGTAGCGTTTTTGGGGGCCTGTTTGGGGGGCTTCCTGGTGTTTGTGGGTGTGTTTCGGGGTCTGGGCTCACTGCTGGCTATATATACTTTACTTTGCAAGAGGTTTGAAGCAAATCCATGGTGGCAGAGGGGAGTTAGGGCCTAGCTGCAGAGCGCGCGCGGAGTGATTTGGGAAATTTGTGAAAAATTGACTAAGTCCCCATTTTTGTACTTTTGCTCTTTGGCTGTTTGGGGGTCTTCTACTAGTTTTTGCCTGGGTTGACGGCTCTGGGGCCATTGCTGGGAAGCTCTAATACCGGATAAAAGTGTTTTGGACCAAATCCCAGGCGGAAAAATTTTAGTGTTTTTGATGACTTGCTTGCCTTTGAGGTGCTCTTAGGGGGGGTTCCGTCTGTTTGTGGGTGAGTTTCGTGATCTGGAAGCACTGCTAGGACACTCTAATCTTGATTGCATTTGCTTTTCAGGAAATCCGTCGTGGCAACCCCGACTTATGGCCTAGCTACGCAGCGCGTTTGGACCGAAGGCCGAGAAATATTGCAAGTATGAGATTTTGCTTTTGGCCTGTTTGGGGGTGTTATGCTTCTTGGCGGGTGGGTTGGCGGGTCTTGGGGCATTCCTGGGAAGGTCTAATACCGGGTAGAAGTGGTTGGGACAAAATCCAGGCCGATTTTTTTTTGGCTATTTCTGACATTTTGCTCAATGTGGCCTTTTCGGGGGCCTGTTTGGGGGGCTTCCTGGTGTTTGTGGGTGAGTTTCGGGGTCTGGGAGCACTGCTGGGACACTCTAATCTTGATTGCATTTGCTTTTCAGGAAATCCGTCGTGGCAACCCCGACTTATAGCCTAGCTACGCAGCGCGTTTGGACCGAAGTCCAAGAAATATTGCAAGTATGAGATTTTGCTTTTGGCCTGTTTGGGGGTGTTATGCTTCTTGGCGGGTGGGTTGGCGGGTCTTGGGGCATTCCTGGGAAGGTCTAATACCGGGTAGAAGTGGTTGGGACAAAATCCAGGCGGAAAAGCCTTTTGGCACTTTTTGTAACTTAGGGTTCGTTAGGGTTAGCCCTAGCAGCAGGATTGCATGTGTTTCGGGGTGTTCTAGATTTTTGCAACTGAGTTCTGGGGTCTTAGAGCACTCGTGAGAATGTGTAATTTTGGTTGCAAGTCATTTGAAGAAAATCCATGGCGGGAAAGGGGGGATTTGGCATAGTTAAAGAAAGCCTTTGCCACTATTCTTAACTTAGGGTTCGTTAGGGTTAGCAGTATTTCTATTGCATGTGTTTGAGTGGGGGGGATTTCGAGTCTTGGAGCGATGCTGGCTATGGCTACTTTTGCTTGGTTGCTTGCAAGTGGTTTGAATGCAATCCACGGTGGGTAAGGGGTAATTAGGAAGGGGGTACTTCGGCCTACTGTTACTTTCAAAGTAAGTTTTGTCACCAGTTTTCTGCTAGGCCTCGTTTTTTGAGATTTGATTGGGGGTCTTCTACATTTTTGCGACTGGCTTTAGTAAGGGTCTGGGTGGGAGCAATGCTAGGAAGATCTAATTTTGTTCTAAAAAACACTTTACAGTACACCTAGCTTGAGGGTAAAGATCCGCTACATTAATTTGCCCATACTTATTTATCCTTCAAAAGGTGACTCAGACAGAGTACGCACTTTCAAAAATATTGTACTGTCTGCTAGGAAAATCAAATCGTGACTTTTTGCACTCCACAGCCTACATACCTTATATTTATTTATCAGTGGTGTTGTAATATTATATCACTTCCTGTTTTTCGTTGAATAATTACAGGCCGGGTTTCAGTCTCTGTAATGGGGAAAAAAGGATGGAGTCAGGCTTCACAGTAGCGAGCCACAATTCAGCATCAGGCAGGCAGTGGACAGGGTGTCTTCTGGTGACCAACATCGATGGACGAAGCGTCGGCTGCAATGGAGGAGTGCCGCTAATAGGAGGATTTTTTTTCTGCAGGCAACTGACTTACCACTTCCAACAGGACCACTACAACCACATAGATACAGTATCCCTTGCCTTTTTCTCTGACTGTGACTGCATTTCTTGGATCTCTCTCTGCTTCTAAATTGATCCCTTAACACATCACTTAGTCCACTCCACTATCACATCTGCACCACACATAGTCATTTGTAAGTGCTCCTACGTAATTCGCAAGTCGCAGCACGCCCCAGGCCGTAGAGGACTGGGATGGCCCCAATGATGAAGCATGTCACCAAGGGGCAACCCTGGTGAGTGAGGGGACACCTAGAAAAAAAGCAATTTCTCCTTTTCTATCTACTATACCTTCCAGACCAACCCCACTGAGTGTTGTTGTGAATGGATTTATACTGACCAGCAAGGCTCTCGGGTATCTGGCTACAGAGACCTTATGTTGAATATCGTTATCAATAATTCCACACAGGCCCTGTACTGTCGCATTCTTTCTTCCACAGTTGTCGAATGTACTACTTACTTTTCACTGACATGCATGCAGTAGTGCATGCACTTTCAAAGATTGATGGATAGGTTTGTACCCAAAGATTTGTTTATGTTCACAATTCTTTGTCTATGCTGTGCTATTTTTTCTTGTCTCCCAAAACCTTTCCCAAAAACCCCCGTACCCATCCATTTTTCAAACCCTAACCCTCTTCCCCCGGGCTGTGTGGTTTTGATTGATGTGTGACTAAATTACAGCAATAAATCCACACACTTGCTGGGGAGGATAAGGTGATAGCAACAGGCTGGTGAAGAAATCCGAGGATATATTCTTACTCTGCTTGACAAAGAACCATTGCTAATGTGAAAGAACTTCAACCGAATTAGTAGTTATACATTACCATTTGTTAGGCTACAATGTGGCACTGTTCTACTGTACTTCTGTCACCTGCTATATTCTCAGTTGTACCGTTGAATTGCTCGGGAGGACAAACCAGATTTCATTTTCTTTTTTTTCATAGGCATGCAACTGCCACTGTGTCACACCACTAGTACCTCCGCTATGAGGAAATTTTATCCGACCAAGATTGCCAACCTTATTCGCTGTTTCCCGTGGAGCCAGCCCTGGGTCTAGCCCTACTTTCAAACACAAATTACAGGTAAGATAAGCGTTTGGTGGTTTGGGGGTATAATGGAGTATTAGTACGAGAGACGAGAGACTGAAGGTAGTACTACTAAAGTCCTAGGACTCTTGGATTCACTTCACTTAGTCTGTGAGAGGCACTTAGTGTTGAAAATATTTGGGCATTTACACTTAAAGGAAGAAAATGGAACTAAACTTTCAGGAAAACAAAGTCACTGTTAAACCCCCACCCGCCAGGCAAGCAGTAAGAAACGGGTATGCTCAGATAAAGTTTGAAAAAGTATATTTATATCCCTAACAAAATAATCTCCCGCAAGACCCTCCCTAACCCCAACGATTGTCCTTCAAAAGTCCCCAAAAACCCAACTCCCAATTCCCACCCCCCAAAAGTCTCTAAAAAAGGGGCAAGGGACACTATGGGTGGATGCTGTCAACTTTTTGGGCCAGGGCATCATGCTCCTGGCGGAGCAAGGCGTGCTCTACGCGGAGCCCCTCCAACTGGTTGGAAAAGTGGTGGAGCTCCTGCTGGAGGCGGGACACCATCAGGGTACTGCGGCGCAGGCGTGCCTTCAATGCCTTGTAGGTGCAACGGCTGTGAGAGGAAGCTGTAGCTGTTGTCCTTGCTACTCGGCGGTGGCGTTTGGCTTTGGCAGCCCGGCTCAGTCTGGGTGGACCACTGTGCTGGGTGGCACTGGCAGCCCGTGGGGGAACGGAGGCCGATGCAGACGACGTAGTTGTTGTGGTCGACTGCACACTTTCTTCGTCCTCCAGGGCCACCAGCCGCCGATATTCGGCCACAGTGGCATCGATCCGCCGTTGCCGGGCCGCTCTAGCCAGCTCCTTCCTCCTTGTTCGTTTGGAAGGAGAACCTATATGAAGAAAGAAAGACATAGTCTGTAACCAATGCTCTTTAAGATTAACTCAATCATTCAGCAGAAATTTGTGTTGCACTACAACTAGCAACTTGCAAACGCATTACATAACTATTGAGGCCAGTATCTATCTAACCTCACACTTCTTCATCCTTGCTCTAACATTAGTGGGAGTTTAAGGAACAAATTCTACGAGCACTATGGACTTCTTATTCTTCTTCTTGTCTCTTGTTTTGGAAAATTGGTACGTTATCTTCTGCAAGCCGGCATAATGGCAGCGCAGTAAACTTGCACCCGAGAAAAAGAGACGCACGCCATGAGGAGTGACCTAGACTTGCGTTGCGTTACTGTACCCGTCCAGTACATGCAGGTGGTGAAGCTCTTACTTTTCTATTACGGGTGGCACTGAGAATACTCTGTTACAACTCAAGGGCTACTGCTTAATTAATTTAACTTTCCCCCTAAAGTGGAAATGAGTACTAGAAATGGAAAATTGAAGAAGATAAATAATCTGATTATCTATCACTTCACATGGGATGTTTTTGCTTATATATGGGATGACTTTAGGTGCTTTGCTTTTTATTGAGTGACCAGTGATACATCCACACATGAATGACTGAGTACTACTAAACTTATTAAGAGAGGTAGGGAGTGGCCACCGTAATAACCGGATCTATGCAGTGCTTGCAATACAAACTACTGCTACTATTGATGGTAGTATTTGGACAAAATTAAAAGTTCTTTTCCTTGCCTTTCCTACACTGGAACGGACGTGCGGGTGCAGTGTTACATGCTCTTAAAAGTTACACTTAGTTCATCCACTGACCGTCTACTCTCTCTAGATCATGGGTACTCACAAACTTTCTCTCAGGGGCTACATTTACAGTGTAGTTTGGGGCCGAGGGCCGCACTGGTGGGGGCAGAGTCAGAGGGGGCGGGGCTAAAGCAAAACGATAACTTGTGACCATGAGGTTGCACACAGGTCCCTGCAGCAGATGCCCTCATCCACTGAGCCACCAGACCCAGCATTTACATACATCTCTCTCCCTCCTGCTCTCCCTCCTGCCCTCCCTCTCCATCTCTCTCTCCCTCCTGCCCTCCCTCTCCCTCCCCCTCTGTCATGTCACTGTGTGTGTGTCTATCTGTGTCAGCCTTCAGCCCGGGTTGAGACCGCTTCCTCAACGCGCACACACAGACAACAACACCAAAGTACTTAACAGGTCTTTAAAAGACCATTAACATATTATTGAGGCTTTGTTTGTTGTAGCGCCCCTGCTTCTCCACCCTGACAATCACTGCTTGCCCGGCCCCACAGAGCAGAGGCTTTGTTCTATTTCACCTCTTTGTGGCCTTGCATCTCCACTCTGCTCTGTGGGGACCGGGGGAGCAGTGATTGTCAGAGTGGAGATGCAGGGGCGCTAACAGGTGAAATACAAAAAAGCCTCTGCTCTGTGGGCGCCGGGGGAGCAGTGATTGTCTGCAAGGTCTGCGCACCGCCAAGGAAGGCTTGCCGGGCCACCACCGGCCCGCGGGCCGTACTATGAGTACCCCTGCTCTAGATACACATATGCTATCTAAGAGTCAGATAGTAGCATGATCCAGGTATATGGACACATACAGTTTCTGTGTCACCCACCCAGGCTGTTGTCCTTCCACCCATCATTGCTTCATCATTCACCCAGCCATGCATCTCATATTCTTGCCTTCCCAGCTAGTCTTCAATCTCAATAAGTAAGGAATATATAAGAGCTTACCTCTGGCCGCCACCACCACCGTCTCAACTCTCACAGCCGCCGCCTCCTCCCCTGAAGAATCGCCCTCCGCCTCCGTGTCGAGCACCACCACCTCCACACTGGCCCCGCCACCAGATGTTCCACCTACAAAGTACATTTAAGAATGTTAGAATAAAGCACTCACTAGTCTTTGGTCTAGGAATGAAGACATGTGAAAACAATGTAATTTGTGACTGTCTACGTTAAAGTTAAAAAAAATGTCCCATTTTCCAGGGAAGGTTGTCTTGCTGCACTTTTTGGCACAACTGATGAAGGCTGTTTTTTTAACACGCACCATTTTTCTCCACACAGACAGAAGATGGACTTCTAACAACAAGATCAAGTTGAAACGAGGTGAGAGCTCGGCTCGACCACAAGAAATGTCTTCAATTAATCGTCAGCACTAACCACTTTTCCATTATCAGTTAAACGTTTAGTTTTATTATGACTTCATTTTAATAAATGTGTTTACTTTTAATAAAGATTTTAAACTTAAATACAATCTGTGTTTTTTGGTCCAGACTAGAGTGACTGAGCGAAAGGTTTTGCAATTTTTGCAAGCATGAGTCCAGATAGAACACTTCAAAAGACATTATGGACAATCCCAGAGGACTGCACTAAGTTGATAGAGCTATTGCTGACTAGAATCATGGGAGTTTCGCCAACCGTGCAATCTTAGTTAGCTACACAGACAGACTAATAAGAATAATCTAGTAATACCACAGGGAGTCATAGTAGAGGCAGGATAAGAATTTAGATACAGTCTACAAGAAGAGCAAAGACAATTTTGAAAAAAGTCAAATGAGGAACGCTAGGAAAAATAGGTACTAGTCTAAAATGAAAACTTACTGGGGCCAGCAGAGGAGCCCTCGCCTGCCCGATCCTGGCCCTGTTGAACAGCATCCGCCGCCTGCTGCTCCTGTGTCCTCCTCTCGCCCCTGGGGGGAGCTGACGTACAACATGAAAGAAAGAACAGAAAACATGGATGATTGTTGCTTGTCAATGTCAACCAAATCAAACATTTCAAAAGAACAATAACAAAATATTTCCGCGAAACTATATTGATTAGGGTTAGTTTTCATTTATTTGCAGACCTGTGACTTCGAAAGTCACGTAACTCACTAAACAAAGTACTGAAACGTTCACCTAGGACTGGCAGGCAGCAGTCCGCAGGCAAGACGCAAAGTGACAGACAAACTCCATTGTGATTTCAGTCAGATCAGTGACAACACTAACAGTTGCCTGCTACATTACCAGTCATTTAAATAGTCAAACTATCAATCCACCGCCACTATTTTTCTTATTGTCAGGGGTACAAAGGAAGGGGCAGATTTAAGCCCCTTGCGGCTCTTTTGCGCCGTTCTTGCGTGACTTTTGTGACGCAGCAGCTAAACAAAAAAGGGCGCCATGGTGCGGCGTATAATATTATAACAACGTGACGCATTTGGGAGATGCATCCCGTTATAAAGCCCTGCGCCATCAGGGGGCGTTCCGGCGCAAGGGAGGGCATTCCTGCGCTGGAACACATCCTAATAGTGGCTGAGGGAAATCTACAAAATTTCAATCAGTCACCTTTAGGACAATGATGCGTCATACAAACCCTGCACCTGCTTGAAGCAGACGTACGACTTGACCCAGCATTGGGGAGATAGGGTACCCCAGAGCATTGCTGGAGCTGCGCCATCGTTGTGACGCAACTCCAGCAGTAAAGCTTCGGTGATGTTTTGGGCCCATGGTGCGCCGCATTGCAAATACGGCGCACCATGTTTGGTGGTGGTAGCGGGCCGCACAATTAATGGCGCATCCCTGCTACTTTGCAGGGATGCGACGGTAATTGCAATTCTGCCCCTTAGGGGCATACTTACTTACGCGTTCTGGCGCATCTCCAGAGATGCGCCAGATTAAATGCGTCACGCAAAACTACCCTTGCGACACGGCAGATGCGCCTCATTTACAATGCGGCACGCCCTGGCGCAAGGGTAGGCACTTGCGTGACGCATCTCGTCACGTAAGAGCGGCGCATCGCTGGAGTCACGTCGCCAACGCAATGCAACTCCAGTAATGCTCAGGGCCACCCAATACTTAACATGCTGTGTCAGTCCTTTAGCCTGCTTCGAGCAGACATAAGGAATTGAATTGACGTAGCAGTGTCGCAGAAGTGCCTGCGTTAAATCTTGTAGATTTCACGCAGGCAATTTTGCGAGGCGCACAGCCGCCGGACCGCCCACCCTACGTACTAGGAACTCACCCATTGTGGTGCAGGCCCATGGCTTTATAACGTGACGCATCTCCCTAGATGCGTCATGCTGTAAATGACTCGCAGGGATGCGGCACGTTTACGCCGCTGTTGCGTCACGCAAGGCAACGTAAACGTGGCGCAAGGGGCTTGTAAATGTAATCTGCCCCCTAGTGTCTAGCATTACGCAGTTCTGTAAAGTACACTCATACATAATAGTTACTCAGGCCAATGAGACCACGAAATAGAAAACAAATAAGCATAGTAGCAACGCCACTGAGAAGGAGAGCAGTGCACCTGAAATGCACAGAAGATTTTGAAATATAATTTAACTACAATGTAATCGTCATCAGCGGCATTATTGGCTTGCTCCATGTAAAAAACAAATATTTGCAATACAACAACACAGAGCAGGAGAAAACATCATAGTAGTGAGTGATTAAATGGCTACTACTACTCACCAAGCCCGGGGATCTCCAAGCCGAGCTGGTCCAGCAGGTCGCGCTCGCGGTCCAGGAGGTCCGTCCAGCAATGGGTGACCTGGCTGTAGGTGCGCTGGACCCCGTAGAGGTGGGATATGGCCCAGCACACCTTCTCCCACCGCTTCCGGCGCTCCCGCATGTTGTAGCCACCGGCCGCGATCCTGCCGCCTCCCGCGATGGTCCTGGGCAGGCGGCGCTGGACGAAGTAGACCAGCGCGCCCACTTCCTCCGGGCTGAATATCTCCCGTTGCGTCACCTGCTCCTCCCTCAATCTCCCGCATGCTGTCCTGGCACTGGGTCCAGCACTACTCCCCGCCGCCGCTGCGGCCCTCAAGTGCCTGGGCAGCTTCACGGCGCCTGGCTTGACCATGGTCTGGGCAGGTAAGGTAGGAAGAAGTAGAAAATTAAGAAAGAATAGGATAGGGAAGAAGAAAAGAAAAGAGTTTAAAAAAGTAGTTTAAAAGTAAAGAAAAATAGCAGAAAAGACAAAAATATACAGCTAGGAAAAGAGAGGGATAGATAAGAAGCAAAATCGTAAAAAAAAAACTGAAAACAAGCAAAGGATGGCAAAGATACCAAGAGGATTAAACACCATGCCCAGACACAGGAAATGAATGAAAAACAAGATGGCCGCCGCCCGTTCACGAGCGCGAAAGTAAGTTCGCGTGAGATTTTCCTCGCGATCTCGTGCGAACCTCTAGATTTCCCGCGCGATCTCGTGCGAACCTCTACTCGCAATGCGCTTACTGCGCGAGATTATACATAGCGGGCGGAAACGGAAATACGTCACGCAAACAAAATGGCCGCGCCCGTACTCGACCTTGGGGTAAATTCGCGTGTTGCGCTGCAAGCGGCTCGCGAATACTGCAAAAAAACTCGCGAAACAACAAGCCGCAAAAAAATAAAATGCTCATTCGCACGAATTGGCGGCTTCCGCGGTCGGTTTCGCACGACGCCGCGCCCCGCGAATAGCGCGAAAAAACCGAAAAACGATTTCAGCAAAAGCAAAAGCAATGAGCAGGTGCAAAAGGTCAACCTCATGATTTGTAACGATTCTTTGTAGTGCTTCCTGAGGGGGCCCTCCAGAATTCGGTTGCCTGCTTGCAACTATTGTGTGACCCTGCTCTGACCTTAACTGTATGCCACAAAGGTCCTGATTTACAGCTAAAGGAGCAGACAAGCAGGTGCCAGGCTGGAACTTGAAATTCTTTCAGTGACACATTAATTAGCCCCTAATTCATTATTGTCAGTTGGGGCAGGGCAGGTGTTGTTAATAAACTAACCCCAAATTAATTCATGTCAGTTCAAGCAGGGCAGGTGGGCTTGCTTTTCCCCCCCATCTTCTATAGTGATGATGAACCAGAGGGTGGCATTGATGTAACAGAGGGTGGCATGGGTCAAAGAGAGGGTGCCAGTGGTGAAACAGAGGGTGCTGGGAGGCTGTGATGATGAACCAGACGTAGAAACAACATAGTCGCGACCGTTGCGAGCCGACAAGTAAGTTCACAATTGCGAACTAGTACCAAATCCTCGCGAACTGGCAGAAACAATTGCGAACACACAAAAAAAAAATCCACAAATTCGCGGGAATTCGCGGATTTTGCGGATTGCGAGTTCGCAAATCCGCAAAATTCGCGAACGCGAGATCCGCAAAATTCGCCCATGCTTACTACAAGTGATAGTAACAGTACCTTCTAGCCAGTGAGGTCCAGTTGGCAAATGAAAAAGGGTGGGCCCAGCCCGGCCTCCTCTGGCCTGTGATGTCCTAGGATGATCCCGCTCTTGTCCCGGGCTTCTCCCGCACGCTCCCGCGACGCGGGGGATGACGCAGTGATTTATGCACCTCCTGGCGCGGCTTTCCCGATGGCGGCTTCTGACCGCAAAGGCAGCTGGTGCTAGTAGTACTTCGCACCACGGCCCCCCCCCCCACAGCGGCCGCACTCAGCTGGTGAAGAGCTGCTGTGGCAGGGAGAGACCGGGCACTACGACACGGGGTAGGCTGCCCAACAGAGAATGCGAGCAGCCACAAACAAACAATGCCCGCGACAGGGCTAACGCAGCAAGTCTCAGGTGAGGTCCCCGCTCCACATAACGTGGTGATTTATGCGCCTCCTGGCGCGGCTTTCCCGATGGCGGCTTCCGGCCGCAAAGACAGCTGGTGCTAGTAGTCCTCCGCACCACAGCCCCCCCCCCCCCCAGAGCGGCCGAGCTCAGCTGGTGAAGAGCTGCGGCGGCAGGGAGAGACCGGGTGCTACAACACGGGGCAGCCTGCCCAACAGAGAATGCGAACAGCCACAAACAAACAATGGCCACGACAGGGCTAACGCAGCAAGTCTCAGGTGAGGTCCCCGCTCCACCGGGGATAACGCAGTGATTTATGCACCTCCTGGCGCAACTTTCTCGATGGCGGCTTCCGTCCACAAAGGAACCTGGTGCTAGTAGTCCTCTGCACCACGGCCTCCCCCCACAGCGGCCGCGCTCAGCTGGTGAAGAGCTGCGGCGGCAGGGAGAGACCGGGCGCTACAACACGGGGCAGCCTGCCCAACAGAGAATGCGAGCAGCCACAAACAAACAATGCCCGCGACAGGGCTAACGCAGCAAGTCTCAGGTGAGGTCCCCTGGACATCCAAGGACTTTGTCAGAACCTCATTAATAAAATATTGGAATGAGGCAGGTGCATTACATAGACCAACAGACATTACTAAATATTCATATAACCCAAATTTAGTCAGAAAGGCTGTCTAACACTAATCTCTCTCTTTAGCCAGTACCAGAGGGTAAGCAACTCTCAAATCCAGTGTTGTAAATACGTGAGCATTTTTACTTGGCCTTATAGAATAGAAATGAGAGGTAAAGGATATCGATGTTTTACATTTTTATCATTAAGAACTCTATAATTTATACACCCGTGTAACTCACCCCCTTCTTTGGTACAAAGATTACAGGAGATAAGGCAGGAGAGTGTGATGGTCTGCTAAATTCTATGGGAAGCATTTCATCAAGGTATTCCTTCAGGTGGATCTTTTCTTTCTCAGTTAATGCATACATTCTGCCACAAGGGATGCAAACCCTGGGGAGTAGGACAATTTGACAGTCATAGGGTCTGTGGGATGGAAGAACTGATGCCTTCTGTTTGTCAGAAACGTCTCAAAAGTCTAGATAACACAGTGGAATAGATGGACTATTTTCATATGTGACCATCACTACAACCCTCTCATTATCTAAGCACATACAGGCAATGATCTTTGCATAATATGGAACAAAACGATAGAGTACAATCCCTCCAGTTTATATCCGGATTAAGAGTCCCTAACTAGGGTATTCCCAGAATGGTCTGAAACTGCGGAGTTTGTATCAAGTCAAATTGGATATTTTCCCTATGATTCCTTTGAATATCTAACTGCAAGTAAGCAATAGAATGGGTAATCAGGCCTTACTTCAATGTGCTTCCGTCAATGGTTTTGACCTCATCTATGTGTTCTTTACACTCAAATGGAATCCCATATGATGATTCTACAGATTTGTCTATAGAATTTCTAGTAGCTCCTGAGTCTACTAACATTCAAAAACAGGCAAAGCCCCCTTTCCTTGACACTTGAGCTGTCACAAAAAAGTGTCAATATTGTCATACACAGGAAGTCTGAGCTAAAGTTTTTGAGGCTATTTCAATTTGCAAACATGAAACACTTTATTGGATCATCTAGTTTCCAGATTCTTCTTAAATTTCACAGGGCAATCTTGTATAAAATGCCCCCTGTACCCGCAAGCTAAACAAGTTTTGAAGCCCTACGTCCTTGTTGTTCATCATCACTCAATAACCCCCAAAGACTCCCTACCTGCATGGGCTCAGATTCTTCTGTTTTTTCCAAGTCAGGTTTATTTTCCTTATATACTACTACCTTAGTATCTGACCGTCCTTTAACTCGATGGCGCTCTACTAGACTGTGATCAAGATTCACCACAAAGTCTATCAGATCGCTACAATTCTCTGGTGGATCCACTACTTGGGCCAACAGATATTTTATTCATCTAGAAGTTCCCTATTGAATAAGAAACTCCTTTTAGGTTCAGGCCAACCTGATTCAGCCACTAGTCTATTAAACGTAGTGATATAGGTCAATAAATCCTTATTTCCTTGTCTTAAATTAAGTAACTCTGTATCCACGGATTGAATAAAGGTATGTTGATCAAATCATTTCTTTGATTCTATTTTAAATGCATATTTGTTATACAGCAATGGATCATCCCTTTCAACCACAGGTATTGACAAAGTTGCAGCTCTGCCCCCTAAATATGACAAAATAAAGGCTACTTTGGATTGCTCAGGAGGAAAACAAGTAGGTTTACACATAAAGTGCAACTGACATTAATTTATAAGTGTTACAAATTTAAAAACTCAGGAGGTGCTACAGGAAGTTTAGACGGATAAGTGACTTGAATTACAGGGGTTCCTTTACCCTGACTGGGTACAGCAGCAGCAAACTGGGCAAAAATCTACACTGAAGATCTTCCAACCTGGTCAAAACCTAATACACTTGGATTTGTGTTAGTTAAGCTCAGTAGGACATCCACTCTCTGTGTTAAGGCCTGAATTTCTTTCCGTAAATTGCCAATCATGAGCCAGGTAATATCACGTGAGATGGTCACGCTGAAAATTCCATATAGGCCAAGGAGGTCAGCCATATGGACCCTGCCTTTTTTTTAAACTTGTATTTTATTAGCAACATTGCAGCATATACATTTTACATGGATAACCGTCATACTTTTGTGTTAGTGGTGTCCATGCTACATCAGCACAACTCCCCCCGTGGTACACTATACATTGCAATGTATTTTAGTTCTTTTTATAGGCAGCGGACAGCAGTATTAACACTCGTTATCTGGCTAGAAAGGTGAACTGACATTATTAATGTAGTGTAGGTAAGGAGGAGGCATTCGCATTGTCTACGCTAGGTCGTGGCTGAGCGATTGTGTGGAAGCGTGGAAGGGTATACTCAGATGTGAGTCCCTTGCTCATTGCACCATCAGGATTCAAGCAAGCCAGGCCGATGACCGCTGTAATGCCAGAAACCGGTCCCCGGAAGCTTTTTTCCTTCCCAGTGAAAGAATTGGCTTGGTAGTTTGGTTTGCCCTGTTCCCATGATGCACTGGGACAGGGACAGACTAATTTGCATGTAGCCAGGTTCTGAGCTGGGATGGTGCAGTGAGCTAAAAAACGGTGATGGATCAAGCCCTGATCTGTTGACTGGGTAGGAGTATTCTGCTTAATTCAGAAACTCTGTCCATCACCACCCCCTTTTCTGAATCGTTTTGTCCACCATAAGCGTGGAAGGGTATATTCAGATGTGAGTCCCTTGCTCATTGCACCATCAGGATTCAAGCAAGCTGGGCCGATGACGGCTGTAATGCCAGAAACCGGTCCTCGGAAGCTTGTTTACTTCCCATTGAAAGAATTGGCTTGGTAGCTTGGTTTGCCCTGTTCCCATGATGCACTGTGACAGGGACAGACTAATTTGCATGTAGCCAGGTTCTGAGCTGGGATGGTGCAGTGAGCTAAAAAACGGTGATGGATCAAGCCCTGATCTGTTGACTGGGTAGGAGTATTCTGCTTAATTCAGAAACTCTGTCCATCACCACCCCCTTTTCTGAATCGTTTTGTCCACCATAAGCGTGGAAGGGTATACTCAGATGTGAGTCCCTTGCTCATTGTACCATCAGGATTCAAGCAAGCCGGGCCGATGACGGCTGTAATGTCAGAAACCGGTCCCCGGAAACTTGTTTCCTTCCCAGTGAAAGAATTGGCTTGGTAGTTTGGTTTGCCCTGTTCCCGTCATGCACTGGGACAGGGACAGACTAATTTGCATGTAGCCAGGTTCTGAGCTGGGATGGTGCAGTGAGCTAAAAAACGGTGATGGATCAAGCCCTGATCTGTTGACTGGGTAGGAGTATTCTGCTTAATTCAGAAACTCTGTCCATCACCACCCCCTTTTCTGAGCGATTGTGTAGGCGCAGTGGTGTCATGGACATTTCTGTCAGCATCTGTCCCCATTCTGTCAGATCTCGTTCAGCATTCTCATTGAATCTCACAGCCCTAAGGCAAGATTCTTCCGCCACACCCCATTCACGCATATTTGTGTACCATTTATCTCGTGTAGGGGGGCGCTGAACAGATCCAGTTTATTGCAATTCGTCTTTTTGCCAGAATCAACCCTAACAATGCCATATGGAGGAATTTACTAACAAAATAGGACAACCCAATAACCCCCAAGGAACTGGGTACAATCAACTGCAGAATACCTTGAGGAATTATTTGCATGAATACTTCATATTTTTCTTGGTCACAAATGTGAACCAAAGAGTAAGAAAATTACTAATATGGAGGAATGTGGCAGGGTCCGTGTCGCATCGAGGACAGGATGGGACCAGCCCTGGGGTGAACTGCGCCAGGCACTGCGGGGTCAGGTACGTGCGATGCAAATAATAGAATTGGATGAGCTTGAATCTGGCATTACTTGTTGCTTCAGCCACCTGGGCCAGAGCTCTCTTCAATTCCCCATCAGTCAATGGGAGGGGTAAGTTATCGTCCCATTTTCCCCCGACTACCGAGAAATCAGCTGTACGGTCTTCCTTCAGGGCTTTGTATGTACGCAAAATTAGGGACCTACTAGAATTTAATTTAATTTAATTTAATTTAATTTAATTGCGGGTTTATATAGCGCTAGAATCGACTCCCGGAGGAGTATCTCCGCACTTCGACCGCTTGGGAACCCGTCCTGGCTCACCCTGAGAGATGGTCCCTAATGGGTATCTCTAAGGTGCGACCAAGCATCCCCGGCGGTCTGGGGGGGCCGTTGTGAAGATGAGGCAAGCTAATGCCCAGAGTTGCCGAGTGTGGTTCCTGACTGGAGTAGGCACCGAGGCGAGAATTATCGAGCCCGCTGACCCTGGTCCACGACCCTGCCGCGTCGGGAATCGAACCCTGGTCCCGGGCCGTCCTCTGCTTACGGGTCTGCCGCCTCTAACCAGTGAGCCACACCACTGCCACCAGTGAGCCACACCACTGCTAGAACCCGGATCTAACAGTGTTGCCAATGTGCGAAATTGCTGTGGCTCCTCCGGGGAGGTGGTCCATAGCTCATGGACTGCACGTGAGATTTTGACAAACTGTAATAATTGCCCCGCTGGTATACCTGGAAGTAATCCAGAGCCTCATCGAAGGTCAAGTAGCTTCCATTTTGGTACGGATCCCCTGCGGATACACATCCTCCCTCATACCACTTCAAAATATCCATAGATGCCTGGAAACTCTGAAATCCCCGTAGCCATCGGAGCGGGAGTGCTACAGCGTAAAGTGCCTTGCGAAGTACCAAAGTGAATGCTTGTTCCCAGCCCACAGCTACCTGCCTCACTATGTGGGGCGATCCCTGGGGTCCTTTGATCCCATCACTAAAAACCTTTGTAACCGACAACCATCGTTCCAGTCGCCCAGTATCTCTTTGTCCATTGTGCAATCTTCCATACATCACTGCGCTGCATACTGTAACAATCCTGCCATATAATATAATCTAAAATCAGGTAAACCCAATCCCCCAGAGTCCAAGTTCAGCTTGAGTGTTTCTAACTTAACTCTGCTCCTTCCCCCTACCCACATCAGAGAAATCAGTAGACTATGGAGCATGTCAAATGTGGACTTTGGGATACTGCAGAAAGAATTCTGCAAGACATACAGGCAACAAGGTGACATCACCATTTTTTAAAGCCACCCTTCCCATAACAGACAGCAAAAGCTTGTTCCAGAATTGTATTGACTTTTTAAGTCCTGCAAGGACCCTACCCATATTTAGCTCGTATTCAGCATCTGGCAGATATGCTACCTCAAATCCCAGATATCTAAAATTAGCCATCTCCCAAGTCAGTCCCACCTCAGGAAGATCCAGAGGTGTTCCCCTCACATGGACTGCCAGCGGGAACAGTATCGATTTCCAATGATTGATATAGAGACCAGAGGCAACACCAAAGGAGTACCCGGATCTCCTCCTCCGGCTGTCTAATGTATAGGACCGTGTTGTCCGCATACAATGAAATCACGTGTGCGCGGCCATCCACAACTACACCCCCATGGTGCCACATCACTCCTCATTCTCACAGCCAGGGGTTCCATCACCAGTGCAAAAAGCAGTGGCGATAGCAGGCACCCCTGTCATGTGCCTCGTTCAATTTTTATAGTCCCCGATACCTGACCTCAGTTTCGCTCTCGGGCTCTCTGCTTTTTGTAACGCAGTTTAACTCACGCAATATATTACTGTCCAAAACCCATTCTTCTCAGCACCTCTAATAGATATTCCCACTGTAGCGTTTCAAAAGGTTTTTCAATATCCAGGGCAACAACTACCACCCGGGTGTCACTGTTAGCCACTGAATGAAGGACATGAGACAACTGGCGTTTATTCATGTGAGTACCCCTTCCAGGTATGAACCCACACTGATCCTCATGAACCAGTGAGGTCACAACTCTGCTCAATCTTATGGCCAGGACTTTAGCGAGCAATTTAGCATCTACCGCCGCATGGATAAAGGTCTATATCAACCCGGGTCCTCTATGTTCCTGACAGTCTTAGGTAGAATGATTATCTGTGCCTCCCTCATGGACCGCGGTAGGCACCCATCCTGTTTAGCCTCCTGTAAGGTTTCTAATAGGAGTGAAAACAAAACGTCGGCATATGTGTAGTAGATTTCCACAGGAATTCAAACCGGTCCTGATGACTGAAGACGGGCCATGGCCTGCAACACCTCCTGTAGTTCCTGTAGACAGATTGCTACCTCCAATTTTTCCTTCTGCTCTTCCGTGAGGCGCGTGAGGTGGACACCTGGGAGATACCCCCTATCTACAGGCAATTCTGTCTCTGTGACCTCACTACATATTTCAGCTAGTTGGTGAAATTGGATCTGGTTAATACTGGCCTGTGTAGTCACCATATAACCACCAGGGCGGTGCAATGTCGGTATCAGTGGAGGGGGGCGCTCTCGCTTCAACAACCACACCAACAGTCTCTGAGATCGGTCACTCTCTCTATCTAAGAGGGGTGATATTCACTGCGGACTAATCAGTCCAACCTATCCCAAATCTCTCCGATCTGGCGTTCTGCCTGCAAGAGTGAATCATGATCCTGTCCTGATACTCTCTACCCGCGTTGTAGCCTAGCCAAGCTATCCTCAGCGGCTGCCAATTCCGACTCCAATCTCTTCTTGGTGCCATCCACCCTGGACAAACAGTCCCCTATGGTAACCACCTTGAACGCATCCCATTCCACACCCCTAGCACTGGTGGTCAACCAGTTAGAGGTGAAATAACCATCATTCACAATTACATATCTGCCTTCTATGTCCACCAAGTAGTTGCGCAATTTGAACGGAACCTGTGGGACCACCCAGATAGCCACTCCCCTAGCATAAGTAGAGTAGATAGATGCGAACAGCTGCCCTCTCCATTACTTGTGAAGGTTTTGTATCTCAGCGACTAATAAATGTGTTTCCTGTAAGTTAGGGATGTGGGTGCCCTGACACAGCAGATATGTTTGTACTCTATAACGTTCAACAAACAAGTTTAGCCCCCTCACATTGCACGTCATAATTTTGTATTATCCCATGTCATCCAGACCCTACCTGTCCTATTCAATGTGTGTACAGCCTGTGCACTGCCATCATCGCTGCCAGAGAGAACTATAAACTGAACATTCAAACCAACCCACCTCCCGGGTAGATACCGTAAAAACAAAGCCTGTATCCCTACATGATCTTCAACCTCCCACCCCACCCTTAAATCTATCAATAAACAAATACTGTCCAAAATATCAACAACTCTCCATAAGAAAAACATTAATAATACCAAAAATCTCCTCATGCATTTCCTGACTCATCTCAATAGCACTCCGACCTCATGCAATCACCTGATATGTGCCTGTTACCAAGGCTGGGGACGGCACCCCCAGACACAAACTGAGTCCAACAGGCACGCTCACCCCAACCCCGATCGTCACTCACACCCTTCCTCTCACCTATCAACACAATGCAATCACACAATCAGCAGAAATTATGTAGAAACCAACAGGAGAGTGAGGAAAAATATGAGTGTGCGTCCTCTTCCCCAAAATAATAGAACTAACAACGTGGATGAACCCACAAATAAGTGTTACCACTTGCGTTGACTCAATTACCAGTAGCAGAGTACAGACATCCAATGAATTTGTAAAAAGACCCCTCACCCACCAACCTATTTGGTTGCATGCTTCATCATTGGGGTCCCAGCTGGGCTGCCGACTGCAACCCAGCTGTGCTACAACGCCAATGACCTATATCCAAGGGATATTGAAGTATCAGTTTCATCTTCACTATATCTTGACTATATTTTTAACCATGTCCTAAGACCCTTTAAATACAAATTTTCACTTGGGCACTTCTTAGAGACATTTTCAATCTCACCAATCTCTGAGTACCCAACTCTCACAGTACTCACCTCACTCAACAACAAAACCCACTCTGCTGTAATCAGGCGTTGTAGCAAGCTGGGTTGCATTCAGCAGCCTAGCTGGGAACTCCATGATGAAGCATGCCACCAACTAGGTTGGTGGGTGAGGGGTCTTTTTACAAATCCATTGGATGTCTGTACTCTGCTACTGGTAATTGAGTAAACGCAAGTGATAACACTTATTTGTGGGTTTGTCCACGTTGTTTCTACTAAGAGGAAATTAGACAACGAGAAAAGAGAGAAGAAGAAAGAAAGGAAAAGAAAAGAAAAGAAAAGAAAAGAAAAGAAAAGAAAAGAAAAGAAAAGAAAAGAAAAGAAAAGAAAGGGAATGTGTCATCTGCCCGTTCATCTCTATATCAGTCCCGGGTCAGCTCTCCATTTTTCAAAGTGTGGGTGGGAAGCATTGTGCGACACAGCACATCATTTAAGGGGGGTATCCAGTCTGTGGCACAATCGCCATTTGTAGACAACTTTCCATCGATTCAAGCATCAGCCTTGGGTTATTCAGGAGCACCCCATCAGCGGGGTGTCTTCCACAATGTCACCAGTGCTTGTCTCTGAGCCTGTGGCTGTTACCACCTCCACCAGCGCCTGAGGGGCCTCTCGTTCAGCCTGTTGCACCAGCTGGCCTATTTGGGGAGACCTTCTGCCCTCAGCACTAGAATCTGCACTTTCCAGCTCCAAGGAGCCATCCCCATGTACCACCACACGTTGTGTGGATCTGGAGGTTTTCTGGGACTTCCTGCGATGGCTACCTCTTTTTCCTCCTCTGGGCTTGACTATGGATAACCCCACCTCTCTCCCCCTGCGCGACATCCGCTCATCACCATGTACCTCCAACTAATCCCAAGCCGCTTCCAGGGTCATAAAATGTGTGTCCGATCTGCATGTAGAACCTTCAGCTTTGCAGAGTAAAAGAGCATATATTGTAGATTCAAGGCTTGCATGTTTTGCTCCAATTATGGACGCTCTCTGCTGCTGAACCAAACCAGTGTAACTGGGAATATACAGATCTTTTGATTACCAAAGGCAGGGTCCCCGTCACATCTGGCTGCTCTAAGAATGGAATCTCTGTCCTTAACCCTTTCGCTGCGGCGGCTATTCCGCCGCAGCGCTAAGCGGGCGGGGCGGCCGCTCGGCGGCCGCATGCTGGTGACAGAACCGCTCCGTCACCAGCCGCGGTTGAGCTGTGCTGGTGACGGAGCGGTTCCGTCATGACCCGCCCCGCTCATTAAAACTGCCACGCAGGCGCGAAATCAGCGCCGCGCAGGCGCGGCGGCCGGGCCATGACGGAACCGCTCCGTCATCAGCACAGCCCAACCGTAGCTGATGACGGAGCGGTTCCGTCATCAGCAGGGGAGGGGTTAAAGTTTAAGAATTTTGCTATTAGAGTCCTGGGTTTAGCCCCTGGTGGCGGCAGCACCGTAAGTGCCCGGTGCACCCACTCCACAATAAAGATTGAGGACAGCTCTGCTGTGGGGAGTGCCTCCTTGACCCATTTCTCCACAAAGGTTTCCCGCTCTTTCCCCTCCACACTCTGGGAATCCCACAAAGCGCAGATTACATCTGCAAGAGTGCCCTACAGCATCTTCGGCCCGGCACTCCAGAGCCACGTCTTACGTGAGAGTTCAGTCACAGATGCCTTTAGTGTAGCGATTTCTGTCTGTATCTCACTGACCGTCTGTTCTGTGGCCAATGAGCGGTCCACAACAGTGCAGAGGTCAGCACGCAACAATTCAACATCCGTCGAAACAACATCTATTTTTGCCTGGACAGTCACTCTAGGAGCTTCAATTGCAGCAAGAATCTGTGTCCCTGTAGGCCACGTTCGATCCGCGTCAGCCCCAGTCTGCACTACTTGTATCTGATCAGTTCTCTGTGGGGCCCCCTGCGCCATATACGGGTCCATTTTTGTCTGCTGGGCCCCCTTGGAGGTCTATCTTTGCCCATGGTGAGGCTCTCCTCCCGGCACTGGAGAGAGACAGATGACCACCTGGCACCCTAGTTCTATTTGGGAGAGATGGGCCTTATTCCCTTTCAATGTCCTTTGTTGGCCACGTGTACAGGCGCTCTTGACAAGGTAGGGGTTCTGTGACACCTGCAGGAGGAGTAGCAGAACTGGGAGCCACCTCTGCCCTATGTGCGAATTGCACACTACTGGTCGGTTGAATTTATAACCCTTGGGCCTTTTGCACCACATAATTTTGTCCTATCCTGCTAGGTTACAATAGGGCTTGTAGCATTCACCACTGCAACTTGTTATCCCAATGGACACTCCATTGTGTACCCCATCAGTCTGTTTGGGCCTCCGGTCCCAGTTGCTGGCACCTAACCCACATGCGCTGCAGTCTTACTAAGCTTGGGCACTTCTCATAGCCTTCAGACCCAATTACTGCTACTGGAAGAAATGTGAGTGCGCAGAGTGTAACTTTGGTGCTGGGGCAGCCGCCTCATTCACTCACTTCCTTTATTGGTCGTTTGATGGACCCCCACCTCTGAGGCCTTTCTCCTGTGGACTCACCAGGATTAGTCTCTCCGTCCTAGGCCCAAACTTCTCACCCCTATCTTGGGGATTCAGGATCAGGTTTCACAATATGTGTGTGCCCTCAGATCACGTAGGACCATTGCCAACAGTACCGCTGAGACTTCTCACTCAGACATCACCAGGGACTGGAGCGAAGCCGGGCCCACGATGGAAATGTGTTCCTGTACTGAGCCGGAGCAACAGTGCACAGTATCTCTGGCACTCCCAGCCACCGCCGGAGGGCTCGTCTCTGTCCCCGAATCCAGTGGGTGTGGGTCAATTTCACAGACTGGGTATCAGGGTGGCGCCAGATGATCCCAGGCCTCATAGACATCAACCGCCTCCTCACCCAACCAGCCCGCAGCCATCTTGTGTTCCCCTAGCAAGGCTCCAACACCAGGGTCACAGGATAGAGGAGGCTCGATGATTCTGGTGCTGTTAGACCTGTCAGCTGCTTTTGACACTGTATCACATAAAATCCTGTTGAACCGACTACAAGGAGTGGGCATTAGAGGTCAAGCGCTTGCATGGCTGGAAAGCTTCCTCTCTGGCCGCTCACAATCTGTCAGCCTGGGCCTCTATCATTCCATCTCCAGGGCGCTCACTAAGGGGGTGCCACAGGGCTCATGCCTAAGCCCCACATTATTTAATGTTTATGTGGCCCCCCTTGCTGAGATTGTGAGGAAGTACGGATTCACACCAGTGTCGTACGCTGACGACACTCAACTCCTCTACCCTTTCCATGCACCAAACATTAATGTTAGGGATAACTTTGCGGAAGGTATGAGGGCCATCTCCAACTGGATGGCCTCCAACTACCTCCAGTGTAATGTCGGGAAGACAGAAGTGATGCTCTTTGGGAAAGCTAGCATGCTCTGGTCTCCTGACTGGTGGCCCCAGGATTTGGGATCTGTACCCTCCCCAAAACCATCCATCAAAAATTTGGGTGTGAAACTGGACCAAAACTTAACCCTAAAAGATCACGCAAATGTAATTGCAGGAGCCTGTTTTCATACCATTGGACTACTCAGGCGAGTCTTTCCTCTTTTACCGGACACCTACAGAAAGACCCTGGTTCAGGCCCTTGTAATAAGTCACCTTGACTATTGCAATGGGCTTCTCATACAAGCTAATGAGGATGCCATCAACCGACTGCAGGTGGTCCAGAACACGGCAGCCAGACTGATTCTAAATGCCCCCCCAAGAACATCTTCTGGACCCCTACTGAGAGAACTACATTGGCTCCCAATACGCCAACGGGTTAAATTTAAAATCTGCTGCACTGTCCATAAATGTCTATTTGAAAACGGCCCCAACTACCTAGCTCAATTACTTCAGCCATACAAACCGGAACGAGATCTACGGTCAAGTAACCAATTCCTGCTTAAACCTCCTTCTATTAAAAGGACCAGACAAGGCGGCCGAGCCCTCTCCTCAGTGGGGCCGACCTTATGGAATAACCTGCCGCTTATCCTTAGACAGACCTCCAATCACCTCACATTTAGGAAAATGTTAAAAACGAATCTGTTTATGGAGATATAATTATTGGCTGTCCCTCTTGCACTTTCAGGCTTCCTGTCAAGTAGCTCTCGCCACCTGTTGTTGCAGTCAAAGCGCGGAGATAACCCACTCGGGCTTGATTCTTGCGCTATAGAAGCAAATAAATAAATAAATAAATAAATAAGGGGGCGCCAGGCATGTCGCCTCCCCACCTCGTTTGTCTGTGTCCCTCCGGCGCACAGCCCCAGATAGTGGATGGTGCATCCTCTCATGTAGCAACACCTCCGGTTCCAGTCTGCACCAGGCCACGGCTCTGATTGCCGGATCAGGCCACTCGAAGCTCCGGCCGCGTGAGCGCAGGAAGCAAGTTTTCAAGCGGAGAGGCAGCAAGGAATATTCACGGCCCGCCGCGTCGATCAAAGGCGAGGAGACCAGCTGTCCCGTCCCATGGTCAGAGGGCCCCTGTCATGCTCGAAGCCGTGCCTCAATTTGCTCCGTGCCCTGGGAAGCGTAGGCCCAACACCGTCCGCCCTGCAGCAGGAAGCCGCTTGACCCCTCCATTTTCGGTGTTCATTCCTCCACCACAGCCGGATACATCATTTAAGTGCACAAAAACCCGGGAGGCAGAATAATTCAGGATTATTGCGCAGGTGGCCATGGAGCTCCTTAACAAGTGTCTGCTCAGGTCGCCATCTTGGCTAAGCCCCCTGTGTACAGACCCTACTTGACCCAAGCGGACGAAGGGCCTCGAACTGGTGAATGTCAGTGTATCACTTCAAGGCTCCTGATGGTCTTGACCTTCTCGATTCTATAACACAAACAATAAAGTTTTTAGAATATAATTAATTTAGTTGTAAGCTGACTATTTATAGAATTTGATATGTTCTAATTACCAAATATCCCATCCTCCTTTGTTAGCTATACTAGTGTTTCCAGGCATGTATCTGCTGCATCTAAAATATGAAACAAGAGAGTCCTATTATAACCCCTTTCTCACCTAAATGTAGAATAGGCTAGTTTAACAATTGTAACTCATACCTTTGTATATACCCTCTAACAACTTCTTGCTGAACTCATTTTTCAAGATGCTTATTTCTCTCATAAATATTTATTCTGCAGAAAACAAAAACAAATTTCCAATATCATAGAGAATTCTGGATAATCAAGAATAAATTAATTACATCATTCAAGGCAGCATTTCAGGTTAAGCGTTCAAAACAACTTGAAATATTCAACTTAAGTCAACTGCTGTTGCTTACCCATGCAAACTATTATTAGTATTCATGGCTTAAACATTTTTTAAATCAATAATATTTATAATGTCTCTGTTGTTTTTTCTTTCAGGTGCTTCAATATGTTGCTCAGTTACAAGCAAGTCATCACAAGTCTTCAAAAAAATATCAACTAAGTCTTAGTCTTTAACACACATAAGGCTCCAGGAGCGAGTTACCCCTTAAAGAGTATGCCACTTTTGTGATGTATTCCTCTTCTGTTTATTTCCAGGAGCAACAGCAGGCTTCCAGGAAACACACGCAAGGGATTAAAGAATGACATACCCGATGCACTCGGATGAACCCGACTGTCCAACGTACAACAGAAGGGACAAGGAAAGAGAAAGGGGTGTGGCGCAGCGGCCTGAGAGACTGACACCGGATGATGGGGATCACAGTTCAATCCCGGCACCGGTGGCAGGGGTCTGCCCAGCACCATGTGACTCCAGGTAATAGCTTGCTTAATCTTCCCGATGGCCCCCAGCGCCGGGAAACCTACAGGTAGTTGTCCGCTTTACAAATACAGGATTATTATTATTATTATTATTATTATTATTAAGGAAATGCCGACGGAAATCAGCAGGGACTATGAAATGCTGATGAAGCAGGATACAGCAGGGACCAAGGAAGGTCGAAACACCAGGCACCATTCTTGTAAGTGGACAGAGTTCAGGAATGACGAGCAGTCGTTCATCGTGCAGCACGCAGTTTCAAGGCTGCTCGCTCCACCCATTAAAGGGGCCGGTCTGCAGGGACATTGAGACTGGAGCGTGTACAACACAAGTGTCTGAATGAGTCTCTGAAAAAGTGTTTAAGTGTCTTACTAGGTCTAGGAGTGGGTGAGTAGCCCTGTGAGTGGATCTGTGAGTTGCTGTGTGAGTGTGTCTGTTAGTGGGTGCATGAGTATCTCAGTGGGTCTATGAATGAGTTCATTAGTGTCTGAGTGGGTCTGTCAGTGGGTGACTGAGTCTCTTAGTGGGTCTATGAGTCAATGCTTAAGTGTCTGAGTGGGTCTGTGAGTGCGTGAGTGACTCTCTGAGTGGGTGTTTGAGTGGCAGCATGATTGTCTGAATGACTCCGTGAATGGGTGCATAAGTCTGTGAGTTGGTCTGTGAGTGGGTGCACATGTCTGTGAGTAGATATGTTAGTGGGCGTATGATTGTTTTGGTGACTTTGTTAGTGGGTGCATGACTATCTGAGTAGGTCTGCAAGTGGATGCATGAGTCACTGAATGGGTCTATCAGTGAATGTGCAGGTTTCTGAGTGGGTCTGTGAGTGGTTTAATGAGCCTCTCTGTGTTTCTGTGAGTGAGTGCATAAGATTCTGAGTCCATCTGTGAGTGAGTGAGTGAGTGAGTGAGTGAGTGAGTGAGTGAGTGAGTGAGTGAGTGAGTGAGTCTCAGAATAGATATGTGAGTGGGTACATATGTCTGTGAGTGGGTATGTGAGTGAGTGTGTGATAGTCTCAGTGGGTTTGCAAGTGAGGGCATGAGTCTCTGAGTGGACCTGTGAGTGGGTACATGAGCGTCTGAGTCAATCTGTGAGTGGGTGTGCAAATGTCCGAATGGATCTGTGAGTCTGAGCATAGAAATGTGAGTGGGTATCTGGGTGGGTGCAAGAATGTCTAAAATGGTCTGTGAGTGGGTGCATGACTGTATGAGTGGGTCTAAGAGTGGGACCATTAGTCTGAGAGAATCTGGCAGTGAGTGTATAAGTGTATGAGTGGGTCTTTTAGTGGGTGAGTGAGTGTCTGAGTGGCTCTGTGAATAGGTGTGTGACTCTCTCAGTGGGTCTGTGAGTGTGTGCATGAGTGTGTTTGTAGGTTTCTGACTGGCCGCATGAGTCTCTAAGTGAATCCTTGACTGGGTGCATGAGTCTCTGAATGAATCTGTGAATCTGAACATAAGTGTGTGAGTGGGTCTGTGAGTGAGTGAGTGAAGAATGTTTGAGTTGTTCTGTGAGTGTATGGGTGTGTGAGTCTCTGAAAAGGTTTGTGTGTGTGTGTGGGAGTCTCTCAGTGGGTCTGGCAGTGGGTGAATGTCTGATTGAATGCTTTTTTTTGTTTCGGCGAGGGTTTCGACTCCACGGTGACCATACACGAGGGGAACGCTCTGAGCACCACAATAGGTTGCAACTCCTTCCCCGTGGCAAAAAATAAAAAAACTAATTTTGGTATTTTGAAGCTCAAAATAGATCACTCACAAATCCCTACAATACACTCAGGGGTTCAGGCTGATCCTTCCCAGACCACTTCTAAAGTTGTTTATGTTTATCTCCTGGGACTTCTCTCGCTGCATAAAATGGCAGACGCAATTATTTTTTTAATGGAGTTTGCGGCTCCAAAGCGATGATTCATGGGGGACTGTGTGCTGAGCACCACGTTTGGGTTGCAACACCAGCCACTTGTGAAAAAAAAAAATTTGCATTCTAAATCTAATGACAGATCCCCGATACACCAGCACAATACACCCATGGGGTCAGTGCACTGCTATCCTGATCCCTTCTATCATTTTTCATCTTCTAATTTCACCCCAAGGGCTCGGTTCCACTTTAAAAAATGGTGGGCGCAACTCTCCAAACAGGTAACGACAAGCTAATCACAACCCTTCTCATGGCGTGACGGTGCGCGAACCTCCGCGTTGGTGTTGTGGATGCTCCTCGTCCCTATATATAAACAAATTAGAATTTTCTTTAATATTTCCAAAACTACTAAACAGATTTATGCCAATTTACAAAAAGGTTGCTTTCTGGACCAAGAGCTACCTTTCTGCCAAATTAGTTGTAATTCCTTTCAGCAGTTTGGACTGTAGCAATGTCTAAAGTTCATTTGGGAATTAGAATTAGAAATACAAGTGTTTTACTCCCCCCTTTTCTCGGCCCCTGCTTGACAGATCACCCCCAAACTTTCCATGTGCAACAAGAATCACAGGCATACTTTGTTGGGAAACGTTTGTGAAGATTTGACAAATTACGCCATAGATATAGGCAAGTGAAAACACTTTTTCTATGAAAACATGTTCCTAAGTTTAAATACCTACTGGTGGCTGCCGTAAGTTATACATATATATATATATATATATATATATATATATATATATATATATATATATATATATATATATATATATATATATATATATATATATATATATATATATATATGTATAACTTACGGCAGCCACCAGTAGGTTTTTAAAATTCAGGTAGTTATAGTTAGGATCTACTTTCCATAGGAAATCCGCAACATTCTATTGGGAATAACTTTGGCGATGGTGGACGAATCTTTGCGAATTTCTCAAAGTTCGTGGCCCGCTCCGCTCTTTCCCTGAAAATGTGGGGGGGATTCGTCAAGCGGGGGCCGAGATAAAAGGGGGGTCCCAAAACGTGTTTTCCCCATGTTAATTTCCATAGGGCGGTCGAACTCACTTTTAGCCCGAACGGCTGAATGGATTTCCACCAAACTTGGCAAAATTGTAGGGACTGGTAGCCCGATGTGCCTTTGCTATGTCTCAAGATGTGGGCTCCAGTGGATTTTGAGTAATTTAGGTTCAAAAAAATATATGTATCTATGGCCGCGCCCCGGTAAGCGCACCGGGAAGCGCAGCGGGCGCGACACGCGAGGTGCGCACGGAAAGCTGATTGGCTCTCGGGTGTCTGCAAACAGTCCGGAGCGGCCGCCATCTTGTATCTCGGTAGGATCGAGACACAAGAGGTGGCCAAAACAAAGGGGGAAAAGACCATAAGGGGGCAGAGTAGACCCCCCCTGACCCCCTAGTTTGATGTGGGGGTTTTAAAAGGGCCCCGCGGGGCAAAAAAAAATTATTATTTTTTTGATTTGCGCGGGGGGAACGCCCGGTACGCGCACCGGGGAGCGGACCGGGGAGCGGCCCATCGGGAAAGAAGAATGACAGAGTTTTTAAAAAATGTAGCCTTTATTTATAAATTGGTGGTAGTTCTAAAAAGAACTGTTTTTTTCTTCTTTTTGTTGTTTTATATTTTATTGTGTTTTTTGAACATTTTGTACTTTTATTGGCTTTATGAACTATTTTTATTTTTTTTGTTAATTTTATGGGGAGAAACAAAAAACAGGGAATTGAAAATGGCTCAACTGGAGCAAAAAACAAAAAACGGAAAAAATTAGGGTTTTTTGGGGCAATTGTGATTGTCACCAGCAAGGACGATGAGCTTTACGCTCTTTTCCCCATAGGAGATCACCTTGCCACAATGAATGCATGTAATTCTAAAATCTTCAAATCGTTGTTGAATACAAGGCATCGTCTCTGTTGTTTCTGGTCCCGATGGAGTGGGTTGTTTTCTTTTGGAGGTGGTCCTTGAAGACTGGGGGAGGTTACTGGCCAGTTCCCTGAACTCTGCAGCAGAATAGCTGTTTGGATGCTTGCGGGTCATATGCCTAATCATGGTATTGTTACCAAATGAATATTTTTTGTTTGGGTTGCCCCTTGAGAGTTCCATGCCACAGATTAGGCAGGTTACTTTGGGCGCATTCACTTTTTTCTTGCCCTCTGGGATTGAAAAAACTCCCATACAATGTGTGGCCTTGGCTTGTATGGGGTATTCTCTTCAGGCAGCCATCTTCTCCCCTCCTCCTCTTCCTCTTCCTCCTCCTCCTCTTCTTGACCAATCAATGTACTGTTGTGGTGGTCCTCTTGGTGGTGGTGGTGCAGATGCTCCAGTTGTTGCTGCTACAGTAGCCATTTGAAAGTACAAAATAGTTCTCTGTATTGCTGAAACAGGTCTTCCTCAGTCAAAGGACAAAGTCAGAATAAGGAAAAAAGGTGGGGTATTTCATCATTTGGAAAACAGAACTGTTTTGGACCAATGAGAAGTGTTATTTTCAGGTCACAAGACCAGGGATTTCATCATTATGAAACCAAAACTGTTCTGCACCAATAAAAAGTGATTTTTTCAGGTCACATGACCGACGCGCTTACGCGGCGCGCCCCCGGGCGCGTCACGTAAGCGCGTCACATGTTTACGTTGGGTGATCGTATTCGCTCGAGTGATTCCGGGTGCGCTTACGCCGTGCATATCACGTGGACGCGGCTACGCGACACGTCACGATAATGTTTTCGTTCGCGGCAATAGCGCTAATGGGACGCTCTCCGGAACGCGCCCTGGGGCGCTTCAAAAGACTACGCTTTCCGGGGCGCTCACCGGGGCGCCCCCGGGAGCGCTCCAGGGTAAAAAAAAAAAAAAAAAGAAATATATACATTCAAAAAATTGTTTTAAATACAAATAAAATATAGGATTCATTCATTTTCAAAAATATTACATTTTATAGCTATAGACATTTTCTATTAACAAAATTTTGAAATTCAAAGGAAAAAACATAGGTTTGGGGCCTTATATATAGTTAGGAATTAGCATTTAAAAAACCTATGAAATTCACTGAAAAAACCATAGGTTTCACACAAGTTATAGTTAGGAATTAACATTTAAAAAACCTATTAAATTCACTGAAAAACCCATAGGTTTCACACCAGTTATAGTTAGCTGGAAATTTTACTGACATAAAACCATTGCAATTCCACGTTATAGTTAGTTGGACTAACTATAACTTGCGCGTGCAATGCACTGCTGATGACGTCACATATTACATCACTCATGACATGGTCAGTGACATCACTCATGACATCACTGATGACACCATCCTTGTGACACAGTGACAGACCTCCTTTCACTGTAATGTAACCCTTGAAACACATATTCAAAAATACAATCTAAAATTTTCAAAACAATGCAGATACCCATACCAGTTACAACAACAAAATCAATAATTCCAGCATCTATATACACATCCACTCATTCACCAACAGTTCTATATAGTCACTCATACATATACTCACTCATCATATGTAGTGATACACATATACATCCTGTTACACACCAACAGTCTTCCAAAAGTTACTCACACACATACTCACACATGCAAATAAACTATTGAACATCAATTTATTTGCATATACAGCTATACACACACTAGCACATTACTTCTAAGGAAACTTACACATACTTACTCTCTTAAACAATCACTTATAGAAACACATACTAATTTAAACAGGAACTCTTACAATCTCTCACTCTCACATATACTCACTTATAAACATCAATACTCACATATACTAGATTAAAACATATGTAGTTACTCATAAAGACACTACTGAGGCAGGCATTCACTCACTAACACACTTATATACACACTCATCCACCCATACAGTCCTGCACATATGCTGTCTTCAAAACACATACAAACAGTGAGGCAGTCACCAACCCATGCCACCACTTATACACAAAGTGAAACACTGATACATATATTCAAATATTTAAACATTACTTGCTAATATATGTATTCACTAAGATACACTTAATAAGCCAGTTACCCAATCACTTTTTTATTTAAAAAACATCCATTTACACACTTATTTAAACTTTTATTCTTCCATCGATCTTTACAAATACATATATAAAACATATTTATTTTTCAGAAAGACACACATTCACTGGATGGTGTCAACAGTGATGTCATGAGTGACGTCACTGGCCATGTCAAGAGTGATGTAATATGTGACGTCTTCAGCAGTGCATTGCAGGCGCGCAAGTTATAGTGAGTCCAACTAACTATAACGTGGAATTTCAATGCTTTTATGTCAGTATAATTTCCAGCTAACTATAACTGGTGTGAAACCTATGGTCTTTTCAGTGAATATATATATATATATATATATATATATATATATATATATATATATATATATATATATATATATATATATATATATATATATATATATATATATACATATATATCAAGGTGTATTGAAGAATGAGTGGGTGTATAAGTGTCTGAATAGATGATTTAGTAGGTGCGTGCCTGACTTTATAAGTGAGTGATTAAACGTGTCTTAATGAATGCATGGGTTAGTGACTAAACTGTGTAAATGTCGGTATCACTCTGTCAGTTGGTGTGTAAGTTGCTACATCGGTTAGTGAGTACTACATGTTATGTTATGTTATGTTATGTTATGTTATGTTATGTTATATAAATTTGTAAAGCGCACTGCTACCCAAAGGTGTCCTGGAGCTATGCACTGTCTACCTGAGTGCGTCCATACCTGAGCGGACCTATTACTAAACAGGAAACAACTATGTTTTCAGGCCTTTTCTAAATGATAGAAATTCTGTGGCTGACATTAGATAGAGTGGGAGGTCATTCCAGGTCGAGGTGGCTCTGAAGACAAAGCTCTTCTCACCCCAATTCGCCCTTTTAGTCTTTGGAACGGCCGCCCTCTTTGCATCCATTGAGCGCAATGCTCTTCCAGGAACATACCATTAGATGCGTTTTGTAAGATCTTCCGGGCCAGTCCCCCTCAGGGCTTTGAAAACAATGCAGAGTGCTTTGAATTGGGCCTGTTGTTTAACTGGGAGCCAGTGAAGGTGGCGTAGCCTATTTCTAACCGACACAAACCTCGGGGTGCCTGTGAGCAGCCTGGTTGCCGCGTTCTGCACCATCTGTAATCTGTTAAGATGTTTCTTTGTTATAGTTAGATACAAGCTGTTACAGTAATCCAGGCGGGAGAGAACGAGAACTGATACTACTGTTCTGAAGGTTTCGTCAGTGAGGAGTTTTATTATCTTTAGTGTTCTCAGTATAAAAAAGCTGGTGTATACAACCCTACTAACGTGGTCACCAAAAGTAAGGGTGTTATCCACAATCACTCCCAAGTTTTTTACCTTCCGTATCGGTGGTGGCAGGGGGCCCATATCGCCGGGCCACCATGCTGGGGACCAGAGGTTCGGACTATTCCCAAAAATGATAACGTCTGTTTTGCCTGAATTCAACTTAAGGCAGTTGGCAGACATCCAGCTGGTTATTGCCACCATACAGTCGTGGCAGCTTAGGGGCTTTTCAGCTTCTTTGCCTCTCTGCAAAGATAACACGATATGAGTGTATTCAGCGTATGTGGTTAACAGTAGCCCAAAGGATCTTATAAGGGCAGCCAGTGGTCTCACATAAACATTAAAGATTGTTGGGCTAAGTGAAGAGCCCTGAGGAACCCCACAGGGGAGAGAAAATGGTTTAGATCTTACACCACCAAGCTCTACTGATTGTACTCTGTTGACCAAGAAATATCTTAATAAGTTCCAGGCTTCACCCAGATCAATAAATGATCCATCAGAACCTCAAGATGGACTGTATCGAAGGCAGCCGACAGATCCAGCATGATCAGAATGGCTGAGCCTCCCTGATCCACAGCCTCACGCACCTCCTCCGCCGCTTTAATCAGGGCTGACTCAGTACTGTGACCCGAACGGAACCCGTATTGAGAGGAGTCGAGAATGTTGTGATTCTCCAAGAACAGGCTTAATTGCGTATTCATGGCATTCTCCAAAATTTTGGACGGTAATGGGAGGCGGGAGATAGGTTTGTAGTTATTAGGATCACTGCGATTTAAATTATTTTTTTTTATAAGTGGCAGGATAGAGGCAGTTTTCCAGGCAACCAGGTAGTGCCCTGCCCCCAATATCTGGTTAAATAAAGAGGTTAGGGTGTTAGAGATAGTGATTGATGAAATTTTCATTATTGCAGCTGGACACGGGTCATTAAGGGAGCCAGATCTACAACCCATCAAATGGTTGTTAACCGTTTTATTCCCCAATGGGATAAACTTGTTGAACGTAGGGAGGTGTGTTATTCAATGGACCTGAGTGCCTCAATACTAGTCTCATCTTGTTTGTTGCAAAAAGAAGCGAAAATAACTTCAACTTTCTTTAGAAAAAAAGAAGCTAGGGAGTCACAAAATACTGGGCTACTGTGAGTAGTAGGTTCGGGGGGAGTCGTAAGATTGGACACTGTTCTAAACAATTCCTTCAATGAGGATTTTTCCCCAGCAATCTGCTGTGAGAAATAGGTTCTTTTTGCTTCCTGAAGTATTTTTTATAGGCTGTAAGACTATTTTTGTAGGCTTTTTTATTGGTCAGACTGTATACATTTCTCCAGACACTCCAGCCTCTTACACTCTGATTTCAGATCCTGTAGGTTCTGAGAGAACCATGGGGCGGAGGGAGATCCCCGTCTGGGAGAGCACCATTTGACAGGTGCTAGTCTCTGGCAGGTGGAGTCAATCCACCCCTCAAAAGCCCTAGTGGCTTGCTCTATATTAGTGTGAAGATTAGGAATCGAGTCTGTCAGATTTTTATCAAAGCTGGCACTGTCAATATTTTTCCAGGCTCGTGTAGCTATCTTCTCCCTAGATTTTGAACCGGGTAATTTGGTATGGGGCCGGGCACTAGCAAAAAGTAGCTACATGAGTACATATATGGGTTATTAATTGGTTATCTGAGTATCTGTAGGGGTACCTGAGTGTCTGAGTGGATGGGTGAGAGGTGTGTGACTCTGTTTGTGAAAAAGAAGAGGTACCCCCGACTAATGTTCCTAAACCGGGGTAATTGAATCATTTGTGAAAATAAATATATTTAGGAAAAAGAATAACTTATGGACCTATGCAATAAGCACAATAACATATAATTCAAAACAATGGAGACATAATACAACACTGACCGAGCAAGCAATATTATTTCTAACAATAAACATAATTCAAAACTTTATTTAAATTATTTTTATATGTTTTATTATTTTCTGATATAAAGTTTGCGTGATACTTATATTTTTACTATTCAAAAAATTACTTGAAAAGTTCATTTAGTCACAATACACATTTCCGCAATATAGACAATAATCAACAATGTCATGGCTAAAGACTTTAGTAGATCCACTAAAGTCTTTAGCCATGACATTGTTGATTATTGTCTCTATTGCGGAAATGTGTAATTTCTAATGCTTCGGGAAGGTGTTGGTCCCTGGGGGTCGGTGACGGACCCCCGAATTTCATTATTTAGTGCCCCCAGGGTGTGTGAGGGGGCTCCCGGGACCTGGCTCACCCGTGGGGTTAACAATATCAAAGCACGAGAGCCCGCGCTTTCTTTTTTTATTTTCTCAGCAGGATCCCGCACCCAGCATGAATTCTGACGTTTAAAAAAAAAATTGGGGGCCCTTGGGGTCCCTGTGGGACCCCCTCAGCAGGCCTAGGCAGTCAGGGTGTTTCTAATCTGCCACCTTTTCTTGTTTTTTAATATTTTTTTCACTGTTTTCTTGTGACTCGGTTAACGAGGCACAGGATGGCTGCCAACACTTCCTGGTTTGGAGTGTTGGCAGCCAATCAGAAGTCAGCTCGTACTCAGTAGGAGTCCCAACTCCTCCTTGGGTGCTCAGATATTGATATTTTTCTTTTTTTAATTGCTCAGGAACTACTGAACGGATTTACACCATTTAAAAATGAGCTCTTTCTGAACCAAGACCTACCTTTTTGCCAAATTTGGTGTAATTCCGTTCAGCAGTTCGGGCTGTAGCTTTGTCTAAAGTTCCTATGGAAATTAACATGGGGAAAATGCGTTTTGGGTCACCCTTTTTTCTCGGCCCCCACTTGACGAATCACCTTGAAACTTTCAAGACAGGAGCTGACCGGAGCGCCCCATTAGTTTTGAACATTTTGCGAAGATTCGGCAACCGGCGTCAAAGATATTGGCAAAAGAAAAAATGCTTTTTGAATACAAATGAGGTTCTAACTATAACTACCTATTGGCAACCACCATATATATATAGAGAGAGATATATTACCTACACCAGTAGGTAGTTATAGTTAGGACGTAGTTTCCATAAGAAAAGCATTTTTTGATTTGCCAATATCTTTGGTGCCATTTGATGAACATTCATGAAATGTTCAAAACTAAGGGCCCACTCCAGTCAGTTCCTGTCTTCAAAGTTTCAGGGTGATTCGTCAAGTGGGGGCCGAGAATAAAGGGGGTCCCAAAATGCGTTTTCTCCATATATATATATATGTCCACAATGTGATCCTTGAAACAGCGCGCTCTTGCAGTGGGTGCTTAACGTGGAAGCCGGATCCTGGCTTCAATGTCAATTTTGCATAGAAAAATGCACAGCACTCCGGAGTGAAAGTTATTTAACTTGATTTATTCGCACAGATCCCAGCCAACGCGTTTCAGCCTACTCGGCTTTGCTCACGGTCAATGAGTCTTCTCTTTCTACACTATTTAAGCCCAGATGGCCGTTATGTGGAATTCTGGGCATTGTAGTGTATATTATGCAACCATTCATTATTATCCAAAATTTGACAAAGAAAAGAATTCATTTGCAGTCACTGTCTTTCGTGGAGGATTTTAAACTACAGTTTGACATAACCTGCAATACTTTTTTCCCGTTTGTTAATAGCATTAGAATTTAGTATTAGCATTGTCAACGTGTCATATATTAGTAGATAAAGTCACTAACATTACAATTATACGTTTCTATATTCATGCTGTTTTCCGAGTGTAGTACTCATAATTATGGCATTTAGTTATGTCAATTGTATTCTATTATACCCAAAATACAGATTTTTCTAGTATTTTGATGCAAATATTCACAGTTCGCACTTGTTCACAGAATATAGTATCCACAGTCTATTATTCAGAACAAAAGAGTCCCTTATCAGTTCAGATCTTATCACTCATATTATTCTAAATGTGTGTACAGTTCCTCGTCATAGTTCATTCCTCTCTGGGTCTTAGTTTTGAGTCTCACAATGCATTTGGATTCCATTTGGCGAAGTTTTCTAGTTCTGTTTTGCTTTGAACAAAGGACTATCTTTCTGCCCGGAAAGCCATTTTAATTATACAGAGGCAAGGATTGATCTGTACAAATACATCAGGAAATTAAAATTGGCTAAAATTCATGCAAATAAAAATAAAGGAATATCTCTTGAACAACCAGCACCAATAGAAATGATGGAAACTGAACCTACAATCAGTATTGACCAAGCACAAGACTTACAAACGATGTGTGATCTACTATACAATCTTGATGATGATGAAATGACAGAAGAACAAGTTCTGGAACATCTTGAAACTGAGACCAATCAAAAGGTGAAAAGCGGCTTGAAAAAGAAATCAAAATTTTGCCCGATATTGCCTCCTGGAAACAGAATGGGTGAGCTAGGGGTTTCTCAAAAACCTGTCTGGCCCCATTTTCTGGACACACCATCACATTTCCTGCCTGCAACTTTGAAGATAAATGCAAAGAGTGGTGAACAAGTATTTTGCTAGTTTCCCTGCTTCACTGTGTGTCAAGATAGTAGACATTCAATACAATTGACCATTTATCCATTTGGAGACATTTCTAATCAAGTCAATGTCATTTGAGACTATCAGTCTCAACTCATAAACAATCTGAAGAATATTTATATTATTAATATTATTTGGAATGAGGAAATAGAAATTTTTAGGTATCCAGTATGTCCCCCACTCACACCCTATCCATGCACCCATGTTCCATGTATGTCATGTAATTCCCTTCCCGTGCCTGCTATGAAGACGCATATGCATTTGCGTCCAACGTTAACATGTTAGTTATTCAGCCCTCCAAGAAAACCGCGTTAATTCGGCTTTTAAACCTATGGTGCCAACGTCTTTACATGGTGCACTTTTCAATAAAACGAAGTACACGTTTTCCACGTTTTTCTGGCTCAGTCGAGCCAGGCCCTTAATTGAGGCTCTGAGTCTCTTCTGTCTCTGAAAGCTGTAGTTTAGGTATGCATCCCTGACCTCTGCCTTACTTCCTGCCCAGCAAAGCGGTGCCCGGCTCGGCCTGGCCTGCCTGCCAAGACAGTATTTTGCCTACAGTTATTTGTTCAGCCCCCTCGAAAACACATTCCAGTCTAGTGAAATAGGTAAACATGTTTCCGGCTGCAGAGCAAAGGGACTTGCCTTCCTGTCTCCTTGTACGTGATTTACAGCACCCGTTACCATGGTAGGCCCATGGCCCCCGTACATTGCGCATTACACCAAGACACGTATGCATGCACTAGTATTCAGTATTGAACAGCCTCTGCCCGAGAGACCTTTCACTCCAGATAATACATCCTCCAAACACAAGATACCAGATATGCTATAGGTACAGGTCGTTCTGACATCCCAGACACCAAGACTCTTCTACTAGAGCTAAAGTCAAGTCTTCCAGCTTTCCCCAGTTACACGTCTTTACCACGTCATACCTAGTTGCGCACGCACTCAGGGTAAAGGTTTCTGCTGACCCTGCAGAATCTCTCTATGCATCCACCCACCTATGACACATCTGTGATGTTTCCAGTACACACCTCCGTGTACGCCCCTGTACACGCCTTCTATTTACGCCCATGTGTTCTTATCTTTTCTCTTTTCACTTGTTACGCCTACTGTATTCATTTCCACTGTACAGTTTTACTATATATAATGTGTGATGTTAATAAAATGTTGAATGTCCCTTCCTGAACCTTAGTGGTGATGGAACTCGATGTCCAGCGTCTCGAGATGCTTAATTAAAGCCCGTATGACTCAGATACCACGGACTCTGCCTCTCATTTTATTGAGCTATCCTTATTGTTATTTAATGTATAGAAAAATAGTCCCGGTAATTTTATTTACCACATAATCTGGCGCCCGAACAGGGACCCCTCCCCTTCCTCACGCGCCGGCGATGTACGCAGGCCCCTGACCCTTCTACAGCTGTGACGGAATCCTGTGCACACCTGCGGGTTTTCCTGCTATCTCCCTCAGGCCCACGGAGGAGACGGAGACTGCGGTCCGGCATCCAGACGAGGCGGTGAGGAATGCGGAGAGTCCCGACCAGAGCCCAAGTCGAGAGAGCAAGGTCCGAGGTATCCGGAGGCCCACCTGTTCCGAAGCACATGCGTAGTATGCGTAGTAGCAGCCAGATGCCGTAGCAGTCCAGTCCAGTCCAGTATCAAGTTTCCGAGGCCTTCAGTTTTGCTTCCCGGTGAGTACCGTTGTTGGGGACGCATCTAGACGGGTTCATTAATTTGTGCCCGGTCAAGACGGGTCTGGGTACACAGACCCGGTCCAGACGTGTTCACTTAGGTGAATACGGTATGACGTGTCTCTTTATGGGACCGGTATGTCTGTACTGTTTTAGCAGTGCATCTAGTGATCTGGTATTCTAGTATTGTTTCTCGAGATTTTCAGAATTGTGTTTTTCCATGTACCAGGTAGTATCAGTCTGAAATGTTTTTTATGTTGTGGTATGAATGATCGTTTGATATACCTTACTGTGTTTATTGTGTTCAAGTTCAAGTAAATTTCCAATATGCCACTGTTTTCGAAATTACGTCAGATAGGAACTAGGAAAGGGATACTCGAAGAAGCAGTTCCCGTCCCGCCTAGGGACACTCCAGGACATTTTATGTACCATAAACATGGCTTAGATGCCATACTGTACTTAGACTTATGGGTTGATTATACTAGGGAACTGGAAGAGAAATATAGGTGGCCTGTCTCAGGGACATGGGATGCTGAATGCATCATGAGAGTAGAAGAAGCACTATGGAAAAAGAAAGCCAGACAATCCCAGAAAGACGCCATAGAATTGTGGCGTAAAGAAGCGCATAGAAGAACAGAGAAAGAAATTAGGAAAGCAGTAGAGAAGAATCAGAAAAAGCCCAAGAAAGAGAACTACTAGAAGAAGGTGAACGAGTTAGAGCAGAACAATTAGACCGACAGAGAAATGCCCTTATTCAAGGCATGTATCCTCTTCTCGCCGAGGGCCTGCCCAAGGCGAACCCGGAAGTACCCAGTAATTTACCGCCACCATTGGTCCCGACTAAACTCCGTCATAAACAGACCGCAGCTGATATTTTCCTTTCATCTTACTTAGATGACACTGTCCCAGATTATACAAACAGAATTCCAAATATTAATCCTCACGTCCCTGTTCAAGACACGATTCCCCCCACTGTTTCTCCTGCCACTGGTCCTGCCACTGGTCCTGGCAATCCTTTTACTCCACCTGCTACCCAGGGCCAACCAACATTACCTACTTCTACTCTTCCAGCTACCTTACCACCAGTGACAGCACAGCCAGTAATGGTTGACGATCACATTCCAGGGGGGGCAGTAGGAGGTCTCCCTATCACCCCGCCTCAAGTTAAACAAACCACACTCAGAGAAGCAGCATTACAACGCACACCGAAAGTAACTACATACGCAGCCCTTAAACAGTACCTTACTGATTGCAGATATGATCCAATACCAGACGAAGACCAGATGATATTATATTCAATACGTATACGACGTGTTACGAATTACTTGATTATTCTACCAGAAATGAAGGAACATCTAGACAACATATATCATTTTATTAGAACAGGAGAGAGACCAGAAAGTATTCACGAGGCCATGGCACATAGGAAGGTGGAGATTCAAAATATGATCTTACAGTTTTTGATAAATTGTTTGATAAGGGAACAAGACCAGCCAGGTAAAGACAGAGAAGAGATGAAAGTTCTGATAAAATGGAGTGACAACATAGCCGATGGAAAACATAGTAAACAAGGTTGCATAGAATCCATGTACAGGAAGATCCGTAAAGAAATTCTAGACATACACGCAAGGGAAAAAGCAGCAAGAGAAGCCGAGAAAGCGGATGATGACGTCTCAGAAGACGAAGATATAGCAACTGCAAGTGCAGATAGAATAGCGTATGTAGGTAGGGCAAACACTTTTGACAGACCCGTCCATCTAGATTCCCGATGCAAGAAACGTTTTCTTTCTCCCATACCAGAACAGTGTTCTCTTGAACATCTATTCCAAGCCACTGATAAAGTATTGAAACAACGAATAGGTTACAGTGAACTTAGTACCATGCATGAACAGGAACTAGCCCGGTCAGCAGTCCAATGGGCTGGCAATACTAGTGTATATAAAGATGACTCAGTAGCGCAAACGTTTTTGAATCTCTCCCCAGACGAACAGCGATTGGCTGGTATGTACATGATTCAACATCTCATTACATTGTATGAGAGTCAGCATTCTGATCCGGGTCCCCTATATAATATATTGGAAGAGTTACTACTAGGCAGATGGAGAGGCCTAGGTACCGATTTAATTAATGTTATTCTAGAACAGCGACACAAGTACAGAACTTTCCTGACTCAACATTTCGTTTCCGTTCCACCCCCAGTAAGGAAGACATTTTACATAGATAGACAGAATCCCTTACGAGAAGTTCATCCTGTCCGGAAAATAGACGGTACACTTGAACGAGTATTTGTTTACACACCCTTAACGAAAATGGAATTATTGGAAATGAAAAAATTAGTACCGTGCCATGATAAAGATCCAGCAGGGTTCCACCCCGAATTAAAAGACATGCTCCGCATGGGGGAGTATACGTATCCCGATATACTTAAAATGTTAAAAGTTCTGTTACCTGCAGGGATTTACGAAAAACTGAAAGAAAAAGAATGGGAGGTGGGAGAGAAAAAGATTGATTGGGCAGAATTAGAAAATGAAGAAAATACACGAATCCCTGGTACTGGTCTTGGAGAAAAAGCTAAAGGATTACCAGAATTATTAGTACAGGTCCTGCCGAGGTTATTGGCAACTAAAAAGGAAGACTGGGATGCAATCTCAGCCTGCAAACAGAAACAAGACGAAGACACTAGTGATTTTTATTCCAGATTCGAGAAATGTTTCATTATTAATAGCGGCCTGAAAACAAGTAGTGAATCATACCCACATCTTTTTGTGACCAAATTAGTAGAGAATTCCTTACCACAGGTTAAAAATAGAGTACTGAAGGTCGAGAGTACATGGCAAGCTAATAGTCCTTCCCAGATGTTACAAATGTTACAGTACCACCAGAATCGAATCAGAGAAGAACACAAACATGAACAGAGACGTATTAAAGAGAACGAAAATGAAAGTACTAGTTGCCCAGTCCGTCCCAGCTGACAGTCAGAAGAGGGGTACGACACAGACTAGTCATCCTGCAGCTCCTGGTAAAGGGAATTGCAACTATTGTAAACAGCCAGGTCACTATATAAACGAATGTGCCGTTCTAAAATACAATATTGCTACAGGCAGGACGAAAGAAAGACCGCGTCCACCTAGACAAGAACAAGTTCCGCAAAATATTCCGCAGAACACGCGACTTCCTCAGAACACACAACAGACAGTAGCTGTACCCCAACCCCAACCCATTGCCGCCACACAACATGTTACACAGCAAATGTACCAGTATGCTCAGTCAGATTACCCCGATTATCAGCAGTATTCATGAAACAGCCTAGAGAGGGAGGTTGGCTTGCCCCTTATCGAGGTTCCTGTAGATCAAGAGGGTCCCTATGTACATAGTCAGGTATTAGGGAAAGACAGAACATTTTTGATTGACACAGGGGCGAGCAGAACTACCATCAGTCATGACGAGGTTCCAGGGGCACCCCTCTCAGGCTCACAGAATGTTTCCCTGGGATTTTCAGGAAAGCCTATTGTTAACGAAGTGTCAAAGCCAGTTTCCCTAGAAGTTGGTCCATTGTCTCGTACTACAGACTTGTTACTCACGAAATCATGTCCAGAAAACTTGCTTGGTATTAAAACCTTGAAAGCACTAGGAGCAGTGATTTGTTGTTCTCCGGAAGGAGTGAGATTGTTTTTACGTGATTTTAAAGGCCATTATGTGTTAAGAGATTTTGATCCACGATTACAGAATGTACCACAGCACTTATGGGCACAAGGTCCAACTGATGTAGGTTGCATGCATATTACCCCATATCGTGTCACTCTCAAACAAGGAGTTGTACTACCCCGAATTCGACAATACAAGTTACCGCCTGAGGCTGTAGTGGCCTTACTGAAAATTATTGACGAGCTCATTGCTCAAGGAGTGGTTGTAGAAACTGACTCCAATGTATGTAATTCTCCAATTATTCCGATTCTTAAACGAACTAACCCGAATGCACCTCCGGTCTACAGACTGGTGATCGACCTTCGAGAATTAAATAAATGCATTATACCCCAGTACCCAGTGGTCCCAGACATTTCTTCCCTATTGACTGCCATTGATTCCGAAGCCGCGTTCTTTACTGTAATCGATCTCAAGAACGCCTTCTTTAGTGTCCCCATTAATCCGGACAGCCAGTACCTTTTTGGATTCTGTTTAAATGGCCGAAGCTTCAAATTTGCACGTGCACCTCAAGGGTTCACAGAAAGCCCTAGTATTTACAGTCAAGCACTGAAACGACAACTAGACTGTATTCACATGCCTACTGACACTGCCCTGCTCCAGTATGTTGACGATCTATTGATCACAGCACGGACAGAACAAGATTGCGAACATGCATCACTGACAGTCTTGTATTTTCTGGCCGAAAAGGGGCATAAAGTGTCCGCTTCGAAGCTACAATTCTGTGCCCAGCAAGTGGTTTACTTAGGACACTTGCTGTCCAAGAGGGGTAGACAGTTGACACCAGACCGCATTCAGTTAATTGCACATCTTCCACAGCCCAAGACACAAAAGGAAGTACGGGCCTTCATTGGCCTCACTTCTTACTGCAGACAATGGATTCCTCAGTATGCATATCTAGCCAAGCCACTCATACAGTTGACAACACAGGAGGCAGCAACTTCGACTGTCCTCCCTTGGACTCAGGAACATACACAAGCTTTTGATGAACTAAAGAAAGCTCTATGTCAAGCACCTGTTTTAGCGACACCATGTTACAGCAAACCTTTTACACTTTTTGTCACAGAACGTGATGGCACAGCATTATCTGTTCTCACACAGGATCAAGCAGGAAAACACAAGCCTTGTGCTTATTTTTCTAGTACATTAGATCCAGTAGCCCAGGCTCTGCCTGCGTGCCTAAAATCAGTTGCAGCAACAGCTCTAGCTATCAGACAAAGCGATTCCATAGTATTAGGACATCCTTTGACAGTACAGGTTCCACACTCCGTGGAAGTTCTCCTAAACAGGACACAGACTCAACACTTGACCATAGCACGACTGACAGGATATGAACTGACACTGTTTCAGCCACACATAGAAATCAGACGTTGCAACATACTGAACCCCACTACACTGTTACCCTCAATCACAGCAGATCCCGTACCACATGACTGTGTGGACGTCATTAATACCGTAACGAAGCCAAGACAAGACTTGACCGACATTGCATTACCTGACCCAGACCTGACACTTTATGTGGATGGTTCATGTATGAGAACAAGTACAGGAGAGTTAGTAGCCGCATATGCAGTGACTACCGAAACTGAAGTCATAGAAACACATCGTATTGATACACTGTCTGCTCAAGCAGCAGGGCTCATCGCTCTGACCCAAGCCTGCATACGAGCCAAGAATATGAAAGTAAACATATACACGGATTCACAGTACGCATTCGGAGTCGTTCACGACTTCGGCGTTCTCTGGCAAGAGAGAGGTTTTCTGACCTCCCACGGAGCCAAGATACAGCATGGTCCCCTCATTCAAGCTCTGTTAGAAGCAATACACTTGCCTACAGCCATAGCCATCATGAAGTGCAAAGCACATACTAAAGTCACTGACACCATTTCCCAGGGTAACGACCTGGCAGATCGAACAGCTAAGCTTACAGCTCAGACTCATACAGACATACCGACTGACACGACAAAGACTGAAGTAACCCCACTGACACATTGTATGATGGTCAGGGATCCCACACAAGATGTACTCGACATACAGTCACACGCTACTGCAGACGAAATAAAGAAATGGACTGAACAAGGAGGGGTCCAGACAGATCAGGGATGGATGACGAAGGGAAAAGCCACATGGTTTCTCCCCGACTCTATGGTTCAAGTTATCATTAATACAGCACATAGTCCGGCACACTTAGGAGAGAAAGCCATGCTAGACAGTATTCAGAATATATGGTTCAACAAGCATTTACGTGCAGCAGCAAAACAGAAAGTACGTACCTGTATGATCTGTTGTCAGTTCAATCCAGGCAAAGGCATTCCTGTGGAGCAAGGTGGATTTCATCCTCCTGACCATCCTTTTGAAGTCCTCCAGATGGATTATATCCAGATGGACAGATGTCGTGGATTTAAGTATGTCCTCGTAGTTGTATGTGCCCTTTCCAGATAGACAGAAGCTTACCCAGTCCCAGATTACACTGCCGTGACCACTGGTAAACAGTTGGTTTGTGAATTTTTCCCGCGATATGGTTTGCCCCGTGTCATATACTCAGATAATGGACAGCCATTCTCGTCCGAACTCATGAAACAGGTATCACTCCTGTTAGGATACCAGTGGAAATTCCACTGCGTACGACACCCCGAGGCAGCTGGTCTCGTTGAGAGACATAATCAGACTCTGAAAACACGGTTAGCGAAGGTCTGTGCAGAAAAAGGAGTAGATTGGATGGTAGCCCTGCCGGTTGCCCTCTTTTACATGCGTATGGTAGCCGATTCCAGAACCGGACTGTCTCCCTATGAGATCGTTTTCGGTCGTCCCCCCAATATGTGGGGTACGCCTATGCCCCGTAAAATTACCGATGTCGACAGTAATATGCTGACAGATTACCTAGCTTCCTTGATGTCTGCACTACTATCTTGTCGTTCACAGGTCGCGGCTGCCTTCCCGGACAATACCCAGGTGAAACCGCATGAAATCGTTCCAGGAGACCTGGTATTGGTCCGCAACTTTGACCGTTCAAGCCCTCTGGAGCCCAGGTGGAAGGAACCAAAACTGGTGTTGATGACGACGCGGACCGCTGTGAAGATTGAAGGCAGAAAAGGATGGTTACATTCCAGCCACATTAAGAGATTTCATGGACTGTGTCCAAAGACTTTTCCCAAGGACTGCCCCGTTTCTGAAACAGACTTTAAACTCCCCCTGTTAGAGAAAACTCCGCAGCAGGAGTATAAAACTAAGTTGAGGTCTAGTAAGTCAGACAGCGTTTAATTGTTTAAGTCCCCCTCAGGTGAAGCGGTTAGACAGGTTTCTGACATGTATAAGATAGACCCAAATAGTCAGAGAGATAGGCAAATCAAAAAGAGAGAAAAATATTGCAAAAACCTGCACAGCAGATGCGTCATCACTTTGATTTTTATGTTTGTTCTGAGTCTTACGATCATATGCATAAGTTTAATGCTACATGTTTTCTTTCCTCCTCTTGGTTCACATGTACATTCCTTTTCTAACGACACTGTAGAGCACACTTTCCGTGATCTGCCCCCTCACGAACTGTCTTATCGTCTAGCACTGCGCAACAATACTTTTATCCGTATGTTACACCATTCTCACCAGACCAGCAATGCTACGAATTGCTGGGTATGTGGCCGACTCCCTCCCTATCAGAAATACAAGGGAGCTCTGCCTCTCTTTCCTTACCCGTTTACATATAATGGTTCGTGTGGAGCATGGTTTACTTTAATGTCCTCATTAGACAGTGAGTCTAAAGTTTCCCAAGGCGATTGGATATGGGGAAACTTGAATACCATTATGAATAAAGCATGTTTTCCAGACAAGGAAGGGTTTCCCCAAAGGACAGGAACCGATCTAGAAAATGAAGTGTATGGATTAGGAAATTTTACACTTAACCTCATGATTCTGAATGTTCAGTCCGAGACTAATTCGGACTTGCCATCTATTTTTTTTACCAGTGAAAGGTGAATTATGCGTCAGAAAGAATGGTTCGGTACACCTAGGACACAGTGATTGTAATACTGTGGTCGAATTCAGTGATAAAGGAAAGTCTACTTTCAAAGCTTCCCGCCATTCCTATTTTATTTGTGGTCAGACAGCTTATGTACGTCTGCCATTAGATTGGGATGGAACGTGTTACATTGCGTTCCTACTGCCGCCTGTTTTTCTAGCACCATCCAATTATCATCGAGATACCCATCTTGTGCATATAAGACATAAGAGGGAGATTGAGTCCCCAATTGTCGACCAGACTGAGACTACATTGGAACAATATACGGATTTCAATAAAGGTTTCTTTTTCTTCATAGGTCCTATTCAAAATAGTAAATTAATACGCAGGTTAACATGAACTCTTGAAGCAGTAGTGAATGAGACTACTTCTGCCTTAGGTAACTTAACCGAAGAGCAGTCTGCTATGAGACTTGTTGTTCTTCAAAATCGCCTTGTCCTTGACGTCATCCTGGCCGATAGGTGCGGGGCTTGTAGAGTGATCGGATCTAGTTGTTGTATTTTTATTCCTAATAATGCACCGTCCGTGTATAAAGCGATCACGAGGCTTCATGAGATAGCTCACCTGATACATCAGAATCCAGGCCCCTGGACTTGGTCCGGTTGGCTCTGGAGTGTGATATCCGCCTGGGAATGGAAAGTACTGTCGTTCCTAGGACTAGTATTCCTTATAGTATTCAGTTGTTGTCTCTGTCTACAATGTGGGCCAGCGATTTGCGGCTTGTGCGCCACAGCCTGTATTCCCCGTCCGAGTTCACGTTCCCGTTCCCGAATGAAGAAAGATGAACAAATGATGTCTCATGAAAATAGATATATCCTAAAGGGTGTAGTAGGGGCCAAGGAGGGAATGAGGAAATAGAAATTTTTAGGTATCCAGTATGTCCCCCACTCGCACCCTATCCATGCACCCATGTTTCATGTATGTCATGTAATTCCCTTCCCGTGCCTGCTATGAAGACGCATATGCATTTGCGTCCAACGTTAACATGTTAGTTATTCAGCCCTCCAAGAAAACCACGTTAATTCGACTTTTAAACCTATGGTGCCAACGTCTTTACATGGTGCACTTTTCAATAAAACGAAGTACACGTTTTCCACGTTTTTCTGGCTCAGTCGAGCCAGGCCCTTAATTGAGGCTCTGAGTCTCTTCTGTCTCTGAAAGCTGTAGTTTAGGTATGCATCCCTGACCTCTGCCTTACTTCCTGCCCAGCAAAGCGGTGCCCGGCTCGGCCTGGCCTGCCTGCCAAGACAGTATTTTGCCTACAGTTATTTGTTCAGCCCCCTCGAAAACACATTCCAGTCTAGTGAAATAGGTAAACATGTTTCCGGCTGCAGAGCAAAGGGCCTTGCCTTCCTGTCTCCTTGTACGTGATTTACAGCACCCGTTACCATGGTAGGCCCATGGCCCCCGTACATTGTGCATTACACCAAGACACGTATGCACGCACTAGTATTCAGTATTGAACGGCCTCTGCCCGAGAGACCTTTCACTCCAGATAATACATCCTCCAAACACAAGATACCAGATATGCTATAGGTACAGGTCGTTCTGACATCCCAGACACCAAGACTCTTCTACTAGAGCTAAAGTCAAGTCTTCCAACTTTCCCCAGTTACACGTCTTTACCACGTCATACCTAGTTGCGCACGCACTCAGGGTAAAGGTTTCTGCTGACCCTGCAGAATCTCTCTATGCATCCACCCACCTATGACACCTCTGTGATGTTTCCAGTACACACCTCCGTGTACGCCCCTGTACACGCCTTCTATTTACGCCCATGTGTTCTTATCTTTTCTCTTTTCACTTGTTACGCCTACTGTATTCATTTCCACTGTACAGTTTTACTATATATAATGTGTGATGTTAATAAAATGTTGAATGTCCCTTCCTGAACCTTAGTGGTGATGGAACTCGATGTCCAGCGTCTCGAGATGCTTAATTAAAGCCCGTATGACTCAGATACCACGGACTCTGCCTCTCATTTTATTGAGCTATCCTTATTGTTATTTAATGTATAGAAAAATAGTCCCGGTAATTTTATTTACCACAGGAATGAGATTGGAATGGAATGGGAATTATAGAGCACACTGGGGCATATTACCAAGGGGGTCGATAGGCAATTATCGCCGGTTTAGCGGCCGTTTTCGGCCGCTAAGCGGCGATAATTCTATTGCTCTATTAGCAAGCGGTCGCTAACTGATGTTAGCGACAGCTTTTAGGCGATAGCGAGCGGTTTGGGGCCCGCTTTGCATGTCAGTGATATTTATCGCTGATGACATGCAAAGTGGGCGTACCCAACCTGTTAGCGACTGAAAGCAGTCGCTAACATCGCTATCGCCTATTAGCAAGGCAGGCGTAGCGATGGAAATGATCCCGCTAACGCCAAAAACTAACGCCTGCTCAGACCAGTTCTTAGCCATGTTATCCAATGGGGGGTGGATAACATGGCTAAGAGCATTTTGTCGCTAATGCGTGAATATCGCTGTATTCTCAGCGATATTCACGCATTTTGCCGCTATTGCTGGAAATTTTAGCACAATGGAGAAAAACGTTGCTAATAGCATGCTTTCTCCGCTAACATATCCAGCGATAGGCAGCGATAAACAAAATCGCTGCTAAGCCTATTTAGCGATAAATAACGCTACTTGTTGGTAATATGCCCCACTATGCCCAAGGGAGTCAAAGCGCTAATGTTGGTAATAAAAATCAATTATGACAACCAGAGAGCTGAAATTACTAGAGGGAGAAGAGCCAGGCTTTCAATTGCTTGCAGAAAGCAACAAAGGAATCCAAGCTCGCAAGTATTTTGGCAGGGTATTCCTCATTTTAGCTGCTGCTACGGAAAAGGAGCGACCACCCCCCCTGGATTTCTGGAATCTAGGAATGGTCACCTTCCTAAAAGAAGATGATCTAAGCTATCATTTTGGGGTATATGCGTGGCATGCTGTTCTCAGAGGCACCAGACCGTGATGGTGGAGAGCTAAATGGACCATGCAAAGTTATTTATATATCACACGCTTCCAACAGGCTGACTGATAAGTGTTTAGGAACATTCAGTACCAGGTGGGCTGCCGCATTCTGATTTGATGTTTAAATATAAATGCAATGTGATTAAAGCTATTACCACTGCTACTCTGAGTTGAGCGGGAATAAGTGGGAAGATCTTTTCAGAATTTTGATTATGAAAAAGCAGGAACTCACAGTTCTATTGACCTGGGGTTCAGAGGTGAGTGTGTTGAACGCCTCGGCACGACTGATCCTCGACGTCCCCCGACGCAGCCACATCCACCCCACCTGAGAGGCCTGCACTGGCTCCCAGTCAACAAGAGGATCACCTTCAAGCTCCTCATCCAGGCACACAGGGCACTACACTACACCGGACCGTCATACCTCAACAACCGACTCAGCTTCCACACCCCCACCCGCAACATCCGCTCCGCCACCCTCGCCCTCGCCACAATCCCCCGTATCCAAAAAACAACCGCCGCCGGCAGATCCTTCTCCTACCTCACCGCCAAGACCTGGAACAACCTCCCTACCAGCCTACAACAGACCCAGGACCTGCTGGCCTTCAGAAGACTTCTCAAAACCTGGCTCTTCGATCAGTAGCAGCCCCCCCAAGCGCCTTGAGACCTTCACGGGTATGTAGCGCGCTTTACAAATGCTTGATTGATTGATTGATTGATTGATTGATTGTTGTCAAAAATAACCCCTACATTTTTTGCAGAGGACCACATGTCTCAGGCGATCATAGTTCTGGCCATACTGAGTGCCATGCCCCAAAGACCAAGCTCACTATATTTTCAGCATTTAATTTTAAGCAGATCCCCTTCTTCCATGTGTTGACAGGAATCATATAGAATTTGAACGTATCTGCTTTCAGATAGAATCATATTATACAATTCCCACTTAGAAAGGTTGGACTGCGTATTTGGACAACTGGGCGTCAGAAATGTGGGAACTGAGTCCTCAACACCATCAGAACCTGTTGGCCTAATTCCTAACCTAGCTCACAGTGCTTTACCCACACCCGTAAACTACCTAGGGTGACAGGTGATTTTGGCAACCTCGAACATGACCCTTTGACCCACGAGGGAATCGTGGAAACATGATCTTACCCCTTTCATTGGTTTGTATAAAGGTTTTTAATACATTTATTGCAACAGTTATAGTCTTGCATAGAAAGAGTGAGCTGCAGTGATAGAATAATAACCTTCATATGAGGGAAATAGATATGTTAATGTTATGGAAATTGGCAGACAATAAACAGCTTGACCTTTCAAATCAGAATTCAATGCCTACAACCCATGAGGCTTGCCTTGAGAAGACCTAGGTAAAAAAAGGACAGACTGAGGGGTTTGGAGGTTGAATACCACTTTTATAGTTAGATGCATTGTTCACAGTTGATCTAAACTCGGTGGGTGCTAACTAAAAATCCTTGGGTAGACTAGCTATGCCTATCAGGGAGTCATTTTTATTAGCAAGATTGTGTGACAAAGGCCTGGAATCATCTTGCATTGGCAATGTATATACATGTTTTGCCACATTGTTCCCGGCATTTTTAAATTTGATTTTCCTTACAGGTTTCTTTTTATCCTTCATACTTTTTCTTGTTTTGATTGCAAAATTTAGTACTTGACTGAGGGACCTCTATTATTTTCCTTGCTTCCATTAATTACTAATGAGGACAAATTTAAGTCGATGATTTCAATAATATGTGAAGTAGAGAGCTATTCTGAATCCATCACTGGTTCTGTCTCAAAAAGCTGCTGAGATACAATTGTCAACTCCATGCTTAACTTGTCCTCTCCCCTTTGTCATCCAGAGATCCTTTTTGTTTAATAGAATGTTGTTCAGGGATAACAACATTAGTAACCTTTGTGAGCCATGGATTGACAACATTAGTCACATCACTGGTAAGAGCTTTCAGAACCAAAGAATGTGTTGATAACGATTGCTCCTACACGACAGGACTAAGGGCCAGATGTACGACCATTAATGCTTGCTACTCGCAAATTGCATTAAATTGCGAGTTGCAGAGATACTGTTTGCGATTCCCAATGGGGTCGCTCATTGCATGCCTCATTTAAATTAATGAGGTTGTTGCAATTTGTGACCCCATTGGGAATGGCTGGCACTCCCAGGGATGGTGACCTGCTGGGGTCAGCAGACCACCATGTCTGGGAAATGCAGCCTGTTTTCCTCAAAGGAAAACGAGATTTAAAAAAAAATGAAACTTTTCTGTTTTATGTTTTAAGGGCGGGCAGTGGTCCCTAGGACCACTACCTGCCCTTAAAAAATGTTGTACATGCATTCACAAAGGGGAAGGGTTCCCCTTGGGACCACTGTCCGTTTGCAAGTGCTTTACCACCCTTCTGAGAAGGGTGGTAAACTGCGAGTGTTTCGTGACCGCAATTACGGTCGCAAAACATTTATACATTGGTCTTGCAGTCGCTATTAGGAAAGGACGCCCTTGGAACGGCCCTTCCTAATAGCGAGTCGCTAACCCTATTTTGCCAGTCACAAATTGTTTGTGACTCGCAATATAGGGTTGGTACATGGCTCTCACATTTTTGGTGGTCCCAAACGGGCCTAAAACCCCTTTGCAACTGTAAAAAACGGTTGTACATCTGGCCTTAAATGCATAGATTACATCAGTACTGAAATAGGAGCTTCAGGAGAAGGAAGCTGGGGAGTATTTTCTACTAAACGAGATATCGATTCCCTGCGCTCCATAACAGAAAGCTTATTTTAGTGATAAAAGATCAGTCAACCAGTCCTGCAATCAACAATGAATTGTCAGGTAAAATATTCCCTGATCCTTCATTTAACTTTTTCACTACTGAGTTATCAAAGGAATGAGAGACACTGAAAAGGTTAAGAGACCTGTTAATGCGCCAAAGACCGAAGTATAAGTTACTTTGCCATGTACACAAAGCACTATATAAAACTGGCCCAATAATTTTGCAATGTAATAAAAGGAAGGGGTCCCAGTACTCAAGGATCAATTTACAAGGCAAACAATAAAAATAAATCAATCAAGAAGCAAATCTGTCCACATTGTTTTAATCACAATGTGAATATTTATAGCAAATATATAAATTATCTCAACACATAAACACAGTTTGCGTAGTGCGACAGTGTCATCCAAACCAAGGAATTCATTTACCATGATCACAAAATTCCACTGAGAACACACACCAACTGCAACTCATCAAACATTATATACGCCATCCTGTGCCCATGCCCGATGATATATGTTGGTCAGACGCAGCAGAAAGCGAAGGCCAGGATCCTTCAGCATATGAGTAGGATCAGGTGCCTAACACCAGGTGCACCTTTGGTCGAACATTTCTCTACAGCCGGTCATACACCGGACAGTCTGAAATGGGTAATCCTTGAGAAAGCCACCTTGGGGCCCCAGGGTGGTAATATCGCGGATATTCTGAATATTCGGGAGCTAAAATGGATGCTAAGGTTTGATTCGATTGAGAATGGGCTTAATGATCAAGATAGCTCTTTCTCCCAATTGGCTACCCTATCAACCACCTGAATTTAATGTAATGTAGCTCTGTAAGACATATATAACTCCTCTGTGGCTCTTACCCTGTGTTCAGTAGTACGCCACTCTGGATTTGGGCTGCAAATTAAGATTGAACCGGCAATCTTTGTCGAGGTACCTAAGTTCAGAGAGGGGTTCAGTTACGTGGCAAATAAGTGCTCCCGTCACTGGATGGTCCTTGGCGTGGAAACTGCTGCGGGCCAGATCCAGGTGATTACGGCTGAAATAAAGACTTTAAAAGCTGAAATAGAGGCAGATGCCAACTTCGCCAGTGCTAAAGAAACCCTGACCAATCTTGAAGCCACCCTTAAAGATTTTGATTTGACAACGCAGAATCGGAAACTTGAAAAATTGGCACGTGATATCAGACTGTACGATAAGAAAAAAACTTATCCTTATTTGCAGGAAGATTATTTTCGCCAAGATCAACAAGGCAGATTCACTAATCGGGGAAGAGGTGGTTACAGAGGTAGAAGAAACTACCAAACATTCTCAGACTCTTCCTGTAGCTCTGAGGGTGAACAGGAACAACCTGGCCCTAGTTTCCAGCAATATTACCCTGACTACGCACAATACCAGCAGCATCAATACAACCCTTTTTTAGGGCAACGCCAATGGTCATGGCGACCACCGCGCGGCAGAAGCAACAACTGGCAGCGCGGCCAACAACGTGGATCGCAGCAGGGCACCAACACCTGGAATGGAGGTCGTGGCCAACCGCAAAAACAGGTGCAATTTCAGACAGAACTCCAACACGGAGAACGAGTGACCCGCAACAAAACCTACAGATGGTAAACAGTTGTGAGATCTACCCTAAACTCAGACTTCTCGGAGGAGTACCACCGGCGGCGAACAGCCCGGTGGTCAACATATCCAATCGGTCTCTCAACGACGATGAGATCAAGGTATTAGGTAAAGGACTATCTTATGTTCCAACCAACAACCCTGACGCATTCATGATTCGTACTGAACTTTTTCAATTCTTTCGGAAGATCAGGTTAAGATACTTCTTCCGCAACTCTGAACCTTTCATACCATCATCCATCACTGGGCTCAGACCACCCTCCACGTTTGTTCCATTTAACAGCACTATGTCGCACAAGATTCTCGCCTACGAATCCATTGTCATCAGGGATGTGTTACAACTATTGGGAACTAAACCATTTGTCAAATACAACACCAGTAGGAATGAAAAAATGGCTTTACAATCACTTGCCAACAATGAACTACTTGTTATTAAACCTGCCGACAAAGGCGGAGCAATCGTGGTGCAGGACGTCACCGCCTATGAGTCCGAAATTCTCAGACAATTGAATGATGGAACCAGCTATCAGCAACTGAGATCAGATCCCTCAAAGACTATCGTGAATGAGATCTTGGAGTTAACCCAAGCTGGTCTTGAACAAGGTTTTTTATCGGAACTAGAGTTCAACTTTCTGAACAAGAAGTATCCACGCCTAGCGACCATCTATACTTTACCAAAGATTCACAAGTCCATGGTTGCCCCCCCCCCCGGTCGTCCAATTGTCTCGGGGTGTGGCTCCATGCTTGAGCCGCTTGGCAAATACATCGATTTCTTCTTAAAACCATTGGCGGTAGACACTCTTGCATATCTCCGGGATACTATGCACACCATCAATATTATTGAAAATTCTACATTTGATCCCTCAAAACAACGACTTGCCACCTGTGATGTTGTATCTCTTTACACATCGATCCCCCAACATGAGGCGCTAACGGTCATCACACGCTGCCTGAACCAACGCCCGGCACCAGTCCAAGTACCAACTGAGTTCATTGTTGGTTTATTACGCATAGCCATGACAAAGAACTTTTTCATATTCAGGGACAAATTTTACATTCAAACCTCCGGAGTTGCAATGGGGGCGCCCTTTGCCCCTGATGTAGCCATTCTGTATATGGCAGCTTTTGAACAGGATACTATCCTCAATCCAGTTAACCCATTCAGAGACCAGCTCGGTCTCTGGATGCGGTATATAGATGACATCTTGCTAATCTGGAACGGAGACTTGGAAGGACTAACGCTTTTCTTTGGTTGGCTAAATAATCAATCGGGACATCTCAAATTTACGATTGAATCAGATAACCACAGAATCAATTTCCTTGATCTGACCATCTACGAATGTTCGGGTCACTTACTAACTACATTCTATCGCAAACCCACCGAAAGGAATTCATTATTACACTATAACAGTCATCACCCCAGAGCTTTGCGAGATAATTTACTGTTTGGGCAATTCCTGCGCATTCGCAGGAATTGTTCCAACAAGGACCATTACTTCATCGAATCAGAAGAACTCAAACAACGACTGCTGAGTAGGGGATATCCAACACAACTACTCAAGCGAGCGAGGAAAAGAGCGTGGTTCTACCCTCGAGAGGAGTTGCTCACCCCCAAAATTGATAAGGACGATCAGCAAGAAAGGATTGTATGCCTTACCACTTTTAACACCCAGAGTAACAAAATTAAACGCATTGTCAATCGCCACTGGGATTTGATATCAGATGACATCAGGCAATCTAACCCGCCTTTACATGCCTTCAGGAAGGCACGTAGTGTAAAAGACCATGTGGTTCGCTCCTTTTTGAAGACCAGAGATGATCCTACGGTCACGACCCTTTGGAACCTGCCTGCTATTGTGGGCCACTTTAGATGCGGTCGGTGCAAGGCATGCGACAGTGTCATCCAAACCAAGGAATTCATTTACCATGATCACAAAATTCCACTGAGAACACACACCAACTGCAACTCATCAAACATTATATACGCCATCCTGTGCCCATGCCCGATGATATATGTTGGTCAGACGCAGCAGAAAGCGAAGGCCAGGATCCTTCAGCATATGAGTAGGATCAGGTGCCTAACACCAGGTGCACCTTTGGTCGAACATTTCTCTACAGCCGGTCATACACCGGACAGTCTGAAATGGGTAATCCTTGAGAAAGACACCTTGGGGCCCCGGGGTGGTAATATCGCGGATATTCTGAATATTCGGGAGCTAAAATGGATGCTAAGGTTTGATTCGATTGAGAATGGGCTTAATGAGCAAGATAGCTCTTTCTCCCAATTGGCTACCCTATCAACCACCTGAATTTAATGTAATGTAGCTCTGTAAGACATATATAACTCCTCTGTGGCTCTTACCCTGTGTTCAGTAGTACGCCACTCTGGATTTGAGTAACTATCAACTTGTAATGAGATCCTGGATGGCCTTTACCCTCCTGTGAGAGGTACACCATTAATCTATTTACAGTATGAACACTATTACATATATATGTTTGATATCACTCCTTGTGGATCTATATGACTTGTGGCCTTTACCCTCATGTGAGAGGTACGCCACGCCTTGTTCTGACGCTATAGTTATCGAATTTAATCACATCCACTATTGTACCATCTACTCAAAAATGTTACATGATGCTTTTCTCTAGGTGTTGTTCTTGAATGATCTGATTGTGAAATGATCCCAGATCTACTCAAAAATGTTACATGATGCTTCTCTCTAGGTATTGTTTTTGAATGATCTGATTGTGAAATGATCCCAGTGCTGTATAGGAAGCTGATCCCTACCCGAATAAGAAGAGTTCATTAAGTCCATGAAACGGTAGATAGTAACAGATAACATACATATTCAAGTATGACCCTCTGTACTGCGGTTTTGTGAATCATGCTTCCGAATTCATCATGGTTATCTTTGAAGTATTTAACTTAATTAATCTTTTGTGCCAGCACAAGATCGTTAATTATTGGTTTAACTTAAGATGTTACCGCACTCTGGCCGCAACTGCAGTCTTTTTTCTATGCCTACACGGGTGCCTCGCACCACGTGATCCTATTGCCATGGGGATAACACCAAACCCGGAACCGAGAATCGCCATTGCAAAATCGGCTCCCCGCGGGACGTGATTCACTCCTGTACCGGTAAGCATCTATTCTAACAATCGGATGCTTTTTGAAATGATTACCCCTTGGTGGGTGCTCCCCAACAGTGTTTCCCGTTTTTACCCGCAGTTTCTTCCAAGAAACCACCCGTCCGACTGATCCGGACCCCACACGATCGCACTCTGATCGCGCCTTTCTGGTGAGTTTTACCGCTAAACCGTCTCTGACTAGTGGTACAGATCTAACCTCTCCCATGCTAAGACCATGATCCTCCTTTACCTTCAGAATAACCTACGAAGCACCCGTGTGAATTGACCAGACCCCTTAATGATGGTAATGTGATCACGCATTTTTGGTGAGTGTAAACCCCTAATTAATCTTGTCTAATGTGGCACAGTTCGCCTCTCCTGTGCTAAACTCTGGTCTTCTCTACTTCACACCCCCCAGCATCGATTTAAATTGCTGTTACCTCGGACCATGTCACCAAATTGAATTGGGGTCGCCCTGATACCACTTCGTGGTAAGTTCCCTATTCGTATTCCAGATTTTACCACTAACTTATGGATACTCTAACCTGTCTAAATCGCCCGCCTTTATTGTATATTAACAGCTCTATCAGCCTTGACGATTCATTCGGACCAAGCCGCTAGCCGGTTTCACGGTCCAGTTTATACTACTTCGTGGTGAGTTTCCTTTGATTTGCTGACACTGAGCAATTACCACGTCTTGCCCCTTTTCCATAGTCAGTGGATACAGAAATGTCCGTTTGCTGCTTTCCTCGGACCGGCTTCACTCCTATTTTTTCCTTACAAACCGCTAGATTTAATCAGCTGAGGCAGCGCAATTTCATTTGTTTCTCAGTCGAGGTGCGCTTATTATTATCTATTTAGCCAACCAGACTTGTGTGGCGCATGAATATACTCGCCCTAATTGTATGGCACAATAGTGAGTGTGTTCCCTACCAACTTATGTTAGTATTGATGTGCTTTCCCTTTGGAATAATATAGGGATTAACTCCCCAATATTAATTCATATATTTACATTGAACAGGTGTGTCCCCACCCCTGTCCTGATGAAGACCCCACAGCAAGGATAGCAATTCTACCTGCACAATAGAGGGTCGAAACGTCGACAACTACTCCACGCCCTAAACGCCTTCATTATTTGAACTCTGTGGAGTATGCTGTTATGTAGAAATAATACATTGAACCTTGTGGTCTAAATTCCTACACACACTGTGTAGCATGTACAAATGATGTATATTTACTAATTTAATTGTCACTACAAAATTTCCTCCTTCCCTCCACCACTTCCTCACAGGATCACTCCCCCCTCCCCTGTCTTTCTACTATATTTGGGGCACTACGCAAACTGTGTTTACGTGTTGAGATAATTTATATATTTGCTATAAATATTCACATTGTGATTAAAACAATGTGGACAGATTTGCTTCTTGATTGATTTATTTTTATTGTTTGCCTTGTAAATTGATCCTTGAGTACTGGGACCCCTTCCTTTTATTACATTGATCACCCAGGTCCCAGGGACACCATTTGGGTACAACCCCCTATCAATACCCCAATAATTTTGCAAGGCAGAGTAGAATTCGATTTGCACACAGTGATCTGAGATCTTGGAATCTTGCATTAGCAAAAACAAAGCAGATAAAGAAAGTTAGAGCAGGGAGAACAAGCTACCACTAGATACGTATCATTGAAGATCTTTTGGGGTTCATGAAGAAGTTAAACCATGATTGTTTGAGACATATTGATGCTGGTTTCTGCACCATCGAATTTCTCACGAAATGACAGGGAGCGATGCTAGTGCTGTAATATCCCACTGGGATGATTGATGCGCTTTACAAAAACTATTAAAACAGTAAATGGCGTGAAGGACCGTTTTGGCATTATCGAGATGACCCTGTTTATTTAAAGCTCTACTTTCAAGCGACCAGGATCAAGCAGTGAGCAGAACCAATACCAGGGCAGCCGATCGTTTCAGATCTTGAGCAAATGCATGGCCTCCCTTTCCTTACCCTTACCTTGCCTTGATTCTAAGATCTGCCTATGCCCTCAAAGGGGAGAAAGTAGTCTGATACTGTCAATGTTCTAGGAGCTTAAATATACCTGCTTGAGTGATCTTTTGAATGATCTTTCTCACTTTGTGAGTGCTCAGTAAACCATCTGATTTAACAACAGTTCCTGGGGTTTCGTAGATAATTTTCAGATTTTTAGGTTCATTGGTTAACATGTTCATTCAAAGTTGCTTTAACTGCTGGGGGAGACCACAGTCTCACTGAGTCATCAAAACCGTTTGGTGAACTACAGACAAGAAAGGCAAGATTTGCCTCCACCCTCCTAACAATGCCACTGCTGCCGCCACCACCATATAAGGTTGAAAAAGTTGACTACATTAGGAAGAATGTATAGTCTATGCTGACAAATTCCAAGCGCACTCCTTATGGAAGAGAGGTCATCGTGAGACCAAAGAGTCTCCTAAATGACTTGCATAAGGTCGCCCAAACGGCAAGCAGCGCACTGTCGTTGCAGATGAAGGAGGTGTGGTACCCTCCACTATATACCATGCTGCAGAAATGAAGGCCTTGCACCAAGAGCCTTACACTGATCCTAATGAGAAATGCAGCCAAATCACTTGAGTCCTGCAGCAAATGGCAAACCACACCAATGGGATAATAATACTTTATTTGATTTGTGAAAATAATAAAAGGGTGGATCTTACCACCATGAAATAGACATTGACATCTTTGAATCGGCATAAAAACAGCATAAAATCACATCGAAAAATAATATAGTAAAATAACACAAGCTTAGCAAATTGCGCAGGTATGCAGTCACTGTGTAAAATTAAAAGACACGAGTGTGGAGGGGAGGACCCGTATTTGTATGCTACTATCTGCCCAATAAAGGTTTTCAAAAATTAAAAAAAAAAAAAAGACACGAGTGTGGCTGAGCGAAGGGATGACTGTCTCGTTAAAGCTTCAAGACAACAAGTGGGTATTCTGAGGGGGGATACAAAGTGCTTGGGGGGTTAAATGTAACTTGGTGGAAGTAACACATTGTTGACTCAGAATAAAGAGCTTATGCTGGAAGAATGAGGATAAAGGGTGTCCATTAGGAAAATAAGGTAGAGTCCAGGGCCAGCCGTGAGGAGACCACACCAATGGCACAGAGCATCTCTCCACACCAACTGGTCCAATTACCTCCGCGAACCTCCAGCAATCATAGCAGCAGGCGGGAAGGAGCATGGCGCGTAGAAGGAGGAGCTGGATGAATGTTACATCAGAAAAAAAACAAGCCCATCGGATAATATTCTTATCTTGATGACAGTAACATTTGTGGACCCAAATTGTCTCAGACCATGTTACACCATCTGTGCAAAGAATTTTATTTAAACGTACCTGGTATGAACTGTTATCGCTGCTCATTTCATGGAAAGAACCAAAGGTTTTTCATCGAATGATGCTACTATTATAGACTAGGAAGCCCACTGTACAGTCCAGATGGCATCTATTTCATCCATTGTACCAGCAGAGCACTGTTGCTCTGACCCGGGATAGGAGTGAATATTATGTTAAAACCAATATCTTGCTGCATTGGAACACTCAAAGACACTAAATGAGATTAGCCATCCTCTTCCTTAGCTCCACTCAACTGTAATGCGAAATTTAAATTGGGGTTGATTTCTCCTAAAAACAAAACCGAAAGAAAGCTTTGGAAAAGCTTGTGGATTGTTCTCACACATATGGGAGGGAGGTTCAGTAATACAAACTATCAGTTTTATGCAACCAGTTATTGGCATAATACCAATTTAAATGGGCACACTTTTGTCAACCCTTGTATCTCCAATATACATACGTTTGCATTAAAAACATCTTATTTCCAATTGAACATGGCGAATAATACACACGCACACACGCACACACACACACAACACACACACAACACACACACACACACATATATATATTTGACCAAAGTCTACAATTTCCTATCCGTATTCAGGTCCATCCTAATTGTATACAGAATGTTTCTTCTTTTCCTAATCTTTGTTCCTTAAAGATGCACTCTTGTATGTGTGCGAACATGTTCAATGTCCCGCAGGTGTATCTTTAGCATCTCTATAGACTCTTGTTCGGTCACCAAATATGTCAAGAAGGGATATTTGAGATCAAGAGCTTTAAGAGATCTTATGTGTTCAAACCATCTCTCCAAAAGGTTTTTGTTCCATTATTTGGGTACAATCATTTAGATACACTCTGTGGTATTGTAGTTGGTAAAATGTTTCATCTCGTACTGTATGTTTCCCTTATAATTCCTAACTGTTTTTGTGTTATTGGCAATATATTTACAGCACCTGCATTTTCCACATCAGAAATTACTTTAGGTTAAATCTGTTGGTCACTGATGTTTGGTATTTAATTTTTGGCAGAAAGGCATAATTAGTTTTCTAGAGTTTGCCTTTTTTAAAGATCTTCTTTGGTTTGCTACGTAAAATCTGTTTAATTTAGCAGTAGATCCCCCCATACATGTTGATTCTGAATGTTGTAAAACTTTTGATTTTTTTGGATCATGCTTGCTGATAAAATTAACATGTTCATTCCGCTTCGGGTGTTTTTTAGTTTTCTCTTTCAATAAATCTATTCTGTTCTGTTCTGCTGACAATGATGAGTTTTGAAAAAGCTGACTTTAAGAGTCTTTCCCTGTATACCCATAAAGACATAAATGTGTATAAGGTGTGCGCTGTTTCTAACTTGTATTCACTGTCCACTGTAATTTGTTCCCTATAAGGGCTATTGTTGAACTTCTTTTAGTGTGACATGTAGGGTGCTATTGACAGCAGTTTCATTCTGATGTTTTTGTTTATTGAAGTTTTACATAGCGCGAACTTGACCCGAAGGTATCAGAGCGCTTTACATGAGCACCAGTTGCATTACCGATGGAAACATTAATGTTTGTTAGGCACGCGCAGCTTGCGTGATTTGCCCAGAATCACAGGATGTTGAGCGTCCCTGGCGAGAGTCAAACTCCGTTCCACAGCTTAAAGGTCGACAGCTCTAGCCGTTTGGCCACATCCTCTCCCCACTGTTGTTAGATAATGTACAAAGCAGGCTTTCTGCGTGCCTGTCTGTAGTGTTGGTAAAGCCAAAAAATGGCAAATGTAACCTAGAAAAGTATGTGTGGGAACCAGGAGGAACCATTTCCTGCAGAAGGAAATGATGTATTTTAGTGTGTTGTGTTTCTCCCCCCACACGACATATAGTTCAGCATCCAAGAAAATTACGCTGTTGCCGCTGTATTCAAGGCTTAGCTCAACACTGAGTGCATTGTCATTCAAGGTCATTCCAGGACACGTGTTACTCGGTTAGTTCCTTCTCTGTTTCATTCCAGATAATGATAATCTATGTAGCAATTATGTAGTGTGATATTGTTCAAAGACCCAATGAAAACAATAAACTCATTCAAACGGTTAGGCACTTTCTTCTCTTTTCTGATGTAACAATAAACTTATTTAACTGGTCCTATTTCTAAAAAAAGGGAAGCAATTAACTGTCATTATGGCAGCTAAAAACATGAGACCACTTGGATGACACCATACAATATTTTCCATTGTGCAAGTAGTTGGCTGACACCAACACTTGTTCTCTGGTTCCTATAAATTGTTCTGCTCACTGTAGGCCGGTGAGAAAATTATCATGGTAAATAACAGAACAGGTCTGTCCTTTTACTGTACTTCTGCTTTCAGGTTAAGTTGAAAGGACATTCCTTAAATGCTAAATTAGGGAATTTCCAAATGCCATTGGGAGCGATTTCAGATTTGAATGGTGACAAGTCGCTTAATTGCTCCTCTTCTTCGTCATCAATTAAATGCTGCATGGTGTTGGTTGCCTTCTCTCCAGTGAAACTTAATCCATCATCACTGAATGTGTGGCTGACAGACCTCGCCTGGTAACCCCATAGTAGTACCCATTGGTTCATCCATTGGTTTATTTTTAGGGTTTGTGACTTTGGGACCTATTTGTAGATTGGCCGAGATGGTACTCCATAGCAAAGGTGATGAGTTCCCTCTCCACCAGTGGCGGATGGTGACGTTTGAGAGTGGTGAGGCTGGGCTTGGCTTGGCTTGGCTTGGCTGAAGGGACGTGGGGGGACGTTAAGGGGTCATGATATGTTTTGGCAGGCTGGTCGCCATTTGTCAGGCAAACACAATGTGCACCCATAGTATGCCACACACAGACTGCACAGACTCTATATAATATACATTCAAGCCATCAAATTAAAGCATTACTAATATGCACACTTTATATTGACTCGTGAATAGCTCACCCACAAATACACCATACACAGCATGTGCGTGTGGACTAAACCTAACTTTTGCATATATTATTCTGAACGTGAATACTATTCTCATAATATATACTGTAGGAAAATTATCTACCAGCTAATACTGCACATAATATGCTGAACAAGCAGGGCATTTAAACATACAGCTTCCTTATTGAACCAGACAGCTACATACTGAATATGATTAGAAGAAAGTGTTAAAGGAAAGGATACCTGTCGTTTAGACACAGCAAAAATGGAGCAATCAGAGCTAAATAAAAAGTCCTTTTATTTGAACGCGCAAAGACAACTTGTATCCACAAATTGGTGTGTAGATCTGGCCACGCAGAAAGCGCACAAGGCATTCAAAGAGACTATGTGTCTCGAGGAAGAGCAGGGTCCAGGGAATAATTATAAGTCATCTCGACTATGGAAATGCCCTACAAGCATCCATGAATGAGGAGCTCTACTCCAGACTTCAAGTCCTGCAGAATAATGAAGCTAGGCTGGTACTAAGCCTCCGATCAAGATCCCCATCTGCGTCCAGTTTGAAGACCCTCCACTTGCTCCCCATCAGGCAACAAATTCGTTTTAAAGTCCTTTGTCTGGTACACAAGAACATGTCTGGGACTGGACTAAGCTTCTTTGTCCAAAAACTCAGGTGGTATCAGCCAAACAGGACGCTTGGGTCGAGTACCAAATGTCTCCTTACCCCTTGTAGGATCCGCACCTCCAGGAATGGCGGTAGATCCTTTTCCTACCTGGCTCCTTCGTTTTGGAATGAGCTTCCACTACAGCTACGCACTATCACAGACCACAAGCTGTTCCGCGGGGAATTAAAAAACAGCCTATTTGAACATTTTTAATGGCCCTCTCTGTCTCAGTTGGCTCCAGCCCTCAAGGAGGTTTACGCCAGCGCCATGAGACCCACGGGTGATATATGCGCTCAAGAAATCTCTTTGACTTGACTAGAAATGAACAGTCCAAAGAGAGACAGGCTCTCGCACCTTGTTCAAGAGTCAACAGTGAATACTAACTACGGAGAACAAAGAAAAATATATTGAACATCATTTTCTAAGACTACCGAGCAGCTAAAATTACTCTATGTGGACACAGCTGGGATTTCCCCATAAAACTGCCACAATTACAATGCTAACAGCATTGGGTATTCCAAATTTCCAGCAAAGAGCCCATGTATTGAATGGCATAGAACCTTGACCACAAACTTTTGGTGGGTATTATAAGAAGCTGGCAGACATGTCCAGTATGAAATGTTGACACTGGTGGCTACCGTAAGGAACTCATACTGATGCTGAGAACTTCAGACCACTCAGGCTCTTAATTCTGCATCTTTTTCAACAAGACCAGATGCCCTCTGTGAAGCCAGGCAAGGATCATGGTGCATACGTTCACATGGCAAAATACACCGTAAAATAACATCACAGTCCTCTCTATGTGGCAAATAGTTCCAATACGTGTATACTGTCCCCAGTCTCCCTTAACTCCTCGCTGATTTTTTTTAGAGTGTCCTTTGAATTCACCCAGAAACAGCTTAATGGAGGGCAGCTTTATATAAGTCTACCTTGTAAGACATTCCTAGACTAGTGTATTCTCCTCACTATGGTGCCAGTGAATTCTCCTAGACACTCTATGTGGCCATTAAGCCACCCCCACCCCCACACACACTGCCAGTAATTATGCTCATTAAAATGGTGTTTAAAAATCTTTTTTACTCAATAGTTGTTTGAGAACTCTGTCCTGAGGCAGACTACTCACCGCTTCTCACAAGTCAAGCTCCATATCATTTATTTTATCATTAATCTGCTTCTTTGAGCTTTCCAATTATTTATCCAACTTATATCCTGGGGATAACTGTAGTAGGCTGGTACTATAAATAAATCCAGGAACCATCCAGTAAAAGTAGTAGAGGTGTTTAATAGAGCATCCACCTTCTGAAGATCAAGTGTAACTGACAACTGCCAGATCTTCAGAATATTGAGTAAACAAGCACATTCAAAGAAATACAAGACATGCACAAGATGCATTGGGGCCCATCGGGAGACGGGGAGGGGAAGAACCGACCGGAGACAGATGTAATGTGATAAAGGCCGCTTTATTGGGAAACAGGTGCATCCTGAACACATACCATATCCTTGGCCTTTGCCGTACAAAACTAGTCCTAACTAACTATACATATCCTGACACACCCCCCACCCCCACCCCTAAACAGGTCCCCGCCAAGAACATAGACATCATTATTAATTATCCAAACGCCTGCCTCCACTGTTTAACCATCTGCCATGTGTACACTCCCTCCCGTTCAGTCAGTAAAACTCATTCCTCCTATCCTACCCCCCGCCCCCATTTAACTAGGAAAAAGCGCCACTCGAAAGCCCCATACGGCTTTCGACCCCCCCCTTAGGACACCTGTACCTTTGGCCCGCATCTCCCTGTTAATCTTCCTCCTAGTCCTGTCGATAGCCCCTGGTCTCTCCGCCCCCATCCAACACCTCCTGGGTATGAATTCTGACCATATCACATAACACCCTGCCCACTGCCTCTTGATCTCCAGCAAATCCCTCCTCATTTGGTTCACCAATGCCAGACCCTTACACTGGACTAAATCGTTTTCACCCAGGTGGATGACCACCACATCTGGACAGACCCCCCCCCCCGCACAACATTGTTCAGACCAGGCACCAACTCGTGCCGCCGCATGCCCCCTTTTCCCCTCCAATGACACCTAAACAACTGCTCATCCAATTCCAGATTGAGGTTCCTGCATTTCTCCCACTCGGCCCTCTCCGCTCTCTTTACAAAAGAATGGCCCACCACGTATATGTTCAGTGCTGCCGCCGTAGGCCCCGCCACCGCACCTGCAAAGAGACATATGTAAGCAGAGAGCCCCAACTTCCAGTCTACACCACCACTACCCCTCGCATCCTGACATATGTTTTATAGCAGTCCGATTTCCAGCGTCCCAGCTTTATAATCTCCTCCTTCCCCCAACCTTTCCGCGCCGCCTCCGTCGCCGCCCGATGCGAAAAGAATGCGTTCCTAATTCTTTCGGGTCCTCACCCATAGACCGCAGGGCGTGCCGCAGGACCCACAGCAACTGCGCCGCTGTCACCCTTCCCCCCTGTCTCCTGCCAAAAACCTCTGCACCATCCAGCACTCCTCCGTCCGCCAGCCGTCTCCCCCATTCCGCCGGGCACACCGCCTCCGTACCCAACAGCACCCAAGTGCCCTTCCCTCGCTGATCAGTCTTGGACCGCCGAAGCCGCACTGCCACCTCCCGGCCACGCAATTCCACCTCTCCCCACGTCACACCCGGGCTTCCTTTCAAACCCACCAACTCCGATACCCGAAAGGCCCCAAAAAACATCCAAGACATCAATGTGGAAAACAGCACCGTCTCCGCGCGATCCCTGCACACTACGGGTAAATGGCCCACCAGGCCTTCCAACATCACCTCCGTAATCGGCCGTCTCCCCCGCGCCCGAGCTCCTTTCTCCCTCTCCCAACCTTCCAGAAGACGCCCCCCCTATTCTCCTGCCGAGGGGGCATACCCCCACCAGAGCTTGCCCATGAAAGCCACACCTGCCAACTTCCCCGCGATCGTCACTCTCGCCAATCCCTTATCCATCAACCTCATCATGAAACGCACCACCTGCTCCTCCCGACGCCACTTGCCCCTCTGCCTTACCGCTCCAAACCGCAGAAACTCCAGCCAGTCCTGCTCATAACACTTCCACGTGGACGCTGCCAGGGACGACCTCACCAACTGAATGACCCACGCTCTCCCACTGACCACAGCTCCTCCGGCACCGCTGTCTTGTGCGCCGCTGCCTCCGTGGCTGGCCCATGGAACCTCTGCCACTGTGAACGAGACAAAGCATCCGCAATGTCATTGTCCACTCCCGGCACATGTTGAGCCTGGAACAAAATATTGTGTTCCAAACACCTCATGACAAAAACGCGCATCAACTTCAGCACTTTGGGCTCCCTCGCGGACTGCCGGTTCACCACCTGCACCACCGACATATTGTCCACCTTGAACAACACACGCTTGTGTGCCAACTCTGGCGCCCACACTGTCACTGCCACCACCAACGGAAACAACTCCAAGAACGCAATACTCCTACCCCCCGCCTGCCACTGCTCCGGCCATTGTTCCGCGCACGACCTGCCGTCCCAGTAAAGCCCGAAACCGCCCCCCCCCGCCATGGGCACACCATTAAAATCCTCTCTCGATCCTGCTGACAGTCGCACGTGATGATGGAGCAACGTCAAACCGGACAAGGCCAACCCCAGCCGCCGACAAAAGGTCCGCCCAGCTCGCACCACGCGGCACACAAAGTTCAAGTGCCCCAGCAACACCTGCACCTCTCGCACCAACACCTTCCGCCTGGCCAACATGCCCTTCACCAAGTCCACCATCACCGCCCGCTTGTCCTCCGGTAGGCGTGCTTCCATGGCCACTGAATCGAGCTCTATCCCGAGGAACGACAGCACCGTGCTGGGCCCTTGCGTCTTCTCTGGCGCCAAAGGAACCCCAGGTAATCCATCTGGTCCGTAAAACTGTCCAACTGCTGCTGGCAGTCCGTCGAACCGGGCCGACCCACCAGGAAAAAGTCGTCCAGGTAGTGCGTTATCGCCTCAGAGCCTGTGCGCCAGGAAAAAGCCCACTGCAAGAAGGAGCTGAATCGCTAAAACAAGGCACACGACATGGAGCACCCCATAGGAAGCACCCTATCGACAAAAATGAGCCCGTCAAGCTGGATCCCCAGCAACTGATGATCCGCTGGGTGAACCGGCAGCAACTGAAACGCCGACTTCACGTCGCATTTTGCCATGAGCGCCCCCCCGACCCGCCGTCGTCACCAACCTCCTCGCGACGTCCATGGACGAGTATGACACTGACGCCAGCTCCGCCGAGATAAAGTCGTTCACCGACCCGCCCTCCGGCCATGAGAGATGCTGAATCAGGCGGAATTGACCTTGCTCTTTTTTCGGGACCACATCAATGGGTGAAATTATCAAATCCGGCAATGGTGCCTCCTCGAAAGGTCCCACCATCCTCCCCTCCTTCACTTCCTTGAAGAGCTTCTCCCGGACGATACCCTTGTGCGCGTTCGCGGACTTCAGGTTCTCTGCCCATCGTGCGATCCGCGGACCCTCGTACCCCAACCGGAAACTCCCTGAAGCCCCGATGTAGCACAGCCGCATCGTCCGCCCGCGGATAAGCCTCGAAAAAGGGGGCCAGTCGGTCCAGCCTAACCGGCGTATGAGCCTTTTCCCAGGGTACTTGCCCCCCCTACCCCCTCCCCTCCCCCTGTTGGGCCCAGGAGCTGGGTACTGTCCCTGTACGGGGCCTCCCCCAGGCCCCCAGCAGCGCGCCTCTGGGTGGCGTCTCCCACATGCGGAGCACTCGTGCCGAAAACGGCACACCTGCCGGAGACAGGAACCCCTGTTGAAATCCCAGCAGGTCCCGACGCTGTGACTGCTCCCGGCTCCCCCCCCCCACCCCCCATGGGTGGGGTGGACCAAAAAGGGGGGCGGCGCCAGCGGCAACCTGCTGGCCGTGTAGATGGTGCGGCCGAATTTCGCCCCACTCATCGTCTGTTGGTACAGATCCGCATCCAACACCCCCCACTTCGCCTCTGGGTCCGACGCCATGCGCGCCCGAAACTCCTCGTCGTAATGTGACCAAGCATTGCCCCCATAGGTCACCTGCGCCCGCCGCACCACGTCCATGTACTTGAACAGCGCGACCGCCCTGTCGGGGTACTTCTCACAGCACACACTGGCATATATCAGGAAAGCCGCCGACCAATTTTCAATGGTAACCGGCACCTTAGGTCGCCTCGCCAATTCCTGTTCCTCCTCCTTCGATCCTTCCTTTGCCATCAACTCCCTGTGGAGCAACTTCAAAATCTCTACGTACTCCCCCTTCCAGATCTTCTCTCTAGTCGCCAGCGACAAATGCGCACTCAAAGGCTTCGCCACCCCCATATACGGCAGCTTCTTAACCGGCACCTCACAGCTCTCCTTCGCCCCGGCGCTGGATGCCGCCGACCCGCCGGATGCCGCCGCCTCACCCGTCCCCGTACTCACCGCCACCGCCTCCGTACACACTCCGGCATCCATCACGTACCTGCCCTTCACCAATCTCACCTCCTCCCCCCCCCTCCATCCGTCCCCACCGACACCTGGCATCCGCCATCCACACCCTCACATGCCTGGCCTCCATGAGGCCCGCCCAAGCCACTCCCCAACCGTGCACTGTTCTTACCTGGCGTCAAGGCTGGCGTCCTCACCGGATCCCGCCGCCTAACCAGTTCCGCTGGGGGGGGCCGTCACTCGCGGCACCACTTGCCGGGGGCACACCTGTAAAACACTGCCAACAACATTACTGGCCTCCCCCCAGACCTCCCGAAGCTCCCCCTCCTCTTCCAACTCCATCTCCCCTTCTCCAACTCCTACTGCCAAAACTCTTCCTGCGGACACCCTGCTCAGACCCGCCTTGTCCCTGCACGCTGTCATCAAGGTCCCCCAATCCATACTTTCCCTCCTCCTATCCTCTGGTTGGTAATCGGAAAAACCTGTCCCGTTGCTGCTCCATCCCCGTCCCCCGGCGGCCGGATCGACCCATCGGGAGGGGGGCGTTGGAGACCTATGGCCCTGCCATCCGCTGTCAGCACGCCCTCGTGGGAGCGCGACCACCCGTACTAGACAGAGCCAGCCCATCCTCTCGGCGGGTTGGAGCCGCATGCTGCTCACCCGAGCCCCTTACCAACTGCTCCTGCCAAGAGAAAAGCGGGGAAGTCCAGCAAGCTGGGGCAAAACGCCCCCGTCGCCTCCCCAACCACCGGACGCACCTCTCCCCCACGCCACCGAGTGCCCTCCCCGCCGCGCCGGACGCCCCACCCACCCCCAACTACCCGCCACTCCCTGACCGCCCCACGCGCCCCCCCCTGAACCCCCACATGCCCCACACCCCCGCGGCTCCCCCCCACCACCCCCTCCCCCCCTCCTCCCCCTGTCCCCACCCACAGGACCTCCCCCGTTCTCTCCCCCACCCCCCTCCACCCCGACCCCCGTGGCATCCCCCACCCCCTCCCCCGCTCCCCCACTCTGCTCCACACCCCCCCTGCCCCCGCGGCGATACCGGTCTACTGGGACCCACTATGTCCTCCTCCGCTGAGGACCCCCCTCCAGCCCGCTCTCGTCCCCCTCACCCACCTCCCCTCCTCCGATTCCTCAATCAATAGTGGCAAGTCCCCCCCTCCCCCCTGCTCCCCTGCACCCCCCTCCCCGTCAGCACCCCCGGCCACCCCCCTTGCACCCCTCCATCCCCCCTCCTGACCTCCCATAGCTCCCCTGGGATCCCCTCCCTCCCCCTGCTCCCCCCCATCACGTTCCTGCCATGCCAGTTCCTCTCCCTCCCTGCTGCCCCCCCCCCAGCCTGACACTCCTCCTCGCCACTCGAGCGCCCCCTCTAGCCTCCCTACCCCTGCCGGGCCCCCTCTCCCCTGGTGTGCCTCCCGGTACCTCCCTGCCCCCCCTGCCGCCCCAGGCCCCCCGCCCCCTCAACAAACTGCAGCGGAGCCTTCTGCCTGCCACTGCGCCTCTTCCCTGCACCTCCTCCCCTCTTCGGCGCCCCCTCGTGCCGCTCCTCCCACGGCTCCCGCCCCCTCCCCCTTCCGCGCACGCGAACGCGGAGGCTCACAGGCCGCCGCCACGGCGCCATCAGCAGCGCGCCGCGGTGGCCTTACCCTGACATCGCTCCGCAGGAGGTCCGTCCTGCCCGCTTCGCCCAAGAGGCGCAACGCCTCCCGCACACGAGGATCCGCCATTGCCTCCGCCGCCATCACGCAGGTATGCACTCTCGTCCGCACCACCGCTGCTCGGCCCCCGCTCCACACCTCGCCTGTTGCACACCACGTAACGCTCCCGGCGATGCCTCAAGCTCGCCCCACACTACTGCTACTCCAAAACTGCCACATAAAACCAGCCTACAACCCCAAAACCCAACAATCCCTACAACGATCGAAGCTACCCTCCGGCTGCTGGGTCACTGTCCGATGAAATGGTGCACAGTGACCCAAAATGGCCGCTCTTATTGGCCCCAGCCCAAAAGAGCCCAAATCCCACCATCAAGCCCAACCAGCCTACGTCCCTTCCTGTCCCCGTCTTAAGTCCTCCCCACACCCTGCCTCCCGGGGCCCCAAAATTCCCGGGGGGGTGAGCCTCCCTCCGGTCGGCCACCCCCCGCAAAGCCCCATTACAGAGAAGATTCTAGGATAGAGTGAACAAGGAGAATTCCAAGAGGAATTATCAAACAATTAACATTCTACATAAAATGCAATCTATCTCAATACTACAATAACTAACTGTTTTTTTATGTCAAGTTCAACACACAAGCTTGTCCTTAGCAACTGTCTCGCAAAACCCTTCAGATAGCATGAAAGAAATAATTAGCAATCAGTCAACAGGACAGTCATTTATCATAACAGGCCTCATGCCACGTTTATTACAACTAAACATGTAGGCCGAACCCACTTGCTTCATTCTTTACTTACATGGTGGCTCAATGGCAGGGTGGAGGCTGGGGCTCACTGTCTGGACTGGAAGAGAAGCTTCAAAATAGGCAACGACAAATCCTTTCCACATGCACATGCTCCTGCAGGGTGCTACATCTTTGCCATGATTCTCCTGGCTGAAATGGCGTCCTGCATGTATTGCAGAGTGGGAAGCAGATACCTCGAGTCTGCGCAGCATGTCTTCAAAAGTGCTGCTGACAAACTGCGCAGATTTGGTTTTTCCGCTTCCTGCCTACAGCCTCAACCCTACCCTTTCCCAACTCATCAGAGGTTGGGATCCAGGGTCCACCTCTGTGTGACAAGTTGGGAAAGGGTGAGGTAATCATGCTCTACTTACTCCTTGACTGACATGAAGCCCCAGCATTACCGGGCATCTGTAAAAAGACGCCCAGGGTAATTTTACACACACATAGTCAGGGGGTGGAGACTGATCCTCAAAGCTATGTCTTTGCCGAGCTGATGACTTCACAGGCCTCAGGGCTGTAAGATCGTCAGCCCGGCAAATACTCTTAGCTTTGGGCATGGCCAGGGGAGGAAGTTTATGGAAAGCGACACTGCCATCACAGCAACAAGCAAAGTGTGTGGCAGTGTTCAACAGGCCCCAGAAAAATTGATAAATGTGTGAACGTGTTTTTTTTTTAAGGAGTAGTTTTATTATTGCTTTTATTTTGACCTTGAAAGTGAGGGGGCGGAGCCCTGACGCCCTTGAACAGAAACTGCCGCTGCCACCTGCCAAATGCAATTGCGGACGGGCCTTAAGTTTGGCCAAGGCAGAGACTACACTGTCTTAGCCATGGCCAGACTTCTCCAGTTGCCCTGGGGAGTCAGGGCCCTCGGAGAAATGACAATATGTCCGCCTGCCCAATTTACATGAATGAACATGTAGTCATTTTAAACAGTTTCTTACCGCTAAGCATGGGCGCATTTTGCGAATCTCGCGTTCGCGAATTTTGCGGATTTGCGAACTCGCAATCCGCAAAATCCGCGAATTCTAGCGAATTTGCGGATTTTTTTTTGTGTTTGCAAGGATTTCTGCCAGTTCGCAAGGGTTTCGTACCAGTTCGCAATTGCGAACTTACATTTCGGCACGCAACGGTCGCGATTATGTTGTTTCTACGTCTGGTTCATCATCACAGGTTCCCAGCACCCTCTGTTTCACCACTGCAACCCTCTGTTACATCAATGCCACCCTCTGGTTCATCATCACTGTAGATTATGGGGTTAGTTTATTAATGTGTCTCTGTTTTAAAATTCCAGTCTGGCACCTGCTTCCTTATCTGTAATTTGCTTTCTGTTGCAGTGCATTTTTTTTTCCAGGACCTTTGTGGCCTACTTGTAGCTATTCTATGAGCCTGCTGTGAGGGTCAGAGCAGGGTCATACAATTGTTGCAACAAGCAACTGAATTCTGGAGGGGCCCCAGTCAGGAAGCACTACAGGGAATTGTTACTAATGATGAGTTTGAACTCTTGCACCTGCCGAGTGCTTTCAGTTTTGCAAAACACGTTTTACTGCAATTTCGCGGGATTTGCGGGGAGCGAACACTCACGAGATCGGATTCGGAAGCCGCAAATTCGTGCGAATATGCAATTTGTTTTTTTGCGGCGTGTTAGTTGGCAAGGTTTTGTGCGTTTTTGCGAGCCGCTCGTAGCGCAAGGCGCGAAGTTACCCTCGCTGTCGTTCAAGGGCGCGGCCATCTTGTTTGCCTGACGTATTTCCGTTTCTGGGCGCGAAGTGTAATCTCGCAAAGTCTGCGGCTTGCCGGTACAGTTTCGCGCGTGTTCGCAAGGAAAATCGCGCGCGAACTTACCCGCGCGGTCGTGAACGGGCGCGGCCATCTTGTTTCTCATTCATTGCTATGGTTCTGGGCATGGTCTTTGTATCCTCTCTAAATCTCTGCCATCCTTTGCTTGTTTGTAGTTTTTTTTATCTATTTTACTTATTATCTATCCCTCTATTTTTCTAGCCCTATATTTTTGTGTCTACTGCTACTTTTGGTTAATTTTAAACTACTTTTTTAAACTCTTTTCTTTTCTTCTCTTCCCTATTCTATTTTCTTTATTCCTTTCCGCCCAGACCATGGTGAAGGGAGCCGGGAAGCATCCCGAGAAGGGGAAGGGTCCCGCACCCCGTGTCCGGCTCCCGTGCGGGCGTTTGAGGGGGGAGGAGGTCGTACCCAGGGAGATCTTTACCCCGGAGGAGGTGGGCCAACTCATTTTTTATGTTCAGCGCCGCCTCCCCAGGACCACCATGGGAGGCAGCAAGATCAGTGCCGGGTACGGGGTCCGGGAGCGCCGGAAGCGGTGGGAGAAGGTGTGCCAGGCCATTTACCACCACTCTCGGGTCTGGCGTACCTATAACCAGGCCACCAACCGCTGGACAGATGTCCTGACCCGTGAGCGAGATCTGTTCGACCTCCTTGGCCTTGAGATCCCCGGGCTTGGTGAGTAGTAGTAGCTATTTCTTTACTACTATGTTTTCTCCTGCTGTGTTATTATATTGCAAATTTTTGTTTTTTACCAAGAGCAATAATGCTGCTCATTACATTGTAGGTAAATTATATTTCAAAATCTTCTGTGCATTTCAGGTACACTGCTCTCCTTCTTCTCAGTAGTAAACAACTTTTTTGAATTCGGAGATGAAGTATACCATCAAGTGAAAGGTGTAAGTATGGGGGCCTCTTGTGCCCCCAGTATTGCGAACATCTATATGGGAGAATTTGAACGAAAGAACATCTATAATGAAATCGCGCCGTTTTTTGAGAACATCAGTAGCTGGCACAGATTTATAGATGATGTGTTTTTTATCTGGTCAGGAACAGAAGACCTTCTAAAGGAATTTATGGAATGGCTAAATTTAGCCGACAAAAATCTGAAATTTACTCATAATTTCTCCCCAAACCAAGTGGAATTCCTGGATATATGGGTCCGACATACAGATGGCAAACTGACAGTCGATTTATACCGTAAACCCACAGCCAAAAACACCATCCTGGAACATAGCAGTTACCATCCCAACTGCCAAAAAGACTCTATCCCGTTTGGGGAATTCTTACGAATAAAAAGAAACTGCACATCTATGAAAGACTTCATGATACATGCCAACCAACTAACGGAACGGCTATTAGCAAGAGGATACCCCAAACGTCTCATACGTAGCTCTATGAAAAGAGCGAAATACTACAACAGAGATGTCCTACTAAATCCAATTCCAAAATCCCAGGACCAAAAACTTGTTTGTGTTCTAAATCACTCCACCATCAACAATAAAATAAGGAAGGTGATTCACAATAATTGGAAGATACTGAACACAAACGACCAAGAAACCAGACTAAGTAAACCTATCTTAGCATTCAGAAGAAACCAAAATCTCTGTGACAAGCTGGTACATAGCAGGTGGAAAAGCAAAGAAAGAAACAAACAGAAAACCATGGACGGAAATCCCTTGCCAAAAGGTAATCACAGATGTGGCAACTGCCACGCATGTGACCAGGTAATTCCAGGTGAGAAATGGGCTTATGGACACAAGCAAGGAAATCTAAAAGAAATGACTAATTGCAGAACAAAAAACTTTATATACCTGATCATATGTCCATGTGACATAGGATATATAGGGGAAACATCTAAAGAATTCCGTACTAGACTCTCGGAACACAAATCCGCAATTAGAACTCAAAAAACCAATGCCCCAATGGTGTCCCATTTTGTCCAATATGACCACAATGAAAAAGATCTACGATGGCAAATTCTGGAACATGTTCATACACCTCCAGGCAAAGATCCATCAATTTTTCGCAAAAAATGCGAAACTTTCTGGATACACTATCTGGACACAGTCCGTTTCGGGCACAATGAAGAAATTTCGTGGATAGTAACACTTCAATAATACGGCCAATTCTGTAACCAATTACCTTACCACCGCGAAAAAACGCCTTGCCTTAGCGCAAGACCAACCTTATTTCACAATAGACTGCAAACTTTCACAAATAGGTGATACTTATAGTTTTATTTTAACCAATTTCTGTTATGTTTTGTCACAATCCGGTACCATGTACCTCAATTTATGATCACTTTTTATTTATTCCAATAGGGCCACCACAGAGGTAACAGGCTTAACACAAGTCTGTCAACTATGTTTTACTTCCACACAAAGCATTAGTCCTACCTCTCTGTCAGTGACCTCTCACCTGGTTTCAATTGCTGCATTCTATTTAAAATGTTTCCGATACCCGCAATCTTCTCATGCAGGGATCACTCCCCAGAACCCCCGGTTGCGGCAACAGCAGTTCAAACAAAAGGTAAGAAACGCTTTCGAACGCGCCCCGCTTGTGCACCCAGCCGCACTAAGTTAATGTGAGCTACTCGTCTCACAATGAGACGCTTTCATACGCGCCTCGCCCATGCGCCGAGCCGCTTTTAGTTTAGTTTATGTGAACCATTTGTAACTGTAATCCACACCGCAGTACCCGTTATATGTAATCTAAACTCCGCGACGGGACCTCAACAAGCTTTGGCCATTGTCCAAGCAATTTTAGCGCACTCACTGTCCGCTATCCCTATCACTTCTAGAGGCTGGAAATACGTATATTTGAAAAACTACCCACGGTGAGCTGTATCCCTGGAAGCGCCGATCACGACATCGGATCTTTAGAAATCAGGTAAGATGAGTCACTCTTATATGCTTAGCCCATCCCCCTGACTGCATGCAAACAAGTTGCCGCATCAAACCAACGTGCTACAACCACAGTCTGTAGCTTTGTTATCAACTCCTCACCGCGAAACGTAAACTTTTGATTAGCTCTTGCCACCTACAATTAGCAAGAAGCTTAAAACCACATAGCAGATAATCAATTTAGGTCTACTCTTGTGAATGTAGTGCTAGCTGGAGAGCAGCTCTTGTCACCGTTGTGTGCTGTATAAACTGCTTTTGTGAATGCAATGCTAGCCGGATAGCAGCTCTTAACACCGCCGTTTGCAGTATAAACTGTTTCACAAAATCCCACTCTTGTGTATAACTTGGGTTATTTTCTCATACAGATTTAGGCGCTTGGCACCAAACGACCTATGTACCATTTATAAAAACATCGCGCAATACGAACGATCAGGTACTGATCCTAACATCTGATACCAACTCATTTGGAGCCCTGCCCTTGCAGCAGCTAGAACGTTGATTATTTTCCATATCTGTATTCACGCAGCCATAACCGTCGATATACAGAAGTCCCCCAGGTGGCCCCAAAACTAAGATAACTAAAAGGAGCGCACTTTGGATACTGAGGTAAATTAATATCAACCCCTCTAGCACCAGTAATACAGCCTCCATATAACCAATAAACTACAGAAATGCTTTTATATTTTATATCTTTTTAGCACATGCCTCAAAAAGACCAGCCAGAATTTCACCTATGATACGCCTAGATTCTCCATATCATAGGTAAAGCTCCTTTTTGTCAGGTTGTTCTTAGATATCGGCACTCTAAAACATCTTATAAGCACTGCATGCTTTTGGCACTTATGGGTGAACCAGATCTAATGGGCATACTCTGTAACTTTACCTTTCACTCCTCACCAAGTGGATTCACTGTTCCTGTGGTCTGTCTAACCTCTATTCAGAAAGATGTTTAGTTAGCTATGAGCACTCATAAAATTTTAAATCTGAAAAGAATATGTGTACATAAATGATGCCACTGATTAAGACTATGATATAAAATAAGTAAAAGAAATCCTTATATTTAAAAGTCTTTTGTACTCTCTGTTTTTCAGAATCTTGTACCATGCCCTCATATTTTTAAGACTGTATATTACGTATCTGTATGTCCGTTGTCTTTGGCCCTGAGGAAGGTGACACTCACCGAAACGTACGTCGGCCCTACATCTACTGTCCTGGATACGATCTGGTTAATCACATCATAACCAGTAGAACCATACCATCTAGGTTCCCATACGTACCCTATTAAGTACACCTTAGAGCTACTATATGTGTTAGTTTAATGTTTTGTATAATTTTGCCTATGTGTTTATGTTGTTAGGTATGTTTCTTTTATCTTTATGAAAATGTATGACTGATGTATGAGTCTGTGCTGTATGATCATTAGGATTAACTGCTATTAGAGGGCATTTTTTGAATGATAGGATTACTACTACTAAAATCTTTATGTAACAATGTTGATTTTCACAGTGACAATGAAATGTACTTTTGCACAAGTGTCTTTTGAAAAATTTAAAAAAAATGAAAAAATAGTCAAATAAATTTCTCATGTTTGAATAATACTTTAAAGTTTCTCTTTTTGGCATCTCTCTCAAAAAGTTTTTGGATATATTCAATGTTAAAAGAAATATAGGTCCCTACAGAGGCTTTGTCTCTTTTTTGCTTATTTTGTCCAAATACTACCATGAATAGTAGCAGTAGTTTGTATTGCAACTGCAAGCACAGCATATATCCGGTTATTACGGTGGACACTCCCTACCTCTCTTAATAACTTTAGTTTAGTAGTAGTACGTCATTCATGTGTGGGGGTATCACTGTTCACTCCATAATAAGCAAAGCACCTAAAGTCATCCCATATGTCATCAAATACATCCCATGTGAAGTGATAGATAATCAGATTATTTAGCTTCTTTATTTTCCTTTTCTAATACTCATTTGCACTGTAGGGTGAAAGCTAAATTAATTAAGCAGTAGCCCTTTTAACAGAGTATTCTCAGTGCCACCCGTAATAGAAAAGTAAGAGCTTCACCACCTGCATGTACTGGACCGGTACAGTAACGCAAGTCTGTCTCACTCACCATGGTGTGCATCTGTTTTTCTCGGGTGCAAGTTCACTGCGCTGGCATTATGCCAGCTTGCATAAGATAACGTACCAATTTTCCTAAACAAGAGAGAAGAAGAAGAGTAAGACTGGTGTACTGCCATAGTCGCCTGTAATGGAAGTCCATAGTGCTTGTAGAATTTGTCCCTTAAACTCCCACTAATGTTAGAGCAAGGATGAAGAAGTCGGAGGTTACATAGATACTGTCCTCAATAGTTATGTACTGTGCTTTCAATTTGCTACTTGTACTGTGACAACTTTCTGCTCAATCATTTTGTGTTAATCTTAAGGAGCATTGGTTACAGACTATGTCTTTCTTTCTTCATGTAGTTGCTCCTTCCAAATCCAAGACACCATCAAGGAGGAAGGAGCTGGCTCGAATGGCCCGGCAACGGAGGCTGGATGCCACTGTCGCTGAATATTGGCGGCTGGTGGCCCTGGAGGAGGAGGAGACGCAGTCTGGTACAACAACAATGTCCACGGGGACAGCTGCATCCTCCTCCGTGCGGGCTGCCAGCCAGCGCAGTGCTCCAGCGGTACGGAGCCGGGCTACCAAAGCCCAACGCCAACGCTGAGCAGCAAAGACAGCAGCTGCCCCCCACAGGATTTGCAAGGCACACCGGCGCCGCTTATCCCTCAGACTGTCCTACCTGGAGCAGGAGGTCCTGAACTATAAGAACTTGGTGGAGGGCCTCCGCTTCGAACTTGCCACCCTCCGCAAGGAGCATGATGCCCTGGCTGCTAAAGGCAACAGCACCCTGCCATAGTGTCCCTTGCCCCTTTTTTAGAGACTTTTGGGGGGTGGGAATTGGGAGTTGGGTTTTTTGGGGACTTTTGAAGGACAATCGTTGGGGTTAGGGAGGGTCTTGCGGGAGATTATTTTGTTAGGGCTATAAAAATATAATTTTTGAAACTTTATCTGACCATACCTGTTTTTTACAGCTTTTGAGTCTGGTGGGTGGGGGTTTAACAGTAAGTTTGATTTCCTGAATAGTCCTGTGACTTTAGTAGTACTACCGTCAATCTCTCGTCTCTCCTAATACTCCATTATACTACCTCCAACCAAACGCCTATCTTACCTGTAATTTCTGTTTGCAAGTAGGGCTAGGCCCAGGGCTGGCTCCACGGGAAACAGCGAATAAGGTTGGCAATCCTGGGCGGATAAAATTTCCTCATAGCGGTGGTACTAGTGGTGTGACACAGTGGCAGTTGCATGCCTATGAAAAAAAAGAAAATGAAATCTGGTTTGTCCTCCTGAGCAATACAACGGTACAATAGAGAATATAGGAGGTGACAGTACACTAGAACAGTGCCACATTGTAGCCTAACAAATGGTAAAGTATAACTACTAATTCGGTTGAAGTTCTTTGACATTAGCCATGGGTCTTTGTCAAGCAGAGTAAGAATATATCCTCGGATTTCTTCACCAGCCTGTTGGTATCACCTTATCCTCCCCAGCAAGTGTGTGGATTTATTGCTGTAATTTAGTCACACATCAATCAAAACCACACAGCCTGGGGGAAGAGGGTTAGGGTTTGAAAAATGGATGGGTACGGGGGTTTATGGGAAAGGTTTTGTGAGACAAGAAAAAAAAGCACAGCATGGACAAACAATTGTGAACATAAACAAATCTTTGGGTACAAACCTATCCATCAATCTTTGAAAGTGCATACACTACTGCATGCATGTCAGTGAAAAGTCAGTAGTACTTTCGAAAACTGTGGAAGAAAGAATGCGACAGTACAGGGCGTGTGTGGAAATATTGATAACTATATTCAAGATAAGGTCTCTCCAGATACCTGAGAGCCTTGCTGGTCACTATAAATCCATTCACAACACTCAATGGGGTTGGTCTGGAAGGTGCAGTAGATAGAAAAGGAGAAATTGCTCTTTTTCTAGGTGTCCCCTCACTCACCAGGGTTGCCCCTTGGTGACATGCTTCATCATTGGGGCCATCCCAGTCCTCTACGGGCTGGGGCGTGCTGCGACTTGCAAATTACGTAGGAGCACTTACAAATGACTATGTGTGGTGCAGATGTGATAGTGGAGTGGACTAAGTGATGTGTTAAAGGATCAATTTAGAAGCAGAGAGAGATCCAAGAAATGCAGTCACAGTCCTAGAAAAACACAATGGATACTGTATATGTATGTTGTTGTAGTTGTCCTGTTGAATTTGGTAAGTAAGTTGCATGCAGAAAAAAAATCCTCTTATTAGCGGCACTCCTCCATTCCATCTGACGCTTCGTCCATCAATGTTGGTGACCAGAAGACACCCTGTCCACTGCCTGCCTGGGGGATGCTGAATTGCGGCTCGCTAATGTGAAGCCTAACTCCATCCTTTTTTTCCCCATTGCACAGACTGAAACCCGGCCTGTAATTTTTCAACGAAAAACAGGAAGTGATATAATATTACAACACCACTGATAAATAAATATAAGGTATGTAGGCTGTGGAGTGCAAAAACTCACACTTTGATTTTCCTAATAGACAGTACAATCTTTTTGACAGTGCGTACTCTGTCTGAGTCACCTTTTGAAGGATAAATAAGTATGGGCAAATTAATGTAGCGGATCTTTCCCCTCAAGCTAGGTGTACTGTAAACTGTGTTTTAGAACAAAATTAGATCTTCCCAGCAGTGCTCTCACTCAGACCCTTACTAAAGCCAGTCGCAAAAATGTAGAAGACCCCCAATCAAATCGGAAAAAACGAGGCCTAGCGGAAAACTGGTGACAAAACGTACTTTGAAAGTAAAAGTAGGCCCAAATACCCCCTTACCAACCGTGGATTGCATTCAAACCACTTGCAAGCAACCAAGCAAAAGTATCCATAGCCAGCATCGCTCCAAGACTCGAAAACCCCCCACCCAAACACATGCAATAGAAATACTGCTAACCCTAACGAACCCTAAGTTAAGAATAGTGGCAAAGGCTTTCTTTAACTATGCCAAATCCCCCCTTTCCCACCCAGGATTTTCTTCAAATGACTTGCAACCAAAATTACACATTCTCACGAGTGCTCTAAGACCCCAGAACTCAGTTGCAAAAAAGTAGAACACCCCAAAACACATGCAATCCTGCTGCTAGGGCTAACGAACCCTAAGTTACAAAAAGTGCCAAAAGGCTTTTCGGCGTGGATTTTGTCCCAACCACTTCCACCCGGTATTAGACCTTCCCAGGAATGGCCCAAGACCCGCCAACCCACCCGCCAAAAAGAATAACACCCCCAAACAGGCCAAAAGCAACATCTCCTACTTACAATATTTCTCGGCCTTCGGTCCAAACGCGCTGCGTAGCTAGGCCATAAGTCGGGTTTGCCACCACGGATTTCCTGAAAAGCAAATGCAATCAAGATTAGAGTGTCCCAGCAGTGCTGACAGACCCCGAAACTCACCCACAAACAGACGGAACCCCCCCTAAGAGCACCTCAAAGGCAAGCAAGTCAGCAAAAACACTAAAACATTTGCGCCTCGGATTTGGTCCAAACCACTTTTATCCGGTATTAGAGCTTCCCAACAATGGCCCCAGAGCCGCCAACCCAAGAGAAAACGAGTAGAAGACCCCCAAACAGCCAAAGAGCAAAAGTACAAAAATGGGGACTTAGTCATTTTTTCCCAAATTTCCCAAATCACTCCGCGCGCGCTCTGCAGCTAGGCCCTAACTCCCCTTTGCCACCATGGATTTGCTTCAAACCTCTTGCAAAGTAAAGTATCCATAGCCAGCAGTGCTCCCAGACCCCGAAACCCACCCACAAACACCAGAAAGCCCCCCAAACCGGCCCCGAAAACGCTACATTGAGCAAAATGTCAGAAATAGCACAACAAAATCGGCCTGGATTTTGTCCCAACCACTTCTACCCGGTATTAGACCTTCCCAGGAATGGCCCAAGACCAGCCAACCCACCCGCCAAAAAGCATAACACCCCCAAACAGGCCAAAAGGCAACATCTCCTACTTACAATATTTCTCGGCCTTCGGTCCAAACGCGCTGCGTAGCTAGGCCATAAGTCGGGTTTGCCACCACGGATTTCCTGAAAAGCAAATGCAATCAAGATTAGAGTGTCCCAGCAGTGCTGACAGACCCCGAAACTCACCCACAAACAGACGGAACCCCCCCTAAGAGCACCTCAAAGGCAAGCAAGTCAGCAAAAACACTAAAAAATTTGCGCCTCGGATTTGGTCCAAACCACTTTCATCCGGTATTAGAGCTTCCCAACAATGGCCCCAGAGCCGTCAACCCAAGAGAAAATGAGTAGAAGACCCCCAAACAGCCAAAGAGCAAAAGTACAAAAATGTGGACTTAGTCATTTTTTCCCAAATTTCCCAAATCACTCCGCGCGCTCTCTAGCTAGGCCCTAACTCCCCTTTGCCACCATGGATTTGCTTCAAACCTCTTGCAAAGTAAAGTATCCATAGCCAGCAGTGCTCCCAGACCCCGAAACCCACCCACAAACACCAGGAAGCCCCCCAAACCGGCCCCGAAAACGCTACATTGAGCAAAATGTCAGAAATAGCACCAAAAAAATCGGCCTGGATTTTGTCCCAACCACTTCTACCCGGTATTAGACCTTCCCAGGAATGGCCCAAGACCCGCCAACCCACCCGCCAAAAAGCATAACACCCCCAAACAGGCCAAAAGGCAACATCTCCTACTTACAATATTTCTCGGCCTTCGGTCCAAACGCGCTGCGTAGCTAGGCCATAAGTCGGGTTTGCCACCACGGATTTCCTGAAAAGCAAATGCAATCAAGATTAGAGTGTCCCAGCAGTGCTGACAGACCCCGAAACTCACCCACAAACAGACGGAACCCCCCCTAAGAGCACCTCAAAGGCAAGCAAGTCAGCAAAAACACTAAAAAATTTGCGCCTCGGATTTGGTCCAAACCACTTTCATCCGGTATTAGAGCTTCCCAACAATGGCCCCAGAGCCGTCAACCCATGAGAAAATGAGTAGAAGACCCCCAAACAGCCAAAGAGCAAAAGTACAAAAATGTGGACTTAGTCATTTTTTCCCAAATTTCCCAAATCACTCCGCGCGCGCTCTGCAGCTAGGCCCTAACTCCCCTTTGCCACCATGGATTTGCTTCAAACCTCTTGCAAAGTAAAGTATCCATAGCCAGCAGTGCTCCCAGACCCCTAAACCCACCCACAAACACCAGGAAGCCCCCCAAACCGGCCCCGAAAACGCTACATTGAGCAAAATGTCAGAAATAGCACAAAAAAAATCGGCCTGGATTTTGTCCCAACCACTTCTACCCGGTATTAGACCTTCCCAGGAATGGCCCAAGACCCGCCAACCCACCCGCCAAAAAGAATAACACCCCCAAACATGCCAAAAGCAACATCTCCTACTTACAATATTTCTCGGCCTTCGGTCCAAACGCGCTGCGTAGCTAGGCCATAAGTCGGGTTTGCCACCACGGATTTCCTGAAAAGCAAATGCAATCAAGATTAGAGTGTCCCAGCAGTGCTGACAGACCCCGAAACTCACCCACAAACAGACGGAACCCCCCCTAAGAGCACCTCAAAGGCAAGCAAGTCAGCAAAAACACTAAAACATTTGCGCCTCGGATTTGGTCCAAACCACTTTTATCCGGTATTAGAGCTTCCCAACAATGGCCCCAGAGCCGCCAACCCAAGAGAAAACGAGTAGAAGACCCCCAAACAGCCAAAGAGCAAAAGTACAAAAATGGGGACTTAGTCATTTTTTCCCAAATTTCCCAAATCACTCCGCGCGCGCTCTGCAGCTAGGCCCTAACTCCCCTTTGCCACCATGGATTTGCTTCAAACCTCTTGCAAAGTAAAGTATCCATAGCCAGCAGTGCTCCCAGACCCCGAAACCCACCCACAAACACCAGGAAGCCCCCCAAACCGGCCCCGAAAACGCTACATTGAGCAAAATGTCAGAAATAGCACAACAAAATCGGCCTGGATTTTGTCCCAACCACTTCTACCCGGTATTAGACCTTCCCAGGAATGGCCCAAGACCCGCCAACCCACCCGCCAAAAAGCATAACACCCCCAAACAGGCCAAAAGGCAACATCTCCTACTTACAATATTTCTCGGCCTTCGGTCCAAACGCGCTGCGTAGCTAGGCCATAAGTCGGGTTTGCCACCACGGATTTCCTGAAAAGCAAATGCAATCAAGATTAGAGTGTCCCAGCAGTGCTGACAGACCCCGAAACTCACCCACAAACAGACGGAACCCCCCCTAAGAGCACCTCAAAGGCAAGCAAGTCAGCAAAAACACTAAAAAATTTGCGCCTCGGATTTGGTCCAAACCACTTTCATCCGGTATTAGAGCTTCCCAACAATGGCCCCAGAGCCGTCAACCCAAGAGAAAATGAGTAGAAGACCCCCAAACAGCCAAAGAGCAAAAGTACAAAAATGTGGACTTAGTCATTTTTTCCCAAATTTCCCAAATCACTCCGCGCGCGCTCTGCAGCTAGGCCCTAACTCCCCTTTGCCACCATGGATTTGCTTCAAACCTCTTGCAAAGTAAAGTATCCATAGCCAGCAGTGCTCCCAGACCCCGAAACCCACCCACAAACACCAGGAAGCCCCCCAAACCGGCCCCGAAAACGCTACATTGAGCAAAATGTCAGAAATAGCACAAAAAAAATCGGCCTGGATTTTGTCCCAACCACTTCTACCCGGTATTAGACCTTCCCAGGAATGGCCCAAGACCCGCCAACCCATCCGCCAAAAAGCATAACACCCCCAAACAGGCCAAAAGGCAACATCTCCTACTTACAATATTTCTCGGCCTTCGGTCCAAATGCGCTGCGTAGCTAGGCCATAAGTCGGGTTTGCCACCACGGATTTCCTGAAAAGCAAATGCAATCAAGATTAGAGTGTCCCAGCAGTGCTGACAGACCCCGAAACTCACCCACAAACAGACGGAACCCCCCCAAGAGCACCTCAAAGGCAAGCAAGTCAGCAAAAACACAAAAAAATTTGCGCCTCGGATTTGGTCCAAACCACTTTCATCCGGTATTAGAGCTTCCCAACAATGGCCCCAGAGCCGTCAACCCAAGAGAAAATGAGTAGAAGACCCCCAAACAGCCAAAGAGCAAAAGTACAAAAATGTGGACTTAGTCATTTTTTCCCAAATTTCCCAAATCACTCCGCGCGCGCTCTGCAGCTAGGCCCTAACTCCCCTTTGCCACCATGGATTTGCTTCAAACCTCTTGCAAAGTAAAGTATCCATAGCCAGCAGTGCTCCCAGACCCCTAAACCCACCCACAAACACCAGGAAGCCCCCCAAACCGGCCCCGAAAACGCTACATTGAGCAAAATGTCAGAAATAGCACAAAAAAAATCGGCCTGGATTTTGTCCCAACCACTTCTACCCGGTATTAGACCTTCCCAGGAATGGCCCAAGACCCGCCAACCCACCCGCCAAAAAGCATAACACCCCCAAACATGCCAAAAGCAACATCTCCTACTTACAATATTTCTCGGCCTTCGGTACAAACGCGCTGCGTAGCTAGGCCATAAGTCGGGTTTGCCACCACGGATTTCCTGAAAAGCAAATGCAATCAAGATTAGAGTGTCCCAGCAGTGCTGACAGACCCCGAAACTCACCCACAAACAGACGGAACCCCCCCTAAGAGCACCTCAAAGGCAAGCAAGTCAGCAAAAACACTAAAAAATTTGCACCTCGGATTTGGTCCAAACCACTTTTATCCGGTATTAGAGCTTCCCAACAATGGCCCCAGAGCCGTCAACCCAAGAGAAAACGAGTAGAAGACCCCCAAACAGCCAAAGAGCAAAAGTACAAAAATTGGGACTTAGTCATTTTTTCCCAAATTTCCCAAATCACTCCGCGCGCGCTCTGCAGCTGTGCCCTAACTCCCCTCTGCCACCATGGATGTGCTTCAAACATCTTGCAAAGTAAAGTATCCATAGCCAGCAGTGTTCCCAGACCCCGAAACCCACCCACAAACACCAGGAAGCCGCCGAAAACGCTACATTGAGCAAAATGTCAAAAATAGCAACAACAAAAAATCGGCCTGGATTTTGTCCCAACCACTTCTACCCGGTATTAGACATTCCCAGGAATGGCCCAAGACCCGCCAACCCACCCGCCAAAAAGCATAACACCCCCAAACAAGCCAAAAGCAACATCTCCTACTTACAATATTTCTCGGCCTTCGGTCCAAGCGCGCTGCGTAGCTAGGCCATAAGTCTGGTTTGCCAATAACGGATTTCCTGAAAAGCAAATGCAATCAAGATTAGAGTGTCCCAGCAGTGCTGACAGACCCCGAAACTCACCCACAAACAGACGGAACCCCCCCCTAAGAGCACCTCAAAGGCAAGCAAGTCAGCAAAAACACTAAAAAATTTGCGCCTCGGATTTGGTCCAAACCACTTTTAGAGCTTCCCAGCAATGGCCCCAGAGCCGTCAACTCACCTGCAAAGAGATAGAACAATACCCCCACAAGTGCTGAGTCTTTCTTCATTGGGCGTAAACCTGCCCTCTGCTTTGATGGAAATAGGAGTCTGGAGGAGGAGGATAGAGGAGCATGTTCTTCTGAACTTGTGAACCTGAGGAATGCAGACTGCGGCACCTTCAAATCAATTAGCAAACAAGTGAAGACAGTTCAGTTGATGGGCTTGTTTTTGTGATTATCTGATTAAAGTTTGAATTATATTAACTGTGCACAACAAAGAAAGACAGACACACAGGAATAAAAGTGAATAAGGATGAAAAAGAAAGTTATTGATTCGTTGTCTCATTTTCAGGGCTCGGTATCACGGTCCAGGAATGAGAATAAGGCTTCGTCATCATACTCTGCGAATTCAGGCAGGGTGAGCTCAGTGTCACCTGACAGAGTAGAAATTCCCTCATCTATGTTGCTGGCCACCTCGTCTTCATCCGGCGCGCTTTCTCGTACTCTGAAATCTGGTGGTATGAGGTGCTGATTCATCTTGATCATTGTTAACCTCTCCACATTTTTGGGCGAGAGGCGGCTCCGTTTGGAAGTTACAATGCCACCAGCAGCACTGAAAACACGTTCAGAAGACACGCTTGCGAGTGGGCAAGACAAGTAGTTTAAAGCCAGGTTGGTGAGCTGTGGCCACAATTCTTTTTCCCATGCCAATACGCCAATGGGTCAGCATTAACATAGACCTCTGTTGAGTCATTCAGATAGTCCTTGACCATCGAATCAAGGTTCTCCTCCAAGGTTCCTCCTCTTTGCTTAGCTGTTGCTGTGACCTTTTGAGAACTAAACCCAAGCCGAGCTAGCCAATCCTCTTCAGCCTCCAATGTTACTGTTGCGTCTGGTGGTGCAGATGATCCGGTTGCCGGTCTCTTTAACGGCTGAGAGGTCACTTGTGCCGCAGCCACAGGTGCAGAAGAGGATTGTTGTGACTGGGGATGGCCTGCTGATGCTGATGTACTGCCTTCTCCTTCAATTTGCTGCCGTTCTCTTTCAAACCTCTTGGCTGAGGAGGCTATCCACCGTTTGTAACTTGTAACATCTTCATCAGCAAAAGGAAAGAATGCTTGGCCTGCCAGCGCCTTTTTGTAGCGTGGATCCAGAATAGTAGCACAAATGTAATGCTGGTCTGAGTGGATCATTTTAAGACGTTCATCACCTTGTAGGTGCTCTAATAATTTCTCAGCCAGAACAAAAGAGTCTTGGTTTTTTTCATCTTTTTCAAACACAGAACACACCTCCTTCAGTTGGTGCTCCAGCATGTACAACAATGGGATAGCTCTTCCCAAATTACAGTCCTCCTTGCTGACTGCACGCGTGAAAAACTCAAAAGGACGAAGCATGCTTGTCAGGCTGTTAACTATGTTCCATTGCGCCGCACCCATCCTCAGGTCCTCCTTCTGAGCTGTACCCTGTGTTAAGAAATAGTGATCGAGTACCGTATACTGCTCATACAGACGCTCAAGCATGTAGAAGGTTGAGTTCCAACGTGTTACCACCTCCTGGATGAGTGCTTTCACTGGCATTTGACGTTGATATAGCAGGCTCCTCAGCTGCTTCCGGGCCTTAAAAGAATGGCTGAAATGGTTGCACATTTTCGGCAGGTGTCCAATACGCTGTACGCTGCACTGTCTTTATTACCCAAGAATTTTTGGACAACCAGGTTTATACAATGCGCCAAACACGGCACTCTGAAATAGTCACCCAGCTTCATGGCCTTAACTATATTGGCGCCATTGTCCGTGGAAACATAACCAACCTGGCGTTTTTTTGGGGACAGCCAGTTAAGGACCTTTGTGTTAAAGACATCCAAAATGTTTTCTGCTGTGTGACGTTTCTCCAAACCAAACATGGCTAGTGTTGCATGTTTCCGAGCAGCTTTAAAAACAATGTCCGGGTCAACACCTGAGTTTAGCTTTGCTTTAGCCCCTGAAAAAGAGACCCAGTGTGCAGTGATGCACATGTAATCAGCGCCTGCGCCACTGGTCCACATGTCTGTTGTCAGATGTATAGTGTGAACAGCACTCTTCTGCAAAGCTGCCCCAATCACCTTCAGAACATCTTCATGTAGTGCTGGAACCGCAACTCGGGAAAAATAGAACCGGCTAGGAACCTTCCATTTAGGGCAGAGCGCTGCCACTAATTCTAGAAAACCAACCCCTTCTACAAAAGAAAAAGGGAGAAGGTCCAGAGCTAGCATTTTAGCCAGCTTAGTGTTATACAGACGCGTCAGTGGGTGGTTGCGTTCATATTGCGCTTCTGTTAACAACATCTTTTTAATGTTGCCCTGGACCAAGGATTTACGGGATGATGATGATATCTTCGACCCAGTTACGCTCGCTGATGAACTTTTTCGCATTGATGTCTCACTCTCTCCCACACTCTTAGTGTGCCTCACATGGGGTGTGCTGCTGACAGGGGTACTGGGTGTAAGTGAAGTGTTTGAATCGTCTTCTTCCTCCTCGTCATCATCAGATGAAAAATCAACGTTTTCATTACGTGCAATTCGGGCTTCCTTGACCGCATCTAGGTGCGCAAGCCATTGGACAGCGTGCGTTCTCTTAAGATGACCTCTCTGGCCTCCGGTACCATAGTTGGTACCAAACTTACCACGACTAACTCGAAACTTACAAATGCTACAAATGGCTATGTTTTCCTTTTTTGGGCAAACACTAAAGAAGTCCCAAACTGGAGACTTGAAATGTCTTTGGGGGCCGGAGGAGGCGGCGATACTGGTGGTGGTGGTCCTGCTGCTAATGCCAGATGAAGTGGAGGATGTGGATTGCCGAACTTCAGTACGTTTTGCACTTTCACCACCACTAATTGAGGTCGAGGTGGATGGAGGTCCCTTCTTGCGAGGAAGAAATATGGAAGCGGTAGGTGTTGGTGTACTAGTTAACTCCAAATCCAATGATTGTTGTGTTTCCATTTCCATTGCCTCCTCGTCAACATCATCATCACGCTCAGCAGCTTCTCAGGATAGGGTCAAAATGTCTCTTTGCTGCATGCCCGCTGGGGCTGCAGTGACCTTTATGATGACTGCCTCATCGTCGTCATCGTGAGAGGCTTCACCAGCAGCAGTATCTGTCACTTCTTGTTGAGCCTCATCACACTCCATAGCTATGAGTTTTTCGACGACCTTCCTTTTACGCTTAGGTACCTTTGTCAGATCATGGTGTGCCTCACTCTCAGACGGCAGTGGTGCTTGTTCCCAATTGGGACCAGTTTCATCAGAAGGAGGTGGGCTTGAAGAAGATGTAGACACCAACCATGATCTTTTCCTTGCTAGGGATGTGGAAGACAATGAATGATCATCAGGAGGAGTGGCTTCCAATGATACCTCGGCTTGATTGTCGATTTCCTGATGTGCCCCTACTTCGGGAGGAACAACTATTGTGGGCACTTGTGACCCTCCATGCACCTCTGCTTGCGCATCTCCTTGCGCTGCCTCTCCTTCCACATGTACTTGGGCTTGTACTTGCACATGGTGTTGTTGTTGCGGCTGTGGTTGTTCAACACTTGTCAGATGAGTTACAACAACCTGTGTTGATTCAGGGACATTGCTGCTACTTTCTTGCGATGAGCCAACATCACTGGTCGATGGTGATTGGAGAAGTACACTGACTGCCTCTGAAGCACTCAAGGGCTTTGACTTAAGTTGGCGTGGTGGTGGAGGCACTGAACCCAATTGAGCGGGGGTGCTGCTCCCAGCTTGGTCCCCAACAGATCCTGCTGCTGCTGCAGGTGTTCTATTTTTTTTTGCTCCCAAAAAACGCGGCGGCCGGCACACCAGCCTCCTTGGTAACTTGCTTCTTCTGCTCCTTACTAGCAACTTTCTTGCTAGAGGACCTACGGAGAACTTTTTTTGGGGCCATCTTCTTCAGAGCAGGTCAGACAGCAGGCCGCAGTTGCACGAATTGCAGAGTTGTCTGAGGCCAGACGTGACGTCGCGTGACGTTATGCTGCACACACACACCGCTGCAGGACTTCTTCCTGGCACTGGTGGTTCTCTTGAGTCTTGTGCACCTAAAAACAATGGAAGACAGAGGAACATCAGTTCAGTTATACACCCCAAAAAAATCGAAAAAAACCCAGAAAAATCAGCACAATCCCATTCCATCCATGCCCTCCATGATGTTTAAGTTCGAGACACCCCACAGAAAGACTAGGCCCATGCAAGACTCACTACCCCTGGGCATAAAGGTTGAAAAGTAGGCAAAATGGTTGCAGGCCTAACAACAATGCCTGCATTCAAAATGGCCACTTGCCTCCCAGCACATGGCCAGGGCCTGTAGCAGCACTCAAAATGGCCCCCAGCCACATGGCCTGTCCCTCCCCATGAACACCCCCAAAAATCGAAAAACACTGAAAAATCAGCACAATCCCATTCCATCCATGCCCTCCATGATGTTTAAGTTCAAGACACCCCACAGAAAGACTAGGCCCATGCAAGACTCAATACCCCTGGTGAAAAGGCCACAAGTACAGCCCCAAAAAACGAAAATCACTGAAAAATCAGCACAATCCCATTCCATCCATGCCCTCCGTGATGTTTAAGTTCAAGACACCCCACAGAAAGACTAGGCCCATGCAAGACTCACTACCCCTGAGCATAAAGGTTGAAAAGTAGGCAAAATGGTTGCAGGCCTAACAACAATGCCTGCATTCAAAATGGCCACTTGCCTCCCAGCACATGGCCAGGGCCTGTAGCAGCACTCAAAATGGCCCCCAGCCACATGGCCTGTCCCTCCCCATGAACACCCCCAAAAATCGAAAAACACTGAAAAATCAGCACAATCCCATTCCATCCATGCCCTCCATGATGTTTAAGTTCAAGACACCCCACAGAAAGACTAGGCCCATGCAAGACTCAATACCCCTGGTGAAAAGGCCACAAGTACAGCCCCAAAAAACGAAAATCACTAAAAAATCAGCACAATCCCATTCCATCCATGCCCTCCGTGATGTTTAAGTTCAAGACACCCCACAGAAAGACTAGGCCCATGCAAGACTCACTACCCCTGAGCATAAAGGTTGAAAAGTAGGCAAAATGGTTGCAGGCCTAACAACAATTTTTTCCCAAATTTCCCAAATCACTCCGCGCGCGCTCTGCAGCTAGGCCCTAACTCCCCTTTGCCACCATGGATTTGCTTCAAACCTCTTGCAAAGTAAAGTATCCATAGCCAGCAGTGCTCCCAGACCCCGAAACCCACCCACAAACACCAGGAAGCCCCCCAAACCGGCCCCGAAAACGCTACATTGAGCAAAATGTCAGAAATAGCACAAAAAAAATCGGCCTGGATTTTGTCCCAACCACTTCTACCCGGTATTAGACCTTCCCAGGAATGGCCCAAGACCCGCCAACCCACACGCCAAAAAGCATAACACCCCCAAACAGGCCAAAAGGCAACATCTCCTACTTACAATATTTCTCGGCCTTCGGTCCAAACGCGCTGCGTAGCTAGGCCATAAGTCGGGTTTGCCACCACGGATTTCCTGAAAAGCAAATGCAATCAAGATTAGAGTGTCCCAGCAGTGCTGACAGACCCCGAAACTCACCCACAAACAGACGGAACCCCCCTAAGAGCACCTCAAAGGCAAGCAAGTCAGCAAAAACACTAAAAAATTTGCGCCTCGGATTTGGTCCAAACCACTTTCATCCGGTATTAGAGCTTCCCAACAATGGCCCCAGAGCCGTCAACCCAAGAGAAAATGAGTAGAAGACCCCCAAACAGCCAAAGAGCAAAAGTACAAAAATGTGGACTTAGTCATTTTTTCCCAAATTTCCCAAATCACTCCGCGCGCGCTCTGCAGCTAGGCCCTAACTCCCCTTTGCCACCATGGATTTGCTTCAAACCTCTTGCAAAGTAAAGTATCCATAGCCAGCAGTGCTCCCAGACCCCGAAACCCACCCACAAACACCAGGAAGCCCCCCAAACCGGCCCCGAAAACGCTACATTGAGCAAAATGTCAGAAATAGCACAAAAAAAATCGGCCTGGATTTTGTCCCAACCACTTCTACCCGGTATTAGACCTTCCCAGGAATGGCCCAAGACCCGCCAACCCACCCGCCAAAAAGCATAACACCCCCAAACATGCCAAAAGCAACATCTCCTACTTACAATATTTCTCGGCCTTCGGTCCAAACGCGCTTTGTAGCTAGGCCATAAGTCAGGTTTGCCACCACGGATTTCCTGAAAAGCAAATGCAATCAAGATTAGAGTGTCCCAGCAGTGCTGACAGACCCCGAAACTCACCCACAAACAGACGGAACCCCCGCTAAGAGCACCTCAAAGGCAAGCAAGTCAGCAAAAACACTAAAAAATTTGCGCCTCGGATTTGGTCCAAACCACTTTTATCCGGTATTAGAGCTTCCCAACAATGGCCCCAGAGCCATCAACCCAAGAGAAAATGAGTAGAAGACCCCCAAACAGCCAAAGAGCAAAAGTACAAAAATGTGGACTTAGTCATTTTTTCCCAAATTTCCCAAATCACTCCGCGCGCGCTCTGCAGCTAGGCCCTAACTCCCCTTTGCCACCATGGATTTGCTTCAAACCTCTTGCAAAGTAAAGTATCCATAGCCAGCAGTGCTCCCAGACCCCTAAACCCACCCACAAACACCAGGAAGCCCCCCAAACCGGCCCCGAAAACGCTACATTGAGCAAAATGTCAGAAATAGCACAAAAAAAATCGGCCTGGATTTTGTCCCAACCACTTCTACCCGGTATTAGACCTTCCCAGGAATGGCCCAAGACCCGCCAACCCACCCGCCAAAAAGCATAACACCCCCAAACATGCCAAAAGCAACATCTCCTACTTACAATATTTCTCGGCCTTCGGTACAAACGCGCTGCGTAGCTAGGCCATAAGTCGGGTTTGCCACCACGGATTTCCTGAAAAGCAAATGCAATCAAGATTAGAGTGTCCCAGCAGTGCTGACAGACCCCGAAACTCACCCACAAACAGACGGAACCCCCCCTAAGAGCACCTCAAAGGCAAGCAAGTCAGCAAAAACACTAAAAAATTTGCACCTCGGATTTGGTCCAAACCACTTTTATCCGGTATTAGAGCTTCCCAACAATGGCCCCAGAGCCGTCAACCCAAGAGAAAACGAGTAGAAGACCCCCAAACAGCCAAAGAGCAAAAGTACAAAAATTGGGACTTAGTCATTTTTTCCCAAATTTCCCAAATCACTCCGCGCGCGCTCTGCAGCTGTGCCCTAACTCCCCTCTGCCACCATGGATGTGCTTCAAACCTCTTGCAAAGTAAAGTATCCATAGCCAGCAGTGTTCCCAGACCCCGAAACCCACCCACAAACACCAGGAAGCCCCCCAAACCAGCCCCCGAAAATGCTACATTGAGCAAAATGTCAAAAATAGCAACAACAAAAAATCGGCCTGGATTTTGTCCCAACCACTTCTACCCGGTATTAGACCTTCCCAGGAATGGCCCAAGACCCGCCAACCCACCCGCCAAAAAGCATAACACCCCCAAACAAGCCAAAAGCAACATCTCCTACTTACAATATTTCTCGGCCTTCGGTCCAAGCGCGCTGCGTAGCTAGGCCATAAGTCGGGTTTGCCAATAACGGATTCCCTGAAAAGCAAATGCAATCAAGATTAGAGTGTCCCAGCAGTGCTGACAGACCCCGAAACTCACCCACAAACAGACGGAACCCCCGCTAAGAGCACCTCAAAGGCAAGCAAGTCAGCAAAAACACTAAAAAATGTGCGCCTCGGATTTGGTCCAAACCACTTTTATCCGGTATTAGAGCTTCCCAACAATGGCCCCAGAGCCATCAACCCAAGAGAAAATGAGTAGAAGACCCCCAAACAGCCAAAGAGCAAAAGTACAAAAATGTGGACTTAGTCATTTTTTCCCAAATTTCCCAAATCACTCCGCGCGCGCTCTGCAGCTAGGCCCTAACTCCCCTTTGCCACCATGGATTTGCTTCAAACCTCTTGCAAAGTAAAGTATCCATAGCCAGCAGTGCTCCCAGACCCCTAAACCCACCCACAAACACCAGGAAGCCCCCCAAACCGGCCCCGAAAACGCTACATTGAGCAAAATGTCAGAAATAGCACAAAAAAAATCGGCCTGGATTTTGTCCCAACCACTTCTACCCGGTATTAGACCTTCCCAGGAATGGCCCAAGACCCGCCAACCCACCCGCCAAAAAGCATAACACCCCCAAACATGCCAAAAGCAACATCTCCTACTTACAATATTTCTCGGCCTTCGGTACAAACGCGCTGCGTAGCTAGGCCATAAGTCGGGTTTGCCACCACGGATTTCCTGAAAAGCAAATGCAATCAAGATTAGAGTGTCCCAGCAGTGCTGACAGACCCCGAAACTCACCCACAAACAGACGGAACCCCCCCTAAGAGCACCTCAAAGGCAAGCAAGTCAGCAAAAACACTAAAAAATTTGCACCTCGGATTTGGTCCAAACCACTTTTATCCGGTATTAGAGCTTCCCAACAATGGCCCCAGAGCCATCAACCCAAGAGAAAATGAGTAGAAGACCCCCAAACAGCCAAAGAGCAAAAGTACAAAAATGTGGACTTAGTCATTTTTTCCCAAATTTCCCAAATCACTCCGCGCGCGCTCTGCAGCTAGGCCCTAACTCCCCTTTGCCACCATGGATTTGCTTCAAACCTCTTGCAAAGTAAAGTATCCATAGCCAGCAGTGCTCCCAGACCCCTAAACCCACCCACAAACACCAGGAAGCCCCCCAAACCGGCCCCGAAAACGCTACATTGAGCAAAATGTCAGAAATAGCACAAAAAAAATCGGCCTGGATTTTGTCCCAACCACTTCTACCCGGTATTAGACCTTCCCAGGAATGGCCCAAGACCCGCCAACCCACCCGCCAAAAAGCATAACACCCCCAAACATGCCAAAAGCAACATCTCCTACTTACAATATTTCTCGGCCTTCGGTACAAACGCGCTGCGTAGCTAGGCCATAAGTCGGGTTTGCCACCACGGATTTCCTGAAAAGCAAATGCAATCAAGATTAGAGTGTCCCAGCAGTGCTGACAGACCCCGAAACTCACCCACAAACAGACGGAACCCCCCCTAAGAGCACCTCAAAGGCAAGCAAGTCAGCAAAAACACTAAAAAATTTGCACCTCGGATTTGGTCCAAACCACTTTTATCCGGTATTAGAGCTTCCCAACAATGGCCCCAGAGCCGTCAACCCAAGAGAAAACGAGTAGAAGACCCCCAAACAGCCAAAGAGCAAAAGTACAAAAATTGGGACTTAGTCATTTTTTCCCAAATTTCCCAAATCACTCCGCGCGCGCTCTGCAGCTGTGCCCTAACTCCCCTCTGCCACCATGGATGTGCTTCAAACCTCTTGCAAAGTAAAGTATCCATAGCCAGCAGTGTTCCCAGACCCCGAAACCCACCCACAAACACCAGGAAGCCCCCCAAACCAGCCCCCGAAAATGCTACATTGAGCAAAATGTCAAAAATAGCAACAACAAAAAATCGGCCTGGATTTTGTCCCAACCACTTCTACCCGGTATTAGACCTTCCCAGGAATGGCCCAAGACCCGCCAACCCACCCGCCAAAAAGCATAACACCCCCAAACAAGCCAAAAGCAACATCTCCTACTTACAATATTTCTCGGCCTTCGGTCCAAGCGCGCTGCGTAGCTAGGCCATAAGTCGGGTTTGCCAATAACGGATTCCCTGAAAAGCAAATGCAATCAAGATTAGAGTGTCCCAGCAGTGCTGACAGACCCCGAAACTCACCCACAAACAGACGGAACCCCCCCCTAAGAGCACCTCAAAGGCAAGCAAGTCAGCAAAAACACTAAAAAATGTGCGCCTCGGATTTGGTCCAAACCACTTTTAGAGCTTCCCAGCAATGGCCCCAGAGCCGTCAACTCACCTGCAAAGAGATAGAACAACACCCCCACAAGTGCTGAGTCTTTCTTCATTGGGCGTAAACCTGCCCTCTGCTTTGATGGAAATAGGAGTCTGGAGGAGGAGGATAGAGGAGCATGTTCTTCTGAACTTGTGAACCTGAGGAATGCAGACTGCGGCACCTTCAAATCAATTAGCAAACAAGTGAAGACAGTTCTGCTGATGGGCTTGTTTTTGTGATTATCTGATTAAAGTTTGAATTATATTAACTGTGCACAACAAAGAAAGACAGACACACAGGAATAAAAGTGAATAAGGATGAAAAAGAAAGTTATTGATTTGTTGTCTCATTTTCAGGGCTCGGTATCACGGTCCAGGAATGAGAATAAGGCTTCGTCATCATACTCTGCGAATTCAGGCAGGGTGAGCTCAGTGTCACCTGACAGAGTAGAAATTCCCTCATCTATGTTGCTGGCCACCTCGTCTTCATCCGGCGCGCTTTCTCGTACTCTGAAATCTGGTGGTATGAGGTGCTGATTCATCTTGATCATTGTTAACCTCTCCACATTTTTGGGCGAGAGGCGGCTCTGTTTGGAAGATACAATGCCACCAGCAGCACTGAAAACACGTTCAGAAGACACACTTGCGAGTGGGCAAGACAAGTAGTTTAAAGCCAGGTTGGTGAGCTGTGGCCACAATTCTTTTTTCCCATGCCAATACGCCAATGGGTCAGCATTAACATAGACCTCTGTTGAGTCATTCAGATAGTCCTTGACCATCGAATCAAGGTTCTCCTCCAAGGTTCCTCCTCTTTGCTTAGCTGTTGCTGTGACCTTTTGAGAACTAAACCCAAGCCGAGCTAGCCAATCCTCTTCAGCCTCCAATGTTACTGTTGCGTCTGGTGGTGCAGATGATCCGGTTGCCGGTCTCTTTAACGGCTGAGAGGTCACTTGTGCCACAGCCACGGGTGCAGAAGAGGATTGTTGTGACTGGGGATGGCCTGCTGATGCTGATGTACTGCCTTCTCCTTCAATTTGCTGCCGTTCTCTTTCAAACCTCTTGGCTAAGGAGGCTATCCACCGTTTGTAACTTGTAACATCTTCATCAGCAAAAGGAAAGAATGCTTGGCCTGCCAGCGCCTTTTTGTAGCGTGGATCCAGAATAGTAGCACAAATGTAATGCTGGTCTGAGTGGATCATTTTAAGACGTTCATCACCTTGTAGGTGCTCTAATAATTTCTCAGCCAGAACAAAAGAGTCTTGGTTTTTTTCATCTTTTTCAAACACAGAACACACCTCCTTCAGTTGGTGCTCCAGCATGTACAACAATGGGATAGCTTTTTCCAAATTACAGTCCTCCTTGCTGACTGCACGCGTGAAAAACTCAAAAGGACGAAGCATGCTTGTCAGGCTGTTAACTATGTTCCATTGCGCCGCACCCATCCTCAGGTCCTCCTTCTGAGCTGTACCCTGTGTTAAGAAATAGTGATCGAGTACCGTATACTGCTCATACAGACGCTCAAGCATGTAGAAGGTTGAGTTCCAACGTGTTACCACCTCCTGGATGAGTGCTTTCACTGGCATTTGACGTTGATATAGCAGGCTCCTCAGCTGCTTCCGGGCCTTAAAAGAATGGCTGAAATGGTTGCACATTTTCGGCAGGTGTCCAATACTCTGTACGCTGCACTGTCTTTATTACCCAAGAATTTTTGGACAACCAGGTTTATACAATGCGCCAAACACGGCACTCTGAAATAGTCACCCAGCTTCATGGCCTTAACTATATTGGCGCCATTGTCCGTGGAAACATAACCAACCTGGCGTTTTTTTGGGGACAGCCAGTTAAGGACCTTTGTGTTAAAGACATCCAAAATGTTTTCTGCTGTGTGACGTTTCTCCAAACCAAACATGGCTAGTGTTGCATGTTTCCGAGCAGCTTTAAAAACAATGTCCGGGTCAACACCTGAGTTTAGCTTTGCTTTAGCCCCTGAAAAAGAGACCCAGTGTGCAGTGATGCACATGTAATCAGCGCCTGCGCCACTGGTCCACATGTCTGTTGTCAGATGTATAGTGTGAACAGCACTCTTCTGCAAAGCTGCCCCAATCACCTTCAGAACATCTTCATGTAGTGCTGGAACCGCAACTCGGGAAAAATAGAACCGGCTAGGAACCTTCCATTTAGGGCAGAGCGCTGCCACTAATTCTAGAAAACCAACCCCTTCTACAAAAGAAAAAGGGAGAAGGTCCAGAGCTAGCATTTTAGCCAGCTTAGTGTTATACAGACGCGTCAGTGGGTGGTTGCGTTCATATTGCGCTTCTGTTAACAACATCTTTTTAATGTTGCCCTGGACCAAGGATTTACGGGATGATGATGATATCTTCGACCCAGTTACGCTCGCTGATGAACTTTTTCGCATTGATGTCTCACTCTCTCCCACACTCTTAGTGTGCCTCACATGGGGTGTGCTGCTGACAGGGGTACTGGGTGTAAGTGAAGTGTTTGAATCGTCTTCTTCCTCCTCGTCATCATCAGATGAAAAATCAACGTTTTCATTACGTGCAATTCGGGCTTCCTTGACCGCATCTAGGTGCGCAAGCCATTGGACAGCGTGCGTTCTCTTAAGATGACCTCTCTGGCCTCCGGTACCATAGTTGGTACCAAACTTACCACGACTAACTCGAAACTTACAAATGCTACAAATGGCTATGTTTTCCTTTTTTGGGAAAACACTAAAGAAGTCCCAAACTGGAGACTTGAAATGTCTTTGGGGGCCGGAGGAGGCGGCGATACTGGTGGTGGTGGTCCTGCTGCTAATGCCAGATGAAGTGGAGGATGTGGATTGCCGAACTTCAGTACGTTTTGCACTTTCACCACCACTAATTGAGGTCGAGGTGGATGGAGGTCCCTTCTTGCGAGGAAGAAATATGGAAGCGGTAGGTGTTGGTGTACTAGTTAACTCCAAATCCAATGATTGTTGTGTTTCCATTTCCATTGCCTCCTCGTCGACATCATCATCACGCTCAGCAGCTTCTCGGGATAGGGTCAAAATGTCTCTTTGCTGCATGCCCGCTGGGGCTGCAGTGACCTTTATGATGACTGCCTCATCGTCGTCATCGTGAGAGGCTTCACCAGCAGCAGTATCCGTCACTTCTTGTTGAGCCTCATCACACTCCATAGCTATGAGTTTTTCGACGACCTTCCTTTTACGCTTAGGTACCTTTGTCAGATCATGGTGTGCCTCACTCTCAGACGGCAGTGTTGCTTGTTCCCAATTGGGACCCGTTTCATCAGAAGGAGGTGGGCTTGAAGAAGATGTAGACACCAACCTTGATCTTTTCCTTGCTAGGGATGTGGAAGACAATGAATGATCATCAGGAGGAGTGGCTTCCAATGATACCTCGGCTTGATTGTCGATTTCCTGATGTGCCCCTACTTCGGGAGGAACAACTATTGTGGGCACTTGTGACCCTCCATGCACCTCTGCTTGCGCATCTCCTTGCGCTGCCTCTCCTTCCACATGTACTTGGGCTTGTACTTGCACATGGTGTTGTTGTTGCGGCTGTGGTTGTTCAACACTTGTCAGATGAGTTACAACAACCTGTGTTGATTCAGGGACATTGCTGCTACTTTCTTGCGATGAGCCAACATCACTGGTCGATGGTGATTGGAGAAGTACACTGACTGCCTCTGAAGCACTCAAGGGCTTTGACTTAAGTTGGCGTGGTGGTGGAGGCACTGAACCCAATTGAGCCGGGGTGCTGCTCCCAGCTTGGTCCCCAACAGATCCTGCTGCTGCTGCAGGTGTTCTTTTTTTTTTGCTCCCAAAAAACGCGGCGGCCGGCACACCAGCCTCCTTGGTAACTTGCTTCTTCTGCTCCTTACTAGCAACTTTCTTGCTAGAGGAGCTACGGAGACCTCTTTTTGGGGCCATCTTCTTCAGAGCAGGTCAGACAGCAGGCCGCAGTTGCACGAATTGCAGAGTTGTCTGAGGCCAGACGTGACGTCGCGTGACGTTATGCTGCACACACACACCGCTGCAGGACTTCTTCCTGGCACTGGTGGTTCTCTTGAGTCTTGTGCACCTAAAAACAATGGAAGACAGAGGAACATCAGTTCAGTTATACACCCCAAAAAAATCGAAAAAAACCCAGAAAAATCAGCACAATCCCATTCCATCCATGCCCTCCATGATGTTTAAGTTCGAGACACCCCACAGAAAGACTAGGCCCATGCAAGACTCACTACCCCTGGGCATAAAGGTTGAAAAGTAGGCAAAATGGTTGCAGGCCAACAACAATGCCTGCATTCAAAATGGCCACTTGCCTCCCAGCACATGGCCAGGGCCTGTAGCAGCACTCAAAATGGCCCCCAGCCACATGGCCTGTCCCTCCCCATGAACACCCCCAAAAATCGAAAAACACTGAAAAATCAGCACAATCCCATTCCATCCATGCCCTCCATGATGTTTAAGTTCAAGACACCCCACAGAAAGACTAGGCCCATGCAAGACTCAATACCCCTGGTGAAAAGGCCACAAGTACAGCCCCAAAAAACGAAAATCACTGAAAAATCAGCACAATCCCATTCCATCCATGCCCTCCGTGATGTTTAAGTTCAAGACACCCCACAGAAAGACTAGGCCCATGCAAGACTCACTACCCCTGAGCATAAAGGTTGAAAAGTAGGCAAAATGGTTGCAGGCCTAACAACAATGCCTGCATTCAAAATGGCCACTTGCCTCCCAGCACATGGCCAGGGCCTGTAGCAGCATTCAAAATGGCCCCCAGCCACATGGCCTGTCCCTCCCCATGAACACCCCCAAAAATCGAAAAACACTGAAAAATCAGCACAATCCCATTCCATCCATGCCCTCCATGATGTTTAAGTTCAAGACACCCCACAGAAAGACTAGGCCCATGCAAGACTCAATACCCCTGGTGAAAAGGCCACAAGTACAGCCCCAAAAAACGAAAATCACTGAAAAATCAGCACAATCCCATTCCATCCATGCCCTCCATGATGTTTAAGTTCAAGACACCCCACAGAAAGACTAGGCCCATGCAAGACTCACTACCCCTGGGCATAAAGGTTGAAAAGTAGACAAAATGGTTGCAGGCCTAACAACAATGCCTGCATTCAAAATGGCCACTTGCCTCCCAGCACATGGCCAGGGCCTGTAGCAGCACTCAAAATGGCCCCCAGCCACATGGCCTGTCCCTCCCCATGAACACCCCCAAAAATCGAAAAACACTGAAAAATCAGCACAATCCCATTCCATCCATGCCCTCCATGATGTTTAAGTCCAAGACACCCCACAGAAAGACTAGGCCCATGCAAGACTCAATACCCCTGGTGAAAAGGCCACAAGTACAGCCCCAAAAAACGAAAATCACTGAAAAATCAGCACAATCCCATTCCATCCATGCCCTCCGTGATGTTTAAGTTCAAGACACCCCACAGAAAGACTAGGCCCATGCAAGACTCACTACCCCTGAGCATAAAGGTTGAAAAGTAGGCAAAATGGTTGCAGGCCTAACAACAATGCCTGCATTCAAAATGGCCACTTGCCTCCCAGCACATGGCCAGGGCCTGTAGCAGCACTCAAAATGGCCCCCAGCCACATGGCCTGTCCCTCCCCATGAACACCCCCAAAAATCGAAAAACACTGAAAAATCAGCACAATCCCATTCCATCCATGCCCTCCATGATGTTTAAGTTCAAGACACCGCACAGAAAGACTAGGCCCATGCAAGACTCAATACCCCTGGTGAAAAGGCCACAAGTACAGCCCCAAAAAACGAAAATCACTGAAAAATCAGCACAATCCCATTCCATCCATGCCCTCCATGATGTTTCAGTTCAAGACACCCCACAGAAAGACTAGGCCCATGCAAGACTCACTACCCCTGGGCATAAAGGTTGAAAAGTAGGCAAAATAGGTGCAGGCCTAACAGCAATGCCTGCATTCAAAATGGCCACTTGCCTCCCAGCACATGGCCAGGGCCTGTAGCAGCACTCAAAATGGCCCCCAGCCACATGGCCTGTCCCTCCCCATGAACACCCCCCAAAATCGAAAAACACTGAAAAATCAGCACAATCCCATTCCATCCATGCCCTCCATGATGTTTAAGTTCAAGACACCCCACAGAAAGATTAGGCCCATGCAAGACTCAAATACCCCTGGTGAAAAGGCCACAAGTACAGCCCCAAAAAACGAAAATCACTGAAAAATCAGCACAATCCCATTCCATCCATGCCCTCCATGATGTTTAAGTTCAAGACACCCCACAGAAAGACTAGGCCCATGCAAGACTCACTACCCCTGGGCATAAAGGTTGAAAAGTAGGCAAAATGGTTGCAGGCCTAACAACAATGCCTGCATTCAAAATGGCCACTTGCCTCCCAGCACATGGCCAGGGCCTGTAGCAGCACTCAAAATGGCCCCCAGCCACATGGCCTGTCCCTCCACATGAACACCCCCAAAAATCGAAAAACACTGAAAAATCAGCACAATCCCATTCCATCCATGCCCTTAATGATATTTAAGTTCAAGACACCCCACAGAAAGACTAGGCCCATGCAAGACTCACTACCCCTGGGCATAAAGGTTGAAAAGTAGGCAAAATGGTTGCAGGCCTAACAACAATGCCTGCATTCAAAATGGCCACTTGCCTCCCAGCACATGGCCAGGGCCTGTAGCAGCACTCAAAATGGCCCCCAGCCACATGGCCTGTCCCTCCCCATGAACACCCCCAACAATCGAAGAACTGAAAAATCAGCACAATCCCATTCCATCCATGCCCTCCATGATGTTTAAGTTCAAGACACCCCACAGAAAGACTAGGCCCATGCTAGACTCAATACCCCTGGTGAAAAGGCCACAAGTACAGCCCCCAAAAACGAAAATCACTGAAAAATCAGCACAATCTTATCTAAAACTTAGCAAGTGATGGCAATGTAAGACTAGCACGTGTACAGCAGTTATCGCCAGAAACACTAATGGTTTGTGTTTATCTTTTCCATTTATGTATGGCCGGGTCCATGGTGGATATCTGGAGTGCTCCACATCACAACAGCTGCAACAGGTGGACAGCCCAAGGAATGCTTATGTCAGGTAGAGGATGGCAAGCAACAACGCAAGTGGTATGGGCGAGCGAGCAAGGACGCAAGAGGTGCCAGCACAGGGTTGATTGTTTTGGTGTGTAAACCCTGAATTTGTCACGGCTGTTGATCCTCAGGGTCGGAATGATGCTCTAATGGGTCCACCTCCAGACGCCCCTGCACTCTAGCTATATTTCTCAGAGTGCAAGGTAGTCAGGCGAGGGAAAATATGGGCCAAAGGACAGGAACATCCGGGACAGGGACCTGAAATGACAAGAAGCAGGCGTTACTTTAACCCCCGTTATTCTACTCTTCAACTCACTGTTGTTATCACGAACCCTCACCTGATACTGCTCAGGATATGACTCTTCCCCTGTTTGTGCCCCTTCTTCAGCTAAAGATATAACAACAAAACAAAGGTTATAGCCCTCTGGTAACCCTCTAGGTTTTACGTGTATGTGCTCTGATGCCCTAGCACTCATTCACTCACCAGTTGCCAAAGAAGGGGAAGTAGCAATGAGATCACCGAAGGAATTGAGGAAGGAATAAGCTCTTCCTCCACTCGTTGTCTTCAGATACAATCTCCGATGTTCCTGATAGAAATTATAACGTAACCAAACTGAAACACAGCCACCCGGCTTTTCACAGTTTAACACAACCGATTTAGGAGGGGGCAATCCGGCGTCTCCTATTCTCGGTAAATACTTTCTCAAATGAGCTCATAGAGTCGGTGTGCAGCGAAGGGGGAAATCCTAGCGTCTTCGCAAGCACACCCGAAAAAGTAACAAAGTAACCCAAAGGCGTGGAGGGAGCAATCCAGCGTCTCACACGCAAAGAACAAACAAAGCACCAGCCGGTGCCGAGAACACGGTTCCAGGCTATAGGCGTGAGCGAACCGGAGGGGGCAATCCGGCGTCTCCGAGTTCCTCACTGAATAGCCACAACAGTTGCGCAAGTGCGCTGAGGGAGCAATCCGGCGTCTCACGCGCCTTGCGTATGACTCACGCAAGAACAGGCAACACCCGTCTCGCTTCCAACTTGCTCCACAGCCGCAGAGCAAAAGACGAACCTCACCTTCCCAACAGATCCGCGGGGACAGGGCGTCCGCCAACAACAGCATACCATTGGACAAATCACGAGCACCTATTACAAGGTCCCACAGGTCTTTATACATTCAGTCAGGCCTTCAAGGTGCAAAGCATTCTGGTAGTTGTAGTTCATCATCTGGGCAGGCACATTTGTCAGACCCTGACAGTATGCCCCCCTACCCTGTGCCTCCTAGCACCAGGCTTACCCGGGTTACGGGCATAGAATGAACGGATCAATCGAGGGGCATGCACCTCACAACTGGGCTCCCATGAGTCGTCCTCTGAGCCATATCCCTTCCAGGAAACAAGGAACCATAGCTTCCCCTGACGGAGCCTGGCATCCACGATGCGACGCACCTCGTACTCCAGTTGGCCATCTCTCAGCACCGGCGGGGCAGCCTTGCTCCTTACAGAACCAGCCGGCTTCAACAGGCTGCTGTGAAACACAGGATGTATTCTCATGGACATGGGCAATTTCAGTTTATAGGCCACAGGATTGACCCGTTTGATAACCACGTACGGACCAATGAAACGTGGGTGAAATATGCTGCGATAACGGAATCGAATGTTCTTTGTGGACAACCAGACTCTGTCCCCAACCTCATACAAAGGACTCTCCTGTCGATGCTTATCCGCCCATTTCTTATATACAGTCTTTGCTCGGACAAGGGTTTTCTGTATTCGTTGATGTGACTCCAACAAGGCCTTTACATGGGCGGCCACCGTAGGGTAGTTCTGGATTTCCTCTGGTATGGGCAACGGAAGAGTGTTAGCATGAAAGCCTGTATTGGCCTTGAACGGTGTTTCCCCAGTTGAGCTATGCCATGCATTATTATAGGACAACTCAGCCAGCCAGAGAAGAGAGACCCAAGAACGGCTAGCTTCTTCTGAATAGCACCTCAAGTACTGTTTTAGTGTCTGATTCAGTCTTTCGGTCTGTCCATCCGTCTGAGGGTGGAAACTGGTGGATAGAGCGTCCTCCACCCTCAGCGCCTTGCACCACATACGCCAGAACCGAGCCACGAACTGAGGTCCCCTGTCCGAGACGATCACGCGAGGAATTCCGTGTATCCGGACCACCTGTGTCAACAGTAGTTGAGCAGTTTGACTGGCAGTAGGAAGATTCTTGCATGGAATAAAATGTCCCATTTTTGTCAGACTGTCTACCACCACCATGATGGCGTTGTAGCCTTGGTCCATAGGCAGCCCTACTATGAAGTCCATGCTAATGGTGTGCCAAGGACGGGACGGAGTGGGTAGTGGTCTGAGTTTCCCACGACACATGGAATGATCCCCTTTTGCCCTTGCACAAGCATCGCAGTGCCCAATCCACTTTTCTATATCTCTTGACATTGACTCCCACCAGAAATGTCGCTTTACCAGATGGATGGTCTTTGTCACCCCCGGATGCCCGGCCAGCACTTCCCCATGACACCAGTTAAATGCCTGAAGCCGTAGATCGTGAGAGGGAAGAAACAATTTCCCTCCATGCAAGGGGACCCCGTGTTGTAGACTTCGGAGGCGGTTCTGGCTCACCCACTTCTGCCATTGCACTTGGTTTCGTTCATTCCGTACTTGCTCTATAAAGCGATCAGCTGTTATTGCACAAACCACTTTCTCGGGTGCAATGATCGCTTTTGGTTGTTCTTTTTCCGATGTCTGGTCTCCCCCTAGTCTGGAGAGTGAGTCTGCTTTCTTATTTTCAGTTCCAGGCCGAAAGGTGACGATGAAATTATATTCCGCGAAAAACAGCATCCACCTCATTTGTCGTTGCGATAAGTGACGAGCCGTTTTCATGAACAACAAATTCCTGTGGTCGGAATAAACCGTTATGGTGTGTTGTGACCCCCACAGGTAATGTCTCCACTCTTGGAAGGCTCTTTTTATTGCCAACAGTTCTTTTTCAGAAATTGAGTAGTTGCCTTCAGCGGAGTTCAATTTCCTGGACAGGAAAGCAACAGGATGTAACTGGCCTGTGACCCTATCTCTTTGCGATAGGACTGCTCCTATTGCGACATCAGAGGCGTCCGCCTCCACTATGAAGGGCAAGTCCAGTTGAGGATGTTTCAGGATAGGGGCAGAAACAAACGCTTCCTTCAACAGTTCAAACGCCCTCATGGCTTCGGTGTTCCATTGAAAGGGAACTCCTTTGCGTAATAGCTTGGTGATGGGTGAAGCCAACAAGGAAAACTGGGAAATAAAACGCCTGTAATAATTGGCAAAACCAAGAAAGCATTGCACCTCTTTCACGCTCTTTGGCACTGGCCATGCACTCACCACATCAACCTTCCTTTCTGCCATGTGAAACCCCTTAGGTGTGAGTATAACCCCCAGAAATTCCACTTCCTCTACGTCAAACTCGCATTTACTGAGCTTGCAGTAGAGCCGGTATTCCAACAGCCTCTGTAACACCAGGAGAACATGACCAGTGTGCTGGTTGCGTGAATCTGAATAAACAAGGATGTCATCTATATATACGATGACGAACTGGTCCAGGTATTCCTTCAAAACATCATTAAGGAAGTACTGGAATGCCGCCGGGGCATTGCAAAGCCTGAACGGCATTACCAGGTACTCGAAGAGACCATATCTGGTCTTGAAGGCCGTCTTCCACTCATCACCGCTGTGAATCCTGACCAGGTGGTAGGCACCACGGAGATCCAACCGTGTGTAGATCACTGCCTCTCTCATCTGGTCCAGTAGCACCGGGATGAGGGGAAGAGGGTACCGGTTCCTTATGGTCTGTTTATTTAACTGGCGATAGTCAATGAGGGTACGTAACTCCCCATTGGCTTTCGTCGTAAAAAACAAAGGGGACGCTGCCGGTGAACGGGAAGGTCTAATAAACCCTATGGAACTAAAGTGTGTCAGGTATTCTTGCAGATGTTTGGACTCAAGCTCTGATAAGGCGTACACCCTGCAAGAGGGAACAACAGCGCCTTCCACCAAATCTATTCTACAATCGTACTCCCTATGGGGAGGGAGTACTTCAGCCTGTGCTTCACTAAACACCTCACTGTACTCGTGGTATACTCTAGGCAGGACGGTTACCTTTTCCGCTGCAGTGGCTATGTGTGTTATCTGGGCCAGGGCTATTGTATGTGAGGAAGGGGTACTCATGCAAGTAGCCTGACATTCCTCCGACCGAAAGCTCACAGTTTTCTCTCTCCAGTCAATGGAAGGGTTGTGTTTTTCTAACCAGGGGATACCCAGTATCAGCTCGTATTGTGGAGCCTCGATGATGTTCAAAACGATACTCTCGGTATGTTTGACAACACTGTTCTCCAGAACCAATACCACCTCCTCAGTACGTTCAACGATAGGACCAGATTTCAAGGGGGTACCATCCACTGCCAGCACGGTTTCTGGATTTTTTGTAGTCACTCTACCCAGCCCCAAACGGCGCACAAGGCCTTCGTCCACAAAATTCCCAGTAGCCCCTGAGTCTATCATGCTCCACACTGCATGTTCTTTGCCCTGGCTCAACAATAGGGAGGCTAAGGCAATATGTGTTATTGGGACCTTGCCATCTACCGAGGCCAATGATGTGAGTCTCCATTCTTTATTCTCCTGCCCATCACTCACGGAAGGACTCTCAACACTGGCATCAGGGTCAACTGTGGTAAGAGCCACCTTCTTGGCTGAGTAAAAGGTTTTGGACCTTTTGGGTTTGGAGGGACACTCCTTAACGTAGTGTCCCTTCTTCCCGCAATACATACAGAGCCCCTGAGAGCGGCGGCTCTCTCTTTCCGCTTTTGTGAGAGGGGATCGGATGGCCCCAACATCCATAGGTTCTGTTGTACTGTCACCAACCCTTGGAGCCGGCGGAAGTAAGTGACTCGCTGGCTCAGAGGATCTATCAGGTTTCCTTCGGTCGCCTCCCCGCTCCCCTATTCTATGATCCAGGCGCAGGGTGAGATTGATTAAATCGGTACATGTGATAGGTTGGGGATCAATCTGTACTATGATGTCTTTTAACTCATCAGACAAGCCCTGGTAATATAACGCCATCCGTTTGTCTTCTGGCCAGCCTGTCTCCGTCACAAGACGATTGAAAGTAGTCATATAGGACACTAAATCCTTCTTCCCTTGTCGGAGCCCCAACAGTTCCTTATCTGCACTAAGTGTTGTCGCTCTCCGATCAAACACCCGTTCAAATTCTCTACGGAACGCTGACCAGTCATTTAAGATGGGATCATCGTTCTTAACAAAGGGAACCGCCCAATTCGCTGCGTCCCCAGACAAGTAGGAAATGGCAAACGCCACTCGGGACATATTATTGGGGAACGAAGCCGGCCTACATGAAAAATGAAGGGTGATCTGGGTTAAGAAGGCTTGAATTCTCTGAGGATCACCAGAGAACCTCTCCGGACTGGCTAGAGGTATTGGAGGAGGCACCGTTACTTGAATGGTGCGCCCACCCGGTGCTGCATCGAAAGGATTAACCTGTTGTCGGTCTAACCTCTCTTTTAAGGCAGTGACCTCCAACTTGGACGTCGCCAGCTCTTGCTGTACAAGCAACAGAGCCTGGAGCACGTCGTCCATAGTGGCCATAGCTAGAGCCTTCTTCCGACCAGGAGGTATTAACAACATGGGCTCGTGATTCTGTCACGGCTGTTGATCCTCAGGGTCGGAATGATGCTCTAATGGGTCCACCTCCAGACGCCCCTGCACTCTAGCTATATTTCTCAGAGTGCAAGGTAGTCAGGCGAGGGAAAATATGGGCCAAAGGACAGGAACATCCGGGACAGGGACCTGAAATGACAAGAAGCAGGCGTTACTTTAACCCCCGTTATTCTACTCTTCAACTCACTGTTGTTATTACGAACCCTCACCTGATACTGCTCAGGATATGACTCTTCCCCTGTTTGTTCCCCTTCTTCAGCTAAAGATATAACAACAAAACAAAGGTTATAGCCCTCTGGTAACCCTCTAGGTTTTACGTGTATGTGCTCTGATGCCCTAGCACTCATTCACTCACCAGTTGCCAAAGAAGGGGAAGTAGCAATGAGATCACCGAAGGAATTGAGGAAGGAATAAGCTCTTCCTCCACTCGTTGTCTTCAGATACAATCTCCGATGTTCCTGATAGAAATTATAACGTAACCAAACTGAAACACAGCCACCCGGCTTTTCACAGTTTAACACAACCGATTTAGGAGGGGGCAATCCGGCGTCTCCTATTCTCGGTAAATACTTTCTCAAATGAGCTCATAGAGTCGGTGTGCAGCGAAGGGGGAAATCCTAGCGTCTTCGCAAGCACACCCGAAAAAGTAACAAAGTAACCCAAAGGCGTGGAGGGAGCAATCCAGCGTCTCACACGCAAAGAACAAACAAAGCACCAGCCGGTGCCGAGAACACGGTTCCAGGCTATAAGCGTGAGCGAACCGGAGGGGGCAATCCGGCGTCTCCGAGTTCCTCACTGAATAGCCACAACAGTTCCGCAAGTGCGCTGAGGGAGCAATCCGGCGTCTCACGCGCCTTGCGTATGACTCACGCAAGAACAGGCAACACCCGTCTCGCTTCCAACTTGCTCCACAGCCGCAGAGCAAAAGACGAACCTCACCCTCCCAACAGATCCGCGGGGACAGGGCGTCCGCCAACAACAGCATACCATTGGACAAATCACGAGCACCTATTACAAGGTCCCACAGGTCTTTATACATTCAGTCAGGCCTTCAAGGTGCAAAGCATTCTGGTAGTTGTAGTTCATCATCTGGGCAGGCACATTTGTCAGACCCTGACAGAATTGGGCTGGCCGCAGTAATGTAGCAGGATGTTGCTTCACATAAAATGGCAGTGTTTTCCTTAACAGGAAATTGTATCCCTACAGTAACGGCGCCTGCGCTCGCAGGGCCACCAGTGTTAGCATGGTATATTCATAGATCACCCATTGGTAGGGCCAACGGTAGAGATGGGGCAGTACACAAGGGTGTGCATTGCTAGCCTTGGCAACCCCAGGAATAATAGGCCTATGCAACGCCTCATCACCCCTGGTCAGGAAGTGGGGACTTCCATAATAGAAGTAGTACCATACACTTAACATTTCCCAGAGCGTAGTGGCCAGGTGTGGGTGGTTAGCAGACTTCACAATATGCCAGTGGGAGGGGTACACTGATAGTACCAGGATACCCCCGGTCACAGCAACTACAGGGACCCTCGATAGGCACGCCCCCACCCTCAGTCATTATATGACATGTGGTAACAATGATAGGGGTTTAATTGGGCAAAGGGGTTCTGGTGGAATAATCGCACTAGCAAGCAAGTTAGCAAAATATAAAACCCAGACTGCACCATAGGGGGGGCTCAGTTTTTCCCAGGCTGCAGGTAAAAGGGGGGGTGGACTCGGCGAGTCACTCGGTGAAGAATCACTCAGTAAAGAGGATCAACACTTGGATTGAGAAATTATTTCAAACACCTCAATTGCAGTATATCCCACAGGGGGGCATCTGAGAGGGACAATGTAGACTAACAGTCGGCTGATAAAGAAGAGTTGACAATTATTGGAGGGGTTGTCTCTGCTCACAGGGTGGGGGTCCAGTTGACAGAGTCAGGGAATGCCCTATGGATAGGGAACAAACTAGCAGGGGTAGAGGGTTTTGATTAGGAAGATATGACCTTTCAGTGTAGGCGGTTGGGGGGGGGGCCAGATAATCGGTCAACTATGCTGGCCTGTGGCGGTAAGGTCATAATCGGTGAGCAGCAATTTAAGGTCCTTAAGGGGGGGCGGTCCCATTCACGAAAGGGGCCGCCCAGCAGGAGGGGCCACTGGTCTCTCCCAGAACTTCAGGGGCAGGATATCCATCGCTTAGAAGGGTGCGGGGGAGGGAGTCTATGCTTTCCTCAGGCTGGTAGCCACCCCTCACATACACTATGACGTCATCAAGGTGCGCGAGTGTACGGGCCCTCCTGTTATGGTTAAATGGAGTTCAGGGAGCGCACGTGGGTGAAACGTGCCCTGGGTTGCCCGCGCACGTGGGTGAAACGTGCCCTGGGTTGCGCATGTGCATCTCGAACGTGAGAGCGTAGCTGTAAAAGGATCTGACACCAGTTAGCGACAGTGCCGTACGACTTAATTATTAGAATGCACAGTTATTTTTCAGGATGTTAGATTCGGTTAGGAACCACGCTGTACTAGCTACTTGTTAAGGTTAGCCCATCATACCATGTCAAAATGGATGTTAATCTAATGTTCTGAAGTGTGGATTTAATAATTGTATAAAAGTTTTATTTTATTAAAATTTTTAATTTTGTTTCATATTTCAATAAATACGATACGGCCAGGGGGTCCCTGACCCCCTGCCTTCCAAAGACTCATGTGTTGACTGGTTGAATTAAGTAATGTAGTCTGTGTATTAAGGCGGGGGGTGGCCGGTAGTCCCAGACCATGAGAAAAGGGGGGGCCAATCGGCCCCCACGCACTCATGGCCGGCCCGGCCCCTCCCATATCTCCCCTGTCCCTTCGTGGTGGCTTGCCCCCGCCCCTGGCCCGGAAGTAGTTGGGCACTTCCGGGCCGAAGGGGTGGGGCCATGGCTACGGAGGGGTTAAGAGCCTGGGGAGCGCGGGAAGCGGCCTCTTTGTGCCCGCGCTTCCCAGGCTCGCTCCTCGTCCCACCGTGGGGCAGTTTAATTTTCCCACCCTCCATCCCCTTGGTTAGCAGAATTTGGGTAAGGACTCTGGTAGGTATATTGTGTAGCGATATGCAAGATCATAGGAATACAATGTTTTTCTTCCTTAGGCCTTTTTCCCGTTTACAGACGAATGTACATATGTATATGTTTTGTGGGCTTTTCTGTGGTTTTAACTAATTTTTCCTTAGGCCTTTTTATGCAAGATCATAGGAATACAAGGTTTTTTCTTCCTTAGGCCTTTTTCCCGTTTACAGGCAAATGTACATATGTATATGTTTTGTGTGCTTTGCTGTGGTTTTAACTAATTTTTCCTTAGGCCTTTTTTCCATCTTAGAATAGCAATGTCGTATTTATTATGTGGGTCTGGCGGTAAGGTCATAATCGGTGAGCAGCAATTTAAGGTCCTTAGGGGGGGGCGGTCCCATTCACGAAAGGGGCCGCCTAGCGGGAGGGGCCACTGGTCTCTCCCAGAACTTCAGGGGCAGGATATCCATCGCTTAGAAGGGTGCGGGGGAGGGAGTCTACGCTTTCCTCAGGCTGGTAGCCACCCCTCACATACACTATGACGTCATCAAGGTGCGCGAGTGTACGGGCCCTCCTGTTATGGTTAAATGGAGTTCAGGGAGCGCACGTGGGTGAAACGTGCCCTAGGTTGCGCGCGCACGTGGGTGAAACGTGCCCTGGGTTACGCATGCGCATCTCGAACGTGAGAGCGTAGCTGTAAAAGGATCTGTCACCGGTTAGCGACCTTGCCGTACGGCTTACTTATTAGAATGCACAGTTATTTTTCAGGATGTTAGATTCGGTTAGAAACCACGCTGTGCTAGCTACTTGTTAAGGTTAGCCCATCATACCATGTCAAAATGGATGTTATTCTAATGTTCTGAAGTGTGCATTTAATAATTGTATAAAAGTTTTATTTTATTAAAATTTTTAATTTTGTTTCATATTTTAATAAATACGGCCAGGGGGTCCCTGACCCCCTGCCTTCCAAAGACTCATGTGTTGACTGGTTGAATTAAGTAATGTAGTCTGTGTATTAAGGCGGGGGGTGGCCGGTAGTCCCAGACCATGTTATGTTTGGACTTAGTTACTGAAATGAAAGTCGAAATTACCAGCTGGACGAGGCAGAGGGCTGTAGCGGAAGACAGTTGCATGTGGTCGGATACCCTTAAGTGAAGGACCACTGAAAAGAATTTGCTGCAGAGAAATACGTAGCAGGAGTAGGTGCGACATTAATTTGATCAGCAATGTACCTCAGGCAGAAATGCGAGCAGGTTGGTTCTGCGTGGACACGACCACTGGGAACTACACATTCATCCTCCACCTGACTACACATGCTCCATACGAGGCGTGCTGCACTTCAGTAATTGCTGATAATCACTAATTGCTGCTAAAATTCAACTGCTGCTAAAAATCTAATTGCTGCTAAAAACAAACAATTTTACTTTATTAAAGAATGTTTGCTGCCATTTTAAATTGTTGTTGATGTTTGTTATGTTGATTACCTTTTAAAATATTATGAGACACTTTCTCTAGGGGGAATTCACTCATAATCACTGTCGGACTTTAGTCAACTTTTCACTTTGCCTTTGGGTTGTTCTCCTCCCCATGTGCAACATCGGGTTGCAGCCATCTACCACAAAGTTGCCGCACTAGTCATTGCGCTCAGTAGGCGCCTAAAAGGTGGGGCCCTACCTTATGCGCAGGCCAGCGGCACAGACGCAGTGCTGCGGTGCCAAAGGCAAGCCCGGCTGTGCCCAGCAGCGTCCATTTCACGGCCAACACCAGCCATCCTGCGAGTTTCAGAGCAGGTAGGTAAGAAGGTTCATTATTAGGCCTCCTGCAATTACCACTAATGGGATCCAAAAGGCCTGGAGGGCCCATTATACTGCACTGGCTGCAAGGGCAAGTTTGGTCTTCTCTATGAGCTGTCCTTTGCTGCCATGCCCACCTCCACTCCTGTCCACAAATCCCTCTCTGGAAGCCTTATTAACACACGCTCTCTGCGCCAACATGTTCAAGAAGTTAACGATCTGATCATTGACCACCTGCTCGACTTTATGACTTTATATTTGTCGCGGCTCAAACCTTTCTGCAACCCCAACATGGCCTCTGCCCTTCTCCCTGGGTGCACGATCCTGAGATGTGACAGGGCGGAAGGCCAAGGACGTGGCATAGCCATTATCTTCATTGATGGCTTCCAGTGCAGCACTTGTGACATAGATTCTCCTAAAGGAGCAGAAAGCTTAGGCTTCTGCTTTAAGATCAGCCCCTCCCAATCCTTCATCTGCTGCTTACTTTACCTCCCACTGGGCCAAGGACCCACCTCCCTATCCACTCTTGGGGAGGCATTAGCTCCTTTCTTATTCCATTATGCCAATTACACTACTCTTGGTGATAATTTCAATTATCATTTTGATGCTGCAGACAATTAAGTAGTCACCAATCTGAAAGACACCCTAACGATAATAGGCCTCCCTCAACTCGTGTCCACGCCCACGCCCACCCATACTGCAGGACACACCCGCAATAGGATTTTTACCAACCGTCCCTGACTAGCACTCGAAGATCTTATTACCCAATTTGAGGTCGGATCATAGGTTAGTCCCCTTCACATTACTAATTAACACCCAATATTTCCTCATTCTCCCCCTGGATATAACCCCCCTACATGCAGGGCAAATGAGCATGATGAAGACAAGCTCTAATCGCAACCACCCGACTTTTTACCACCTCCCATACCCTTATAGAAAGTGTATCTAATTAATGCAATTCATTTAACAAATGACTTACAAATAAAGGCTACAAATTAGCTCCCCGAGCCTGCCCCAGCAAACACCAGCCAAATCACTCTGCACCCTGATTTTCCCCAGCCCTAGCAGAACAAAAGCTTCACTGCAAGCAGCTCGAATGCAAGTGGCGTCAGGCATATAAACCTGTGGACCTGCCCTGCTTTAGTGTGGCACAGAAATCAAACACAAGCTGATCAAGGAGACTAAGAAATCACACTTCATGACACAAATTGAGAAGGCCCACTTCAACTATAAAACTATCTTCAAAATCCTTCCTACAGCCTAAATCCCTCTCAAGAGATATTCCCCCATCTCAGGCCCTTTGTGATCAGATTTCACCCTTTTTTTAAGAGAAGATTCAGACTATACAACAGGGCTTGGCAAAACCCATGCTCACAATGGACCTTTGCCCAGGCAGTCCTCCGAGAACTATAAATGCCAGGCTGACCGCCTTTTATGAGATTTCTCTGCCTCAACCACGTCAAGTCATTCTTTCCTGTGAGTCTGACTCTCCCTTTGACTCATGGCCACCGGCCATTCTACACACGTCCATTGACATTGTCAACCCCCTAATCAACCAGATGCTCAACACATCCTTAGCCTCAGCACCAGCCCCCTCAGCATGGAACCTGGCAGTTGTAAAACCCCTAAAAAAAGACCGTAGTATATCCCACCACCCTTCCTAACCTTAGGCCCATTTAACTACTTCCTATAGTGTACAAAATACTGGAAAAAATTATTAATGGTCAACCCATCTCCTTTCTAGAAAATTCCAACACATTATACACCAACAATCCGGTTTCAAACCCAAACACTCCACGGAGTCAGCCCTACTTAAAGTATCTGAAACCATCAAAATGGCTCTAGATGCTGCCAAAAATGCAGAGCTGCTGTTGCTTGATCTGTCCACAGCTTTCGATACCCCCTTCCACACCACACTCCTTCACCAGATCCAAGAAACAGGTGTCTCACACAATGATCTATCCTTCATCAAATCCTTCCTCACTGACACAAGACAATTGGTTGCCTCAGGACAATTTTCATGAGTCAAAAGATCAGTCACAATGGGAGTACCGCAGGGCTCATCCCTCTGCCTGCTCTATTTGGTATATATATATATGCCCCCCTAATTTCCTTGATATCCTCATATGGAATCACTGCCACATCCTATGTTAACGAAACAGAGCTGATTCTTTCCTTAGACAAATGCTCTTTCAGTTCCAAACTCAACTTCCAAAACTGCTTCTCCAATATCATCCTCTGGATACAAAACAATCACCTCAAATGCAACACAGACAAAACAGAAATTCTGCTTGTCAGAAAATCAAATCTGTTCTCCCCATCCAAATGTGGCTTAACTCCATGCCCCCACCTCCTGCCACAGTGGAATTGGCAAAATATCTATGGGTTAAATTTGACACTGCCATCTCCTTTAACCCCCAAGCTCTGGCACTGACCGACATGTGTTTTAACCTAATTAAATCTTTACAAAAATATTTTATTTTCTCCCTATTGCCTCCAGGAAGACCATTGCCTTTTCCATATTTATGTCAAAATTTGACTACTGAAATTGTCTTTACACAGGTTGCTCCAAGCAAATAATCTATAAGCTCCAGATTGTACAACATGCCGCTGCAAGGTTGGTACTGCAACTCCCTAAGTGTAGCGCCGCTTCAGCAGCCCTGAGAAAACTCAGTTGGCTACCAATCCTGAAGAGCATCTTATCGTACTACTAGTTTTACAGAGCCTTTAAGTCCAGAGGTTCCAAATACCTCACTGCCCAGGACTTAAAGGGCGCTAAGATCAACTACTGCCAACCTCTTGAAGCCCCAACCCTACAGACTCAAATCCGGGGGGGGGGGGGGGGGGGGCAGTCCTTTATGGTGCTGGGCTCTAAAGCCTGGACCCAGCTCTCACCTCTTCATTGATACTGAAGATAACTTTAAAATATGCCCAAAGACCTGGCTCTTTCTTGCCCCTATGCTCACTGCCACTGCTTAATATAAACACTCCTTCCTCCTTGTCCTTCTCGCCTCCCAGTGCCCTCATGTAAGGATACTCATTGAATCCCACCTTAGCGCCAGGATGCTCAATGGTGAATGACAGTGCACTCTATAAGTTTGAGGTTCATTCATTCATTTATTCCCCGTCTTTTCCTGGTTATCAGAGCAGTTTTTGGCCAAAATCCTCAGTTTTTAGATTTGCCCATCTGGGCATCTTTAGCACCACACCCAAGAGTTCAGGACTGCTGGTACATCTCTTGGGGGTTCAGGACTCTGTCAGACTGGGCCCAGGTGCAGTTCAAGGTGGTGGGAGCCTTTTGTGTCCCTGTGGCTGTGAACAAGAGGCCAGCAAACTAGCCCTTGGAGTCATTCTGGTAGTCCTGAGTCCAGGTGAAGATGCAGGGCTCAACAGCAGGGCTGGCATCTGAGCCTTCAAGGCAGGCTCCGGACAGCAAAGCAGTCCTTCCAGATACAGAGGCAGTCTTGCAGAGTGCACAGCAGGTCACATCAGCAGTAAGTCCTCTGAGAGTCCTTCTGCAGGTTCAGTAGTGATCTGAAGAGTGGGTGTCTGATGTCCCTTTTTTGGTACCCTGGTGCTCTCCTTCTGGAAGTTGGGAAAAGCTTCTAGGCAATGGCTTTGGAGTGCATTAAATTGCCTGGCTTCTGTGCCCAGACTTCAAGCTGTCTACAATTGCAATAGGCAGGTGTTAGGTACTTTGTGTAAGGGCAGAGAACTCTCTATTGAGTTGCAAGTGGGGCTGTGCTCAGCTTTGACCCCTAATCCTGTCAGGAAATGGCCCAATAAGGCACACCTAATCAAACTATTGTGTGGCTGTCTAGGACGAAATCACAAAGTCTGACAGTTACACCAATCATGTGACCCAGGCCAGACTACAGGTACAAAAAGACTAAGGGGTGAATAATGGCAACTTTCTAAAAGTAAAACACAACAGATGATGTATGGGATGCGGAACAATTCAAACATTCACCCCCAGACAATAGATTCGGGTTAAATCCATTGTTCTTTTGCTCACCAAGTCACCCCAGTTTAAAGACATCCATATGCAAATCAGTTGTGATACTGCTCTTCATGGGAACAGTCCAGCCCAAACTGCCAAGCCTGGACTTCCCTGTACCATAATTAGGCATCCCAAACTCGTGTGACATGGTGAGCAAAAGAACAATGGATTTAACCCAGATCTCTTGACTGAGGGTGAATGTTTGATTTGCTCTTCATTCCGACCATCATTTGTGTGCCTTTTGCTTTCCCTCCCTCAGTGCGCCAGGTATGCCCAGACGTGGGTCTGGGCTGCACTGATCCCTTGAGAAGCAGGTTCAAGGCTGATTTGCATATGGCTGGGTCTAAACTGGGTTGGCATGGTGAGCAAAAGAATGATGGCTTTAACCCAGATCTCTTGACTGTGGTGAATATTTGATTTGCTCTGCATTCGATCGATCATTTGTGTGCCTTTTGCTTTCTTGCCCTAAGCATGCCGAGTTTGCCCAGGCATGGGTCCAGAGCTCACTGTGTCACTGGATTTAAGCTACCCTGGCTGATGATGAGTGATGCCCTGAAACCAGTCCCAGGATGTTTGTTCCTGTTCCAGGGAGGACCTGGCCTGGCAGTTCGGGTTGGACTGTTCTCATGAGGAGCAGGGTCAAGAACGATTTGCATATGGCTGGGTCATAACTGGGGTGACATGCTGAGCAAAAGAATGATTGATTTAACCCAGATCTCTTGACTGGGGTAAATGTTTTACTTGTTCTGCATTCCGTCCATCATCTGTGTGTCCTTTGCTTTCTTCCCATATGTAGGCCGGGTATGCCGAGAAGTGCGTCCCGGCCTCACTATTCCACTGGATTCAAGCTAGCCTGGCTGATGAGGTATGATACCCTGAAACCAGTCACAGGATGCTTGGTCAATTCCAGGGAGGACCTGGCTTGGCAGTTCAGGCTCGACTGTTCCCATGAGGAGCATGCTCAGGACTAATTTGCTTATGGCTGGGTCCAAATTGGTGTGGCATGGTGAGCAGGTCTCTTAACTGGGGTATAATGTTTGATTTGTTCTGCATTCCGTTCATCATTTGTGTGTCTCTTTATTTCTCGCCCTAAGTGTGCCTGGTATGCCCGGACGTGTGTCCCTGTCTCACTGTGCCACTGGATTCAAGCTAGCCTGGCTGATGAGGGGTGGAATCCCAAAACTGGTCCCAGGATGTTTGTTTCTGGTCCAGGCAGGACCTGGCTCGGCTGTTCGAGCTGGACTGAGGACATGAGGAGCAGGACCAAAATGGATTTCCATATGGCTGGGTCTAAACTGGGGTGGCACTGTGAGCAAAATAACAATGGATTTAACCCAGATCTCTTCACTGGTTGTGAATGTTTAATTTTTTCCACATTTTGTCCATCATGTGTGTGTCTTTAACTTTTGAAAAGTGCCATTTTTTAAAATTATAATAAAAAAACAGATTTTGCCATTTAAGGTGAGGTTATCTTTACAATTTCATAGGCGCCAAACATGAGAAATCCACCTGCTCCCAATTGGAAATTTCAGTTTAATATTTTCATAAAGAATCCCCAATGTTATCCTATGGTACAGGAGTGAAAAATGATTTTAGAGTTTTTCACTACCAGGACATGTAAAACTTGAAAAGTACACGTCCAACCATTTGATTACACTACACCCTCGCCTATGGGCTACCTAGGGCCTACCTTAGGGGTGACTTATAAGTAATAAAAGGGAAGTTTAATAATAACCCAGTATTTGTACAGCACAAACTAATCACCTCTAAGGGTCTCAAGGCGCTGGGTGCCGTCTGGAAGATTAAGCGAGCTATTGCCCATCGTCACATAGTGCTGGGCTGACCTGCCGCCAGAGATTGAACCATGAGCCCCTTGTTCCAGAGTCAGCCGCCTTGGCTGCTGCGCCACACCTCTTTCTCTGTTTATGGCTTGGCTAAGTTTAAGGCTTGGCAAGGGGATTTTAATGCCAAGTCGACATGGTAGTTTAAAACAGCATTCTGGCTGCAATAACATGCCTCAGACATGTTTTGAAGTGCTGCTTAAGTGGGTGGCACAATAAGTGCTGCAAGCCCACTAGTAGTATTTAATTGACATGCCCTGCGTATATGGTATACCACTCTACAAGGGACTTACAAGTAAATTAAATGTGGCAATTGGGTATAAGCCAATTAAGCCATGTTTCAAGGAGAGAGTACAAGCACTTCAACACTGGTTAGCAGTGGTAAAGTGCACAGAGTCTAGAGGCCAACAAAAATGAATTCAGCAAAAAGTGGAGGGACAAACGGCAAAATGTTTGGGGGTGACTCTGCACAGAAGGGCAGATTCAACAGTAGACCATCTATCTGCAAGACCCTCACATACACCGTGAGGTGTAAAAACTAGTCCTAGCCCCTGGTGCTTCCCCCAGAGGATGGTAACAGAGATTCCATGGGTGTCATGCCTCCTCGCCTTCCATATTTCCATCCACCCCATGATTACCTCCATACAAACCTCTGCATTCTAGCCTCCGTACATTTCTTCTACTGAAATATCTCATCCAGAATCTGGAGCTAGGAGTCACCTGCAATGGACCTGCAGTACTTTATTCTAGTGGATGTGGGCTCCTCTTTTCTCACTACAGAAGCCTCAAGAAAAAACCCTCTTACATCTTCAGCGATGTGTAGCTTTAATCAGACCCCATGTGTGGGCCAATTGTGGTATAACTACCTCTGTCTCACTTGACCTTTCTCATTCCCTCTGCTTCCCTGACTGATACCCATTGACCTGTTTTCTTCACTGCCCCACAACCTTTGTTTGCCTCATTCCCATGTTGCCATTGCATCCATATTTTACCCTCACTGCCTCTGCACCCTCATCCTCCCTTAACCCCATAGCTGCAGCGGCTATTTTGCGACAATGCTAAGGGGGAGGGGTGGCCGCGCGGCACTCCTGTGCTCCGTCACAAGCCTCGGGTGGACTGTGCTTGTGACAGAACGGTTCCGTCACGGCCCCGCCCATTCAATAGAACGTCCAGCGCAGGCGCAGAATTCGCGCCGCGCAGGAGCGGCGAGCGGGTCGTGACGGAACCGTTCCGTCACCAGCACAGCCCACCCGAGGCTCGTGACGGAACGGTTCCATCACGAGCACGCAAGGGGTTAATAAATCTGCTTCACTCACTTTGTTTCTGGCTTGTCCATTACCCCTTTATCACATTCCTTCCACCTTTTTCCCTCTACCTCATTGCCTCAGTCTCTCATTCACTATTTTATGGTTTTATTCTGCTCAACCTAGGTTAACTTTTAATGAGACCGTATAATAATTTTTATACCACAATGCTCCCAATACATTGGTACAATAATAGAGATTTTACAGGCAAATAAAAGAAGAGAAAAGTATGAAATACTAAGATACTTTAGCGTCAAAAAGAATGCACAGGAGTGCTATTTCATTCATGGAGCAGGGTACTCAGGCTGCTTTAAAGGCTGGATGGGTTAAGGACCCTGCAGCCCATTCAGCCCTGATCCATCCCTTCCCCTCAGCCTGCCAGACTTCAGAGGTAGGAAAGTCCTTTGACTCCAGTGGCATCAGAAACACCGTTGCAGCCAACCAGCTGGCTTAACCCTCCCACCTCCATGACATCGGATGGCCCACCCTATTTAAGATACTGTTTCGGCTTATGCTTGTGTTTTTTCATCAGACAACGATGGAACTGCCATCACACCTGCAACATTCATTTTACATTTTTCAGAAACAAATTCCCACGTTGAGGATTTTTCTGAAAAATTTAAAAAACAGCTGGCTGCTCCAATATGCAGCCATGACATGGCAAGCCAGTCGGCCGGCATTTGGCAATTTCACAAAAAAATGCTTCTGCCATGATGTTTTTCATAAAAAATAATTTTCAACGTTGTGGGAAAAATAAAATATCGTGAGTGGGTCTCCATGGAGAGTGAGCAAAGGCAAGGCATTCTGCTTCCCAGCGGTATGATAGTGTGCCTTTCAAACCACCTGTCTCCTGGAAATCCTAAAATACATCTAAATAAGTATGATCTATATGTGTAGATGTATATTTACTACTGCAGCTAGTAGTAACTTTACACTGTTTTGCTATTTACCATTTTCCAAGTGCAAAGTCGCTTCTAGGTGTATATGTGTCCACGCCTTGAAAGATACTCTAACACCAGCATTATGAGAGCAAAGTCAGTACTCGTAACTTTTCATACGTAGCCGGAGACCTCAGCGACTCTGGCAGAGGTTTCTTTATGGGAAATATATGGAAAAGTCAAACAGTGTATTAAACATGAGAGGATGTAGCCGTACGGCTAGAGCGGTCAAGTCGAAGCTGTGGAACCGGATTGGAGTCTGTGCAACGACGCTCAACATCCTGCGATTCTGGGCAAATCGTTTAATCCCCCCCCGTGCCTAACAAAAATGAATGTGTCCTCATGTAACGAAACTGGAGCTATGTAAATTTATATCATTCATCACTGCACAATTTTGTCTATATTTCTATAGGGTAGAAATGATTAGCTCATTTGCTATGCCAGCTTACCACTAATATTAGTAATATTAATAATGTGTTTATGTGGCACTTCATATCATGTGTGCCGTTTCTATATGCTGTAAATAGAAGATGCTACTACTATATTACCTGGTTTAATGACTTTCAATATTTGACATTTTATAAATTAATTTTACAAAAATATGAGCATTTCTGCCTGGCTAAGGTCTGATAAATTGTGCTTTTTCTCGAGGGGTGAGGAAACTTAGCATACCAAAATGTTTACACGCAACTGAGCCGTGTACTATATATTCACAGAAATACAGTTCAAACAACGTTTACATAAAGCTTAAATGGCGTTTGCTTTTTTTTCTTGCTTGTTTTTGGTTTGATAGTGACCTCTAGTGGCAATTTTATTTATGGCAGCCGTAAAATAATAAATCTGCAGCATTTTCCATTGCTCATTGCTTTTTAAAATACTTTTCTTCAGGATATTGTAGTATTGTATTGCATTCCACTCTAATTGCATTTATACAGCTCTTCACAAAATGGCAGAGTTCATTTGCGGACGGGAAGGGCTGCTCCATGGGAGTGGTATGGATGGAAGAATGTGCCTGTCTCTTATGAACGGTGTATATGATGTAACGTGAGGACCAGGGTTGTGCTCCCGTTGCGAGCATTTTAAGTGAAAGGAGTATGGTGACCATTAGTAGAGTCCAGCATGTGGATGAGTAGGAAAAGTGTGAGTGCACTACGGACTGAGTGTGTCCAAAGGTGAAGAGGGGCACATGTGGAGGTACAACTTGCACCAACTGTATGTAGTATGTGCTCTGGATGCCACCCATGGGTTACACAGAAGCAACCTATAGGAATGGTCACATTATCAGCAACCATCATCCTCTGGTGGGCACAGGCACAATTATTGTATGCCAGGTGTAGCATACACTTTGGAATAAGCGAAGAGGAAGATAGATCTGCCCCGTTTTTAATCAATAATAGGCTCTTTAAGAGTCCAGTTTTTTCAATAGTCACCCATTTAGCGCTCACCAAAGTATCAATGCCACATTAGATTTAGACAAGAACACATTCAAATTTATAAAAAATATATCATTTTTATTTTTATTTACTTCATGTTTTAAAGTGCAAATAGACATATTCATTTATTCAAACATTTCAATATAACAAGATAAAAAACACCCCATCAACAACCAGTCTTCCTGCATTCAAACTCAAACACATTCATCAATCACTAACAAACGTTCTCATATATAATTCATTCATTCAACTCAGACAGGCATTAAGGAATAATGCTCTGAGAACATCCTGAACATGTCCTCTCAGCCATAGGCCGGAGATCGGTGATTAAAGGTTCAGGGCAAGTTGTTTCAACGCCGACGCGCGTTTCGGTGCCAGGCCGTAGACTGGCCGCACCTTCCGTCAGGGCAAAAGAAGGGAAGGAGAGGGGGTAGTAGGTAACAGTATTACAAATGCTTCTGATATCCAGGCACTCTGTAGAAAAAACACATATTTTAATAATAAACAATTTAAAGAGATAATCATTTACTATCCTCATATTTTTTCTCAAATGATTTTCCTGTAGACCTATATACATATGTACTGATCACATAGTAATTTATCACAGGGATTTAATCACAAGTAGGGGGTCTTGGTGAGCTCAAAAAATGGGTGACACAATAAGCAAAAATTAAAAAACAAGTCATTAGCGTCAAAGGTACATTCACGACCTCTGCAGTGGACCCTCACATACATCCTGGCTCTTTTGTTTCTGTACTTGTGTGCACTAAGCATTTATCCATTTTTTATATATATGCATTTCACTATTTATTTCATATCATACGATACGCCAAGGTGGCCTTGTCCCAAAATCTGTTTGGTTAAATAGTATCGCTATTGTAATTATAATTGGTTAACCCCTCGTTTTCGAGGACCCAAACATTCAGGTTCCTAATGCAGTTTTAAGAAACATTCAGGTTCCTAGTGCAGTTTTAAGTGACAGCCATTTTAAAAAAAACTCAGTAGCCCCATCAAGATCGTGTGTTGGAAGGGCATTACCTTGTATTCAGGCCCGAATTCACTTAGGCAGTCCGCCCAATGGGAAGTGATGGCAGGTCACCACCTTTAATTAACAAACAGGATTTCGGAACCTTCCTGGAATCCTGAACAATAAATAACAGTAGCGTTTCAGTAACCTAACTAAGATTTAATTTCACACTTCTCACTCAGATTCACAAGTGTCACGTCTTACCTAGGCACAATGGAGTCCTAATATGCGAATAAAGCAGCGTGGTAGTAGGTTCAGGCCGGAGATTGAATCGGCCTGGAAAGAGGGAAAACAGGGTTTAAAACACCTCTTTCCACCACAGGAATTAGAGGCACAGGCGATTCACAGCATAGGATACCTACTTAATCGCGTAGCAAATTAGCGTGTAGCAGCTTTCTTTGTTTCACAGAGTTTAGGGTCCAGGCGAGTATCAGCTCTCAGCACGCACCCGCAATCAAATAAAGGATCTCGTCTTGCGGTGCTTTCAGCAATAAGCACCGTCGGGGTCTGCCGGATAGAAGGTGCAAACAAACCCAGCATTAGCTCTATCGTTTAAAGCTTTCAAAATAGGCAGCGCGATAAACGTGTGTTCCAGCAGTAAGGTTTTAAACTTTACAGCAGTAAGTTTTTAAACAAAATGTACAGCGCGGAATCCGCTTATGTTGACAGACCGCTTCATGCACTGTTTAAGTCTTCCGGGCTCACAGAAATATAGAGACCCAGCGTAGGCTCTGTGGCTGGTGCTTTTCTTTAAAATATAAAGATACAAACAGCACCCTAGGCACGAGATGCAAGTAAGCTTCTAAAGCTTAGATGGTGCGCATTTTCACGCAAAGTACTCACACGGACGGTCCTAGTGGAGATTCCCCTTCACTCCTCATCCGGCAGCCGGTGGGCGACAGCTCAACACGCCGCTTCACTCTTTTTAAAGTACAGCAAACACCTCATGCGTTTCAGGTGTGCTCAGCAGCTACTGGCTCAAGGAAAAGGAAAGACCCGGACTGGGTTCCTGGTTTTGACCAAAACACGAGATGGAGTAATCAACTTTGTGTTTTCCTTTAATTTACATGGTACCATCATCTCAGAGTACAGAAGGTATTCAATAAATAGCATTTTCCCATGGGCATGCCTCGTTTAGGCCAGTATTAGCCGCATCTAATAAAAAAATCCAGAAAACCTCCCTCTTTTTCCTGATGGCGGTAGTATTTTTGCCTGGAATTTCACGGATCTTTTCCAGGATGGACCATTTTACATCATGTTCAGTATGTTTCATATTCAGCCAGTTGGCAACGAGGGGAGCTCCCCGCCTTTCATTCCGAATATTTCCCTTGTGCTCGCCCACTCTGATTCTGCATTCACAGCCGGTTTCGCCCACATATGGCAATCCACAGGGGCAGATGATAACATATATAATATTAGATGATCGGCAGTTACTCATGGTGTTTAGTTTTATCTGGCGATTTCCAATGGTAAGAGATTCTCCAACAATGGCATTGGGACATGTGTGACAGTTGCCACACCGGTGGTTACCTTTTACAGGTGGAAGGCCCGAGAGGCCCGTTTGTTTAGGTCCAACTGGGCTCCGAACCGCCCCTCGTACAAGATGGTTTCTCAAGTTCTTGTTTAGCCGAAAAGCAAAGATGGGTTTGGTTAAAGTTTCTTCTCCTTCATTGCCATTCAGGATGTGCCACTGCGAATTTATGGCTTGACAGATTTTGTCATTCACCATAGAGTGATTGGTGATGCAAACCAGTCTGATTAATTCATCCTTTGTTTGGGTTTGGAACATGCTTTCACGGTTGAAATACCTGGCCCTCTTAAAGGACTCCTTGATTAAACGGTGGGGGTACCCACGTTTCATGAGTTTGACTTTCAGTAAGTCAGATTGTTCTAGGAAGTCGCTCATCCGAGAGCAGTTCCTTCTCAATCTCAAGAACTGGCTAAAGGGAATGGAATCACGTTGGCAGCGAGGGTGGTAACTTCCATAGTCCAGGAGCGTGTTTTTGGCGGTGGGTTTAGTATATAATGGCACATATAGGCACTCCCCATTGTGTCTAACCCATACATCCAGGATCTCTACTTGCACATTACTCGCCTTGGCAGTGAATTTGATGTGGTCGTCCGCTAGATTTATCCATTTGATAAATTCATCCAGAGAGCCCTGGTCGCCACTCCAGATGAAAAAAATGTCATCTATGAAGCGCGACCAGGCTCTCAAATTCTCAGAAAATGGGGCCATTTCGTTGTAGATGTTTTTGTTTTCAAAATGGCCCATGTATAGACAAGCTATACTCGGTGCGCATGAGGCCCCATGCTTACCCCCTTTACTTGGTGGTAGAACTGTTGGTTGAATTCGAAATAGTTTTCATTCATCACAATTTTCGAAAATTCAATGAGGAGCTGGGCATTGGGTAAGGCATCTTCTTTAAGTAACAGTTCTTCTAGGACCATGATAGCTCCTTCTTGTGGAATATTGGAATATAACGATTCCACATCCATAGTAACCATAAGTTCTTTGTCTGGATCGAATAAACAATTTTCCATTTTTTCAATAAAGTCACCCGTGTCCCTGATGTAAGATTTCAATTTGCATACTAGGGGTTCAAGAACTTGTCAATATATTTGGACAGCGGTTCTGTAGCAGATCCAATGGTAGAAACAATTGGACGCATTGGAGGGTTCGTTTGACTTTTGTGCACTTTAGGAAGGCCATAAATAATTGGCATTCTTGTGTGTGTGGGGGTAAGGTACTCTGCTTCTTTTGTACAGATTATACCTTCGTCTGCCGCTTCTGTCACAATCGTTAAGATTTGTCTCTTCAAGTTCTCCTCAGGGCATCTCAAGATCCGCTTATAGTGGGCATCAGAAGATAGTAAACTGTCCATCTTTTCAATGTAATCGCTGGTTTTAAATACCGCGATTCCTCCGCCTTTGTCACACGGCTTGATCGTTAGATCTTGGTTATTTCTTAATGCCTTCAGGCCCATGTTCTCCCTGATGGTTAGATTATGTTTGGGGGATGGAGTAAATTTAAGTGCTTTCAAAAGTTTATGGATGACCGCCTTCTCAAAAACACCTACTTCAGGTCCCACAGTCTCAAGACTGGGAGTGAAATTAGAGGGTGGCTTTAAACCCGACACGTTGTCTGTGTTCTCACAATCAGGTCTTGTTAGAAAGAATTTTTTTAGACGTATCTTTCTAAAAAACGCATGAAAGTCTCTGAATATCCCGAATCGATCCACCTGAGTGGAAGGGACATATGATAGGCCATGAGTTAGTAATGATAATGATTCTTTAGAGATGTCATGGTCCGATAGATTGAACACCGGGATCTCTTTTACCTCCTCTAATACTGTGTTTGTCGAGTTTGAATGTATCTCTGCGGAGGTCCCTGGCCTCGCAAGAATTGAGGTACTGGAGGGGTCCGATTTCTCGGACGATGGTTGCCTCTGCGATTGGCTAAAAAATTATCCTGTCCATTGGATCTATCAAACTGTTCAGGATATTGTTGAAACACATAGTTGCAGTTTGGGTCATTGTTCATGTCATTATCGCCATCCGAGTCGGTTGAATTAGAGAACGTTTGTATTTGTCTCTTAGTGTCTCTCTGGTTGCCATATTGATTGGTCCCTCCATTATTGGTATAGAATTGGGGGTTCAAATACGGGTATGCTTTTTCTTGCGAAAAAAGTCTAACATTTTTTCTGAACTTTTCTTTTTAAAAGATAGTCAGAAAAGGAGTCCAGTTCGATGTTTATTTCCTCAAGGATCTTTTTCCCAAGGTTAGATGGATTTTCCTTTTTTAATTTTTCTTCTAGTTCTTGGATTTCTTTAGCTAACATGGATAAAACCTCACGTGCGGTCTCAACAATGAGCATCATATAATCTCTGCTACATCTGTTGGAGATTAATGCCCATTTTTCCAAAAAATGGCGGAGTTCCACAAACAGTCCAGGAATATTTCTGACCCTTAGGCCTATGGGTATGGTACCTGCCTTTAAGTAGTCCAACATGTATTTAGCGTGGGCTTCTGTTCGTATAGATTTCTTTTTTAGATTGAAGAGTTTGTCCCACTCACCATCAATTCTTTTAGATGGAGCAAAAGTACTAGATGTTCCCTCTGCACCAATCATTTTTGCAAACTCTTCGTCAGAGAAACCGAAGGACTTTATACTGTCCATTTTTTAGATGATATATGGAGGACGCCCTACAGATAAAGTTTGGTTTTTTAGATCCCCGCTTTTTCCTTTGGGGAATAGACAAGAGAGGTGTCCTATTGGTCTTCACTTTTAATTATGCTCACACTTTGACTAGTTCACCCAAGAGTGACACAGATCAGCCCATAATACCAGGCATTATAAACCAAGTCATTGAGCGTGTTAAGAGGGTTAGTTCGAGAGTGGCAGATGAGCACTACACTTCAATGGGTGATTGGGAGGGAGTGGCGCAGCCTGAGGAAGTATGCCCTGTGGGCATCAATATAGTACCTTGTTGTCCAGCAATACAGCAAACTACAATGCAAGTCACTATTTTCCCCATCTGAATGCTTAATTTCTTATTAAACAGATCCCAATACTAAATAGAAAGGGGCTCACGATGGTTGGACACACCTGCATATCCTAGAAAAGGGAGCATCTGCCTTAAAGCTGTGTATGTCCCATTGCAGGCGGTGTCCCCTGCATTCTGTCATGATGCATTGTAGCTTTGAATCCAGCCTCATAATTTCTGAAGACCAGGGGTAATACAGCCGGTAGGGGGGTGCTGAGGGAGGTGGAAAGAATCTTCGTTATGCAAACAGGCCCAAGATGCTGGGAGACAACGAGAGTTAAGACGACAGGTGTCCCAGTTCAATTTGTAGGCAGCACGTCTTGTCCAGCTGTTTTCTTTGCATTCTCGGATTTTATTCCTGTTTATCTCTTTATAAAATCAGAACTGCTAGATCCAGAATGCAAAGGAAAACATCTGTCCTGGGTGAGTCCTCTCTGAAATTGAGATGTGATGCAGCAAGCCTCATAGGTGGAAAGATGCTCATATCGTGCCGTTGCCCAAAATGTGACACTGCCTCACCCAGAACAGAATTACAAATCAGCTACGAGTTTTTTCTCGGGATTTTAATGGTGAGAAACGAAGACCATCAAAGTGCAAACTGTTCACGGTTCCTAGAATCAACAATAAGCCTAAGGTCTATGTAGTAAAATGAAGATTTCAGAAGCAAGGTAAGTTCAACGTCTTTATTCTGTCAGTCACTCTCCGTACATGACAAGCTGTTCAGCATTCCACTGTGAACTCTCAAGAGGATGAAATGGGGGGACATAGGAAGATTACAACAGTCTATTTAGAATCAGACAGAGATACCTCCTGCCCAGGCCTCAGCTTGTCATCATAAGCAGGATTATGATGGACTCCGCGAAAGATATAAGCGTGCGAAGAACCACTGCTGACAATGTTGAACTTCAGGGCTTTTTTATGGTTTTTGTACTTATTATGGATTAAACCTCTCCACATACAGATCAGTAGGATGTTTTATTGAGATACAAGACAACAGTTTCGTAGTCACAGCTCCTGCTAGGTGTGGTGGGGGCATATAGTAGTCTGTTGATACCCCACTTGTCGTAGTCCCAGCACCCGGGTCCCATAGTGATTCACTCAGCACTCACTATTACAGTATAAGAGTGAGAGCCGTAGCGGTCTGCTCCCGTTTATTTAAAACCTCTGGCCACGCCTGGCCAGAGGGTGAGGAGCATATACATCCGGGTGGTCCACAGGGAGAAGGACTGCTGACCTGCCACACTAGGTTCCAAACTCCACAAAACCCTTAACTGTCAAAGTCAACTGTCAACAGAATCCTGGTTGGTACCAACTACCAGAAGGGACAGGGTAACTGGGAAACTTTAAGAGGGACTACATAGGAAACACTATAAATGGGACAATATAGCATTTGTAATGAATTACATTGGAATCAATTATAACTAGGACTCCTGGGTTTATGGTATTTATTTTTTTAACATTTCCATCTCTATTTATCCATATTTATTATTGGGCCATTTTATCTGTATTTATCCATATTTATTTAATGTTTTGCGTATAAATAATGTTGAAAAACTGTACATTTCCATATTTATTTAACTGATAGACGCACACTCTTGCTTTGATGTCTGTCATGTTTTAACTATTGAAGCTGTCAAATATTACACAACAATACATTCACTGGTGAATACCTGCATTATACCATAAATGGATGCTGATATATGCTATTATTTAAATACATTTCATCCTGTTTTTTAATTTCCCATGCTGTCCATATGCTCAGATGCTGGCCTATAATGAATCAAAGGCAGCAGGGAGAGTCACTTAAAAGGAGCACAGCTTTCTGTATTTATTCACTTTTAAAAGTAAATGCAGACTTAAAACATATTGTTTTCTGTCTGTATTTATCTGTAAAAATCCGTAAAAACAGGGAGCCTTACTTATAACACATCTCCCTCCTATAATTCATGAAAAACATAATCTATGTGCCAAACAGGTACAGTGTGAGCCCTGATATTGCGGGATGGTTTAGTGGAACTCAGCACCTCGTGAGGCTCCTCACCAGGACACTCTATACTCTGAGAATGGTAGCAGGTTGTAATTCTGTCCATGCTCCATGTCCTACCATCTTCTAGAGTCACCTTTGTCCTCTTTTTGACCACTTTCTCTCATTTACAAAATGTACTACTCCCCTTCTGGAGGGAGTCAGGAAGCGTACCCAATACCTAATTGCCACCTTCCATTTACCTCTCCCGATTCCATGCCTTTCACCACACCTTTTTTTGTATTCCTCTTGATACAGCTTAACTTGTTTGCCCATCCTGTCTCTTCATACCCATCTGGGCTCTCCAACACCAAGCCAATTCGAAGTCAATTTTGCACCTGGACTTTGCCCTTGAGTGGCAGAAATGGTGACAGATTAGTGACTGAATTGAGTGTTGTGTGGTATGACCATTAATTGTGTTTAAGAGCCTTGTCTACATGCCTTCCTGACATATGCACCAGCGGAATGCATTCTTTAATATTGTGATTAACAAGTTCCACTAAACCATTTGCCCTAGGTCAATACAATGGTACTTTATGATGCTGTATGGACATTTTTCTAAAAATGCCCTCTTTCTTTTTGACATAAATTAAACCCCATTATCTGTTATAATGGTGCGGGGGCGTGGCTAGCCGGCCATGATAGCAGTCGGGTACTGCTAGAGCTCCGGGACTGTCGGGAGCATTATCCTGAATATCGGCACCCTGGGGCCCCAAGGGAACGAGGCGACGGCCGGGGGAACACTAGCGGAGCCCACCCGTGACTTTGTGACCCGCTGAGGGACGTGGGAGGTCCCGTATAAACCAACGCTGTTCGTGCTGGCCTGTTGCGGAAGTGGCTGAGCTGAAGCCGGGAACCACAGTGGTGGACGAGGCCGACACACCCGAGCTGGACGAGACCGGAAGTGCCCGGACTGGGGACCCTACGGCACAGCAACGTCACGGGGAGAGTCCGGACGCTGACCTGAGAGGCGTAAATACTGACACCGAGAGGCAACGGGTGGATAAATTGTCCAGGATTGCTGAAGTGAAAGTGAGGAGCGCATCTGCATATCACACTGCAGAGACCCATCGCGGGACCGGTGCACTGCGTGATGACACCGGCGGAATGCAGGAGGCTGACGGACTGGGGCAAAGGAGCGGGACAGTAAATACTGGATGGCCCCACCCCTCGATTTGAGTGCTTGCCATCTGCAATGGAGCTGCGGGGGGTCCGGCCAGGTGCGGGGAACCACAGGAGGGACCTATCCCTTCCCGCCCCCCCCCCCCCTCGACACAGCCACAGTTCAGGCCTTCCCCACAAGATAGCAACACCACTGGCCTGATGAAACACAGGGGGATCTTAGAACGCGCGTTATCAGCGCAGAAGACCTCGAGGCCCGGATCAGGGCTGAACTTTGGGAGGTGAAGTACGCGACGCCGCAAGAGAGCGCAGAGGCCTAAGTCCTGGACCGTGGGGGGCCCCGGGGACCCCCTTTCTAAACCAGAGTGCAGGACGTCCGGGAGAGGCGGTTTACTCCCCAGTTAGGAACACATTCGGACTAAGGTGGGGATTGTGCAAAAGGACCCCCAACTATCTTAACTGGTAGGGGTGCCGTGTACCCTGCCTGAACCCACTGGCCCCGACAGACTGGGGAACCGCCGTGGAGTGCTTTCTAGGACGGATTCCTCACACAAGCTTGATTTCTGGGACTGGGCCTCCCCCGGAGACTCCTACAGGGCCAACTACGCGAGGACCACGAATACTGATCACCATGGTCCGCAAGGGAGTGAAAGCGACCCATGATCCCATGATGGTTTGCACTGTACAGACTGCTGGAAGGGTGGGGACCCTCTCGGAGGCCTCCGCACAACATCATGGAGGTGAGCAACAAATGGACAAACTGCACATAATCCTGAAGGAAATACGTGACTCTAGGGTGGCGCTAGAACAGCAGATGGGCACCCTGGCCACAAATTTGTCCCTGTTGAAAGCAGACCACAACAAATTGACGGATAAAGTCAAGGACCAGGGCCTAGCTATAGCGGACCTTACGCCAATGGTAGCGGACCATACTACCTCTATCCAGCAGCTCCAGCAACAGGTCACCTCCCTCATGGATCGGGTGGAAGACGCGGAAGACCGTAATCGCCGCAATAATATCCGCATCATAGGTCTTCTGGAATGATGTGAGTGAGCCCATGCCGCAGACTTTATGGAACAATGGTTCCGGGACCATATCACAGTGGAAGGCCTCTCGCCACATTTCTGCGTAGAAAGGGCACACAGGATCCCGACTGGTCGGCCCAGACCAGGTCTTCCCCCACTCCCTCTCATTGTGCGGATACTCAATTATCGAGACAGGGATGTTTTGCTGCAGAAGGCGCAGGAGAAATCCCTCCTCCAATACGACAATCAAAGGATCTCCCTTTATCCGGACTATACCAACACAGTCCAGAAGCAACGCTCCTTGTACATGGAGGTGAAGAGGAAGTTACAAAAGGCCAAGCTTCAGTACGCGCTCCTCTTTCCGGCTCATCTGAAAATTATTCATGGCAGAAAGACACACTTCTTCGAGAGTCCTTCGGACGTCGAGGAGTGGCTGGAGGTGATGGGCATTGATGGGAGCCAGGAGGTCACCCAGGAGTCGGCCAACGGCGAATCGAGGGATAGCCAGGCACGGGACGAGTCAGGGTCCTCGGAACCAAGACGGGAGGCGAGACGACACGGCCCTTCACGGGAACAACAGAAAGACGATCAAATGGACGCCCTGGCGATGGTGGGCACATTTCGGGAAGACTCCGGAAAGATCGCAACGGACTCGGAAGATAGCACTGTCCACTCGGATTCGGACCATAGCATAATCCTATTCCCTACCGTCACGCCTCGAGCGGCGGATGACCTGTTGGACAATTGAGAGATAGGAGGGCCCCGACGGGAGCGGACTAACTGCAAGACAAAATGTATTGTATCCTTTACATCTGTGATCTTCCTTTAAGACTCAATGTTTTAACACACACAATGATGGGTAGCCTGTATTTCTTTATCTGGCTCGAGCAGCATCCCCTCCTGTGTGAAGGGGGCCCCCCCAAACCCTCCCTCTTTTTCCCCTCCCCTTGGGAGAGCACAACTTCAATGAGACGGGGGAAGGGTCCTACCGGGGAGTCCATAAACAGTAAATGGGAGTCAAACCTTTTCTTTTTGTAGTTTTGCCCCTAGGGACTGTGTACCGTTGAGCCAGCCGTACCCAGTAGGGATGACAAGATGACTAGATTGGTGATAGGCCACCCCCCAAAGGCGAATGCACTGGTGTTCGAGATATTTTGTTCCTTGTTCTAATGTTGGGCCCAGCACTGTTGTTATGCTGCGCGGTTTCTATTCAGTTCTTCAACTGGGAATTGGGTTGGGTAGAGTCCTGGTGGTTAGTAACAGGGATCATGTCAAGGGCCTCCGACCACTCCTGAGTCGGACTACAAATGAGTATGGCTGACACTGTAGGATCTTATAGGTTTACTACTTGGAATGTGCGGGGACTTGGGGCAATACAGAAGTGACATAGGATACATTCCTTCCTACTTAGACACCACACGCAGATCGCTTTCCTTCAGGAATCTCACCTCACTGCATCGGAAGCTCTAAAGCTGCGGAAAAAATGGAGAGGTACTATTTACTCTACAACATATTCTGCCTTTTCCAGAGGGGCGACTATTTGGGTCAGACATGGTATGCCGTTTGCGAAGCTAGAGCGAAAGGTGGATGAGCAGGGCCGCTTCATACTGGTGAAGGGCACCCTAGATGGTACACTTATGGTGATTGGCTGTATTTATGCCCCAAATTTTGATCAGGATACATTTTTAACGTCGGTAGGCCTGGCGCTCGCAGATTGGGCGGGGATACCCTAGGTCTTAGGAGGTGACTGGAACATGGTCCTGGACTTAGGCCGGGACAGATCACCCCCCCCCCCCTACAAATGGCCGGGGTCTCCCGACTGACAGAGTTGTTCCGGACGTGGGCGGAAGGATGGGGCCTGACAGATATTTGGCGAGCCCTACACCCGGAGCTAAAGGAATATTCTTATTATTCACATATACACTTGTTGCACACTAGGATCGACAGATTCATGTGTTCTGGGTCATTGGGCTCGAAGGTAGGGGACCCGGAGTATTTAGCCAAAACCTTTTCAGATCACAGACCTCTGTCGTTCAGCCTCCATTCCGACCCCTGTTCCTACCTTGCGATTAAACCCGCTCCTCCTGGAGGACGGCCCCTTCCGGACGACCTTGCCTGATACTCTAAGTAAACATTTTATGGAAAATTGGTACTCCGCCACCTCCAATCTGGTGGTGTGGGACGCCATGAAGGTTGTGGTGCGGGGTGCAGCAATAGGCCAGCTGGCGGGAGCCCGACAGGAAATTCACCAAAAACTCTGCCGGATAGAAGATCGGTTAAAGACACTTGAAAGGGAAGCGAGTGAAGACCCTGAGAAGAGAGAGGAGTTGCAAAAAGAGAATATAGATCATGCCGATACATTGGAAACGTTGAGGGTCATAGACCACAAAGAATATCTACGCCGACAACATACGGAGGCGGACAGGTCGGAGGCATTACTGGCCCGCCTAGTGCAAGACCAACCGACCCTCCGGTGATAACCCAAATACGTGCACAATCGGGCGACTTGGTTCGTACACAATTTGAGATCAACAGAGCGTTTCATGACAATCTGAAAATGTAATACGCCCCCTCTGGCCAAGAGGATCCGGACCGAGTGTCCGACTTCCTTTGCGACCTCCCATTCCCGGCTTTCACAGCTGACGCCCAGCGGGAACTAGAAGGGCCCATCACACAGCGTGAAATACGGACTGCCTTTAAATCCCTTAACCGCAATAAAACACCGGGTATGGACGGGCTCCCGGTGGAGTTTTATGCTCCGACACCCTGGTGCCTGTTCTGGAAAAAGTATACAGGACGGCGCTCGAGGAGGGACACTTGCTTGAATTGAAGATGCAGGCATTAGTTATCTCTATACCTAAACCTGGCAGGGATACCTTGGATATGACAAATTATAGTCCCCTTTCGATGCTCTCCACAGAGTATAAAATACTTAGCAAAGCAATTGCCTTGAGGCTACAAACTTATCTTCCTACCCTTGTCCATCGTGACCAGTGTGGGTTCCTCCTGGGACGGAGCACCTCCTTGAATACACGGAGGTTGCGCGCACTCACGACAACTGTGCCGCGGTAATACCCCAGGGCTGGCTGTATAGCGCTGGCAGGCATTTGACTCTTTGTCTTGGTCATTTATCTTTGCAACCCTGGAGAGGTTTGGGCTCCCAGATTCCTTCTTGGCGTGGATCAGACTGCTTTATACAGATCCTTCGGCTAGGGAGCGCACAGGACAGCATGTCTCCGATAGTTATTCAGTACACCGAGGCACCAGGCAGGGCTGCCCCCTGTCCCCACTCTTATTTATCCTCGCCCTTGAACCCCTGGCTATAGCCTTGCGTGCCTGGGGTGAGCAGATGGGCATACCGATTAGAGGTACACATAACCTGATGTCGATCTATGCAGATGATATCTTACTATACTTCAAAGACCTGGAGGCAGATCACACTGCTATATACGAGACCTTTAACCGCTTTGAGGAGATTTCAGGTTTGGCTATTAACCCAGACAAGTCGCACAGCTTTTATTTCAGGGACACGCCAAGCCCAGTCTCCATCCCTTTTGGAGCCTATCTAATCCCGTGGCCCAAACTACATTTTAGTACCTGGGGATCCAAATATATAGATCGCCGGACGACCAATTGACGGGAAAATTAAACGAGCTATTACTCGTCTTCGTAATTCTGTGGGCTTCTGGACTTCTCTGCCCTTATCCGTAATGGGCAGAATCACGATATCCAAGATGGTAATGCTCCCTGCATGCTGTATTTTTTCGTTAATCTCCCTGTAATCCTACCCCAACAAATATTTGATACACTCAATGCGCTCTTAAGTAGCCTCATCTGGGGTGTCGGTAGGAGATGGATTAGCCTACGAAAGCTGCAGCTGGGGACTAGATCGGGGGGACTAGGGGCCCCAGATTTCCGAGGCTATTATTATGCTAGCCAACTCCAGTGGTTGTCCTACTGGACGGCAGGTCGGAATCTCTACGAAATTGACTACACACCGGAGAGGCTGGGACGAGGAGAACTACACGCCCTTCTACTCCCGAGAAGCAGAATTCCCACAGATTGTCATCCGCTTTTGCACACAGCTTTGCTGTGTTGGCGGAAAGCCCTGGCATACACTTCATCAACTGTATTGTATGCAGCAAACACCCCCCTACTGGGAATCCCAACACCACAGGGTAGGCTGATGGACAGAGTATTGCGCCCCTGGGAGACGGCCGGGATAACGGGAGTGGGCGCCTTTTTTGGTGACGGTAACCTACTAGATCATGACACCTTCTTGCAGGTCAAGGGCGCCCTCCCCAGACTCTACCTGTTACACGCCACTGTCACGCACTACATCAGAACCATCTGGGCACCACAACGACTCCAACCTGCACAGCATGAACTGGTTCACTTATTTTACTACATGGGAGCAGGGGGACATTTAGTCCGTTGGCTATATACGGGGATCAGAACGCATGCATCAGTCTCGATCACGACACTCAGGAACACCTGGGTCCAAAACACAGGCACAATGCTAACAGATAAAGAGTGGCAGATGATTCTGAACACCCTAGGCAGGTTTCACAAAACGTTAAGTTCAGATTTATACAGGTGATGGTCCTGCATAGAGCCTATTTGACCCCCAAAAGGCTACACAAAATGTTTCTGAACTCCCCCCACTGTTGCCCACGTTGTGGAGAGGACGAGGCTGGGATCCTCTTCCTACATATGGTCTGCTCCTGTACACGCATACGGGGTATTGGTCGGAGGTATGCCAGACACTACGGACGGTCACACATTTGCCAGTACCAGAAGAGGCACTGCCCTGCCTAGTGGGGTTTTGTAGGGGACCTAAGTCACTGAAGGCCCAGTTGAAATTCCTTGATATGGCACTCCTGCTGGCAGTCAGAGCATTAACGATGAGGTGGAAATCCCCCAGATCACCGGGGACACCATTATGGCAGGTAGAAGTAGTGAAATGGGGACGAGCAGAGGGGATGGCTCTCTGGAGGGAGGAGGCGCGGGGTCAAAGAAAATATCCTATATCACGAGATTGGAAGATTATGTTAATGGCGCTGGAAGAAATGGACCTAGTCCCGGCACCCGAGCAGGGATTGCAGGGACAGTGAACACTATAGAGGTCACTCTGGCAAGATCTGTTAGTTCGCGAGTAAACGCATGACTTACTAAGATTCAGCACATGACAGTGTACATATTAGATATAGTCGGTTGGAGTTAGCTCGAGGAGGATTCCGGTACCACCAGGAGGAGGGAGGGATAGACCATGGGAGGGGGTTGGGGGAGGGGGGAGGAAGTGGGGTGTGTTATTTTGTTCTCTTCCTACTGCATTACATGACAATGTAGCAGATATACTGCTGATTTGTACTAAGAGCCGGAAAGATGTAACATGTTAGAGACATTCAAGGACATTATATTACTCATCACACTGTACGTGTCTCGAGAGATACCCTGAAGCTAAGGGAAGATAAGATTGGGGAGAAAAACTGAAAAGGTGGTTGATGCACACATATGTTGAAAATGTGACTGTGTTTCTCCTGATTTGCACAGCTATGAATACAAAGTTTTAAAAAAAAATCTGTTATAATGGTGTTTCTGTCATAAATGAATCTGTTAGGAAATTCGTGAGGGTTTGAGTGGTAATTTTGTTGACCACTTTGGTAACTATCCAATAGGAATGTTAGTCCATCAGTACTAGCACAAATTTCTCTGTCTATATAGAGAGTTTTAAGGAACCAATGATGTCTAAACCAAGTTTAACCCAAGGCTTGAGTGGTACGTCACAGGGAACAACGGTCCTCCTCTTGTCCTCTTAGTTTTATCACTCATAGCACAGATCAAACATTCCTTGACTTTATTCTCTACAACATTATCCATACCTGTGAACCAGTATATGGCTCTAACTTAAGATTAGGTACGGCTCCTACCAAAATGGCCTTCATGAGCTAACGCTGCTATCCTGTCCCATGAGTAATTCGGAAAGACATCATAATAAATAAGTGTATATGGTGAGCATGAATCGACATAGACTTTCAATGTTACTCTATTTAATGATATATCACATGTGGGGTAATTATACTATTTTCCTATTACATTGGTTGGTACTTTGAACACATATTTACTTACAACCTCCCCGCTGCTTCTGGCCGCGCAGTCACTACCATGTCTGTGGTTCTGTTTGACAGTGTTATGCGGCGTGCTGCCTTTCCTACTGTTGTGGACGAGGAGCGTGAACTGTCATTCATGCTTTCACTTAAGGAAGTGTCAGAGAAATCTAACACACAAAAAGAGCCCTTGGGCCAGGAGTCGTGCAGGACGAGTGTGTGGGTGGAAGTAACTATGCTGAAAGGGAGGGGTGGTCCTTTTAAAGGACGGTTTCTCTCACACACCAGAGGTGTCATGCTTCATCATAGGGCATCCTCCTCGCATCACAAACATGGTCATGGTATGGGCTACAACCCCATCGCTGCAAGGGAGGAGCTCAGGGATGTTTTAGGTAGGAGGGGTATTCAAAAAACCCAATGTGAGCATGGTGTGTGGTGGAAGGGGTGGTGTTAACTAGACAGTGATTAAAACTAGCTACGAGGTTAGCCAGACTCTGTTTTATTGTTGCTAACTGGTGCTAGAATTAAAAACAAATAGTGGATAGTGTGACTGCCGACATTAGAGTCAGTTGCAATAGAAAGTGATCGACATGTTTCAGCCTGTTGACCTACACAAGTGTCATGGCTTTCATCAGGATCTCTTAATATAGCTACTGCTTAGTGTGATGGGGTGCAAATTTCGAGCTACCTTATTAATATGCATTAGGCAGGTATATTTGCGACCCAGTAGGAATCGCTACTAAGACTCAAAAGTGTTTCATACATTAGGAATATCGATTTTCCTAGTTGCACTTCAGAGAGAATCATAATTAGGAAATCAGTATTCCTAATATTGATACATAGGGCCCTAAATTGCTACAGGAAGTTAGCCTATAAAAAGCAGAAAACAAAACTTTGCAATTTGAGGGAAGTGAAGTAAAATGCTTTGGCTCTGTATTGAAGTCTGACAGCAAAGATAAAATTCAGAGTTCACTGCCTTCAGAATTCAAGGTAGGGATCCATTTCACCATGGGCCTTACCACTCCCAGTGCGAGACTCTAAGCCTTCTGTACATTCATACCCACATGTACAACCTGTAATACCTTTAACACCTCCACATTGATTCTCTGGTGATTCCAAGAACTTTGTATTATTCCTTCATCAGCGTTAATTACATTGCCAATGTAAACCCATGTCACTTCCCGATGATCAAACGAAAGTAGACTTTGTCCTTTCTTACTTAAGAGCGAATGCTGCCAATTGAAGTATTCCATTTGTAGAACGTAATGCCTTCCTGCTATATATTATTTCTGCCTCCTGCAGGGAAATTTAGAAGGTGTTTCATGGTAAACCCCATGCTATTTCTTTAGAAAGTGAGTTGTTGAATTTAAAATAGGGCATCAAGATCTAAACATTTACATAGCCCCCTTGAATTGTTTGGTAGTTGTGACTAGTTAGCCTTAGGATAAAACCCTGAGTATTTGCAGTTAGGTATTGTGAATGGCATGCTACTCAATTGGTTCTTTCTCTGTTCCATTCTAAATTATGATATATATGTAACAACCCCATGCTATAATCCTGCCCTTTATGTCACTTGAGCTATTACTTCAAGAGATGTATATTATGGGATTAGCTAATGGATGTGGTGTTGATGGGTCTATGATTTCCTTGAGGCATATTTTGCTGGGTTGAAGCTGAGGGTCTATGCTGCCAAGAGGAGAGAGGACGTGGTTAAGGAGCATCTCCATAGAGCTGGTGGTACTCGGTTTCTAGAGAGTGAAGCCCAGTTGCCATTAATGTCTAAATGTTCTGAAAGGTGTGCCCTAAAGTATGTCTGCACCCTGGAATCTCAAAATCTTCATGATGGCTGCAAAAGGACACATTCAAAGTGGTTTTGTGAAGGTCACAACTCTAGAGCCCCTTACTATGAAGCACACATATCAAGACACACAAAACGCCAATAGTCAGTGAGAACACAAACTATGCACTTAACATAATAGTTCAGAGACCTAATTAAAACAATCATTTCATTCAAAGTGTTAGACATAGTTTCTCCTCTTTCCTGATGTAACTGCAGACCTCATTCACTAGTCATATTTCTAAAAGAAGGGGAGAATCTTAGTGTCTTCTTTTATTGTCTTGCCTTTGGCCATCGCAGCTAAAACATGGGACCTTTATATGGCACCATACAATGCTTTCAATTGTGCAAGTAGTTGGCTCACCTCAACACCTGCTCTATGGTTCCTGTATGCTGTTCTTTTTATTTTAAGCTGGTAAGAACTTTATCATGATAAATAACAATTCATGTCTGATCTTTTCCTGTACTTTTCGTTTCCAGGTTAAATCCAGTTCAATAGACATTCTATAAAAGCCGAGTTAGGGAATTTCCGAATGGCATTTAAAAAAACAATTTCAGTTTTGAATATGGCAAATTCGCCAGGTTACAGAGGGGGGGAAGTATGAGCTCCAGGAAATACCAGGAGATCAATCATGTAATTGTTCCTCTTCTTTGTCATCAATAAAATGACGCATGGTTGTCGGTTGCCATTTCTCCAGTGAAATCTAATCCATCATGGCTGTATGTGCGGTTGATAAACATAGCCTGGTCACCCAAAGAAAATATCCATTAGTTCTTGGGGCCTGATTTAGAGTTTGGCAGAAAGACCATTATTCCTCCATCATGGATGGGCAGATCCATTCTTCAGCCTGGCAGACGTCCGCCCGCTCTATTTAGAGTTTGGAATGAGGGACCATCGTTCGTCATGTTGGAGGATGGTCCATCAGCTGATTGTCAGTATTCTGTCATCGGTCCAACCATCCACCAATTGATACCCCTCCGTCAACGTTGGTATGTCAGACACACGTCCACCATATTTAGAGTTGTCTGCTGTTAAAGTGGTACAAAACCTACAAGCAAGGTCTTATGAGAGCAGTTATCTCTGATGTTACATGTCATAGAGGCTCATACCTCTAACAGTAGGTCTATCTCTAAGCTCAGAGAGATCATGATTGCTAATGTTTTAAGGAATTAGAGCTATTTCACAAGTTGCATGCATAGGATCAGGCCTCACATAAAAACAAATTTCTCAATGGCGTGTTGAACATTGTATTTTAACCCGTTGCGTGCTAATGACGAGCTCAGCTCGTCATGAGCCACGGTTGAGCTGCACTCATGACGAGCCGAGCTCGTCAAAGCCATTGGAACGTTTGCACGCGGGGATAATTTCCCCGCTGTGTTGAACGTTTCAAAACGGGTGTGGCCGTAACGAGCTCAGCTCGTCATGAGTGCAGCTCCACTGCTCCTCACGGCGAGCTGAGCTCGTCATGAGCACGGCGGCGTTCCGGCCCCCCCACCCCTCTCCCCCCGCACAGCAGGAAAAAAACGCACACTGGAAGGGGTTAATAAAGGACGCAATCTGTTGCAAAATTCCACTGATTTTCAGTAAAGCACAACATCCTCACTTGACAGATTGAGAAATATAGGTAAAAGCGCCACAGTATAAACTTGCACAGAGCAGATCATTCACAGGCAACAGGTCTGCAAACACCCATCTCACACATGCACACACACACATACACCGTGCACAAAGCAGGTATCAGCAGTTCAAGCTTCAATCACACACAAAACAGGTACAGCTCAGGCTGAATCAGTGCAATCTACCTTCACATACAAATAGGCGGCAAAGCCCAATGACCAGCTCTTCAAGTTTCCTTCGCACAAAACAAAGCAGTCAAAGCAAAGAGCAAGCATTGGTCACACAAATACATTCACCTGGTACAGTGTAGGTGGCACCTGGGAAAGCTTCCAAACAAAATAATGACAGTGTACAATTGCATAGAACAGCATAGATGTACACTGAATTTACACCAGGCCCCTCCCTGATCACACGTGTTAACCCTTTCGATGCTGATGACGAGCTCAGCTCGTCATCACCCACGGGTGTCGTGTGCTGATGATGAGCTGAGCTCGTCATGGTGCCACTAAAATGGCATTTTCCAGCACAGGGGGGGGAAAACGCCCAGCAGCCATGTGGTTAATGTATCTGCTTAGTAGAAGCAGGTTATTGAATGCGTGACAGCCCCTAAGGCATGTGGTGAAGGAAGGCAACATGTCCTGTGGCTTGCCTCCTGTAGCCATTCTGCCTCCTTCCGTTTAGCCCCTTCCCAAAATGGCAGGAACAGTGTCCATTTTGGCTTGGGATACAAGTTATCTAGCTGATGGCTCTCCTGGGTAGACAACTACACCAGCGCTAGCATTTGGGGGAAAGTCTGAGTTTTCCTTTAAGGCTCATGAGATGAAGGGTTGTGGGTGCAACTCTCTGCCTTTATGTTCACGATACACATGAGATACGTATGCAAGTGATACTTGCCTATCACCACCAGGGTAGGGGCTATAAGATTACTCAACCTTTAGATGAGGTTGATGGGGGTCTTGTTTCTGGTGGGCTTACCATCAGTGGCTTCCACCTCCCCACGCCGCCCTTTCCAGAAAGCTTTATAGTAGTGTTGTGGCCTTGGAGGGAAGCTTTGACGTGCAGGGTGACCCATCTCATGCAAGTGACAGTTCATGTCCACTTTGCTTATTTAAAGTCCATCTATCCTCAGGGCCCTCCTATCATGTATGCCAAGAGATGCAGTCACCTCTCCTAGCCTCAGAGGGCTCCAACCAGAGGAGGCAATATGTTTCTCCCTTGCTTGCTCTCAGAACTGCCCTAGGTTTCATGTCCCCTCGCCTATCACATTTCCATCCACCCCTGTGATTGCCTCCATTCGAACCTCCATACAGTCCTTACCCTGTGCAGGTCTGGTGCCTGCACCCCTGCCCTGGTACCTCTCTTCAGCTGGAACATCTCATCCAGACCCTGGAGCTGGGGGTCACCTGCATTACTTTCTTCCTTTGAGTGTGGGTTCCTCTTTCCTCACTGCAGTAGCCTCATGAGGAAAACCTATTCCCTCTCCAACAGATTTGTGAGCTCTGGTATGGCTGCCTCTGTCTCACTTGATCGTCCTAATACCCTCTGCCTTCCCGACTGACATCTTTTGCTCTAATTTCTTCAATGCCCACAGCCTTTGTTTGCCTCATTCCCAAGATGCCATTGCTTCCATATTTTACTCCTCCAATGCCTCTGCACCCTCACCCTCCCTTAATGAATCTGCCTCCCTCGCTTCGCTTCTGTCTTGTCCATTACCCCTCTACCTCATTTTTTCCTCGTCTTTCTCTCTCCCTCATTGCCTTGAACAACCTCGATTAATGCAGCCATACGAAAACATTTATAGCACAATGTTCCCAATACATTTGGTAAAGCAATATAGATTCAACAGGCAGACATGTTATGTAGTGTCGATTTGTATAGCATGCTAACCACCATAAGAGTATCCAGGAGTTAGAGCAGGTTGTAGGCTTTGGGCCCCACTGAGTTAGTTGTAAAGGTAGGTCTTCAGACTCCTGTGGTATTGGGGAAGCGAGGAGGAGCCAGTGATGTGCTGTGGAAGATCTTTCAGGTTTTGAGTGTGATGTAAGAAAATGAGTGACCACCAGTTCTGCATTTGTGGATGCGGTGGGGGGGTGGGGGGGATGGGGGTCTGACATTGATGCTGAGCATAAGAGTCTGGCAGGCTGGTGAAAGTGTATTTGACTGATTTTGTGTACTGGTCCAGTGTTGTGCAGTGCTTTGTATATGTGCGTAAGGAGTTTGAATAGGCTGTGTTTGTTTTTGGGAGCCAGTGGAGCTCTCTGAGGTGTGGTGGGATGTGAGTGCCGTGGAAGTGACGTCGGAGGTTGAGGCTGATTCTTACGGTGGTGTTCTTGATGGTCTGGAGTTTGTGCAGGAGCTGTCTGGAGAGTAGGCGTAGAGTCCGTTGCCATAGTTGAGTCAGCTTGTGCTGAGAGTTTGCGTGACACTGCGTCTGGTTCTGGAGTGGCCATTTGAAGATCTTTCGTAGCATGTGTAGGATGTGGAAGCAGGAGGAACTCACTACATTGACTTGTGTTGTCATTTTGAGTTTATCGTCCAGTATGATTATTAGGGTTCTGGTGTGGTTGGTGGGTGTTGGTGTTGGCCCTAGCTCTGTTGGCCACCAGACAGAGTCTCAGTAAGAGTTCTTGTTTCCGAAGACCAGTACTTCCATCTTATCAGAGCTGAGCTTTAGACAGTTGCATCTCATCCATTCTGCTATCGTGATCATGCAGTTGGTAGGGTTGATTCTGGTGGTCTTGCTCATTAGGGGAAGGATGAGTTGGGTGTCGTCAGTGTAGTATATGATGGTAAAGCCTTGGGATCAGATGATATTGGTGAGCAGAGTCATGTAGACGTTGAACAGGAAGGGTCTGAGAGATGTGCCCTTTGGAACTCCGCAAAAAAGGTTCCTGGATTTCGATTTGTAGGGTGGTAGTCTGACTGTCTATGTTCTTCCTGTGAGGAAGGAGCCCATCTAGTTGACGATGTGTCCTCGGATGCCAATGTCCTGGAGTGTTCTAATGAGTGTGCTGTGAGAGACCATATATAAGGCCGTGGAGAGGCCAAGCAGGATGAAGGCTGCAATCTCCCCTCTGTCCTGGATGGGTCAAATGTTATCTGTGGCCGCAATGAGTGTGGTTTCAGTGCTATAGTTACTTCTGAATCATGATTGGTTGTAGTCCAGTAGGTGGTGTAGTTTGAGGTGGCTGGTGAGTTGTGTGTTGATGTCCTTCTGCATCGCTTTGGCTGGATAGGGAAGCAGTGATATTTGATAGCCGTTGCTAGGTTGGTTTGAATCTGCCAAGGGATTTTTGAGGAGAGCGTTGGCTGCTGCATGCTTCCACACTTCCAGGAAAGTGGTGAATGTTATGGAAGTGTTGATAATGTGTGTGAGGGTGTTTGCTGATAGGAGATTCTAACAGGTTGTAGATGTGTTGGGTGCAAGTATCGGTTGGAGCCCCGGAGTGAACTTTCTGCATGATTGTTGCTGTGTCTTCTCTGTTGGGTGTTTTCCATTCGGTCAGGTGTCTGAATTGGTTGTTGGTGGAGGTTTGGCACTGAGGTCTTTGGGATCCAGTTGGTGTAGATGCTTGCTATCTTGCTGTGAAAGAAGTTTCATAGATTGTTGCTGAGTTGTTCAGAGGGGGCTGATACTGTTGATTGTGGCCCCGGGAAGGTTAATTCCTTGACAATGGGGAAGATCTCCTTTCAGATGTTGTTGCTCGCGTGAGTGCATTTAGCTAGTGCTCCTGTTTTGGTGTCTCTCAATTGCTAGTGGTAGAATCTGAGGCAGCCTTGTATGTGGTTCTGGCAGTAGTCTCATGGCTCATTTCCTTTCTAACTGTTTGCGGTGACGTTTTATGTCTTAGAAGTCTTCTGTACCAGGCTTGTTTGTTGGTTCTCCTTTGGCTGTTGGGTTTGAAAGGTGTGAGGGAGTCTGCACAGTTCTTAATCCTTAAGTTAAAGTTGGTGATGTCTTGTTGAGGTTGCTGGTGGTACTGATTTGGTCCATGCTGAGGGTGTTGAGCCAGTCTGCTTCTGAGACTTTGCCCCAACAGCAGCTGGGTGGGCTGATGCAGGTGTTTGTGTTGGTCTGTGGAGCAGTGATTTGGAAGTGGATGATTGAATGGTCTGTCCATGTGACCGGGGAGATGGAGTTTTATCTGATCTTGTCATTAGTGGTGATGATTGGGTCCAGTGTGTGCTCAGCGATGTGTGATGGGTCTGTGATGAGCTGGGTGAGTCCAATGTTGTCCAGACTGTCAAGCCATGAAATGATTTCAGGATCTGTTCGGGCTGCCAGGTGGAAATTGAGGTCGTCCAGTAATTTGAAGGCTCTGGAGTTGATGATGAGTGGGGGATTAGTCAATGATGAAGCTGATGAAGTTGGCTCGTGGTCCAGGTGGTCGGGAGGCGAGGGTTCCGGTTAGCGTGAAATGTTTTCTGATTTGCAGTTTGAAGTGCATGTGTTCCATGAAGGGGGTGTTATTCTCTGAGTATGTTGAGCATTCAATGGTGTCCTTGTAGATGATGGTGAGACCTCTTCCTGGCTTGTGGAGGAAGGCCTGTTTTCTAATCTTGCAGCCCTTCTGGTGCAGATGCCGGGATGAGCCAGGTTTAGTGAGGAAGAGGAGTTCCAGCAAGTTGCGGCTGAGTAGTGCCCCAAATCTCATTTACGGGTTTGCTGAGAGATTGTGCATTGGTTAGCATGCAAGCGAGTGGATGTTGAAGTGAATGTTTGATATGTTGTGCTGTATTGGGTGGGGATGTTGATGGTGTTGGTGTTTTTGGACTGTAGTAACTTCAGAAGTGAAGTTTGTGTACAGCAATGGGATTACTCTTTGTGGGTGGGTGTTTGTATTTGCATGTCCCTCCCAAAACTCCTCTTTACACCTACCTAGACCCCTCTAATTTAGGGGTAAGTATTCCCCATTTTCCAGTCCCTCCCACATGTACTAATAAAACGTGGACAGAGATCTCTGCAAGCCTGGAGGAGAGCTCTGCATAGAAGAAGAGTGTTGTGCACTACTGCAGTACTAATTCACGTATTAAAAAAAAATAAGTTTGTGAATAGAATCCAATTTTTGTTACAATAGTTTTGATCTAGAGGAGTTACTAGGGTGAGCCCACCGCCCCCCCCCCCCCCCATATCAATGTTTTTAATTAGCGCTTAATACTGCATTTGAGTAATTATACATGCTGTAAATAACGGTCATTAATCAATCTTTAAATCGAGCTATCTTTTTTTTCCTTTTTGCTTGATTTTGGTTTAGTAGTGACCTCTGGTGGCCATTTTATTTATTGCCATCATAAAATAATAAACTTCCTGTAGCATTTTTTATTGCTTTGTTAATATTTTTCTCCAGGGTATTGCAGTAGTCTATTGCATTCTATTCTATTTGCTTTTATATAGCAGTTTACAGTCCTCAAATGGCACGAAAGTACCATTGCAGATGAATTGGACTGCTCCATGGGAGTGCTATGGATGAAGGAATGCTTCCACCTTTTCTGAAAAGTGTATATTATGTTATGTGAGGACCAGAGCTGTGCTCCTGTTCGGTGAATTTTAAGTGAAAAGGAGCAACGAATCGTAGATACTAGTATGTAGGTGTGTAGGAAATGTGTGAGTCCATGGTGGCCTGAGTATACCCACAGGTGAAAGGGGCCACTGTAGAAGTTTTATTTTAAATGTGCACAACCGTGTGACAAATTATTTGTGCAAATCTCTAATTTGGTTGTATATGATCGCAATTGATAAAATGGTAATATTATGCATTACATGATAAGTAAAAACAGTTCAGAGGTTTCTTAATTCATAATTTAGTCATGTCATATTTTCAAGTAAGACACTATTTTATTAGAAATGGATGCTGATTTCTGTTGCTCATCCCCCTTCCCAATCAGAGGCCTGCTGCAAACTTTCCCTCCTCACAGTTTTCCACGGACATGGCAGATGTGACGTTAATTTTACAATTGGTTAATAAAGCTTGTATTGTAAGTGAAGCTTTGTTCGTGTTCCCTATGAATCATTTTGAAGGACTTTCGATGTAGGCCTGCTGAAAACATTATTTTATAAAGGTGTTTGTCTAGAAAATGTTTCCCTTTGTATTTCCACATCGCCAGACTAATGTGGGAGCAAGGGAAGATTGACCTTACCTTAAGAAATGGGTTAGTACTAAGAATTAATATTTGTGACAGTGTTTATTCAAAGCGAACTAACCATGATCATGCTATGCTGAAACTGCAGTTTTGCCAATTTCTGATGCCTAAAATGTATATAAAGTCCATCCCTGTCTTTTATGAATCAGGTCGACTTTTCATTTTACTTCCGAAACTCTCTTCAATTTTTGGGGATTTTCCTTACATAGAATGCTGTAAGAACTCTTTATGAGTGTGATGCTGAAACATAGGTAATAGCTGTTTACTAGGAATAATATTTCTGGTGCTGATTTTGTATTTCTTTATCTGAGTCTTTATGACATTTCTCACTATATATTCCGTAATGCCTCGTGAGATTTCATATAATAAATCGTTTGCATTTATTTTTTATCTAGAACTACATTATTGAGTGGTCTCAGTCACTATTTGATCGTATTGTTTTATACTCTGCTGAATTGATGGGGTCAAGGAAAGCGTTTGATTGCTCTAACCACTAGAGCAAATAGGGTGGAGACGGCCAATGTGAAACCTAGGTTGTCTAAAAATATTGGGGTTCATTTGATTATTGGGGTTTGGCGCTACACCACCAAAGTGTGGCACAAATAACCCCAGAATAATGAGCAGTACAAACTTAGTCATGCTGTGTGCTACCAGGATTTGTTCATGAGTGGCAGCTGGCAGATAAACACTGCACTTCAAAGGATGATTGGAGGGAGTTGGCACAGCTTAAGGATTCGTGCCCTGCAGGCAGCAGTGTAAAACTTGGTTGACCACAAATATAAGAAACTATTATTCACGTCACTGTTTTCCTCATGTGAATGCTGCATTTCCTATTCAATAGATCACAAAACACCATAGAAAGGGTATCACAATGGTTGGCCGCATTTGTACATCCTAGAAAAGGGAGCATCTGCCCCAAAGCTGTGTATGTCCTATTGCAGGCGGTGTCCCCTTCATTTTGTCATGTTGCAATATAGCTTTGAAACCAGCCTCAAAGGTTCTGAAGACCGGGAGTGATGCAGCCGCTAAGAGGGGTTGAGGGAGATGGAGAGATTCTTCGTTTCTCGTCCAATGTGGGAGGAGCTTGTATTTGTCCAGCTGTTTTCTTTGCGTTCTATGATTATATTTCTGTTCCTCTCATTTGAAACTTAGAACTGCAAGATTCAGAATGCAAAGTAAAAACTGTACAGAACGAGTCCTTTCTGCAGTTGAGAATTGATACAGCAAGCCTCAAGGATGCAACATACAGTTGCTCAGCCTGTGACAATGCCTCGCCCAAAATAGAATTGAAATGTGGTCTATTGTTGAGTTTTATCATGATTGCAGTGATGAAACAAAACAGCATTAAACTGCAAACTGTTGAAGGTTTCTAGAATTAACTGCAACTCTATGGTCTATTTAAAACTAAGCAGAGACATAACCTACCCAGGCCTAAGCTTGTCGCCAACCCTGCAAGACTATGATGGTCATTCTGGGTGCCGGGGTTATGGGAGCAGGAATAATCACTACTGACAGTGTTCAACCTCAGGGCTCTTGTTTGGCTACTGCATTAGATGCTTTTTCTCATGTAAGAGATTATTTCAGTGTACTGTGTCGATATTTCAGAGATTATACCCTGTCCAATAAATTGAAAGATTTTAAAGCCAATATATATTGCTAATTTTCTTTAGACCCATCTTCTTTTGAGTGTACCATTGGTTGTTACTTCCACATGCTCCCACATGCTCCTATTTTCTGGACACATTATAGACCATTACAATAATACCATGGCTCTGCAAACAGGAGCAAGTACAATCCTTTCCAAACATGACTCTCAGGGTAGTGGACGTGACCAGTCAAAGAGTGTGGGGAGCTCTGAAGTAAAAACTCAAAAGTCAAACAACGGACACAATAGCATAGTATCAGACTAGTGTGTGAAAAATAAAGTACATTTAGTCTCACAGGAGAACTAAATAGAGCACAATCCAATTGCAATGTCATACAGGATTGTCATAAGTGGTGCATTTACCATGAAGTGCTACACTTCTTTCCTCCCCAATAACAGTCTTTCCTGTCACTATGGTATAGATCCCACTGTTCCCATCCCCACTATACTTGGACATGGCCAAGGATTAGATAAGGCTCAGATGCAGATCACTCAAACATTATTATGAGTTAACTGTGAAACTCAGTTCACTGGCTCTAGCAGCATTTCTTCAAAAAAGTCACAAGCAGGTGCAGCAGATTTTCTTACTGGTCAAAGTCTCTCTCTCGTCTGGTGCAACTAAGCTCTGACGTTAACTGTTGGCGATCAGTGGGTATACAGGCTATGCGGCGGGCGTGGGTCGATTTATGCCCTCCATAGTGATCTCCTCCTTTGTAGATCACCAATCTTCACAGGACAGGATTTACACGCTGACGGACCTCCAGGGTTGCGAAAAGACTGGCACTTCAGGTTCAAAGCCAAGTCTTATTTGAGGTGTCTGGGGTCTCTTGCAGTCTTCAGGCCAGTTTGGGGTTTCCTTCTTTAGTGGTGATTCAATCACCTACTCATCGGCAGCTGCAGCACCAATCAGTCAGCCCACAACAGGCTGTCAATCAACACAGAATAGGAACACTCTGGTACAGACTTTTTTTTTTTAATTTGAGATGTCATCAGTGTTGTCATCAGTGATTTGACTGACCATACCATGAATGATGTAATATGTGACGTCATGGGCAGTGCATTGCGGGGTCGCGAGTTATAGTTAGCTGAACTAACTATAACGGTGGAATATCTATGGTTTTGTACAAGTGAAATGTCCAGCTAACTATTACACCGCTAAAACCTATGGTTTTTTCAGTGAATTTCTAAGGTTTTTTAAATGCTAATTTCTAACTATAATGGGCCAGAATCCTATGGTTTTTTCAGTAAATTGAAAAGGTTTTTTAAATGCTAATTTCTAACTACAATGTCCCTATAACCTATAATGTTTTTTAAGTAAATTTTAAAAACACATGTATACTTTTAATAGTGAAAACTAACTTAACGGTAGTCTTTTATAAGATATAATTACGGCTCCTGGTTTTATGGTATTTATTTTTTGGGCATTTCCGTCTGTATTTATCCATATTTTATTTTAATGATTGTATCTGTATTTACCCATATATATTATGGGTATTGTAAAAAATTAATCTGAAATGAGTATATTTCCACATTTATTTGTCTGAAAAATATGCACTCATGCCTGAAGGACTGACCGTTTTCAGTCATATAAACACTCTTACATGATAAACTATACACAACCTTGATCTTAAAATGTGCATGTATTCTTATACAAGCATATAGATTGCCCTTTAAGGCCCTTTACTAAAATTATTTTATTGTTATAACCCTTTTACATTTAGAACAACACACCTATTGGCCTGTAACTCATCATTGACAGCATTTAGAATCGCTCAAAATATAACACAATTTCTGTTTTTATCCACATTTTAAAATAAATACAGAAAGGAAAATAAATACTTTTATGTCTGTATTTATCTGTAAAAATCTGTAAAATTGGAAAAATGGAGTCCTACTTATAATTTAACAATGTTTTCAACTTAATTAGCAGTAATTAACATATAAGTGTAGTAAAAGTATGACACAGCACCTATAATACCTGACTTCGAACAACAGCGTTCACAGTTTGATTCCCGACTCCAGCAGCATCTTAGCCAACCACTATCTCACTGTGGGTAACACCATACTTAATCTTCCCAATGCCACCAAGCACCGGCACACCTTTCTGGGGGTTGCTTTACGCTTTACAAATGCTGGCATTTTTTTAATTTAACAGCATAGTGATGACAAATATTAGTACGTTTTATTTTTTCTTCTATTGTGAACGATATTTTTTTATGTCTTCTATTTAGATGTTTTTAATCATGAGAATGCAAATGACACAGTTTACCTGGTAACACTTTTTAAACTCTCCAACGTATGTAGATTTTAAGGGCCTTATATGTGTTAGGGACCCCCAGTATGCAAGGGGAATTAGTTTCCCCTCTGCAAATGCGGCAGGGGGCTGCGTTGCAGAGAGGTGTAAAAATGGGCCTAGCCATGTCATCAGTGATGTCAATAGTGATGTCACTGACCATGTCATGAGTGATGTAATATGTGACGTCATCAGCAGTGCATTGCGGGCGCGCAAATTATAGTTAGCTGAACTAACTATAACGGGGGAATTTCAATGGTTTTGTATCAGTGAAATGTCCAGCTAACTATAACATGTGTGAAAACTATGTTTTTTTCAGTGATATATATATATATATATATATATATATATATATATTTATTTTTTTCCAGTGATATATATATATATATATATTCATGAAAAACGGCGTTCCTCACGAGCACTCAGGCGCCAGACGGACAGACCACAATCCACTTGTAAATCCAAAAAAGTTGATTTATTTAATTCATAAATCTACGTGACGCGTTTCGCACTCCACAGAGTGCTTGATCACACAAGTTGCAGCAGTTACTTTACATCTTTTATGTTTACATTGCTATTACAATGGACGACGGACTGCAGTGTCAGAATAATGTTGTCAGTTGGTATATATATCGCCATTTTGTAATGGTGTGCCGTGATCACTGATTACATTAGTATTCGTATACAATTCATTCTTGTCTAATCAATACGATAAATCATGAGTTAAAGCACGTCCATCTATCCATTATTGAGACATATTAGCAATTTATACTGGTATATAATGGTTTGGTCATGTTGGTAATATACATGATGTAATTTGTATGACGTTATTACCCAGTGTCCTGATAGCCGATACATAGGATTAGGAGTATCGAGGGGATACCAGGTTCATTTGGGAGCCCGATAAGGGGACGGGGGCAGAGTAACCCTGGTCACGTGTCTATGGTCCGCCCTTGGGTTGGGGCGTAATGAGGTGTCTCGGTTGTCAAGGCAACCCGTGCCGTGTAATCGCCCGGCATGGACTCATAATGGAATATAGGTCCTGGTTAGTGGGCTAGTGTTCAAGAAACCTATTTGGGGAGTTATGAGGTCTTGTCATCGCAACTGGTGCGATAGCAGGAGGGCTCTGGGAACAGAGCCGGGAAGCCACCAGATCATCAACAAGACTCCAGGAGAAGAATCAAGCACAAGCCCCAAATACAAGAGGAAGACCAAGAAATACCAGACAAAGAGGAGGAAGAAACGCAAACAAAGGAACAAACAGAACAGAAAATCAAATGCCAGTGGGAACAAGAAGGGCACAACAGAAGAAAAAATAATTATGGATGACACACAGGTAAATAAAACCATAATCAACCTATCAGATAGATACATAAATCAGAAGGATAAAAGAACACTCTGTCTAGGCTTATCCTTTTGCCCAACAGTTACCATGAATTATGTTGAAGAAAAGATAGACATCTTCAAATTTTGTAGAAAATTAAAATTGAAGAAATGGCACAAATTGAAACCCAATAGAAATAAAACTCAGTGGAACAATGATCAAACCACAGAGAATGACAATATGATCATAGGAGATATTGACAATTTAGTTGCCATTGATGAACTAACGAATGAAGAGGATGAACTCAATCTGAGAAGTGAGGCCAGGAGAATCCTGGATGCATTAGAAATTCAACATAACCAGGCAGCAGTTACCACTTTTAAACCAAAGTCTACCTTCACTCCCAAGATGAATCATGACAGTATAGATTCTTTTCAAGAACAGATGGGCAAAGACTTATTAGAACTAAGCAGCCGGAACTGGACCAAAACCAAGAAAAAAGTAAAATTTAATATGACTGTAACACAGAAGAATGCCATGCGAGATCTGGCCAATCATCAAAGTATACTCATCAGACCCGCGGACAAAGGCGGGAACATCATCATAATGTAGAGAGAAATGTACATTGCTGAGGCTGAAAGACAATTGTATGATGGTAAAACATACAAGATATCTAATCGCAATGAGTACAATGACAGCATTAAAGACACATGGGAAAAACTAGGTGAATGGAGAGACAAAGGTTGGCTTGAATGGGAAGAATTTTGTTATCTTAAAAAAGATCATCCCATTTTACCTCTCCTATACCTTCTCCCCAAAGTACATAAGTCTGTTCAGAATCCCCCTGGAAGACCGATCATCTCTTCCAGAGGATGTGTACGGGAGAATATCTCACGGTACATCGATCACTTCCTCAGAGATTTTGTCATGGGTCTTCCGACGTATGTGAGAGACACAAAGGATTTCCTGGACAAAATTAATAAAGTGAACATTGACAAAGAATGTCTCTTAATAACGATGGATGTAAATGCTCTTTACACCATAATCGAACACAACCAGGGGATGGAAGCATGTGCCAGATTTCTTAAAGGGAGAGACATAAGATTTCTGGGACATACTACCATGTTGCTTGACATGATCAAACACTGCCTAGAAAATAATTTCTTCAGCTTCAATGGTGACATCTTTGTACAAGCCCATGGTACTGCGATGGGTACTTCTTTTGCGCCGAGCCTGGCGAATCTCTTCATGGGAGCATGGGAGGCGGACATCCGTAATGATGTTCAATTCAAAAAGGACTTTGAAAAAGTCCGATTATGGCTACGTTATATATGGCAACACCATGCACTCTCTATTCGTCCTCTGTTTGTTTTCCACAAGGTTTCCTGTCCTTCTTCTACGTCTATTAAACCCATTCGCCTTTACTTAGTCGACTTGCGACTTTTCCGACTGATCACTCTCTCTGCGGAACTCCGCGTAGTTTGAACAACATCACACGGATGTAAGTACCCGCTCTGGGACTCCGCTAGAACCTTAGAGGTTTAATTGTTGGTGGAATGGTTGGCTCCGCTGTTGTTTAATATATCCTGCACTTTCCTATTATCCGGAGTTGCACCCGTGTTTACTCTTTTGCATGTAACCTTTGTCTATTTATTTGTTTTCTTTCCGAGTATCTCACTCTACACACAGTGATTGCCCTCAGGTGTTTCACATACCGCATGACTTTTTTTGTGGATTTATTATCACATTTTCGGGTGGAACTTAATTTTTGTTGACTGCTAATTAATTTTTGTTGACTGCTCATTACTCTGAGTCACCTGATTTTGGTTTTTATGGTATACTATGTTGACTTTGTTTGCTCTCCTGCAGATAGACATATGACTGAATTGTTTTATTTGGATTTTTTGTAGAGTAATCCCCCGACGAAGGGCGTGGCCCGAAATGCATCGGGATGTGTGATTATTTGTTGAAAACTCTTCCAATGATGGAGATATGTTGTTGAATACTCTTCTTTCATTGAATCATGAAACAGCAACTTTAACATCAAAACAATAAATATTGAAAGCTGAAATGAACAGTTTGGTGCTTTTTGCCATTAACCTTTGGCTTACCTATTTTGTTATGGAATAAGACCAGTTGGACCCCTTTGTTGTGCTCAGAGGCGCTCCCTCTCATTAGAGGGAGCATTGTATTAGTTCCTTCGGATTCCACACTGCCAGGCCAGACAGTGTTTTCCTCTTGCAGCACACTATACCTCTTTACAATCCGTCATCTTTTGCATAACCAGCTGTGCGAGTTCCCTTCTTTAGTACGTTATATAGATGACATTTTTGTCATCTGGAAAGGGAACAAAACAGAAGCCTCTGAATTCATTAAAAGATTGAATAACAACACCAGAAACATCACTCTCACAAGTAATATCAGTGAGAAAGAGGTTGAATATCTAGATACCAAGGTCCAGATTAGACAAAACACCATTGAAACAGTACTATTCAGAAAAATACAGCAGGCAACTCTCTGCTACATGCAGAGAGTAGTCATCCTGATAATCTCAAATGGAGCATCCCCTATGGGGAACTTTTAAGGGCTAAAAGAAATTGTAGTAACAATCTAGACTACTTAGCAGAAGAAAAAGTGATGACACAAAAATTCCTCAACAGAGGATATCCTATGTGGGTGATCAAAAAAGCGAGCAAAAAGGTGACTGAAACTAAGAGAGAAGATTTACTAACTGTCAGAGAAAAGGACAACAAAGAGGAGGAGGACTCAGGTACAACTAGAGTTATCCTAACCTATAATGGGAACTCTAAACAAATACAGAAAAGTTTGGTAAAAAACTGGAATTTACTTACCAATGACCCCTTAATTGGGGACACTCTACCAAATCGTCCCAGTATAACTTATAAAAGAGGGCGAACCATGAGGGACCTATTAGTACATAACGATATAAGTACAAATGCAATCCCCAAAGGCATTAACCTACAGGGCTTCTACCCATGTGGCCATTGCAAGGCTTGTGCTAATAGCCACATGATAAAAGAATACTGGAATCCCAGTAACAAAAAGATGCAACAGATCAAACAATTCCTAACATGTACCACTCCCTTTGTGATCTATGCCTTAACCTGTCCATGCGAACTGATATGCTTATGCTATTAGTAACTTGGACCAACAATACCCCATAGCGCGCCATTTTGAGAGTCATCATTTTTCAGATCCTAAAAACTAGCCTACTATATATTAGAGCAAGTGAACATTGGCCCGAGAGGGGGTAATCGTCTTATGAAATTAAGACAGAAAGAATCCAGATATATAATAAGTTTATGTACCCGTTATCCTAAAGGCCATAACATGGATGAAGAGTATAATGTACATTGGCAAGAATGAACATGATTGTGATGTAATAACTGTTACTGTATCTTCATGATTTTGACAATTACAATTCTTCTCAATCTACATGTACCACCTAAATCTCTGACTCTGTCTCTCTCTTTCCCTCTTTTCCACAGATACAAAAGGGAGGGATGTGTCTAGATATCACGACACGATCACCCTAAACCTTTCACTGTGGTCTTCCTTCATCCATCTGGATGAAAGTATCAAATATTTTAAACTTATTTCCTTCTTTCTTCACCTTATTTATTATTTACGGATAAGTTGCACATGTTGTCTTTACCAACTAATTGGAATGTGGAATACTTTTGCATAGATGTAAATTATGCCCTCTACTTATGTTCTGAACTGACACATAGGATGCTTTCCCTTTCATCTGAGCTCATGTCCACTAACCAGGACATCATACATTCCATGAGCTTAATCTGCTATCGCACTAAAAGGCGATGACATAACCTTTTATATCTTAACCGAAACTGTACCCTTGCAGATCCTCGCCACCATGAGGAGCGCATGTCCACTAATCAGGACATCGACGTTCCCAGAGCCCTCCTGCTATCGCACCAGTTGCGATGACATGACCTCATAACTCCCCAAATAGGTTCCTTGAACACTAGCCCACTAACCAGGACCTATATTCCATTATGTGTCCATGCTGGGCGATTACACTGCACGGGTTGCCTTGACAACCGAGACGCCTCATTACGCCCCAACCCAAGGGCGGACCATAGACACGTGACCAGGGTTACTCTGCCCCCGTCCCCTTATCAGGCTCCCAAATAAACCTGATAACCCCTCGATACTCCTAATACTATGTATCGGCTATCAGGACACTGGGTAATAACGTCATACAAATTACATCATGTATATTACCAACATGACCAAACCATTATATACCTGTATAAATTACTAACATGTCTCAATAATGGATAGATGGACGTGCTTTAACTCATGATTTATCGTATTGATTAGACAAGAATGAATTGTATACGAATACTAATGTAATCAGTGATCACGGCACACCATTACAAAATGGCGATATATATACCAACTGACAACATTATTCTGACACTGCAGTCCGTCGTCCATTGTAATAGCAATGTAAACATAAAAGATGTGAAGTAACTGCTGCAACTTGTGTGATCAAGCACTCTGTGGAGTGCGAAACGCGTCACGTAGATTTATGAATTAAATAAATCAACTTTTTTGGATTTACAAGGGGATTGTGGTCTGTCCGTCTGGCGCCTGAGTGCTCGTGAGGAACGCCGTTTTTCATGAATATTTAGATCCGGCTGCTCCGCCCGTTCGAGCCACCCCAACTGAAGGCGAGGGGTTGCCAGCAGGAGCGTTTGTTTGGAAATATATATATAGCCCCCCAATTATACAGGACGTGCGCATTTCCTCAAGAGTAAGCAGACCAACGGAGCCGAGTGTCGGAGGACGCAAGGAAAGTCGTTGCGAGCCGAAGGTAGGAAAACGGCACTGTGTAAACAATTGGGTGACGAGTGTGCAAATAACAGACACGCTACCGGTACTGCTGGAACAATTCTGAGTAAACGCAGCCGGGGATCGGTAGTGTCTGCATCTAAAGAGTGACTGATTCAGCTGTAGGGATGTCGGCAGACACGCTAAAAGATCGTGAAGCCAGGGCGGTGTAATTGTTTGATGATGAGTCAGCACCGCTAGGAAGGAACAACAAATCCCAGAATGTATCTGGGGCTCTGAAACCACAATGTGAGACTCTGAGAGATAAATTCCGGGCACTAGAGAAATTGTGCAAGCAAGAACAAAGCAAATGGTGGGAGGGTAGATCACTACAGCGCTATTTGGATGTAAATCGCGTTCCAAGAGGGTTACGCATTTTATTAGGGCCTAGTTACATGACACCCGACCCCAATATGCTAAAAGAGTGGGCAGAGACTAACTTGGAGTCATCTCGCAAGTTATTAGTAATTCTGGTCAGATATGCGGAAACAGACCGCGAAAAAATACAGGAAAAAATTGACGAACTGAACAAAGAAATTAAAGATATGGGACAAACAGAGGAAGAGGAGAAACTGAGAAAAGAGATGTTAAGCAGATTACAAAAAGAAGAGGAAAAAATCAGGGAAAGGAAGGCATACAAGTACCATCGAGATAGAATGGACTATGAATGCGGCAGAATATTTACTTTTGCTAAGAAATACGAGAATATGAAAATCTCCAAATTTAGTGGACTAAATACAAATGCGAGTAGAGCTGATCTGCATACTAAAGCAGGGCACTCTTCTGCGTCAAGTCTAAGCTCAGCAGTTGAGAGTGAAACAGATGATGCGCGACAAGGGAGAGTCCCAACGTCCATCTCATTAGTGGAAGAAGTGGGTTTTCTGGTGGAAGAACAGAACCAAACCCTCCGGCCAAAACGCCAAACAAACAAACCTTTGGCAAAACCAAAAGCCGCACCCGCAAACGCAGAGAAAGGCGACGGGCAAGACAAAGGAGAGAACACCAGAAGATACCCACGGAGGTGGAATCGCAAGTAAGACAAGAAATAAACAAAAGGGATGAAAGGAATACAAATAAAAATATAACAGTAACCAATTTGTCAGAGGTAACACTAAATACAGCTGAATTACAACTCTTATCTCTGGGATTGTCCTTTGCGCCTGAAAGCACTTTTGACTACGCATCCACAAGAATGGATATATACAAAGGAATACGGAAACTAAAACTGAAAAAATACCATCTACTCAAAAAGAATTCCGAATTAAATAACACAAGTGAACCTGCCCCTGATGAACGAATACAAAGTGAATCAATATTCAATACACAGGAGAGGGAGTTCATTCAAGACTTAGAAGACATGAGATCTACACAAACCCAGGAACTCATGACACTAGGAGCGTGTGAACCAAATACTGTGTCTCAAAAAATTGACAAATGCATCACAAACTTTAAACCCCAATCAAAGTTTGTTCCAATTATGCCTCGTGATGGGATCGATATATATCATGAACAAATCATTAGAGCTCTCAAAGATTTGAATACAGCCATAAATAAACCCAAACAAAGGAAACAAAGAAAAATGGAAAAAAGTTATAACCAGTTGATGACGAAATTATCAAAAAACCGACAGATTGTTGTGCGCAATGCGGATAAAGGGGGCAATCTTGTAATTTGGAAAAAATCTGACTATATACAAGAGGCCCAAAATCAACTGGCAGATACAAATTGTTACCGTCGCTGTGACCAGGCAACATTGAAAAAGACAAATGAACAGTTATATAATAGACTGTTGGCCTGGAAAGGACTGGATTTAATAAGTAAAGAGGAGTTTTTATTTTTTTTAAATGACAAACCCACGACACCGGTGTTATATTTTATACCAAAGCTCCACAAAAATCCTCTAAATCCTCCGGGACGACCAATTATCTCGGCAATGAACAGCTTGACGGAACACATGTCGCAATATATCGACCACTTTTAACAAGAGTTTGTGCACAAACTGCCCTCATATTTAAGAGATACTGGTGACTTTTTAGCCAAAATTAACAACATAGATTGGCAATCAGATTATTTACTGATAACAATGGACATTACATCATTGTACACCAGTATCAGCCATAAAGATGGTTTGAGGGCAACAGAATTTTACCTTAGACAGAGACCAGATGAACATAACATAGCAAAATGCTTTTGGACATGATGGACTTCTGTTTACATAACAACATATTTTTGTTTCAACATGTTCTTTACCAACAAATACGAGGTGTAGCTATGGGGGCCAGTTTCTCCCCGAGCTACGCCTGTCTCCATATGGGATGGTGGGAGGAACTGGTCCTCCATAGAAAATTTGGAGACATACTCAATGAACATGTAAAATGTTGGTGGAGATATATTGACGATTTATTTATTGTTTGGAAGGGTACAAAAAGAGAGGCTGAAATATTTATTGAGAATTTGAACCAGAACGAAATTAACTTGCATTTTACTTCAGAAATAAGCCCAACAAATGCAACATTCCTGGATGTGGAGCTATACATAGAGAGTGGGAAATTAGAAACTAAAATCCATAGAAAACCCACTGCAGTAAATTCTATACTGCATGCTAACAGTCATCACCCCAGACACCTGGTACAAAGCATCCCTTACGGGGAAATTCTAAGACTAAAGCGCATATGTAGCACACCCCAGGAACTAAAAATTGCACAGGAAGCCAGTAAACTCCGTTTTCTGCAACGAGGGTACACAGCAATATGTATAGATACAGCCAATAAGAAAAGCAATGCAATAACTAGATCAACACTCTTACACTCAGCCCTAGCACAATTACCAATGACCAATGAGATATCTGAGCCCCCTATACAATCTGACAAAGATGTTAGGATGATTGTAAGATACAATAAACAGCATAGAGAGATTAAACAAATAATTCAGAGGAATTGGTCTCTAGTGAAAAATGATCCAATACTAGAAAACCATCTCCCCAGTAAACCCACGGTCACCAGTAGGAGGGCGCCAAATATGAAAGATAGATTGGTGGTTAATAATCCTATAGAACTCCCGAAAAAGAATTGGTTTAACCAAAGGAAGGGGTTCTATAAATGTCAGGTATGCAAGGCTTGTCTAAATGGTGTAAATACTAAGAGTGTAGAACTGGCATTTGGCAAAGGGGATCATGTAATAAAACATATGCTAACATGCAAAACAGAATATGTGATTTATGTTCTAGAATGCCCCTGCAAGCTAAAATATGTGGGAAGCACAAAGCTGCAGGGGCATAAAAGAATATTACAACATATTCGGGCTATAAAGAACAAAGATCCTACGTACCCAGTTGCTCGACATTTTAATGAAAAACATCAAGGAGATGAAAAATTATTAAAGTATTTTTTACTCGATACTATACCCCCAAGTAAGAGAGGAGGAGACAGGGATGAGAAATTACGAAGACTAGAGACCAAATATATCTTGGATCTAGATTCAAAACATCCACATGGTCTGAACGCCACCGAAGACCTGTATACCTGTCTCTAGATCTACAGAAGTATTGAGTTAAGATGTGGGGATCAAAAAGCATATTCCCTAAACTGAAAATATCAATCAGAGTACGGAGGGAAAAGATCTAATACCCGAGAAACAGAGTCAACATAAACACTAAACCTCACGCATTGGAAAAGGCAGGAATAAATAAGAATTAGAAAACTTTCTTTAACAAATGGTTTTTAAATGAAGGACAAAAGAAAGTTTATTCCTAGCCTATTACCAGTGATCCTTGTACAAATGTTTTTTAATTCAACTTCACCCTTTTTTAAGCACTTTTTTCTCACATAATTTTTAGAGAGTACAATAGATTACCAACAGAGGCTTCTAGTTGGTAAAACAGGCAGCTATGGAGGTATTAAGATAAGAGTGACAGTGGAAGAGAAAGTAATAGACCATGTAGAAACCAATATAAGAAAAAAAGATGCATATTGATGATTTTAAATATAAAGTTTTATATTTTAATCTATATGGATTTTTTTAAATGCATAAGAAATAGTTGTAGAATACAGTGTTATATTAGATCTGAGAGATATAAAAGATTGGTTGTACATATGGTATTTAAACCATGATGAAGTTGACATGAATTGGCACAGAACAACATAAATGATACATAAGGTATTCATACCGTGACTTTAATGCTAAAATGTGCACATTCGCATAAATTTGCACATATAATTGTTTTTACTAGAGAGGCATAATTTGCACTTTGTAAAAGGCAGCTATATACAGTAATTTGCACATGAAAATATGTACTGTATTGCGATATTTGCACAAGCGTTATTTGCACAAGTGTCCATGTCAAGAGTACAACAAATATGAAAAACATCTGTGAAGACTCACTGTAAAAGAAACAGAAAAATTACCAAAAATTGAACTAAGATGGCACTAGACCGATACTGTCACTTTAAAGAAAGTACCATGTAGCACTGTTTTAATGTACAAATGAGCACTGTCACTTTAACACAGTATCACTAGTAAAATGAAAAGGAAAAAAAAGTGGTGGGTTTGGCATTTAAGGGGTCAGGTGACGTTATTCCGTGTCATGTGATCAAGGTACGTTGTACCGAAACGCGTAATGGCCGACATCTGCACAGCTAAATAAAGAAGATTCTAAGCACCTACTTGGGTCTGTGCTCCACGTTCTTTTCAAAGGAGAAAGGCGCAGGCGACTGCTCGTGCGAGTGGAGTGGCGCGATATATATATATATATCACTGAAAAAAACATAGTTTTCACACATGTTATAGTTAGCTGGACATTTCACTGATACAAAACCATTGAAATTCCCCTGTTATAGTTAGTTCAGCTAACTATAATTTGCGCGCCCGCAATGCACTGCTGATGACATCACATATTACATCACTCATGACATGGTCAGTGACATCACTATTGACATCACTGATGACATGCCCACGCCCATTTTTACACCTCTCTGCAACGCAGCCCCCTGGCGCGTTTGCAGAGGGGAAACTAATTCCCCTTGCATACTGGGGGTCCCTGGGGGCCAACTAGCCCACCAGGAACCTCCAGTATGTACCAGGGGCTGCATTGCAGAGAGGTGTAATGAGGCCATGCCCCTTTTTACACCTCTCTGCAACGCAGCCCCCTAGTGCGTTTGCAGAGGGGGAACTCATTTCCCTTGCATACTGGAGGTCCCTTGGGGCCAACTAGCTCACCAGGAACCTCCAGCATGCGCTCAGGAATGTACAGAGTACAGTACAGAGTACAGTACAGAGTACGGTACTTTGTACCCCGCAGTTTTATAAAAAAAACTTGTGGGACCCCCTGAGCAGGCCAAGGGGGTCAGGGTGTTTCTACCCTGCCCCCTTTGCGTGTTTTGCACGTTTGTTTCACTGCTTTCTTGTGCCTCCGTTCTACCGAGGCACAAGATGGCTGACAACACTTCCTGGTTTGGAGTGCTGACAGACAGTTGACAGCCAATGACCATGCATCTCGTGCTCGGGAAGGTACAGAGTACAGTACAGAGTACAGTACAGAGTACGGTACTTCGTCTTTAGATATCACTATGATTTTACTTTTGATTTTCTACTACTGAACAGATTTACACCATTTAACAAAAAGCACAATTTGCGAACTGAACTCTACCTTTTTGTCAAATTTGGTGTAATTCCATTCAGCCGTTCGGGCTGTAGCCCTGGCTAAAGGTCCTATGGAAAATTGCATGGGGAAAACACGTTTTGGGACCCCTTTTTTCTCAGCCCCCACTTGACGAATCCCCCCCAAACTTTAAGGGAAGGAGAGGAGTGGAGCAGGCCATTTTCTTGGAGCATTTCTCAAACATTCATCCCTCAGCGCCAAAGTTATTCCAAATAGAATGTTGTGGATTTCCTATGGAAACTAGGACCTAACTGTAACTACCTACTGGCGAACGCCAGTAGGTAATAAATTGTACCGCGCAAGGAGGCCCCCGTCCCTTCAAGTTGGCTCTGACCTGCTGGTTGCTGCTTTGGTGGCGTTTGGAAGGACCCGGGGTACCGAGATTTGCCAGAGCCCACCTCCGGGTCTGGGTGAAATTGCAGCGGTGTAGGAGTCAATCGGCTTCACGCTGGGCATAAATGCCCCCGCTTAACGGACACCAGATTCACAGAGGGTGAGACGGTTGGGGACTGGAGGGGACGGCTTGTTCCACGGCAGCAGGGTGTGGAGCTTTTCTCATCAACACAGAATTTTTCCATCCCCACGCAACATTCACCAGTTACAAGCATGAAAACTGCATTCTGGGACTGGTAGTCGCGGTTCATTATGCGACACACCAGGGACATTTGCAATAGGTATTTGTGCCAGAGGGGGCGGAACAGCGCTGGATCAATCAGGTGGGGCGTGATATTATATCAGTGAAAATTGCCGCCACCTGAAGCATTCGTACCCGTGGCGCTGACAAAGGCATATCCTAAGCAGAAATGCATTCGCCCATCAGCGGGTGATGCGAGATCCTCTTACCAGCATAATTGGAATAAAGGCTGTTTCCACCCGTTCCCCTATTGTGGCCTCTTCACTCTCGTCGTTGGAGGAGGTGATGGATGTATATATATATATACTTGCGGTTGGAAGTAGGGAGGTTTGATGCTGTTCCTTCCGCTACAAGGTCCAGGATTCAGTGGGGCAGCTGCAGACACCGCCCACTTGGACAGGTACTTACGAAGGTGTTTCTGCAGCGCGGGAAGTTCAGACGCTTCTGAACGTCCGCCCCCCAACCATGTGGGAATGTCTCCAACAACTAAGCGAGGCGCTTTCATAAGTGGACAGTGAATTCTTTTTCGAGACAAACGGCATCTGAGGAAGGCTATTACGCTGAGATGCATCATGCCGATCGAATGTGTGCACTGAAATAAAAGGACGTACCAAACCTTACCTGTGTGGGCTGATATCCTTTCTGGCAAAGGGAAGGTTTTTGGTTTCATTTGTAGAGCTGGCCACAAGCTCTTTACAGCCCCCTTCCAAAAAGAGTTCGGCGGTGAGTGGCAATCGTGTGTGGACTCTCAAAGCACTTGGGAAACGCCGAACCACCACACTCTGCAGCGAACCTACTAGCAGCAATGTGCGGGACTGTGACTTCATGGTGGTACTCACACTCACTGTAGTGGTGGGTGCCTCTGCTCGCTGTGGTGACTTGCGGTTGGAAGTAAGGAGGTTTGATGCTGTTCCTTCCACTACAAGATCCAGGATTCTGTGGGGCAGCTGCAGACACCGCACACTTGGACAGGTACTTACGAAGGTGTTTCTGCAGCGCGGGAAGTTCAGACGCTTCTGAACGTCCGCCCCCCCCAACCATGTGAGAATGTCTCCAACAACTAAGCGAAGCGCTTTCATTAGTGGACAGTGAATTCTTTTTCAAGACAAACGGCATCTGAGGAAGGCTATTACGCTGAAATGCATCATGCCGATCGAATGTGTGCACTGAAATAAAAGGACGTACCAAACCTTACCTGCGTGGGCTGATATCCTTTCTGGCAAATGGAAGGTTTTTGGTTTCATTTGTAGAGCTGGCCACAAGCTCTTTACAGCCCCCTTCTAAAAAGAGTTCGGCGGTGAGTGGCAATCGTGTGTGGACTCTCAAAGCGCTTGGGAAACGCCGAACCACCACACTCTGCAGCAAACCTACTAGCAGCAATGTGCGGGACTGTGACTTCATGGTGGTACTCACACTCACTGTAGTGGTGGGTGCCTCTGCTCGCTGTGGTGACTTGCGGTTGGAAGTAAGGAGGTTTGATGCTGTTCCTTCCGCTACAAGGTCCAGGATTCAGTGGGGCAGCTGCAGACACCGCCCACTTGGACAGGTACTTACGAAGGTGTTTCTGCAGCGCGGGAAGTTCAGACGCTTCTGAACGTCTGCCCCCCAACCATGTGGGAATGTCTCCAACAACTAAGCGAGGCGCTTTCATAAGTGGACAGTGAATTCTTTTTCGAGACAAACGGCATCTGAGGAAGGCTATTACGCTGAGATGCATCATGCCGATCGAATGTGTGCACTGAAATAAAAGGACGTACCAAACCTTACCTGTGTGGGCTGATATCCTTTCTGGCAAAGGAAAGGTTTTTGGTTTCATTTGTAGAGCTGGCCACAAGCTCTTTACAGCCCCCTTCCAAAAAGAGTTCGGCGGTGAGTGGCAATCGTGTGTGGACTCTCAAAGCGCTTGGGAAACGCCGAACCACCACACTCTGCAGCGAACCTACTAGCAGCAATGTGCGGGACTGTGACTTCATGGTGGTACTCACACTCACTGTAGTGGTGGGTGCCTCTGCTCGCTGTGGTGACTTGCGGTTGGAAGTAAGGAGGTTTGATGCTGTTCCTTCCACTACAAGATCCAGGATTCTGTGGGGCAGCTGCAGACACCGCACACTTGGACAGGTACTTACGAAGGTGTTTCTACAGCGCGGGAAGTTCAGACGCTTCTGAACGTCCGCCCCCCCAACCATGTGAGAATGTCTCCAACAACTAAGCGAAGCGCTTTCATTAGTGGACAGTGAATTCTTTTTCGAGACAAACGGCATCTGAGGAAGGCTATTACGCTGAAATGCATCATGCCGATCGAATGTGTGCACTGAAATAAAAGGACGTACCAAACCTTACCTGCGTGGGCTGATATCCTTTCTGGCAAAGGGAAGGTTTTTGGTTTCATTTGTAGAGCTGGCCACAAGCTCTTTACAGCCCCCTTCCAAAAAGAGTTCGGCAGTGAGTGGCAATCGTGTGTGGACTCTCAAAGCGCTTGGGAAATGCCGAACCACCACACTCTGCAGCGAACCTACTAGCAGCAATGTGCGGGACTGTGACTTCATGGTGGTACTCACACTCACTGTAGTGGTGGGTGCCTCTGCTCGCTGTGGTGACTTGCAGTTGTTAGTAAGGAGGTTTGATGCTGTTCCTTCCACTACAAGATCCAGGATTCAGTGGGGCAGCTGCAGACACCGCCCACTCGGACAGGTACTTACAAAGGTGCTTCTGCAGCGCGGGAAGTTCAGACGCTTCTGAACGTCCGCCCCCCAACCATGTGCGAATGTCTCCAACAACTAAGCGAGGCGCTTTCATAAGTGGACAATGAATTCTTTTTCGGGACAAACAGCATCTGAGGAAGGCTATTACGCTGAAATGCCTCATGCCGATCGAATGTGTGCACTGAAATAAAAGGACGTACGAAACCTTACCTGCGTGGGCTGATATCCTTTCTGGCAAAGGGAAGGTGTTTGGTTTCATTTGTAGAGCTGGCCACAAGCTCTTTACAGCCCCCTTCTAAAAAGAGTTCGGCGGTGAGTGGCAATCGTGTGTGGACTCTCAAAGCGCTTGGGAAACGCCGAACCACCACACTCTGCAGCGAACCTACTAGCAGCAATGTGCGGGACTGTGACTTCATGGTGGTACTCACACTCACTGTAGTGGTGGGTGCCTCTGCTCGCTGTGGTGACTTGCGGTTGGAAGTAAGGAGGTTTGATGCTGTTCCTTCCACTACAAGATCCAGGATTCAGTGGGGCAGCTGCAGACACCGCCCACTTGGACAGGTACTTACGAAGGTGTTTCTGCAGAGCGGGAAGTTCAGATGCTTCTGAACGTCTGCCCCCCAACCATGTGGGAATGTTTCCAACAACTAAGCGAGGCGCTTTCATAAGTGGACAGTGAATTCTTTTTCGAGACAAACGGCATCTGAGGAAGGCTATTACACTGAAACGCATCATGCCGATCGAATGTGTGCACTGAAATAAAAGGACGTACCAAACCGTACCTGCGTGGGCTGATATCCTTTCTGGCAATGGGAATGTTTTTGGTTTCATTTGTAGAGCTAGCCACAAGCTCTTTACAGCCCCCTTCCAAAAAGAGTTCGGCAGTGAGTGGCAATCGTATGTGGACTCTCAAAGCGCTTGGGAAACGCTGAACCACCCCACTCTGCAGCGAACCTACTAGCAGCAATGTGCGGGACTGTGACTTCATGGTGGTACTCACACTCACTGTAGTAGTGGGTGCCTCTGCTCGCTGTGGTGACTTGCAGTTGTAAGTAAGGAGGTTTGATGCTGTTCCTTCCACTACAAGATCCAGGATTCAGTGGGGCAGCTGCAGACGCCGCCCACTCGGACAGGTACTTACAAAGGTGTTTCTGCAGCGCGGGACGTTCAGGCACTTCTGAACGTCCGCCCCCCAACCATGTGGGAATGTCTCCAACAACTAAGCGAGGCGCTTTCATAAGTGGACAGTGAATTCTTTTTCGAGACAAACGGCATCTGAGGAAGGCTATTACGCTGAAATGCATCATGCCGATCGAATGTGTGCACTGAAATAAAAGGACGTACCAAACCTTACCTGCGTGGGCTGATATCCTTTCTGGCAAAGGGAAGGTTTTTGGTTTCATTTGTAGAGCTGCCCACAAGCTCTTTACAGCCCCCTTCCAAAAATAGTTCGGTGATGAGTGGCAATCGTGTGTGGACTCTCAAAGCGCTTGGGAAACGCCGAACCACCACACTCTGCAGCGAACCTACTAGCAGCAATGTGTGGGACTGTGACTTCATGGTGGTACTCACACTCACTGTAGTGGTGGGTGCCTCGTCTCGCTGTGGTGACTTGCAGTTGGAAGTAAGGAGGTTTAATGCTGTTCCTTCCACTACAAGATCCCGGATTCAGTGGGGCAGCTGCAGACACCGCCCACTTGGACAGGTACTTACGAAGGTGTTTCTGCAGCGCGGGAAGTTCAGACGCTTCTGAACGTCAGCCCCCCAACCATGTGGGAATGTCTCCAACAACTAAGCGAGGCGCTTTCATAAGTGGAAAGTGAATTCTTTTTCGAGACAAACGGCATTTGAGGAAGGCTATTACGCTGAAATGCATCATGCCGATCGAATGTGTGCACTGAAATAAAAGGACGTACCAAACCTTACCTGCGTGGGCTGATATCCTTTCTGGCAAAGGGAAGGTTTTTGGTTTCATTTGTAGAGCTGGCCACAAGCTCTTTACAGCCCCCTTCCAAAAAGAGTTCGACGGTGAGTGGCAATCGTGTGTGGACTCTCAAAGCGCTTGGGAAACGCCGAACCACCACACTCTGCAGCGAACCTACTAGCAGCAATTAGGTGTGAGCGGGAAATCCATTACGCTCGCGGATTTTGCGGATTTTTGGGAAATCCGCAATCCGCGAATTTTGCGGATTTCCTGCAAAATCCGCAAAAAAAATCCGCGAACGTAACGGGTTCAAAAGTTGAACCCCCACTCATGCAACTATTTTACAATAGCGCAAGCAAGCTGCCAGCGCCATTGTAAAATAGTTACAAAGTTAGCTTGCACAGGAACCACTAGATAAAACGAAGCAGGTGCTGCTTTATTTTATCTAAGTGCTTCCTGTGCAAGCTAACTTTGTAACTATTTTACAACGGCGCTGGCAGCTTGCTGGCGCCATTGTAAAATAGTTGCATGGCTGGGCACAGGTCTGCAGCTCACTCAAGGGACCCCTGCGCCCTTCGGGGCGATTGCATAGTAACACACACATGGTCGCTCGAACTAGTTGATGCTCAAATTCAGTGACAAATTCATTAGCCCAAAAACAATCGTGAGCGTCTTCGAGGCTGGACAGGTGTGCCTTCTTCCCGAATCTACCGTGGAAAATCAGCTGTGATGCTGGATAGGCTTTGCATCCTTGACTTTCACGAGCGCAATACCCATGCTGTTCCTGTGACCAGGAGCTTCTTTCTCTTCATCTGCTGAACTGATCTTTCTCTGACCTTTCATTCACACAAGAGGCACATACCCTACTGGGCAGCACATTGTGTTCGCACGGGTTTCTGCAAGTTCGCACACGTTTTGTACAATTTCGCAATTTGCGAAATTGTACAAAACCCTCGCGAACTTGCAGAAACCCGTGCAAACATAAAAAAAAAAATCTGCGCGGATTTTGCGGATTTTGCAGATTTTCGCAATCCGCAAATTCGCAAATCCGCAAATTCGCGGATTGCCAATCCGCAAAATCCGCTCATGCCTAGCAGCAATGTGCGGGACTGTGACTCCATGGGGATGTATGACGGTACCACGCGTACTTTTACAACGCGTACCGTTACCACGCTACTTTTACCACGCAAGTCATTACAACGACTTGCGTGGAGGGGCGCTGGATAGTAAATTATTGAACTTACTATTCCAACTCCAGTCCCCGTGGACTCTAGGGAAAGGAGTTGGATAGTAAATTAAAGTATTTACTATCCTGGAGCGCCCCCCAGCGCATTTCGTTGTAACGACCTGCTTGGTAAAAGTAGCGTGGTAACGGTACCACGTTGTAAAAAATGCGTGGTAACCGTTGTATACCCTTCAGGGTGGTACTCACACTCGCTGTAGTGGTGGGTGCCTCTGCTCGCTGTGGTGACTTGCGGTTGGAAGTAAGGAGGTTTGATGCTGTTCCTTCCGCTACAAGGTCCAGGATTCAGTGGGGCAGCTGCAGACACCGCCAACTTGGACAGGTACTTACGAAGGTGTTTCTGCAGCGCGGGAAGTTCAGACCCTTCTGAACGTCCGCCTCCCAACCATGTGGGAATGTCTCCAACAACTAAGCGAGGCGCTTTCATAAGTGGACAGTGAATTCTTTTTCGAGACAAACGGCATCTGAGGAAGGCTATTACGCTGAAATGCATCATGCCGATCGAATGTGTGCACTTAAATAAAAAGACGTACCAAACTTTACCTGCGTGGGCTGATATCCTTTCTGGCAAAGGGAAGGTTTTTGGTTTCATACATATATATATCTATATCTATATCTATATCTATATATATATATATATACATATATATATATATATAGATAGATAGATAGATAGATAGATAGATAGATAGATAGATAGATATATATATATATAGATATATATATATATATACATACATACATATATATATATATATATATATATATATATATATATATATATATATATATATATATATATACATATATATACATATATATATATATATATATATATATATATATATATATATATTACCTACTGGCGGTCGCCAGTAGGTAGTTATAGTTAGGATTTTTTTCAATGTTAAATCTCAAAATTCTATTTGGAATAACTTTGGCGCCGGTTGACGAATCTGCCTGAAAATTTCCTGAAAATGGCCTCGCGGGGTTCCGGTCCTTCCCTGAAAGTTTGGGGGGGATACGTTAAGCGGGGGCCAAGATAAAAGGGGGGTCCCAAAACGCGTTTTCCCCATGTTAATTTCCATAGGGCGGTCGATTTCACTTTTAGCCCGAACGGCTGAATGGATTTCCACGAAACTTGGCAAAATTGTAGGGACTGGTAGCCCGATGTGCCTTTGCTATGTCTCAAGATATGTGCTCCAGTGGATTTTGAGTAATTTAGGTTCAAAAAAATATATATATCTATAGGCGCTCTCCCGTGCGCGCACCGGAGTGCGCTCCAGGCGCGACACGCGACTTGCGCGCAGGAAGCTGATTGGCTCTCAGTTGTCTGTAAACATTCTAAACAGTGTGGAGCGGCCGCCATCTTGTGTCTCGGTAAAATCGAGACACAAGGGGTTTGAAAAAAAAAGGGGCAAATGACCATAAGGGGGAAGAGTAGACCCCCTTTGACCCCCTAGGTTTGATGTAGGGACTAAAATAGGGTCCTGCAGGGCATTAAAAATTTTTTTTCGTTTTGCGCGGGGGAAGCGCATGGTACGCGCACCGGCGAAGCACGGGGAAAATCCAGGACCATATTTATGAAGGCCTTGCGCTGTTAGTTTTGCGCTTCCTGTGCGTCAATTTTTGTGACGCACCAGCGGTGTAAAAAAATGCGCATTGTTATGCAATATTTAAAAAGTGACGCATCTATCTAGATGCGTCACTTTTTAAATATAGTGCAACGAGGTACATTTTATTACACTGCTGGTGTTATGCGTCACTTTTCTGTGCGCACTCCTTATGACATTCCTGATGTGTCATATTTAATGTATGACGAATCATGTTGCAAGGAGTTACAGATACGTCAGTATTTCTGACATATCTGTAAACTTAAAAGTGATGCGAGGCAGGTGCAAGATTTTGACGCAACAGCATCCTAAAAGTGACGCAGAGAAATCTTATAGATTTCAGTACGTCGTTATTACCAAGCTTTTTGCGGGGGAATGCCCCCTTTGCATACATTATACCTGATGCAGATACAATATGGCGCAGAGTTTTAAAAAGTGACCCATGTACCTAGATGCGTCACTTTTTAAAAATAGCGTCAGGTATAATGCATGCAGAGGGGGTGTTCTCCCGCAAAAAGCTTTGTAATAGCGACGCAGTGAAATCTTTGAGATTTCACTGCGTCAGTTTTAGGATGCTGTTGCGTCAAAATCTTGTGCCTGCTTTACAGCAGGTGTTAGACTGAGGCAAGACCTTTCACATGCTGCTTTCCCCATTTGAAAGGACACATTACTGGAGTTGCGTCACTTTTGTGACGCACTCCAGCAATGCGTTACTTGGAATGTCATAAGGAGTGCGCACAGAAAAGTGACGCATCGCACCAGTGGTGTAAAAAAATGTGCCTCGTTGCGTTATATTTAAAAAGTGAGGTATCTAGGTAGATGGGTCACTTTTTAAAATCAAGCGCCACATTATATCTGCGTGAGGTATAATGCATGCAGAGGGGGTGTTCTCCCACTAAAAGCTTTGTAATAGCGACGCAGTGAAATGTTTGAGATTTCACTGCGTCACTTTTAGGATGCTGTTGCATCCTTTAAATATAGTGCAACGAGGCACATTTTATTACACTGCTGGTGTGATGCGTCACTTTTCTGTCCACAGTCCTTATGACATTCCAGATGTGTCATATTTAATGTATGACGAATCATGTTGCAAGGAGTTACAGATACGTCAGTATTTCTGACATATCTGTAAACATAAACGTAATGCGAGGCCGGCGCAAGATTTTGACGCAATAGCATCCTAAAAGTGACGCAGAGAAATCTCATAGATTTCAGTACGTTGTTATTACCAAGCTTTTTGCGAGGGATTGCCCCCTCTGCATACATTATACCTGATGCAGATACAATATGGCGCAGAGTTTTAAAAAGTGACCCATGTACCTAGATGCGTCACTTTTTAAAAAATAGTGTCAGGTATAATGCATGCAGAGGGGGTGTTCCTTGCAAAAAGCTTGGTAATAATGACGCAGTGCGTCACTTTTAGGATGCAGTTGCGCCAAAATCTTGCGCCTGCTTCACAGCAAACCTTTCACATGGTGCTTTTTCCATGTGAAAGGACACATTACTGGAGTTGCGTCACTTTTGTGACGCACTCCTGCAATGCGTTACTTTTGTGTTTACAGATATGTCAGAAATACTGACATATCTGTAACTCCTTGCGAATTGATTAGTCATATATTAAATATGACATATCTGGAATGTCATAAGGAGTGCGTCCAGAAAAGTGACGCATCGCTATTTTCACGTAGCGATGCGTCACTTTTCAGAAATGAGGCCTCCAGTTTATTCACTGTGTCATAACTTTCTTTTCTAACACTCACCTTCTTTCATTCCTCCTACTTCACTTCCTTTCACCTCTCATACCTTTCTGTTCTTTCTTACTCATTCTCCTTTCAATTATCAATGCACTATATTTCACTTACTCTTCATTTTTTAAGATTATAGCTCTTTGATGAGAATTGGAGGTAGTTCTGAAAAGAACTTTTGGTTTTCTTCTTTTAACTGAACAGGAACAAAAACAGGGAATAGAAACTGCTCAACAGGAGCAAAAAGAAAAGAAAGAAATTAGGGGTGGGAAGGGCAGTGATGGTTCTCCAATGCCCGAACCATGAGCAGGACACTTTGCTCCCCATAGGTGAGGAGTTGATTGCAGTATCTGCATCTGACGAGCCCATGGTTGAATGCAGGTTGAATGTTTGCTACCTGCCCCTGAGATTGTTCTCTTCCAGAAGAAGTTGCTCCTCCTGTTGATGTAGAGGCCCCATCTCTGGGAACCTCTTGTGCCAGAGCCCTGACACTTTCCCGGGCAAAATTCTGGGGGTGCCTCCTCTCCACATGGCGAATCATGGTGAAGTTGCCAAAAGAGTATTTTTTTTGGGGGTTACCCCGTGACAGGACCTGTTTGCAGATCCTGCACTCTACTTTTGGTGCATTCACCTTCTTCTGGCCTGCTGGAAACTTAAAAAATTTCCAGATGAAATGTTCCTTCACCTTTGGGGTAGGAGGCTCTTCATCAATGAAATCATTGGAGTCATCTTCACTGCTGGATGGTCTGGCAGCCATGATGAATCCAGGAATATGGAGCAGCAAAAAAGGCAGGTCTTTCAGTCACAAAAGTGAAAGAAGAAGTGAAGGAAATGGGTGGGGATTTCATTCATTGTAAAAAAAAACTGTTAGCAACCAATGAAAAGTGTTATTTTAGGGTCACATGACCCGACGCGTTTACGCTGCGCGCTCCGGAGCACTTCCGGGTGCGTTTACGCAGCGCGATCGTAGGCGCTTCCGGGGCGCAAACGTGGCGCGATCGTAGGCGCTTTTCCGTGCGTTTAGGCGCCGCGCACGTATGCGCTTCCGAGGGCACTTACGTTGCGCGCCGAAGTGACGTCATCAATCTTTTATAGAAATGCATAATCATTTTCCATATTAAAAAAAACAAATTTTATTTGTATGGTACGAAATGTTTTGCATTATTATTAACTTTTCATTCATATTTTTTTTTCACGAACGACAGTTGCGCTCTGGGTGCGCTTTCAGATGAGCTCTCGGAGAAGCTTACAGGAGAGCTTAGCTGAAAGCTTCCCGGAGCGCGCACCCAGAGCGCAAAAGAAAAAAATTATAAAAAAAAAATGAATACTTAAAAAAAAAACAGCAAATTGTAAAAAAAAAAAAGGTTAGAAACTCGATATACAAAGGAATTAGCATTTAAAAAACCTATGAAATTCACTGAAAAAACCATAGGTTTCACACCAGTTATAGTTAGGAATTAGCATTTAAAAAACCTATGAAATTCACTGAAAAAACCATAGGTTTCACACCAGTTATAGTTAGGAATTAGCATTTAAAAAACCTATTAAATTCACTGAAAAAACCATAGGTTTCACACCAGTTATAGTTAGCTGGAAATTTTACTGATATAAAACCATTGAAATTCCCACGTTATAGTTAGTCGGACTCACTATAACTTGCGCGTGCAATGCACTGCTGATGACATCACATATTACATCACTCATGACATGGTCAGTGACATCACTCATGACACCATCCTTGTGACATAGTGACAGACCTTCTTTCACTATAATGTAACCCTTGAGACACATATTCAAAAATAGAAACTGAAATTTTTTAAAAAATGGAGATACCTATATCAGTTACAACAAGCAATTCAGTAATTCCACTATCTATATACACATCCACTCATTCACCAACAGTTCTATATAGTCACTCATACATATACTCACTCATCATATGAAGTGATACACCTATACATCCTGTTACACACCGACATTCATCCAAAAGTTACTGACACACATATTCTCACGTGCAAATAAACTATTGGACATCCATTTATTTGAATATAGAGTTATACACACACTTCCACCTTACTTCTATTTAAAAATACACATATTTATTCTCTTAAACAATCACTTATAGAAACACATATTTATTTAAACAGGAACTCTTACAATCTCTTACTCTCACATATACTCACTTATATACATCAATATTCACATATACTAGATTAAAACATATGTAGTTACTGATAAAGACACTAGTGAGACAGTCATTCACTCACTAACAAACACATATAGACACTCATCCACCCATACAGTCCTGTACATATGCTGTCTTCAAAACACATACAAACAAAGAGTCAGTCACTCATGCATCTATGTACTAAGTAATACCCCCACCAAACCATATAGACACTCATACTGATACTAATAATAATATCAAATAACCCATATACATACACATGAGTGGATGTGTATTAGATGGTGGTATTACTGAATTGGTTGTTGTAACTGGTATGGGTATATCCACTTTTTTGAAAATATTAGTTTCTATTTTTGAATATGTGTTTCATGGGTTACATTATAGTGAAAGGAGGTCTGTCAGTGTGTCACAAGGATGGTGTCATCAGTGATGTCATGAGTGATGTCACTGACCATGTCATGAGTGATGTAATATGTGATGTCATCAGCAGTGCATTGCACGCGCAAGTTATAGTGAGTCCGACTAACTATAACGTGGGAATTTCAATGGTTTTATATCAGTAAAATTTCCAGCTAACTATAACTGGTGTGAAACCTATGGTTTTTTCAGTGAATTTATTAGGTTTTTTAAATGCTAATTCCTAACTATAACTGGTGTGAAACCTATGGTTTTTTCAGTGAATATATATATATATATATATATATATGTATGTTTGCTGCCACGCTGTACTTGTTAACCTGCGCCTGGCTCACTGAAAAACTCGCGCTTGCTTAGACATTGAATTTGGCACTGTTTTTAAAACTGTTTTAATAGAATTCACCAATTACCCGAATCGCGAAATACACTGCTGTCCCGGACGCACCCCTAGCTCCCCTACCATAGGCCTTAGCCAATAGGCTGGTACGGGGTGGAGCCTGGAGGCGGGACAGTGCAGTCATACCCTGAGTCTTCGCGGGAAGCGGGCAATTGTATGTTTGCTGCCGCGCTGTACTTGTTAACCTGCGCCTGCCTGACTGAAAAGCTTGCACTTGTTCAGAAATTGAATTTGGCAGTGTTTTTAAAACTTTTTTAATAGAATTCACCACTTACCCGAATCGCGAAATACACTGCTGTCTCGGATGCACCCCTAGCTCCCCTCCCATAGACCTCAGCCAATCGGCCGGTACGGGGTGGAGCCTGGAGGCGGGACGGTGCAGTCATAACCTGAGTCTTCGCGGGAAGCGGGCAATTGTATGTCTGCTGCCGCGCTGTACTTGTTAACCTGCGCCTGTCTGACTGAAAAGCTTGCGCTTGCTTAGAAATTTAATTTGGCACTGTTTTAATAGAATTCACCACTTCTCCGAATCGCGAAATACACTGCTGTCCTGGATGCACCCCTAGCTCCCCTCCCATAGGCCTCAGCCAATCGGCCGGTACGGGGTGGAGCCTGGAGGTTGGACTAGGGCTTATATGCAGACATTCCCGCGGGAGCGCAGCGGACGCGCGCAGTGGGCGCGCCGAAGGCAAGCCCTTCTGCGCCCGTCCGCGCCACGCCGGGCCCAGGGTCCAGGAGCTCTGCTCTAACCACCACGCATACCCCAAGGGCACTTTTCCCCTAGCACCTGTTGTCCTTGATCGCATCGCCTCCTATGGCATTCTGCAAAATCAAATGGGCCATCCTACTAACACCGTCCCCCTTGCTACCCCACCTCCCTCTCGCACTACATATTCCTCCACAGTCAATGCGACGACTCTCCAGGTTCTGTTCCTCAACTCGCGCTCCATGGTAAAGCACCAACTAGACATCTTTATGTTGTTAACATCAGAAAAGCCGGATGTATTACTAATTACTGAGACCTGGCTCACCAAGGATTCCACACTGGATATGTTAGCAGACTATTACATCCTCAATGTAAACCGGCCTCCGGGGCGGTCAGGCGGGGGGAGTAGCTGCAATCAATGACAAAAACCACAAGTTCATCACCACAACCTCCCTAGTCTTACCTGAAGTTGAGAATATTGTCATTAATCTCAAAACTCATTCAGGCTCTCTTGTACTAGTGCTTATCTACCGTCCACACAGTCCATGCCCTCCTTCCGCCTTTCCCTTAGCGAACAAATGGTGAATCTGATTACCAACCACACTAGAGTCCTACTCATCTGTGACTTCAACTACTGGTTCATCAATGTATGCGGCGGGCCACATGCGGCAGAACTTTTTGAACTGCTTGCGAGTTTAGACTCAGCTGGTATCTGCCCCCACTTACGTCAAGGGTCACACCCTCGACTATATCTGGTCCTACAACGTCACACTGTCAACTCCAATAATCTCCCCCTACATTTGGTCGGACCACCACTTGATTGAATTCACAGTGACTGTCAAGGATAGGGCTAAGCCTCCTAAAATGGCAGGAGGCCTGTCCCGCAAATGGAGAACACTTGACTCTCAGGGTTTCATTGACTCCTTAGCCAGAACACTTCCCACTATTGACCCCAACTCTAATATCGACTCGATGGAAACAGACATTGCGAACTGGCTACTGACGGCCAGAGATTGGCACGCCCCTCTCACTAAATACTCCTGTACTAGGCACGGCAATGCCCACAAATGGTTCACGAGGGGCCTTAAGGATCAAAAGCTTAAACTTCGTCAACTAGAAAGGAATTTGAGGCGTGGCTACTCTAAGGAAGACAGATCGCTGTATCTGGCAGCCCGCAAGGAATACAAAGTTTTGATTTCCACTGCCAAAGCCGTGCATGTCTCAGAGAGAATACTCATGGCCCATAACAAATCGAAAGAAATTTTTAAAATCATGAATGATTTCAGCAGCGATGACAGAATTCTACCTAGTCAGGCACCTACTCGAGAGATGTGCAATTCTCTGAATATTTTCTTTGTAGAAAAAATCGTGGTTATTAAGAATAGCATTCCACCCACCACCTACTCGGCCTCTCCTGACTACATGCCTAATAATTCTTCTTCATTAACTCACTTCTCAGACATATGCCCCAACACTCTCTCAGAACTCATGACCCGCATCAAGTCGGGTTCTCCAAATGATTGTTGCCCTCCTTTTGTTCTTAGGGACATCTTTTCGGCCATGCCCCAAAGTATTCTTCCCTTTCTCAATGAATCCCTTAGCAAGGGCGTAGTACCTAGCGCCCTCAAGGACGCAACATTAGTCCCCTTCTTAAAGAAACCTGGGGCAGACCCTTTAAACTCCTCCAACTATCGCCCTATCTCCCTCTTACCCTATCTGGCAAAAATTTGGAGGCTCATGTCGCTAGATGCCTCTCTAAGTTTATAGAAAACTCTGAGTTCCTAGAGCCTAATCAAGCGGGCTTTCGGCCTGCTCACTCGACAGAGGCTGTCATCCTAGCAGTACTAGACACACTGAGAGGTACCGCAGATAAGGGGGCCCCTCAAGCTCTGGTGCTCCTGGATTTGTCGGCCGCATTCGACACGGTCGACCACAACATCCTGTTACACCGTGTCGGACAAGCAGGCATCCACGGCCCTGCCCATGAATGGATCAAGTCATTTCTCACAGGCAGAACACAAACTGTTTGCCTGGGCTCCTTCACTGCTGCAAAGCTATCTATATCATGTGGAGTGCCACAGGGCTCGTCCCTCTCCCCACTGTTGTTCAATCTCTATATCCGGCCACTAATTCACTCACTTAAAACCAGGAGGATAACGGTCTTTAACTACGCCGACGCCCTTCAGATCATTTTCCCCTTGGACTCCCCAAATGCTGCGGCTGAATTCCAATCTGTGATGCTTCATATTCAGCAATGGATGAATCTCAACCAGCTAAAACTGAACCCAGGAAAGACAGAACTGGTACTGCCTGGGAACAGCGCTGTGCATTGGGGACCACACCTCTGGCCGAACTAACTAGGTTCTCCCCCCACTCCGTCCCTCTCAGTGAAAACCTTAGGGGTGGTTATCAACTCTGACCTCTCACTCAAGGGACATGTGGGGGCCGTGATCTCTTCCAGCCTCTTCCAACTGCGCAAAATCAGGAAGATTTCCCATTTGCTATCTCACGCAGCCCTCGTACAGGTAGTGATCGCTTTAGTGCTTTCACGCCTAGATTTTTCTAACTCCCTTTACATTGGATTACCCCAGACCTTGCTCAATCGTCTTCAAATCATCCAGAACCAGGCAGCAAGGCTAATTCATAAACAACCAAGATGGCAATCGGCTAGGCCCTCGCTGCATAAACTACACTGGTTGCCCATAGCACAAAGAGCTACCTTCAAGACAGGTTGTTTAATCTTTAAAGCACTTCACTGCAACAGCCCTACATTTCTAAACAGTCTGATCATAAAGCACGTCCCGGCCCGTAATCTCCGCTCAGCCCACCTTCACTTACTTACCATTCCTACCATCAAGTTTAAAAAGCAGGGAGGCCGCAGGTTCTCATACCAGGCACCCAGGCTCTGGAACTCTCTCCCCCTCTCTATCAAGACCTGCGGCAACCTACTGAGCTTCAGAAAGGCCTTAAAAACTTGGCTATTCTCACAGCCTGGCTAACATGTTCCACCACTTCATCATATATATATATACATATTACCTACTGGCGGACACCAGTAGGTAGTTATAGTTAGGACCTAGTTACCATAGGAAAATCTCAACATTCTATTCCCAATTACTTTGGCGCCGATTGATGAATCTTCGCGAAATTTACAAAAATAATTCTTTGTTGATATCAGCTCCTATGTTAAAAGTGTGGGGGTGATTCGTCAAGGGGGGCCGAGAAGGAAGGGGGGTCAAAAACGTGTTAATTTCCATAGGAAACTTTAGACAAGAATGCAGGTTGAACTGGTAAACGGAATTACCCCAAATTTGGCAAGGAGAAGGGTTTTGGTCCAGAAAGCAGGCTTCTGTTTATTTGGTGTAATCCGTTTAGTAGTTTTTTTGAAATATCGAAATTTACAGATATCGATATTTGGGAATTCTGCCGTCTGATTGGCTGAGGCGTTACGAGCATGAGCTTGCTGCTTATTGGCTGCGAGCGGTGCAAGTGGTTAAAACTAGGAAGTGTTGGCCACCATTTTGTGATTCCGTTAAAGCGAGGAAGGGGAAAAAAGGGCTAAAAAAGTGGGAAATAGGAGGGTAGGAGCACTGTAACCTCCGTGGGGTGTTTAGGGTGTGCTATAGAGGGGGTGCGAAGCAAAGTATTCACCGCTACTGGTGTGAAAGTGGTGGGTTACGGAAATTAAGTGAGGTATTGCCTAGAGTCTGTTGCTGCTAAGGTGAGCAGGAGTGGGATGGAAGTGTGAGCTCAAATTGTGTGTCTTATGCTGCGAAGTCATGTGCCGTGGCCACTGCACTACACCTGTGGAAGTAGGGTCAGAATGTGTTTATACCTACTAGGACAAACTACTGACCCGTTCTGGTCTGAAAGTCCTGGGGTATGGAAATTCTGTGAGGTATTGTCTAGAGCATGGGTACTCACAAACTTTCTGTCGGGGCCAAAATTACAGTGTGCTTTGTGGCCGAGGGCCGCGCTGTTAGGGGTGGGGTTAGTGGGGGCAGGATCAGTGGGGGTGGAGCTAGAGTAAAAAAACTGTTTCAAAACATTAGACAATGCAACAATGCTATATTTCAAAATCATATGTAACTACAAAGAGCTCATTTTGATAATACATTTTTATTTGAAGGCCTTTAGTGAAAGTAGAATAGCAAGTACAAAGGCTAATGTAATGGGGAAAAGTCTTTTGCAAGGCGCAAAGTTTATGCACTAATTTTACACTTCATGTCCGTAATTAATTTCTTGTACTCTGGAACCTTTTCAGAGAGTGCAAGTCTCAGGAGGTGATCCAGATGTGCATAAGTCAGTTTGTTTCTCAGTTTATTTTTTAGAACACCCATTGTAGAAAAGGGACACTCGCATACATATGTGGACCCAAACATGCTAAATATTCTTTGTGCCAAGGTAAAAAGAAGAGAGAATTTATCAAATGGCACACTTTGTCGGAAATCTTCTGGTTCCTTCCCCAAGAAAGAGGACTCAAGCACAGAGCTGTATTGCATGTCAATTGGTTCCAGCTTGTGCCCTTTTCAAACCAAGAAGTTCAACAGCTTCAAGATTCCTTTCACTAACCATCCATGGGTTTTCTACAAGCCTGAAAAGTGGGGTGAGAACTCTTAACTGAGAGAATCGCCTCTTAATGTCCACAGATATTTCCTCCAGATACGCACACAGATTGAGACTGAACAACATTTCCTGAGCTTTTTCAACCCTCTGTGTTAAAGCCTGCAACTTAGGAAAGTGTGTAAGATCACCATAGTTCAACTGCTCACGGAACAGCTTGAGTTTACTTTCAAAGGAGTAGATGGCACTCATCATTGAGGACAGCAGTTTCTGTCTACCTTGAAGTGCCAGATTGAGAGAGTTTAAACGTGAGAAGATGTCACACAGAAAATGGCCATTGCAAGTCATATAATTCTGTGAAGGACTGCCCTCGACTGATTACAAATTGTTCAATTTCTGGAAGCAAAGTAATACATCTTTCCAGCACTCTACCTTTGCTCAACCACCTAACTTCAGTATGCAACAACAGGTCTGCATGTTCACATTCAGCATCCCTCGGCAATAATTTAAAAAGTCTGTGGTTGAGTGCTTTTGCTCGTAATAAAATTAACAATTCTCACAACTTGCTTCATAACATCATTTAGTTGTCCTTGTTTTATTTCCGCGCATAATGCTTCCTGATGTATTATGCAATGATAATCAATTAAAGTGGCTGATTGAAGTTTTTTTCTTAAGAGAGATACAAAGCCCTTCTCATGTCCAATCATGGAGGGTGCCCCATCTGTAGTAATACTTAGAAGATTGTTCAATGGCAGGTGATGAGATTCAAATAAAGTACACATGCTGGCCACAACATCCTCTCCTCTTGTGTGACCATGCAATGGCAAAAGGTAGAGAAGCTCTTCCTTTGGAATTATTTCTTATTCCAAATACCTCACCCAAATCATTAACTGAGCCACATCACCTACATCTGTGGACTTATCAACAGCAATGCTAAAGAAAGGGGACATCTTGACTGCATTGACGACCTGTGCTAGAATATTGTCACCCATTGACTTGATTCTACGTGTGTATGTGGAGCTGACAGTTGTAGTGCACCTATTTCCTTCATAATGTTGGATTTATTAGGATAGTTGGCAAATAACATGTCTGCTGCCAAGAGAAAACACTTCTTAACCAGCTCTGCATCTGTAAATGGCTTTTTATGTTTTGCAAGCAAGTATCAAATTTGGAATGATGCCTCGGTTACAGCCTCAGATTCTTTCATCTGGCACAGAAAGAGCTTTTGTTGGGATAGAAGGGTTTGCTTTAGTGATGCCACCTTCGCAAAACGCGGTTTGGAGGGCATTGGAAAGTGTTCTGTGAAGTCAGAATGTCGTGTTTTATATTGCCGCTCCAGGTTATATCTTTTGAGCACATTAACCCTTTCTTTGCAAAAGAGACAAGTAGAATTTATCTTTTGGACATTCCACAAAAAGATATTCTTCTTCCCACGAAGCATGGAACACCCCGTGTTCACTCTGTATGAATATTGGTCTTTTGCAAGACTGTGTTACCGGGGTGTATGCCATTTGTTTTGGGTTACTTATGAACACTGAGGGAAAACAGGATTTGTGTTCACAACCAATGGCATGACCCCGTCTCACGACCCATGCCACGACCCCGTCTTAAAAACTGATCTCTTCACAAACCAACAAAGTGACACTGGGGAGCTGCTAGTTGGGGGGTGGGGGGTAGAAACATGTTTGAAAATAAAATTTGTGTTAAAAAATGCAAATGTCCACATTGAGTGTTTACTGCATATTTTGACAGTGCACTATGTGCACATATTTAGATTTATTTGTGCATTCAAGCTTATAATTAGATACTAGCAGCCCGTCCCGATGTTGTCCTGGAGCAAAAGGCTGCTTCAGGGCCCCCGTCCGCCCCGCAGAAGAGTTGTCTGTGCAAGTCCTGGCCCTGTTCAACTGATTTGGCCCACTTGTGTTATTTTTTTAATTCGTATGTATTGTTTTCCACGTTTTATGTTGTCCGCAAGATGTGAGGAAAGTGTTGTGTCACCTGTTTAATGTTTTTTTTTCTTTCGAAGGCTCTTTCAGTGTGTTCGTTTTTGTATCCCTTCAAAGAAGTTTCCCTTTCGTTTTGTCAATTGTGTAGTGAAGTCCTGGCAGTGCACGAGTGATTATGGGCAGTTGTGTTATTTTCGTTATTCGTATGTCTTATTGTAAGCATTTTATCTTGTCCGCAAGATGTGAGGAAAGTCTCGTGAATGCGCAGTCGATTGCGTTTCTCCGTTAAGAAATGTCAGTTTTTTTGTTCATGTTTACCCCCCTGTGACGTCGTTGATCAATAGCCAATGGTTAAAGACTTTTTTTTTTGGTAAGCCGAAGTCGTGTGTGTGTTTTCTTTAGTCCGTTGTGATTGGTGTAGTATGCGATTAATCCTGCCCATGTGTGGCGTCATTTGACACTCCTCTTCGATGGAAGGCCCGCCCGGTTTTTAATGCGAAGGCGTCAATGTTGTCTGGGTAACTGCAACGAATGTGTGTATATTTCTTATAGAGCGCAACTCTGCTGTTTTTGTAGATTAATCCTGCCCCCTGTGTGGCGTCATTTGACACTCCTCTTCGATGGAAGGCCCGCCCGGTTTTTAATGCGAAGGCATCAATGTTGTCTGGGTAACTGCAACGAATGTGTGTATATTTCTTATAGCGCGCAACTCTGCTGTTTTTGTTTATTGGTGTTACCGCGCTGTATGTGTGAATTTAAATTCATTGAAAGCGCATTTCTGCTGTATGTGTTGGGATTTGCAAATGTTTGTTAGAAATTTATTGAAAGCGCATTTCCGCTCTATGTCTGCATATTGTGCGTTCTAAATTCAGTGAAAGCGCATTTCCGCTCTGTGTGCATATGTAAATGTGTGTTGAAGTTGCTTGGCCTATGTTTGTTATTTGCACTTAGCACACCCCTGTAAACGCCCAGATTTGTTGTTTGAGACGCCCACGACCACGCCCCCAAGGGACTACTTTACCACTTTTGGCGTTTTTGCTTTTTTAATGTATATGGTGTACATATCTATAGCCTATGTCCTTCTGCCACATCTCCCCTTTCAAATGGTGTATTGGGTGTAGTGATTGGTGCATTACTTTTGTAGTTTACCTGGCTCAAAGGTTTGTGTTCTCTCTTTATAATAGTAGTATAGATTAGCGGTTCCCAAATGAAACATCTTGGTGTCACATTTCTCATGTACAGCCATCCCTACTTGAGAGCATTAGTGAAATGAAGAAAGAAATAACATGAGACCACCCTTTCTTAATAAATTAAGTTTACATTTGTACACTGCATCCACTACCTCAAATGCCTTTCCATATTACCCAGACAGGTGAAGTAGTAGTTAAGCAAAATATCCTGCCACTTGCAATAGTGAACAGAAGTCTAGAGGTTCTGGCAGGCCACATTTGGTAGAGAGGGCCCTGCGCTCTGGCAGTCATTGGGGCAGAGAGTCCTGCCCTCTGGCAGTCGCTAAGGAAGAGGCATTACTTCCATGCAAAATTCCTCTGCAGAAGTGAAACTATGTGCCAGATTTACCACTTTTTCATGCAGAGCAGTGCAGCAAATGTGCTGCGTGAAAAGGAGAGAAGAGTGCCATATTTACAGAAATATGACACTCTTCTCCCCTTTCCCTAGCACTAGCGCTGAAATCACCAACCGTGCGTGAGAGACACATTTGCGCCATAGCACAAGGGTGTCTATGTGAGTCTACCGTAGGATTTTTACTTGGGTGAAACCCTTCCAGTACAAAAAACTATGCATAAGCTGACTTTAACCCTTTCCCCTCTTTGCATGTGGGATGCACTTTCCAGCACAGATACAAAATCGGAAAAGGAAGGAGAAATGAAAGCATTTTTCCTTCTTTTCACCTACTTCAAAAGTGCAAAGTTTTCTGATGCTAAACCCCGTCTACTTTATTTAGTAAATATGGGTTAGCATCAGAAACCTTGGGTGGTTGCATGTGAACACCCAAGTTCCACCCATGGTGCACCCCCTTCTGCGCTCAGTAACCCAAAGCAGTGCTAACCCAGGAACAACACTGCTTAATTATATAGCCACCACAGCTTTCAGGGACCCCTCACTTTTTTCATCCCACTTACAGCCCTGGTATGCACAGCAACAGGGCCAAGAATACACGCTCTGCACCCACCCATTGGATCCCTGGTCTCCTTCAAAGTGAGATTGGAGGTGTATTGGGAAAGACACTGACACTGTGGGAAGAGACACCCCAGACTCTTTAAGGGGCCTACATCCTGCTTGATGAGTGCAATGTAATGAATGCTCAAACAATAGCTCCAAATCTGGGCTCTGAATAAACAAAGAAATAATGTAGGGGACAGTAGAGATGCTGAAAATAAACAAAATGTGAACTATGATCTTAGTAATAACAAAAAAACCTTATGCACTTCTGAAAAACGCTTTACTTCTGCAACTACTCATCAAATAGCTGTATTTCTCTACTATAATCAGACACGCAACAGAACCTCAAAATATCTTTTTAGAGCGAACTACGGCAATACATACACATAACTGACATGGATCGCCTGGTTACAGGGCTTTCAGTGGGATTAAAAACCTGGGGGTTCTCTCAAATAGAGTATTAGGTATCTAACAGGGTGTGCGCAGGCAATAACGTTTTGTTGGTTCTCTCAAAGGGCCATGACCGATGAAATTAAGATCATGGCTTAAAAACATGTAAACTAAAAATCTGTGCTTAGCATAGTGTGGCACCCTACTGGTATTTAGTTTGCCATTATATCCAGATGTATCAGATAAAACCAGTAATATTATACCTGCAACCAGTCAGGACTATTGGCTTTGCCAATGGTTGTTAGTTGCATAAGATAAATAACCAACAACTATAGCGTTGTTGTATATAAAAGTATTATATTGAAAATGCTTCAGTTCTGAAAAGATGACTGTGAAAGAACTAAAACCATTCTATTTGAAATTACATCAGAATCTTTGAGGTGGGATGCTGCTACTGAGATGGTATTTTTTTTTCACCCCGAGGGCGAAAATGGAGACCCCGAAATAAGCAACAATTATGGCTTTGTTGTATGTAATATATAAAAATGAAAATTATTCAGTTCTGAAATGATGAAACTGTGAAAGAAGTTAAACAAGCCTGTTTGGAATTACATCAAATACTTTGTGCTGCTGTTGAGTTGAAAAATGATGAGTCTCCTGCCTGAATCGAGTCTATGGACATGTATGAAAGGCAGCATATATTTGAATAACAGAACTATTGCCTAAATGTACTTAGCGTTTAGTTTTCCAAAGACCTGTGGAATGTGTTTATTCATAAATCTAGAAAGGAAAGACCCCAAGACAAACAAAAATGAATTTAGAAGACAGAATTCAAACCTAGGACATAGATTACCGTTCTGTTTTGTAAAGACCATCTGGCGGTTGAGCCCTGTTGTGGTAAGGAATTTCAAGCCACCTTGCTATGTTTCTTGGAACATAACCAGTACCTGGAACATAGCCAGCACCTGGACCACCAAAAGCCCTACCTTTCTAATTATAAAAGTTGAGCGTGTTACCTCGTTTTAAGATCTAACGTTTCCACTCCCTATTTTTTTCATATGGCTGCTTATACACACGAGGGTCAAGGGAACTTGGCAGCCAATTGGTGTTCTCTTGCAAGTTATGGTGAGGCTGGCTGATTCACCCTGATTGGACGGCGTTTTATTTGTGAGTGCAGTGATTGGTCATCCTGTGTACAGCCTGTCGTGCACCACAGGATTTACCGCTGCTCGGCCAGTAGTGTGTGTGCTGGTAAGGGAAGTTTTGCAGTCACTTAAGTATGACTCCACTGGACTGAGTATGCAGAGCTAGACAGAGCATCAGAATCCTAGCAAGGGTGTTTTGGCCGAAAGACGCTGATTATTGCCTAACAGCAACTGTTTGGGGTTTTTCCAAGGCTTGATCAATGGTGCAAGGTGAGAAGAGTTTTATCTGCCCTTTTTATGAAGTGTAATGTATCTGCATTCTTGAGACACTTAGGACTGCTAATGGCTTTTCTGTAGCTCTGTATAAAAATGAAGCTTGCTCTGCCGTTTCCTTTACTGGCCCTCTTTGTGAAGATTCACTCCCGCTTCCTGTTCTGCTCAATCTTATGGGATTGGGATTGAAGATTACTTCCCCTCTGTTACTTTTGCTGTGCTGCCTACTCTGAGTCTCTTGTGTGTGCATATGTTGCTTGCACTGCCATCCCAGAAGGCCTCTGTGCTGTTTGGGCAGGTCAGTGCACCTGTGCAGAGTTTCAGCCAAGATCAGCACCGGAGCAGTTTCTGGCTGCCGGTAAGAATGCCTACAAGGGCCAGGCCGAGGCAAGAGGGGCTTTCATTTGAACAGCTGAAGGTCCTGAGGCCGTCGCTCAGTGACAGTGCAATATAAATGAGAATATAGGATTGTTGTGTGGTGCAATAACCCCTACTGAAGAACAGAATGATTCCACCTTAAGTAAACTATTAGTGATTGGAAGCGTAGTCATCAGTCATACACTGGTCTCTCACTGCAAAAGCTTAGACAAGCTGCAATGTAAACCGTTCTTGCCAAGATGTAGAGAGAACAGGTCTCTGTGTGCTCATGTGAGACATGTTTTGCCACAGATGCACCTTACGAGAAAGTGCTTAGCCAGCCTCTCATACAAACTAGCTGAGCTACTTCAGTTGTCCTTGCTGCCAAGTGGCTGTGTCGTCTTTTCATATTTTTAGCAAGTAGTATAAATAGTCCCAGAATTTAACATCATCAAGGTTAATAAGTTAAAAGTATAATAAGGTGTTTCACAGCATAAAGAGCTATTTAGCAAGTAAACATTAAATAAGAGTTCTTCATACTAAAAGAGGCAATAGTGCTAAATATGAACCGGAGTCATCAAGACTTGGGAGAGTGGAGGAGATAGAGAGAAAGACTAGGGTAAAAGTGGTGCAACAGGAGGAAGTACGGACAAAAGGAAGAGGGGGAAATCAGTAGAGACAGAGGAGTAATACAAGAGACAAAGGGTGATGGGAGAGAGCTGGGTGGAAGAGACACTTTCCCTCATCTTCATTGCTTGATTTTGCTCACGATAAAGTGTCACTCATAGTTGTTGAAATGGCACTCATAATTACACTGAAATAATGGAAATGTCACACATGGTAAACCAAACCCTTGGCAGCTATGAAAGCAAATTTCAGCCCATGACTAACACACAATTGTCCACAGAATGCGGCAACAGCACCATCTACTGTGGCATGCACATAAATAAATATGCAAAACCTCGCAATAAACATGTATGAAAGATTTTAGCCCCCTCGAAAATCCTGAAGGATAACTTCACATTTTGTGTCAAACCCGAAGGATATCTTTACATTTTGGGTCATTAACAAGGTCTAAAAACAAAACCAAATAAATGGAGGACCAGCAATAACACTGATGGCAATTGCATACACTCACTTGTTTCCAAGGCGAGGACAGGCGGCGATTGTTACCACGGAGCACTGAATCTCATCTCCTTCAGTTGGGCACACACTGCATCTGCCGGCGCTGAGACTTGCCGCTGGGGTGAGTCCGACATAGGTGGTCAAGGACAAGGGCAGGTAGACAAAGGGAGCAACTTGCGTGCCTTCTTTTTAAACCCTCACCTGCCGCAACGCAATCCTATGACGTCACAGTGGCATATGAGGGCGGGGGCCGCAGGTCAGCATGCAAGCAGGTGAGGGCGGAAGCAGAGGTCAGCATGCAAGACAATAATTGTCAGCGCATGCCCTTTTCTCTGTAAATGCAGCCCCAGAGGAATCACAACAGCAGTAATGGCGCCAAGTCCGTGACTGTTGTTGTTTTCCCTGGGTTGCCGCAAGGAGAGGTCTGGCCATACTTTGAGTACCGCCGGTCTAGAGTCTCATGGTGCTAAGCTGAGCTGCTGCCGGACTCGGGGATGAAAGCGTGAGCCTAAACTGTGTGTGCTATGCTGTGAAGTCATGGGCTCTAGGCGCTGTGCCATACCTGTCAAAGTAGTGTGAGCATGTAGCTATAGATACTTGGATGAACTTTTGTTTCGAACATTGTAGCTTGTGTATGGTGCTTAGGGGGTGTTATAGAGGGAGTGCGAAGGTAAATTCGCGAGTATCAAATCAATTTGATATTTGTGAAGTGCTAACTACTCACTCCTACGGGTCTGATGGCGCTGGGGGCATAAGCTCAGCTGCTGACGGACTCGGGGTAAAGCCGTTGAACTACTGACCCCTACCGGTCTGAAAGTGCGGGGTACAAAAATTAAGTGAGGTATTGCGTAGAGTGTCATGCTGTTAAATTGAGCTGCTGCTGGACTCCGGGATGAAACCGTGAGCCTAAACTGTGTGTGCTATGCTGTGAAGTCACGTGCTCTGGGCGCTGTGCCACACGTGTTCAACTATATATGGTGCTTAGGTGGTGTTGTATAGGGAGTGCGAAGGTAAATCAATACAGTATTTGTAAAGTGCAACCTACTCACCGCTATGGGTGAGTAGAGCCGGGGATCAAAGCGAGAGGTCTGTGCTGCCAAGTGAGATGGTCTGGCCGCTGAACCACAGCTGTGTAGAGAATACATTTTGGCGAGGGTCCGGATTTTGCCGTTATCTGGCCCTAAAATAGTGGGCCTAAGTTATAAGTTATAGGGTGGCTCTAAAAAGAGCCCTTGTGTTCATTAGTTGGAGCTACATATAAGTGCGGATGCACAACTTCAAGTTATTCAGGAAAACTCAGTTTCCCTGATCTGTAAAGTGTACTACATCACTTCTCTAGGTATCCGCCATATCAAAACGTATGTTGTTGTTGTAGATGGAGCCTATTTTGTGGTCTCTGAGGTATCGAGACACAGCTTTGTTGACTTTCTTCCGAGATTTTTCAATCTGAGGACAAAATTGTTTGGACTATTTCCACTTCTGCCTTTGGCATATATTAGAATATACAAAGACGGTTTGAGGCAAAAGTAACATCAATTGTTCAAAGGTGTCCTTCATAAGCATTTCCAAACCTATCCCAGTCAATGTGCCACAGTGCACAATCACGAGGTCAGGGTGTTGGAGATGCAAACAGGTTTTAACCAAAGGCAACAATTGGTGCCACTTCAATCCTCTCTGTCCAAACCATTTAATGTCCACATTTTGTAAACCGAGGTCAATACGTCTCTGTTCTGCATACCTCTTGCACCAGAAAACATAGCTATGTCCTACGTTCCACACTAGCATTTCAAAGGTATGGCTGGAAGGTATGGAAAGATGTCTGTAGCTCATGCAGTTCCTTCGTAGAATAAGAGATATGTTTAAAGATGGGGAACTAGTTTATTTTCACATACAAAACGGTACCTGCACATTTGTTTTGTTGAAAGCATCTTTGTGATTGGTTAAGAAAAAGCAGTTTGAACGTGGAGTACATATTATAGGATAAAATTTGATCAACTCAGCCACACCTGCTACTTGCATTTGGAATGCAGTGTTCGGACTGAATCGTGAACTTTAACCTGCATGTGCCGTTAAATGTTCGAGAAAATGTTGCAAAAAAATATCATTAGGTTTAAAAAAACTTGATGAACTTTTAACATCCACGTGTTGTAGAATGTTCTAGAAAGTGTGTTGATCGAATACGTTGCATTTCTGACTTCTACGTGTACTTGAATATTAATAAAATTGTCTATATGGAAAATTAGAAAGACAGCAATAGAGAGAAGTTTTGAAAGCTAAAAGAATCAAGGAACTATTCTAATTTGTTCTTTATTACCTACTGGCGGTTGCCAGTAGGTAGTTATAGAGTTAGGACCGAGTTTCCATAAGAAGAGCATTTTTTGTTTTGTTTATAACTTTTGCTCATTTGATGAATCTTCATGAAATTTTGAAAACTAATTCTTTCTTCATATCAGCTCCTAGGTTAAAAGTTTGGGGGTTGATTTGTCAAGGGGGGCCGAGAGAAAAGGGGGGTCCCAAAATGTGTTTTCTCCATGTTAATTTCCATAGGAAAGTTTAGACAAGGCTACAGGTAGAACGGGTGAACCTAATTACCCCAATTTTGGCAGGGAGAAGGGTTTTGGTGTAGAAAGCACGCTTTTGTTTATTTGGTGTAAATGCATTCAATAGTTTTTTAGAAATATCGAAATTTACAGATATCGATATTGGGAATTCTGCCATCTGATTGGCTGAGGCGTTACGAGCAGGAGCTTGCTGCTTATTGGCTGTGATGCGGTTGCAACTAGAAAGTGTTGGCCAACATTTTGTGATTCAGTTAAAGTGAGTAAGGGGATAAAAGGGCAAAAAAATAGGAAAGGAGGGTAGGAGCACTGTAAGCTTTGTGGGGGAGTGCGAAGCGAAGTAGTCACTATTACCGGTCTGAAAGTGCGGTGTTGCTCAGAGTGACTTGGTGCTGATATAATATGGTGCTACACTCGGTATGAAACCGAGAGCCTAAACCGTGAGCTCATTGCTTTAAAGTGATGTGGTCTGGTGTTTGTAGCATATGTGTGCAAGTAGTGTTAGTAGGCGTTTATACCATACAGGGAGTGGGAAGTGAACTACTGACCGCTAATGTGTGTTTATAGTATACCGGAAGCGGGAAGCGAAGTACTCACGCCTACCGGTGTGAAGACTTGGGGATGAAACTGAGGTGATTGCTGTAAATGGATGGGCTCTGGGCACTGTAGTATACGTGTGCAAGTAGTGTTAGTAGGCGTTTATACCATACAGGGAGTGGTAAGCAAACTACTGACCAGTGCGTTTATACTATTCCGGAAGTGGGAAGTGAAGTACTCACGCCTACTGGTGTGCAGACTCGGGGATCAAACCAGGCTGATTGCTGTAAACTGATGGGCTCTGGGCGCTGTAGGATACTAGCTGCTGTAGTATAAGTGTGTGAGTAGTGTTAGTATGCGGTTATAGTATATAGGGAGTGGGAAGCGAACTACTCACCCCTACTGTTGTGAAGACTCTGGGATTAAACCGTAAGCCTAAATTGTGAGCTCACTGCTGTAAAGTGATGTGCTCTGGGCGCTGTAGCATACCTGTAGAAGTAGTGTTAGTTTGCGTTTATACAATATAGGGAGTGGGAAGCACCCTACTTACCCCTACCGTTCTCAAGACTCGTGAATGAAACCATGAACTCATTGCAGTAAAGTCATGTGCTCTGTGTAGTATTCCAAACTAAGTCATATAGAATGTAATATGTAATTCTACAGAAATCTAAGTATGTAATGTTAGAAAGTAGGGCTGTCATGAGGGGAACCTTGCGGAGTTTGTACACAGTGCTGGAGAAAACGGTTGCCTTGCTGTCTGCTCCTGTTGGTGGCTGTTTCAGGTGTCTTGTTTTCCTGTAATAAATCTACTTATTGGATCCACTGATATCTGCCTCTTCACTACATAAATTTGGCGACGAGCGGCAGAAGGCAAAAAGAAGGCACCACTCACCAATATTTCAAAATTGTTTGCATTGTGCTGAAGACCCGATTTCTTCGTGTTGCAGTTTGTATTCATGCCAGGGTTGTCGGCTCACTGAACCATGTCATCTGACTTCTGTAGGATTTATATTTTTAGATTTTGCGCTTCCTCTGCTTCTTCACTACATTCCGGTCACAGTACTACATGTGTGTAAGTAGTGTTAGTATGCGTTTATACTAACAATTGCATCATGGTCCTAGGGAGGGCAACCTCTCAGGCACAGCTCATACAATGTCCCGGTGTGTGCATTTGCGGGACATTTGTGTTTGCTATTAGAGTGCTGGTGCATGGCTTCCACCTTTTGATAGCAAATCCTTGTTCGTCTACTTGAAGTGAGAGGAGGAAAACCTTGTATTGCTTTAATAGAGGGGATGCGGATGGTAAGAATGAAGAGAAAAAAAGAAACAAAAAAAAAAAGCAGGGTCTCACCCGTTCATTTAAATGAGGCCCCTGGTGGGTAATGTTCCGTTGTCAATCCAATTATTATATTGTGAGGTCTCTGTAGGACTGGATCCCTTAATGTCACATGTAAATTAGGCTTAAATATGCAGGGTGGGCCTCGGCAGTCCCTGAAGCCTTGGTGGTCCTAGGCAGTGCCTTATTGGTTCTGTAATCACACAGGCAGTACTCATGGTGTTATAAAGTGATATGCTCATAGAACTCTTGCAGTTGTAGAATTACCTAGGCTTCATTTGTGTAATAGTCAGTTAGATTATGTTTGGTAGGTGCACTGTAATATTAGAAAGGTTTGCCCTCATAATCTCCTATAAACAGATGATTTTCACAATACATAATAGCCAAGTGTTGTCAGAAAAAGAAGACCTATACACTCAGTTATTTATTTGAGTAAAAAGTAAACTTTATTAAAACACAAATAAATAGAAACATAAGTTTAATAGAACAAACAGTATAATATAAAAAACGTGGGTTGGACTCTAGTGGAAGCAGCATAGGAAACCTGCAAGATAAAAATGAAATATAAGTATGTGTGCTGTGTGGAAGAGCTAAAGAAAGGTAGTCCGAATTAAAGGACGATAGTGAGAATGGGAGGGGGGGAGTGGGTCGAAGGGAGAAGGGGTGGAGAGTCAAAAGAAGAGAGGGAGGAGGAGACAGAGCGTCGGCCTACTGCACCCAGCCCTTAGTAATTACCCTCCCGTCACCCGTTTGTCTAGGATGCTGGGGTCCGCGAGAAAGAGTGTGGTTCAGCAAGTCCTTAAAATGAAACACATGAGGCCAGAGATTAGGGGCCATATTATCAAGGAACGGCTATAACATTATCGCCGCTTTAGCGGCAGGAAACGGCAGCTAAAGCAGCAATAAAAGGGTTGGTAATATGCCCTTGTGAATTCCCATAGAAGCCCAGGTTCTGGTGTGAATGTGGTGTCATGTGACCTGAAAATAACACTTTTCATTGGTTTAGAACATTTTTTTCCCAAATGATGAAAGCCCCCACCTTTTTTCCTCACTCTGACTTTCAACTTTGTGAGAGGAAGACCTGTTTCTCATTATTCAGTGATGGCTTCAGTAGTAGCTGCAGCTGGTGGACCCCCACCACCTCCACAACCACCTAGGAAGGAAGGACCACCTACACAGTTCCTTCCTAACCCAGAGGAAGAGGAGGAAGAAGAGCAAGAGGAGGTACAGCAGAGACAATTCTTGCCTGAACAGCCCCGGAAATCCCACCACAAAGACAATTTTATTTGGCAATTTTTTTCTTTATCTCAAGGCCAAAAAAGGTCAATGCCCGACATGTGACATGCCTCATTTGCAAAGGAGTTCTGTACCGTGGCACAGACAAAAAGTATAGTTTCGGAAACTATACTATGCACCGCCACATGCAGAGGTGGCATCCAATTAACTACAGTGGTGCTGAGGTGCGTCACCTCCAAGAAAACCCACCAACTCCTGTGGCCAGCACCTCGTCACAGGAAAGTCTATCGGGACCAGAGGCGAGGGAGACGGTCCCAAGCATTCAGAATAATTTTGCGCACATAAAACTAGTGTGCATTTATTGTGGTGCACTACTTTGTTATGGGGAGAGGAGTGTCAATTTAATGAACAGAGCATATGAAAACCACAAGTGCTCTAAACGCCCAAAAAAGTAATTTTTTTTTTTGCTCCTGTTGAGCCCTTTCTAATGCCTGTTTTTCGTTGTTCCCCCTCAAAAAAAACAAAAAAAAATTTAAATTGTTCAAAAAATACAAAAAAAGAAAATGTTCAGAAAAGTAATAAAAAAAATATAAAACAACAAAAACAATAAAAAAAGTTCTTTTCAGAACTACCTCCCATTTATAAAAAATTGCTAAAATGTTTAGCACTCTGGCAATCTCTTTTTTTTGATTCGCTTCCCGGTTCGCGCGCTGGTGCGCGAACCGGAAGCGAACCAAAAAAAAAATGAAAAAAAAATAAAGAGTGAGTATGAGGGAAGGAGGCAGAGAGAATAATGTTAAAAGAAAGACAGCTAGAGGGAGTAACACAGAGATACTGTATAATAGATAATTATACAAAGAAAAGATGTAAGAGGGTAAAAATTGAGAAAAAGAAAATAGATAAGGAAGTGAAAGAAAAAAAGAGAGTAGATGAATAATAAACAAGAGTTACTTGGAGAATGTGAGTGAATGTTCAAATTAAAAAGAAAGTGTGTAAAGGATGTGGAGTGAGAGGTAGGGATAGAACCGGACTAAAACAACAACCCTGAGGGAAGATGTTAAAAAAACAGTGAGTGAAAGTAAATAGGATTAAAACAAGGTGTATGATAGTGAATAAGGTTAAAACATGTGGAATGACAGAGAGAAAAAACAGAAAGAAGAAAAGAAGAAGTGACAGAAAAAGAATAATTGAAGCAGCAAAAAAATGTAAATAAGATAGTGTGCTTGAACTACAGGGAGAAAGCATAATGAACAACTAGTAAAATAGTGAAGAGACAGAGACAGTGAGAGTAAGAGAGACGGACTGATTGAAAAGGAGTGAGGAACTGTGAGAACAGAGGGACTGACAAAAGGAGTGGAAGGAGTGGAGTAAGTAAGTAATTGAAAAGGAATGAGGGAAAAAGCAAAGGAAGGAAACTGAGGGTTAAGGAAATAAAGCAGTGGAACTAATAGAAGTTGAATGTGATAGAGATGTAAGGGAAAGAGTACTAAATACTTACTTTATAGTTGTTGTTAACTCCATCACTTATATTTTTTTTACTTTCAATCTGTGAAAGAAAGAATACAAATTTGAAAAATATTAAAACATGTATTTAAAAAATAAAAAAGACAAGGCATAAGGTTGAAAATCATACAATTTTACAAAGAAAGAAAGTTAGAAATAAACATTCAGAAAGGAAATTAAAGTAACAGTGAAAGACAGACAGAGTCACAAAGAAATAGAAAGAGTAAATTACTAAGAGAATAAAAAGGAGGATAGATAATGTGACAGAAAAGAAGGATAGAAGAGAAAAATAAACTGAAGATGTGTAAGATACTAAAAGAATGTGAGTAAGGTAAACTAAATAAGGAAAGGGTGAATAAGGAAAAGGGAGTGAGGGAGAGAGGGGACAGAGAAAGTGAAGGAAAGAGTGTCAGATACAGACTGAGTGAAGCAACAAAGAAAGATAAATGAGTGAAGGTGAGTTATACTAACTGATTGCAACAAAAAAGGAGAACTCAAAAATATTTAATTTCGAAAACAAAGGGAGAAAAGATGGAAAAGAGAAGCGAAGCAGAGGGTCTAAAAGCTAGAAAATGGTGCAAGAGAGAAAAGAAAAAAGCAGAGTTGGAATAAGGAAACAAAGGTTGAAAGATAAGTGGAGTTAGAGAACAAGGGTGAAAGAGAATAAAACAAAAGGCAATGTGAGTATGTAAAGAGGATTGATATAAGGTAGTAAAAGACAAGTGAGCATGAGACAAGACGAGTACAAATTAAAAATCACAATACAAAATATAGAATTAATTATACATGTAAAATGGTTTATTTTTGCTGTTCTCAGAATATATCAAATTTCACTAAAAACAGTGAGTTGAAGGTATTCATCATATAACAGCGGGGAAAAAAACACAATCAAAATGATTTTGTTTAAAAAACCCATATAATATAACAAATCAGAAATCAGAACTCATCAAAAGTACACTTACTTTCCATGACGTCGAATGATATGCTATGAACAGCTTATACTCTGTTGTGCTCTAAAAAATCCATGCCCGCCACTTTCTGAAAGAAAAGCTCTTTTTTTTTTAGTAATATGTTAGAAACAATAAATTACTTTTCGCTCTCTACCGCACTTCTCCTCAAGGCCAAATCATGCAAGAGCCATTTTTAACTCTTCGAATTCCTCAAAGCAAATCCCATCATTTTCTTTTCCCCGACTTTCAGAAAGAAAACGTCCAAAATCACTTTCCCAATCTTGTGCTAATAATATCTCCCCCTTCTAGTTTACTCATGTTTCACATTTCCTATAACATTGATACCACTTACTATGAGGCACACTTACACTACCTCTATGACTTTTCCAATTTTTTCATTCTCTTGATCTCAGTTACTAACAAAGCAATTTAAAACAACAGAGTAAATCATATCAACTCTTTGAATCATTATAGGCCAGTTATGTACCTCTATGACTACTTTACATTTTTATTTATTATGATCACTCTAATTCACAAAGCAATTTAAAACAGCAGACTAAAATTTATCAACTGCTCCAATCTTCGTAGGCCACTTTCCTTCCCTAAAATTTTGGTTGTAAAAACACTGGGTAAGAATTTTTTAAGTCAAATGGTAAACGTTTTTTGAAAGTTAAAACAGAATCATTGCAGAATGACCAGCCGTTTCCAGATTTTAAATAAGCTGTGTAATGTCCTGAAGTTGTTGAAGGACCGTCATGATATATAATTGCTGCAGTTACAAAAGTCCTTCCTGATATTGACAACTGCGAAGCCACAAAATTTTTAATTAAAGTTGTCAATTTAGTTCCATCAGACCTACATCGTTGGAACATTAAAATGACATACTGGCCATAACTTCGTATAAATAATGTGGACATCATTGCAGACTTACATTGGCTACACTCCATGTTTTGATCAGCTGCTTTTACTAGCTTATTAAAGGATACTGATTTACTGTCAGGCAAAGTTAAATATATAAATCTTTCTGAGTCTACTCTAGTAGTACTTGATAGCCTACAGTTCTCGCAGTCATGCTGCCATTGATAAGAAAGGCCAAACAGATAATCTACATCTACACCTTCATCTTGCAATACATCAAGCATATACATTAAAAACTCCTGACAATCCTGCTGAATATTTTGAGAGAATTGCGTTTGACCTAAACATTTGTCTAAGAGATTTCGAATTTCAGACACACTTTCTATTTTTCTTCTATCAGTGCTACATTTCTCTAACACAGAATTTAACAAACAGCAAAATGTTTGATCCGAATTGACCACAATCTGTTCTTTTAATGTTTCTAGAGAAAAGACAACATTAACTACTACATTAGCATAGCAGTTGATACCAGAACTATTTTCTAATTGAAAACCAACAACATCTTGAACAGCATCCATTTTCTTTCTGCTTACAATTTCTGGTTCATCGACTTTTCGTGTTTTTGCTACAACCTCCCTACTATTGGTTACATTTCTTCGTTTCCGGCCTACCACACGTTTTTCAAACAAAGGATATTGAGGCAAATGTGGCGCATACTCTCTTCTTAACCTATTGTATTCCTTTACACAACCTAGATCTGCACAAATGTTTGTCTCATCACACTCAATCAAGTACAATCCAGATAAAGTTCTGACTCGTGATAATGCCACAAAAGCCATACCCTCCTTGAACACAGAACTGCCAATATTCACCAAAGCACTGTCTACACTTAAACCTTGCGATTTATGGATTGTCACCGCATATGCCAAGCAAACAGGAAACTGCTTACGGCGAACATATAAGTCTTTAACAAGCAAAAACCTAGCAGAGCAACGACCAATTTCCTGTACATCCTCAATGCCATCAAATTTAATTTTTAAAAATTCAATTCCATCTCTATTTCTGTATTTCTCAAAATCAACAACATTACCCATTGATCCATTTACCAGACCTCTTTCAACATTTAAATTCCTTCTCAAAATAATACGGCACACATTCAGAGTCTTTTCAAAACCAGCAGTCTTAGATATAGTCTTCTCTAAAGAATCCAATTTAGATTTCAAATTTTCAGACAAAATAATTGCTGCTCCCATATGCTCAATTCTGTCAAAAGCTTCCAGTTTCACTATGTCTTGGTTTTCTACAATCAACATTTTGTTGTTGAAGATGGAACATTCTTGCAGAGTTGGCATCAAACATATCCCAGATTTCTTCTCAGTAATTTTCTGAAAAATATTCTCTGGCATAACGTCTTCATCTGGATACAAATTTGACAATAATCGTGCATGTAAAGCTTCCTTCCCATGCTCGGTCACTTTTCCGATTCTAACATCTTGTAGAATATTCTTATAATCTTCATCCTTCGCCTGACGCATATTTTCACGCAGTTCAGCATAATTGAAGTTTAACCATATATTAACGTTTCCAATGCTCCCTAGGCACTTCCGGGTATCTTCATGCGTAAGTAGTTTAAACACTGGTTGTCCTTTCACTGGTGTCAGCTGCAGAAGATCACCGAAAACAATGATGTGCTTGCCACCAAATGACACATCATACTCTGTTTTAAGAACTTCTTGCATTCTCAAATGCACAAAGGCAAGCATGACATTGGAAACCATGCTTACTTCGTCAATGATAAGAAGTTTCATCTTCTTTAGGACTCTTGAAACTTCACAACAAGCATCTCCAGATAACTTGTGGTATTGTAATTTGTTATCATGCTCCACTGGCAGCATCAGTAGACGATGCAAAGTAATACCTTTAATGTTATGTGCTGCCAGTCCAGTTGGAGCGGTGACAACACAAGACAGCGATGACTCAGTCCTTTTCTGCAAATAACATGAAATTGCTTTAATGAGGAAACTTTTTCCAGTTCCTGCTTCTCCACTCACGTACAGTCGGACAGGCTTTATTGACGTACATGAGCACTCTTTCTTCTCATGACTTAATCCATGATCAATTTGGTTGGTAACTTCGTCATATATTTTCCTCTGCTCAACGTTGAGTTGTCTTTCCAAATCTTTTAAGTTAACCGCATCCTCCTGAGCATGTGCCATGGCTCTTTCACTTCAATCATTGCAGTGGCAGCTTCATTTTCGAAAACTGGTCCTCCTAGTGGATCCTGACTCAATGAAGTGGAACTCTGACTGTCCTGAGAACTATCTCTAGCAATCTCGGCTGCAATTGTTGCTTCCTGCTCGATTTCTGCATTCAACATTTCTAGATATTTTGGAAAAACAGGACATTCTATGGACTCCCTGGCTGCATTGAAAGAATCTTCATAACAGAGGAAATCTCCAAGCAGTTCCTCTTCTGCACGCCAAGGCTTGAAAAGTTGCAAAAGAGCTAAATAGAAAAACTCTTTTCTTTCAGGAGATTCGCAACTCAATTTTCGATGATTTACCAATTGGCATTTTCTTTGCTTGACCAGATATCCCTCACTTCCAATTACAGCATACACTCCTTTATCAATATCTTCTTTGATGTTCCTCTTGAATATGTAATTTTGTAGAACCTCATACAGACAAACATTCTCGAGGTGACTGCTTCTATTTGGATAATATGTATCCAACATGTTGGTCTTCAAAATATCTGTACTGTTTGGCTCCTTCTCCGCCAAATACTCAATGTCCCGTACAGGTTTCAGAACTCGATTACGTGTTGCAGCAAGACCAAGACTCACCCAAATTATACTCCTAGATTTGGCATAGAGACTTGCTGAAGATAACCGATCAGAACATTCGTATGCTCCGATTTCTCAATGCGACAACATCTTTAGACTGAAACTGTGCAACTTCTTACTGACACTCTTTTCATGTGAAATGTCATCCCACATATCCTTCAGTTCTGTCTTTTCCTTTTTTGTGATATAAGACGTCACATACCGAGCCACAGCCATACAGTTGTCAGCTACAAACTGTATATCCATGTTAGCATTCCACATGGACAAAATCACTGGGTTGTAGTCATTAATGTACTTGGACTCTTCGTTTCTTTTTAAATTGTATGTATTTTTGGGTGATTTCCTTGTCACATTATGTCGCAGCGAAGACATCAAATTGTTCACTCTTCCTTTAGATATCACTGATCGTGGAAACCCAAAACGACATTTTGTATAAAACTTGTTCTTGTTTCTGAATTTACGACGACAGTACTTTCCACAACGATGGTTTTGAAAGCGTAAAACTTGTTCTCTTAAACTTTTGTCTTCCTTTGTCTTTGGAACAGCACATGTAGAATACTGTTCTATGATACTCATCACTAAGTCATCCGGATCTGTTCCAAATTTGGGTGCATCTTTGATCCATAGCAGCATATGTATATGAGGAGCACCTCTTGCTTGATACTACTTTCTCCAGAAGAAATCCAACACCTCTCCAAGAGGTGGCTTTTTCTTGTTCGTAATGAAAGACATCATAGCTTCAAATCTATGATTGAAGTACCTGCATTCATTGACTGGATCCAAAGAGCACAGTTCTCCGGGTGTCTTGAATTCGATATTTTCAATGTTTCCATTTGCCTCTCGTAGAAATTCAAGTAAGTCTTCCCAGCCATACTTGGCACAGCTGAGAGTGAGGAACCATGTGGGAGTTCCTAAGTTCCTCAGCATACATTTTAAGTCACCATGACGACGGTACCAATACTCATTAGTACCACGCTGACATGCCATGAGATTAATCAGGTGAGAATCCAAAATACTGTCTTGCACATTGACTTTATCCATAAACTCCCTTGCCGAGATATTTTGCAGCTGTACACCACTTTTCAGGATGTGGTTCACTGCATAAGACAGTCCAGACAGATCACTTTCATACAGTAGATGAAACAAATAGGGAATGCATTGACGAAACCTAGGATCTTCTGCATACAATCGTAAAGTCCGGTATTCAAAAGCAGGAATTTGATCAGGTCGCTCATCATATCTTCCTCCTCGACCTGTTAGAAATAACTGTGGGAAACACCAAGCTTCCAAACTTTCCTCCCAAACACTAATGGGACTCTCTTTGGCTTGTTTCATTTGAAACAACTCAATAGCATTCCCCATGACTTCTTTAGAATGCAAAGGATGAACACTATAATGTTCATAAATTTCTTCATTTTTAGAGGCATCTACTTTCTCTATTTGTCCAGCACACAAATCGCAGTCCTCTTCTTCACTTAGTTCCTCTTCTGCAACACATACATTCTTGTAGTACTCATTGTTTTTCATCAAATACAACGTTGCCTTTTTGACTTTCCTAACATCCACTAAATCTTACCAGATTTTCTTACTCTTTGTCGGAACCCCATTAACTAGGATAACCAGAGGTTCCTCTTCCACTTTGTCTACACCACTTGTATCAATATTTTTCTTCAAATCCAGAGGAAAATAAACTACTCTTCCCTTTAATCCTCTCTGTAAATCTGATGGAGGCAATTTCCCTGTCTTAGGCTCCATTCGAACAATAGCCTGAAAAGGATGGACACTTTGAATCAAAATAGATTCATAAGTATTTAAATCCTTCAGTTCAGAAGGAATGTCAACCAATTCTAGATTATTATGAACCGCTCTACCAGGCATTCGGTTTTGATTTAATTTGTTAAAACAATAAGTACACATACGTTGATCTGATCCCAAATCAAAACAATTTTCTACCATCAAGTATGTTGCAAAATCCTTCCATTCACTATTGTTTTCCATTTCACTTTTTGCATATAAATCCACTAACTTAGTCTGATTCTTATAATAAGTCCGTCGACAACACACACAAGTGAAATTAGGCCTCTCACTTGATTTCACCGTAAACGTGGAAATTTCCTTGTGAAACTTATCTGTACTGCAAATCTGTACACTCTCTTCCACATTACCTTCTTCTACTGGGTCAATTTCAACATTGTTCTCTTTACTAGCAAAGTAACAAAACTCAATTTCTTTACAAATATTCTTCACATCTGCTTCAGAACCATGCAAAAGAGCAGTGCTTAATTGTTTAAGCATAATTGCTGGACTCTTAGCATAATACAACATTCTAACTAATTTCCTCACTTTATTATGATGCACTGCTAGCATCCTGAAATGATGAAAAACACTCTGGCATACTCTCCTGGAAAGACAAGCCAGTGAATGACCATGCAAACCTGTCACTTCTCTCACTCTGCAAGGATCTAATTCTTGGAACAACTTCATTTTCTGTTTTAAACTTTTCTTATTAAATGTCCGTACAAAATCACAAAGCAAATTGATGGAATCCTGTCGCACACTGCAAATAGTACTACACTTCCAGGTGTACACTGGTCCCTTAGGACGTCTCCCTAAAACTTCATTACCTAACACCTCTTCTGCCTCTGTTGACACAAGTTTTTCTTTTTCAACCGGACAACCGTCTTTCACCTCATATGCTCGACCACTGGTGTCAACTGCATGCACCAAATCATTGTCCTGGAAATAACTCTCCTCATTAAAAAATGCCTCACAACTTGAACTATGCATCCATTCTCCTGAAAAAACTTCACAAAAATTACTACGATTAACTGTTCTCTTCCATCTACTATTTGATTTGAAATCATAAATTGCCTTGTTTAGTTTCCTAATTCTATTGATTATCAAAATAAATAACTTTCGCTTAATTTCGAAAGCCTGATCAATAATTTTCTCTACATTTTTCTTTCTCTTATAAAAAGCCACTTTCTGTTGACCTTTCTTAATATTTTTTAACAAATTGCCAATTATCCTGTTGCGGAACATTCGTCTACGAATGTCCCTAAACTGTTTTTTCCTTCTACTACCATGCACAGAGTTATCTCCTGCTCTAGCAGTAACATTTTTGAGGGGCTTTTCCTTCCCGTTTAAATTGGCTCTCTTCTTCTGGACTACAACATGTTCTGTAGTGATACTTTTTCGTCTGCAAATGTTTCTTAAAAAAGACTTTGTTGCATTACCCGGAATTTTTTTGGTGACTTGACAAGTTTTTATTGTAGAGGACTGCTGCAAAGGTTTACCAAGGTGGGGTGTAAGTCGCTTTGCTTCTTTTCTTGTTCTTTGCCTTGAGGGCATTTTTGAATTTTTCAAAAGATCTTGAGTTGCATCTGTGGTAAATTTAAAAAAAAAATGTTATTAACCACTATTGCCAAACAGTAAACCGATAACAGTAGGCAAACAATTAACACACTAGTTGTCAATTCTACCTATGGTAATTTAGCAGCATAGACAAATTTTAAACCCACAAATAGTAGCAATGGAATGGAATGCTTCTACAATAATTTGCTTACTGGATGTGTTTAAAATCGTTTCTTGAAGTCAATTAGGTTTCAGAATATGTACTGCTAGAGTTTCATAGCCAGCATGGGGCATATTTACAAAGCCTTTGAGCCATTTTAGGTCAAAAAACACATTTTTAAAACACATCAAGTAAGAAAATTATTCTCCCAGATTCATGGGGGAAGTGACTTAAAATGGCCTAGCACACATGGGGGCGTATTTACAAGGCCCTTGCACCACTTTTGCGTCACTTTTAACTTGGGGAAAATAACGTGAAAGTGGCTCAAAGGCTTTGTAAATATACCCCATGCTGGCTATGAAACTCTAGCAGTACATATCAAGAAACCTAAATGACTTCAAGAAACGTTTTTAAACACATCAAGTAAGCAAATTATTCTCCCAGATTCATTGGGAAGTGACTTAAAATGCCCTAACACACATGGGGGCGTATTTACAAGGCATTTGCACCACTTTTACGTCACTTTTAACATGGGGAAAATAACGTGAAAGTGGCTCAAAGGCCTTGTAAATATGCCCCATGCTGGCTATGAAACTCTAGCAGTACATATCAAGAAACCTAAATGACTTCCAGAAACGTTTTTAAACATATCAAGTAAGCAAATTATTCTCCCAGATTCATGGGGAAGTGACTTAAAATGCCCTAACACACATGGGGGCGTATTTACAAGGCCCTTGCACCACTTTAGCGTCACTTTTAACATGGGGAATATAACGTGAAAGTGGCTCAAAGTCCTTGTAAATATGCCCCATGCTGGCTATGAAACTAAAGCAGTACATATCAAGAAACCTAAATGACTTCAAAAAACGTTTTTAAACACATCAAGTAAGCAAATTATTCTCCCAGATTCATGGGGAAGTGACTTAAAATGCCCTAACACACATGGGGGCGTATTTACAAGGCCCTTGCACCACTACCTGGACCTGATCCAGCACGGTCGCTCCCACCACGCTCCCTGACCCCAGCTCCTGCTCACGCTCTGGCTTACTGGTGAGACCGAGACTGCAGATTTGGAAGTGAATCAATTGATTTAAATAACCTCGCGCTATTGTATATTTATTTAAGCTTGACTCGCGCTGTGCATTCATTATTTATTTCGACTCGCGCTGAGAATTAATTAATTATTTCGAGTCGCGCTGGGATTTAATTATTTATTTACAGTCGCGCTGGGATTTATTTAATTAATTGTACCTAACGCTGGAAACTGATCTGTGCCCCTGGTGCCGTGGTGCTTCTGCTGCCCCTGCCTTAGTCTCCCTTTGACCCTCCATCTTGTTTACTCGCTCCCTAGCCCGCCCCTCCTCCCTGCTACCGCCTCCCAGCTGCTGCCCCTCCCACCCACGAACAGAGGGCTCCCTACCTCCTCTGACGCGCTGTGACTACCTGGACCTGATCCAGCACGGTCGCTCCCACCACGCTCCCTGACCCCAGCTCCTGCTCACGCTCTGGCTTACTGGTGAGACCGAGACTGCAGATTTGGAAGTGAATCAATTGATTTAAATAACCTCGCGCTATTGTATATTTATTTAAGCTTGACTCGCGCTGTGCATTCATTATTTATTTCGACTCGCGCTGAGAATTAATTAATTATTTCGAGTCGCGCTGGGATTTAATTATTTATTTACAGTCGCGCTGGGATTTATTTAATTAATTGTACCTAACGCTGGAAACTGATCTGTGCCCCTGGTGCCGTGGTGCTTCTGCTGCCCCTGCCTTAGTCTCCCTTTGACCATCCATCTTGTTTACTCGCTCCCTAGCCCGCCCCTCCTCCCTGCTACCGCCTCCCAGCTGCTGCCCCTCCCACCCACGAACAGAGGGCTCCCTACCTCCTCTGACGCGCTGTGACTACCTGGACCTGATCCAGCACGGTCGCTCCCACCACGCTCCCTGACCCCAGCTCCTGCTCACGCTCTGGCTTACTGGTGAGACCGAGACTGCAGATTTGGAAGTGAATCAATTGATTTAAATAACCTCGCGCTATTGTATATTTATTTAAGCTTGACTCGCGCTGTGCATTCATTATTTATTTCGACTCGCGCTGAGAATTAATTAATTATTTCGAGTCGCGCTGGGATTTAATTATTTATTTACAGTCGCGTTGGGATTTATTTAATTAATTGTACCTAACGCTGGAAACTGATCTGTGCCCCTGGTGCCGTGGTGCTTCTGCTGCCCCTGCCTTAGTCTCCCTTTGACCCTCCATCTTGTTTACTCGCTCCCTAGCCCGCCCCTCCTCCCTGCTTCCGCCTCCCAGCTGCTGCCCCTCCCACGCTCCGCCCCCTTCCACCATCCATTTATGGCCAATGTCCCCACGCGCAGCGTCCACGCGCCCAATCCGCGCCGAAGGTGCGCCAAAGGTAAGCCCGTCTACGCCCGTCCGCGCCTGGACCGCGCCCAGCGCCAGAGCCCCTGGTACACGTAATGCCCACCCCTCCCGCATTACCTACGATGCCACCACCCTCCTAGCCCTTAACCCCGGTCGCGCCCCCAACTGCGTCCAAGCCGCTCCTGGACACACCCATGGACCTTTCTCCTGCTACTCCTGCAAATTCAGCGGCACCGATAACATCTCCGCTACGACCACACCACAGATTCCCGACCCCTACCACCTACAATGCATCCTTCTCAACACCCGATCGGTCCACAGACACGCCATTGACCTATGGAATCTACTAGACACCATCTCCCCAGACGTCGCCTTCCTAACAGAAACATGGATGAACACTTCCTCCGCCCCAGACATCACCATTGCCATCCCTGAAGACTATAAGATCACACGCAAGGACCGTACCGGCCACTCAGGAGGAGGAATCGCTATCGTCCATAAAAAATCAATCCACATCTCAACCAGCTCTGACGCCAACCTCGCCAACTCTGAACACCTTCACTTCCAGATCCACATCGACCCCAAGACCACACTCAGAGGCACCCTCCTCTACAGACCACCAGGACCCCGCGCAAAATTCAGTGAAGACATCACGGACTTCATCACTCCACACGCGCTCCCCTCTAAAGACTACATCCTTCTGGGAGACCTCAACTTTCACCTTGAAAAGGACAACGACCGCAACACCACCACCCTTTTGGACAACCTCGCCAACCTCGGACTTAAACAACTGGTCACCTCCCCCACCCACATCGCAGGTCACACACTCGACCCCATCTTCACCTCCAGCAATCATGTCTCCTTCAGCCACACTACGGATCTCCTTTGGACTGACCACAGCTGCGTTCACTTCACCTACAACAAGCCGAAACCCACCAACCACCTCCAACCAACTCTGCAAAGAAACTGGAACAAAATTACCATCGACCAGATCTCCTCATCGCTCCTTCTAAACACCCCAGCCCACTCTTCTAACCCAGACCAAGCCGCCGCCAACTTCACCCTATGGTTATCCAACACCGCCGACATCCTAGCACCACTGAAAAAACGTCACAGCAAACCTGGCAGCAAGAAGGCCTCATGGTTCAACGATGATCTTAAGAAGTCCAAGAAACTCTGCCGCTCTCTTGAAAAGGCCTGGAAAAAAGACCCAACCACTAGCACCAAGGACGCCTTCAAAAACGCCACCCGCACACACCACCAACTAATCCGAAAGGCCAAGAAAACAGCATTCAAGGATCGACTAGACAACAACGCCCACAACAGCAAGGAACTTTTTAACATCGTCAAGGAATTTACCAACCCCTCGGCCAACTCCAACGACATCACCCCCTCTCAAGCCCTCTGCGACTTCCTGGCCTTATTCTTCCACAACAAAATTGCAGACATCCACAACAGCTTCAACAACCAACCCGGAGACCAACCCACCCAACCATATGCTGAACATTCTCCCCCCTTGAACACCCTCAACGACTGGAACCCAATCTCCACTGAGGACACCATCCGCCTGATGAACTCCATCCACTCAGGATCCCCCACAGACCCATGTCCCCACCACATCTTCAACAAAGCAGACTCCGTCATAGCACCGCACCTCCGAGACGTCATCAACTGCTCCTTCAACTCCGCCACCTTTCCTGAAAGCTGGAAACACGCTGAACTCACCGCCCTTCTGAAAAAACCCACAGCGGACCCCACCGAACTCAAAAATTACCGCCCCATATCGCTCCTTCCTTTCCCGGCCAAAGTCATCGAGAAAGCTGTCAACAACCAACTCGCCGCTTTCCTCGAAGCCAACAAATCCCTCGACTCCTCACAATCTGGCTTCCGAGCAAAACACAGCACTGAGACCGCCCTCATCGCAGCAACAGACGACATCCGAACTCTACTGGACAATGGAGACACAGTCGCCCTCATCCTCCTCGACCTCTCTGCAGCCTTCGACACAGTCTGCCACAGCACCCTTTTACAACGCCTTAGAAACATCGGAATACAAGGAAAAGCACTTGAATGGATCACCTCGTTCCTCACCGGAAGAACCCAGAGAGTCCGCCTTCCACCATTCAAGTCCGAGGCCACCGAAGTCATCTGCGGCGTACCACAAGGATCCTCACTCAGCCCCACCCTCTTCAACGTATACATGAGCCCCCTTGCGGCCATCGCTCGCCAACACAATCTCAACATCATCTCCTACGCGGATGACACTCAACTGATCCTTTCTCTCACCAATGACCCCAGCACCGCCAAAACCAACCTACACGAAGGTATGAAAGAAGTTGCCGAATGGATGAAACACAGCCGTCTGAAACTGAACTCAGATAAAACAGAAGTCCTCATCTTAGGTACATCCCCCTCTGCATGGGACGACTCTTGGTGGCCAGAAGCCCTTGGAAAAGCACCCATCCCGACAGACCACGCACGGAACCTAGGCGTTATCCTGGATTCTTCACTTTCAATGAACAGACAAGTCAGCGCCGTATCCTCATCCTGCTTCAACATTCTTCGCATGCTCAAAAAAACATTTCGCTGGATCCCCACCGAAACCAGAAAAACAGTCACCCACGCTCTGGTCACGAGCCGACTGGACTACGGAAACACCCTCTACGCAGGTACTACCGCTAAAATCCAGAAGAAACTCCAACGAATCCAAAACGCCTCAGCCAGGATCATATTAGACATCCCGCGTAACGAACACATCTCTGGCCACCTGAAAGACCTCCACTGGCTGCCCGTCGATAAGAGGATCACTTTCCGACTGCTGACCCACGCACACAAATCACTCTACGACATCGGACCAGAATGCCTCAACTCACGACTATCCTTCTACACCCCCTCCCGCCAACTACGTTCTTCCAGCCAAGCCCTCGCCACTGTACCCCGCATCAACAAGACCACCATGGGAGGAAGATCCTTCTCATACCTGGCAGCTAAAACTTGGAACTCACTCCCCACTTACCTTCGCCTTACCCAGAACCACCTAGCATTCAGAAAGCAACTTAAAACATGGATATTTGACAAGTAATCCTCCTCCCCTCCCTAAGCGCCTTGAGACCCTCTGGGTATGTAGTGCGCTATATAAATTCTTTGACTTGACTTGACTTGACTTGACTTGACTTTTGCGTCACTTTTAACATGGGGAAAATAACGTGAAAGTGGCTCAAAGGCCTTGTAAATATGCCCCATGCTGGCTATGAAACTCTAGCAGTACATATCAAGAAACCTAAATGACTTCAAGAAACGTTTTTAAACACATCAAGTAAGCAAACTAATCTTCCTGATTCATGGGGCAAGTGAAATATTTGTTTAAAGAAGCAGACACCATTTTTTACTTCTCATAAATTTAAAAAGCATTCCTTTTCCTTAAAAACGATTTTCAAGTCATAATTTGAAAACACAGCACAGCTCCTATGTACAAGCACACCCTGTCAGTACTAATACTTCACATTATCTCCAATTACAATTTCACAAAGAAACAAAATCTTTTTGTAAAACACTTGACACAAAGCAACATTTTAAATACACAACTTGCTTCCTAATTTTCTCCCTAAAGCATACTAGTCTCTATCTAAATTAAATGAATCTTTTCTCACCTTAGCAAATGCTTTTTGAATTTCAAAACAGTCTCAGACACACACCAATTTTTCTTTAGCAGAGCAAAGGGTATGCACTCGAGAGGCTGCAACCAACATTGGCACAGAAATGCTATAATTCATCACACATATCTCTCATGTCACCCAATCAAAACTCTTCCCTCACTTTTTTCAAATCAACACCCTTCCCCCCTCTGCCCTTTTTGCCTTTTTTCCATAGCAACTAGCTCCTGACAGACCTCTCATGTTTACAAGTTCACACAACAATGTTTCAATTGAACTCTGAACTCTCAGTACACCTGCTTATCCAGTGCAATGTTTCTTAAAATGATTTTTTCTTAACCATTCGAATTACATCTTTCAAAGAACACATCCATGCACCCTAACTTTCTGTTTTCAGCAATCAAAATCCACCAATCACTGCTACGGAATCATTAGCACTGAAACTCCACAGTTTTTTTCATTACAAACTCCTACTGTTTCAACTGCCATTTCATTCCCACACTTCATCTGACTGCAGCAGAACCTCCTCTCACCATGTTTTCTGTCTGGATTGTTGGACATAGTTACATCCACTGGGCTCACAGGTATGCTGATAACAGAAATTTACACAACCTCAATTTACAAAATGTGGAAATCAACTGGATTGGCCAGAGAGGATTGAGATGTCACCAATTGATACCATTGGTGAAAACCTTTTTGCATTTTCCAAACCCTGACCTCATAATAGTGCACTGTGGAGGAAATGATTTGGGCACTTTGACTGGGGTAGGTCTGGAAATGCTTTTAAAGGACACCTTTGAGCAATTGATGGCACTTTTTCCTCCAACTGCCTTGGTATATTCAAATATATGCCAAAGACAGAAATGGAGGTGGTCCAATCAATTTTGTCCACAAATTGAGAAAGCGAGGAAGCATGTAAATAAGTCTGTTTCAGCTTACATGAGAGACCATGGATAGGGCTCCATCTACAACAATAACTTGCGTTACTACATGCAAGATATCTACAGAGGAGATGGTGTGCACTTCTCAGATGAGGGGAACAGAGTTTTCATCCAGAATTTAAGACTGTGTATTGGTACCTACTTATAAGTACCTAAACCTTCCACAGACCCAAAAGCTCTTTTCAGAGCTACCCTAACTATGATCACTCTAAATAAATTTAAAATGTAACTTTTTTTTAACTAATTTTCACGATTTACGCTTTCCGGAGCGCTACCCGGTTCGCGCACCGGGCGCTAACCACGCGAAAATTTGAAATTTTATTTTTGGGCATATATGGGCCTCCTCATTGACCCTCACAAAACCTAGGGGGTCAGGATATGTCTCCCTTGCCCCCTTTTACACAATCCCAGCATTGTTTATCATCCATCTTGTGTCCAAATTAGACGTTAACGCAAGATGGCGGACTCCTGTTACGCTACCGGTAAGCTTCCACCGCGAAAAATCGAAAAAATGTTTTTGTTTTTTTTGCCCCGCGGGGCCCTTTAATAGCCCCCACATCAATCGTAGGGGGTCAGGAGGGGTCTACCTTGCCCCCTTTTATTCATTTCCCCCTTCGTTTATTTCCACCTCTTGTCTCTTGATCCTATCGAGAGACAAGATTGCGGCCGCTCCGAACTGTTTAGAATGTTGACAGTCACCGGAGAGCCAATCTGCTTCTCCTCGCGAAGTTCCGTTACGCGTCTGGTACGCGAACCGGGGCGCTAACCGGGACGCTGTCACAGATATATATATTTTTTTGAACCTAAAATACTCAAAATCCACTGGAGCACATATCTTGAGACCTAGCAAAGGCACATCGGACTACCAGTCCCCACAATTTTGCCAAGTTTCATTGAGCTAAAAGTGAGTCCAACCGCCCTATGGAAAACTCAATGTTAAAAACACGTTTTGGGACCCCCCTTGTTTCTCGGCCCCCACTTCACGAAAACCCCCCAAACTTTCAGGGGACGCTCAGAAACAGAATGTGCCATTTTCCTGGAAATTTCAGCCAATTCCGTCCTTCAACACCAAAGTTATTCAACATAGAATTTTCAGAAATCCCTATTCAAAAAAATCCTAACTATATATACCTATGGGCTGCAAGGTATGCCCCGCTGCACAGCGTGCAGTCCTGCTGATGCGGTAAACTACGTGTCAGCTACAGGAGAGATTTGCATATGGGGGAAGTCACGAACGCGCAGCCAAGCAGTTTGATCTTCGGCAACCCACTTGGTGTTTAATTACAGTAAGGATGGCAGCATGGCAACTCACTTGAGACTAACTTTGGCACTACATGAACCAGCAGGCCACGTTGTGGCCACGCCCATAAAGGCAGGACTAAGTAATTATAACACAGGTGCCAGAAGGAATCGTCATGCACGCCATTCGGAAGTGAAGCCCATCCCAGGAAGAAGTGCAGGTAGCACGAAACGCGTCGGAAAGGACTTTCATTTTGCTGATACCAGCCTGCTGTCCCTGCGTTTTTTTTCTCCATTAAAGACGGCATTTACCCAGAATCTTGGTGGGCTCCCTCATTTGCAGGCAACTCTTTGTGATGATATATATATATATATCAAATCCGGGCTTTGGAGGTGCAGCTGCGGACACCGCCCACTGGGGCAAGGACTTCCACATGATTCTCCGTGGCGAAAAAACTCGGGGCAGCGAGTCTGGAACATCAGCCCTCCAAACAGGCAAGAGTGTCTCCTCCAATCCATGTGAGGCACTTTGATTTTAAAAGCGGACAGTGAATACAAGAGAAAAGGACACGAGACATCTGAGGAAGGCAGGGATGCCGAAATGCATTATGTCAGTCGCTTTTGTCTGCAAGCTGTAAATAAAGGAAAAGGATTCCAACTTACCTGTGTGGCTCTCGTCTCTCAACAAGTGGGGGACTGTTTGGTCGTGATATATATATATATACATATATATACATATATATATATATATATATATATATATATATATATATATATATATATATATATATATACGAACTCCGTTCCCCACACGCTGCAGCTTCCCCAGACATGGGGCAAGATCAGACACGGACCACAAGATAGTAGATGCCGGTTATTTCAGTGCTGTCGCCATAACGTTTCTGCTCACAACGAGCCTTGATCACATGACAACATGAAGGTAGTGCTAATTTCCTTTTAAAATGCTAGTGCCACATTTCAAATACGTCACATGGGCTGGACATAGATAAAAGACTAGTAAAATACATATAATGTCATTGTAAAAAAGCAGTACATACTTTAAAACATGACGGTTGAATAAAGGCTTTTGTGGGAATATAAATATATGTTAAAATAAATTCATACATATATAAATATCTACAATATTTTTCCCTATACATTGCTAAAGATATATGTGCAATAAAAAGCCAAAATGTAAACATAAAATCCATATGTAAACATTTGAATGTCGAGGTATTTAAATTATTACCATTGAATTACTAGTCCTAAAACAGATAACAATCACGGGATAAATCCCTATGTATAATTACCAACCTAAGTGACATATACCCAAAGTTGTGCTTAAAAATAAAGTGCATGGTGCTATGTGCTATTGAAAAAAGACTTAAGCCTAAAAATCAATCTGGACTTGTTCCTCTGGATCAGACTGAGCACAGAATTGATCACAGAGGAACCGACCTCACTGCTGGTTTTTATATAAAATAGCTATTGATAGTGAGAATTATAAAGGCAAGAACTAATAATTGAGATTCAGAGCCATATGATAGCTTTAACTAGATACCTGAGTGCAAATCGCATAGCAGCATAAACAGTTCATACAGTACAGTGAAAACATGTGCAAATTGTTGCACAAAGTTTTTAAATAATCCTGAAATATAAAACAATAAATAACTAGCAAAAGTTAAAAACCGGCTAAAATTCATATATCAATCAATGTATTTTTGCATTGTGACTAGGAAGCTTTAAAATTATATCTGCAGGCCTCAGTGTAAACACATATGTTTATCTTCCGTAAGATTTAAACCGTTAGGTTTATTACTATCTAATTGGAGAATGTATTTAGTCTCAAGTTTTCTTAATTGGGCCTCTCTATTGCCACCTCTTCTACTTGCACATATCGAATCAATCACATAGTACTGTAGCTGATTACTGTTACTTTGGTGGAATTCCTTAAAATGCCTTGCTACAGGATGCGTATTGTCCTGATTTGTGATAGCCCTAAGGTGCTGTAATATACGTTTGTGTACCGGGAGTTTGGTACTCCCGATATATCGCAGAGGACATGGACATTCGAGAATATAAATGGCAAGTTCTGTTTTACATGTTAGGTCCTTATTGATTGTATGATCCTTATTACCAAAACCATCTCTAAAGATCTTTTTGTTGATGCCTTGTGCACAGGCCTTGCAAGTTTTGCATTTAAAGAAATCTTTGTTGGTCTGCCACCACGAGGTTTTGTCGAGTACTTCAGGACTAGTATCTACCAATTTGTCCTTCATTGAGGGTGCATGGCTGTAAGTGATAGATGTCTTACTGGGAAGTAATTTACCAATTACAATACAATAGGCCAATTTCTGTTTATAATCTTGCGCAGTTCTGTATGTTGATTGCAAAAGCCCATTATGATTCTGAATGGCTCTATTGGCACAGTACTGGAGCTTGTATTTACCAGCTGCAAGTTAGGTGTATCCTGTGTAGTACAATATTTACTAAGCAACTGAGATCGAGTTATCAACATCGATTTCTGTATAGCCTTCCTGATAATTTTTTTAGGATAGCCTCTTTCCAAGAATCTGGCCAAGCTAGATTCTTGTGCCAACTGTAGCTCCTTGTCATTGCTACACAGTCTTCTTAACCGGATCATTTCCCCATAGGGAATGCTTGCAATTAAATGAGCTGGATGTGCACTGCCTGCATGTAGTGTGGTATTACCTGCAGTGCTTTTTCTATATTGGCGTGTTTCAAGACCATTCTCAGTTACAAACACTTCGGTCTCTAAAAAGGCTATTTTTTCTTGGCTCAAAGTTGCTGTAAAATTAAGGTTACAGGAATTTATATTGATATTAGACTTAGCGCATCTATCTTGCTACCTCTCCAAATTACGAATAAATCATCAATATATCTGTACCATGTAGTCACATTGTTAGTCATAATATCTTTATGCTCAACCAGGAGGACCAGTTCCTCCCAAGCTCCCATGTGTAAACATGCGTAGCTTGGTGAGAAACTGGCCCCCATGGCTACTCCCTGGAGCTGTTTGTATAATAAATTGTTATACATAAATACATTGTGATGCAAACAGTATTCCAGCATAGCAATCAACATTTCATTATGATTTTCAAACATTTTATCTCTGCGTGATAGGTAATATTTGATTGCCGCTACACCGTCTCGATGTTTAATGCTAGTATATAGCGATGAGACGTCTAGCGCCATCAGCCAGTCCCCCTCCTGCCACACAACATTGCGTAGTTTTGATAAGAAATACCCAGTATCCTGGATATAGGAATCCAACGATTTTACAAAGCCTTGTAAAAAATAGTCAATATAGACTGAGGTATTTTCCATCAGACCACCCCTGGCTGAAATGAAGGGCCTGCCAGGAGGATTGATACAGTCTTTGTGTATCTTGGGGATGTGGTATAGTTTGGGAATCACTGGATAATCATTCCAAAGAAATTTAAACTCTGCCTCAGAGAGTAATTTTTTGTTTCGCCATCCCCATAGTTTCTGATGATATTCGACTTGCATGGCTTTAGTGGAGGATGCATTGATACGTTCATAATGTATATATATATCACCAGAACCCTCCGAAAAGAAAGGCAGAGGCCACAACGGGGAACATCTTGAAGGTTTCTTTATTTCAAAAGGATGGCACATCGGGCGTATGCATTTCAGCTGTCGTGTAGCCTCCTCAGCGCCCAGTGTAGTAGGAAAGGAAAGTCTAGTGCCGCTGATTGGTTTGAAGATTCACCTGTTGAAATGCTGCTCGATCTCTCCGCCCACTAGTTCCAGTGTCTCATAGATGCCGTATCCCCAGAAGCTAGTTGCCTCCTCGAGTCCCCAACTGCACCACCTATGCTTGCAGGAAATTCTTCACGGGCGTAAGTCCGCAGTGCGTCTCACTCAATGCGGGGTTGAGTAACTCCGACACCGTTATGTATCTTCTGTTTGCATGAGGTGGGTCAGATCTAATTCAATTACTTGAAGGAGAAGAAGTAGCTTTTCGCCGAGGCAAAAGGCAGAGTAGCCAGTGTAGATCAGACCAAACTTGCGTGCAGGGACCTCTGTACTTGCCGCTGGCAGTTCAGCAAGATAAATAGCACCAGAACCCTCCGAAAAGAAAAGCAGAGGCCACAACGGGGAACATCTTGAAGGTTTCTTTATTTCAAAAGGATGGCACATCGGGCGTATGCATTTCGGCTGTCGCGTAGCCTCCTCAGCGCCCAGTGTAGTAGGAAAGGAAAGTCTAGTGCCGCTGATTGGTTTGAAAATTCACCTGTTGAAATGCTGCTTGATCACTCCGCCCTCTTTGTTAATGGCCATACACAGCAACCCAGTAGTTTGATGCACTGCATGTCCCAGCATACAACAGTCTGCCGGGAAAGGGCGGCCTAATGGATGCGTGATCTGCAAAGTGGCACAAGTTCCAGTGTCTCATAGATGCCGTATCCCCAGAAGCTAGTTGCCTCCTCGAGTCCCCAACTGCACCACCTATGCTTGCAGGAAATTCTTCACGGGGTAAGTCCGCAGTGCGTCTCACCCAATGCGGGGTTGAGTAACTCCGACACCGTTTTGTATCTTCTGTTTGCATGAGGTGGGTCCGATCTAATTCAATTACTTGAAGGAGAAGAAGTAGCTTTTCGCCGAGGCAAAAGGCTGAGTAGCCAGTGTAGATCAGACCAAACTTGCGTGCAGGGACCTCTGTACTTGCCGCTGGCAGTTCAGCAAGATAAATAGCACCAGAACCCTCCGAAAATAAAGGCAGAGGCCACAACTGGGAACATCTTGAAGGTTTCTTTATTTCAAAAGGATGGCACATCGGGCGTATGCATTTTGGCTGTCGTGTAGCCTCCTCAGCGCCCAGTGTAGTAGGAAAGGAAAGTCTAGTGCCGCTGATTGGTTTGAAAATTCACCTGTTGAAATGCTGCTCGATCACTCCGCCCTCTTTGTTAATGGCCATACACAGCAACCCAGTAGTTCGATGCACTGCATGTCCCAGCATACAACAGTGTGCCGGGAAAGGGCGGCCAAATAGATGCGTGATCTGCAAAGTGGCACTAGTTCCAGTGTCTCATAGATGCCGTATCCCCAGAAGCTAGTTGCCTCCTCGAGTCCCCAACTGCACCACCTATGCTTGCAGGAAATTCTTCACGGGGGTAAGTCCGCAGTGCGTCTCACCCAATTCGGGGTTGAGTAACTCCGACACCATTTTGTATCTTCTGTTTGCATGAGGTGGGTCCGATCTAATTCAATTACTTGAAGAAGAAATAGCTTTTTGCCGAGGCAAAAGGCCGAGTAGCCAGTGTAGATCAGACCAAACTTGCGTGCAGGGACCTCTGTACTTGCTGCTGGCAGTTCAGCAAGATAAATAGCACCAGAACCCTACGAAAAGAAAGGCAGAGGCCACAACGGGGAACATCTTAAAGGTTTCTTTATTTCAAAAGGATGGCACATCGGGCGTAGGCATTTCGGCTGTCGTGTGGCCTCCTCAGCGCCCAGTGTAGTAGGAAAGGAAAGTCTAGTGCCGCTGATTGGTTTGAAAATTCACCTGTTGAAATGCTGCTCGATCACCCCGCCCTCTTTGTTAATGGCCATACACAGCAACCCAGTAGTTTGATGCACTGCATGTCCCAGCATACAACAGTCTGCCGGGAAAGGGCGGCCAAATGGATGCGTGATCTGCAAAGTGGCACTAGTTCAAGTGTCTCATAGATGCCGTATCCCCAGAAGCTAGTTGCCTCCTCGAGTCCCCAACTGCACCACCTATGCTTGCAGGAAATTCTTCACGGGGGTAAGTCCACAGTGCGTCTCACCCATCCTTTTGAAATAAAGAAACCTTCAAGATGTTCCCCATTGTGGCCTCTGCCTTTCTTTTCGGAGGGGTCTGGTGCTATATATATATATAAATCCAACACACAAGAAGCCCATTGGTATTATGGATGGCACTACAACAACCAGCAGGCTAAGCGAGAGCCAACGCCCACTGGGGCAGCTGGTGAGACTATTTCAGTAATGCTGTGTGCTTCACTTAACAAGGACTCTAGCCTCTGAGGAAATGCTGTGTGAAGCATGAAACGCGTCAGGCTGCTTAATTTCTTTTGGAACAGACTTGCATTCAGTGTGCTGCAACTTCCCAATAAAAACGAAATTCCTGATATCTGCGTGGGCTCTCCTATATGGGCTTCTTGTGTGTTGGATATATATATATCTTCATTTCTCAGTAACCATATAAAAAAAGACACACACACATACACACACGCGCACACACACACACACACTCTGATACAGAACAAAGATTAAAGTAATGTTATAGTTAGTGTTAGAACCGGCTGTCTCTAGTTGGCAGAGGTATACACTTCTGACAAATAGGGACACACCTTTTCTAGTCAGGGCAAGGGGATCACACCCTTCGATAACCCCTGCTCACCCCCTTGGTAGCTTGGCAGAGCAGACAGGCTTATCTCAGAGGCTGTGTGTTAAGCATTTATGACCACATACAGTAATAAAGTGAATACACTACAAATGGACACGACACAGTAGTATTATAAAAATAAGTATTTTTATATAAGGCTTAGCACAAGACCAAATAACGACAAAAATGTACACAATCTTAATAAATACTCTGGGAAGGGAAAAGGGATAGTTCAAAGGTAGTTTCTTCTTTAGCACAAAAGTCTTTAGTATCAAAAGCAAATCTTCTTCTTGGCAATACAGTTCTTAGCAACAGGGTAACCCACACGGGGGCTACACGACGTCGAGGCAAAGTTAATCCGAAGGTTCGGCGTCGACCGCGATGAGCGCTACGTCGAGCCTGGAGTCACACGGACCCCCAACAACACAGTACCTTTGGAAAATGAAGCACACGATGATCAGCGGCGTCAAGCAATCCGGCGTCGCGTCTTCGGTGACGGTCAGGCCTCAGCAGGCGTCGTTGTCGATGATGCGGTTGCACAGAGTGGGCAGCGCTCACGGCGTCGAGAGGGCACGAGGGCGATGCGATCAGCAGCGGTGCAGACACGAGGTCCCTTGGAGCTGGAGCCGTACTCCCACTCACTGGCGATGCTGCTGGCGTCGGTCGGGCCCGGCGGCCGGTCGTCGAGGAAGCGGGACACTGGGGCCGTTACCCACTACGTCGAGCTGGATTCGGCGACGTCCGTCGGCGTCGAGATTGCTGGTTCTTTTCAGAGGTGCTGGCTTCACGGTTCCAGCAAATAGCACTTTTAAGCAGATGAAGTCTTTTAGCCCTGTGACTTCAGCAGGAGACTGGTACTCTTCCAGCGCTTGGAGATTTTCTTAGCAAGCGTGAGAGTACACACACAGTTCCTCTCTCCTGGTTCCTTGGCAAAAATAAAGAAGCACTGCAGGATTCCCCCCAGCAAACAGCACACTGGCAGAAGGGGTAGGCAAGTCCTCAGATCAGCAGGCCTCTTGTCCTTGGTTACAGGGTTCCTTGTCAGAAGTGATCTAATTTCTTAGTTCAGGGGTCCTTCTCTTATACCCCTTTTCGGCTTTGATCCCTTTGTCCATGCCGGGGGCTTTCCCAACATCCTGGGTCTGTTGTGGGTGGAGCCAGGCAGAGCACCTTGCTTATTCACTGAGCAGGGCTGGGTCCTCAGACGCCCAGCAGGAGGTGGAGCCAGCATTGACACTGACAGGAGCAGAGCTATCGGCCTCCTGGCAGGAGGTGGGGCTAGGATCGTCCATGGCAGGCACAGAGCCATCAGCCGCTTGGCAGGAGGTGGAGCCAGCATTGTACCAGGCAGGGCAGGCTATCAACAACTACTCTCCCCCTACTCTCAACGCAAATGTCCCACTCATCCCACACTGACTCATCCAGACCTGTGGAGCCACCCAGCTCCTGTCACACACACGCAAGACCAGCAGAAACCAGATATGGTTAGACAAGAAAATAGACACTTTCTAAAAGTGCTATTTTCAAACCCAGAGCTCAAAAACCATCCACACCAACGGATGCGTAATTAAACCCCGAGTTCAGGGATACCAATCTCGACATTGCACCATGCGCCCCGAGCCAACTAGGATCATAGCATTAATAATCCCGGCGGCCCATTCTAACTAATGGAGAGCAGGCTACCTTGCAATAGTGAAGAACGACGATGGCGGTAATTCACTATTTAGGACATGCCAACTTGGTCAGGCGTGTCCTACCTTATACTTACAATGCACCCTGCCCGTGGGCCTACCATAGGGGTGACTAACATGAACTCAAGGGAAGGTTTGAGGGGCTGGCAAGTAGGTATACTTGAGCAGCCTGCGTGACAGCACTAGGCTGCACGTGGGTCTCGCAATGACCGACCCATAGACATTCTTTTACGAGGCCGCTCCTGTGGGTGGCACAACACGTGCTGCAAGCCCACGAGCGGCATTTGTATTTACAAGCCCCGGGACTCCTGGTGCACTAGACTAGGGACTGACAGTAAACCAAATAAGCCAAACATGGATACAATAGATACATCAATTTACCATAGGGAGCACTTGCGCGGTGGCACTGATCAGCAGTGGCACAGCGCCCAAAGCATATACCAGCAAAACATCGTAAAACAGTGGAAGCAAACAGAAAAAATGGAGGAGAGACTCAAGCCAATGATGTCAGGTCTAACACGTGTCCCCTCCAGCTGAAATGTGGGGAGAACTACCCTTGACCTAGGGAGTCCTTGTTGCGTGTTTATCTAGGTTCCTGATCGATACTGTGACCTTATGCCCCTATTCGGCTATAAATCCATTTATTCCCTATATTGGCATAACCGTTCAAGTGCGATTTTCTGAAAAGTCATCTCTGGCCTCACACGAACAGAGTCACATTCCAGCATAGCTCTCTGCCACTTCCTTTGCGACCAATTAGTGCAATGACAGAGCAGAAGTCACTATCTGATATTCCTAGATTAACACTCCGAGTTCTTCAACAAGATAAAAACTCAGCAAACCTGGAAATCCCCGCTTGCTGTGTTTTGATTAGTAATGGAACTCTAATGAGCAACTGATAACTATCACTTCCGAGTGACATCTTTAATTGACGTCTTATGTCCAGCAAACTTGCGTCAAACCCGGCACCTGTCAGGTATAAATATTACCAACGTTGCCTTAAGCAAAGTGAGCTACTGTTGCTGATGCCAGCTGCCTGCAAGACCCCGTGTTGGTAAATCTAGCACTCTGTCGCTGCAGCCTGCTGTCCCCTTGGTGGTGAAGCTACTGATACTATTATCGCTGCTAAAGCGCGAACTATGGTGCAGTACGCTTAGGAGCTGAACAGCCGTCCCTCTGCGAAGACATCCAGCAGATTCCAGCTGCCCGCGGACGCTGTCCCCCCTCCTTCCTCGACGCGCTGAAGAGACCCGCTGCCTTTCTCCTGCAGAGAAATCCAGCTCTGGCGTTTCCGGTCTACCCTCGCGGGTGACTGGGATATCGAGAGTGACCCCTGAAGGAGATACCAATCCTCCATCATTCTATTCAGAGGTATGGTGTTGACTAAACCCTTAGACGAGAATTCTTGAAACAAACCTTGGCAAAACCAACTTAACTTAAAGCTACTTACTTACTCTCCTTCCACGTGTTAGGCTTAGGTCAGGCACACTGGGGTAGGCTTAGTTAGAAGCACCAGTTGAGTATGTTAGCCTAATGTATATATGACTGTATATATGTTTTATTACTTTTAAACCATTGTATGGCTAAGAAACCATATCAATGCTTTTACAGTTCTATTTCACAATACTTATCTTACTGTACGTACTTTTTATCATAACAAGTCTTGCAATTGTGGCAATATATTTCTCTTGTACGAGAAGAAAGACTGTTCAATAAATGTTAACCCTTTATTGACAAACGCCCGTCTCTCTATTCTCTACATCTCGTGAAAGTAAACTGCACTAGACTGACTGAGTGAAATACATGTCTATTGTTTCACACGACCCTAGAGATTGACTCTTGATCTGAGGAACAAAGTTGTCATGTTGCACGGTTGTTGGAAAGCTGAATCCCTTCTTGTCTGTGCCAAGGAAGCTGATCACTTCCTATGCAGAGAAGAAAGTTTCCAGTGACCTCTGAGCTAGTTGGTAACACAACCCAATTTAGTTTAGCATAGTCAGTGGAGGCCTGGAATATCCGCAGTTCCACGTCGATACTACTGTTTATGTTATTCCAATGCGCAGGGCCTAGTGAGAAACTAGGAACTACACTACATGGCGCCCAACGTTTGGTAAGGCGATAAACTAACGCAAGACGTTAGAGTAACTCAGTCGTGCATATTTCACACAGACCCCTTTCTCCCGTAAATACTCCAATAGACGTCTGGAGTGGGTGAAAGGTTAAAATCCGCCCGACCTTAGTAGGAAGAGATTCCTATGTAAAGCTCTGGGTTATTCAACGTTGAAGGATACAGTGTTCCAAAATATTGTGCACCTAATCTTTGTCTCCTTGGAGACCTACTCTGCAAACCTCGCATTTTTACAATGCCAGAAAACGGAACCACTGGGGCCGCAGCAGATGCGACTCAGCAAGGTCCCGAACACACAGACCCGGATGCTATTATCATCCCGGTCCACTTAAGAAGATCTATAACTTTAAAACTTATAGAAAATGGACTGACACCACAAGGTGGTACAGTAATTTTCGTGATAGAGGCTCACGAGTATCGGCAGACAGAGGTATTCTATTCATGGATAAACTTTCCAGCGGTAAACGCTAGAACAAAAGAGTTTCACTATTACAAAATAGAGAAACCTCCGGAAGAGTACGCTCCTTTCGAGGAGATTGAAATTCCACTTAAATTTCAAGAGCACCTGCTCTGGTTTATTGGTGCCCTAAAACACAATGATCACATAACTAGGCTCGGTCCACTAGGTAGACCAGGAGCAACGTGGCCGATTCTAGCCAGCTACACACCACATCCTGACATTTTAGAAATGTCAAAAGAAGATCTCTTAGTTAACATAGGAGAATTAACTAAAGCTTATAGAGAGTTAGTAAAATTATTTATTAAAAATAATTTAAACACTCCTAAAAAGAGCTGGGATGGAAATAAACAATCCACTCCCAAGGAAAAAGTTTTCCAGTCCAGAGGAAGGTCTCCTCGACGGAGGGAAAGAACTCCGACTCGAGAACGCCAGTCTCCCCAGAGGGAGCCCTCTGAGAAAAGATATAACCTTAGAAATAGGGATAATCTGAAAAAACCTGATAGATATCAAAGTATTGATACACGTCCCTCTCGATCTCTTCCACAGAATTCGGAAAGAAGAGGACGGTCAGACCCAGGAGAGCACACCAAGTCCAAAGACAAGGAACCTGCTCAAAATAAGAAATCTCAATTTCAGAAAAAGAAGGTAGCCAGTATTAGAGTAATCAACCATGCCGAGAATACTGAGGACACAGTTGAAAAACGGGGAGTGGGCATTGACAATGTTGGACAGTGCAGCAGAAATCAGTATAGCGCGCAAGATCTTGATGAGTCATCTGGAGACAGTGGACACGAATGAATACATTCAAGTTGAAACTGCCGACGCCAGACTTAGCGACCCCCATAAAATATACGAAATAACATTGCGTATAGAGGGTGATAAGACAAGGAAAATTAAGGGTCTATTTTGGGATAAGCTCTCAAAAGGCTATGATATTCTGTTAGCTGAAAAAGATTGGCCCCCAGAGTTGTCAGGGAGTGCCCTCGTGGCGAAGAAGTGATTATGCCTGCCTTCTCGAATCACATTCCGATTCACAAAAAATATACATATGCAAGGAAATGGGCAGTGGCCCAGGCACCTGCATTATATAAAAATCATGTAGGATGGGATGAGGACTCAACTCCTCACAAAATCCAATTAAAAAGTGAACCAACTGCCCAACGGCAGTATCCCATAAAGCAAGAAGCTAAAAAACAAGTCAGGGAGATCTTAGATCAACTTGAATACCAGGGGGTGATTGAAACATGCACCTCTCAAATGAACAATCCTTTGTTTCCTGTCTCCAAGCCAGACAATTCATATCGTCTAGTTTTGGACTACAGACACCTTAATACATGTTGCAAAACTTTTGCAGTACAAAACTCGCAAGGTGCAGCCCTAATGAATAACATAGATAGGAAAAAATATAAAACGACATTAGACATATCTAATGGTTTCTTTTGTCAAAACATTGCACCAGAAAGCAGATATTTGACCGCTTTCTCTGCATTTGGGTCACAGAAAAAATTCTGTCGACTCCCACAGGGGTTCAAGAACAGCCCAGGACTATTCTCAGCTAGGGTAACAGAGTTACTACAAATCTATGATGATGAAGCATTATCTTACGTAGATGATATTTATCTCACAGACGACGACTTGGATACTCACTTGAAAAGAGTGAACACCATTATACTTGGGTTCGCAGCAGAGGGTTACAAATTCAACTTTAAAAAGTCCCGAATTGCCCATCTGACAGTACTATTTTTAGGGTACGAATTATCAAGTGAAGGGAAAAGCCTAGCAGACAACTTCTTAGAGAAGTGCGCTGTACTCCAAGCTCCAAAAACGCTGAAGAATTTACAATCCATACTAGGTTTTCTGAATTTCGGGAGAACTTACATTCTAAATTACGCAGAGAGGGTTAAACCTCTCTACGAACTAATTAAACCTGATTTTAAACAAATCAATTGGACTCAAAAACACACAGAAATTTTGAGATCACTGCAAACAGACATGTTAGCAAAAACAAAATTAGATACACGTGACAACACGATCGATCTTGTAATCCGAGTCATCCCAGGAAGCTGCGGATTCACATACCTGACCTCTAATGAGGGAGAAAAGGTACCAATTTCAATTAAATCTCACTTGTACACACAAGCAGAAAAAGCATTCAGTCACACAGAAAGAACTGTGAAAGCAGTGCAAATCGCATTAGCAAATGAGCGAGAACTAGCACACGGCAAACGGATTAATATCCTTACAGCGGAATCCGCCTTCGAAGCGCTATTCAGCCCAGTAAACCTGCCTACAGTGTCACTGGATCCGAAATGGATACAGTGCATAGATTCTCTAGGAGCGGAAGACGTGAAATACTATTTTGCCCCGCAATTCGAAGAACTGAATGATTTAGAATATGAAGAAGAATATCCTCTGCCGATCGAAATTCTGCCTCTCCCACAATATGCCTGTATAATCTATACAGATAGCTCTGTACAGCATTTCAACGTAGAGAGAAAATCCTACGATGCAGCATGTGCGATCATTAAAGGTCGTTGGCTGTGCGGTAAATTCAGACCGAAAGTAACAAAAACTGAATCTGTAAGAAACTGTTCGGTTCAGAGAACTGAAATCAGATCGTTAAAGATGGCGCTCGAAAATGCAGAACGTGAATTCCCGACACTTATAGTGTGCGATTCTCATTTTTGCGTCAACTCTTACAACAATAAACTGCAGAGTTGGATCAAAAACGACTACAAAGATGACACAGGTGCCACAATAAAGCATAAATTGCTCTGGAACGAGGTAGCTCTTTTAAGTAAAGAACTACAAAAGACTCACGTGATTCACGCACAGAGTCTTCAACGTGATGGCGTTCACGTTGCAGGGAATTCATTGGCTAATACAGCCAAAGCGGAAGCAACTAAACCGGCTTCCGTAGCCACAAAAAAGCGTACAGATAAATACATAGACGGGGAAACCATGCTGGCAGTAAAAACGACCGTAAAAGGCGACTGTGCAGCACTACCCGTGAACTATCCACTCAATTATGCATACATAATCGATGCAAACTCCGTTCCTTTTGCTCGAATCCCTGGAGTGGGGGACAGAGTAATTCCAAACAGGAGCAGGAGGGGCTTCCTCTTACTGGAAGCACACATGGGGTTGGGTCTGAGACACCAAACAATCAAAGCCTCTCTGAAAGAATTACAATCAGAGTACTGGTGGCCAGGAATGAGTATAGATATTCAATGTTTTGCTCAAAATTGTGAAAACTGCAACCGAGATCGCAGTAATGAACAGGCCAGTGTAGTTTCAGGATCCCTTCTAGACAGCATAAGGCGGTCTATCTGCGCAATCAAAGAAGAGAAGCGTGTCCCAGTGTACACCATTAAGACGAAAAGCACTTAAAAAATGAGGCCTCCAGCGCTCGGCTGACGCTAGAATGGTTATAAAAGATTTGCGAGTCAATATCGGCACATACGCAATTACCACGTTCCTTTCTGACCAGGGTCCTGCTTTCAGCTCCTGAGCCTATAAGGAGGCCATGGCCAGCATGGGAATTGGGTTGCGGTATTCTTGTCCGTCGCACCCCGAAGGGAACAGTGTGGTAGAAAGAAAAAACCGTGACATAAAGCAATCTATAACAGCAAAGGTATTAGGTTCAGGCGCTGGGTGGGTCAAACATTTAATAAGTGTCCAGACTAGTCTTAACAACATGCCAAGAAATTCTCTAAAAGGTTTCAGCCCATACGAACTATTGTTCGGAATTAGAATGCGAGTTCAGGACCTCGATAGTCAGATATCAGTGGTACAAGAAGAAACAACACACTTTGATGTAAAGGATCGTTTGGCTGTTTTACAGGAACTGAATGAAACAAGAAAATCCTTAAGCAACATAAAGTTAAAGCAACAGCCAAGTACCACTGACGAGGCACCACCAGCAACAGCCCCAGCAAGGCCTGTCTGGATTCCAAAGATTGGGGATCTAGTCAGAGAAAAGATCGCGGTTAAGAAGGAATTTGGGCCTTCTTACAGAAAAGCAGTACCTGTCTTAGCAGTCACCGGAACAAGATCAGTTGTGCTACCGCCCCTTGCTGGTAAAAAGGAGAACAGAGTCGTGTCTATCGATCTGGTAAAACCACAAGCATGTGGCCTATAATCAACAGTAGGCCCAGTGGACTCCCAAGAAACAACAGAATACCCAAACTTGCAACAATCCAAGAGGTTCAAACTGAAAGACTAATCACATTCGATCAGCCTGCAGTGCACAATGAAGGACTATGCAATAATGCCATGGAACTCGTGCCTCTTGAAACACAGATTGAAACAGTTTGTCAAGAAACAACACCAGTCTACAATGATGTGGCATCAGAAAGTGCTACCGAGAGACAGATTGAAAGAACAATCCCATCAATTGACAGAACTGCCTCTGGTTATTTCATCAACTTCGACAACTTCTCTGAAGATTTAAACGACCCCGAAGTGATGCCAGAAACAAAAAAGTATTCTAAAGAAAATACAACAGGACTCCTTCAACAAATCAAAGAACTATATCTGGATTCACCGTTGATTGAGCATTGGATTATCTCAGGGGTATTCATACTCCTACTATGCCTAATTTTAATTTTAATTTTAGGAAAGTTCATTACAATTGAATGGACACAGCAAGTCAGAACATCAACCTAGTCCTGAAACCACACAGATCATCCCACGTGAAGAAAAGAGAACTGTCAACAGTAAATGTCACAGCAATTCCAATACCTGGTGGGGTAGTATGGGAGAAAACAGACTATGAGATATATGGTCCGGTCGAAATCCTGAAGTATCCTCATCAACTAAAGGTTTCCTTAAGTGACTATGTAAAACCGAGTACATTCTCTGATGATTGGGACTTTAACAGTATTAATGACATGATGTCTGATTTAGTAATGTCAGCTAGATTCACAGATCATGATTATTTACAAGGTTCATCTAGTTATGAGCAGTTATTCTGTTACACCCACTATGGGGATCATTACTTGCATAAATCTGCACAGCCTAGAAATGTTTTTATGTATAATCAATGGGAACATTGTTCTACACCACCTAAAAGCAGTTCTAAAGCATTTTTTGAGAAATTCAAATACTTCTCAGGGTTTAACACCAGTGATGCAGAAACATTTTATTACAAACTGTTAGATAAAACAGGAATGAAAACAATGCTGACAAATTCTAAATTGATATATTCAGAAGCATTTTATGACAAAATGATGACATTTGGTTTTGATTATTGGAAAAATAATATTGAAACGAAAACGATTTGGGGTACAAAAGATTGGCAGGTGCAAGGCATTGAAGCACTATTTAGAACCTGCATGATACCAGAACAAATGTTATTTTTAAATGACACAATACACCAAACATCTTGTCTTGGCCTAGCTAAGATCAAAGACCTTAAAACACCGTCTATACCAAAGCCAATACCTGAGAATACAACCACAGATATTGAGTTAGACGTGTCACAAATTTTACATTTCAACAGAACAAATCCTGATTGGAAAAAGTGGTTAATCTGGCCTACAGACACAAATAGCTGTCAAGATAGATTCCTGAATAAAACACAGGGGTTAAAAATGACCAGATTAGACTCCAGATATTCCCAGAGACAACATCCAGGGATTATAACAACATACAGTGTAGGGAAACTCTGCCTTGAATGGCTAACTTCGTCCACACTGGCTGAAATTAAGCAACACTTGTCTTTACTAAAAGATGGTGCTGATTTGCGCGATTTCATTCTTGGACCACGCAAACAGCGTCAAAAGCGTTTCATAGCGACCAGTATCTATGCTGCTTACAACGAGGCTTGGAAAGTAAAGCAAATTGAAACTGCTGAAAAAATACGAGAAATTGATCGTATTAATTTGGAGAAATCACTTTCTGTAGTAGACAATGGGTTAATGACTCTGTCTTCCAGAATATATTCTTTGGACAATATTGTATCCTCTGCCTTTGATGTGATAGACAGAGACTTGCTAATGTTACAACATGGCCAGTCTCAATTACGCTCTATTATAGAACTAGGCTGGACGCTGCAAAATCTTCGTTCAGGCTATGTGCCTTGGCGTTTAATCAACACAACGTCATTATTTTCCAGTTTTAACCTTACTGATAAACAGATCAGTTTGGCACAGAAAGGAGCAGACTATACAATCCTGAGCATCGAAAAACTCGAGAGATTACCATTGACAATGTCAGAGAGTCCTGTCATTGAATGGATAATACACGGAATTATCACAATTCCGATAACAACTTTCCGATTTAAAAAGTGCCTTGAGTACATACCTGCTGGCCAGTATGAACAATTGGGTAAAGGATATGTAAAATCTGAATGGAAATTACCATACACTCATTCTTGCTATAGTGACAGCGACAAAAATGTATTTCTTAGTGGTGACAACTGTAAACATTCACTAAGCGGTATACTTTTGTGTCAGGGTATTAATTTACACGGAGCATGTGATGGAAATTCAAACAACCTCTCATGCCACCAGCTAGTCACACCTGCAACTCAGATAGAGCCCTTCTTTATGCAACTTTCGAACGGGAGTTACATTCTTAGAACGGATCACAGATGTTGTGGCCTCGTGCCAGGGAAAAGTTATCTAGTAGAAGTAACATCCATGGTCAAATGCTGTATGCAAGCATTGTTTCCGAGTGGGCCTGCAGACACAGTGTCTCCCATCTGGCCTCGTCTGAATCTCTATTCTATAGGAATTGATACATTAAGCAAAATGAAATCTGTACTTTTACAGACAACAGTGCCTATAACGTCATCTAAAGAGACGTATGATCTTCTAGTTGCAAGGACAGCTACTGAAGTTCATGACCTTTTATCAACAAATTGCCCCGTGCATTTCGTAGAAATGTTCAGCCAACTCCTTAGCATGTCTAGTGCAACAAGCATCCCAGGCATATTTAAGACAGTCTTTACGGGACTGCTAACACCCTTCCAGGCAATTTTGGGAATCGTTCCTAATTTTGTACACTCTGTTTTTGGCGGCATACCATTATTTTTGGGACTCGTCGCAGGGATTCTATTTTTGACCCTCCTGCTACGTTATGGCAAGCCTCGGCTCAGACATAGCTCCCATGGGAATGGAAGAGACAATCCTAGAAATTTGCTACCGGGACAGGATAACTAACGTCCTTGGATTGGCCAGGCTGAGAGATCTAAACATGACCTGGTTCCTTTCATTCAGACCGATATGGCAAAATTGCATTTTACCTGTGCTACGGTGTATGCTTTGCGGCGATGAATGCGTGTTGGACATCTGTCTTTCACTTCCATCAGCAGTACCAATGGACGTCGATACTTTGCTCAGTCCAATAACGGCTCACGCATTGTGTTGTCCCCAGCGGCTACCAATCCTGATGACGGCATTCGTGGAGACTCCTGTACTACAGCCAAGTGGTAACAGTGGAGCGAGTGACAAAAGCAACATCATCCAGGTACAACGTTCTGTGAGCATTGCTGGTCCCGACTATGATGACAGCAATCATTCTCACACCTGCCAAGTTACAGCGCTATCTAATTTGGTTGAACTATCACCTGAATTTGTAGACCAATTCTTTGAGAGCCTGTCTGATACGATGTTCTCACCCGTACAGAAACAATAACTTTTGAAAAGCTTTCCGACACACAGCGTTCCCATGAACTCTGAATTCGGCCTTCAGTTTTGATCAACAAAAACTGCCAAGAGCTTTGGAAATCTATTTTTCCCCGTTCAAGCAATAATTCTTTGAATTGGACAATTTTTCTAATATTAACCTTTTTTTTTTGTTTGGCACGAACAATACTTTGCTTAACGTAAAAACTATTCTTAGAGAACAGAAGCTTCACACTTCTATTTCTAAAACACATCTAGAGACATAACAATATTACACCAGCCTCTAGCACATGTTATTACAATGCATTTTTATGTGATGATTTATCTCGCCTTTCTTCTGTCAGAGATACTTCATGTGTAATTCTTTATGCATAATCGTTCAAGGATTTCATATGCAAATAATTTTGAATGATTTCTATGCTTCAAAAAAACGTACAGTACATAAATATCATGTATTTCAAGTACGCCTATTTCGAATGCATTTATGTATTTTGGGGTGGGCAATGTTACACATGCATCTAATTGCTTTAGTTTTAGTAATTTGATGGACATGAAAACGTGGAGTGGGTGTTGCGTGTTTATCTAGGTTCCTGATCGATACTGTGACCTTATGCCCCTATTCGGCTATAAATCCATTTATTCCCTATATTGGCATAACCGTTCAAGTGCGATTTTCAGAAAAGTCATCTCTGGCCTCACACGAACAGAGTCACATTCCAGCATAGCTCTCTGCCACTTCCTTTGCGACCAATTAGTGCAATGACAGAGCAGAAGTCACTATCTGATATTCCTAGATTAACACTCCGAGTTCTTCAACAAGATAAAAACTCAGCAAACCTGGAAATCCCCGCTTGCTGTGTTTTGATTAGTAATGGAACTCTAATGAGCAACTGATAACTATCACTTCCGAGTGACATCTTTAATTGACGTCTTATGTCCAGCAAACTTGCGTCAAACCCGGCACCTGTCAGGTATAAATATTACCAACGTTGCCTTAAGCAAAGCGAGCTACTGTTGCTGATGCCAGCTGCCTGCAAGACCCCGTGTTGGTAAATCTAGCACTCTGTCGCTGCAGCCTGCTGTCCCCTTGGTGGTGAAGCTACTGATACCATTATCGCTGCTAAAGCGCGAACTATGGTGCAGTACGCTTAGGAGCTGAACAGCCGTCCCTCTGCGAAGACATCCAGCAGATTCCAGCTGCCCGCGGACGCTGTCCCCCCTCCTTCCTCGACGCGCTGAAGAGACCCGCTGCTTTTCTCCTGCAGAGAAATCCAGCTCCGGAATTTCCGGTCTACCCTCGCGGGTGACTGGGATATCGAGAGTGACCCCTGAAGGAGATACCAATCCTCCATCATTCTATTCAGAGGTATGGTGTTGACTAAACCCTTAGACGAGAATTCTTGAAACAAACCTTGGCAAAACCAACTTAACTTAAAGCTACTTACTTACTCCCCTTCCACGTGTTAGGCTTAGGTCAGGCACACTGGGGTAGGCTTAGTTAGAAGCACCAGTTGAGTATGTTAGCCTAATGTATATATGACTGTATATATGTTTTATTACTTTTAAACCATTGTATGGCTAAGAAACCATATCAATGCTTTTACAGTTCTATTTCGCAATACTTATCTTACTGTACGTACTTTTTATCATAACAAGTCTTGCAATTGTGGCAATACATTTCTCTTGTACGAGAAGAAAGACTGTTCAATAAATGTTAACCCTTTATTGACAAACGCCCGTCTCTCTATTCTCTACATCTCGTGAAAGTAAACTGCACTAGACTGACTGAGTGAAATACATGTCTATTGTTTCACACGACCCTAGAGATTGACTCTTGATCTGAGGAGCAAAGTTGTCATGTTGCACTGTTGTTGGAAAGCTGAATCCCTTCTTGTCTGTGCCAAGGAAGCTGATCACTTCCTATGCAGAGAAGAAAGTTTCCAGTGACCTCTGAGCTAGTTGGTAACACAACCCAATTAAGTTTAGCATAGTCAGTGGAGGCCTGGAATATCCGCAGTTCCACGTCGATACTACTGTTTATGTTATTCCAATGCGCAGGGCCTAGTGGGAAACTAGGAACTACACTATATCCTCATCACTAAGACGGAAAAATCTGGACAGACCATCAGCATTGGCGTGATCTGTACCAGGGCGGTGTTCCACCGTAAAGTCCATCCCCTGTAGAGAAATGGACCACCTCAACAGTTTCGGATTCTCACCCCTCATCTGCATCAACCATCTGAGGGGCCTGGGGTCTGTCTGAACCCGGAAGTGAGTCCCAAACAGGTAGGGTCTTAGCTTCTTCAGCGCCCAGACCACAGCAAATGCTTCTCTCTCTATCGCACTCCACCTCGTTTCCCTGGGAAGTAACTTCCGACTGATGAAGGCTACAGGCAAGTCTCGGCCCTCTTCATTCACCTGAGCTAGAACAGCCCCCACGCCATGCTCTGAAGCGTCCGTCTGGACAATAAATTCTTTCGAGAAGTCGGGTGCCTGGAGTATAGGTGCTGTGCACATTGCAGTTTTCAGGGTGTCGAAGGCCGTTTGACAGGCATCAGTCCAGATCACGTTTCGTGGCTGCTTCCTGGAAGTCAGCGAAGTCAAGGGGTACACAATGTTGCCGTAATCCTTGACAAACCTCCTGTAATAACCCGTGAGTCCTAAGAAGGCTCTCACCTGAGTTTGGGTTTTGGGCGGCGCCCAAGCCAGGATGGCATCAATCTTGGGTTGCAGGGGGGCAACCTTGCCGCTCCCTACTTGGTGCCCCAAGTACACCACCGAACCCTGCCCAATCTGGCACTTACTGGCTTTGATTGTGAGGCCTGCTCCACGCAGGGCCAACAACACTTCCTGGAGGTGGCGCAAGTGTTCCTCCCAGCTGGCGCTGAACACTACGATGTCGTCCAGGTAGGCGGCACTGAAATCCTCCAGTCCAGCCAAGACCTGGTTGACCAACCTCTGGAAGGTGGCAGGGGCATTCTTCATCCCAAAGGACATCACCCGGAATTGGTATAGCCCATCTGGTGTGGAGAATGCGGACCTCTCCTTTGCCCCATCGGTCAAGGCGATCTGCCAGTACCCAGACGTTAGGTCAAACGTACTAAGGTACCGGGCAGCCCCCAACCGATCGATGAGCTCATCAGCTCTGGGGATGGGGTGCGCGTCAGTCTTCGTGACTGAATTGAGTCCTCGGTAATCCACACAGAACCGGAGTTCCGGTGAAGCACCAGGCGCTGCAGCCTTCGGGACCAAGACCACTGGGCTGGCCCAAGGACTGCTAGAGGACTCAATCACCCCTAACGCAAACATCTTGGAGACCTCCTCCTTAATGTATGCTCGAACCTTGTCAGTCACCCTGTAAGCCTTGTGCTTCACAGGAGGGCTGTCTCCGGT